>NC_054386.1:11712841-14112841 GCF_017654675.1 Xenopus laevis
GTGACTTGTGCCTGCACTTTAGGAAAGAAATGCTTTCTGACAGGCTGCTGTTTTTCCTTCTCAATGTAACTGAATGTGTCTCAGTGGGACATGGGTTTTTACTATTGAGTGTTGTTCTTAGATCTACCAGGCAGCTGTTATCTTGAGTTAGTGAGCCGTTTACCTTCCTATTGTTCTTTTGTTTGGCTGCTGGGGGAAAAAGGGAGGGGTGATATCACTCCAACTTGCAGTACAGCAGTAAAGAGTGATTGAAGTTTATCAGAGCACAAATCACATGACTTGGGGCAGCTGGGAAATTGACATGTCTAGCCCCTTGTCAGATTTCATAATTGAATATAAAAAAAAAAATCTGTTTGCTCTTTTGAGAAATGGATTTCAGCGCAGAATTCTGCTGGAGCAGCACTATTAACTGATTCATTTTTTTTCCCATGACAGTATCCCTTTAAAGAAAGTAAAAATGGGATTTTATTTGTTTGCCTTTACATGCTTCTTTATTAAAGTCATTAGCCTCACAATTGTTTCTCATAGGGTGCTGGAAGCTGTTAAAGAGTATTTTACCTTGAGATATCCAACATGCTAGACTCCTGTTGCTGAAATGTTGATAAAGAATATCCAGCAGAGGGGCTGGACTACAGAAACCCCTTATCTACACCCAGCCTTGTGCTGGCAGCAGTTACATGTTATAGAATCAGTGATCCGACCAATCATCAATGAGCTTTCATCAGTGAAGCAGAGCCAATCCCTAAGTGATTACTAAGGGGACGTTTGCAATGAGATCAGTAAGTGAACTGGAAATACATGGAGGTTGTTATATTAAAGAGCACAAAGAGGTCATGTTTAATAGCAATCACGTGCCACCCAGTAGGGCCCTGTCACTTCTCTCAGCAGGAAGGAGGTGTCGCCCTATGGCAGCAGGTGACACGGGACCGCCCCACACCCTCTGCCCCGTCCTGTAAAGCTTCCCGGTTTCACATCTACGGTGTCCGTCACGGCACCAAAGAGAAAGGGAAAAGCAAACGCCTTGTCCCCCAGCGTTACCTTTCTGACGCCTTTGTAAATGTAGAAATACAGCTCCCGGCCCACATTGAAACAGATCCTGTCCCCGTTGCCGGACTGATCGTTGACGTTCACGAAGGAGACCTTGACCGGATTAGAACCCTGCGAGTTAAACGGCACCCGGTTGGGGCGACTGTATTCGGAGTGAGAGAGGAGCTTGTAAAGGCCTTCTCGGGTAGTAAATTGGGTTTTAATTTCGTTCATTTCCTTCCCTCCTCCCTCCGCCGCCATCTTGGAAAGCAGCTCTCATCCTGCCAAATACCCGGATCTCTCGCACCGCGCATGCGCCAACTCAGCCGCCGAGCCCTGAAGCGGTGCTTAGTTTACGAGCGAGCCCAAGTTTTCTCCTAGTGGGCGTGGCCTTAGTGGCGTCATAAAGATCCTTGTGCTTATGATTCCTGGCCGGTGGGTCGCTTACAGGGTTGCCAGGCCAAAATCAGCTACAAAACTAGCCAAGAGTCACTTCAAACTTGCCCAAAATAGCACAATATGTGCAGTAGAAAAAATGTCTGAAAAAAATAAATGAATATATGTGTAAATACACCTTTTTCAAATTTTCACCGATTTTTCTATGAGGTAAAATGTGACAGATTTGCTGGTCGATAGGGGTGTAACTAGGGTTGCCACCCAGCCGGTATTTTACTGGCCTGGCCGGTAAAAATGATGGTTGATCCCAATGTTATTAATAGGGAAAAAAGATAAATATATATGAAGGCCGGTATTTTTTCCAGAAAAGGTGGCAACTAGGGTTGCCACCTGTCCGGTTTTGACCTGGACAGCCGGTATTTTGAGGGGCTGCCCGGGTCTATACTTCCTGCCCGGTTTTCCAAATAAGGAAAACTAGGCGGGATTCCCTTGATTGACACGGTGATCGGCCAATCGCTGATCGCCACATCATAGCCCCGCCCAATGATGGCACGGGTCCGCCCACTGACGTCACGGACCTGCGCCCCCCCCCCCGGCCCGGTCTCAGCCAGACATAAAGGTGGCAACCCTAATGGCAACCCTAGGTGTAACTACAGAGTGTGGCCCAGGAGATATAGGGGCCCCATAAGCCACTAATACATATACAATTTCAATAAATATTGGTAAAACAGGTCCAACCTATAGACATTTTGGTGGCCAGCAGATTTTTGCCTCAAATTTGTCTAAAATTGAGAAAAGTCACCATATGTGACATAAAGGACCAGTAACATCAAAAAATGAAATTGTTTTAAAGTAATAAAAATATAATGCAGTGTTGCCCTGCACTAGTAAAACTGCTGTGTTTGCTTCAGAAACATTACTATTATTTACAGGGGCAATCCTGGCCCCTCCGCCGCCTGAGGCAGCAGTAGTTGCTGCTGCCCCCCCTCCCCCAGAAATTCACTCTTAAAGTACCAGGAGCAGTACCCCTGATTATTTATATAAATAAGCTGCTGTGTAGCCATGGGGGCAGCCATTCAAAGGAGGAAAGGCTCAAGTTACACAGCAGATAAACTCTGTAGAACATAATGCTATCTGTTATCCATTATCTATCCTGTGCCATATAGCCCTTTTTCAATTTCCACCATTGCTACTCAGCAGCTTGTTTATATGAACTATAGTAGTGTTTCTGAAGCAAACACATCAGTTTTACCAGTGCAGGGCAACACTACATGATATTTTCATTACTTTAAAACACTTTCAGTTTTTGGTGTTACTGTTCCTTTTGGGTACAGAGCCCAAAATCTGGTAACTCCCGACTTCTACACAAGTCAGTCCCATTGCATGCTCAGTATTGTAGTCTTACATTAAACTTGGCAGTTGGCAAATTGTTAAACAAAAACTACATTACCCAACATGCATTGGTTTTTACTTTTAAAACCCGCCTGGGCTTTAAATAAATAGCCCAATTTGGCTGGAAACCTGGCAACCCTGGTTGCTTAGGTCTGGCGGTTTCCATAGCAACCTCGAATGATTAGAAGTAGTGCTAGTACTCTAAAAATCAGTGCTTTTGTATAATAAAAAACTATATAATATATACGAAACATTTTCAATAGGTTTTGTGTTATTTATACATGTAGTTGCTGTTAAAAGGAGTATTGGCTAATCTCTCTATATTCTAAAGGTCCCCATACAAGGGCCGATAAAAGCTGCCGACAGTCTGTAGTTTATTGGCCCATGTGGGGCCCCCGATTTCGACAATCAACTGAAAATCGGACATATGTCTATCAGGGAGGGTAAAAAATCTTGTCAGATCGTGGCCACATATGTTAAGCTGGCCATACACAGAGAGATCCACTCGTTGGCAAACGAGTGGATCTCTCCAGGGCTGATCAGATTGTGAGCCGTAGTGCCCAACGATTGGATCACAATGCACGGAACACGGTAAATCGTGGGACCTTATCAACGAACATATGCGGTCTGCAATCCGACTGGATTTTTAGTCCTGTCTGATCGACATCTGGTCTACTTTTGGCCAGATATCGTTCGGGGAAGCCCATCGGAGGGCCACATACACGGGCCAAGAAGCTGCCGACTCAGTCTGAAGCTTTTATCGGTCCATGTAACGCAATCTGACCACCTGTATTGCCTCCATGTGGGGAGAGATCCACTTGTTTGGCGATTTGTGTATGGCCACCTTTAGGGTCTGAGTCTGACTCAATCTATCAAAAATCAGTTTTCCCCTTGTAAGGGGTCTTCAGGTGAGCAGAAGTTAAACTGTTATGATTCTATGCTGCTCTAGACCCCTCCTGTCTGAGTGCCTTTAGACATTTACACAAACCTGTGCATCTCTGTGAAGAAAACCTGCCTAATTACAACACATGTAAAATGAATTTTTTTTTTACTTTTTTTTTTCCTGCACTGACCATAGAAACAACAGGTGTCATGCATTTTGAAAGAGATGTGAACTTTAACTCCATTTTGTGGAATCACCTCTATTTTATCTTGGAAAAAATGGGGCATTGGCCTCCACTTTCTTTAGATTTTGAAAATGGTACGTCGCCCCCCTACAGTGATACCCAGGGCCACCATCAGGGGAGTACAGGGGATACAAGTGTACCGGGCCTAAAGTTTATGAAATAGCCGTGCCCCCTTGGCAGCGCCGAAGCCGTGCCTTCTCTTCAAAGTCCTGAACCACGAAAAGCCAAAGTCCTGAACTGCCGAAGTCACGAAAACAGCCAAACTTGAAGTCCTGAAGCCACGGAAAGAAACAAAATCATGAAAAGAGCCGAACTTAAAGTCCTGAAGCCGTGAAAAGACCCGAACTTGAAGCCCTGGCGCCAGTTTTTTATAAAAAAAAACTTTTATGGGGGGGCCATGGCACCACAGTTTTTATTTTACTTATTGGCTAACCCTGACCATCAATAGCTTTTTATAACTTGTGTGTGTGTGGGGGGGTTTACTATTTTTAGCACTGATGTCTGTTTGGCCTTTTAACTGTGGTGTGGGTGGGATCTGGGGTGGGGCTTTAGGGCTAAAATGTTGTTAATTTCTAATGGCGGCCCTGGTGATACCCAAATGGGGCTCATATATGGCAGACCTCTAGAGAGGGGCACCAGACAAGGATGCCCCTTATTTCCAGTTTTATTTGTGCTTGCCATAGAACCCCTCGCAGAAATTATCAGACAAGACAGTAAGATCTCTGGAATATGAATAGGACAACAAATCCACAAACAATACACTGACGATATTCTTATGACTATAACCAAACCATTAACTACAATGCCCAATTTAATTAATCTTTTGGATAGATTTGGCAGACTATCGGGACTAACAATAAACCATACTAAATCAGAGGCTATTAATATCATGCTCCCACAACCTACAGTAAAATTATTTAAACTGAACTTTGATTTTAAATGGCAAGACACCACTATCCACTACCTAGTAGTTGACATCCTTCGTGACATCTCTACCCTATATCGCCATAATTATCCCCAACTCTTTAAAACGACGAGAGACACATTGCAACGCTGGTCAGAGATAGATCTTCCCTGGTTCAGTAGAATACACACATTTAAAATGTCCCTTTTACCTAATTACTATACCTGTTTAGAGCATTGTCTATTCCTAGCCCCAACTATGATCTCAAAACCATGCAGAGAATTGTATTTCAGTTTACCTGGGCAGATAAACACCCCAGAATTACTAGACAAACCATGTACAGAACAAAACGTCAAGGAGGCTTAAGTGTTTTGAATCTGTTACATTACCATATAGCAGCGCAATTGGTACCTCTAATACATATACATGCATCTATACCTCCTAAGTGGGTAACTATCCTGAAGCATCAGCTATACCCTGTCTTCCAATGCTCATTATTATAGTGCCCTATTGTCCGAATATTACAGACCCTTTTTTAACATATTCTTTAGAGATCTGGGATAAGTATACATACTCAGCAACTCTCCCAGCAACACCTGTTTTAGGTAACCCCTTATTTCCTCCAGACATATTTCTTAAGCTATGTCAATGATGGACATCCAAGGGCTTCCATCGTATCTATTATTTTTATTCCAGTTCAGGCCTAAAAACATGGCCTGTGATCCATGAAACCCATAGCCCACTCCCTCCGAAACTTATTGCTACCAACAGATAAGTAATTTTGTACAAACATTCAACAAATAATACTTCATTATCCCCCACATATTTTGAAACTGCTTATATAAAATATCCATACTCAATCGGCTTAATTTCTTATCTATATCAAATGTTACACAAAATCCATAGATACACTCCCTTACCTTATTTGTTGGCATGGGACAAGGACCTTGGTACCACTATCACATGGTGAGGAAACATGGTCCCAGATATCAATGTTGGAAACAGCATATAAAGTCCTAGCACATTGATATATGGTTCTCTCCAGATTAAACAGGATAAACCCCCAATTAAGTGGATCTTTTCACCTCCATTAAAGAGATACTGACACCAGAAATGATACCTTTATGTACAACTGTCTTAATATTGGCCTTCCATGCTATTTATAATTTTTCCAGAAAGTATTTGCCAATGCTTTTATATGGCCTATCTGATTCCCCGTGTTTATCTCTGAGGGGGCTGATATATTTGTGCAGCAGGAGTCGTTAGCATTGGAAACTTTAACTTACAGGCTGAGACAGTGTCGGACTGGCCCACCGGGATACCAGGGAAACTCCCGGTGGGACAAGGTGTCAGTGGACCCCCTTGCTTCTAACCTTATGGCCATTCTCTATTTATTTATGGGAATAAAGAGGCTTAATAATGGAAGAATAGAGTATAGTATGTAGAGAAAAGAGACCAGGAGAATAAAGAGGTTGAGTGAGGAGAGGAGGTATAATAGTTTGGAAAGTGGGCCCTCAGCCTAAGGTTTTCTGGTGGGCCCCTGGTATCCCAGTCCGACACTGGGCTGAGATGGGACAGTCAGGTTGGCAAAACAGTCAGGTTTAGAAACTTCAACTAACAGTTACTTACAAAAACAAACCTCTCAGCAAAAAATCAACATGACCTATAAGTAACTTTTAGGGGCTGATTCACTATGGGTCGAATATCGAGGGTTAATTAACCCTCGATATTCGACTAGGAATTGAAATCCTTCGACTTCGAATATCGAAGTCGAAGGATTTAGCGCAAATACTACGATTGTACGATCGAAGGATTATTACTTCGATCGAACGATTCGAAGGATTTAAATCCAACGATCGAAGGAATATCCTTCGATCAAAAAAAGTTAGCCAAGCCTATGGGGACCTTCCCCATAGGCTAACATTGACTTCGGTAGCTTTTAGCTGCCGAACTAGGGGGTCGAAGTTTTTTTTAAAGAGACAGTACTTCGACTATCGAATGGTCGAATAGTCGAACGATTTTTTTTTTTTTTTTTTTTTAAAGGTTGATTTTTATTGCATTTTACAACAGAACAAAAATTAGAAGGAAAGAAAGTTAGGTAGAAAAGGAGGAAAGAAGAAAGGATAGGGGAGAAGAGAAGTGGCTGAAATCATCGGTCAGTCGAGGTGGCTGGCGACTCAAGCCATGGTTTAAAAATATTCTCGAATTTTTTTGGACATCCACGTGCTAAGTAAGTGAGCTTGTACAGTTCCAATTGTGAATTAATCAGTCCAATCCATCTATTCAGAGTCGGTGGCGAAGGGCCCATCCAGTGAAGGGCAACAACTTTTTTTGCGTAAAAGAAAAGCAACCGCATCAGACACCTAGTGCTTACTCTAGGAGACACCTAGTGCTTACTCTAGGAAGTCGAACGATTTTTAGTTCGAATCCTTCGATTCGAAGTCGTAGTCGTAGTCGAAGGTCGAAGTAGCCCATTCGATGGTCGAAGTAGCCCAAAAAATACTTCAAAATTCGAAGTTTTTTTACTTCGAATCCTTCACTCGAATTTAGTGAATCAGCCCCATAATGTACATTCATATTTTAAAAAGTTGTTTTTAGTGTCAGTATCACTTTAAAGGGACTTCTCAGGAATCGTTCGATTGAACTTGTTGTTTAGATTTACACTGCTCCTAGAACTGTTAATTTAATCCTTTGTTTTCATTATACTTTTTCTTTCACCACATTTTGGTTAGAAATGGGCCGTTCTTTCCTCCCTTATTCACTCTTTCTCTCCTTTTTCTATGCACACTATATATTTTTAGGGTCAGGGCACATGCTCAGATTCGGGGGGATTTGTGTGTGTGACCCTTGTTATTATACGCTGTCTATATATGTTGAAAAAGCAAATAAAAATCATTGTAAAGAAAGAGATGCAAAAAACTATTCTATGTTAATCAAGCCAATGCGTAGCAAAGGGAAGTGTCATAAAATATAACACTTCAATTTCAAATGCCTTGTCCAGTGCTCCACTTTCTTTTCATTAGTCCAGTCAGAGCAATAGCTGACCTAGGAAATTATATCCAGCAGAAGTCACATTCATTGTTACTGAAGTTAGGTATAATTAGCGAGAGTTTTGCATGCTTTACCATGAGTAACATCAAACCAAAAGTTGTAGCTCTGCTTGAGCTGGATTCCCATGGAACGGAGAGATTTGCATGAGACCAGTCAATCCAGAACAATGGGTGAAACAAGTGCAAAGAAGAAATATTACACAAACTAAGCTTCCTGGGAAAAATGTGTTTTATAGGTATCCAGTTAATATGTTAATCTCAGAGGTTTAATACAAAGACACAGTTACATTTGTCAATTCTAAGGATAAAGCTTTTATATTGGCCTAACCCAAGCCGAGTACCTCTTCCATCTGACTCTCTAACAAGTTTCCCATGAGCTTATGATCTTTAGGTCACGCTGAACTGGCAAAACAGAAGTCTTCCAGTAGACCAGATTATTGTTTTTATTACTACTGCAATATATTATTGCTGGGTAATGTGATCTTTTAAGTGTGGTTTGGATGGCTTCTTGGACTAGGCTACATTGATCTCAAGATATACAGTAAGTTTTGTATAATTACATCAAGTTTAAATGTGAGTGCATCAATAGGTCTGGTTAGGTATATGCATATGTTATCTATATCTATATATATATCTATATATATATATATATATATATATATATATATATATATATATATATATATATATATATATATATATATATATATATATATATATATTGTACACACTGGGGATCATTTGTAGGGGTTGAAATTTATGAACTGTTGTTTTTTTTCTCTACTAAATGAACTAGGGATGCACCGAATCCACTATTTTGGATTCGGCAGAACCCCCGGATCCTCTGAGGAAGATTCGGCCAAATACCAAACCGAATCCTAATTTGCACATGCAAATTAGGAGTGGGAAGTGGAAAACAAAAAGTCACGCAATTTCCCTCCCTGACCCTAAATTACATATGCATATTAGGATTCAGATTCGGTTTTGCCAGGCAAAAGGATTCGGCTGAATCCGAATCCTGCTGAAAAAGGCAGAATCCTTGCCAAATCCCGAACCGAATCCAGGATTCGGTGCACCCCTAAAATTAGCCATGTAGCTGCTTGAAGGTGGAGTAATCTTTTGGAGCGTAAATCACTTTTCATTAAGAAGTTTTATTACATACACTGCGCATTGGCACAAACTATAAAATTCCTAATCTTCTTTCCACTGTTGGAAGTGGTCGCTAATCAGTTTGCAAAAGCTAAATTAAATTCTTACATTTGCTAATGCAAAAGCATACATTTTCATATTGTGAATAGCTTTTCCGTTACCAACTTTTATTACATTCCCCAATTAGAATATCCTCCCTTTACTTTTTTCAGCTGGCACAGAAGCCCCCAAATCCGCCGTTACATCTGTCATTAGCTATTAGGAAATTTCTGTTAAGTATATGCCTCAGGTATGATAGCCTTAATTAACTACTTATCTTTTATATTCAGCTTCATAAGGCGACATCTATTTGTCTTGTGATAGTATCCTTTTTATTTTAAGAAATGAATGTGTCTAACAAATACGTGCCACTTTAGCAACCTAGCAATTCTAGATTCTGTAGGTGTCAGCTGCTGAAAACATGCCTCTGTGGAAGGTTAAATAGCTGTTACCAAAGACAATCATTAAGAAAACAGGTTGCCACGGTAACAGAAAACAGCATCAGCGCAAAATATATTTGTGATATCAGCAAGATAATGAAGACTAAAGAAAAGATGGTACAGACCATCTTAACAAACAGATGTATGAATAGTATGTAAATGGTAACCACAGCTCAAAGTAAACAGGTTTAAAAGCAGCTCAATATTTGACTTTAAGGGGCAGATTTATCAAAGGTCGAAGTGAAAATTCGAATAAAAAAAATCGAATTTCAAGCTAATTTTTGTGTATTTCGACTAGGGAATAGTCCAAATTTCGATTCCAATTTGAAAAAAATTTGAATATCGAAATTTATCATGTACTCTTTAAAAATTCGACTTCGACCATTCGCCATCTAAACCTTGCTGTTTTAGCCTATGGGGGACCTCCTAGAACCTATTTGGAGTCAATTGGTGGACTTTTAAAAAAACAAAAACGCATGGTCGGATGCGCTATTACTTCGATTCATATGATTCGAATTAGATCAAATACGGACTATTCACCCAAAGATAAAAACTTCCACTTTTTGAATAAATTTCTGTTCTTTTTTTATTCGAATTTCAAAGTTATGGGAGTTCTAAAAAACTCCCGTTACTTCGAAATTCGACCCTTGATAAATCTGCACCTAAATGTTAACCTATACATGCAAATAATTTCATAATTGCTACATGTTAAAGTCAACAAGCCAAATGTGTAAGAATCCCAGAATATTGTTTATTTGGTGGTATTTTAATAAAGATTTTTCAACTCAAACATGAAACCCAAATTCTTCTTTCCTTAAAACATCCATACCTGTTATAAACATGTTAAAAATACTTACCTGTCAATCATATATTGCCTGTCCCTCCTCTAGGCCTTAGGCTGCATGGTCTCTCATTGCAGTGAAGGGGATATTAAAGTTAGTATTCATGGTAATTCTATTTTGTTAACTTTAGCGTTGAAATGCTACACTATACAATTCTAGCGACACCCAGGGGCAGATTCATCAAAGGTCGAGGTGAATTTCATCAAAGGTCTAGGTGAATTTCCGAATTAAAATAATTCGAATTTCATACTATTTCTTATGTACTTCGACTAGGGAATAGTCCAAATTCGATTTGAATTTGGAAAAAATTTGAAAATTTGAATATACAAATTTATCATGTACTGTCTCTTTAAAAATTCGACCGCAACCATTCGCCTTCTAAAACCTGCCGAATTGCTGTTTTAGCCTATGGGGGACCTCCTAGAACCTACTTCGAGTCAATAAGTGGACTTTGAAAAATCTTTTTTAGGGAAAAATTTCAAATCGAATTCGATCGAATACGCTATTCCTTTGATTCGTATGATTCAAATTCAGCCGAATACGGACCTATCCTATCAAAAAACGACCTATTCGACCAAAAAAAGCTTTGACTTAATTTCGGTTGGTCTTTTTGAATTCGAATTTCGAAGTTTTTCAGATTCGAAATTCAACCCTTGATAAATATGCCCCTTAGTGTTATTTATTGATCATGACACTGATATGAGTGAGTTATTTTTCCCTTTCATAATCTTATTTTTAAATAAGAATCAATCACCTGAAACTTCAGTTGGCTTATGGAATGGCATGTATGCTGAAAAGGTGCTGGTACTTAGTGAGGGTGGTGATGCAAGCTTAAACACTTTTTCACCTTTAAACACTTTTTTTCAGTTCAGTTGGTTTCAGATAGTTCACCAGAAATAAAGTATTTTTAATGAATTACTTTCCATTTTCTATTTGTGACTGTTTTTGTAATATTGAAATGTAACGATTCATTTTTCACTTCTAAAACAGCTGTGGGAGGGGGGCCGCCGACTCTATAACTATTCTAAATTGATACATTTAAGGGCAGATTTATCAAGGGTCAAACTTCGAAGTTGAAAATACTTCGACCATCGAATTTAAATACTTTGAATATCGAATTCTACGTTTTTTCAACAAATTTGGCAATCCGGCGATCGAATAAAAATCGTTCGATCGAACGATTAAATCCTTCGAACGATTCGAAGGATTTCAGCGAACGATCGAATGATTTTTATTCGATGTGTAAAGACTTGGAAAAAGTTTGTAGAAGGTCCCCATAGGCTAACAAAGCACTTGGCAGGTTTAATTTGGCGAACTATTGAAGTCGAAGTTTTTTTAAAGAGACAGTACTTAGATTATCAAATATTTAAACTATTTTTACTTTGAATCGGTCGACATAAATTCGAAGTCATAGTATCCTATTTGATGGTCGAAGTATCCAAAAAATTACTTCTAATTTTTTTACTTCGGAAATTCCCTCAATTTCACTTCGACCCTTGATAAATCTGCCCCTTAGTTGATACATTTCTTATCTTTGTCCCTGCTGAGCAGAATCTCTGGGTTTCATTACAGGCAGCTGTTAGAATTGATACAATAGTTGCTAATACTCCAGAGATGCTGCTGAGAAATGTATCAACTACTTGTATCAACTAATTGTAGCTGAATCCCTGAATCCTTGGTGAAAAATTTGGCCGAATACCAAACTGAATATGTAAATTAGGGGCGGTTAGGGAAATCACGTGACTTTTCGCCACAAAATAAGAATTTTTCCACTTTTTCCTTTCCTGCCCCTAATTTGCATATGCAAATTAGGATTTCGATTCACTTTGGTATTTGGTCGAATTTTTCACCAAGGATTCGGGGATTCAGCCAAATCCCAAATAGTGCAAAAAAATGCTCCTGTGCTAGTTACTCACAGCAACCAGTCAGACGCATGCTGATTGATAACTATTGGTTATTCACATGAAACACATTGCCCCATGCCCATCTCTAAGGAATGATTTTTGATTGTTCCTTAGGAGGCAGAATTAACAGAAAACTGAATTTGTCTCACTAAAATATCTTTTAAATATATGTTAGCGGCGGACCGCATATAAAAATTCCTTTACTAGATGCAATCAACTGTGTTTGTTTTTATCCAGATGCTGTGTGATAGTGTTGGAGTAAAAGAGAATATATTGTAATGATAATGTACAAATGACAGTTAATTACTCCTATGTGTTCAGCATAAAGCTATTCCTAATTAAAGTCTCTGCCAGGAAGAGCTGGTATTGATTTGATGCTTTTGCACACATGTAAAACTACTCATTTTACGGCTCATTTTACATTTAACTTTCCTGAATTCAGTGTCGGACTGGCCGGCGGGACACCGGGAAAAAACCCGCATGCGCGCCGAACGGCTCACTGGCTTTGCTGACGCGTCTTAGTAGGGGGGCGGGGGCCGGCGGGGGGCCCCTGGACAGCAGTGCCAGTGGGCCCCGGGCCCCCCAGTCCGACCCTGCCTGAATTTTTTCATATTCTTCAGATGTCCGAATAGAGCCCAAAAGTCCAGGCTCAGGCCATGAAGGAAGAAGTAGAAACATTTTATTTTCAGGCTGAAATAGCTCGGCTCATCTTTAAAGGAACAGTAATATGAAATTTTTTTTATTAAAAATTTGTTTGCCCTTAACTAAAAAAAACCACCAGCACACATTTAACTTTACATTCGCAAAGACTTTATTAAGAAATATCTTACCGATACTCCTCTTCTGAAAAGGCGACATGGCGACGATCCATCTGGCGGCGCTCGATTTCTCCTCCCTGTCTATCTCCTTTCATGTTACAGGGGCAGCTGGGAAATTGACAAAATGTCTAGCCCCATGTCAAATTTCAAAATTGAATATAAAAAATCTGTTGGCTCTTTTGAGAAATGGATTTCAGTGCAGAATTCTGCTGGAGTAGCACTATTAACTGATGAGTTTTGAAAAAAACATGTTTTCCGATGACAGGATCCCTTAAGAACCGCACTCAATAGTAAAATCCAGGTCCCACTGAGACACATTCAGTTACATTGAGTAGGAGAAACAACAGCCTGCCAGAAAGCAGTTCCATCCTAAAGTGCTGGCTCTTTCTGAAAGCACACGACCAATATTACAACTAAAAAATACACTTGCTGGTTCAGGAATGAAATTTTATATGGTATACAGGGCTGTATTTTAATCCGACACCGCTGACGTCACGCGGCATGTGAGATGATGTGACGCAATGTATTCAGCGGAAGTGATGTCAGCGTGCCGTGCGAGTGACGTCACTTCCTCATTCTTCCTCGGCCCCCCTACCACTCAGCTCCGTCACGGAGGTTTTTTTTTTTAAAAAAACGAAAAAAATTAAAAAATAGGCTCCCCAAGGCCGCCCCCAAAACCCTCAGACCTTTAAGGGGCCTATATATAAATATCATACCTCCCAACTGTCCTGTTTTTAGGGGGACAGCTCAACCCGCAGTCCCTCATTTGTACTGGAAAGTCCTGTTTTTTTCTGCACTAAACAGCCAGAAAAAGAAACAAAGTTTCTAATTTAATTGGCTTTTGGCAGAGAGCCCAGAACAGCCACAGCTTCAGATAAGATACTTTTGTAACAATTTCGAGATAAGCAAATAAGTAATTGTAACAATATAAGATAACAGGTCCCTTTGGAGAAGTTAAGCTTAAAGGGCAATTCACCTTCATTAGCAAAACTGTAATAACCAATAAAAAAAAACCCCACAGACTCTACGCCAGCTTAAAATTAAAAAACGAGAGATTGGTCGCCGCAAAAACGAGGCGATTAGTCGCCAAAACTCCCCAAAAAGCCCTGTGTGGCCTGACCCTTAAGAGTCAGCATCCCTCGTCTTCCAGCCCTGACTCTCACCCAGGCCAGCTCGCAAGCAACGCGTCACTCACATTTATAGGCGTGGCTACAGTATGTGGAGGCGGGGTTTAAAAGAAACTAGCGGCATTTTTCAACTTGTGCGCTAACGAGCATGTCAGAGAGACTCAAACGGCGCAGGAGAGCAGCTGCCAGAGGAGGTATTTTTGCTATGGAAAAAAATAAGCCCTATAGGTAAATATAGAGAACAGGGTAAGGTGTTTAGGTTTACACTAGAGAGACACCTGTGTGTGCAGCTTCAATCAGCGCTATTTGAACTCTCGGTGTCAAACTCAGCGCGGGGTATAGAGGCGGCTATACTCCAACAAATACGGTACTTGTGCAGTTTAAACGGGACCGAGTCAGAGTCTGACTTCTATCAATTGTCTCCTTAGGCTTTTACCTTATTACATTTACCTTATTCCTTCATGTAGCGACAGCGCAGCTCGTGTGTGTGTTTATTCCTCACCTGTCTGTGCAGCCCACTGGAATCAGGAGGTTCCAGCAAAGAGTTTTTTTTAATCGATACAAAAACAGCAACTTTTAAAGTTACATTCCTTTATGTTTTTTTATAGAAGTCTTCTAAAATGTCAGCTGCTTGTTCTAGAGCCAAAAGTGCTGTATTGTGTATCTTAAAGGAGTGGTTCACCTTGAAGTTAACTTTTAGTAGGTCGTAGAGCGGCTAATTCTGAGCAACTTTTCAATTGGTCTTCATTATTTATTATTTTTTATAGTTTGCCTTTTTTGTTTAATTATTTGCCTATTTGTGTTATGTTTATTATTGGGGCATAAATCACACTGTATATTATGTTTATTATCGGGGGCAGAAATGAGACACATTGAGACACAAGTGCCCTACATACACTGCACCTCTGACAAATATATTTGGATTCTTTGTGGGTTGTCCCAGTTGGTTTGATGTAGTGTCAAACAAATGTCCAGATGCTTCCAGATACTTTATACATGATATATATGTTTGATTGGCCAAATTATCTTGCATGTACCACCCCCTGAAAACAAGAACATGTTGGTATAGCCGATGTCTGTGCCCCTCTGTTCATAGTTACCTGTGATCTGAGGATTGTGCTGTCTGTGCTTGTTTGTAGGAGCCGTTGGCATGGACTCAGCAAGGAACACGGACAGTGTTGAGCAGTTGGCTTGGAAGTATATGGTACAGTCATTCTGACATGGAATTGTTGCATTGGTAGGAGAAGAATTACAAGAGAAAGGAGAAAGCAGTTTACAGAAATGTGACAGTTTGAAAGGTTCCTTGTATGTTGTCTAAGGAGCGCACAATACACAGAGGGGACGGGAAGGGGGGAGAGCGACAGAGGGGAGGGAAAGGGGGGAGAGCGACAGAGGGGAGGGGAAGGGGGAGAGCGACAGAGGGGAGGGGAGAGCGACAGAGGGGAGGGGGAGAGCGACAGAGGGGAGGGGGAGAGCGACAGAGGGAGGGAAAGGGGGAGAGCGACAGAGGGGAGGGGAAAGGGTGAGAGCGACAGAAGGGAGGAGAAGGGGGAGAGCGACAGAGGGGAGGGGAAGGGGGGCGAACAACAAGGGGAGGGGAAAGGGGGAGAGCGACAGAGGGGAGGAGAAGGGGGAGCACGACAGAGGGGGAAGTGGGAGAGCGACAGAGGGGGGAAGGGGGAGAGCGACAGAGGGAGGGAAAGGGGGGAGAGCGAAAGAGGGGAGGGCAAGGGTGAGAGTGACAGAGGGGAGGGGAAGGGGGGAGAACGACAGAGGGAAGGGGGGAGAACTACAGGGGAGGGGAAGGGGGAGAGCGACAGAGGGAGGGGAAGGGGAGAGAGCGACAGAGGGGGGAAACCAAAGAGGGCTGTGAAAACTTACTAGGGATGGGCAGGAGACAATTTAAGAGGTACCTGCCCAGCTTCCCCCTATCATTGCCCCCACAGCCCTGTGTGGAGGATTTGATAATTGACAGAATGCACAAATTATGAATTCTCTTCATGGCTTCTTTTCAGTAATAACCATTTTTTCTTACTTTCATCCTAATCTCCATGAGCTCTTAATAGTTTTTGCACTGCAGGTGGGTTATGCCTCAAAATGTCACATGTGATGTTCTCCTCACCATGGATTGCACCAGGGCTGTTCAACTGGAGATACACCAGATTTAATATTTTATGACTTCCTTTAATAACGTCATCATGTTAAAAGGGATCTCCACTCAAAACTGGTTGCATCATGAAAGAGAATGTAATTCGGAGCAACAATCCAATATACATTAATTACATTATTAAAAGTATGAATTGAACATTTCACTAGTATTAAAAGGTCTCGAGGAGAACTGACTTCTTCTACATTGTTTGAAGAATCAGACCCAGAAAACAGAGGGATGAACAGATACAAATATTGATATCATTGAACATATATAATTAATATATATTGGAATGTTTCTTAGAAATGTTGCTTTTTTAGGGTATGTTTTCCTTTAAAGGAGAAGGAAAGCTACGGAGGCATTTTATTGCCAGTAGATCAGCTGCAATAGTGCAAGCTAGAATGCTATATTTATTCTGTAGAATGTTTTACCATACCTGAGTAAAAAGCTCTAGAAACTCTCTGTTTGTTTAGGATAGGAGCTGCCATATTAGTTTGGTGTGACATCACTTCCTGCCTGAGTCTCTCCCTGCTCTGGGCTCAGATTACAGTAGAGAAGGGAGGGGGGAGAGAGAGAGAGGAGCAAACTGAGCATGCTCTTGCCCAGGGCAAGGAGGTTTAAGCTGAAGGCAGGAAGTCTGATACAGAAGCCCATGAGTACACAATAGAAGGAAAGAAATGCAGTGTTTCTTTTGACAGGGGACTCAGAGCAACATTACTTGGGGGGTTTACTGGTATATTTAGATGGACCTTTCTGATAAGGCTTACTTAGTTTTAACCTTTCCTTCTCCTTTAATCTAACTGAGCTGCAGCATTTTTGTATATTGGATAATAGGGCAAGTCAAACTGAAAAAAGTAGATTTTCACTTTCTTCTTGAGAAACCACTATAATTATTTGGGTCTCTGATGTCCCCTTGAGTCCCAGTGTCATAACCCCCCCCATCCATCTCTGTCCCTTAATCACAACAATTGAATCTTCTGTATCAAACGCCTAATCATTTCTCAAAAGATAATAACGCTTTCTCTCTTTTAGCAAAAATGTAAAGTAGAATCCAGCACTGAATCCGAATCTGACAACAATTTTGAGGTACTGAGTGTTTGCTTTTGGTAAAGTCATTATGGAAAAAAAATTAGCTTGAAATTCAGATTTTTTTAATTTGAATTTTCACTTCGACCTTTGATAAATCTGCCCCCTAAGTGTACTTGTCATGCATCACAGAGACTAAATAAACAAAAAGGCAATGCAAAAAAAAAACTGCTCCTTTGCTGCAGTTTGGTTGAGATTTGTAGTCGGGCAACTAATCTCCCTGTATCTGCCTGTGTGCCCTGACCCTTAGTGTATTTTCCTGTCTCTGGAAGCAGGTAAGTCTTCTGCCAGGCAGGGTGGAAGGAGAGGGCTAGTGCTGAAACTTACCAGCAGCAGCAGGATCGCTAGATCAGCTCTTGTGTTGGGGGTAGGGTTGCCTTCCTTGTCTTCCTATATTGCATCAAGCAATATTTTAACGGCAACGCCGGTAAAGTACCGGCCAGGTGGCAACTGTAATTGGGGGATTTGCAGCAGCAAGTCTTTGGCACCTGGTACTCTGTTAACCCTTGCAGTGACTACTGGATGGAACAGGAGCCCCTGCAGGTGGAAAGCACCTGGCCAGTGTGCATGCTTTGTAGAAGCTTGTTCTGTAAGGCACCTCTGTAGTCGCGCTTCTTCTCTATCTGGCTTCATTAAGTGGTGCAGGTTGATCATGAGGCTGTTCTATGCACTTTTCCTGGAGCTGTTTTAAAGCATGTTTGCTTGAGTTTGCAGCCTTAATGCAATAGAAGCAGCTGCTGCCTGTGATTGCCGATCTCGGTGAGTTTCTCTTTGCGCACTATTTTCTTGCGCCATTGCTGATGTTTTAAGTGCTGTTTTTTTTCTCTTAGCCATGTTGTCTTCCTCAGAAGATAGAGCCTATGATATGGAAAGATCTAAAAGTCATTGAATTAAGGCTATCTAGAGATTATGCAAAAATTATTAGTTCTGAGAATTAAAAAAATTATCATTTCTGAGAATTGTCAGCAGGATGTGCTTGAGGTTGTGTCTCAATTTATGTCATGGTTCAAGTCTGGCATACAGCAAACTTTGGATGCGTTTAAAGCTTCTACCCAATCTCTGCCTCAGGCTAGTACTTATTCAGCTCAATTAGAAGAGGCCAATCTACAGGAAAATCCACCTAAGGTTGATGTGGAGGTGGCTAGGCTCGCCAAGAAGACTGCGATTCTGGTAAATGATGGGGCAAGTTTCAAAGATCCAATCGATCACAATGTGGATGTGGTTCTGAAGAGTTTGAATCTTCTGCAGTGTCTTTTAGATCAAGGGTTGCTACTGCCTCTGTAGTTTGCTTCATTAGATTATGGTTGACGCTGTTGGCCCAAGATATGGAGGATGGGGTGTCTCACTAAGATATGAAATCTTCTCTGGAGATTATCCAGTTTACAGCTGATTACCTATATTAGAAACAAGTCTATTTACCTAGTTTTTATTTTTATGCTGAACTGTTCCTTTAAAGGTTCCTTTAAAACCCTACCCCCCTTCCTCCTCCCCCCCAGCCTAGCTGCTACCCCTGGCAAATGCCCCTAACTTTTTACTTACCCCTCAGTGCAGAGTCATGCATCAGAGGTTACGGCAGCCAACTTTTGGGTCTTCGTGCCTTCTTCAGCCGCTTCTGCAATTTCCGGCAATTTTGACGCATGCGCAGTGGTTGTGACCCGGGAAATTGCTCCAACTGCGCATGCTCCGCCCACTCCGGTCTTGTTGTCAGATTACCAAAGACCAGGAATATGGCTGCCGTGAACTCCGACCCCTGAATCTGCACTGTAAAGAGGAAAATGACTAAATACATTGAGGCGTCATAAATTGGACCCAAGTCTGCTAATCCTTCCCCATTTATGACTTGCTTTCACTTTCTGATGTGTTTTGCTTGTTCTTAATCAGATATTTGGAGAGGGGTTTCCAGCAACTATGGGACATGGAAGCTCAAGAAGAACTGGCTCTCTGGCGTTGCAGGTGTGTTGGCGCGTCATAATTGAGGCACTTTTTACATTTCAATTAACAGACATGGCTATAAAAGCTCCCGTCCTATTAAATAAAACTTCTAGGAAAATGTTCTACTCTTTTTAATTGCAGTTTCTAGATCCATATGAAGCAGATTCTGAAGAGACTGCAACGCATTCGGATTGTAGCATACAGAGCCATTTCCCAGGTGATAGTGATCCGGTGGTTCAGCACTCCACCCCCCGAGAAAACAAAGGGATCGGAGCTTTTTGTGGCCCACAGGGTTCTGCATTATTACCCATCAGTACCCATGGTTCTCTTTGGGACAGTTCAGATATTCCAGTGGTCACAAGTAGTGATGTTTGGATGAAATCTGGGGCAGATCTAGAGACTACACCACATACTCCATTAAAATACTTTTATAGTCCCAGCAAAATGACAGGCTTTTCAGATCTGTCCATGGACTCTGGAGTGGTGACTGAAGTGTCAGCCTTGCAGGCTTGTCCCTTCCTAGCAAAAGCTGAAGACGCAACAACGGCTCCACCTCATTCTGCTTCTGGTCCAACCAGTGTGACATCAGAGGAGAATAGTGACTTCAATATATATGACAGCTTTCATATGGCGAAACGTAAACTGGGACTTAAAATGGATAGCAGCTATGAAAAATCAAAAAGAAAGAGAGCTCGAATTGCAGAGATAATGGTGAGTTTTTGGGGTTCGTGAACTGTGAGCTTCTGGGGCTGTGGCCAGTAGGGATGTGCGGGCTGGTCTGACTCCCACGGGTTTGGGCCGACCTTGCACCCCCTTTTTGGCAACCTTACAAATGGCTTCAGACTGTTCACCCCGCCCCTTTTGTGATGTCATTGGTGAGGCGTCAGCGCGGGTCTATAAAAGGAACCCGGAAGTCAGGCTCGGGCGGGTCGCAGACGTGTGCTGGTTGGGATAAATCCAACCTCCACATCACTAGTGGCCAGGGTGCAAAGCTTAAAGGCTGTGTAGGGGGAGATTCAGCAACCGCGTTTATTTACTAGGATACTTTACAAAAGCCTAGATGATTGTAAGATAGAAAGATATTTGGGGGAAATAGTTACCTGCCGCCATAGATACCGACTGCTCAAGCTCTACTGTATATTTGCAACCTTGTCATGCGAGGGGGGGGGGGGACCTGATCAGATGTTGCACTTGAACCAAAAACTCCAGTATCCACAGCTTTAGATCCAGAATACTTAATTGATGGACTATTGTACACAGGGGATGGTAGTGACATTTCTGTGACAAGGGGGGGGGGAATCACAAAATAGGTGTATATTGTAGGAATAGGAATCCTAATTTGGATATGTAAATTAGCAGCAGGTAGGGAAATCACAAGATTTTTTGTCACAAAATAATTTTTTCCCACCTTTCCTTCTGCATATGCAAATTAGGATTTGGTTCGGTATTTGGCCGAATCTTTCACCCGGGATTCAGCTGAATCCCAAATAGTGGATTGGGTGCATCCCTAGTATATTGTGCTCTGGAGTAATTAGCAGCCAGTTAGAGACTTGTGTCTGCAGTTGAGTCATTGCTCTGGGTTACAACTATACTTGTATTTCACAATGCTCCTTTCACCCGTATATTTAATTTCTTATCTAAGTTTCCCTCTCTGCTTCCCCCCCCCACAGGAGTAAAGCAAATCACCTAAGGTCATCTCTTGGCAGAAATGGGGAAAATGTATTTTCAAATAAAGAATAGTGTGTAAAAGTCATCTTTATTGGAGTCCCTTTCCTTGTTGCTGACTTTAACAACATTTACAATCCAGTATATTTTTTATGTACAGAACAGAACCAACGGCCGGCTAACGGTTTGTATGAAAATACTGGATTATATGGTTCATGAAATGTCAGTAGGTTTCCTTTGGAAATATAAAACACATTTTGTTCTTAAGGCAGAGACACACGTTGCTATTTTGGGAGATTAGTCGCCCATCGACTTCTTTGAGCGATTAATCTCCCCAAACTGACTTCCCACCGTCTCGGCTAGAATGTAAAATCACTGGCGGGATGGAACTCGGAAGTTGCCCGAAGTTTCCTTGTGAGGCAACTTTGATCAACTTCGGTAAAAGAAGTGTTCCGAGTGCCATCCTGCCGGCGAGTCGGGAAGATTAGTTGCTCGAAGGAGAGGCGATTTTTTGCCGGGCGACTAATTCTCCCTCAATCTTGGCGTGTGCCCTTACCCTAAAGGAACAGCTCAGTGTAAAAATGAATCTAGATAGACTGTGATAAAAAAAATGTTTCTAATTTAGTCCATTACCCAAAAATGGAATCTATAAAGGTTGGAATAAACAGATGTCTAATCTAATAGTCAGAACCCAACTTCCTGCTTTGCAGCTCTCAGTCATTACCCTCACTCAGGATTTGCCATTATTTCCCCCACTCTATGGGGTTTATTTATCAAAGAGTGAAGTTAGAGATCACCTCAGTCCTCTAGAGTGAAATTCCCCCACTCTCCATTCATTTCTATAGGATTTTGAAAGGCGTATTTATCAAAGGATGAACTTTCACTTTCACCCATTGATAAATACTCTTGTAAAAATCCCATAGAAATGAATGGAGAGTGGGGGAATTTCACTCTAGAGTAGTGATGTGCGGGTCGGCCCAATACCCGGGGGTCAGGTTCGGGCTAACTTCATGGGACCCGGCTGAGCTCTTCTTCCTGCTCTCCCCGCCTGCCACCTTACACTGCCGGTTTTATAGCCGTGCGCCTGCTTGCCCCGCCCCTTTTGTGACATGATCGGTGGGTCTATAAAAGGAACCCAGAAGTCGGGTGGGTTCAGGTTGGGTTAAAGCCGACCAGCACATCACTACTTGAGGACTGTGGTGATTTCTTAACTTCACTCTTTAAAGCAGTGATCCCCAACCAGTAGCTCGTGAGCAACATGTTGCTCTCCAACCCTTGGATGTTGCTCCCAGTGGCCTCAAAGCTGATGCTTATTTTTGAATTCAAGGCTTGGAGGCAAGTTTTGGTTGTATAAAAACCAGTTGTACTGCCAAACAGAGACTCAATGTAGGTTGACAATCCACATAGGGGCTACTAAATGGCCAATCACAGCACTTATTTGGCACCCCAAGAACATTTTTCATGCTTGTGTTGCTCCCCAACTCAATTTACTTCTGAATGTTGCTCACGGGTTCAAAAGGTTGGGGATCCCTGCTTTAAAGGGATACTGTCACGGGAAAAAACATTTTTTTCAAAATGAATCAGTTAATAGTGCTGCTCCAGCAGAATTTTGCGCTGAAATCCATTTCTCAAAAGAGCAAACAGATTTTTTTATATTCAATTTTGAAATCTGACATGGGGCTAGACATATTGTCAATTTCCCAGCTGCCCCAAGTCATGTGACTTGTGCTCTGATAAACTTCAATCACTCTTTACTGCTGTGCTGCAAATTGGAGTGATATCACCCCCTCCCTTCCCCCCCCCCAGCAGCCAAACAAAAGAACAATGGGAAGGTAACCAGATAACAGCTCCTTAACACAGGATAACAGCTGCCTGGTAGATCTAAGAACAACACTCAGTAAAAACCCATGTCCCACTGAGACACATTCAGTCACATTGAGAAGGAAAAACAGCAGCCTGCCAGAAAGCATTTCTCTTCTAAAGTGCAGGCACAAGTCACATGACCAGGGGCAGCTGGGAAATTGACAATATGTCTAGCCCCATGTCAGATTTCAAAATTGAATATCAAAAAATCTGTTTGCTCTTTTGAGAAATGGATTTCAGTGCAGAATTCTGCTGGAGTAGCACTATTAACTGATTCATTTAATAAATATACCCCTTTCTCACTTATGGCTGATGAAGTTTCAAAACATCAAGGTTTCCTCATATCTTCCCATACTATTTCTTTACAGTCTCAACACATTAATGAAAGGCTTAACCCATTTAATCTTTTCATCTGACTGGAACCTTCCCCTACGACACAAAATCAATCCCTCTCATTATAACCTCTGTTTTCTCCCCAAAGTTACACATTTGTGATATTTTGTAATAGAGAACAGTAATGCAACTAAGCCTGCGTGGGTCCTGCTGCAGAACTTGCACCACTGCTTTTATTTCCATACACACAAATGCATTGGGAACACTGCACATTCTATTCCAAATCAAAACATGAAGATAAATGTATCACATTTGTGTTATTCCTTTACAGAAAGTGAAGAAAAGGGAAATATTAGGCTGTTCCAAAAAAAAATAGCAGTGTCTGAATTCTTCTTTACAAACTCAAACATTCACTGTATAAACTGAAAAATGTTTCAAGATTTTGCTTTCCTTTGAATGACTGAACTAATATTTAGTTGTATAACCAGTGTTTCTGAGAACTGCTGCACATCTGTGTTGTATGGAGTCCACCAACTTCTGGCACCTGTTACATTCCACAATTCTTCTGCATTTCTTGGTTTTGTCTCACAAACAGCATTTTTGATGTCACCCCACAAGTTTTCTATTGGATTCAGTGTCAGACTGGGATGCCAGGGGCCCACCAGAAATCCTTAGACCATGGACCCACTTTCTAAATTATTATTCCTCCTCTCCCATTCTCCTAGAATTTTATATCTACTTTCTATAGTCTTCCATTATTAAGCATTTTTCTCCATAAATAAATAGGGAATGACTGTGAATTAGGCTAAATGGTTAGAAGCTAGAGGCCCACTGACACCTGGACCCACCGGGAGTTTTCCTGGTATCCAGATGGGCCAGTCCAACACTGATTGGATTAAGGTCCAGGGATTGGCCTGGCCACTCTATAACTTCAATCTTGTTGGTCTGGAACCAAGATGTTGCTCATTTACTGGAGTGTTTGGGGTCATTGTCTTGTTGAAACTCCCATTTCAAGGGCATTTTGACTCCATGTAACACAGATGTGCAGCAGTTCTCTGGTTATACAACTAAATATTAGTTCAGTCATTCAAATGAAAGCAAAATCTAGAGAAATTTTTCAGTTTATACCAGGGGTGTCCCAACCTTTTGGCTTCCCTGGGCCACATTGGAAAAAGAAAAATTGTCTGGGGCCACACGTGAAATAAACAAACACGTTTGATTTGTAAAAGTAAAGTAAATACACAGAAAAGAACTACAATACCAGTGGGATAACCAGATGGAACTCTACACCTTTGGGACACCTGGATATTAAATACTTATTATTATTACTAACTGGGCAATGGGCAGAGTCCCCCCTCCTCCACCACACTGTAACAACCTGCCATAGTGAGCCTGTTTCAAACAAGACGACAGACTGAGGTGGTTAATGTGTCTGGACTTAGAGCCCAAAGTGTTATTTCACTCTCGTTTTCTCTGTATTTCCATACCTTTATTTCTTCATTTCTTCCCCCGCTTCTCTTCTTTCACTGGCACCCCCCCAGATTGGATGAAAGTCTACCAAAGGAATTAAAGGAGAACTCAACCCTAAACTTAAAAAAAGAAAAACCCTACCCTACATAGACCCCCCTCCCCCCAGTCTACGTGTTCCCCCGGGCAAATGCCCCTAACATTTTACTTACCCCTCAGTGCAGATTCAGGCATCGGAGTTCACAGGTGCTAATTTTCTGATTTGCAACAACTGCGCATACGCCGATAGTCACAAAAATTGCCGAAGCGCCAGTCTCATTCCAAAAATTACTGAAGCAGCTGAAGATGGCGCCCATGAACTCCGAAGCCTGAATCTGCACCCAGGGGTAAGTAACTCTTAAGGGCATATTTATCAAGGGTCGAATTTCGAATTGAAAACTTCGAAATTCGAATTCAGAAAGACCAACCGAAATTAAATTTTTTTTTTGGTCATATAGGTCCGTTTTCAATCGAATCAAACCCAATTCGAATTGTACGAACCAAAGTTTTTCCCCAAAAAAACTTTCGATTTTTCAAAGTCCACCAATTGACTCCAATTAGGTTTTAGGAGGTCCCCCATAGGCTAAAACAGCAGGTTTTAGATGGCAAATGGTCGAAGTCGAATTTCTAAAGAGACAGCACGATACATTTTGAAATTAGAATTCTCAAATTTTTTTCAAATTCAAGCTGAATTTGGAGTATTCCCTAGACAAAGCACACAAAAAATAGCTCGAAATTAGATTTTTTTTTCATTTGAAAATTCACCTCAGCCTTTGATAAATCTGCCCCTTAGGCTTGGAGGAGGAGAGTCCATGTAGGGTAGGGTTTTTTTAAGTTTAGGGTTGAATTCTCCTTTAAGCCCCACAGACCTGCTCACTACCACTGCCCACTCCCTTGTTTGTTTGCTCACTGAAGTAGTAGACGAGCCAGGCAGATCTTATGTTAAATGTTGCAGAGATAAAAATGTGCAGCAGTTTATGGGAATATATTGCCCCAACTCAGTGAAGCATTCAGTACAAGTAACCAGAAACTGCACTGATTTTGCTCCACAGCCGCTCCCTCCACCAACGCGCCTCTTAGTGATGTGCGGGCTGACTGGATACCCGCGGGTCGGGTCGACCTCGCACTGCTCCTTGCGGGTGGGTGCGGGTTGAGCTCTTCTCATGCTCTGCCCGCCCGACACCTTCAAATGCCGGCTTACAACTTCCGGTTTTATAGTCTCGCGTCTGCTCGCCCCGCCCCTTTTGTGACATCATCAGCGGGCTGGAGCAGGGCAGGTTAGGGTCAGGAAAACCCTGACCCACACATCACTAGAGCCTCTCTCTGATTCTCCCACAAGTGAAGAGTGCTATGTACACAACCAGAGAGCGCAGCAAGAACAACAAGCTGAATTGCCAATGGCAGGTACCAATTAGTGGCAGCGGACCGGCCCATTAGGTTGGGGGGGGGCATATTCTTTGCGACATGACATTTCCTCGGGAACAGAGCATTTCAAGCTGGGCCACAGGTTGGACACCCCTAGTTTATACAGTGAATGTTTGAGTTTATAAAGAAGAATTCAGACACTGCTGTTTTTTGGAACAGCCCAATATTCCCTTTTTTAAAACACACTGCTATTATGAACACAACTGTAGGACAAGAGCATGTCGGCACTTCTGTGTCTGTACTTTGGGGATACTCGGATTAACAAATTATTGATCTGCCCTTTCTAAAGCTGTTCCCAGGCCACTTCTGCTGCTATAAACCTGTGCCTTATAATTCTGACATTACCCGAATGGACAGGCACAAGTGTATAGATCAGAGCAGCGCTACACTTGCCGCATATCAACACTTGCTATAGGGGGTTGGGTTACCAGAGGGGCCAGGCGCATCGTTATTCCTGCAAATCCCTATTTGTCAGCCCAAATCTGTGTAAACCAATGGGGTTTTTATACAATGTCTGGCATTTAATCACGTGGCCCACAAATTGATGTTCTATAAGATCTTACTGAGAACATAATGAGATTTAAGTTTAATTAAAGGGCTCATTCACTTATTTGTCCTACTCTTTGTGCCCTATTAAATGTGCTCCCATCAAAAATGGTGACTTTATAACTGCCTGCCCTTTACACATCATGTTACACATCATGTTATACATCATGCTGGGAAGGAGGACCATCATTTAATCCAGGTGACTGATAATAACACGGCCTTCTTCATGTCCCTTTATTCTAGGGATGCACCGAATCCAGGTTTCGGTTGGGGATTTGGCCTTTTTCAGCAGGATTCGGCCAAATGCTTCTACCCAGCCGAACTGAATCCGAATTTGCATATGCAAATTATGGGCAGGGAGGGAAATGTTTTCCCCTTCCCACACCTAATTTGCATATGCAAATTAGGATATGGTTTGTTATTCGGCCGAATCTTCCTCAAAGGATTTGAGGGTTCGGCTGAATCCAAAATAAGGGATGCACAGAATCCACTATTTTAGATTCGGCCGAACCAACGAACTGAATCCTAATTTGCATATGCAAATTAGGGGTGGGAAGGGGAAAACCGGTTTTACTGTCTTGTTTTCTGACAAAAAGTCATGCGATTTCCCTCCCCTAATTTGCATATGCAAATTAGGATTTGGTTCGGCTGGGCAGAAGTATTTGGTCGAATCCGAATCCCGCTGAAAAAGGCCCAATCCTGAATTCGGTGCATCCCTATCCAAAATAGTGGATTAGGTACGTCCCTACTTTATTCTTATTGTCTAGAGCTCAGTTTTTGCTCCAATCCTAAAAATTGAACTGTAGAAATAAGTGTGCAATGATGTGTTCCAATAATGTCTTGCAGAAATAACAAGAGGTGCTCAGAAATCGAATTGATTAGTAGCAAACAAATGGGAACAGAAGTTACAGGCAGGTGAAGAACATTACTACTCTTGCTGTCCACACTGAGTGCTATGTAGAATTGTAGCACTCTGAATTGTGGGGTCGGCGACCTCCTTCCAAGGCACCACAGATCTAAACTGGCAGTTATCTAGGAAACCTTCCAAAACTGCCAATGCATATACCGGTACATTGCAAATCTGTCAAGTATTTCATTTTCTTGAATATAAAAATATGATGAAAGTGAATAACCCCTTTAAGGAAAAAATGTATAATTTGCCACTGACCATTAGAAGCAACAGGCACCACAATTAATGCTTTAAACATTTATTCGGGTAAAACATGCATGGTTAGACAATGTAAAAAAATCTGAAATCACTCCCAATATTTTCCTTTTTAATGTAAACCTCCCAATTTCCTTCTTTCACTTGGCTACAACGATCTCTTCCTGCAACTGCAATAAAAACATCTTTATTATCCACTTTCCAAAAGCCCTAAAATATGGTTTCCTGCTTCTTTACCTTCTGACATGTTGAACTTCACCATCAATACTCGGTGATCTACATTAAGCACTGGCCACTAACACGAGCCTTTCTTTACTCTGTGCTCAGGATCGCCACACCCCGTTCATAGAAACTGTGGAGACCTTCCTTGGTGGCGATTTCAAAATCAACTGTGAAAATCAAGTCGGCGCGGGTGAAATTCAGATAAACCGGTAGTGTCACCTGGAAGAGATAATAAACATCTTTAGTAACTTCATGGCACTTACTGTCACTTTGTGAATTCTTTAAAGAAACAGTTCAGTGTAAAAATAAAAACTGGGTAAATAGATAGGCTGTGCAAAATAAAAAATGTTTCTAATATAGTTAGTTAGTCAAAAATGTAATGTATAAAGGCTGGAGTGACTGGATGTCTAACATAATAGCCAGAACTCTACTTCCTGCTTTTCAGCTCTCTAACTCTGAGTTAGTCGGTGACTTGAAGGGGAGTCACATGGTCATATCTGTTCAGTTTTATAATTGATCCTCAGCATTCAGCTCAGATTCAAAAGCAACAGATATGACCCATGTGCCCCCCCTCAAGTCACTGATTGGTTACTGCCTGGTAAAATAGTAAGACTTCATTTACAAGGAATGGACCAATAATTAAAAACTGAAATTGTCAATGACTAAAGGTACGTCCACTTTAAATGTGTATTGGTACTACAGACGTATTATTATGCCCCTGTATAAACAACAAAGTATTCAAGTAATTCTGTGGCATGTCTGTTGGAGTCATTACATTTCCTTTAATGCTGTTAATTGAATTTATTTGTAAAACAGATCTATTTTGAAGCCAAAAACACTGACCACATTAGCCTTTTTCTCCGTGTGTGTCTGCTTGCTCCAGCGTAGCTGTGTAATGGGCAACACCGTGGAGATGGCATTTGAGAGGTTCAGCTTGTTGTTCGTACAAGTTGCTCCTTGAAGTTTCAGGCCTGTGTAGAAAGTTTAGCAGGAGACATGAATGAACATTTGACAGACACCAAGAAACCTGAAAGTGAACTCTTTTAGGGCAGAGACAGACGAGAAGATTCTGGGAGATTAGTCGCCCAGCGGCAAATCGCCTTTTCTTCAGGCGACTAATCTCCCGGAACTGCCTCCCCACCGGCTAGAATGTAAATCACCAGTGAGATAGCACTCTGAGAGCTTCGTTTTCCGAAGTCGCCTCACGAGGAAACTTCGGGCGACTTTGGAAAACTTAAGCGCTCCGTGTGCCATCCCACCGGAGATTTAGATTCTAGCCGGCAGAAAGGCAATTCGAGGAGATTAGTTGCCCAAAAGAGAGGTGATTTGTCACCAGGCGTCTAATCTCCCTGAAACTTCTAGTCTGTCTCTGCCCTTAAATGGAAAAGTTTTTATAGTTTTTGCTTTCTAGTAATACGCGATCTCTACATCGGTGTTCATTAATCATTGCTTGTAATTCTGTGTAATTAAAGTCTATTAAAAATAGCTTGGGGAGACGACTAGGGTTGACCAAAGTCTGCAGTGTCTAGACAAGAAATAGTGACCAAAGAATTTTGGAACTTCTGCTTTAAAGGAAAAGGAAATCAATTCAATGGGGGTGGGGGGCAGACAATTTATCAGGTACCAGTGAATAAAATCACTTGTTAAACAAAGGGTCCACAGTCCTGGCCCAGACCTGGGGAATTGTCGATCAAAGCAAAATGATCTAATTTTATTTTTTAGGGCAGGGGTCCTCAACCTTTTATACTCCTGAGATACATTCAAGTGTAAAATAATGTTGGAGAGCAACAAAAGCATGAAAAAAGTTCCTGGGGCTTCCAAATAAGGGTTGTGCTTGGGTATCAGGAGGCTCTGTTTGGCAGTACATCTGGTTTTTATGTAATTAAAACTTGCCTTTAAGCCTGGAATTTAAAAAGAAGCTCCTGCTTGGAGGCCACTGGGAGCAATATCTAAAGGGTCGGAGAGCAACGTGTTACTCTCAAGCCACTGTTTGGGGATCACTGGTCTAGGGGGACACTTAGACCAGTCCAGTGCGGTGTAAGGGATACAAGCTCAGTGATCAGGAAAGTACCTGGGCATGTAGTTATTACTTAAAGGAGAATTCAACCCTTTATAAAAAAAAAAACCCTCCCCTACCCTGGTTAGACCCCCCTCGTTACTCCCCCCCCTCAGCCTACCTGCCCCCCCCCGGGCAAATGCCCCTAATTTTTTACTCACCCCTCTGTGCAGATTCTGGCCTCGACTTTCAATGGCGCCATCTTCTTTCTTTGGTCTTTTTCGTAAGCTTTGGTGCATGTGCAGTTGGAGTAAATTTCCAGTCCTGAACCACTGCGCATGCGCCAAAAGTCACCAAAATTTCCGGAAAATGTGTGACTTTCAGCGCACGTGCAGTTGTTAGAGACCAAAAATTTTCTCCAACTGGGCATTCGGCGAAAATGCTGTCAAGACGCAAAGATTACCAGAGAAGATGGCTGCCGTGAACTCCGAGGCCAGAATCTGCACGGAGGGGGGAGTAAAAAAATTAGGGGGGGGGGGAAGAGTTTATTTTTTTATTATGGGTTGAATTCTCCTTTAAGAGTGTTGATTTGGGGTAAGAAACGTTACTTACTGGGGGTGCCTAAAACAGAGAATTTAGGCTTACGTGTCATTAATGGCTTCTGGGTTGTTTTTACATTACGCAGAAGGGACTACAATTTTAACCACTTTAAAGCCAAACATTTCAGTTGTCTTTTTATTGGCTATACATACCAGTCACTCCAAAGCTATAAGCATCGAAAACAGCATTGTGTGCAGTTGTAACACTGACTTCCAGACACAACTCTTCAAGAGACCAGCTGTTTGCCTGAGCCACATACTGACGTGTTGCGGTGATATAAGCTTCAGGCACAAACAAACCTCCAAGCCACACGTGAATGTTCTGCCAGGATAAAAGATCGAAATATCAAAAGGAAATCACACAAATACAAATTCTGAACATCATTTATAGGGACTATAAAGTAATTTGTCTGTGTACATCTCCAGTGCAATATTTTAAATAGAAAGAAGTTGCTAATTTAGACTATGAGTAAGTGCCCCAGTAGGTACAAAACATCTGTATGTCCCAATAAATGATTTGAATTTTTCTATCTTAATTTTGGTCTATACTTTTGGAGAAAACTCACAACTTCTTTCTGTTTTGGATTTTTGCACCCATGGACTGGGGTGAACTGTGAGTATTTTTCTCTCCGAAGTCATTATTTTTTGATACTTTTTTTCTGATTAATAATGGTATAATGCAAAACGAAATCACAGCACCATCCAAATTGTGTATAATCTTAAAAAGCCTTTATTGGATTTCTGGCTTGGATCTCAAACGAACAACGTTTCAGGCCTGCGTAGCCTTTTTTCAAGTTTGAAAAAAGGCCACGCAGGCCTGAAACGTTGTTTGTAGTAGTTTTCAGCAGGATTCCAAATCCGAATTTGCATATGCAAATTAGGAACGGGGAAGGAAATCGCGTGACAAGGAAATAAAAGTTTTCCCCTTCCCACCCCTAATTTGCATATGCAAATTCGGATTTGGTTCGGTATTCGGCCGAATCTTTGCAAAGGATTCGGGGGTTCAGCCTAATACAAAATAGTTGATTCGGTGCATCCCTAAATTAGACAAATCCTCACTGTGAATTTGTTCTGCAATATATAAAATAGTAGGTGTCAAACAGTTATCTACTCCAGCGATTGTTTTACTTGATCCTATCGAGACGCATTTTGTACAAAGGAAAGGGGAGGTGGTGATGCATAGCGTTCACTGTGAATATGTTGCTACGTGCAGCACAAGATAGCAACAGCATTTTAGTTACCTACACATTTGCAAACAAAAGAACAATGAACCTTTTCAACTAGGGATGCAACAAATCCACTATTTTGGATTCGGCCGAACCACCGAATCCTTTGATAAAGATTTGACCGAATACTGAACCCTAATTTGCATATGTGGGAAGGGGAAAACATCTTTTTAATTCCTTTGTGACAAAGTCACGCAATTTCCCTCCCCGCCCCTAATTTGCATATGCAAATTTGGTTCGGGCAGGCAGAAGGATTCAGGCAAATCGAAATCCTGCTGAAAAAAGGCCGAATCCTGGATTCGGTGCATCCCTATTTTCAACCAAAGCTTCAACACTGGAATAAGACAGATGTTCAGCAGTAAAGTCAGTATAACTTGCCTTCAGTTCCTTTGCTCCACTGTTAGCCGCAGCTTGTGAAATGTTCTGCAGTTGCTTAATTCGGTCACTAAAATCTGCCACCCATTGTATGACAGTCATTCCAGCAGGAACAGTAAAACGGGACCAGCTGCGAGGCAGTATTCCTTTTGAGAAAGAATAAAAACAGAGGTTATTGTTACCTTTCCACCAGATATCTGTTTGGATTAGAGCTGTCGGCCCTAGCACAAAAAGGCTTTGCATTTATCAATTGTTCATTACTCGACACCCATCTAAATCCCAGTGTTGAGATATAAACAAGTGTTTCCAAATAAGAAATCACCAGTCTAAAACTATTCCTCTTCGACACTTCCAAATGGGGGTTACTAAAATAGTGGATTCGGTGCACCCCTACTGGTTGCTATGGTTAGTTGGACCTTAGCAACCAGATAGCTGCTAAAATGACAAAATGAAGGTGAACTACCCCTTTAACAAGAAAATACGATAAAACATCAATGCAAACTTTGAAGAAATGGGTCTGAAATCAAAGACCATTATATTCTCGAGTATAAGCCGAGGTACCTAATTTACCTAAGAAAACTGGGAAAAATGTATTGACTCGAATATAAGCCTAGGGGTGAGAAATTAATTTTAGGACATGGCCAATTTAAAGCTTTAAAGTTGCTGCTTACTCACTGATCTGAAGCATGCAGTGACTCCTCCGTGCTGCCCATACTTCTCCCCCCTCCTCGCTTGATTCTGCTTCCTTAGCCCTCAGCCCCTCCCCTCTCAGCTCTTGTCACTCAGTCCTGAGGAGGGCGAGTACTGAGTGACGAGAGCTGAGAGGGGAGGGGCTAAGGAAGCAGAATCAAGCCACGAGGGGGGAGAAGTATGGGCAGCATGGAGGAGTCACTGCACGCTTCAATCAGTGAGTAAGCAGCAACTTTTTTAGCTGACTCGAGTATAAGCCGAGGTAGACTTTTTCAGCACATTTTGGGTGCTGAAAAACTCGGCTCATACTCGAGTATATACGGTTTATAAAGCAAGGCAACAAAATATCTATAGTATACACAATACCTTTTACAAGCTCATTGATGAGTGTGCGCAAATAATTTGTTTGCTTCTTCTTTCCCTCACACACTTGAACAACATCCGTAAGGTCCTGACGCACATCATGGAGTAACTTCGCCCCCATCTTTACTTCTCTTTCAAAGAATCTAAACAGGGGATCCTAAAATGCAACGTAAAAACCAACACAAATTAACTGGACATAAAAATGCTCAAATTGCTCTGACTAAAGGAAAACAGTTGTGTGTGCATATTAGATACATATATTTATTTGAGCTAACCTTTATATTCTCCACTGTACGTTTCAGATGACTGAGGGCTTGTGGGATCACATGAAGCCAGTTGCAAGCAGTTGTGTGTAACGTTCTCATCCAGGCCGGACGACCATCAGACGTGGAGTCTGTTCTTTGTTTCTTCTCAGTTTCTGCATAAGCCAAGTCGTCTTCATCCTCCAGCATTTGCATTTTCAGCATTTTACCAATCATGTCAATGCCTGAACCACAGGAAAATTGAGGAAGCGTTAAGTAAAGGGGGAAAAAAAAGCTAAAATAAAGAATGGATCTGTGCATTTTAACACCATACTAGGGGTAGTGCAAACAAAAGTGAAAAAAAATATATAAAAACATGATGGGAACTGCTTAAAAGATTGCAGTTTATGACGACACTCTACTTTATAAATGAAAACTTCGCATACAATCAATTCACCAAAATTGCATTGCTATGGTTTTAGATCGATAGCAATGGTAGTAGTAGTAGTAGTAGTAGTAGTAGTAGTAGTAGACAGAAAAAAAAAAAAAAAAAAAAAGACACTGCGCAACCATACATACACACACCATAAACGTGTGCACAATTTTAGTAGGGTAAAAAGCAGGCGTTTATGATGGTCACAAATGCAATGAAAGTACAAGACTGTTGAAGGATGAGACCAGACCAAGAATGGCAGAAGTGGTTAAAGGGGTTGTTTACCTTTAAATTAAATTTTAGTATGATGTAGAGCAGAGATCCCCAACCTTTTGAACCCGTGAGCAACATTCAGAAGTAAAAGGAGTTGGGGAGCAACACTAGCATGAAAAATGTTCTTGAGGTGCCAAATAAGTGCTGTGATTGGCCATTTGGTAGCCCCTATGTGGATTGTCAACCTACATTGATGCTCTGTTTGGCAGTACACCTGGTTTTATACAACCAAAACTTGCCTCCAAGCCTGGAATTCAAAAATAATCTCCTGCTTTGAGGCCACTGGGAGCAACATCCAAGGGGTTGATGAGCAACATGTTGCTCATGAGCTTCTGGTTGGTGATCACTGATGCAGATAATATTCTGAGACAATTTGCAGTTGGTTTTAATTTTCTATTATTTATGGTTTTTGAGTTATTCAGCAGCTCTCCAGTTTGCAATTTCAGCAACGTGGTTGCTAGGGTCCAAATTACCCTAGCAACCAAGAACTGATGTAAACAAGCGACTGGAATATGATTAGGAGAGGCCTGAATAGAAAGATAAGTAATAGAAAGAGCAATAACAATACTTACAGAGCATTTGTTTTTATATTGGCTCTATGACCCCTATTTGAAAGCAGGAAAGAGTTAGAAGAAGAAGGCAAATAATTAAAAAAAACTATAAAAAGTAATGAAGACCAATTGAAAAGTTGCTTAGAATTGGCCGTTCTATAAGATACTTAACGTTAACTCAAAGGTGAACCACCCGATTAAAGTGGACAATGTATAATTAAAATGAAACGTGGAAACAGCTACAACTGTAATCCTACATTTGTCCAGCGGAAGAACAGAAAGATGCAAGCGTTAAAGTCTACAAGAGGAAAAAGGACACCGCTCTCCAGTTAGTTTGGAATGAGGACAAACACTCCAGGATAGGTCTTACTGAAACGAAAGAGGATTAAGTAACAGATTTTGTGAAAGTAAAGCTGCGTGTGCCCTGTGCGTTTTTATGTTTATCCGTTAACTGCAACTCTATGGCATAAGCACATTAGTGTGTTTACAATCAGCAGTGCCCTTGACTGCATAGAACATGTTTTCCTATATTACATTTTGGATAGAGCATTATTTTACCCTGTGTTGTGAGAAGAACTTTTTCTGCATTGTTAGGCAATCCAAGCCAGGAGGGGGTCTGGGTATCTGGGAGAGCCTCCACCCACTGAACAAATTCATCACGTCTTTAAAAAAAAAAAAAAAAAAAAAAACGTTATTGTAAACAGTGAAACTATCTATTATTTGCAGGGAGTCAAATGACAGCTTGTGGGGTTACCTGATGCCATCCGGCATTTGGATATCCTTGTGTCCGTCAACCTTACAAGCCAATTTAAACTCGCTGTCAAAACTTGAAGTTGTAAAGAGTCGTTCGAGGAATGTGTTTAGTAGCCTTTGGTCAAATTCATTATCAATCCGCCCTCCGTAAATAGACTGGGCCATCAAAGTTTTTAAGGCTGACCATGGTATTTTATCTGGTGAAATGTTCTGACGGCCCTGCAGAAATGGATAAGTACAGCACATTTATTTTAAAATGAGGTCCGTTGTAAAAAACATCAATATAAGGGATCGTTTGAGAAGTCATATATACAATGATCTGTTTAAAGGCTTATGGTACACAGGGTGATTTTATCTGCCTGAAAAGCCCACAAAATTGTGCCCAGCAGGCTAAAGGTGGCCATACACGGAGAGATCTGCTAGTTTGGCGATGTAGATTTACATGAATGGACATCGGCAAACACGATATGCCCACCTTGAGGTGGGCAATATCGGGCTGAACCGATTGTGGGCCCTAGGGCCCAACGATCGGATCCTAACGGTGGCTTTACGGGCGGTCGGATCGCATCAACTAATAGATGCAGCCGCAATCCAATGGGATTTTTAGTCCCATCCGATCAAGATCTGGCCGACTTTAGGCCAGATTTCGATCGGGGAAGCCCGTCGGGGGGGCCCCATACACGGGCCAATAAGCTACCAACTCTGTCTGTCAGATTTTTATCAGCCCGTGTAGAAACCATTAGCCCAGATGATGCCTACATTGCCCAGATCCGGACTTCTTACCTTTGCAGTTGCAAAGTCCAATATACTGCAGCACACTGTTGAGTGAGTAGCTTTTAGGGATGCACCGAATCCAAAAATCCGAAATCTAATTTGCATATGCAAATTAGGAATCGGGAGGGAAATTGCCACAAAACAAGTAAATGTTTTCCCCTTTCCACTCCTAATTTGCATATGCAAATTAGTATTCTGTTCGGTATTTGGCCAAATCTTTCGCGAACGATTCAGGGGTTCGGCTGAATCCTAACTAGTGGATTTGGTGCATCCCTAGTAGCTTTTCAGCAAAGTGATTTTATTGGCTCAATACATATGAGCAGACAAAGAGTGGCAATGTTTCGGGCCTCACAGGACCCTTTATCAGGTTTGATAAAGGGTCCGAAACGCTGCCGCTCTTTGTTTGCTCATATGTTTTGAGCCAATAAAATATTTTTGCTGAAAAGCTACTCACTCAACAGTGTGCTGCAGTATATTGGACTTTGCATATGCTTTTCCTGACCTGTGACTAATTACTGCTTTAGCACCTGACCCTATGGGATTATTGTGTGTTCTTACCTTTGCAGAGTCATCAAGCCAGGTGTCAACAGTATCACAAGCAGATCTGAGATCAGATTCACCGAATTCGTACTTCTTAGACCAGCCCAAAGGAGCATAGCGCAGCCGTTCTTGGATAATAGCATGGAACCAAGCCAAGAGGAAATATAATCGAGCACGCTCATTGGGAGACTACATGACAAATAAAAAAAAATATCTAAGTCACATGTGCGTAAATTCAGCAATAGGGTCGGCTCCCTACATTTCCCTTTATAAACGAGTCTTATGAAACATAAAAATAAGATGTTATAACACCAGCTCCAAGATTTTAACATGTTGCAGACCAAAGTTACTTGTTCATGTAAATCGTTTAAATCTTTTATACACAATGCAATCATCTTTTCACAATTTATAAATACATGGTAAACCTCTTAACCTTAAAGGAAAAGGAAAGCTATGGAGGAATTTTATTGCCAATAGATTAGCTGCAATAGTGTAAACTAGAATACTATATTTAATCTGTAGAATGTTTTACCATACCTGAGTAAAAAGCTCTAGAAGCTCGCTGTTTGTTTAGGATAGCAGCTGCAGTATTAGCTTGGTGTGACATCACTTCCTGCCTGAGTCTCTCCCTGCTCACTTATAGCTCTGGGCTCAGATTACAGCAGAGAAGGGAGGGGGAAGAGGAGCAAACTGAGCATGCTCACGCCCAGGGCAATGAGGTTTAAGATGAAAACAGGAAGTCTGATACAGAAGCCCATGTGTACACAATAGAAGGAAAGAAATGCTGTGTTTCTTTTAAAAGAGGACTCAGAGCAGCATTACTTTAAAGGTTTACTGATATATTTAGATGGACCTTTCTGATAAGGCTTACTTTGCTTTAACCTTTCCTTCTCCTTTAAGCAAAAAGAAAATGGTATACTCCTATTCAGAAGAGATCTAGCAGCTCATTTAAAGTAGGCACTGCAACACCCAGCTCAGGTTCCATATACTGAGCCACACTGTTAATATGCTGCACTCATTATATAGTAACAACACCAAGAAGAACACAAAAAATAAAAATGTAATTTATATATAAGATAAAAGCAAATGTACTCACTTTACAAATCCTCGAAACAGGGATACTGCTGAATGTTCTCAACATGTTGGCCTTTACACCAGGAGGTGGTTCAAAGACAAAGATACGTCCAGCTCGGAGCAGATTCACAGGTACCTTAGAAAGTATAACATTTATCTTAAGACATCAGGGTATTTTGGTAGAATCATTGAATATACATATTTTTTTCCTCCACAATAGAAATGCACATCTTTTAATGCAATTAGAAATGTTTCTACCTTGGGATTAATCTCCATGGTCAAGAACAGCCTGAAGCAAGCATGTGGCTGCAGAGAATGCAGTTTCTTTTCCAGCTGCATTAACCATCCAGGTGCCAAGTGAACATTCTTCAGCACCACCCATCTATTTCAAGCATAGCATTACATGACAATAGGAAATGAAAGTAGGAAAAAAATAGGAAAATAAAGACATCAAAAAAAATCTTCCTGGAATAGCATTTTGGCAGATATAGATAACCGAATCCTAATTTGCGTATGCAAATTAGGGGTGGGAAGGGGAAATTTTTTTTTACTTTCTGGCTTCCCTCCCAGCCCCTAATTTGCATATGCAAATTAGGATTCGGTTTGGCCAGGCAGAAGGATTCGGCCAAATCCTGCTGAAAAAGGCAGAATCCTGGCCGAATCCCGAACCGAATCCTGGATTCGGTGCATCCCTATTTATTTTCAGCATTTTCAAGGTGAAGAATCACGATCTTTCACACCACTGTTACACTGTACAACTTTATATCAATCATTATAGGCTGTTTACACAAAACAGTGCAGTTATTGTATAGGAGTTCTATGATGGGGTGCTCAACTAATGCAGGGGAATGATGTGGCTAATTAGTGCTCTATATATAAAAGATATTAAAAATAATACACTTGCACCCACCTTCCTGATCTTACAGCTGTATTTATAGCTTTTTCTGCTTGATTAAAGCCTTCGGCTGAACCTTTAGTACACAAAACAAGAGGGATAGATTAATATTTTAGGAACTCCCACAGAAATACAATATTTTTAAAACCTAAATGGTTCACGCAGGCTTTATTGGGACATCTCGCATACCAATAGCAATTGATGTGATCTGACTGTTCTGCTCAGTTGCCAGATCTTCGACTCGTCCACTGGCATCAAATCCAGGTACTGAACACATGAGGACTGGGGTATTGGGTTTAACCTAGATTGAAAACAGAAAGCCTTCTCAGATATGTTCTCAGAAAGTTCTCTTTTAAGTTAACCTGTCCTATAAATAACCTGTCCTATAAATAACCTGTCCTATAAATAACCTGTCCTATAAATAACCTGTGTTATAAGACAAAGTGTCAATAGTCTAGTCTATTATCCTGTGGTCAGTGTTTCACTGGGCGGCCAAAGCGACCGCTCCCACTACAGTTTCACCCCTGGAATGGTGGTCGTTTTTATGGCTATTTTACCTCTGTGTCTATAATATGTGCCAAGTCAATAGGTTGTTCTATGATTGACATGAAAGAATCTCCAAGAACTGTAGAAACAAAAATATGTGCCATGGCCAGCAGTCGATCTGGGCGAAAAGCTTGTATGAGTAGCAAGCGATGAACAGCTTGTCCAATTGGTGCTACAGAAAAGAACAACAGGAATGTTATATGTGACATCATCCGAAACAAAATGTCATAAAATTTAAGCAGTTAAATGTCAAAACTTATACCTCTCTCATATACACACAGAACAAAACCAGCGTTTTTTTTTTTTAAAAGATAAAATGCAAAGTTGCAAGTAAAATCTTCAGAAATATCAAACACATTTACTATTGGTAATTCATTTCATTAAGACGTAAAGGGGGGAATTCACAAAAGTGGAGAGAGCCCATTTCTGGAGTAAAAGTGGTGGTAAACAAAATACTTTTCCATATTCACAAACAGAAATCCACCTTAATTCCGACTTAACCGAGACTTTTCATAATTTAGTGAAAGAAAGACCGTTTACAGACATTTTATGAATTTGTCTTTCAAGCTAAATAAAAATGACTCAAAAACGACATTTTTTTCCGACTTTTTAAAAATGGAGTAAAGCTCAGAATAACTTCCTCCATGTGTCAGATCAATTCTAAGATAATTTGCTCTGCTTTGGTTCTTCATTTCACAGCTCTTGTAGGTGCCCCATTGGGGAATTATTATCATATTAATAGGAATTCGCATTTTATAGTCAGGGCACAAGTTTCTGTCTAACCCTATAGGTGTAAACGCCTCATTAATAAAACAATTAAAACACAGATTACACAAAAAAGTGTATTTTATACAATTTAATATGTAAAGTTTTTAACTCACATTTGCATTATTTTACTATTTTTAGCTTAATGAATGAGGCAATATTAGCAATTTGAGTGAATATATTATCTAAAGGAAAAGTAAAGCCTGCCAGCCATTTTTTAGCTTTAGCAGCAATTAGACACTTGACCTAAGATAATAAAACATATTTCTGATACAAATCCCAATATTATACAAAATAGCATTTCTTTTATTTAGACTCGTGTATCTTGTTACAGTAGTGGAATTACACAAACATGTAGGCAGATTTAGAAAGCCCGGGTTATCCTGAAAAAAAAATGATGTATAATACTCCTAAGTAAAATAACCCCCACGCCCCAAAAAATCCAATTTGATGGCTGACTGACAGGTGTAGTAAGAGCTAAAGACAAATTCAGAAAAAAAAGGTCTATAAAATGTCGTGCAAAAGACAAAATCTGAAAACTGTCTAAGAGACAGATTCACAAAAGTGGAGATAGATATTTGTGAATTTTTGTGGGAAATCCGACACATTTATTTGGTCTCAATATCACCACTTTTGTGAATTCCCCCCAAAGAGTTGCTTGATTTAAGCCTTGCTGGAGAGTGAAGTTCAGTGCTTTAATTGCGGCTACCAGTCATTATCAGGCCATTGCAGTGATATTATAAAGGGGTATGGCCCGGTTTTATAATTATTGGATAAAATTCAGTAAAATTAATCTCACTTACTTGCAGGGTTTTCTTCACTCCAAATATATGGCACGGTTTGCTCAGGTGAGCTGCTCTCTAGCCATATGCAGAATTGCTATTTATAAAGAGAGATAAGACTCATTATGGTTATACTTACTGCATAAAAACATTTTTTAAGTTATATTTCATCAATGCTATTGCAGACTTACATCGTCAGCTTCAACCTTTGAGATTATATCCTTAAATGCCGGCAGATTGCTGAGTCGCATCATGGCTTCTACCTGCTCCTCTGTTAATCCACTGATTTTGGGCACAGACACTGAACCAATCACAATCTGCTTTCCTCTTAGGAAATGCTGAAATTCAAGGTCATATACAGGTTCCCTAGAAAGGCAATGATGATAGTAACAACGTGATGCAGGATAAAAAGTCAAGTTTGAGTATTCATTGTACAGTGGTAAATTGGATTGCTACATCAGGCAAACTTTTTTTTTTTTTTAGCAAACTAACAGATTTAGAGATGTGACAGTGCGACTGACTGGCCAAAAATAAAACTTTATAGTATCAATACCTCTATCTTTCTACACTCATGACAACTTGGCTCAGAGTTAGTTTTGTATTTGAAGGGATACTGTCATGGTAAAACATGTTTTTTTCAAAATGCATTCGTTAATAGTGCTGCTCCAGCAGAATTCTGCACTGAAATCCATTTTTCAAAAGAGCAAACAGATTTTTTTTATATTTAATTTTGAAATCTGACATGGGGCTAGAAATATTGTCAGTTTCCCAGCTGCCCCCAGTCATGTGACTTGTGCTCTGATAAACTTCAGTCACTCTTTACTGCTGCACTACACGTTGGAGTGATATCACCCCTCTCTTCCCCCCCCCCCAGCTGCCCAACAGCAGAACAATGGGAAGGTAACCAGATAGCAGCTCCCTAACACAAGATAACAACTGCCTGGTAGATCACTTTATAGTAAAGCCAAGTTCCAGTGAAACTGATTCAGTTACATTAAGTAGGAGAAATAACAGCCTGCTAGAAAGTAGTTCTTTACTAAAGTGCTTGCACAAGTCACATGACTGGGGGAGCTGGGAAACTGACAATATGTCTAGCCCCATGTCAGATTTCAAAATTGAATATAAAAAAAATCCGTTTGCTCTTTTGAGAAATGGATTTCAGTGCAGAAGTCTGCTGGAGCAGCACTATTAACTGATGTGTTTTGAAAAAACATGTTTTCCCATAAACATGTGACATATTATATTCAGTTTATTCTTTAGTGCCTGGACGCCCCAGTTGGTTATTCATAAAAACTATCCTTTCACCAATGTGCTGGCCTATATAGTTTCTCAAACCGAATTCATACAATTAGGAAACACCTTACCCAACAGCCCCTTTCAGTTTTATTCTTGCAAGAAGCATGGCAAAAGTTATGTGGTCCTGGTGAAGCATGCCCCGAGCAACTCTATTGAAGGCGACCTAAAAATAAAAGTGATTATCCTTTCATATTCAGATATATGTTGTTAAAACACACTTTATTTGCTGCTCTGAAAAATAATTGACCATCTATGCAGACAGATTAGTTTCTAGCAATAGAAAAGTATCAGAAGACGTGCAAAGTCTACACCTATTAGACACCTTTTCTGCATGATCATGTATTATTTAAATGTTAGAAAAAATCCTTTATCTACCTACCTTCTCCTACTAAAATTACTTGCAAGAACCAGAAAGTTGGATAACTAGAGAATATTTAGGTGTGTTCCACTTGCTTTGTACAAAATTATTTTAAAATGAGGTCAGTAAACTCACTCATAAATGTACATTTCTGCCCTATGTCTTTGGTTAAGCTTTAGTTCTCCTTTAATTAATGCAACTTATTTCCTTTTAATCCTTGAAACAGGACCGTACCTTGGACTTGGTCCTAAAATATAATTATCCTTATAGTTATTATTATAGTGGCAGAACAATATTGGGTGTATTTAATGTTTAAATGATTAGTAGACAAATGAGTGGAAAAATGACTGAAAGACTCCTTATCCAGAAAACCCCAGGTGCGGAGCATTCTGAATAACGGGTATTATACCTGTACGTGCATAAAAGAAGACCTATTTCTTGAGGCTAAATGTGCACAGATTTCCTCCCAGGAAAATTTATAATACCTGGAAAAGGTCCTTAGTGATGACAGAGAGGCGCTGAGTATGATCTGTGGTTCCCTTCATGTTCCCATTCTCATACAGTACGGTATGGTAAATATCCAAGAAAAACTGAAGAGAATACTGGTACAGGAAATGTATCTAGGAACAAAAAATAAATAAATAAATAAATAAAAAGATTGAGCTTTTCAATATGATCTAAAACTTAATCCATTACAATCCCCTCAACAGTGCTTTTAAAGGACAAGGAAAGTCTAAATCTAAGATAGAAATGCTGTATTTTGTATACTAAACATAAGCATGAATTTACTGCACCACAAGCCTAATCAAACAAATGATTTATGCTTTCAAAGTTGGCCACAGGGGGCTGTCATCTTGTAACTTTGTTAAAGGGATACTGTCATGGGGAAATTTTTTTTTCCCAAAATGCATCAGTTAATAGTGCTGCTCCAGCAGAATTCTGCACTGAAATCCATTTCTCAAAAGAGCAAACAGATTTTTTTATATTCAATTTTGAAATCTGACATGGGGCTAGACACATTGTCAATTTCCCAGCTGCCCCAAGTTATGTGACTTGTGCTCTGATAAACTTTAATCACTCTTTACTGCAAGTTGGAGTGATATCACCCCCTCCCTTTTCCCCCCCAGCAGCCAAACAAAAGAACAATGGGAAGGTAACCAGATAGCAGCTCCCTAACACAAGATAACAGCTGCCTGGTAGATCTAAGAACAACACTCAATAGTAAAAACCCATGTCTCACTGAGACACATTCAGTCACATTGAGAAGGAAAAACAGCAGCCTGCCAGAAAGCATTTCTCTCCTAAAGTGCAGGCACAAGTCACATGACCAGGGGCAGCAGGGAAATTGACAAAATGTCTAGCCCCATGTCAGATTTCAAAATTGAATATAAAAAAATCTGTTTGCTCTTTTGAGAAATGGATTTCAGTGCAGAATTCTGCTGGAGTAGCACTATTGACTGATGTGTTTTGAAAAAAACATGTTTTCCGATGACAGGATCCCTTTAACACCTTTGCCTGACCCAGCATATGCTGTGGTCTGGGATGCTTAGGGATCATCATAAACAAAGCTGTTTGAATTCTGCATGGCTGGGAAGTAAGGCGGAGGCTCCCCCTGCTGTTCATAAGTAGGATTGTTTCCCTGCTCAGCAGTTAGGGACCGTCTGACAATTCCTATCCACAGCAGTAAATGAAGGGAGAATTTCACTGTATAGCCAGGTTTCTTATAAAAACGGTACACATTTTTTTATTAAAGTATATTGGAGATAGGTTTCTTTTTCATTAAAGAAAGTAAAAAAGGGATTTTATTTTTTTGCCTTTCCTTGTCCTTTAATGTCTCTTTTTATGATATTGTGCACATAGGTCTATCTGTATAAATTGTACCACCTTTCATTCTGTGTGCACTTTATGTGCAAAAGCAGTTTTTTTTGTTTTTTTAAAGGTTACTTACACGAAAAGATTAATACAATGTTAAAATAAAAACTCTCATACAGAGTGTCAAAGGAGAAGGAAAGGTTAAAATGAAGTAAGCTTTATCAGAAAGGTCTATATAAATACGCAGTATATAAATAAATAAGTAGTGCTGCTCTGAGTCCTCTGTCAAAAGAAACACTGCATTTATTTTATTCTATTGTGTACTCATGGGCTTCTGTATCAGACTTCCTGTTTTCAGCATAAACCTCAAGAGCAGGGCTTGAGCATGCTCAGTTTGCTCCTCTCCCCCTCCCTACTGTAATCTAAACTCAGAGCTATGAGTGAGTAGGGAGATTGATGTCACAGCAAGCTAATATGGCAACTGCTATCCTAAACAAACAGACAGTGTCTAGAGCTGTTTACTTGGGTATGGAAAAGCATTCTAAAGAATAAAAATTGTTTTCTAGCTTGTATTGTTGTGGCTAATCTATTGGCAATACACTGCCTTGGTTGCTTTCCTTCTCCTTTAAGCAGAGCATACTAGGAACAAGCAACAACCTTGTGCAAACGTATGCATTTAAAATAGATAATCCTCACCTGCTTGAGTGATTCCATAGTAAAGTAAATGCTGCTACAAGCAGAGGAGAGAGGCAAATACTGCCGAGAGACATTTTCAACTTCCTGCATAACAAGATCGGTCTCTTCTACTTTACGTGTGACTTCTGCCGCCTCCTTCTTCAGGTTCTCTAATGTGGTAATAATGGTGTCATCATCCAATATACGGCCCTTCACTTCATTAAGTGCTTGCAGCAGAGACTTCTCTAGCTGGCGCAAACGAAGTTGGAATTCACCTGAATGGTTAAAAAAAACAATTTATTGAATGCTACATAACATAATGGATTTAAAAGGCATGAACTATTCACAAAACATGCAAAGACAGACAGCATGATAATTTAAATTTTGGCTTTAGGGCTGATTTAAGTTTGTTTTCCAACTTTGGTTAGCTCTCTCTGGGGCTCATTTATCAACACTGGGAAAATTTGCCCATGGGTAGTTAGCTATAGCAACCTATCAGTGTTTAGCTTTTTATAGTCTGCTGCAAGTAAAACAACGAATGCAGCAATTTGATTGGTTGCCATAGGTTACTGCCCATGGGCAAATTGGCCCCCTCTGTTGTAATTTTTTTTTAAATATATATAAAATAAAAAATATATATAAATGTATATTCTTTTAAATATATCTATATAAAAATAAAAAAACTGTTGACAAACTTTCTATAGGCTGCTAGAAGGGTAATGTTCCTGCCTGAAGACAATGGATTTTTATATTGAGTTTAATAAACACAGAAATGGCCTAAAATAAATATATTTAGTAAGTACCTTGCAGTTTAAGGAGATCTGAACGTTTCTCATCTACATCAGGCCTTTCAGCTTTAAGAACTTCATTCAGACACTGGCTCTGCAAGCTACTGCGCGTCACTGTGAAGTTAACTAATGTCACACGGGAGCAGAGGTCTGGTGGAAACTCAACCTAAAAATACAAAAGCAATATTAATGATCTCAGGGTCAACAATGTTATATAATAAATATTGAAGTAGACATATAGGATAACAAACAGGATTCTGTAGTCAAAAGGGGGACACAAGGACCTATGGGGTTAAGCTCCACCCTCCAGGACACTAAATAATTAAGGGTGTTTGTCACCCACTGTAATAAACCACTCACTTTGTCCCAACTAAATATCATATAACCAAAAGGAAAAAAGAGGGAGACAAATCAATGTCCTGGCCACCAGTTCTTCCCAAATTTAGTACAGGATTTAGAATTGGATCATAGCTCTCAACATCCTGATTTAAAAGCCAACAAAAAGGGTCACTTGCAATAAAAATGGCCCCTATAGCTCCCTATAGATCTGCTATAGCCACTGCTTATGTGTCAAATGAGGGGTGGGTGCATTTTAATGGTCTCTGTCAGAAGAACAGCAGGAGGGGAATAGCCAAGAACAATCCTGAAATAGTCACACAGGCTTTAGTTCCCTATCAGGTCAGCCTAGCTGCTGATTGGTTCCTATCCTACAGTGCAGAGTGCTTCCGGCTCCCCTGCACAGCCTGGGAAAGGAGGCAGCAGGAAATGGAAGAGGTGGGCAGGACTAGTAGAGCTTGCGCAGTAATTAAATAACCCGAAACACTACTTTAGGGTAGGGACACACTGGGCAATTTGGGGAGATTTAGTCGTCTGGCGACTAAACGCAGCGAGGAAACTTCGGGCGACTTCGAAAAACAAATCGCCACGTGTGATTTGCGCAGGCGATTTTTCATTTTAGCCAGGCGCAGAGCGAGGGGAAGCATTCGGGGAAGATTGGTCGTGGAAAGTCGCGGCGATTAGTCTCCCCAAATCGCCCAGTGTGTCCCAGCCCTTAAGCACATTCCTTCTAGATTTAAAAATATAATGCACTGGCACAGTCTTGTTTTCCACACGTTTCCTTTAAATATTACTTACTGTTGGATCTCGGGTTGAAAGGAAGATGACAAAAGAGGGAGACAAATCAATGTCCTGGTCTCCTAGAGTAATCAATACTCTGCCACCAGTTCTCCGTACTTCCCGATTTAGTACAGGATTTAGAATTGGATCATAGCTCTCAACATCCTAATTTAAAAGCCAACAAAAAAAAAAAAAAAAAAGTGTCATTTGCAATCCTTTAACTACTTTTAGTAATAAGAAGTAAATATTTTACTACTAACCTGAACAAGGAGTGGGTTACCAAATCTCAGAGCACTTTCCAAGTTCTTTCTGAAAGCATCATCCAAAAAGCTTGTGCGTGTTATTTTGCGATCCTTGTACTCGTTCATAATAAATTCTGTTGCTTGACCTGATGGATCTATGATCAGAGGATACCTGCCAGAAGTGAGAGAGATAATTTGCACAATTCTAAATTTCCCACACACACACCACATATTTGCAAGCCAGAGCACTAGACTGCCAAGCAGAAATGTAAAGCCAGAACATGTGGTAGTGGCATTTCAAAAACACAATTTAAAAATAAAAAGCACTGAAATGCAATTTTTTTTTCTGTTGCATGCAGCCAAAACGGTTACAAACCTGTTAAATCGTTTCAACATAATGGCATTTTCTGTGCACAAATCATCTGCAGGTAGAGAGTTTGCTTGCCACCGTAGTCTCTCATCTGCGTTGGACAGATATTCAGTTCTTGCAATGTCTGTGCGGAACTAAGTAATAAACAAACAGTGGAGAAATCAAATTTGGCTAATAGTTCACTCATTAAGGGGGGCAGAATTAATTCAATGAGACCCTAGGCTGAAGGTTTTCCTTTAGGGCAGGGGCACACGGAACTGCCTTCCCCCTGCTATAATGAGAAACCCCCTGCGCCAATACATTTGCGGCGCTACAATTACCAAAGTCGCTAGAAGTTTCCTCGTGAGGCAACTTCAGAAATCTAAGCTCCGCGAATGCCATTGCGCTGGCATTTTCTCATTATAGCAGGCGGAAGGCAGTTTGGGGAGATTGTCGCCCTGCAGAAGAGGCGACTAAATCTCCCCGAAACTGCCCGTGTGCCCCTGCCCTAAAGGAAACCCTTCAGCATAGGTCTCATTGAATTAATTCAGCCCCCCTGCACTAGCTGATCGATTCTTTTTGCGCATTACTTTATATTTCACTTTCGGTGCCTACTATTATGTTGATCAGTGACCGCTGAAGACGTAATAAAGATGGCCGCCGCAACTGTGCATATAAAATGGTGTGCTCCTGCTCAGAGAATTCAATGCGCTTTCCTGAAGTTCTTTTGTGCACATGTGCTGCCTCCTAACACCATATTGCGTGCGCATGCTCCTGGTCTTGGTAAAGGAGCACTGCATTATGGGGTTTTTTTTTTTTATTCAAGTCAGCGCTTTTTTCTGAACAGTGGCGTCTGAACAGATCATGGGCTGAAAATACAGGAGATCTAATACCACTACAAAAGAGACCAGAGGTGTGCCTTTCAAATAAGCAACACTTATACTTGTTCTTTAAAATGTATATATGGAATTTCATACCAAGCATGAAAGCTACAGATAAACAAGTTACAGGTCCTGATACCTGTACAAAGTTAGCAGGAAAATGCTGAAAATTTTACTTCAATCTGTGAAAAGCTGCCAATGTCAGGTTTGGTTTTCCCAAACAAACAAAACTTCATCATCGAGTATAAAATAGATTACCTGAATATTGGCTTGCTGCAGGTGATGTGACCAAGTTGTGAACAAGTTCTGTCGCATCTGTTGGTCAAAGTAGCCAGCGTAGGCAATAAAAGCTGCGGAAAGCAAGCAATCGCCTGCAATAGTGGACATCTGATTTTTGAAGGTTTCACTTGTTTTTTCCCATCTATCACGTTCAGCAGACAGACTTTTCAAGAGAGCTGTGCTACGGTTTACCTGTGAAAAGGGTTATACTTATTTATTATTTTGGTTTTACTATGCAGAATTATTTTGATAATCTCCAAAATCCTTGTGTTTAATCAAAGCCCCCAGAATCAGGGAGGTTTGTGTTACAACTATGGATGCTGGGTTTTCATTTGGAGGGGTTGGACTTGATGGACTTTGTCTTTTTTCAACCCGATTTAACTATGTAACTATGTAACTAGTACAGCTGTTATGGGAGTAATTCAGAAAAATAACTTTGTCTAACACTAAAAAGATGATCATAATACAATTAAATAATATCAAAGAGTTCCAAAGAGAATGTCCATTTCAGATTAAATTTTATTTCAAATAAAAACATAAAACTGGGTCTAGGAAGATTTTACTCTCCCTCAAATAGATCCCTGACTATGTACTATGATCCTACCAGACAAATTATTTTTAACAAGTATCTGAGCTATTACAGACATTACACCAGAATTCCTGCATCTTTAGTTTTACTTGTCTAATCCAAATTTTGGGGGGGGGGGGGCATTTATGTTAACAGACCCTTTGTGCATCGACCAGCCTCTCCATTTAAACACTTTGCCAAAAATCTAGCAGTCTGTAAGTTTTAAATTTTCTCTGTTTTTGAGCAGATATCGCAGGACTGTATCAAACTACACATTCTCGTCCAAACTAACATTTAACCATGGAGTTGACCAAATATGATTTCTAATTATAATCTTCTTGAAAATATGCAGTTTATGAGAGGACATGGCTGATAAGGGGGACTTTATATGCCTAAATGACTAATGGTATGTACAGTTAAATGCCAAGGTCAGGGCACCCCTTGACAAATAGTATTTCGGTTAGGGTTGCACCGAAGCCAAGATTAGGCCTTTCAGCAGGATTCGGACGAATCCTTCTGCCCGGCTGAACCTGAATTTGCATATGCAAATTAGGGATGGGGAGGGAAACCACATTATTTTTTGTCACAAAACAAAGAAGTAAAAAATGTTTTCCCCTTCCCATCCCTAATTTGTATATGCAAATTAGGATTAGATTCCGGATTCGACCGAATCCAAAACAGTGGATTCGGTGCATCCCTAATTTTGGTAGTTTTGTAAGGAAAATGTAACAACTACTACAGGAATCGGTGTGTTCGAAAACAACATATTTGCAAAATGAAACTGTGCATTAATATTTTCAAACTAATATTTTCCTTTCACTTTTTTTTTTTCAATCTAAACTGCAAAATTGTAAAATGAAAACCAAATAAATAAAAATAAAAAGGCGTTGTTCAATTACTACATTGTTACTATAATCTTACTTCATAAATTTAGACATTTCTGGACTACAGAGCCAACATCTGCAGGTCATTTCAAATAAGTGATTTTACTTTTTTATGTTCCATGTCATTTAAACAAAATGGTTTTACCTTTGCTTCTACGGCTGCTAAATCTGCTTTGATAGCCTGAGCCTCAGAAATGAGCACAGCATATTCCTCCTTGTAACGGGCAATGCTGGCTTCAAGATCTCGAATCATCTGTTCCACTTCATTTGCTTTTTGTTGGTTTTCTTTAGCATCATCTTCAAGTTTCTGTAGCTCATTCCTCAGAGGTTCCACGCGTTTCAACATGTCAGCATAGTTCAACTGTTGCAAACAGGGACAATAGTGACATTGGGGAAAATGTTTAATTGTTCATGTGCAGAGACAAATAAAGAACTAGAAGACCAAAAAAAAATGAAGGTTACCTGAGCTATTGCCCATTTTACCATAGGACCACATGCCAAGGAAGCCCTGTTTACAAGTTCATAATTGAAGCTTGGGTTTGATAGATAGTTCTTCTTCATCTTTTCACGAATAACATCACTAGTGAAAAAGAAATGCATGATTAGAAAAGGTTCATGAGTATTTTGTGTGATTAATAAATAGTAATTTTAATCTAACCATAACTAGTGAAGTCAACACTTTCCATCAATGCACAAAGTATTTCCAATTGAAGCCCTATTTACTGAACTCGTGTTACACAAGGGGTTATAAGGTCTACTGTTTAACTAATGCTACTAGCATTTTTAAGGCCTCAAAAAAACTCTAACTTGGCAAAAACAAACAGGTCAAACTTAACTGGGAAAAGACAGTTGTATAATTTCTGAAAACATGGACTATTGGAAAAAAAAGTTGTTGGACGCCCTGAAAAAGAGATTTGTCGCCAGGCGACTAATCTCCCCGAATCTGAGCGTGTGCCCTGACCCTTAGGAGCAGATTCACTAACTTCGTGTGAAGGATTCGAAGTTAAAAAACTTCGAATTTCGAAGTTTTTTTTGGGCTACTTCGACCATCGACTACGACTTCGAATAGAAGGATTTGAAGTAAAAATCGTTCGACTATTCGACCATTCGATAGTCGAAGTACTGTCTCTTTAAAAAATACTTCGACCCCCTAGTTCGCCATCTAAAAGCTACCGAAGTCAATGTTCGCCTAAGGGTAAGGTCCCCATAGGCTTGGCTAACTTTTTTTGATCGAAGGATATTCCTTCGATCGTTGGATTTAAATCCTTCGAATCATTCGATGACGAAGTTGAAGGATTTCAATTCCTAGTCGAATATCAAGGGTTAATTAACCTTTGATAGTCGACCCTTAGTGAATTGGCCCCTTAAAGTTACTTGTAAAAATGTTTGCTGTTGAAAGCAGCATTTGCTTAATTCCTGGTTGTTACTTTGCAAATAACAGTCTGAGCCACCAGGGCAGAGAATAGAAAGAGAAACACTGCTTTCAATAGCAATAAATATGCAAATAACTTAAAAACCATTTGTAATGAATGTCTATTGGAAAGTTGCTTAGAATAATGGTTTCTTTTATTAGGCAAATTTTTATTTTGGGGTTGACTTGCACTTTAATGTACGATAATACACAATTAGCTAATCTTCCTGCTTTTTGTATCTTTAGTGTAAGCAGATCCACAGTAAGTCTGGAGGATATAGGGACAGCAGTTTTGATGATGGGCCTGTATTATATGAGAAGTACCAATCTATACCAGAGTGCTGTAGCATAAACTAAGTGTTCCAGTACAACAAGATTTTTTCAGTTTCACCGAGTACTGTTAAGCAGGACCCTTTTTATCCACAAAGCTATACTCTTACCAAAAAGAGACTACTTCAATATAGTATGTACATTTTTGTTGCTTCTATCGCATAGCCTTTGGGTCTGGAGTTCTTTATTTTCTACATTTAACATGGATGATTGGGAGCCATTCAGTGGAAAAATGCTCTGTCTTTTAAAGTATCAACAAATTCCTTTCTTTTCATTTTTATGAATTACATTTAACATTTATTTTTTACATTATATTAAATGTATATATATCCATCTATCTTATCTCTCTCTATCTTATCTCTCTCTCTCTCTCTTATCTCTCTCTCTCTCTCTCTCTATCTTATCTCTCTCTCTCTATTTTATCTCTCTCTCTATTTTATCTCTCTCTCTCTCTCTATTTTATCTCTCTCTCTCCCTCTATTTTATCTCTCTCTCTCTCTCTATTTTATCTCTCTCTCTCTCTCTCTCTATTTTATCTCTCTCTCTCTCTCTCTCTCTTTTATCTCTCTCTCTATTTTATCTCTCTCTCTATTTTATCTCTCTCTCTATTTTATCTCTCTCTATTTTATCTCTCTCTCTATTTTATCTCTCTCTCTATTTTATCTCTCTCTCTCTTTTATCTCTCTCTCTCTTTTATCTCTCTCTCTCTTTTATCTCTCTCTCTCTCTCTTTAATCTCTCTCTCTCTCTAATCTCTCTCTCTCTCTTTAATCTCTCTCTCTCTCCCTCTCTATTTTCTCTCTCCCTCTCTATTTTCTCTCTCCCTCTCTATTTTCTCTCTCCCTCTCTATTTTCTCTCTCCCTCTCTATTTTCTCTCTCCCTCTCTATTTTCTCTCTCCCTCTCTATTTTCTCTCTCCCTCTCTATTTTCTCTCTCCCTCTCTATTTTCTCTCTCTCTCTCTATTTTCTCTCTCTCTCTCTCTCTATTTTCTCTCTCTCTCTATTTTATCTCTCTCTCTCTCTCTCTATTTTATCTCTCTCTCGAAGAAAGTACCCCCTCTTGTATAAATTTTGCAACTGGGGGTACTTTATTATAATACACACATTTCAGTGAGTCATGTGGCAGAAATGACTTCAGAACTCACCGTTTATAACTGATGACATCAGAACTCACCGTTTATAAGGATATTAGATACAAGATATTCATGGCTTGTGTGCATATCTATCTATCTATATATAAAAATACAGCACTCAACAGGCTCAGTTAGAGTAACCAAAACAGCAAGAAACTTGTTGCCACAAACCTTATTAGTCAGTGATGGCTCAATCCAACAGTGATCTGGGTTTGCCACGTCCAGAAAAGCGATATCATGTAGAAAATGAAGATTTCACTGGAGAGCTTGTTTTTAGTGAAACAGTGAAGACGTTTATTCAAGATGCATATCAAGCACTACATGTTTCGGACCTCTAGGGTCCTTCTTCTGCACTGCACTGCACCAGAAGAAGGACCCTAGAGGTCCGAAACATGTAGTGCTTGATATGCATCTTGAATAAACGTCTTCACTGTTTCACTAAAAACAAGCTCTCCAGTGAAATCTTCATTCTCAGTTAGAGTAACCAATTTTAATAGACAAGCAAAAGAAATTTCTTTTGTTTGTCTATTAAAATCAGCTACTCTTAACAGCCTGTTGAGTGTAGTTTCTTTTTGTTATTTTGTACACATTTTACCTGCACCCAGGCATGCTGTGATTGATATATATCTTGCTACCTTTAGGTTATCAAATGTAGATGAATGCTTACATTTAAAAAAAGTAGGGATGCACTATTTTGGCCGAATTCGTCCGAATATGCAAATTAAGGATGGGAAGGGGTAAAAATGTTTACTTTGTTTTGTGACAAAGTCACCCAATTTCCCTCCCCGCCCTTTAATTTGCATATGCAAATTATGATTCCGTTTCGGCTGGGCAGAACGATTCGTCCGAATCCGAATCCTGCTGAAAAAGGCTGAATCCTGAACCTAATCCTGGATTCCGTGCATCCCTAAAAAAAAAGTCTAGAAAGCACAGGAGTAACAAAAGAAGGGTTTGATGATTCGAGGACAGAATAATTTTAATCTTTGAGATTCAAAGACAAAAAGAAGGGGATGAAGAAAATAACGTTTACCCCCTTACAGCAGAATAGAACGTTCAGGATGCCACGGACACATTTGACTGTAAGGAATACCTTATATCTTCAGTATTAAAGTTGATAATGTTGCCGATGAAATTATCCCTGAGAAAAACTGTCCTGATTTTTTTCCAGTCAGTCATCTCCTCACCCAAAAGGAGACAGATAGATTCTAGGGCCAGTTTTACAGCAGCAGGAGGATTAGCCATTGCTTTTATCTCAACAAGGTGATGTCGTTTTATTGAGCTCACCGCTATTAGGAGGGTGAAAACAGCATTAACAGGCAAGTTATAAGATAAAGAATGGAACTGCCGCTGATGATCGAGAAAGAAATTTAAGTTCAGTGGTTAACTACCATTACAAAAAAAAAAGGTCTGGTGTCTAAAAAATTAATATACAATTTATGTGGCAACTAGCAATTAAAGTTTTGAACAATTGCTTTCTATCTTCAGCAGCAGCTGCACATTTAAGATGATCACCTGATCTCGTCTGCGGAAAAGTTAACAATAGTTGGAATGAAGTTTTCCCTCATTATGATGGAACGTATCTGCTTCCAGTCCGTGGTACTCTCACCAAGCAGCAGACAAATGGACTCTAGGGCGAGCTTCACTGCTGCTGGTGGATTAGCCATAGAACGGACCTCTACCAGGTGTTGCTTCTTTATTGATTTAACAGCTACTCAATGCGATCAAGCAAGATCAAATACAGACAATGGAGTGGAAAGAGACAGATAAAAGAAAAAAAAAAAAGTAGGAAAATCTTGATTAGAGAATCAATTTGTCGTTTTCAAAATCACAGACAACGTGAACATTTGTAACTCATTATATAGCCCATTCAAAGATTCCGATTTAACATGTCAACAGTAAAACTATGAATATAAAACTATGAATATATAAAGTAAATAAAGAGGTAACGTTTTTAAACGTATGTATATGATGTTACAGAGCACTTGTCTTCACATTGTTGAATTATAATACAGAACAGATGTTCTTCATGCACCGAATCCACTATTTTGGATTTGGTCGAACCTCCAATCCTTTGTGAAAGATTCGGCCGAACCAAATCCTAATTTGCATATGCAAATTAGGAGCGGGAAGGGGGAAACTTTTTTACTTCCTTGATTTGTGACAAAAAGTCATGTGATTTCCATCCCGCCTGTAATTTGCATATGCAAATTAGGATCCGCTTCGAATCCTGCTGAAAAGGCCGAATCCCCAACTGAATCCTGGATTCGGTGCATCCCTATTCGTTACACATGCACATATGGTCTGACACCAAAGGCCTATGGGAAACATACCGTTTTGAGCCTCAATAACAGCAGGTTCTACTTGATCTAAATCCTCCTTTACACTCATTTGTTTGTCTGCAATAATTGCCTGTTGTTTGTGCAACTGCTCCTGGATTTCTTGGCTCATCACCTGTAAAAAAATAAAGTGCATTATGAGTTTGTTAAACTATTTCCCAATCCATTAGGTACAACCAACCCTTTTCCAGTCCTACAGTGTGCTATGAAGTCACACTATAATGGCTTTACATATATAAACTGCTTTGGCTTGAGGAATGTGTTGCCAAAAAGACATTAGGAATGTTTTCAATTTAAATGTTAAAAAGGATTTGTAAAAGCTTTTGCGCATATAAAAATGTTGGTAAAAATATAAAGCATGGGAATCAGAAATGCCTTGGTCCTTTGTTTTCCAGATAATGTGTGATAAGAAAAAATCACTTAATACAAATAAAATAAATAAACCCAACAGTATTGTTTTGCCACCAAAATGGATTTAAACAACTTAAAGGAGAATTCAACCCGTAACATAAAAAACCCCTAACCTACGTAGACCCACCTCCCTCCCCCCCAGCCTACCTGGTACACAGGGCAAATGCCCCTAACTTTTTACTTACCCCTCAGTGCAGATTCTGTCCTAGGGAGTTCACGGCCGCCATCTTCTTTCCTTTGTTAAACTTCGGAAGCAGACCGTCGTTTTTGGCGCATGCGCAGTTGGAGTATTATTCCAGTCCAATATGCGCCGAAAGTCATGAAAAATGTCACTAAAATTTCCTAAACTTTTTCTGAGTTGTTATGGACCAGAATATTACTCCAACTGCGCATGTGCCAAAAACGACGGTCTGCTTCCGAAGTTTAGGCGTGCTATGACCTGGCTGACAGACGCAGTTAAACTGGAATGTAATATTTATAAGTGGGAGGCTTTCAATTTACTCTTTGCCTATTCGTCTGTTTATGCCCCGGGGATACAAGAGATATAGCCTTTAGCTTCTCGCGGCTCAGTTTTCTTTAATTCTGCTGGTCAGTGCAGGACCTCTTGCTTTCTCTAGCTGTAATGCTTATCTAGGATAAACTAAGACTAAACATTTTCTAGTCAACACTGATATTCAGTAAGAACTACTGCAATGTAAATTACAGAATACTGTGGGAGGGAAGAAGGTGAAAATATACATATTACAGACATATAATCACTGTATTCCCTCACAGTATTCTGTAAATTACATTGCAGGAGTTGTCACTATTGCATATTATACTACTGCAATGTAAATTACAGAATACCGTGGCAGGGGAAGAGAGAAGAGTCCTGTGAGTGCCTAGTTATTGCTGTGGATGTGCTTATGGGATCTTATCGAAAACCAGTTATCCAGAAATTTCTGAATTAAGGAAAGGCCGTCTCTGTTAACTTATCTGGAATATATATATATATATATTTTAGCCCTCAGTGAAAAAACAGCGTTCAATGGACATTGATTACAGGTAATGCTAAAATGCACATAAAAAATAAAACAAGCTAGGGATCGCCATTCGGGGTTTACCTTGACGTGGTATGGTGGCTTATAAATTTTATGATCATAACTTTGTAACAAAATAACCCCTATTTGGGTACATATGCAATAGCATTTATTATATATATATATATATATATATATATATATATATATATATATATATATATATATATATATATATATATATATATATATATATATATATATATATATATATATATATATATATATATATATATATATATATATATATATTTAATGGTATAGTAGAACCGGCACTCACCCTCAAAACATCAAGCCCCGGGTGCTACTTCAAAAGTTTGCATATTGGATCATTTAAGAGCACTCACGGGTGTTGTGAAAAATACTTTTTTATTGGAGTGTTACAATCTACCCCACATCAACGCGTTTCGGTTCTCTCTGAACCGTCGTCAGGATGCCGACGACGGTTCAGAGAGAACCGAAACGCGTTGATGTGGGGTAGATTGTAACACTCCAATAAAAAAGTATTTTTCACAACACCCGTGAGTGCTCTTAAATGATCCAATATATATATATATATATATATATATATACTTTAAAGCCTTTAGAGTGCTCCCACAACCCCCCTGTTTTGATAAAATATATATATATATATATATATATATATATATATATATATATATATATATATATATATATATATATATATATATATAAAAAATTTGTTCAAGCACAATAAAAGCCACATATTGCTCAAAACTACCTAGATTTGAAAAAAAATCGAACCTTTTTCTTTTCAGCTTCTTGCTGACCTTTCACCATTTTCTTTAGTTTGTCATTGGCTGCAGCATTTTTTACTTCAAGCTCCTGGCTTTTTATTCTTAAGTCACGGCGCAACTCTTCAACCTTAAATGGATAGAATAAAAGTGAAATGGGAGTACAAGTTTGAATTTCAGGGCAGGGTGCATATTTTCAGTTATTACATACCTGATCGACAGTTTCTTTGATCTTCCGCAGACCTACATTCAAATGCATCTGCTGCTCTTCCAGTTCACTGCGTTTTTCATTAAACAAATCTGCATAGTGGTTGATGAAATCAAGATAATGGCGTGGTGTGATCGCCATAGTTCTGCCTCCTCTCTTTGCAAGCCGAGTGTTTGCCTATGAAATATGGGAAATTTCATGAAATGATTGGGCCGAAAAAGCAATATTATCTTAACTTTAAACTAGTGATGTGCAACCGACCCAGTCTCCCTCCACCCGTGCGAGCCTGACTTCTGGGTTCCTTTATAGGTGTGTGGCTATAAAACTGGAACCCGGAAGTCGGAGGCCAGCAAATAGGGGTGTCAGGTGGGCCCGAAACTGACCAACCCGTGGGTATCGAGACGGCCCGCACATCACTACTTTAAACGCTCCTATACGCCTGATTTATTAATTCTACAAAGATTACACGAGAAGATTACGACAAATACCTGATGAAGGGTTTGATGCACAAATACACAGCCATTGACAATAGCTTCCCTGTGAGAAGGTGGCTGCGGCAGCTTGTCATACACAACTGGCATGTAGTCTGGCACAATATAGTTGGGCTTTTCAAGATCCATCTTACTTGTAAATTCCTTTCCAACTTGGTATAGGGCTTCAGTGGACCAATCGCCAAACCAATTCAACACACACCTTGAAAAGAAACAGAGCATTTTATGTATTCGATATTTTTAAAAACACTGTAAATAAATCCTGGTGACTACTGCTTATAAAAAGGAAGGCTGTACACTACAGAAGTCACCCAGAAACAATTCTATTCTCAAAAATAGTTTTTTTTTCAGCTGGGCGAAACTCTTCGTACCGGTATGACACTATAACCATTGTCAGACAATGACTACCCAGCCCAATTGGAAAGGTAAAATATCAAGCAGTTTTAAAACACCGTTATACAAGTATGTGTGTGGCTATCTGCCTCTGCCAATATGCCTACAGTAAAGAATGGTGGTAGTTGTAGTAACTGTGGAGCTGCATTGCATTAACTAGGTTTAGGAACCTCATTAAAATAGAATGAAGAATATGGTTAAAATTTATGCAGAACATAGTGCATAAAAAACCTGTTTCAGTCAAAAACAGAGGGTGGTGGTTTAGTTTCCAGCAGGAGAATTGATTCACAACTAACACACAACAAATGCTATAGTGGAGTGATTTAAACTAAATAATTTGAATTTCTTAGAATGGGCAAGTCAAAGGCCTCAGATTGTAAGTGTGTGACAATACTGTTCAAAAACAGTGCTCATTCACCCTGACAGAATTTGAGCTAATTTTCTAAGAAGAATGTGCAATGGCAACATCTAGATGGGCAAAACCGGTAGAGATTTGGCCTACAAGACTGGTAAAAACAAACAAACAGGAAGTAAGCATAGTTAACAGTCAATAAACTTCCTAGATTTGGAAGTTTACAAAAAAGACTCACAAATTAACTTTAAAACCTTTTTTAAAAAACGTCGATTCCAGAAACTACGTGATACCAACTAGCAATCACCACCCTCAATGGATACGAAATATCCCATTTGGACAAATGTGTAGGATAAAAAAAGAATTGCACAGAAGAAGAAGTTCTTTCTAAGCAATTAAAGTAACCGTTTTAGGGAAAGAGGATACGAGGGCATGGTTAAAAATTCTTATGAGAAAGTACAGAGTGGAGACAAACAATGTCTTTTAAAAAAGAAGGAAAAAGTATCCAATGAAAAAGATACTATAGTTTTCTCCACAATGTATAACCCGTCAGCCAATGAGATCAAGAAAATGATTAATAAACATTGGGGAGTGTTGAAGTATGATGGTGATGGAAAAATTAAACCTGCAGTAGTATTCAGGAAGGCCAACAATTTGAAGCAGTTGCTTACAAAAAACTATGTAGAGACTAGAAAAATTAAAAAGAAACAAAATATAGAGGGGTGGGCAGGGTTCTATCCCTGTGTTTCCTGTAAGGGCAGAGATTTGGGAAGATTAGTCGCCTGGTGACAAATCACCTCTTCTTCGGGCAACTAATCTGCAGAACTGCCTTCTCGCCGGCTAGAATCTAAATTTGCTGGCGGGATGCCACTCTGAGTGATTTGTTTTCCGAAGTCGCCCTAAGTTTCCTAGTAAGGCAACTTCGGAAAACTAAGCGCTCCGAGTGCCATCCCGCCGGCAATTTAGATTCTAGCAGATTCTAAGGCAGTTCGGGGAGATTAGTCTCCCTGAATCTCCACGTGCGTCTCTGCCCTAAGAGGCAGGGAACGTAAGCACCGTTTGAGGAAGTCGCTAAGCGTCGAAATGAGTAAGGCAAAGGTTGCCGAAGTCATCCCCGAACGTCCAGGAAGTTGCTAGCAGTGTGGGGAGGCAAACGCGGGTCGAGATCCGAATCACAAATTGCCAAGATACTGGAAAGAGCATGGCCTAACTGCAGTGCAACCATTTTGTATTTTATATTATGGAATAAAAAGGTTTTACACTATTTTCTGTGCTTTAAACTTCTTCTAAGGTTGTTAGGAACATATGAAGGTGGAACTACATCATTACAAATATTAATACACTATAAAATCCTTCTTTCTCTGTCGTCTTAGGGGGACACAGGGAACCATGGGGTTAAGCTCCATCCTCCAGGAGGCAGGACACTTGAATATTAATTAATTCAGGGGCGTGCCCTTCAGGCTTTACCCCCTACACTGTACCTTCCTATTCAGTTTTTTAAGTGTCCTGCTCCCGGGAGGTTGGACCGACGCGTGATTCCACGTTCAGCCCATGGCTGATACCCGGGGTGAGGCCTGAAAGCAGGGTTACCTGTCTTTACATAGGAAGCCCCCTACGAGGTGAAACGCACCGGGGTCACTCTCTAGCTGTTGCTATATCGACCACCCAGACGTTGCCTGCGCTGACTGATTCAGGGCAGAAGGTTTGGCCGGTGTGGGGGTAAGTGGCACATTGTCTGTGTTATGCAGTAACGTTGCCTAATGATTTTGGGGCTACCACCCCCCTCCTGGGGGCTAACCCCCACCCCCCCCCCTCCCTGCTCTCTCCCTCTCCAGCGCCAGCTCTACCTTCTATCGGCTCCTTCTGGTGTCTCCTGTCCCTACCTTTCCTGCCTTCAGGGTCTGGCCGGTGTTTGCGCTTCCATTGCGCATTCTGGTGGTGACTCTGGAGGGAGGTGGATGGAGGGAGGCTCCTTTGCGGCTGAGGGTTCCGTCTCTCAGCGCAATGAAGTGGAACGCAATGCGTTCCACTTTCTCTGCTGCCGGCCGCCATTTTCTTTTGGCGCGAAGCGAGCGTTTGTGCGCATGCGCGCACGGTTTGGAACGTAACTTGCGTTCCAGCGGCCATTTTGGAACGGAGATCCGAAGGGAGAGCAGCAGGCAGCTATCAGAACTGGCTAAAAGACTAGCGGTTACTTCAGGCAGTACCCCTTTCTCTCTACCTTACTATACTATGGCAGAAGGTAGGTCAGTGGGACTGTTCACAAGGGCAGGGGGGAAGGGGCCCTCAACAGCACAGGTGAGATACCTTGCTTGTTCAAAATGCCAGAAAAGTTTCCAGGGGGCCAGGGTGAGCCGCTGTGTGGGTCCTGCTCCTTGGGGCAGGGGGAAACTACTGCTCCTGGGGGTCTCTCAGCTGCTTCAGCTGTGACTACTCCACAAATTGTACCTCAGGATTTAGACTCTGGAGCTGCAGCAGAGCCACCTCCCCCTCTATGGGCTGTACAATTGTCTCAATCTCTGGCATCATTACAAGGGTTGCCTGCCATCGCAGATAACCTAGGAAAGGCTCTGGTTAAGCTTAGCCATAGGACTGGTGGCAAGCGTAGACGTGTGGACGACGCAAGAGGGGACACTGTCAACCCTGCTGTGTCTGACGAATCTTCTCCTGAGCTACACTCTTCTCACTCTGAAGGTGAGGTTGGATCTTCTGACTATTCATCTGCAGATGAGGAAGAACATCAGGATGAAGGAAAGGATCGTGACAGTTTTCATGATGTAGACGGGATTATTAAGGGGGTCCTTGAGGTTCTTAATATATCTCAGAAGCCCAAACATACAGGAGATGCATCTAGTCTATTCAAGAGACAACATAAGTCGTCAGTCTGTTTCCCAGAACATGAACAACTTCAAGGTTTGGTTCAGAATGAGTGGAATTCACCTGAACACAAGTTTCAGGCAACTAAAAAATTCTCTAAATCATATCCTTTTCCGAAAGAACTAGTTGATACTTGGTCTAACCCACCATCAGTTGATGCACCAGTGTCTAGACTGTCAAAGTCCACCACATTACCAGTTACCGACGCAGCAGCATTCAAGGACCCCTCAGACAGAAGACTAGAAGGGTTTCTACGTGCAATTTACACGTCTGCAGGGTCGGCGCTACGCCCTTGCCTGGCTTCAGCGTGGGTGTCCAGAGCCATACAGGCATGGTCTGAATCGCTTGTCAAGGACATTCTAGAGTCCCTGGATATAAGGGACGCATACCTACATGTGCCAATTTGGCCCCCCCATCACCGCTACCTACGCTTTGCTTTCAAGAACAAACACTATCAATTCGTTGCACTCCCGTTCGGACTGTCGTCCGCTCCCAGGGTTTTCACCAAGTTGATGGCGGTAACAGCTGCAACGTTGAGACTGCAGGGGATATCTGTGACCCCCTACCTGGACGACCTCCTGCTAAAGGCCAGTTCAGAAACAAGGGCCAAGGAGGACCTCAGCCGAGCAGTTCGGCTACTCCAGAGCTTCGGATGGACCATCAACTGGTCGAAGTCCAGCCCAGATCCCAGTCACAAAATGATATTCCTAGGCCTGGAATTCGATACGATCACACAAACTGTAAGCTTACCCAGGGACAAACAGTCCAGGATCAGAGATCAAGTTCGATATCTTCTATCCAGTCAAAGCACAACAGTACACAAGGCGATGCAAGTACTGGGAACAATGGTTTCGGCCATCGCAGTTCCATTTGCGCAAATACATCTTCGACCTCTCCAAGCCAGCATTCTAGCGACGTGGAAAGGGGGACCTCTATCCCGCTCCATGTCATTGTCTCAACAGACAAGGGCGGATCTACAGTGGTGGATGAGATCGGAGAATCTAGCCGGAGGTCAATCGTGGGCAACAACGGACTGGGTTGTGATATCAACAGACGCCAGCCTCCAGGGCTGGGGGGCAACATGGGACAAGCAGTCTGCTCAAGGGCTATGGTCTCCAGAGGAAGCCAAACTACCAATAAATATTCTGGAGCTGAGAGCGGTAAAGTTGGCTCTAGTCCAGTGGGCAGATCGACTTCGAGCAAAGCCGATACGCGTCCAAAGCGACAATGCTACGACAGTAGCGTACATAAATCGTCAAGGAGGGACGCGAAGTCGAGCGGCCCTGGCAGAAGCAAGACAGATTCTTCTCTGGGCAGAAAACAACTCAGTAAAATTATCTGCAATACACATTCCGGGAGTGTCCAACACAAAGGCGGACTTTCTCAGTCGGAATCAGCTGGATCCAGGAGAATGGGAACTGCATCCAGTGGCATTCAATCAGCTGACGGACCAGTGGGGAACTCCCAGCATAGACTTAATGGCATCCAGAAACAATCGAAAAGTAACAAGATTCTTTGCCCGCCACAGAGATCCGTTAGCAGTGGGGGTGGATGCCATGACTCAGCGCTGGCAATTCGATCTAGCATACGTCTTCCCACCGCTTCCAATGCTGCCAAGGGTTCTCAAAAAGATAAAGCAATCTCAGTCGATAGTAATTGTAGTGGCACCGTATTGGCCTCGGAGAACCTGGTTCACCGACCTGCAGGAGATGTCAATAGAGCAGCCGATACGGCTAGACGGCAGACCAGATCTCCTCCAGCAGGGACCCATATTGCACCACAACCCAGGACTCTTCGCTTTGACGGGATGGCTATTGAAAGGTCTGTCTGGCGAAGCCAAGGGCTAGATGAAGAAGTCATACTCACTATGTTAAGAGCTCGAAAGGCCTCATCTTCTAAATCATACCACAGAGTTTGGCAGTCTTACTTCAATTGGTGCAAGGAGTCTCATTTTCCCTTCCTTGAATTGCAATTACCACGGATTCTTTCATTTCTACAAAGAGGATTACAATTAGGCCTTAAGCTCAGCTCGCTCAAGGTCCAGGTGTCAGCCTTGTCAATTCTGTTTCAATCTCGCCTTGCGAATGAAGACTTGATACGCACGTTTCTGCAAGGAGTGGCCCATATCGTGCCACCATTCCGTACACCGGTGGCTGGCTGGGATCTCAATTTAGTGTTGGAAGCCCTGCTGGATCCACCATTCGAACCACTATCTTCTGTTTCAGATACATGGATCACCTATAAGGTAGTGTTCCTTGTGGCAATATCATCGACCAGACGGGTATCTGAACTTAGTGCCTTATCGTGTGCTCCTCCTTACCTCATATTCCATAAGGATAAAGCCGTTCTTCGTACGGTTCCAACCTTTCTACCCAAGGTAGTTTCCGACTTTCATGTGAACCAAGAAATTGTTGTTCCTTCTCTATGTCCAGAACCCAAGAATGATAAGGAACGCAGACTTCATAATCTGGATGTGGTCAGAGCCTTACGATGGTATGTGGACAGATCTAAATCTTTCCGAAAATCGCAGGCCCTGTTTGTTATACCATCGGGCCCTCGTCGGGGCCAGGCAGCCTCAAAAGTGACAATATCAAGATGGATCAGAGAATCAATCAAACAAGCATACTCTGCGAAGGGAAGATCAGCACCTGAAGGACTTAGGGCTCACTCTACCAGAGCGGTGGGAGCCTCCTGGGCGTGGCGAAACTCTGCTTCCTTGGAGCAGATCTGTAAGGCGGCTACCTGGTCTTCTGTTCATACTTTCTCCAAATTTTACAAAGTTGACACCTTTTCCTCAGCCGAGGCTTCTCTCGGGCGTAAGGTGTTGCATTCAGTACTTAAATAATTCTGCAGTACTCATTGTATATAATTATAGCTCGTTCCCACCCTGCTGTTTTGGGACTGCTTTGTTAAGTCCCCATGGTTCCCTGTGTCCCCCTAAGACGACAGAGAAAACAGGATTTTTTGATACTTACCGTTAAATCTGTTTCTCTGTAGTCATAAGGGGGACACAGGGCTTCCCGCCCTTGTCGAGCTATTGACCTTTGGTCTAGTTTTGTTCAGTTTCACTGTTTACTTTCTGCCTGTGATTTATTCAGTGATTACGTTCGCAGCTTTGGGACAAACTGAATAGGAAGGTACAGTGTAGGGGGTAAAGCCTGAAGGGCACGCCCCTGAATTAATTAATATTCAAGTGTCCTGCCTCCTGGAGGATGGAGCTTAACCCCATGGTTCCCTGTGTCCCCCTTATGACTACAGAGAAACAGATTTAACGGTAAGTATCAAAAAATCCTGTTTTCTCCTAGTCAGCTTGGGGGACACAAGGACAGTGGGGTATAGCTGGTACCACTAGGAGGCAGGACACTAATAAAAAAGAAACTGGCTCCTCCTCCACTGGCTATACCCCCAGCAGGCGGAGCTTAGCCTCAGTTTGAGTTGTGTCCTCAGCAGGTTAGGACGTTTTTTATTTTGCTCTGCTTTTTACTAACTGACACCATGGGGAAATGCTGGTCTTTTACACAGAGTAAAGGCCCTTATTGCCATCCCCCAACGTAGGAGCCTGTCTCTGGGGTCATCAGATGCTGTGTGCACAGACCATCCGGCCCAACTGACATCTCATTTCCCTTGCAGGAGGAGAAGGAGCTGGCCGGCAGACAAGAGGAGTACGGGCGCTTATAGCCTACTCACTCAAAGAAGTTTTCTCAAGAAATAACACAGAGGTCGGGAACGCCGGAGGTGGACCTAATGGCGACTCAGCACATTTGGACAGTGCTTACATTCATAGCCCCATACAGGTTATATGCCTTCCCACTTCTATTTTTTCTACCCAGGTCCATCAAAGAGCTGCAACTAGTGCAGACTACCCTCATACTAATAGCGCCACGGTGGCCTTGACGATCTTGGTTCACAGATCTTCTCAATCTTTTGGTGGCAGAACTCTAGGCCTGGCCTCCTCTGTCAGACCTTCTCACCTAAGGACCAATCCAAACTCTACAAACCTCAACTTGATAGCGTGGCCCTTAAGACCCAAATCCAAACGGAAGGGGTTCTCTACAGCCACGATACACACACACACACAATGTTCTTCCTCACGCAAACCGGTGTCATCCAAGGCCTACCACAAAGTCTGGGCCACCTATCGCCAATAGTGCAACCATCAATATTCTGGAAGTTCCTTCTACAAGACTGTCTGTCCATGGGACTATCACTAGGCTTGCTCAAGTCGCCATCTCTCCTCTATCTGTTCTGTAAAGAAATGACTAGCTACTCTCCCAGACGTCAAGACCTTCTTGCAAGGAGTAGCACCAATTCCACTATGGGATCTCACACCAGTGCCACAAGCACTGCAGCATCCACCATTTTGAACCACTGGGATCAGTGCCTCTTCTATGGTTCACATGGAAAAACAGTTTTTCTCTCTCCGCAATTGCTTCAGCGGGATGCATTCCAGAGCTCAGCACTCTATCATGCAAACCACCATATCTCATCTTCCACCATGAAAGGGTGGTTCTCCATGCAATCCCATCCATCTTACCGGACGTTGTTTCAATGTCCTGCACCGACAATCTCTAAGAAAGGGCGTCACACATCTTGGATTCTGTCCTAAAGGTCTCCCTACACAGGGTTCAAAACTTTCGCAAGACAGATTTACTACTAGTTCTTCCTTCAGGCCCACAAAATGGTGCTCCAGCTACCAAGATAACCATTCCCCGATGGATCAAACAAGCCTATATTGCTGTAGGTTAGACAAGATTAGTCGCCAAGAAGAAGAGGAGATTTGTTGCCGGGCGACTAATCTCCCCAAATCTGAGAGTGGGCCCTGACCCTTACAGTGGTTTTCATGATTTCATCCAAGGCCCTCAAGTAGTGTGAAGAAGATACCAGGATTCTGTGTGATTTAATACCATACATCCAGACAAAAGTGAAAAAGTGTGACCAGGCAAAGTGTCTACATGACAGTGTAGCTATAAGCTCAAACAAAAGGTCCTGTAGCAGAAGGCTTAAGACTATTTTCAAATCCTAGAACTTGTATCAAAATAAGCCTATATTTCATCAGGGAACCTCACAAAAAAATACAAAAACCTAAAATCATCTGTCACTTGAGTAAAATGACAACCAATCTGTTGGTGGACTCACTAATGCCCTACTCTTACCTACTCCGACTATGGATTAATATCAACACAAAGTCTTGACTGAATATGGCTACAGTGATAATAGTGCTGCAAACTGTACTATGTAAAACAATTATAATTAAAATAAACACCAATATGGAATATAAGGTATCAAATAAAACAAACCTGTTGAAGAGGGCTGGAGACGTAGCAGCTCTATCTTTCAATCCTTCAGAGGATGGATTCATGGTAAAAACAACATGGAGGTTTCGGATAACTTGGCTGGTAAACCATTTGTACAGTTCTTCATGTGAATCCAGCATTGAGCCTTCCTTTTGTGCACCTTCTTTACATTGTGTCATTAAGGTAGCATATTCATCACCCTCAAATAATCCAGGAACCTATTTCATTTCGGAAAAGTATATATGTCTTAATTTTATACAGAATTCAGAATTTCTGAGTTTCAAGCACTTTGTACAATTACATCATGTAACTTTACCTCTCCATTGGCCAGCAAAGTGTTCATGCGCTCCAAGAAGCCAGAATCCAACACATTGGATTCATCCATTATAAAAGCGATCTTCTCATTTTTACAACCAGACCGTCTCAGCACAGTTCTGAGGTCTTCGTCGAAATCTTCTCCGGTATATTTTCGGTGAACCTAAATCATCAATTAATGACGTTAGATGAATGCGGATTCATGGAGGGGCAAAATAAAATTAGGAAAAAAAGCCCTGAAATGTATTGTACCTTAATCTGGTAAACACTCAGCCCGTTCATCCAAGCAACAAAACGTGAAAGCGTAGTCTTGCCAGCTCCACTCACCCCAATAAGCAACAAATGACCTTGGGGTTGTCGGAAAATTCTTTGTACAAATAAAAAAACAAAACACATTTACCAACATGAAATGTTAGATTATAGTGAATTTTATCAGTTTCCTAGCTAATTAACTTTACAAACCAGAATAAAGCTAGATGCTTAAATATGCTTAAAGTGCACTCAAGGTGTTTTAAATCATGGTTCTAAAACTATTGGCTAAAAAAAATAAAAACAAAACACACTAAAGGATTTATTAGACCACAGCACATCACATTTACATTTATTAGACCACAGCTGTCAGAGGTTATGATAACAGTGTATAGGTATCTGCAGGTTAACAGCTGGTGACAAGAAGAGCTATTTCAAATTATGTCTAAGAAAAATGGTCATGTTGAATAAACCTAAAAAAATAAAATAAAAAATCATACCTAACCATTACATTAGGTCCAGTAGAATACAGGTATGGGACCGGTTATCCAGAATGCTCGGGACCTGGGGTTTGCCGGATAACCGATCTTTCCATAATTTGGGCCTTAAATCATCTACAAAATCATGTAAACCTTAAATAAACCCAATAGGCTGGTTTTGCTTCCAATCAGGATTAATTATATCTTAGTTGGGATAAAGTACAAGGTACTGTTTTATTATTACAGAGAAAAAGGAAATAATTTTTAAAAAATTTGGATTATTTCATTATAATGGAGTCTATGGGAGATGACCATTCCGTAATTCGGAGCTTTCTGGATAACGGGTTTCCGGATAAGGGATCCAATACCTAGAAATGAACAAAACGAGCACAGTCCTGCACCAGCCGATGAAGATAAAACTTGACTTTTATTCCATGTTATCAAAACCACACGTCCTGACGCGTTTCTTATCTATGGATATGTAATCATAGATATGATTATGTATCAGTAGATACGAAACGCGTCAGGACTCTGATTGGCCCTGAAAGTGACAGACCTGGGTACATACACCCAGGTCAATTCCGTTATCGGGTGAGCAGCAGTTTTATTGAAATCACTGCCTAGCGAGTGGAGTTTGGGGTTTTTACATACCCGGACCAGTACCCTTTACATAGTCAGCCTTTTCATCTATCCCCATTTAGGATTGAGACACTTTTTGCATTTTTTGTATTTGACCAGTAGAATACTATAGAGAAAATGTACCTGTCAATTCTGAGGACATGATCTAGTACTTCATTGAACAATACAAGTGGCACATCCAGTTCTTCTTCATAGAAAACTTTCAAGCGTGCTTTAACATAATCTCTCAGCTCCTCCTGATCAACTGGAATATAATCCTGTATGGTAAACATAGCAAGTAAAGGTTGAATCCCATGCCAATATGTAAATATAGGAATAAAAATGAATATAAGGTTTGTAGAAGTTGACAATTGCCAGTTTATAATAACCAAACTATATTTTATAATGGGCGTCCGCACTCCAGCACTACTGAAAAGCACAAGAATACAGACAAATTTCAATTTTTTTAGGACAATATCAGTATATCTTTTTAAAAAGGCTCCTGTTGCCAATGTGGCAAACTTAAAACTAACAACTACATGCCATCAACCAATTTATATTTATATGTATATGTCAGCTTGGGTGCATAGAGACTTGACAAACAGGAGCACTGAATCTCCTACTCTATTGGGGCTTTGTAGGGCCTGACCTCATTGCAAAACAAGACAAAGTGGTATTACCTTCTAGCATATAGATAACAGGGGCATGGGGAAGGCACTGCTTTTTATTTTAAATCACAAGGATAGCGACATTAAGCTTTTTTTAATATTCATGCATTACAGTCCAAACAGGCACTAAACGTGAGACAGTCCATTTCAGTTACTCTGAAATCACTTTGGAGGTAAGGTTAGAGCCAGCAGTTTATAATAACCGGGTTAGGTGGTATCCTGAGACGCAAAGTGGCAGGAGGTGGAGCTTGAATTAATAAATGAGCACTAGAGCCATGATTATAATATAGAGAATAATTTGTGCATTAGGATTCCCAGTTATATTCATTGTTTAAGGGGAGCAAGTAAGTCTACACGCCATCTGTTTGCATTAGGCATTTAAAGGGCACCTATCATACCCAAAATCAAACCCATATTAACAATCTGACCAGTACAACATAAACATGTTTAATCAAACTACATCTATAGTTTTTTTTAAAAAAACTGCAGGTTTTTAAAAATCCCTTACTTTGTCAAATGGGTTCTTTTACTGAGGGAGGCCATACTGAGACTATAACATGCAAATTTCAGGAGCATGCGCAGATTGTAACACTGCCTTGAGTATTCTACCCAGAATGCCTCGTTTTAGTAAACTCCTCCACTAGAAGTATCAGGAGATTTCCCTATCTTGTCCCCTGCTGGTGATTTTTTTATGCAAATGAAGGGCACACAGTAACTTCCAGCAGGTGGCAGCACTACTGAACAGCAGCTAACACAGAGGTTTGGCTGATTTGAAAATAGCTTAGAAGGGTTGATAAGCAACAAAGGAATTTCAACTGAGCATGTGCGACATTTTAGAGCTACAGTTAGCTGGGAAGATATAGGTAGGAGGAGCCAGTGAAATCCAAGATGGCTGCCTCAGCTAGAACTGCAGGGGAGATCTTGCAGAAGGAATAGTGAGCTGATGATTTACATTATACAAACAATTCTAACTGTTTTAAAAATCGAATTTCTTGAACTTTCACATAGTGTATTTACTTAGGAAATGATTTTAGTTATGATTGGTGCCCTTTAAGGACATTTCGTCAATATCTGTGCATATTTGCTCCTACTCGTGCACAGATCAGAACAGATAAATTGTTATATTAGCCTCAAGTGTTCAGTTTAAACTTTCACCCTTAAAAGGGACCTTTGTGTTCTTGGATTATATTGTGGTAGACATATTGTAAGCAGTACCATTAAGTCCTGAGTTGTATTTTAATTGCTTTGTTTTTAACAGGATGGATATTTGCTGCACATAAGGATACATTTTTTATTATTTATTGGACATTTTTTCACATGGTATCTAATTACCTAAAAGACACTTTGAATCCAACTTCACTATCTAGGGATGGGTGAATTTTTTCACCCTGTTTAGCTGCGGAATTGACGTGAGACGTATGACGGCGCGCGTCAATTTTTTTGACGCGTATAGACTTTAATGGGCGTTGGCGACATTTCTCCGGCGGCTAATTTTTGGTAAACCGAAATGGGTCAAATTCACCCAAGCCTACTATGGACACCTATGGCTCATTAGCTAGACAATGTAAAGTTTTACATACAACCTTGATTGGATATTGGACAATTAAGGGATGGAGTAGGCGTGTTTAAAAGATCACTAAGTATCTGTTTTTTGTTACACTTGAGAAAGGGCTTTGATGGCTGAAAACATGTGGTGTTTGACAGTCTGCATTAAACACTAATCACAAGCAGTTAATCTGCATTTGAGTGCTCTCCTTCTCATCTAATGCTGAAATAGCCAGTGTGTTTCTTAGAAAGCATCTGTAGATTAGGGGGAAAGCAGGTACTTTTCTCCAGCTGTTTACCCAGCTCTAAAATGGAAGCATATGTAGGATATAAAGCAGATCGTTTTAACCAAGGTGTCTATATCCAAATAGTTTACAGGAAGACACGAAAAGGCCAATAAAGGGGCTTTTAGCTTATTAGCAGCTGGATTTAAAAAAGAAAAAATGCAGCGCATTCAGGACCGAGGAGACATTTATGCCTTCATATGCGGACAGTCCATGATACCCACTTAAAGGGATAATTTTTTCTGGACCCAGGTAGAGGAGGAAGTGTGACTTGTAATTTATTTTAAAATGGTTAGCTATTGAAGTTAAGCTTATTTATATATATATTTTTTAACAATTTACTAGTGTTCCTCATGGGACAATATTTAGTATAACTGCAGGCTGAACCGCCCCCTTTACAGGTCACAAAACCTCAGCAGTTAGGAAAGACTTGAAAAGAATGCATGTTTCTTCACTTAAATACTCCTGAAATCCTGGGTTTAAAGTCAAATACAGTAAGATCTGGGGGTGACCTCTTCTTGGAACTGGGACTGTATGAAATTTTATAGAAAATTGCAATATACCTTTGAAAGCCAGTTGCTGTAGAGAATCGGTCTGTTCAAAGCTTTGTCTTTCTCAACATTAGGGAAGTGTTTCAAGGCTACTATATCAATATTTTCATCAGTCCAACGTCTCTCTTCATCTTCAACAAGTCTGTGGCAATTATGAATATGTGAAAACAGCCATCATACAAACTAAAACAACAAAAACTAAGGAAAGAAACAAGAACAAAACAACCACCTGTCCTGGAAGAGACGAAGAGCTTCATGCGCCCAGATTCTAATCAGCCCTTCAACGGACAGTGTTTCAAGTGGTCTTAATGCCTCAAAAATTCCTCTCACCCAACGGGTCATTTCACGAGGCGAGTATATATAGTGTGGTTGAATGTCTTGTGTGAATCTCTCCTGAAGAAGAAAACAATGGAAATTAGGAATAGCTAAATTTGATAAAGAAATAGAAACGTTTTAATACACCGTTTCAGACGTACCTGTGACATGGTGTAAAACTCCACCATTGCAGCTGTAAGAGGCTCTGCATAAGTTCGCAAAGAAGGAATAAGTCTCAGCATTGCCCGGTTGAATGTTCCATATATCTGAGTCAATGAGGCAGGTCCTGGATAATCAACATACACCACCGGCACATGGCGCAGGAACCTTTTTTAAAATATAAATTACTATTATAGCTGCCTTATTTAACGTGTTAAAAAAAACCTTCATGATGAAATGGCTAAAAATCATTACCTATGAGTCAAGGGCTTTCTTCCAGGGTCCGTAGGTGGGTTACAGGCTCCAACAAATTGAATTCTTTCTAACTTCACCCATGTTTGATCAGAGGTCCTGTAGAAACCTCCATGTTCTACCATCTAAATGAAGCACAATACTATTAGTCAAGTAGACAGAAACTTCCCTGGGCAAAGCCACGTCCGCCATAAAATATAAACATATGGAATAGTTTTTTTAATGAATACCTGTCGGATAAAAGAAATGACTCTCTGGGTTCCATATTTGTCCATATCTGGTAAATTTATCTCATCGCAGAACAGCACCAACCACTTTCCAAGCTGCACAGGTGCCAGCACAACACCATTTGGTGTACGTCGGTATTCACAGTAGTGGTCAAATGTTTTCATAAGTAGTTCTGGGGTAGTAGCACTGGAAAAGTTCAATCCAACAACCTGAAAAGAAACAGAAGACATTTACAAATGTGCACGGAGTAATGAAGTATACAGTTAAACAGAATGGTTTTGCCACCAATATAGGTTTATCTTAGTAAAGATAAATACAATTTACTAAATATATTACAGGAAAAAACAAAACCAGTATGTTGAAAATTAGCACTTTTTGTATAGAAAAGGGAGTCCAAGGTACGGAAACCATGAGCATATATACCACAGTACTTTACCTCCATATCAGGGAGTGCTCGCAGGGCACTGAAGAGTGTCATCGTTTTGCCAGAGCCAGGAGGACCACAAAGAACAAGTGGCTTATGTTCTGCAAGCCATGTGTAGAGCAGCGCTTCATGTCGAACAGTATCCAGAGTTGGTACAACCACATCAGGGGCAGCCACTTTGTGGGTTTCAACTTCAATCTGAGGAACTTTAGACTGCCAGGGCTGCCACTCACCACTGATACATACCTTAAAATAAGACATTGCCAATCAAATATTATTTATCACATTAATGTCTTTGTTGTAAGGTATACTTTAACTAAAGTAACCTCTTAAAGGAAAACTATACCCCCCCCAAACAATGTAGGTCTCTATTAAAAGATACTGAGTAAAACAGCTCATGTGTAAAACCCTGCTTCATGTAAATGAACCATTATCACAATAATATACTTTTTTAGTAGTATGTGCCATTGGGTAATCATAAATAGAAAATTGCCATTTTAAAAAATAAGGGCCGCCCCCTGAGATCGTAAGATTCACTGTGCACACATACAAACCACATGTAAGGTCACATTAGCCAATTAACACACAGAGTTCTGCCTTTTGCTTCCTCACTTCTTCCTGTTACAGTTAGTGTTGTAGTATTTCTGGTCAGGTGATCTCTGAGGCAGCACAGAGAGAGTCACGAAATGGTGGTTCAAGGCAAGAGATGTAAAAGGGCAATATTTATGTAAATATATATTCCAGTTTGGTAAGATTCTTTAATATGTCATTCAATTTGATATAAACTATCTGTTGCTTAAGTATTCATTTTGGGGGTATAGTTTTCCTTTAACAAGCCTACCTGCAAACATTTATATTTATTTCGAAAGAAAAATTCTTATACCTCATAATCAATTATAGGTATATTGGGTGTAGATGGGAGGGGTATGGTTGTAATTCTTCTTATGTATTCACCAAGTTCTGCTCTTATTTTTAGGCGTCCATCTCCAGAGAAAGACCACAGAATTGCATAAATAAGGTAGCGCTGCAAGTAAAAAGCATTGACTTTAGAATAATCATCATTTATCTATATAGCAACAGCAAGTTATTCGGTAATTTACATTCATTTATAATGAAAAAGAGGAGCAAAGGATGAAAAATAGGATCCAATGACCCTACTCGCAAGAGCTTATCACTGTTAAAACAACCACTGTAAAATAAGATTACCTGAATATATCTTTCCAGCTGATCAATTGGCATTGGGAAATCTGGGTGGTTGGAATTGTACTGAGCAATATTACGACAAGCTTGGTGACACATGGAGAACAAAGAACCCAGGCACCGCAGGCGGGTAAGATCCATTATGTGCTCCAGCTTAAATGCATATTCAAGAGCTTTGATCACAAGCCCACTGGATGTGAAATATGGTTGTAAAACTGTTGCAGCATCACGTTGGATCTGTATAAATACAAAGTTTAACATTAAGCTCATAAACCACATGAGCAGAAGTCTGAAGCCACTAAGAGAATGCATATAAAACAGTAATACAAGAGATGGATTTCTTTTTATTACATTTTAAGTGTGCATCTGTTCATCCAGCTCTAACAAATAGATTTTTCTCTTACTAACAAAAAGTCCTATTGCATATGACAAAGGTTTTCATTCTATAGCCCTGTTTAATGTCACGTGAAAGAACTTGACAGTCTGCCCTCATTGCTACACAGATGCGTATTATAAAAATGACAGCATTGTTTCTGAAGCAAAACAGTGTAGGGTAATTGCACAAATAGTACGTTTAATTTTTGGGTGTTATTAGTTCTTAGTCTCAAGGAGACCACTGTTTACCTGTAACATTGGAGAAGAAGATTCTTCTTCCTCATCTTCTGCAAACTTCCTCTTCCTTTGAGCTTCCTCTTCACCCTCATCCAAAGGTATACTTCTCATGCGGGCCAGAAAGTTATTGAAGATCATGTCTGTACTCAAAACATCCTCGCTGAACCAAACCATACCACACCTTGACACAGTTGCCAGAGTAGCATACTTTAGATCCTGTACTTCAAACATGATTCTCACCTAAACAAAGATAATTGGTGTAATAATGTTAGCAACTACAGGGGTGAAAAGGCTTTCCAGTACTTATTCACTGCTTGCTGCACACACACACACACACACACACACACACTATACAAGAGACAATGACTAATATATTTTAAAAAAAACTTCAATAAGTACATTAGGTGGAAGGCTGAGACGCTCTCCATTGGGAAGGGTCAAAAGTTTGTTATCATCCAATACAGAGTTCAGGTTCTCAACCCATTCAGGATCCACATCACCATCAAAGATAATCCATTGACGTTTCTGTAGTTCTCCTCTGACATTGTCAATGATCCTGGGGGAAAAAAAAGAAAATAAAACAAAAACATTTAAGGCATTATACAATCACTTAAAACCAGTGGTTGAAGGGTTTTGTCAAGTGCTACTATAATACTACCAACAAAAAAATGGAGTTGTTAACCTTTAAATTATCTTTTAGTATGAGGTAGAGAGTGATGTTCTAAAACGATTTACAATTGATTTTCATTTTTAATAATTTTTTTTTGGGGTTGTTTAGCTTTTTATGCAGCAGCTCTACAGTTTGCAATTTTAGCAGTCTGGCTGCTAGGCCCAAATTACCCTAGCAACCATGCATTGATTTGAATGATTAACTGGAATATAAATAGTAGAGGGCCTGAAGAAAAATAAAAAGAAACAACAATAAATTTGTAGCTTAAGGGCAGAGACAGACGGGCAGATTTGGGGAGATTAGTCGCCTGACGACAAATCTCTTTTTCGGCGACTAATCTCCCCAAACTGCCTTCCCGCCGGCTTGAATGAAAATGGCCTGGTTGGCACTCAGATCGCTTTATTTTCCAAAGTCGTCTGAAGTTGCCTCACAAGGAAACTTCGGAAAACGAAGCGACTAATCTCCCATGAAGAAGAGATTTGTCGCCGGGCGACGAATCCCCCCCCGAATCTGCCCGTGTGTCTCTGACCTTACAAAGCAGACACATTTCTGGAAAGTCAGAAGAAAAAGGCAAAAATTTGAATTAACCACCCCTTAATGCATTATCAATATAATTAGGAAGCACATGGATTAGATAGGAGATCACACAAGATCATACACATTAGGATCCTGGTTGCCTGAACTGTCAAGATTTATACCAAATTTACTATATCACTGTTATATATCATATTGTGCCCAGGAAAGCAAGTGGTAAAGCATCAAATTACAACATAGAAAGCAGGTTTCAGCCAGGATAAGAGTAGTTCGGAGATTACAGTGTTAAAGAGGACAGGATAATAAATTATTTTGCGATACTGATAGTATGCCCTGGCCTCCTCCCTCCCTCTACAGAGTCTGCAGCGGTCAGAATTCCTTTTAGACTGTTAATGGATTTCATCTGGAGGCTTGAAGTTCAAAACAAAATTTACAGGTATACAAACTGCTTTTCCTCAGAGCAAAAGGCATTATTGGCGGATTTTTAACTTTAAACCAGGGAAGAAAGGAAGGTTCTATGCAAAGAATAAAAAGTGTGTTGCAATCTCACTACGCTGCTTCCACTGAGTAATAAGGGTTAAAATGTCGCCCCCAGTGGCCCAACTGACCAGCATGTTTTTGTTGGGGTCCTGGTCCAACTTTTTCAGGGTGAAATAAATAGGTGGTCTGAGGACCGAGGAGGGAGGGCTGAGGAATGAGCCACGAGTGGGGAGATTGCAACAACAAATGTGGGCAGCACAAGTCTGCCTACTTCTTTACGAGAGCACATGCAGGAGCGGGTGTTCTCTTGATGATGTCCTAAAATGCTTTCCGTACATTAAGAGATGTTGTTTTAACAATTTAATGACATAAGACAATGGTTTCCTTGGTTTGGTTCCTGTAAATTCTGAAATTATAATGCAACCAAAATGCTCTCCTGAGACAAAGGCTTTTACAGGAAATAGAGTGGATATTAATCAAACACTTACTTTCTCAGGACATGAGTAAATAATCCATCCGTCCACTCTCTTGTGTTTGGATCAAGAGTGCCATATAAATGGTCTTTGCTAATTGCTTTGGGGTCAATTATGTGGGCCACACCCTCAACTCCTTCCAACCTCTCCAAAGCTTTCAGTAGCACTCTCCAAGCCATGGTTTTACCACTTCCAGAGGGACCCACCATCATTAAGCCATGATTAATTTGAGTTATTTGATAAAGCTGAAGAACCTAAAAAATTAAAAATAAACATTAACTTATTACTTACAATTTACTTATTATATACAGGTTTTTGCCAGTGGTAAAAATGGTAAATGGGGCTTCAGAAATCCATTATAGAGATATTACCTTTTCAACCCACATGCCTCCAACCTCTTCTCCGTCCCCATATGTTAGATACATTTCATGGCAAACTTTTTTGAGCTCCTCTCTCAGTGCAGTCATTTCTCCACGATGGTACTGAACTCCAGGGAAAACATCAGACAAAAGACTGAACAGTAGTGGAATATCTTCAGCGACCAGTTTGGGCACCATAGTTTCACAGACACTTTGGATCAAAATCTGTAACAGAGATATACTACTCAGTTCACTGGTTAAATACCTTATATTTTTTTAAACTAAAAACTGTAATTTAATTTTTTTCATAAAACTGTACAAACATGGCATGAAATTTCATACCTCCTGTTCTGGCAAGTTCTCAGCTATTTCACCTTCATCCACCACTTCTCCACGTTCATGTTTTTCTTTTTTGATCTTTTGAATCCTCTCCCTCTTGACATTTCCAGCACTTACCAACACGCTTTTTAAAGCTCGCAGCCCAAAGTCATAATGGCTTTGGGAGGATAACTGCTCATCACACAACCTGATTGCAGAGAAAAAAAATAAGTTTAAAAAAACCCCCCCAAAAAAACAGTGTTAAGGCACAAATCATTTTCTGCTTTTTTTAAAATGTTATGCTGTGATGAGACAAAAGACCACTAAGGGTACTGGCACATGAGATTACCCACGATAAATATTTGCAGCCGCAGGTGATTGATCTCCTGCAAATACTTTTAAATCACCGGTGGGAAAATATATGTGGTTCTTTGTTTGTTCAGATATCTTCCAAAGTGCTGCGTGTTCTCCCACTGGAGATTCACATTATTGCCAGTGGGAAAGCATTTGGAGGAGATTAGTTGCCTGTAGTAGAGAAGATTTACTGCAGGCAACTAATCTCCTCATGTGACAGGACTCTAAAGTACCCTACGCCTGCCTTAGTTCTATCTATGGAACAGACATGTTGTGCGTTACAATGTGAAACAGCCCTATGTTGACCACTCAGAACAATAATCAGTTACACTTAATCAGTCAGTTACACTAGTGCTATGTGCTAAATTATTTGCCAAAACCAGAGAGGGGTGTAGACCTCACACCTGTTGCGCATTAGGGATGCACCGAATCCACTATTTTGGATTCAGCCGAACCCCCGAATCCTTCGCGAAAGATTCGGCCAAATACCAAACCCTAATTTGCATATGCAAATTAGGGATGGGAAAAACATTTTTTACTTCCTTGTTTTGTGACAAAAAATTGCGTATATGCAAATTACGCATATGCAAATAAGGATTTGGATGCAGTTCGGCTGGGCAGAAGGATTCTGCTGAATCCTGCTGAAAAAGGCCGAATCCTGGATTCGGTGCATCCCTAGCATTGACTAAAACATGAAGCAATGCCCTATCTGCTTGATCAGTCCCACCAACAAGACTATGCCTACACTAGCCTGGTCAACAGTAAAAAATATATTTTTACTCACTTGAAGAATGGCACAATCTTGTTTGCAAGCACCTCTGCAGTACGGAAGCCTTGGGAATACAACATGACCTGAGCAATCAACTGGCGATCTGGTTTAGTCATGGCCAAACTTCTGAAAAGCTTTTTTAAGTTGTCAGGCAAGTTGGATCTTCCAGCATACCCAGGATTCATGGTGATAAAGATGGCCATCTCAGGGCTGACTTTCACTTGCTTGCTGAGCAGTTCACACGTGATAGTATGTGCTGAATTAATAAAATAAATGCATCTACATTCACAATTTTCAGATTCAGTTTGTATAATAAATTATAAGTATCAACGCGGGAGAAAACATTCAAAAGAATTTTAAAAAAACAAAGTTTAGAAGTTTAGTACATACTTTGGTCTCTGTTTGGATTGGAATGTTCTCGTAAGGCTTCCTGGATGCATTGGACTTGCTGGGAAACTGCAGACAACATGCGCTCTTCAAGTCTATTGAACTCATCAAAGCATCCCCATGCACCAACTTGACACAGCCCAACAAATATGCGACCCATAGCCTAAAAATACAAAGGTCAAACGTTTAAGTGAAATGAAAAGACCATAAAAAATAAGATTAAGTGCTTGATAAGTGTTGCATATACCTGGAAGTCAAACGTTTCGTCGCAGTTAAACACCAGCACAAAGCGCCCAAGCTGATGTCCAAGAGCCTTCACAGACTCCGTTTTTCCAGTACCGGCAGGACCTGATTAGGAAAAATGGACATTTATTGCAGTTTTTGCATTAAGGGTGCTTCAAAGATTCCATAACAATGTTACATTTTGATGAAAAATATAAAAGAAAATAGATGCTCACTCCCAACTGATCTTAAGAATAGGCTGCCAAGTCTATCTAAGAAACCTAATAGGAGCGCTCCTTAAATCTCACTCAAACTGGCTCAGAGTCTGGACCCCACTGCTCTGGGCACCTACAGTTTAGGAACCACTGGGCTGGGAATATAATGCAGTTTAAATAAAGGCACTCCGAACCATAATGGAAACCCTAAATTCTCAAGTAGGATTTAATTACCAGCCAATCACTATTTGCTTAACCTATATTTCAATGTGTAATATACTGTATGACCCAGGATGTGAATTAAGGGGAACTCCCACTTGCCTATGTCGTATTTGACCAAAACAATAGTGTTTTAATGTTGTTGTAACTTGTAAAACAATTCAGGGTTCAAAATGCACCTTGAGCAACACTATTAAGGAAGGTCAAGACATTACATAAGGGAACACAAAGATAATCTGCTTGAATCCAATGTTCTTGCCTGTGCCAAATACAACTAAAGCCTACCACAACTGTGTAGACTAAGGTTAAAGACTTTCAGAAGGAGTTTTTTTTTTTTTCTCTTACCAAAGGGTGACCCTCCAAGTCTTGCCTCCAAAGCCTGCGTCATTGTCAGGTAACAGCGGTCCGTAAGTGGTGTTTGCACAAGTTTATCTTGCACACCCAGATATTCAAAGCCATAATTGAACTTTGCATTGGCCATCTGGATGGAAAGCTGCTGCAAAACATCGGTCTGTTTAGGATCAAAATAGAATCGCATTTGGCTCAGCCATTCAAAGGATTTGGAGCCTTCAATCTTGATTTTTATCAGAGTTCGTGTAACATCCCGCTGGTGAACCAATTCTGTGATCTGCAGAAACAATAATTTAATTGTGACTGAATTTCATAATAAACGGCATATAAAAAATGAGTACAAAGCAAGAGGCATTTCACAGTTTAAGAAATTTATAATATGAATGTTGTTTATGTTAGGGATGCACCGAATCCAGGATTCGGTTCGGGATTCGGCCTTTTTCAGCAGGATTTGGATTCGGCCGAATCATTTTGCCCGGCCGAACCGAATCCGAATTTGCATATGCAAATTAGGGGCGGGGGGGAAATCGCATGACTTTTTGTCACAAAACAAGGAAGTAAAAAATATTTTCCCCTTTCAACCCCTAATTTGCATATGCATATGCAAATTAGGGTTCGGATTCGGTTCGGTATTCGGCCGAATCTTTCACGAAGGATTCGGGGGTTCGGCCGAATCCAAAATAGTGGATTCGGTGCATCCCTAGTTTATGTATTAGATGGTTTAGAAACCTTCTACAGCGTACAAATGGTAGATCATCATCAGGTTCAAATTGCCCTCAAAACAAATGAATTACGCTTCTAGGGGATTCCCCAAATATTATGACAGGGTTTGAAGGGTGTGGATTGAGGCTTAATTATTGGACCAGATGCTACTTGAATGAACTTATAATATAATGACTGTATATTATTTAGGGTTTGTAACATATATAAACAGATTGTTGTTTGTGAACATAATCTTTGTAATCCAAACATTTATGTCTACACGTTTGTTGTATAACCGTTAATCAGGTTCCTAAGTGAAAAATCTCGTTACCTTCAACCATTTTACTGATTAAAATGATTATAATCATGGGCAAGAATAAAATGTCTTGATTGCTTACCAAATGTTCCAGTTTTCTTCTACGAAGTGGAGGTTGTTCCATCAGTACAGAATCAGCCAAAACATTAAGAGTAGCCTCAACATTAGTCAGAACAGACTGCAAAGGGCTTGAACCTCCACCACCCATTGCTACACTGCTGAGAGCAGATTCCACATTCTCTGACCAGGCAATCTGGGCAGAGAGAACTACAAGCTGTGCCTAGAGGTTTCAGAAAAAAATATGTGTCCGTGAACTTTTTAAACTATACTTACCATTTATAAAAGGTTAAGACAAGCAATGCTGGTTTAACAGTTGTACCTGGTACTTGTCAATCCATGTGATATAAGCTGCAGGATCAATTGATGTGGATTTTCCAAATATCTCTACTTCTGTGACTGATTCTGCAAGCAGTTTTGCCAGGGTCACCCTCATTTCTTTCTCCACTAAAGTCAGCCATTCATTGATCTTTGGATGTCTAGTGATGGATACTGGTGTTTTAAAGAGCACCTACACACAGAAGATACAGTCCATAAAAAGAAAACACCCATGTTGCCAGAATTAATGCCAGTGCCAGATTAACAAGTTTTGTTTTTTAATCGTGTTTTATTACCTCTTCGCCTTCCCGTGATGATATTCCCAGGACTACAGAGCTGTCTTCATTTAAGATGATGCTAGACACACCTGCAAACATTTTCTTAAAGTGTTTTTGTAGCTTGGCCACATTCTTGCTGTTGCCTATGATCTCTAACAAGTCTTCATCACCAACAAAGTAGAATCTAAAGGTTTACGAGTGAAAAATAAGGTAATTAAATAATTTTACTCCTTATTTAAGCAGATTCATTACGGACAGTCCTGGGGATAAATTAAATGTGTACCCTCTGATGCACAAACTATTTTGCATAAGCTTAAAGAAACTGAAGTGTTTTACGGTTAATCAACCTATTAATCTGCGAGAGAGAGGCAATGTGGGCTTTGATCATATCGGACAGTCCTTTGGGGGAGGATCTTTTTTTGTCAAATACATTTCAAAGGAACAGTAACACCAAAACCATAAAAAGCATTTAAAAGTAATTAAAATATGAATTGGTAAAAGCTATTTGTTTGCTTTATAAAGACAACATGAGTATATGTAAATAGGCTATTGTGTAGCCATGGGGCAGCCATTCAAGCTAAAAAGGGAGAAAAGGCACATTATACTGTGCTACAACCATTTTTAATAAAGAATGGTTCTTTATTACAGGGTGGTTTACCTAAGCTATTTGGTATATGAGAAACTAACACAAATTTAGTGTAGAAGATTGGTGTCCACAGTCTTTGCATGTAAACGATTTGCTTGGTGATATATTATATTTATATAATTAATATAACAAAATCCGCAAGTCACACGCAGTGTCTAACAACTAATGTATATTAAAAGGGGGGTTCCCACTAAATTCCATAAAATCTGGGCTCATTGGACGCATATGTACCCCTATACTCAACACAACCCACGGTGGAGCAATAATGACATGTAAAAAATATGCTGGTACCTGGGGTTACTTTACAATGAATCTGATTGTTGCATCTTGTAACAGTTTCATAAATCAAAATGTAAAATGAACTTCAGTAATATTTACACTGCCTCCTGAGCTATTGTGACACTAAACATATCCTATATTGTTTATGACATGCTGAACTGCGATACGTTTTATCTGTTGTTCTTAAAGGAAAACTATACCCCCAAAATGAATACTTAAGCAACAGGTAGTTCATATCATATTAAGTGGCATATTAAAGAATCTTACCAAACTGGAATATATATTTAAGTAAATATTGCCCTTTTACATCTCTTGCCTTGAGCCACCATTTCGTGATGGTCTCTGTGCTGCCTCAGAGATCACCTGACCAGAAATACTTCAACTCTAACTGTAACAGGAAGAAGTGTGGAAGCAAAAGACACAACTCTGTCTGTTAATTGGCTCATGTGACCTAACAAGTATGGTTTGTTGGTTTGTTTGAGATTACAGTGAATCCTACGATCCCAGGGGGCGGCCCTTATTTTTTAAAATGGCAATTTTCTATTTATGATTACCCAATGGCACATACTACTAGAAAAGTATATTATTATGAAAATGGTTTATTTACATGAAGCAGGGTTTTACATATGAGCTGTTTTATGCAATATCTTTTTATAGAGACCTACATTGTTTAGGGGGTATAGTTTTCCTTTAAAGGGATACTGTCATGGGGAAAAAAAAATGTTTCAAAATGAATCAGTTAATAGTGCTGCTCCAGTAGAATTCTGAAATCCATTTCTCAAAAGAGCAACAGATTTTTTCATATTCAATTTTGAAATCTGACATGGGACTAGACATATTGTCAATTTCCCAGCTGCCCCAAGTCATGTGACTTGTGCTCTGATAAACTTCAATCACTCTTTAATGCAAGTTGGAGTGATATCACCTCCCTCCCTTTCCCCCCCAGCAGCCAAACAAAAGAACAATGGGAAGGTAACCAGATAGCAGCTCCCTAACACAAGATAACAGCTGCCTGGTAGATCTAAGAACAACACTCAATAGTAAAAAGTGGACAGGTAATTATATAATTTTTCTGATTCGTTAATTCTATTTCTTAAAGGGATACTGTCATGGGAAAACATGTTTTTTTCAAAACCCATCAGTTAATAGTGCTGCTCCAGCAGAATTCTGCACTGAAATCCATTTCTCAAAAGAGCAAACAGATTTTTTTATATTCAATTTTGAAATCTGACATGGGGCTAGACATTTTGTCAATTTCCCAGCTGCCCCAAATCATGTGACTTGTGCTCTGATAAACTTCAATCACTCTTTACTGCTGTACTGCAAGTTGGAGTGATATCACCCCCTCCCTTTCCCCCCTCCAGCAGCCAAACAAAAGAACAATGGGAAGGTAACCAGATAGCAGCTCCCTAACACAAGATAACAGCTGCCTGGTAGATCTAAGAACAACACTCAATAGTAAAAACCCATGTCCCACTGAGACACATTCAGTTACATTGAGAAGGAAAAACAGCAGCCTGCCAGAAAGCATTTCTCTCCTGCACAAGTCACATGACCAGGGGCAACTGGGAAATTTACAAAATGTCTAGCCCCATTTAAGATTTCAAAATTAAATATAAAAAAATCCGTTTGCTCTTTTGAGAAATGTATTTCAGTGCAGAAGTCTGCTGGAGTAGCACTATTAACTGATGCGTTTTGAAAAAAACATGTTTTCTGAAGACAGGATCCCTTTAAATAAACTAACTGAATTTAAAAAATAAAATAAAAACATAAAATCCACATTCACACATCCAAACAGTCATCTTTTTATTTACCGAGGGAATGATGAACGCTCTCTTTCCAGATATTCTCCCAAAGCTTTTTGGATCTTGCCTAGCAAGTCGGCCAGTCTTTCTAGAGATCGCTGCACACCTTGTATGTTCAGAACATCCATGACAAGAGGAGACTTGGTGACTTTCTTCATAAGTGCCAGAAATTCTGTACTGATGCTGGAAAGGATAGAGGGAAATGTAAATGTAAAATTGTCTTTAATACATATTATAGCATTTCCAGAAAAGCTTATTTAATTTAAAAAAAAAAAATGGCGGGTGCAATACCTCTGAAACCGCTGTGTTTCAACAGGAAGAAGGTGCTTGATATCTGCACTTCCTGTAAAGATGCCTTCAAGATATACCCATCGTCTCTGAACATCAATCCACACGTCAAAAAGAGCCATAATCCGATTCAATTTGTCTTCCCAACTCAAAGCATCCTCTTCAAAAACCTGTGTTTTTCCCCAAAGAAACAAATATATACATTATGTATTTCTTTACAAGGATACAAAAATAGTTATAGTACATTAAGCTGGCAAACACTGAGAAAAAACAAAGGAAAAATGTTACCTTGTAATATGGAGAAAGCTTCATAGCGGAGACACTGTTGATATGCTCTTTAACTTTATTGAACAAGTCATCCCAGCCACGAATCAGGCGACATTTGTTTTGATAATTGACTAGATCCAATTCATATGCATTCCACACTTCCCGAATCTGGAAGCAAAATAACACAGCACTTGAAAGACTTTGAAGATGCAATGTAGATTTTAGAATGAGACTTCTTAATTTCAATCAATGCCTCTTTACAAATACAAGTCTAAATCTAATTGACACGGTAGGAGCTTCAAATATATAAAAGGATGATGTAGTTCTTAGTAGAATCCATGTTTTAATATTTAAGAGCAAAACAAAAAACTGGACAAGAGATAAAATAAAAGGTTCCAAGTCCAATAATAATTCATGCCAACTAGCAAATTACCTGCTTTAAGAATTCTTCCAGCGCCATTTCTCCCTGTGCAACAAGGAGAACATCCTTAACAATTGCTTCATTTCTTTGCAGATCTACATCCCAGATCAGTCCAAGTGTAAGTTCGGACACAACCCAATTCACACGAAGTCTTTTCATGAGCTGCTTCCAGTGGCGGTCTTTCAGAGCTTCAGATTTCAGCTCAATGACAAGCATATTAACCTGATGGAAGAAATAGATCAAAATATTTGCAGGTAATACAATGGACAAATAACCTTCTCACCAAAAAGTAATTCTGAGCATTACCTTCATGTAACCCTTTAGGAGTCTCTGAACAAATTCATAGGAAGCATACTGCCGCAAACGGGCAGGGAAATTCTTTAGCTGGTTCAACAACCCATCCAAATTTTGCCGCAACTGTAAAAAAAAAAATCACAGAAAAATTAAACTGACAATGTGTTGTAGGGAATAAAGACTAAAGCTGGCCATCCTGATGTTTGTACAGTACAGGTGGAAATTGAAATGTACAAATATGCATGCACGGCACCTAAAATGATCACAACAAAGCAAACTAAAACACAGACCCAAACTGCCCAACTCTTTTATTAGGTGCATGTGCATTCAATGACACAGCCAATATGTGATTTGACTATATCAGTGGAAATTGGTTGAGCTGTGCATCTCGTACATGCATGGTCCTCAAAATCAGCTAAAATTCAGAACCAAACTGAGCAACTGATTAATATGGTGCAAACACAAGTGTGTTGACGGATACAGCCAATATGTGATCTCACTAAACCTACAATCTGCTGGGTCAGTACCATTTGCCCATCCATGTGTGTGGCCAAACTGCACTATATCAAGCAAATTGTTCTACTAAATGATCCAATGTGTGGCTTACTTAAAGAAGTAAACTCTAAAAATGAATATGGATAAAACTGCACCAGCCTAGTGTTTCAGCTTCTCAATAGCAGCAATGACTAGAACTTCAAAGGGGGTCACCATCTTGGAAAGTGCCTACAACACTCCCATGCCAAGTGTGCTTTGAGCAGCTGAGCAGAAAATTAGGTTGGCCTGCAATATAAGACGATGCTACAGAAGCCAAAAACATAATATACAACATTTCTAATCTTTAGACTGCTGCAACCTTCTACTATCCAGCCTCCTACCCCTCTCTCCTGCCATCATGTAAGCTCTACTGCTAGAATCCTCCTGCTCACTCCTAAGAGGGTATTTGTTCAGCCCCTGGTAAAATCATGGCTGCCTTGTGATCAACAGATATCATACAAACTCCTTCACTCTGCCTTGTGATCAACAGATATCATACAAACTCCTTCACTCCTGTTTCTCACTATATTTCTCATCAGTGGAATAACTAGATGCTACTGGGCCCCACAGCAAATTAATTTTAGGGCCCCCAACATTTCCAGAGGTTGTCCTGTTTTACCGATATATATTGACATTTCTCATTAATTAGGGCCTCATAGGCCCCCTATACCTCCTGGGCCCCCTGCAGCCGCAGGGTCTGCTTCCTCTGTAGTTACGCCCCTGTTTCTCATTAATTTCCCTTTACATTGACAGGTGCCTCCTCTGCACCACTAAAATCTGTCTTTTCACACAGTCTAAACCCACTACCGTATCTAGTCTGAAACCATTTTCTATGCGGCTCCTTACATCAGGAACTCCAACAAATAATTCCTCCTAGGACAACACTCTCTCAACCTCTTCAAAAAGAAACTCGGATCCTTTGGAGCATTAACACATTACCTGAACCATTACACTAAGACTGGAAGCTCTACTGGGCAGGGATCTCCTTGTTAAGGCAACTCTTACCAGGTGACTTAAAAGTCTAGCTTTATACTTGAAAATTACAAACCTTATTATAATAAATGTGTGTGCATTTCTAGATAAAGGTTTACTTGTGTATTTTATCTGGATCGATCTGTAAAACTGTAGAGCCCGGTGTATCCTAATAGCACTATATAAAGCTATACATACACAGACAGAGGCATTAGAAGTCAAATGTGTTTTATTCCACTTTTAAAGCCTCTAAATGGTATATCGAAAACAATGCCAGGTTTCAATGTAATCAAGTAGCAGGGCCAGAAGCGTGGGCGGGCTCAAGAGGCATGTGCCAAAATTGGGGCGATGGGGGCACTAAGCACGTTTGCCTTCCCCCAGTCCCGCCTGCATGCCAATGCACACTTATCTCTCCATCCCTACCACTCTCTCCACCATTGTTGGGGGGGGGGGGTGGCACGGAGCAGAGCAAGGTACCCAGCTGGGTTGCCTAGGACCGGCCTGGTCAGCAATGTTAAGTAGGATCAAAAAAAGATTTAGTCCATGGCAGAAAAACTTAATATATGTAAATACCTTACGAGGCTGTACAGAAATCCAGGGTTGTTCCTTCATTTGATCAACCTGCTCCCATACTTTAGAAAGTTCAGACCAAACACCTTTCAGATCTTGCAGTTCCTCCAGAGCTACCTGAATAACAAAACCAAAGCTCATAAGATATATAGAATTATTACTAACCAGGTTTTAAATTAATCAAATATGTTTCCATTAGTTTACTACCTGAACTCTATCTTCACTGCCACTTAAGAGCCCTGTATCAGTAAGTTCTAGTGCTTCTTTTGCTTTAGCGCATTTTTCACGATCATCTTTCAGTCTTCCAAATTTTCCTTCATAAATTGTCAGTGCTTGAAGAGCTTCTTCAGGACGCAGGTTCCCCTACAAAGTTAAGACGCAACAGTCACATAGGGAGACAAATATCTACAATTTATAATGAATTTTTTTAAGAATGTATGAACCAGACATATTCTCCAGAATTATAGTTAAAATAAACTGTAACCCCTCATGTATTCATGTATGTGACTGATGACTTTTAATTATAATAGGAAAGAAAATATTTGGTATAGTATGCGGCTTTTGCTATCAAAGCACCTGTAAATTTTGTATTATGAAGAATAAGAGGGTGCTCATTAAGGGTACAGTTAATTAAAATCAACAGTAATTGCCGTCATATCTTCTTGCACTGTGCAAACAAGATGTCAGGGCATTGCATTCACAGAGGGAGAGGTTAACATTTTACAATGTATTTGTTTTGCAAGAATTAATCAATCAGTCTTACAGCTACAGGCTTAGTCTTCTCCCAGTCAGTCAGCAAATCAATTGACCGACTTTCCACGGCTCTGTCCTCTTGAACAATTTTCATCTGAAGATTTGCAACTTGTTGTTGAATAGCAGTATCTTTACGACGCATGATGTCATTGAATGCCCCCCACTCTCCTTCGATGTTATCAATATAGAGCCAGGAAGACGGGAACTGAAATCTTTGTTTCTCAAGCAAACGCTGTCCATTACGGTACAGCTATAAGAGAAAAAAAAATTGCACTTTATAATTTAGCACAGCTCACATCTGAATCCATCAGAAAAAATGGCACAAATTAATAGTGGACAATAATAACATTTAAATATTAAAACAATGTATTTTTTCAGCTAAAATAACTAACAGAATGAAACACTATTGAAAACGAACAAAACATACATACAACAACTATGGGAAAAAAAGCAGAAATTTTTATGCTAACTTGGATGTAGAACATGATAAAATAATTGACTTACGTCTACTTGCTTTTCAAACTGCTTTATCTTCCTTTTCAGAGACTGCACAAATGTAATGAAAGTCACGGCATCAGAAGTACTGGCAGTGTCAACTGAATGTTGTTCCAATTCTTGACGAGACTAAAACATTAAAAAAAAAAAAATTAGCTGAGATACCACTAAATAAAACTCAAGGAATTTGATTACTCTCACCATACCTTAGAAATCTGAGAATGGAATTCGGTCATGTTTTGTCCAAGCATTTGACCAAATTTACTTAGGACCTCTTTGTGCCAGGAATCATACTTCAAGTTCACTTTAGACTGAACCTATAGAAATAAAGAATAAAAAAGGGCTATTAATGCAAGCTAGATTGGATGATATAAAAATAGTAGAGTTTCTAAATAAAACAGAGGATCAGTTAGAATAGTAAATCATACAACAGACCTTTCCATAGTCAATGATTACAGGTCCAAATTCCTTTCTGGTTTCTGCATTGTCAAATGTTCCTCTGGCCTTTCTGATCTGAACCAGTAGTGCTTGCCATTTATTCATATCTTCTCCAAGACGATTATAGATGTTTTCTGCTTGCATATCCCATAAGCACTGGTATTGTAACCATACCTAAAATAAAGAGAAAAAAAAAAAAAAGTTAATTTCAAAATCATAAATTATATCGCTCTGCTGTTAAAATTACATATTATGTCTGCTAAACTATTTGCAAACTTTTACTTCACATACATTTTAAGGCATTCTTGCTGTGATTTCAATCCTTTCAATTAAAAAGCCGCTTGTTAATTTAAAGAGCAGTTTGATTACTGTGGTTGCCCTTAAGATCATGGTAAACCAGATTGCTTTTGTACGACCAATTTAAAAATGTTTAGATCTTGCCCCCTCCCCCCATTATTATTTCTTAAACATCTGCAACTCAAATGATTAAGCAGTAGGGACCTTTAAATTCAAATTTGCAACTGGACTTGAAATGAAAGAACCTACCACCACCAAGAAACGTGTCACCAGGCTATATTCACTTCTCCTAGCTACCATTAAACCTCCATTTAATGCAGTGGGTACAGCCTGGAGTAGAGACATCCCAGAGTTGGGGAATGATGACTGGGAAGAAGCAACTGACGGCCTATGACTAACTAGTCTCAACCAGAGATAGACTGATCCAATTCAAAATCCTACCTAGCCACCACTTACAATTGCTTATAGAGTAACAAAAAAGTATTACTAAGTATCAACACACCCGCAAGTTAAATAACCATAAATGTATCAATACATGTAGCAATTGAGGAATTGCACAATGGAAACCATTGTAACTTTTGCCTCCACTATGCAGTCCTCCAGTTAACTACTTCAGCTGCTTAAATAATTCAACCATTAAAATTCAACTTTTATTATTCTTACTTAAAAAAAAGCAGGCCACGCTGCCTAATACACATAACTCCACACTGAGAATACATTTCAGTGATGCTGGACCGTGTCCATAAAAATACAAACAATTAAAAACATAGGATGGACGAGTGGGGATATCACACAATGGTGACTAATCAGCCACACACCACAGCAGTGTTCGAAGTAAATTATTAACAAGCCAACTTGCCTAAAAAATTATACCGTTTTTAGCCATTCTTGTGGCATAGTATCAAACAGACCACCCATACCTCCCTTCCGTGTTCTTCCCAGAATCAACTACCTGGCTACGTTGGGAGCTGGTGCCCCACCGTCCACCTATGCCCCCCGACGCGTTTCACTGGAAAACCAGCTTCTTCAGGGGCATAAGTAGACTCCACTTAACCCCAACTAGGCTGTTTCATATGAACAAACTCGACTCACCATAGTGTCCCAAGTGTAGGACCTCAGATTCACCTTAACTACACCTCATCTGGTCATGCACCCGAATCCAAACCTTCTGGTCCCAGGTTCTCCATTATATTCAGGACAAAACAGCACTACCTAATCTAATAACCCCTAAAGTATGCCTGCTTGGTGTACTAGATGAGGTCACCCCAAAGAGCGGCCATGAAAATACTTTTCTATACATTATTCTATGCCAGGAAGTATATCCTCCTGAATTGGATGCCCCCCCAAACCGCCACACTCAATGGCTGGCTGAACTTGCTTAAAGTAACACTTCCCCTAACAGAACTCCCTTATACTGAGGTTGTCTCCAGAAATATGACCTGGTGTGGCGAGACTGACTGGAAGCCACAGAGGAGCCTTAATGTCAGGGAGGACAAGCTAGTAGGAGCTTAATTATACATACTCATTGTTCAAGCTGTTTAGGGGTAGTGGATACAGGACCATAACTGAACCGAAATGTATATGAATGTAAGGGATACAAATATTTTTAAATGCATATGCTTTACTGCGATGACTACAATAATGATGGAACCAGGCGCGTTTAATTGTTTGTTTGTTGTTATAAAATGCAAAATAAAAACCTTTAAAAAAAAAAAAAAATGAAATAATGAAAGAACCTACTCCCAGGACTAACCAGTGCTGGTTTGCCTAAATGTACAGTCCCCAGTCTTGTTTCAGGCACTAGTTTACAAAGTTGCCAGGAAATACCAAGAATGGCTCAGGAAAGAACACCTTTGCTAGCTGAGGAAATAAGTGACTAGAAACAGACTTTCCAAGTGAGCAGGCACAGACATACTGGGTTTAGAGCAGACTCGAATGGACAACCTAAAGGAGATTTCAGGACAAAATAACGGGTCCCAGGAAGGAACAGGGTGCATAAAGGAAAGAAGTACGAGGGACAACCTGTGCTCTCTGAAACCAAGCCATTAAGAATTAAGTTGCTTGTCACAATTATGTGTGCTGCAGAGAAACAATTTCCAAAGTGAAAATCCCCTGTTTAACATAAAAAGAAGCACAAACACGATATAAAGCTTTTTAAATGCAATTTAATAACCTTTAACGGCTACATTAAACTTTTAAACTAAACCACCAAGCCTAGCCACATAGTACTTTACAAAGAATATGTTACGGAAAAGTTTCTATAAATTCGAGCAGGTTTTGCACAGATCTCTAAACTGGTAATGCTTGCAAAAGCAAATTATTTTTATTTAGAATTACTGTAAATTATTATTTATTTAACGTAGTAATAGAATTGCCAATTCTAAGCAAATTTTTACACTGGTTTGCATTATTTATTTGTTGCAGTTTTATAATTTTTTGCCTTTTTCTTCTGAGTTTCCAGCTTTTCTAAAAAGCAAATGCTCTGTAAAGCTACAAATTTATGGTTATTGCTAGTTTGTATTTCTCATCACTCTAGTAAGGTCTTCTCATATTCCAGTATCTTATTCAAATCAATACATGGTTGCTAGGGTAACCTGGACCCTAGCAACTAGATTGCCGACATTGCAAACTGGAGAGTAGCTGAATAACTCAAAAACCACAAATATTAAAAAATTAAAACCAATTGCAAATTGTCTCAGAATATCAATCTCTACATCATACTAAATGTTAATTTAAAGGTGAACAACCCCTTTAAGTGCAGTTATATTTTTGTTTATAAGCCAGAGCTCACCTTAACATACTGTTCCACTTCAGTTACTATTCCCATAACAGCAGAGTAAGCTTCTTCGAGACTTACAGGACCATCTGGCATTCGTGTCAGTGCATTCCTGTAATACTTCTCTTCTTCTGATAGTTCATAATGGACACCAACCTATCGGATAGTTATAAAATATGTAGTATATTAAAGATCAGCATAATTTATAACTCCCAGTTTTTTCATACATTATAACTTAAAAGATTCACCATCATTTTAAATATATTGCTTTATTTGCAGTCCAATTAAAAGTCAGTAGTCAAAGTGTGCTATAATAAATGCCAAATGAATGGCAATTGTACATCAAAAATAATATTCGGTATTAACGGCTATAATATATCCAGAAGTAAAACAATAAAATAAAATAAGCAAAAAAAAACAAAAGCTACATAGACGGTCAGACACCATAAAATGTGGGCATTTTCTCATTGGTATTAAAATATGTTTTTAAACCTTGTTTCAGGCTAGATTGATTTGTAAGTAAGAATAAACTTTTGATTCTAAATATATTGCCCTTCTAGATATTCCAGGAAGCCCTGGGTTAGAGTGGGATTTGTGTAGATTACTTATTTTTATTCTATTATTGAGATTGATACAGCCGGTATAACAATTTCATGAATGGCTAAGGGGGAAGGGGTCATGATGGTGATTTTGAGTCTGAAAACTACAGCCTCAGAGAAATTGAGGAGGCAGTATTCCTTTCTTTCTTGAGTAACCAACAGTCAAATTACCTGTTAAAAAAATATTAAAGGGCAACAAACACTTTTGCTGTAAATCTACCTATTGCATAGAACTGCACATCAAACATTCATGTTAAAATGGATTTTGCTTAACTTTAGTCTAAAATTTTCCATTCTTGAAAAAAATTGTTGTGTCTACACTATACAAAGAATAAAACTAAAAAAAAAATCTAAAATAAAAAAGGACTTTTGCTGTAAATCTACCTATTGCATAGAACTGCACATCAAACATTCATGTTAAAATGGATTTTGCTTAACTTTAGTCTAAAATTTTCCATTCTTGAAAAAAATTGTTGTGTCTACACTATACAAAGAATAAAACTAAAAAAAAAATCTAAAATAAAAAAGGACAAAGGACCATAGTTTTGTTTACCATTAATAAAATCCTGACACATCAAATAATGCCAGTGCATCACTTCAGTTCAGCAGGGACCCACTGGGCAAGATGAATGCCATTGCAATCAACAGAGAATTTTTAAGCAATTTGTTGTCCCACCTGCAGACCTATTAATAGATGTTCTATAAAACACCAGGAATCACACCAAGGGGCATATTTATCAAGGGTCAAGTTTAGAATTGAAAAAACAATGATTCGAATTCAAAAAGACCAACCGAATTGAAGTTTTTGGTGGTCTAAGTGGTCCGTATTCGGCCTACTTCGAATCATCTGATAGAATCGAAGTAGATCCAAGGCGCTATTCCTTCTAAGTTTTTTTAACTTCGACCTTCGATCTCCCAAACTCCCCCAATTGCCTCCATACAGGTTCTCGTAGGTCCCCCATAGGCTAAAAACAGCACTTCGGCAGCTTTTAGGTGGCGAATGGTCGACGTTTTAAAGAGACCATACATGATAAATTTCAATATTCAAATTTTTTTTCAACTTCGAATCGAAGTTGGACTATTCACTGGTCGAAGTACCCAAAAATTACTTTGAAATTCAAAGTTTTTAACTTCGAACCTTCACTTCGACCTTTGATAAATCTTCCCAAGTGTCATAGTCCTTCCTAAATAAAGTTAATTATACAACAGAAGGACTTAAAATATACTCTGTTAGTGTATAATTATAAAAGGAACATGTGTAAGCTATAAAAGAAAACTATATACAAAGTGCTTATATGATGTAAGTTTACTTAAAGGGATTCTGTCATGATTTTTAAGATGTAGTTTTTATTTCTAAATTACACTGTTTACACTGAAAATAATTCACTCTACAATATAAAATTGAATTCCTGAACCAGCTTGTGTATTTTTTTTGGTTGTAATATTGGTGTGTAGGCAGCCATCTTAAGTCATTTTTGCCTTTAAGAAAAAGCTAGCACTTTAGGATGGAATTGCACAAGTCACATGACTGGAGCAGCTGGGAAACCAACAATATGTCTAGTCCCATGTCAGATTTCAAAATTAAATATAAAAAAACCTGGTTGCTCTTTTGAGAAACTGATTTCATTGCAGAAGTCTGCTGGAGCAGCACTATTAACTGATGCCACCCGGCATTTAATAATACTTTTACCAAACACCAAAGGAGGGGAACATACTGTATTGCTTTACCTGATATCTTTGGCTCTGAATTCTTGGCAGTGAAAGAATCACCATTTTCCATGAGAACATTTCCTGGTAAAGCTTATACCTGCAATCTTCAATTGGTGGATTCAGGTAAATAACCTGGTTGGTAATTCGAAGTTCATGTACAACATTCTGCAACATACACAATGGTAGTCAGCATCAGATATCTACAAAAAAACTCATAGTGGAGGTTAATTAAGTAGTATAAAGCTACATACTTTGATTTTTGGATCTCCTCCTGGTTTATGACTAACTTGAGGAGCATCTGTGTCCATGTCAACATCTGCTTTGCCATCAGATTGCCCCATTAGGACCTGAGTCCAGGCCTTCAACCCAGCCTGAAGACGAACTCCCAAAACTCTTTCAATCTAAACAAAAACAATTTTAGTTTTTATTGAATAATTATATGAGAGAGGGAGGGAGAGATGAAGAGAGATATAAAGAGATGGAGAGAGAGGGAGAGATATAAAGAGATGAAGAGAGAGGGAGAGCAATACTTGTAAAGTATATTAAGAAAAGCATGATGTAGAATTACCTCCATATCAAGTTTATTGACCCAGATGGGAAGATTGGAATAAGAGTGAAGGTTCAAATCATCAACGGCTTTTTGAACTCTGTTTAAGATTTCAGAGTAGGTTTTGTGATCGTACATACAAGTTTCAAGTGACCGAACTTCCAAGTCAATTTTTTCTTCAATAATAAGAAGATCATCAACCTATAAAAATAGATAAAAACATGACTGTTCTTGAGGTAGATAAAACACTTACAATATATATATATATATATTATATATATATATATATATATATATATATATATATATATATATATATATATATATATATATATATAGATATAGATATAGATATAGATATAGATATATAGAACAGCAATAAGGAGTAAAACAAACCTTTTCTTGAAAGTTGAAAACAGTCTCTGCCAACCTCTGGACATAAGGGTCAAGCTTATATGACTCCCAAACCAATGCAATCCCTTCTGCAACCAAAGCTTGTACTTCTTTTTTCAAGCCAGCAACCAGTAGGGTAATGGTGTTGCGCTCCTCCACTTTTTCACAAGTGCGTTCATACGTACGCACACTTTCAATCAGAGATATTGCAAAGGGATACAACTGATTTGCCTGGTGAGCCTTATTAACAATCGCCAGTGGAACCCGGAACCCAAGCCACTTCAAGTTTCGAACTTCTTTTGAGAGCGTTATAATTTCAGGCAGAAAGTTGACCTTCAACTTTAGAACATTTCCTGTTCGCCCACGGGCACGTGTGCTTTCAATGGTAAAAATACGACCAGAGACTCCAAGGTTTCTCTGCTGAACTTTTCTAGCCCAATCATCAAAAATCTCTTGAGTATTGAGCTTCATACGGAAGCTGTCACCATCTTGCTTTAACTTCTGCCCTTCTACGTGATTTTCCCATCCTTTTCCAAGAACATCTTCCACACGCTTCATATAGGCAGTCAATTGTCTGTCAATTTGTTTAGCCCATATAATAGAACCAGACACTGGTGGCAAGTCCCGGACATGACTCATCTTGCATGCTTGACTTTGAGGGTACTGCACCTTAAACTTATCATGAAGGGATTCAATGTCATCTTTTACACGCTGGATAAGCTGTGTTTGATACTCCCGAATTGCTCCTCTGATGTGGGGTCGGACAAACAGAGCATTGAATCTTGAGAATATTCGGAACATTTCGTTAGCATTTTTAGCTGTGCCCAGCTGATCTCGTAGACGGGCTGTGATCCTTGTTTCCACTCTGTCAATTCTTTCATCGTATCTCTTGAGGGCTGCTTCCCAAGCTTCTGTGCCCTCTTTGGAAACATCTAAACCATCTACTTCTTTGACGTTCTCATATGCAAGATTTACCTCTTCAATTGCATTCGCATCAGCAGCATCAAAAAGTACTTCAGCTACTTTCATGTCCTGGGGTTCAGGAACTTCTCCCAGAATTTGCTGAGCAACAGCTGTGACCTGATGCAAAATTAAGGAAAATGATTCTGTTCTTTTAAATGTAAAAAGTGTTCATACAGATTATAATAAATTTGCACAATCATAATTTTTATTTAACGGATTTTAAACTGCAAGAAATATATTTCATACTGAAATAATATACCTGTGGTCTGAGAACTCTAACAATCACAGCCCTCAGCTGCTCATGCTGTCGCCTAAATTTTCTCATCTGCTCCAAGCGGGCTTGTAGTTTCCGATGAGCAGGATTAATTCTCCAGACCATTTTTAAATTTTCTTCTCGCTTTCTTTTGACAATGTCCCTCAGAAGAACCTGAAGCTTCTCATATTCATCATCCCAAGTTTGGAAAACTTCAAAACAGGCGACCATGACCTTGAAATAGAGTGAAAATAAATGAGGGCTTGCAAGTATAAATTAGGTGTGCTCAAATGCACCAGAAATACAGCAAATGTCAATGGTTCATTAATGCCCAAAGCAATAAAAATGTATTTAAATAGCTAAATTGAAGAACAATGATGGCCACAAAGAAGACCGTTTTGTTGAAACACTAGTACAGGTATAGGATCCGTTATCAGGAAACCCGCTATCCAGAAAGTTTCAAATTACGGAAAGGCAGTCTCCCATAGACCCCATTCTATCCAAAAATCAAAAATCATTTCCTTTTTATCTGTAATAATAAAACAGTACATGATTTTAAGATATTATTAATCCTTATTGTAAGCAGAATCAGCCTATTGGTTTATTTAATGTTTACAAGATTATTTAGTAGACTTAAGGAATGAAGATCCAAATTATAGAAAGATCAAATATCCGGAAATACCCAGGTCCCAAGCATTCTGGATAACAGGCCCCATACCTGTACTACAAACGGTCTTGTGCCTGTCCAGAAGCTTTGGCATAAATTACATCCACCTATCACTGAACACAGAGTTGATTTCAGCCCACCAACTCTCAAATCACTCTACAGATAGAGGGTCTAATGGCCATTTGTGATCTATGATACTAAAAGGTTTCCAATGTCTTAGGCATTCAAACTGTAAAAACTGACCTATAAAATAATTGTATTATAAAATGTCCTACAAGTATTATTCTGCTCATCACAACAATGCTGTCTGCAGAAATTCATCTAACCTTATTGCTAATTAAAAATCTGGCATAATTTTAATTCAAAAGCCAACACTTTAATGTATACTGTATGTTGCCAAGTAAACATATGGGCAACCTAGTTCAAATAGCCATCCAGGAACGCAGCTGCTATGGCACCAATCTCATTTCTACGAAAGCATCACAAAACCCACAGGTGAATAACAAATGACTCTGCACTCAGCAAAAGGACAAGAAAAATCTAGTTCACCAAGGGTTCTAATATGTTAGGCACCCCTAAGTGAATTAAATCATTAACTCTATTCCCTGGACCCATGCTCCTCTTTAAATAAAGATCAATCCAACTAAGCACCACCAACGTATTTCCCAAGGCTGCCCTTCCACCAAGCTACACTTGTGCATGTGCAACATACTTAAATTGGAAAATTTTACTATTGGCCCTCTATTACTAGATACTACTAATGGATACAGACACATTTCTAAGAGGCAACACTAAAGTGGGGAACTCAACCCATGAGGGGGGAAAAAAAAAAAGAAAATCTACCATTTTAAAGATTATTAGACTCTATCTAATTTTTATTTTCGGTTTAAAGTGGACCCAAAAAGCTGTATAATAAAAGTCCTTTTCAAATTAAACACAAAATCCAATTTCTATTTTTTATTAAAGAATTCATAGATGTTGTAAGCTCATTTTAAAATCTCAGCTGTCAATCAAATATTGTCTGCCACTCCTCCATACCTTAGGCATAGAGGCGGGGCAGACAATTACTTTCACTCTCCATTCAGCACTTCCTAGATGTCACTGCTCTCCACACATTTCCCACGTTCTCTTCACCATTTAATTGTGTAACCAGGACATGGGGATGGACATCAGGTCCCCCATTCTGGTGCACAAACAAGATTCTGAGATGATACAAGGCTTGCCTTAATAACAGTGTCCATAAAATGGTTCCTGCCTGCTTGCTATAACTATGAATTCCCAAACTGAAGGAAACAACATTCAAATAATTTATCTAGCGTAATTAAAATTAAGGGTCCCCTTTAATGAAACTGTAAAAGTTTAATTTAAAACCTTAAAGTCCCGTAGGGTTTAAAAATGTTACAGTAACCATCTTTTCCAACCACCCCTGCAGCCAGTATCCTTCATTTTGACATGAATCGAGGGACATATGTTAAAGGGTGAAAAGAGAAACTGTATAAGAATCTCTGAATATTACTCCCAAACTCAATTCCCTTGTGTACACTTAAGTGTTTTTGTGTGAAGTGTCTTCCTGCAACTCAACATATACCAAAGTATTCATTGCTGTGCTAATGTTAAGTATAAATACAGTTATTTCTGCTTTTGAAAACAAGCTATGAATGTGTAAGCTTCTGCCCAATTATTCTTCATAACTACAATTTCCATCATATCTTAATTTGAAAAAGGACTAAAACATTAAAGGGATCCTGTCATCGGAAAACATGTTTTTTTCAAAACGCATCAGTTAATAGTGCTACTCCAGCAGAATTCTGCACTGAAATTCAATTCTCAAAAGAGCAAACAGATTTTTTTATATTCAATTTTGAAATCTCACATGGGGCTAGACATTTTGTCAATTTCCCAGCTGCCCCTGGTCATTTGACTTGTGCCTGCACTTTAGGAGAGAAATGCTTTCTGGCAGGCTGCTGTTTTTCCTTCTCAATGTAACTGAATGTGTCTCAGTGAGACATGGGTTTTTACTATTGAGTGTTGTTCTTAGATCTACCAGGGAGCTGTTATCTTGTGTTAGGGAGCTGCTATCTGGTTACCTTCCCATTGTTCTTTTGTTTGGCTGCTGGGGGGGAAAAGGGAGGGGGTGATATCACTCCAACTTGCAGTACAGCAGTAAAGAGTGATTGAAGTTTATCAGAGCACAAGTCACATGACTTGGGGCAGCTGGGAAATTGACAATATGTCTAGCCCCATGTCAGATTTCAAAATTGAATATAAAAAAATCTGTTTGCTCTTTTGAGAAATGGATTTCAGTGCAGAATTCTGCTGGAGCAGCACTATAAACTGATTCATTTTGAAAAACATTTTTTTTCCCAATGACAGTATCCCTTTAAACAGCATTCAGAAACCACAAAGTAGTTATTTACCTGCCTCCATGTTATGCAGATAACTACTTGGGATTTTTACTAAGCAATGGAGATTTACAATGAAAGACAAGAATAAATGATTTAAACTATTACGAGCCATACCTTTTCAAACTCTTCATACGCAACATGCATAAGTTTTCTTGTTCCCAAAACTTTAAGAAGTTGGGAGCTGAGATCTCTCGAGATGGCTTCCACTAGACGTAATGCCCTCTGAATAGGATATTTTGTGTTCCGGATTTTTCTGAGATGAGTGAATATTGCTACAAGGGCTTGTCTTATTTTGTCAAGCTCTGTGGCAGACAACAAATCATTCAGAGGAAAGTCTTTCATCAGAGGATTGTAATCATTTACCGTTTCCAAAGCTTGTTTAAGGCCTATCAAACAAAACAAATACAAACATGAATTAAATAAACAGAACATGAATGAAAAAATAGGCCATTTGAAACAAAATATAGTGGAGTTTACCTGTATCTGTGTCAAAACTCACTGTAGCATGGAAACGTTTGCCATGTTTTAAGATGTCCAAGGTAAGGAGAACCTCTGGGCTCTCTCGTTTTTCCTGAATGCGGTATAAAGCTCTCTCCAAATTTAGCCAAAAGCTTATTTCTTGCACAGCAGTTCCTGATGCTGGATCTCGATCTAATTTAGTCACCTGCAAATAGAAATGTTAGTGCATTGATATATGTGAGATAAGGTACTTACTTCTGTAGCACCCAGGGCCCTTCACGTACTCGAATCTTCAAATAGCCACAAACTGTACAATAATCTGTCACGCTAAAGTATAAAAAATTTTCCTTTAAAAACAAATAAATATACCTTTTGTATCTCTCGAATCCAGCGGTTAACTCCGGATTGTAACTGATTGAGAAATGTAGGATCCTCAACTTTGTCTCCAAAATCTGTGACTTTTGGTTTATCTCCCTGCTCATAGCACTGTTTTGCAACATTAGTAATATTTGGATGAATCAGTAAACTGATCTCTGGTATTTCAATATTCTGCTGCAAATGCAAGAGGCCCATTTCAAGCTCTGCTATCTTTTTCTCAACAGAAGGAGCCATTTTATCACCGTCTCTAAAAATTGGGAGAAAAATAGTTGTCAATTAAAGAAACCTTAAAACGTGAACCGCAAAACTTGATCTTGGACTGCTTAAGAAATAGAATTAACGAATCAGAAAAATTTATATAAATTACCTGTCCACTTTCCCAGACTCTCGAATGTAAGATTTGAAAAATGGGCCGACTGCATTGCTGATAAAAGAGTGTAATGTTTCATAAGGGGAGTCTTCACTAAGTGTAAGAACCCGAAGCTGAGATGAAATAGGTTTGTCTGCATCAATTACAAGTGTGCGCTTAATAAACGCCAAGCTAATGGAGAGAAAAAAAAAAAATAAAAACATTTTTTAAAAAGTGAATAAAGTAGCCCCTACAGTAAAATAAGAGGATATTATAAGTCAGGAGTTCCATGACCATATAAAAGCAAGAGACTTTAATATCCATATCTTTTACAACAGGAGGCACTTTAGTTATTATCATACACAAACTTAAGTCACATTACAAATGACACCATTAAAGGAGAAGGAAAGCTACCGAAGCAATTTATTGCAATAGAGTAGCCTCAGTAGTGCAAGCTATAACACTATTTATTCTGCAGAATGTTTTACCATACCAGAGTAAACAGCTCTCTGTTTGTTTAGGATAGCAGCTGCCATATTAGCTTGGTGTGACATCACTTCCTGCCTGAGTTTCTCCCTGATCACTCATAGCTCTGGGCTCAGTTTACAGGAGGAAGGGGAGGAGGAGCGGAGAGCAAACTGAGCATGCCTAGCCCTGGAGGTTTAAGCTGAAAACAGTAAGCCTGATACAGAGGCCCATGTGTACACGATAGAAGGAAAGAAATGCAGCAGCGGGTTTACTGGTATATTTAAATAGACCTTTCTGATAAAGCTTACAAAATTTTGGCCTTTCCTTCTCCTTTAGGGCAGAGACAGACAAGAAGATTCGGGGAGATTAGTCGCCCAGCGACAAATCGCCTCTTCTTCGGGTAACTAATCTCCCAAAGTGCCTCCCTGCTAGTTAGAATCCAAATCGCCGACAGGATGGCACTTTAATTGCTTAATTTTCTGAAGTCGCCCGAAGTTTCCTCATAAGGCAACTTTGGGTGACTTCGAAAAACGAAGCGCTCCGAGTACCATCCCACCGGGCGACTAAATCTCCCCGAATCTTCTCATCTGTCTCTGTATTGAGACAGATGATTGATTATAACCGATTACATCACTAAATTAAGAATATAATTTACTGGATATTCATGGCTCTACATGCTCTTATACTTGTAAACATAAAAATATCCACAGCTAAATAAAATATACACAGCCACAGAAAGAAACGCTGTTGTAGAAAGAAATTCTGCTTTTATGATTTGATTTGTTTTTAGGATACATGAATTATCACAGATGAGCGACAGTGTGGATGGTTAGCTTTTCATCAGTTAAATAGTTGAGCTTGTCTAAATGCTTGTGTTAAAATCCATGGTGTCAACACAACTAGGATGTAATACTGTATTGAATGTATGCACTAGGTACTGGGTACTAAATATTTGAAGGTGTTACCTGTTTGATTTCAATCCATAATGAATATCAGTGCTAACGTTGTAAGAAATAAATTCCTTCTCTTCTTCTCCTTCATCGCCAACATCCTCTGTTAAAATCAGAAAGAGAAAGCATGGGTATAATAAATGCAACATAATGGTTTCAATGGTTGCAACCTAAGGTGGCCATAGATGTAGAGATTTGCTCAAATGAGAGGATCTCTGCCCGATATGCTCACATTGAAGTGGGTGATATCGGGCTGATCCAATCATGGGGCCCTAGGGCCCAACGTTTGGATCATAATGCAGGAGAACGGGAGGTCGGATAGCGGGACCGCATACACGCTGAGATGCACCCGTGATCAGACGGGATTTTTTAACCCGCCTGATCAAGATCTGTCTGATCAAGATCTTGGCCAGATTTCAATCGGGAAAGCCAGTCGGATGGCCTCACACACGGGCCAATAAGCTGCCGACTCGGTCTGTCTGCAACTTTTATCGGCCCGTGTATGGGGGCCTTTAGCCTTCTTTACTACATAAACACACACATCTAGTTTATGTGCTAATCATGCCGTATACTGAAAAAGCTTGAAAGCTTTTATAGACAGATCTCTTTTCACATTACTGGAAAAGATCTAACTCAGGAGTGTCACCAAAATAGCATGTATCTTTATTGAACCACCAACAAAATACTTTAAATCAGCAAAGTGATTGTGTTTGTTTGCCCAAGTAGACCTAGTTCTAAACTGATACACTTCATTAAACTTTGTAACAAAAACAATGGAGAAATAATATTTATATTTTGATTTGTAATATGCTTCAAAGCTGAAAAGAAATTGAATTAATGGGGATGTAAAGGCAAAAAAAATAAAATCCCATTTTTACTTTCTTTAATGAAAAAGAAACCTATCTCCAATATACTTTAATTAAAAAATGTGTACCATTGTTACAAGAAACCAGACTGTATGTTCTCAAATAGCCTATTTCTGGCAACTGGTCTTCATTTTATTTTTATAGTACAGGTATGGGACCTGTTATCCAGAATGCTCGGGACCTGGGGTTTTCCGGATAACGGATCTTTCTGTAATTTGGGTCTTCATGCCTTAAGTCTACTAGAACTTCATTTAAACATTAAATAAAGCCAATAGGCTGGTTTTGCTTCCAATAAGGATTAATTATATCTTAGTTGGGATCAAGTACAAACTACTGTTTTATTATTACAGAGAAAAAGGAAATCATTTTTAAAAATTTGTATTACTTGGATAAAATTGAGTCTATGGGAGACATTGCGTAATTTGGATAGGATAAGGGATCCTATACCTGTATTTGAATTATTTCGGACTCCTGCCAGTATTCAGATGGGATTTACTGATCCTGGCAGAACATAAACTATTGTCCTGCGAGGCTACAAATTATATTTGTATACAGTAGAACAAAGATTTTATGTATGCTTATTTTACATTTTCCCAGATTTTATGTTGTTTTTCCAAGGTCCCTTCCATGTTCTAATGCATTTCAGCAGCAGTTTTCCCTGTATTTTATTTTTTTGTTTTCCCAGGTTTTACATCGGTTTATCACCCTTGTCCCTTGCCAATAGCTCTATTTTATTAGTAAAAAACCTTTTACATTTAGTCCTTTGAAGCTTGTGACACGCTGCACAATTCTGCTGGAAGCGGAAAGAAGGAAAAAGGAGTAAGGGACCGGGCACAAGACTCAGTTCAAAGAGTCAGGAAGTGCTGAAGGAGAAGTAAGGGACCGGGGCACAAGATTGTGATCGGCAAAGGGAAACAATCCGGAGAAGTAACCTTTATGGGAGAAGAAAGTGGAGCAGCAGCAGTGCTGGAGGGGGCGGAGAGGCAAGCAGTGATAAACGAGGAGTTAGGGACTGGGGCACAAGATTGTGATCGGCAAAGGTAAACAGAAGCTGTGCTTAAGAAGAATGGAGAGGGCAGGCAGGATATACGTTTTAGAAACAATCCGGAGAAGTAACCTTTGTTGGAGAAGAAAGTGGAGCAGCAGCAGTGCTGGAGGGAGCGGAGAGGCAAGCAGTGCTAAACGAGGAGTTAGGGACTGGGGCACAAGATTGTAAAAGTAGCAAAAGGAAGCACAAGCTTTGTTGGTAGGGTTGCCACCTGGCCGGTATTTTACTGGCCTGGCCTGTAAAAATGATGGTTGATCCCAATGTTATTAATAGGGAAAAAAGATAAATATATAGGAAGGCCGGCATTTTTTTCAAGAAGAGGTGGCAACCCTATTTGTTGGAGATTGAGGGAGCGAGGGAAAGACACAAGAATGTGGTGAAAGCATAATTCTGTTTCAAATAAAAAAAAAAAAAAATCCTGCACGTGTCCTTAACTTTTTCCTGGATTTAAGGGTTTTTCTTCCCACAGTCCATTAAGAAACGTAAAATTGGGGGTTCTATTGTATTATACTAATGGTTAATATTGTATCATTCATTATGATACAATGTTTCTGTTGGTTAATTAAAGGAAGATACAAAAGGTGATTGGCCTATGTTTTGTTACATAACACAGGCAGACAGGGAGACTGACTGTTCTTTTACTACTTTATTTGCTCTGAATGGTTAGTGGCAGGTCGGGAGTTGGGGAAGTCTGATCGTACAATGATTCGTACGATCGGATCTTTGCGTCTATGACCAGCTTAAGCTGTGAGTCGAACTTTTCCCAAGGGACCTGTTATCTTATATCGATGCAATAACTTATTTGCTTATCTACATACATTTGAATTGTTACAAAAGTATCTTATCTTCTGTTATGGCTGTTCTGGCGTCTCTGCCAAAAGCCAATTAAGTTTATTTGCATGGCTGTTCAGTGCAGAGAATAACAAGGCTTTCCAGTACAAACGAGGGACTGCAGGTTGAGCCGTCAAAAGAGGGACTGTCCCTGTAAAAACGGGACAGTTTGGAAGGCGTCACAGACTCCCTTCTAAAAACAAATGCTCTGTAAGGCTACAAATGTATTTATTGTTACTTTTTATTCATCATATTTCTATTCAGGCCTCTCCTATTCATATTCCAGTGTCTTATTGACATCAGTGCATGGTTTCTAGGGGAATTTGGACCTTAGCAACCTGTTTGAATCCGAAAAATGGAGAGCTGCTGAATAAAAAGCTAAACAACTCAAAAACCACAAATAATAAAACATGAAAACCAATTGCAAATTGTCTCAGAAGATCACTCTCTACTAGATACTAAAAGTTATCTCAAAAGGTGAACAAACACTTTAAATAACTTTTAATGAGAACGTGTAGGAGAAGGCCGTTGTATTCCATTACACAGCACTTATCAGCCGGATCCCATTGAACCTGACTGAAACTCTGACCCTAGTGGCGGGCGACGCCTCCCTGGCAGCACACAGATGACGTCACCCAGATGCCACGCCCTCCCGGATAAGGATGACAGGAGCAAACTAAGAGTCAGGCCTCACCCTTCAATGTGCTCCGCTCCACTAGGATAGTGTGAATCTGCGGATCGGACAGGAATTTCCTCATTTGCTCCAGCGCGCTCTTCTCTTCCAGGGCGGACTCCAATGATGCCGGGATCTCGCCGCCATCTTCCAGCAGCAGCGGCACAAGTTTGCCAATGTGCTTCTGCAGAACAGACGTGTCTGCCACGTTTTGCACAGCAGCCGACACTTCGAGGTTGGCGGAGCTATCGTCTCCTCCGCCTGTGTCGGACATAGCTAAACCGGAGCCTCCTCAAGCCACGTAGCGCCCGATTAGAAAGCACAGCAGCGAGTGACAGAGAAAGACTGCAACTTCTCTCCACGCCTCAAAACTGGGAGGGTTTTCGAGATCATGTGAACGGGGAGGGGCCTCGAGGACGCTGGGAATTGTAGTTTTCTTGGGTCGTGTAGTTGTTTTAAAGGAGACATGTAGGGTAAATGTAAAAACCCTAATTTTGTAGGCAGTTATAAGGAATATATGGTGATGCTTTTACATGGTGCTAATAATTAATATTATCTTTAAAAATAGCCCCTTTATTAGAGCTCCCTATAGATGTTCTCTGGTCCCCGTTTCAAATGAGGAGTGGGCGTGTCCTAAAAGCACAGTAGAAGAAAGACAGCCAATTACAGCTCTGCAGTCATACAAGCACAGGCTTCAGTTCCCTATCAGGTCCTGCTTGCTGCTGATTGGTCCCTGTCCCTAAACTTTAAGAATCCTTTTGAAATGATCTGCTAGTCTTTAATATAGTCACTTGTGCGTACACTACTGTGACACTTGTTGAGAGACTTTTATAATGAACACTAAACAGAATTATTCCTGACAGGGTTAATAGTGGGAGCAAATACGTCATTGGTGATGTTTACCCCCAGCTCTTTTTAATGCAATGTCTGTATTACTGATTTATGCCTATGAGCAGGACCGCCATTAGAAATCACGGGACCCCGTACAACAACATTTTCAGGGCCCCGCCCACCCTGGTGCCCAAGCCCCGCCCCAGATCCAGCCCACTCCACATCACAGTTAAAAGACCACACAGACATCAGCGCTAAAAAAGTAATCCCCCCACACACATAAGTTACAAAAAGCTATTGATGGTCAGGACCCCCTTATAAGTTAAAGAAAGAACATTGGCGCCAGGGCCCCCTCTTACACTTTAAAAAAAATTGGGGCCCCAAAAAAATATTTTTTAAAAAAACATTGGCGCCAGGGCCCTAACAAGTTAAAAAAAATTGGGGCCCAAAGAATATTTTTTTAAAAAAAAAACATTGCTGCCAGCCCCCCCCCTTACAAGTTAAAAAAATGGGGCCCCAAAAAAATATTTTTTAAAAAAACATTTGTTTTATTTAAAAAAGAAAAACACAAATTGATGTTCAGTAGAATTAAACTCGTGGCTTCAGGACTTCACCTCCTTTCGTGACTTCAGGTCTTTTCACCGCTTCAGGACTTTGGCTTTTCAGCACTTCCACATTTCGGCTGTTCAGGACTATAAAAATGGCAGCAAAGCTTCGGCACTCGCAAGGGGGGCCCGGCTCTTTCAAAACTGCAGTACTGCCGGGCCCGGGACACTTGTCCCCCCTGTCGGCGGCACTGCCTAAGAGTACGTGTGTGTTCACACGAAACGCGTTAGGTGGATTGTCCGGTGATTAAAGATGTTTTAAACTACACCGCTGTCTGCTGTTCCATTGAGTGCAAGCTGCAAAGGAATCGTGTTCACTGTTCTGTCTTACAGTGCCGTGCCGGCGGCTCCCCTGCACAGCCTGGAAATTCAGGGAGCAGGAAGTGGAAGAGAAGGGAGGGATTATTTGGGCAAGGCCAGACGTGGCGTTTTTATGTTGCATTTATAAAAAAAACTCTGTCTGACGTAAATATGTATAAACTGCACTTCCACTGAAACTAATGGAAAACGCACTATGGCAATTCTCACAGAGAGCTTGCAAGCTGAAATCCGCCACGGGATTCCAGTATTGGCGTTTGGGGGTCACCATCTTGGAAAGTGTCTGTGACACTCACATGCTCAGTGGGCTCTGATTGGCTATTGAGAAGCTAAGCTTAGGGCTCGTCACTAATTAGCCAGCAGAAAATGAGGTTGGTCTGTAATATAAGCTGATGCTACAGGGCTGATTATTAAATTCTGATGCTAATTGCACTGGTTTCTGTGCTGCCACGTAGTAATTATCTGTATAATTACTAATCAGCCTTCTGTTGAGAAGCTAAGCTTAGGGCTCGTCCCTAATTATCCAGCAGAAAATGAGCTTCCCTGTAATATAAGCTGATGCTACAGGGCTGATTATTAAATTCTGATGCTAATTGCACTGGTTTCTGTGCTGCCACGTAGTAATTATCTGTATTAATTACTAATCAGCCTTATATTGTGACATTTCTATTCTATGTGTACTGTATATTGTGAGTGGGTCCCTAAGCTCAGTAAGTGACAGCAGCACAGAGCATATGCAGTGAATCAGCAGAAAAGAAGATGGGGAGCTACTGGGGCATCTTTGGAGACACAGATCTTTACTGCTAAAGGGCTGTGGTTGCCTTGGGCTGGTACAGAAGCACAAAACAATGTACAACATTTCTAGCTACTTTTTTTTAGTTAAGCTAGCCCCACATTGGATTGCAGGATATACGACTGGTTTCCGTGTCAAATCCACAGAAGAAAACCACACCTGTAGAAATAAAAAATAATGTATCTTGGTGCTATAGGGAACTATTTTTGGTATGATGTTTGAACCAAACCAGTTGTATTGTGGTCTACACATCCAGATATGGGACCGGTTATCCAGAATGCTTGTGACCTTGGTTTTTCCAGATAAGGCGTCTTTCTGTAATTTGGATCTCCACATAGCAAGGCTACTAACAAGTCATTTAAACATGAATTAAGCCCAATAGGATTGCTTTGCCTCCAATAAGGTTTTTTTTTTACATCTTAGCTGGGATCAAGTACAAAGGTACTGCTTTATTATTACAGAGAAAGGAAATATTTTTGAAAATTCAGATTTTATTAAAAAGGTGTCTATGGGAGATGACATTTCTGTAATTTGGAACTAGGGATGCACTGAATCCACTATTTTGGATTCGGCCGAACCCGCGAATCCTTTGTGAAAGATTCGGCCGAATACCGAACCGGTGAGTGGGAAGGGGAAAACCTTTTTTACTGCCTTGTTTTGTGACAAAGTCACGCGATTTCCCTCCCCGCCCCTAATTTGCCTATGCATATTTGGATTCGGTTCGGCCGGGCAGAAGGATTCGGCCGAATCCTGCTGAAAAAGGCCGAATCCTGGATTCGGTGCATCCCTATTTAGAACTATCTGGTTAACTGCTTTGGGATAACAAGAGGCCATATTTGTAATACAATTGAATATATATTGTTGCACACGCACATTTGCATACAAGTTTTGGAATTATTCCATTTCCACCTTATCGTCATGAACTCATTTTTCATTTTTTATTGATAAGCACCTCGTTTATATGGACACGTTCCTATGATTTAATAGGAACGCGTCGGTATCGCTTAAAAAAAAAAAAATTCTCTGGAGAATGTAATAGTTTTCCCCTGTGAAATTGTACTCCTTCATTCTGCAGTATCCCAGTACTAAGAAGAAAATCTGCAAATCAAAAACATAATGACTAGCACCTTCTTTCTATAGGTGCTCAATGTAGTAAATGGAAAAAGCAGCAGTAGACAACATATTGCTTCGAGTATGGGGATAAAAATAAATCTTTTGAGCTCAATGCTAGTGATCCAAAAAATACTCATGTAACAGATAATAGAAAAACTAAAAAAAAAAAAACTATCTGGTTATGGGAAACATAACTGATAGTAGACACAATGGGCATTATGACAAATGCAATATACATTTAGAATATATTAAATTAATTCTAGCATATTATTTACATTTTTATTTTCAAAGCTAAATGCCATGTCTCGTAATTTTGCCAGTTTGCTAAAAGTCCTTGTTGCCAGAATTTACAAATGAATTTGTGTACAACTGCTATGCATTGTCCAAATATAATAATGTACAATGTAGGTGATGAGACATTATTAGTCTACCAAGAAACTTCTATTTCTATGCCAAACTACTGCAAACACATCTTTGGAAATCATGCCACAAGAGTAAGAACTACTTACAATTCCCAAACGTATTCTAGTGTTTTAGTAACACCAGGAACAGTTTTTAAGGGGTGTTTGGCAGTAGTAACTAGACATAGTAACATAGTAAGTTAGGTTGAAAAAAAGACACACGTCCAAGTTCAACCTTTTTAACTTTTTTTAACCTGCCTAACTTCCAGTTAATCCAGAGGAAGGCAAAAAAAAAAAAAAACAATCTGAAGCCTCTCCAATTTGCCTCAGAGGGGGAAAAAATTCCTTCCTGACTCCAAAATGGCAATGGGACCAGTCCCTGGATCAACTTGTACTATGAGCTATCTCCCATATCCCTGTATTCCCTCACTTGCTAAACACCATCCAACCCCTTCTTATACCTATCTAATGCATCAGCCTGTACCACTGATTCAGGGAGACAATTCCACATCTTCACAGCTCTCACTGTAACAAACCCCTTCCCAATATTAAGGCAGAACCGATTTTCTTCTAATCGGAATGGGTGACCTTGTGTCAGCTGGAAAGACCTACTGGTAAATAAAGCATTAGAGAGATTATTATATGATCCCCTTATATATTTATACATAGTCATCATATCACCCCTTAAGCGCCTCTTCTCCAGCATGAACATCCCCAATTTGGCCAGTCTTTCCTCATAGCTAAGATTTTCAATACCTTTTACCAGCTTAGTTGCCCTTCTCTGTACCCTCTCTAATTCAATAATGTCCTGTTTGAGTGATGGAGACCAAAACTGTACGGCATATTCTAGAAGGGGCCTTACCAGTGCTCTATACAGTGGAAGAATGACCCCCTCCTCCCTTGACTCTATGCCCCTTTTAATACAGCTCAAGACCTTATTTGCCCTTGATGCTGCTGACTGGCATTGCTTGCTACAGCCAAGTTTATCATCTACAAGGACTCCAAGGCCCTTTTCCATAATGGATTTACCTAGTGCAGTCCCATTAAGGGTATAAGTGGATATTTTTACATCCCAGGTGCATGACTTTACATTTATCAACATTGAATCTCATTTGCCACTTAGCTGCCCAGATTGCCAGTTTGTCAAGATCATGTTGCAAGGATGCCACATCCTGGATGGAATTAATTGGGCTGGATAGTTTTGTGTCATCTGCAAACACCGATACATTACCGTATATACTCGAGTATAAGCCGAGTTTTTCAGCCCCCAAAATATGCTGAAAAACTCCACCTCGGCTTATACTCGGGTCAAGCGCAAAAACGGTCGCCGGCGTCTAAGAATAGTCGCCGGCATCCAAGAATATTCGCCGGCATCCAAGAATGGTCGCCGGCATCCAAAAAACGAGACACCGGCACCTCCAATGGGAGCAGAAACCCTCAATTTTTTGATTGAAACTTACCAGAAGCTGCTGCATTTCTCATCCTCGGCTTATACTCGAGTCAATAAGCTTTCCCAGTTTTTGGAGGTAAAATTAGGTACCTCGGCTTATACTCGGGACGGCTTATACTCGAGTATATATGGTACTTACAATACCCTCCTCTAAGTCATTAATGAACAAGTTAAATAAAAGTGGACCCAATACCAATAGACTATTTTGGATCATATGCAGTTGAACATCATAACAGCATATTGCTTCATGATTAGGTTTCTAATACATGACTGACAGTTCCTGTACTGAACAAATAAAGCCACACGTTCTTTATTGAGTCCTTATTATATACCATGTTAGCTTGAAAGAAGTAGCACATTCATTTGCAAGGGCTTTGATCAATAGCAAAAGGAAAAAAAATGCAATCAAGCTTAGATTTTTAAGGCTAACATGAAACATATTCTAGTCCAGGGTAGGTTTATGTAGAATGCTCGTCTTTGAAAGTAAGGGTGTGGGGGGTAAGAGGCCAGGACATTACTAAGGTGCCATCTTCTAGCTATTTCCTTTCTAGCATTTTTAATGGGTACACAGGGCCATTTTGTACAAAATATTAAGTCTAAAGTTTTATTACGTTATCATAAAACAAAGTACAATGTATGTACAATATTAAAATTAAGCCATACTAAAGGCAGACTAAAAGACACTCCTATTACTGTTAACATTCCTCGCGTACAGGTAAAATTCTTGGAAAAGCTTGTGTCGTTAAATAGGAAGTTATTTCGCTTTTTTTAAGATAAACATTCACCAATAGATTTCAGGAAACCATATTACTTGAAGGTTTTACTGGGTATATTGCAGGAGTGGTAGCTAGGACAAAGCTTATTAGAGGGCTGTCCAGCTGGAGTTTCTACCAGGGGATTTGTGACCCCGGTCTATTAAAGGGTTTTATAGACATTTTTGTATGGCATTGTTTTATGATAATCTGGCTCTTGTATGAGAAATGGCCCACTACAGGTAAAAGGCTGAAATGCTGTATTTAAAGGAGAAGTAAAGTCATTTAGCACTTGAGGGTTCCAAATGTTAGGCACCCCTAAGTGAATGTATTTACTTACCTGAAACCCTGGGCCGGTGCTCCTATCAGCATAAAACTGCACCGGCCCGGCTCTCCTCTTTTGGCTTCTTCTTTCATCAGATTTCTAGGGGCATGCGCAGTAGAATGAAAATAACGACTTTTTCGTTAAAATTTGTTTTTTCACTCTAATGCGCATGCGCAGCTGTGCAAAGAAAGAAGAAGGCGGAAGAGGATCGTTCCGTGGTGCTCGGTGGAATAACCCTGGGCAGGTGCAGTTTTCTGCTGATAGGAGCACCGGCACCAGGGTTTCAGGTAAGTAAATACATACACTTGGGGGTGCCTTATATTTGGCACCTCCAAGCGCTAAACTACTTTCCTTCAACTTTAGTCAACATGTAATAACAGGACACATTACAAAATGTAAGCATCGATCTGTAAGATATATTTTAAAGAGTTTACCCAAAATATATTATTTTCCACTTTAGTGCAGAATCGGTCTTCAAAAAATGATCCACGGATTACAATCAACACCTGTTAATTACACGAAACTGCATAGCAGGGGCATGAAGGTTTGATTCTTATTGGTGAATGTTTATATTAAATAAAGGGGAACAATAAAAGTCTAGACAGTAGATGCTCTTATATGCTGAGCATTAGACAATCAACCAAACACTGATAAACAAGTTACATGTCAGGTAATAACCAAGGAATATGTCTTTGTAGCAACTTGCTGCCAAAATATGGAGAGAAAAAAATAAACAGAAAAATAAACATGAGAAAAAAAACCCAGCAAAAGATGGAAGTTCAAACAATGGTATACCAAATTTTATTTATATATATTATATATATATATATATATATATATATATATATATATATATATATATATATATATATATATATATATATATATATATATATATATATATATATATATTGTCCCTTAAAGATATGGTATCACCTCCTCTTTGTATTATTGTTAAAGCGTTAATGTTCAAGTTTAACAGGAATTCTCACAACATGGGGATCTTGGAACGTTTAATGAGTTTTAATTTTACTTAATGTATCAGATCCTCCCTTTACTTTATGAACTAAATGACAGCTTAGGGAAAAAGCAGAGCTAGTTTTGTGTACTTTGCAACAGTGCAAGATTAAGCTGACTTTAAATGACATTTTAAAGCACAAAGATCAGTAAGAATTTTAGGGAAATTTTTTTTTTTTAAAGAATTTTGAGCACAAATATACTTTAATTGTATCTAATTTAAAAAGGAAACGCCACACAAAAGCCTCTTCCCAAATTGCTTTCCATAAACACATTAATACTGGACATCCTGAGAAATAGAGAGGACATTCAATTTTTTTTTCGGAGAAAAAACTCTATTCGGGTTTTTAAAATGTGAACTAAATTCGATTCGAGTTTTCAGGTCGATCCTATTCACCGTAGTTTTGAAAATTCGTTTTTTGAAAAATAAAATTCGATTGGTCGGATTTCGAGTTCATGGGAGTTTTAAAAAAAACTCCCATGAATTCGAAATTCGATCCTTGATAAATCTGCCCCTAAGTGTGCTTCTAAAATAGAAACAAAAAGTGTGGTTTACATGCCAGTTGCTCAAACATAACCCTTTTGTTGCTGGAGATGCCTGAGGGTCACTGGACACTTGGCAGCAAAAGGTTAAATCTTTTGCATACTGTCAGCACTTAAAGGGGTCGTTCACCTTTGAGTTTAACTTTTAGTATGATGTAGGGAGCTATATTCTGAGACAATTTGTGGTTTTTGAGTAATTTCGCTTTTAATTCAGATGCTCTCCAGTTTGCACTGTCAGCAATCTGGTTGCTAGGGTCCAAATTACCCTAGCAACCATGCATTGATTTGAATAAAAACATGGAATATTAACAGTGGAGGGTCAGAACAGAAAGATGAGTAATAAAAAGTAACTAATAATAAATGTGTAGCTTTAAAGAGGATTTGTTTTGATAGGGGGCCAGGGACCCCCTTTTGAAAGCTAGAAAGAATCAGGAGAAGAAGGCAAATAATTCATGAGCTATAAAAAATAAATAATGAAGACCAATTGAAATGTTGCTTAGAATTGACCATTCTAGAACATACTTAAAGTAAAAGGGATACTATCATGGGAAAACATGTTTTTTTCAAAACACATCAGCAGACTTCTGCACTGAAATCCCATTCTCAAAAGAGCAAACAGATTTTTTTATATTCAATTTTGAAATATGACATGGGGCTAGACATATTGTCAGTATCCCAGCTGCCCTAGTCATGTGACTTGTGCCTGCACTTTAGGATGGAACTTCTTTCTGGCAGGCTGTTATTTCTCCTACTTAATGTAACTGTGGGACTTGGCTTTTACTAATGAGTGCTGTTTTTAGATATACCAGGCAACTGTTATCTTGTTTTAGGGAGCTGCTATCTGGTTACCTTCCCATTGTTCTGTTGTTAGGCTGCTTGGGGGGAGGGGGGAGGCGGGTCATATTACTCCAACTTGTCGTACAGCAGTAAAGTTTATCAGAGCACAAGTCACATGACTGGTGGCAGCTGGGAAACTGACAATATCTCTAACCCTGTCAGATTTCAAAATTGATTATAAAAAAAACTGTTTGCTCTTTTGAAAAATGGATTTCAGTGCAGAATTCTGCTGGAGCAGCACTATTAACTGATGTGTTTTGAAAAAAACGTTTTCCCATGACAGTATCCCTTTAACATGAAGGTGAACCACCCCTTTAACATATAATTCTTTTGGTACGTCTCTACGTGTTGAAGGTATGATCACCTGCTTTGTAGCTATACTGATGTGTTCAAGAACACCCCCGAAATGCTCAGCAAAAACATCAGCAGTGAAACAGGATTTTATTTCAAGAAAAACAAATTTTTGAACATTTAGGTTTTTTTTGTTGGAAGTTATTTGACTAACCCCAGGGCAATACACTATCTTAGTGCACTTCTAGTATAATGGAACGGTAATACTTTGCTATGTGACAAAAATATGGCTTTCAATACACAGAAAGTACTTCAACAATTTATGAGCTCATTCAATGCAAACAATATACATAACTGAGAAAAATCCTATTTGGGATTGTCAAAAAATTACCCATTGAACTCTAAATAGCACATGCAAGTAAAGCCTATTTTGTTCCCCTAACTGCAAGAATACCAGACACTCGTTTAAAGAGAGACCAAAGAAAGGTTAGTAGTTAAAACGAATAAGCAGATCTCTTTAAGCACCAATTTGACAGTTGCATGGGTGTCATTTTGCTGTAAATCCTATCAGTGCTTTACTTTGAGCAATGGTAGACTTCTTGACGTACATCTCCAATTGGTACTCCTGTTTTCCAGCCAGCTGTGTGGCTATTTAATATAACAACCCAATGTTCTGCATACAGAATCAGGTATATCACCATTGTTTGAACATCTAATCTTGAGCTGTACACTGTGTTTAGTTATTGCCTACAGAAGTGGGTTGAAGAAAGCTTTCACTGTTTTTTTTTTTTGTTTTTTAACAGATTGGTATGGCACAAAAAAAGTTATAGTTTTCTACTGTGTAACTGCTTCCGGGAAAAAAAAAAAAGAAGAAGAAGAATCCACAAAGTAAGATGTTATTGTCATAGTCTAATGCCCATCGTGTGATATTATTTCATCAGCTCTGCAGTGGGATTCCAAGGCTTTCATGGTATAGATGTCCTGAGGCAATTCTGATTTACGTCGTACAAGAGGCCGTTCTTTCTTTAGATCTTTATGAGCCTAAGAAGAGCAAGAATAATGTAAGCCAAAATAAAATAACGTGATCATTTCATGCACAAACTGTTGGCTTGATGAGGCTAACCCTGATCAAACTTTAATACAATACTTAAAAAGAATGTAAGTTGCCAGTATATAAGTACAGGTGCCTTCTGAGTTTTAAAAGGAGTTGTTCACCTTTAAATGAACTTTTAGTATGATGTAGAGAGTAATATTCTGAGACAATTTGCAATTGGTTTTCATTTTTTATTATTTGTGGTTTTTGAGTTATTTCATTTTTTATTCCGCAGCTCTCTAGTTGGCAAGTTCAACCATCTGGTTGCTAGGGTGCAACTTAAACTAGCAACCATGCACCACTTCTATAAGACACTGGAATGTGAATAGGAAAGGGCCTGAATAGAAAGAGTAATCAAGTCTATTTAAAATCAAATTTTCAGGTCGTTGCAGTTCGGATTTTATTGAAACCTGTTTTAGTCAATGGAAGACATCCTGGGATTAATTTGGAGTTGTGAGCAGCCTTTATGACGTTTGAGTTTTTTCGGAGAAAAAACTTGAATCGAGTTTTAAAATCGAGTTTTCAATTCGTCAGAGTTGGAAAAATTAGATTTTATTAATAATATCGATTGGTCGAATTTATGGGAGTTTTAAAAAAAACTCGCATGAATTCGAAATTCGACCCTTGATAAATGTGCCTCATAATACTGACGCACACGAGAGCGAAAATGTTGCCTCTGAGCTCAGCAGCAAAGTGAATAGGGGCACCAACCTGGGGCCAAGGGGAGCCACTCGAGTCACCAACCTACAGTGTGTTTCCTTGTCCTTCAATATAAAATAGTGAGCTGACTCACAAAAGGATCCAAAGGGACCATCTGACTATAAACTTGTTCCGGTTTGTGTTTTTTTTTTACTACTACCAGGGATGTGTTTTTGTAAAAAAATAAATAAACAAAAGATGGGATTAAGCAGAAAGTGGTGGTATAATGGCCAAATCATGAATGGTCTGGTGAGATTATAAATTTCCTAAATGTGTTTGAGCAATGTTGCTACAATAATACTCTGTCCTTAGGGTTGCCATCTGGCTGGTAAAACACCTGCCAAGGCCGGTATTACAAATTTACTGGTAATGTAGTTGCTGGTAATTTGTAATACCCTTAAGAAAAAGCCCTTGGCCCGCCCCCAATTCGCTCAGTACTTTCCTTTTTTCCCCCCAGGTTTCAATGCGTGTTGCTCCTCCCCTTTTGCAGCAATTGTCGGACTCCACCCCTTATATGCCAGGGTTCGCCCCTATTGTTCCCGCACCCCGCCGGCCGGTAAAATTTTTTTTTTTAGAAAAGGTGGCAACCCTATCTGTCCTTTTAGCTGGGAAGCACTCAAATTGGTCAGAGCAATTGCATGTACTATGAAGCATTGGGGGAAACCACAACAGATTTCAGGGAGTATAAATCGCATTTCCATGTCATCCGAGGATTACAAAATGTTGGGAGCTAAAAGGAAAGCACAAAAAGATACAGTATATTACCTGAGAAGCCTCTTCTTTTACTGTCTTTTTAAGCATCTGTACGTCTTCAAGTAAGGGCCCATCTGTTTCCATTGCAACAGGACTGTTCAGAGCAGAGGTGTCAGTATACATAGGGTACTAAAATGCAAAGTATTAAAATAAACTAGAGAAATAAATAAAATAAAGAAAAAAAACTAAAATACTTCCCTTGTCAAATAATTAAAAAAGTAATTTTGCTCAATAAAATAAAATTCTAAGCAACTTGTCCATATATGTTATCTCCAGTTTCCGAATGTCGTGCACACTAAATCACATGGATGTGCATCACAGAACTCGAAACACTGTGTGAACTGGTCTTGGCTACGGCTACATTGTTTCAATAATTAGAACCAACAGTACAGAAAATGAAAAGGGACTGACAAATACTACTTGAAACGATCTATAAATGTTAATGTATTGGCGAGTTGCTTACATTTTTTCATCATACAGGGTTGAGATTAAAGGAATTGTTCAGTGTAAAAATAAAGACTGCGTAAATAGGCTGTGCAAAAAAAAAAAAAAATGTTTCTAATATAGTTAGTTAGCCAAAAATTTAATTTATAAAGGCTGGAGTGACTGGATGAACACAACTTCCTGCTTTGCAACTCTCGTATTAGTTACCAGTCAGTAACCAATCAGTGATTGGGGGGGGGCATATGCTATTAAAGGAGAAGGAATGGCTAACATTAAGTAAGCTTTATCATAAAGGTCTATATAAATACACCAGTAAACCCTCAAAGCAATTCTTCTCTGAGTTCTCTGTCAAAAGAAACACTGCATTTCTTTTCCTCTATTGTGTACACATGGGCTTCTGTATCAGACTTCTTGTTTTCATCTTAAACCTCCAGGGCTAAGGCTTGAGCATGCTCAGTTTGCTCCTCTCCACCTGCCCCCCTCCCCTCTCCGTTGTAATCTGAGCCCAGAGCTATGAGTGAGCAGGGAGAGACTCAAGCAGGAAGTGATGTCATACTAAGCTAATATGGCAGCTGCTATCTTAAACAAACAGAGTTCTAGAGCTGTTTACTCAGGTATGGTAAAGCATTCTGCAGAATAAATATAGTGTTATAGCTTGCACTATTGTGGCTAATCTATTGGCAATAAACTTTTTCAGTAGCTTTCCTTCTCCTTTAACCTTTTGAATTGTAGCTGCATGCTAAGGATCAAAAGCAAACTATCTGAACAGTTATGTCCAATGTGGCCCCTGCTCAAGTCGCTGACTAACTCAGAGTTAGAGAGCTGCAAAGCAGGAAGAAGTGTTCTGTTCATCATTCAGTCACTCAAAGCCTTTATAGATTACATTTTTGGCTAACTAACTATATTAGAAACATCTTTTATTTTGCACATACTATCTATTTCATGCATTAGAAGGGGCAGACACAGGGTCTTTTTCATAATTTTTTGAGGAGTAAACATGTTGCAATGAAGGAAGAATGTATGAAAAAACAAAACAAAGCAAGCTTATTTCAAACGGTGATATATAGGTCTGATGATCCTATTTAGCCCTAAGCATCTGTATCAAAGTACAGTTATTAAAGAAATGAGGACTAGAATAAGGGCTAGTTGTATTTTAATTTACAAAAAATTCAAATGTAATTTAGGGCCACACTAGCTGGTATTTATACAGACCTCGGGATTAGATTTGGCTAGATTTTCAATTTTAACCCACGCGTCTTCTCGTTCTTTCAGCTTTAGTTTTTCCCTGCAATCAAAATTACAACAAATTTCAGTAATTGTACAGAATGTCTAAAAGCATAATTTTCTATAAAAAATATATGGAAGAGTACATGGGAACATGTGCATTATAACACCAGGATCAACCCATCAGAATCTATGCACTTGTGTGTATATATCTTTTTACAAAGTAATAAGGATACCTTGTCTTGCAAATTATTTAAATTTATTAAATTTCTCAGTACAGGTATTGGATCTGTTCTCCTTAAAACGTTATGCAGCAAGCTCTAAATTATGGAAAGGCCATCTCCCATAGACTCAATTTTAATCAAATTAAACATTTTTAGGAATAATTATATCTTTATAATAACACAATGGTACCTTTGATACTAAGATATAATTAATCCTTTCTGGAGGCAAAACAATCCTATTGGGTTTAATTAATGTTTTTAAAAAATTTGTTTTTTTACAGGGAGAGCTGGAGTCAGGAAGGATTTCCCCCTCTGAGGCAAACTGGAGAGGCTTTGAATGGGGTTTTTTGCTTTCCTCTGGGTTAACTAGCAGTTAGGCAGGTTAAAATAGAGTTAAAAGGTTCAACTTGTGTCTTTTTTTAACCTAACTTACTATGTTACTATGGTTTAAAAAAAAAAAAAAAAAAAATAACAAAAACATTTTTTTTTAGTAGGCTTAAGGTATGGGGATTCAGAAAACCCAGGTCCTGAGTATTTTGGAGAACAGGTCTCATACCTGTATATTTTGGCAACTACAGAATATACGCCATCACAGAATCGGCACTCCAGGGGCATAACTTAAGAAACATTCTGCAAGAATGGGTTCCCAAATTACAAATAGAAAGAAAAGGATACATTCACTTCTTGGTGAAATACAACATACCGCATCTCAAAAAGGTTCAATATATTTAGCTCTGGTGATTTTTGTTTGGTGCTATATAAATAAGTCAACCCAGCACTTTAAAGCGGACCTGTCAGCCAGACACAAAAAGCTGTATAATAAAAGTCCTTTTCAAATGAAACATCAAATCCAATATCTACTTTTTATTAAAGCATTAATAGCTGTTATAATAAGCTCATTTAATAATCTCAGCTGTCAATCAAATATTGTCTGCCCCGCCTCTATGCCTTAGGCATAGAGGCGGGGCAGACAATTACTTTTACTTTCCATTCAGTACTTCCTAGATGTCACTGCTCGCCATACATTGGTTCTCTTCACCGTTTAATTGTGTAGCCAGGGCATATGGTTGGACATTGGGTTGCCCATTCTGGTGCACAAACAAGATTCTGAGATGATACAAGACTTGTCTTAATAACAGTGTCCACAAAATGGCTCCTGACTGCTTGTTATAATTATGAGTTCCCAGACTGAAGGAAACAAGATTGATTCAAATAATTTATACAGTGTAATTAAAGTTAATTTTGCTAGACCAATGTGATAAAATAGGATTTTGAATAATTTTATTGGGTGACAGATCCCCTTTAAGATGGAGTCAGCTGCTTATTTGCTCATATATGGAGCCTAACCATTTGCCTGCCCTACCAATACCTGCAAGAACTTTAAATATTTAGCTATAGAGGTGATTAAGAACAGATGAATGGATCATCCTGCCGTGGCCCTTCAGGTTGGTGGCCAAACTGGGGAAAGATCCACTTGTCTGGCAGCCCCCCAAAAACAGAGAATCATGACATTTTTTGCCCAGCTAACAGATATTTCCACAAATAGATCAAAAAACAAAGCCAATGTACTGTCATACAGTGATGCACATCTAGCATATTATGTAGATTGCATATATTTATGTATGTATGCATTGTATGTATGCATCCTACGTTGTCTGCACTCTTCTCTTCATACCAAGGACCAAGGCACCCTGTGATTGATGCATTTATTACTTCTCATAACATTATACAGTATCTGACATAATATTACGAGCATCAATGCAAAACCTTATATACCCTCTCTCCATGTGTAAATCTGCCTATATATAACAGTGCATTAAATTGCGATCGCAACTTTGAGATTTCAAGGAAATGAAAAACAGGCTGATTCTGTCTCCAATAAAGATTAATTATATCTTAGTTTGGGTCAAGTACAAGGTACTGGTCTATTATTACAGAGAAAAAGGATTAATTTGGATTATTTGGATATAATAGTCTATGGGAGACAACCTTTCTGTAATTCGGAGCTTTCTGGATAACGGGTTGGCGGATAACCTGTATATTGTGGAGCATAGATGCTGCTGCGTATTGGTCTTGATTATCTCAGGAAGCAACTTGATATTGTTTTTTCAATAAAAACACAAACACGAATACAAGCATGACATACATGTACGTTCAATTGGATTGTGTAGGAAATTTATTATGGCCCCGTATGGAGCATCGAGTCTTACACATTTATACACCTAACAAAATGCAAAACTTTGAATCTGCTCAGGATAAATTATGTTGCTTGTGCCTTAACATTCTTCCCAGGAAGGAACCCTGGTTAGAAACCCAATATGAAGCACTAATATACTTTCATGGCAGTGTTCAGACAATATATTGACAATATACTGAGCATACACACAAACGATGAAAGTTAACTTACTTCTGTTTTTCTGCCTTGAACTGTTGAGTGCAGTCATCAAATAATTTTTGGTTCATCTCCATAAAAAGTTTCAGAGCATTGTATATCAAACCATGAATTGTCCTAAAAAAAAGGATGAACTAAGTAAAAACCAACATAGCAATAGCAACATTTATAGCTACTACATTAACTATTAAGCGAAGACCAATATTAGTCTAATGTTCAAAGGCCTTTTGCTTTTACTGTACTTGTACCTTTGATAAACTGAAGCATTGGACCCCCCAGCTTGGAGACCATTACACTTATTTGCTGCTTTATCAACTAATTAATCATAGTTCCAAGATTATTCACAAGTATTGCCTCTGTATATCTGTAACTTTGTCTATGGTTCCAATTAGGGGGCACATGCTGGCCTCAAAGATGTGCTTAAACCATGATCTGTTTTCATGTAGACACAACATTGATGACGTCTGTGCATTTGATAACTTCCATTACTTGTTTACATCAACTCAACATTTGTTTGGTGTATGGGGCCACTACCAAAAGCATGGGCAGAATCGTAGCATGCCATTTATCCAGGTAACAAGGCTAAACTATCATTTAAGTGATATAATTTGCCATCTGTGGGTTTGGAATGTAATCTTAGCTTTCTGTCTGTGAACCGAAACAGCACTAGTTATACAGAAAAAGTTTAGGAACCCCTCTTAATTCTTTGGAGTTTTGGCTGAGCTTTCAAAGTAGCAACTTCCTTTTAATATATAACATGCCTTATGGAAACCGTAGTATTTCAGCAGTGACAAAGTTTATTGGATTAACAGAAAATAAAAAATATGCATCATAACAAAATTAGACAGATGCATAAATGTAGGCACCCTAACAAAGATATATCAATACTTAATCGAGCCTCCTTTTGCAAATGTAACAGCCTATAGACGCTTCCTATAATCTTTGATGAGTGTCTGGATTCTGGATGGCGGTATTTTTGACCAATCGTCCATACAAAATCTCTCCACTTCAGTTAAATTTGATGGCTGCCCAATATGGACAGCCTGCTTCAAATCATTCCATAGATTTTCCATGATATTCAAGTCGGGGGGAAAGTGACGGCTATTCCAGAATATTGTACTTCTCCCTATGCAGATTTCAAAAAGTGTGTTTAGGGTCATTGACTTTTTGGACTATCCGACCCCATATGTAACTTTGTGACTGATGCTTGAACATTATCCTGAAGAATTTGTTGATATTGGGTTGAATTCATCTGACCCTAGACTTTAACAAGGGCCCCAGTCCCTGAACTAGCCACACAGCATGATGGAACCTCCACCAAATTTGACAGCAGGTGTTTTTCTTCCACCATGTAAAGCGCTTTTTGTTATGACCAAATAACTAAATTTTTGTCTCATCAGTCCAAAGCACTTTGTTCCAAAATGATTGTGGCTTGTCTAAATGAGCGTTTGCATACAACAAGTGACTCTGCTTGTGACGTAAGTGCAGAAAGGGCTTCTTTCTCATCACCCTGCCATACAGATGTTCTTTGTGCAAATTGCGCTGAATTGTAGAACGATGTATAGATACACCATCTGCAGCAAAATGTTCTTGCAGGTCTTTGGAGGTTATCTTTGGCTTGTCTGTAACCACTCACAATGCTCCATATATGCCGCTAATATATTGTTCTTGACCTTCCAGACCTGGGTTTCACAGCAACTGTGCCTGTGGCCTTCCATTTCATGATTCCATTCCTTACAGCTGAAACCTCTGAGATAGCTTTTTGTAGCCTTTCCCTAAACCATGATACTGAACAATCTCTGTTTTCAGATCTTTTGAGAGTTGCTTTGAGGATCCCATGCGGTCACTCTTCAGGAGAGTCAAACAGAAGCACAACTTGCAATTGGCCACCGTAAATACCTTTTCTCATAATTGGACACACCTGACTATGAAGTTCAAGACTTAATGAGCTAATCCAACCAATTTGGTGTTGCCAGTTAACAGTATTGTGCAGTTACATGCATTCAAATTAGCAAAATTACAAGGGTACCCACATTTTGGCACAGCCAGTTTTTCACATTTGATTTAATTTCATACAACTGAATACTGCGTCACTAAAAATCTTTGTTCAGAAAAAAACCCCAGTACTCAGATGTTCCTGGAAAATGAAAAGACATACCACTGTTGAAAGTGGAGTAAATTATTATGCAGGCTGCGAGGGGTTCCCAAACTTTTTCATATGACTGTACATATGCTCCATTTATTTTTGTTGTAGAGATTAGTGCTCCCTCTCACATAATAAAGTTGAAACAATAAAAAGGGTGGCGCCCTTAGACTTATCAGGGCTATGGAGTCGGGAATCACCAAAAATGTACCAACTCAGACTCCTATTAACGTTATATACAAGCACTGAAAATAAATCACATTCAAGAACTTTTATGACAGAGGATATGGCAGAAGCAATTCTGTTTCTAAGAACATTATTTTTATTAATTCTGGATTGTTTTTAACAGCTATTCTACAGGTTCAATTAATAAAGAAGTTGTTTTAGGTTTTCTAATTGCTTTTGGCTTATGTAGTTTAACTTAGAGTTGGTTTTGAATTACCAAAGGATGTGGTTTATATTTTTGAGCTTTGTCAGTGATAAAATGCCTTGTATGTTGTATACTTCAACATGGAAAACACATTAGTATATTAAAGGAACAGTAACGCCACAAAATGAGAGTGTTTAAAACTAATAATATACTGTTGGCATGCACTGGTAAAAGCAGTGTGTTTTCTAAATATAATAAATAAGCTTCTGTGTAGCCATGGGGGCTACAGATTAGCCCTGTCCAATACAATGGACTTCACAGCCATGGGACGGACACATTTTGCAACACTACTCTCTGGTTTCGAAGATGGGATGGTACACTTCAACATATCAAATAAAAATCTTTACCAATAGGTTACCTAGCTACAGAACTCCAATGTGTTCAACCATTCAAGGTCTTCATGGGGATGGGGGGGATCAGTAAAAGGCAGTCCTGCTCTCTGCACAGTGACAAGTCTGGAATTTAATTAGTAATAAAGTGTCTACACTATAAGACAGGTTCCAACCCTGTCAATGCAAACAGCATATAATGCAATGTATGTGCTGTGCCTAAAGCAGATATATAAATTAACAATTTTGTGGGGAATGGTATGAGATTTAAGCTCTAATACACCCCTTTGCCATTGGCTTCAGGATAAGTGCAAACACTAAGATTTGGGAAGATGTGTGACTAATCGTCTCTTCTTCGGTCGACTAATCTCCCCAAAAAGCCTTCCCGCCGGCTAGAATCTTAATCGCCGGAAGGATGGCACTAGGAGTGCTTTGTTTTCTGAAGTCACCCGAAGTCTCCTTGTGAGGGAACTTTGGCTGACTTCGGAAAACGAATCGCTTTGAGTGCCATCCTGCCAGCGATTTAGATTCTAGCCAACGGGAAGTCTTTTCGGGGAGATTAGTTGCCTGAAGAAGAGGCGATTAGTCACACATCTTCCCGAATCTTAGTGTTTGCACTTATCCTGAAGCCAATGGCAAAGGGGTGTATTAGAGCTTAAATCTCATACCATTCCCCACAAAATTGTTAATTTATATATCTGCTTTAGGCACAGCACATACATTGCATTATATGCTGTTTGCATTGACAGGGTTGGAACCTGTCTTATAGTGTAGACACTTTATTACTAATTAAATTCCAGACTTGTCACTGTGCAGAGAGCAGGACTGCCTTTTACGGATCCCCCCCATCCCCATGAATGGGCGATTAGTCTCCGGGCGACTAAATCTTCCCGAATCTTCGAGTGTGCCTGTGCCCTATATTCATAACATTGCAGTTTATCCTTTGTTCATCATACAAATTCTCCATAAACCCCAGTTAAACCAGTTAAAAATAGTCGATAGTGGTTTTCTTACTTGTTCCAATGTGTCTTTGAATTCCGATACAAGGATGGGAACATAATGGGCAAAATCTTAGCTGCATTATCACTGATTAAACTCATGATATACTCATTATTCCAATAATACAATGCTCTTTCTGCCACCTGAAAATATAATTAAATCAGAATTAATTGTACTTTTAATCCTTAACATAGTCTTAAAAAACAGACCATAAAAACTGGCTACACAAGCTCTGTCTGGAAGAATAGGACAGTGAATGTCCAGGGGCTTAAAGTAGTGTAATGTCACTTCTGATGGTGTCAATTTTATTTTTGAATTGCTCAGCAATATTTTGAGCAGGGACAGATGCACACAGAGGGGATAGACGAGTGCTATAGGTAGAAAAAGTTGTGCAGGTGTTAATGAGTGTAGTAAAATATGTTTGCTTGGATAGGGAAAGGTTGGTATTGAGAGCAGGGCATATTTGTAGTTTGAGAAGTCCGATATATAGTATAGATGGAATTTGTTCCAGCAACCCTTAAAGAAGAATTCAACCTGTAAAAAAAAAAAAACCCTAATTTTTTACTCACCCCTCAGTGCAGATTCTGGCCTCTGAGTTCACGGCAGCCATCTTCTTTCTTCTGTCTTTTTCGGAAGTTTAGGCGCATGCGCAGTTGGAGTAAATTTTCGGTCCTGGTCAAATGTGCATGCACCGAAAGTCGCGTAAATGTATCGGAAATTTTTCAGGACCGTAAATTTACTCCAACTGCGCATGCGCCAAAAATGCCATCAAGACATGAAGATTACCGGAGAAGAAGAAGATGGCTGCCGTGAACTACGAGGAAAGAATCTGCACGGAGGTGTGAGTAAAAAATTAGGGGCATTTCCCCGTGGGCAAACCCAACCAGGGTAGGGGGGAGGTTTTTTTTTTATTACGGGTTGAATTCTCCTTTCAGTGCACTTGAATGTCTTTTTACGCTGAACTGTTCCTTTTAAGTACAGGTACTTTATAAAAGTAATTTAGAAAATCATACCTGAAAGTGCGGACTTGAAACACACTTGGCTAGCTGCCGGAAAAGAGGCTCCATGACTTTTACAAACTCTGAAGGCTCTATGACATCTAAAATTTCTTCCAGCTCATTTAAAAACATGACTTCCTTTGGACTGTGGGTTTTCGGCCAGTATTTAAGCAATGCCATTACCACCTATAAAAGTAATGAAAATTCAAGGATATGAATAATTTTTTAAAGGTTAATCACGTTATTTATAACAGAACATGAATATTTTGGCAGTAGTGCCAGTGCTTATATAAGTAGCTTTGTATATTACAGACTTATTTAGCACAATTATTTATCCAAGGATAAATTATAGTTATAGATGAGTGAAATTTTATGTCAGTTTTCGCCCCAAAAAAACTACAATGGGTGAAAAATTTGCCACACGTAAAAAGCCCATAGACTTGAATGCATTTGCGAAATTTTTCCATTTCGTGAATTTTCAGCAAAACGAAAAGGGTCAGTTCGCCCATCACTAATTATAGCTAATATGAAAGGCATTGGAACATGCATCTTATATCTCTTAAGTTTGTTTTATACAAGGCCGTGAGAGATAGCACCTGCCAATCCGCTGTGCAGCTATCCATTTTTAAAATAGGTACGCAAAATATAGTGTAATAATTTTAAGTAAAAGGAAACTTTCACATTGCTTATAACTGCATAAAAATAAAACATCTACAAAATAATATTAGTATGATAGTATATTTTTCTACTTTTCCATCAGGCACTCTGAGCATTCTGGAACTGTGCATTGATCTCACTGATTTACAATTTCCATGCAAATGTAGAAAATCCTTCACTGGCAGCAACAATCATTGGCAGTGAAAGTATTAAAGACAAACACCAAACTGTAATTGCCAAGAAACTGTACAAGGAGACAAGACACAAGAGGCTTCTATATTTAGTATAGGTGATAACAATAGATAACAGTAGAAGTAAACAGGCCTCACCCAACACCAACTTCCAGTTAATAAAACAAAACTTTAAAATGAATAGTAGTCGACAGGAATAAGTGGTATAAGGTATGAGTGAGAGTGGGATGAAATGTGCAGTTATGATCTCAGAATTTGGGGGTATAACTGTAATTTGTACGTTTAAACATCTGGTCCATGTAATGTACCACAACAACAAATTTAAAAAAAAAAAAAAAAAAATAAGAAATCTACTTACTGGTTCAGTCAAGGTGCTGTCTTTTTCTAAAAACTGTACTACGCAATATGCCAGCTAAAAGAAAAAAAAAATACATTAGTGTGTCCATTATTGAAAGAAAGACTTATGTATCATCAGTTCAGTTACCAGAAGAATCTAATACTAGCTTTGATATTAATATGAGCAGTCTGACATAGTACAGAACACTCAGTAGCCAATTAGCAGTTAATTTCTATGGGTTGTACACAAACACAACATGTCAAGGTTTAATACAAGCGACATATTAGGGTTAAGGGCCTGAAACCACCTGTCACTGGTTTAGACTTGAACAGTTTCCATTATAGTCAATCGTAAGTAACAGATGCTGATGACCTTGTCTGAAAAATACCAGAGACTATGTCCCATTGAAAAAAAAAAACAAAAAACAAAAAAACATAGTGCAGATCTGAAAAAAATATATTTCCTTTGGGAAAAAACGATTCTTGATATGTAGAAATAAAATGTGACCGTGTTTAGAATATTATCTAAGTGCAATGGCACACAGTGTGATTTAACCCACCCAGGATAAATCTGCACCACTGTGGGCAGTAAGACTCTCGAAAATCCCCTCCCATTATCTTACATGTGGATGAAAGCAAGTAAAACTTATCACCCATGGTGATCTGGCTTAAAGGAAAACTATACCCCCAAAATGAACATTTTGGGAAGGCATTTTCAAAAGATTTGATGCCAGTGGTAGCACAGATTTACTGCAGGTTCTAGGAGCAGAGGTTGCAAGCTACACTCATTCGAATCCAGTACCATTAAATTCTGCTATTACCAATATTCCCTCTAATTTATATGTGCAAATAAAAAACAAAAAAAAAAAACCCTACAATTTAACCAAAATTGCTCCCAAAGGGGCAATAAAACCGATGGTGGTAGTGGTGGACAATTTAAGAATTAGAATTAAGAATAAGATTTTTTTTTTTATTGTAATTTACATTTTACACCATTATACATTGAAGAAAAAGTATATGTGCGTTTTAGGGAATTTCATCTTACCTGTGGGTGGTGGACACTGAGTGACTTCACTTTGTGTAAAGGTAATAACACCTTTAGTAAGAAAATTTTGTGCTCTTCTTTCAACGGTAATGCAAATCCATTGATTATACTGAAAGACATTAAACCAAACCCTAAAGAAAAAAATCTGTGCACAGGGTTTCATCTCAATCACAATTAGACTTTACCAACATGGGGAACTACTTTTTGCCAAACTATCATATTAAAATAAGCCACCTCAAATGCATTTTTAAGACACAACTTAAAAGGGTCCTACACTTGGAGTGGATTTATCAACATTCAAATCTTGGGTTTTACCACAATTCAAGTTTTTTTGTGCTAAAGCTGACAAACTAATTATAACTTTAAATCAAGTATTTATTAAAGGAACAGTAACATAAAAAAAAATGAAAGTCTTAAACTAAACTAAATATAATGTACTGGTAAAACTGGTGTGTTTAGAAACTCTACTATCGTTTATATAAACAAGCTGCTGTGTAGCCATGTGGAGAAACCATTCAAACCTGAAAAAGGAGAAAAAGCACAGGATACAAAGTAGATAACAGCTAAAGCTCTGTAGTATACGTATAGCTCTGTACTTGTATATGTAGTAGTGCACCCATTGCTACACAGCAGCTTGGTTATAGAAACTATACTTGTGTTTCTGAAGCAAACACCCCAGTTTTACCAGTGCAGGGCAATAGTATATATATTGTGATTCCTATTTCGTTTTGTACAGAAATATTGTCTTTTTATCATTTATGGCAGCAGCAAATTTTTCTGTGTTTTGTGCTCTTTGGTGTTTCTGTTCCTTTAAGATAAAAAACTTGGAATCTAAAAGCTTGTAAGTTCAGATAGAAGTCAGTGGGATTTGAGGATGTAATTTTTTTTGAGGTATTCAAGTTTTCAACGATTTTACATAATCAAGTTTTTGAATATTACGATTTTTTAACAAATAAGGTAACATGTGTTTTTTAAATTGTTAATTTGAAGTAGAAAAACTACAATTAAACAATTTGAAATTTGATCTATAAGGCCATTGATGTCTGCATGCAGTAGTATTTATGTGACTATAATTTATAATTAGATAGCTTAATATATAAGAGGAGAACACAAAGAACTGGGAAAAAAACCCTTAATTTTATCCTTACCTTCCAAGGATTTCCAATAGCTCTGCTATGCCATTATGGTGTTCTGTTTCATAAATAAACCTAAAACCAGGAAGGAGCATGGAAACATTTATGAAAAACAAAAAAGTGTCCAGTCAAAGTCTTATCGCAAGAACAGCAATTTTCCTTTTAATAATTGTACCTGTACTTCCATAGTCCAATGGTGACAATGTTGACCTCAAAACACAAATCTCACTCTTTAAATAATGCTATTATGCACAAATACAGACTGCAATTAAATTGTGTGCATGTTTCAAATGGAATGTAAATACAGATTGCTCTGCACAGTATAATTATAGCCCGCTGTGTGGCAGTCACAAATAAAAGAGGGCATAAGGCCACTGCACTACTTTTAGCAAAATATTTTATTTGCTTTACAGTGGTGCTGAACAATTTAGGTCTTTTTAATTTTGCATGGTATTTTGAAGAGATATATATACGATTTGTGTGCTGTGCAAAAATTTAATGCTTGTGGTTTATTTAGTTAAAATTGTAGTACCACCCTATATTATGGGGGTATGCATTTACCATGTTTAATGTGCTTATGTCTGCCTCAATATCCAGTTTGATACAAAAGAATTGGGTTTGCTTAGGAATAAGAATGTAAAACTGCAAATTAAAATGACTAAACATACCTATAAAATATATTATTGATCTGTTTCCTTATATAAGCTCTGAGGCCTAAAAATTTCCCGTAGATTCTGTGAAGTGTTGTTTTCAGAAAATCTCTCTCTCTTGGATCTTCACTGTCAAAGAGTTCCAGCAGCTATGGGAGAAAAAAAACAATGATGTAAAATAAAATGTTACAAAATGCTGCACTAAACACCTTGGCAAAATAAGACTTCTTTACCTGTAGCACAAATTTCTGATCAATGTATTTCTTTGCTACATTTGGTTGAAAATCTGGAGACTCCAAAAACCGGAGGAAAAATTCATAAACAAGCTGAAAAGCAAAACAAAAAGTTAATAACATTTAGGAAATCATAAAATAAATAATACCCATGAACACTGCTGGTCCCTAAGAATATATATATCACAAAGCAGATAGAATATAAATCTATTTAAAAGAACAGTAAATAATTGTTCAAATAGAGTTAGGGATTAATATCCACATACACTGCTAATAGAATACTTTTTGCAGCAGGTATTACAGGTATGGGATCCGTTACCCAAAAACCCGTTATCCAGAAAGCTCCGAATTATGCAAAGGCCATTTCCCATAGACTCAATTTTATTCAACTATTCCAAATTTTTAAAAATGATTTCCTTTCTCTCTGTAATAATAAAACAATACCTTGTACTTGATCCAAACTAAGATTTAACAAATCCTTACTGGAAGCAAAACCAGCTTATTGGTTTTATTTAATGTTTACATGATTTTCTAGTAGACGTAATGTATGAAGATCTAAATTACGGAAAGATCAGTTATCTGGAAAACCCCAGGTCCTGAGCATTCTGGATAACAGGTCCCATACTTGTATTTTGAATAAGGTACGTGATAAGTGAATGGTAGACACATGTGGCAGTTTATGGCATATGCTTTAGACGGAGAACAACTACATGCATCATCAGTCTAAGCATCATGGTGCATTCTACACTGGCATTTTCAGTTGTCAGTAGGGAATCCAATATTTTGGATTCGGCTGAATACCGAACCACATCCGAAGCCTATTTTGCATATGCAAATCAATGAGGGGAGGGAAAAAGAGTAATATTTGTTAACTTCCTTGTTTTGTTATAAAAAGTCACAATTTAAGGATTCCGAATCGGTTCGGCCAGGCACAAATGCTGAAAATGGCCGAATACCGAACCGAATCCTGGATTCGGTGCATCCCTACTTGTCAGAGAAGTGTGGGAAATTACCCACTGATGACAGGCATATCTGTAGGTCACCAAATTGTCGCAGGTTCCACTTAAGCCAACAATAATCAGTTTAAAGCCTGGGGAACCTAGGAAAGATTTTGCAAGTTTAATCTTTTGTGTTTTTCAGCACAGTGCCAAAGCACCTCAAGTCAACCCACTACCACATAGCACTGTTAATTAAAAAAAAACCACAAAAAAAAAAAAAACAGTACAAAATTAGAGGCTATTGTGCCTGTCTATGGGAGATGGCAGATGTGTCTGGTTCAACTCACAAAAATTACGGTTTAGAAAGAAAACTGGCCTGTGTGCCTAAAAAGAACTAAATATAGGCAAAGACAGATGGCTCTCTATACACGTATAATACAGAACTCTGTCTGTGACTGTTGCCACACTTCTATTTTGCATATCATGCATAGAAAAGAAATAAGTCTATAAAAATATATTTTCATAGTATTCACAAACTCACAAAAGCATTTTACACTCGTTTGAAAAGTTTTAGTCTAGGGCCATACAAGTTGTCTTTTGACCTAGGGAGAAATCAGGACGAGAACGTACCACTGCTGCTTTTCTCTCAATTGTACTTGCACACAAATACAATGCCTCTGCTTGGGTGCAGCCAGACACAGAGGATTTTGGTGCTGAAAAACACAAGATTCAGTGTTTCGTGGCGTAAACCATTGTATTGGCATGCACCCGAGCAGATGCAATGTATTCGGGTGACAGCAGAGCAGCAGCTTCTGGGCTTGTATTTCTCTACAAGCAGTGATCTTAAAGAAGCCATACACTATTAGATCCGCTCGTTTTGCCCACTAACGGCAGGGCGATATCGGGTTCATCCGGATAGGATTACAATGAAACGAAAGGGCACGACGGGTTGTAGGACCACATCAACTAGCCGATGCAGTTCTAGATTGAAGGAAAAAGTCAAACTTGCCCGATCGATATCTGACCAATTTTTGACCTGATATTGATCGGGGGAACCCATCTGAAGCCCCCACAAATGGGCGGATAAGCTGCCGAACCAGTATAAAGCAGTGATAATCGACCAGTGGCTCATGAGCAACATGTTGCTCACCAACCGCTTGGATGTTATTTTTTTATTTTTGAAGTCCTGGCTTGGAGGCAAGTTTTGGTTGTATAAAAACCAACTGTACTGCCAAATAGAGCCTCCTGTAGGCTGCCAGTTCACTTAGAGACTACCAAATAGGCAATCATGGCTCTTATTTAGTACCCCCAGGGGGTCCTAGCCATGCTAAACATAAAACTGTACCTGCAGGTGAGGCCATGCTGCTTCTAACGTTGGTTCATCTTCTTCTGGATCAAATTCTGCCCCTGTTGGATTGGAGGATGGTGGCAATGTTCGAAACATATTCACAGCAAACTAAAAATAAAAACAAAAAAAGCAATGTTAACTCTAGTTAAGAATAAATCATTGAGTACTTAAAGTTGTAAAAGAACTAGGTTTAATATAAATTATATTAAATATGACTACCAAGTCAAGCAAATTTTGCATGTTTCAACAGCATACAACTAAAATAAAGGGATACGGACACATTTCAATATTTCAGCAATGCAATCGACAAAAACATACCTTAAAAGTGAACATAATTTCAAGTAACTTTGCAATATACATCAATTAAAAAATATGCAGATTTTTCATGATTTTTAATGGTTTGGAACACTTCCATAAGCCTAGCCCCCTGCTAATCTGCCTGACTACTCTTACTTTGTATCAATAGCTAGCTGTCCTTAGCCTGCATCCTCCAAACTCCACAATTCCCTGCATAAATGATTTCAATAAGGAAAGGAACATCACAGTGCAATGCATTTTGGGTTATGTAGTTCCTACATGCTGTCTGTAAACTGTGGAGAAGTTGTTACAATTTGTAACATCAGTGTTTAGTCCCTCCTTCCCTGCCAGGATTTCAAATGATGCAGAAAGAGAAGACTGTTAAACAGCTGGGTTTCAGCATAGAAAATGGTATTTATTCATACTTTTTGAAGAAACAGGTAACTGTGATGGGTATATTATGGGTTTCTTTGTTACGAGGGCCATTTTATCAAATTTTGGTTTGGAACCTGGAGTTCCCCCTTTAATAATAATACTTCCCCTCATAAATTTCTGAACAGGTATGGGACATGGGGTTTTCCAGATAATGGATCTTTCCGTAATTTTGATCTTCATACCTTAAATCTACAAGAAAATCGTTTAAACATTAAATAATCCCCATAGGCTGGTTTTGCTTTCAAAAAAGATTAATTATATCTAAGTTTGGATCAAGTACAAGGCACTATTTTATCATTACAGAGTTTTTTAAATCTGGATTGCTAGTATAAATTGGAATCTATGAGAGACAGCCTTTACTTAATAGGGAGCTTTCTGAATAACGAGGTTCCAGATAACGGATCCCATACCTGTACCTAAAGGACTATATATCTACACAGTCAAAGCAATCAATTAGGAAAATCATTGAAGTGATAACATGGAGATCAGCCAATCGATGATCGCAAAGTCATCAGTCCCGCCCCTGACGTTACCCACCCCGCCGGGTCAGAACTAGAGATAGGCAGAGTAGGCACTTGCCTAGGACGCAAAGCTGGGGGGGGGACGCCAGGCAAGTACCTCTCTGTCGCCTACTCCATGTCTGCTCCCCTCTCTCCACGATTCTATTACAGATCTATTTGCGCTAATCTGTAATTTGCGTATGTGCGCTGAGTGGTATTTAGCGAATGTGCGCGTCCGGCCAGGTTGCCTAGGGCGCCTGGCTCTGCCGCCCGTCCACTCAACATCACTGGCCTGCCCACTGACCGTTTTCTACATCACATACAATAGACACATCCTTCTAAGGGAATTCTGCTCCAGCTCAAGTCTGCAGTTCATTCCAGGCAGACCTCACTTATATTTATTAGGTGCTGTATTTTGCATTAGTGTTAAAATCAGAGCAAACTGTTCAAGTGCATTGGCGCTTGTTGCAAGACGACAAGCTGCATATATAGGTGTCCCTCTGTGAATAGCATCAAGGCACCCACTACATTGCATCTTTCTAATACTAAGTCTATTTGGTACATACCTTTCAAAAGGACTTGGTTTTTATATTTGTGTAAGTCAAACCTTCTTGTATTAAAAAGATAATAACAGAAAATACTCAAATGTCTTCTTGGGCACAGCGGTCAACCCAACTAAAAGTAATTTATTATACACAAGACCCACTTGTACAACTTACCATGTGAACTACCTCAGGATAAATAGGTTCCGTTATCACATTGCGATTGTGTGTGATGTATTCTACCATCTCACTTAGTGCAGCTCGTTTAACTTCCTTCCATTTCAGGTCACTTAGAGGATCAGAAACGAAGTCAAAAAGAACGCAGCATTGGCGCAGTTTCTGAACAAACAGCTTTTCTTGTTCTGCTGGGGGCACATCTAAAAAGAACAAGGCAACGATTAAGGCACAATTGAAAGTTTGTTCATTTTGCTCACTTAACACAGATAGTAGCTATGTTGTACACAAGATTTTTAATGATGTCTGCTAGATATAAAATTGCCCTTACTGTGAAAGTATATGCTAATCACTGGAAAGGGATTTAAACAGTGTTGACCACTTTTAAGTAAATTTCTAGTAGGTTACAAAAATTCTAACTTTTTAGGCTCAGTCCGCACAAGCAGATTCGGGGAGGTTAGTTGCCACAGCTACAAATCGCCTCTTCTTCGGGGCGACAATCTCCTGTGGCAATGCACACGCGGCACTACGTTTTCCAAATTTGTCCGAAGTTTCCTCGTGAGGCATTGCCGCAAGCGAAGATTTCTTATTATCATCAGGCCCTCTCCTATTCATATTTCAGAATCTCAAACACTGCCTAAAGTAAACTAGACCCTAGCAACCCAACAACCCTTGAACAAAAAACAAGTTTAAAATAACACAAAAATATACAACTGCACATATATTTGGTTACAAAATGTAATAATGATCCAATATATACTTTTTAGTCTTGTATGTGTTTTTCTAAAAGGTAACGTATTGGACACAATGTCTTGATATTTATATTTAACCAAGAATAAAAATTAACTATATGGATAGAAGATGTACTGACACACATGCAATTTTTGGTGTTTTAGTGCCTGTGATTTGTTTAAAGTAAATGTCTCCTCCTCTCCACATCGTGGAGAAAACAAACTATGGATTTCCCCTCATCTATTCTAAGTTGCAATATATATATATTTCATGGACAATCTTAAACAGAACAAGTCTATCTTAGAGTAATCTATTAATCATGTACTAGTGACCTCCTAGTATTCTTAAGTGCAAGTTGAAAGGATTTCCCTTCCCATATCAAGTCTTATAGCACTTTAATTTTTAACTAGGGCCAATACATTTTTTTGGAGATTACACAGCTGTGGGACATTTCCATCTCACCACAATGGAAGAAATGATGGGAAATGAGAAATACACCCATATACTTTACAATTGTTCCTCCGATCTATGGCTAAGCTACTGCTAAGAAATGTCCCCTTTGCTGTCTTCTGCTCTGTGTGCCTGCACCCAGGACAATGCAGTGGAGGAGATTTTGGCACAGAAATTTAAAATTGCATGTTTCTGTAACAAAATCCACGCACAGTAGCTTCAGGTGCAGTCTGCGTTTATCTGCAGGCCTATGTGGAAATGTGAGGTTTGCATTTTGGTGCAGAAATCTGCCACATGTGCCTGCACCTGGGCCAATGCAATGGTAATGGGCAGATTGCAATGTAGGGGTGAATTCTTGGACCACATGTTTCAGCAGGCAGAGTTTCAACCCTGTGTGGAATTAGCCTTAAAGGAACAGTTCAGTGTAAAAATAAAAACTGGGTAAATAGATAGGCTGTGCAAAATAAATAATGTGTCTAATATAGTTAGTTAGCCAAAAATGTAATGTATAAAGGCTGGAGTGACTGGATGTCTAACATAACAGAACAGAACACTACTTCCTGCTTTGCAGCTCTCGAACTCTGAGTTGGTCAGCGACTTTAAGGGGGGCCCACATGGGACATAACTGTTCAGTGAGTTTGCAATTGATATTAGGGCAGAGACACATGTGGCAAATTGGGGAGATTAGTCACCCGGTGACAATTCTCCTCTTGTTCGGGGCGACTAATCTCCCCGAACTGCCAGTTATGACCCATGTGACCCCCCCTCAAGTCACTCATTGGTTAATGCCTGGTAACCAATCAGTGGAAACCAAGAGAGCTGCAAAGCAGGAAGTAATGTTCGATTCAACATCCAGTCATTCCAGCCTTTATACTAGGGATGCACCGAATCCACTATTTTGGATTTGGCCGAACCCCAGAATCCTTCGTGGAAGATTTGGCCGAATACCGAACCGAATACTAATTTTGCATATGTAAATTAGGGGTGAGAAGGGGAGAACATTTTTTACTTCCTTGTTTTGTGACAAAAAGTCACCAAATATCCCTCCTGCCTCTAATTTGCATATGCAAATTAGGATTCGGTTCGGCCTGACAGAAGGATTCGGCCGAATCCTGCTGAAAAAGGCCGAATCCCGAACTGAATCCTGGATTCGTTGTATCCCTACTTTATTCATGACATTTTTGACTAAATAACTATACTAGAAACATATTTATTTTGCACTAGGTATCGATATAACCCCACCCCCAATCAACTGCCCGTTAACAGTTAATAATCCTTTTGTGTCATTGTGTTTACAGAACACCACCTATTTCCAAACACATTAGCCAAGTATCCGGGTTAGGACTTTAAGCACCTGCATTCTGATCACGAAGACCAAGTTTACTGCACTTATTGCACTATATCTGTATATATAAGTGCTTGAAAAGTCTAATGTTGAGGTAGGACACATATATACAGAATGACACATATAGAACTAAACACAGTAAAATTATGGGTGTAGAAATACACAAAACAGATTTACTAAATTAATGGAAAACCCTGACCCACACATCAATAAAGTGCAGTGACATGTAGGAAGTGCTGAATGGAAAGTGAAAGTAATTGAATGCCCCGCCTCTATGCCTCAGGCATAGAGGCGGGGCAGATATTTGATTTATAACAGGTATGAATGCTTTAATGAAAAAAAACATAAAAATTTGTATTCCATGTTTAATTTGCGAAGGACTTTTATTATACAACCTTTTGTGTGTATGAGACAGGTCCACTTTAATAAAATAATCTAAAATAAAAATGTTTGTATTGTGAATCACAGATAGAGCTATAACTGCCAGAGAGCTTCTAGTAAAGGTGGTGCACTTATACTTTAAATTGAGTGGAAAGCTGCTAGACTATGATCTTTAATTCTTTCCCTGCCAAGCAAACAGTTTCGACATTTATGAGAGAATAATAATGCAGAATAGACAGTTTCACATTCTATTTGCCATTATAGGAAATGTGCAATGCATAGTTCCAGAAAGGCTTGAATCACTGTCAGGGAAACAGTTAAAGCAGTATCAGAACTGCTGCTTTGTAAGGGAAACAAAGGAGACGCAGTCACATGAGCAACAGGAAACCTATTTACATCAACAAAACATTGACTTTTTCAAACCTATACACCTAATGGTTTAACCCTTTACCTGAAAAGCAATGTAGACTATATGGCTCTGACATGAAATTATCAGAGTTATATCTAATGCAGTTGTATCGAATAACTACTGTCCAATTTTGACATGTGATAATTGACTAGTACTTGAGACCAGTCTGTAGTTCAAAAATGCTTAAAGGGCAAGTCACCCTCAAAATAAAAGTTTACCTAATAAAATATACTTCTAACCAACTAAAAACATTCTTTTAGAGGCACATTTATAAAGGGTCGAATTTCGAATTCATTTGAGGTTTTTTTTTTTTTTTTCAACTCCCATGAAATCATTTATCAATAAAATCAAATTTTTAAAAGTCACATGAATAGAATCAACCCGAAAACTCGAATTTTAATAAACTCCAATGTCAGGAAGGATGCAAACAACTCCAACATGATCCCTGGACGTCTCCCATTGACTTAAAAAGCAATTCAGCAGGTTTTAGGTGTCGAATAGTCAAACTCGAGTTCTTAAAGGGCCAGAGTATGATAAAACTCGAAAATCTAATTTGAATTTTTTTTAAAAAACTCGAAATCGAATTTGAATAACTCGCTAGAAAAATTAGAATTTTCAATTCGACCCTTCATAAATCTGCCCCTTAAAGTTAACTGTAAAGACTATTGCTATTGAAAGCATTCGCTTAACTCCTGGTTGTTACATTTTAAACAATGTTGTAATAGTCTTGACAGAAAAAGTCGCCATAGACTAAGATTTATTTCTCCCTAACGACCAACTTTAGCGCGATCCCACGAATCCGTCAAATTATTGCGGTTAGTGGGCACAAAACGATAATACATCTAACAATTTTTCGTCCGACATCTGTCAAGAAATCGGTCAGGTTAGAAAATTTTTATTATTCATAGTGAAATGTATCATTTGTTTGCAGGGCCAAGCAGACAGCTACCCACAGTTTCAACTAGACAATAGCTCTTGAAATGGTCTTTTTAGCTGATGACAAATCGTACATTTAAACCATTGTTTCAAGATCAGCTTGGTCTTACAATAGCGAAAAGATCTTTTAAAATCTATGGCCGCCTTTAATTATTTCAACAGTCTTAGTCACCAGGGCAGAGAATAGAAAGAGAAACACTGCTTTCAATAGCAATACATATACAAATAACTTAAAAAAAAAAAATGTAATGAAAAAAATGTAATGAATATATATTGTAAAGTTGCTTATAATTAGGTTTCTTTTAGAAGGCAAAAAAATGTGTTTTTGAGTGGACTAAAAGTAGAAAGTCCTGGGCAATTACACTGTGACAAAAGGTCTCATTGACATGTTTGCAGCAATAACGGCAGCTGCTGTATCGCCTCTTGAGGAGTGACATCAGTGTTTAGAGTTTAAACTGTGGAATAAGGGGAGGGGATGTAGGATCCATTTTGTCGACAAAAACAGGTGCTGGAGGGGGGGGGGATTTCATTTTTTTCTTGCAAACAGGTATGCAATTTCCGCTAAAAGCTATAGAAACATTAACTCGTTTTATACTTTCATTAGTACTTTAAAAAAAATGTTGCGTTTGCAATTAAAGGAGAAGGAAAGTCAGGCACCCCAAGTAGTTTGAGGGACTTACTCGACACCCCAGGCTGGTGATCCTATCAGCAGAAAACTGCACCGATCCAGGGATCTGCCAGTGAACACCATGGAGTGACCCTCTTCCTGCTACTTTCTTGTTGCAGCTACGCATGTGCAAAACAGGGAAACACTGAACGCGAACGAAAAAGTCGCTGTTTCATCGCGTCTGCCTCAGGAAATTTGAAGAGCAAAGAAGACTATGGTGCTCACTGGCAGAAACCTGAGTGAATGTTGACAGAAGTACCTGGATCGGGGTGTCAGGTAAGTAAATATAACCACTTGGGGACAGCTAACTTTTGGCATCCCAAGTTAGATTCCTGCGCGGAACCAATTTCTAAGACCCGGACCTGAGTTGAACCCGCAGTCCGCGACACGAACCGCAACCCGCATATTTATCCACTTTGATCGTATACCCGACCCGGACCCGCAAATCAAACAGGAAGTGATGGTGCTGCAAACAGGAAGTAGCGTCATTGAAAGTGGGCGAGCAGAAACAAGTTTTGTAAAACTTAAAAAGGAGTAAAATATACATAATATAAGAAATTTAGATGAGACCAGCAACCCGACCCGAGGGTATGCCCACACCTGAAAATCCTCTCCTCATTGCGAAGGGTGCCCCAATTTTTTTTGCGGGTACCACGTGGGTACCCGACCCTCTGCAGTACTCTATCCCAAGTTACATAGGCTTTCTATCTCCTTTAATAATAATAATAATAATAATTTACACAATAACAAGGTGAAATCAGTCATGATATTTTAGACAATTGGCATGACTACTACATGTAAATGTATTTTCTAGCAAAAAGCAGACAAAATATATTTATTTTAAGGCAAAACAGCACAGGACCACCGGTACAATTACCATGGCATTACACAAAGGGAAAAAGAACTGAAGTAAACAGCATATAATATGTAGCCAAACTCAATTACAGGTTTCGTCAGTGTTGCCAGGAAACCATTGATGGCTAAGAGTTCTCAAAGTGAAACGGTGCTAAATGACAGCAGCTCGCAAAACAGCTTCTCGGCACTAATAATAAACCAGAAGGACAGATTGCACTCACTGTTGGAATGAAAAAGCAAAGAAAAAAAAACACTTTGCCTCACTCCACCACCCCAAAAAACATCCTAAATCTTCACATCTGTGACAACCAGTCTATGAATTACAGATGTGGAATATTCATTTGGAGCAGCTACTTAAATTGTAAAAGTTTGTCCCAGGTAGCAAAAAAGTACAGGCATGGGACCGGTTATCCAGAATACTCGAGACCTGGGTCTTTCCATAATTTGGATCTTCATACCTTAAGTCTACTAGAAAATCATTTCAACATTAAATAAACCCAATAGGCTGGTTTTGCTTCCAATAGGGATTAATTATATCGTAGTTTGGATCAATTACAATGTACTGGTTAATTATTACAGAGAAAAAGCAAATCATTTAAAACAAATACTGGATTATGCGGATAAAATGGAGTCTATGGGAGACGACCTTTCCATAATCCGGGAACTTTTTTCCAAAAACCAGATACCACACCTGTACAATCGGATTGCAGATTTAATTCTCTCGTTGATGCAACAGGCACATGACCATTTGGGATGAAATGATTTTCAATATGGACCAAGCACTTGCACAAATGCATCCAAATATGGACCACAAACTGTGGTTTGCACAAAAATTTTAAGTAAAAACCAAACAAGCATGTCTTTCCTTGAAAGGACTGAATACATGTGCAGACAAGGACCTCGATCCAGCAAGAAAATTAAACCACCCAGATATCGGACATATATGTGCCAATAAGCTGTCGATTGGGCAGTGTATGGTCACCTTTACTTTCATGACTTGGATTTGTTTCAGTTAAAAACAAAGGATTTGGCTGAATCCAGGCAGGATAAACATTTTAAAGATATTCGTTTTTCTACATATAAGTGAAAGTTTAGCCCACATAGAAAGTGTATTACTTAGAAATAAAAAATTCCAGGGCCTAAAATGTGTCCTAAATAGGGTTGACACCTTTTCTGGAAAAAAATACCGGCCTTCCTATATATTTATCTTTTTTCCCTATTAATAACATTGGGATCAACCATCATTTTTACCGGCCGGGCCGGTAAAATACTGGCCGGTTGGCAACCCTAGTCCTAAATCAAGTTTAAAATTACATACACATAGGGGTAAATTTATTTATGGTCGAATATCGATATTCTGCCGAATGGAAATCCTTTGACTTCAAATATCGAAGTCGAAGGATTTACCGCAATTTAATCCTTCGATCGAACGATTTTTCTACGACCAAAAAAAGATTGCTAAGCCTATGGGGACCTTCCCCATAGGCTAACATTGACTTCGGTAGGTTTTAGGTGGCGAACTAGGGGGTCGAAGTTTTTTTTTTAAAGAGACAGTACTTTGACTATTGAATGGTCGAAAGAATTTTTGGTTCGAATCGTTCGATTCGAAGTAGCCCATTCGATGGTCGAAGTAGCCAAAAAAACATTTGAAATTCAAGGTTTTTTTTATTCTATTCCTTCACTCGAACTAAGTAAATGGGCCCCATATAGTTTGGATGAAGAACTGAAAATGGGGTTAAACAAGCATATACATGTACAGGGTTAGAATCAACAACCTCTCTGTGCTGCCAGCTGTGAATGAATGCCATAAGAAAAGCAGCAAGTCATCAATCACTGCAAGTATGTAGTCAAATGCTCATCATATACAGAATAATTTGCTGCTATTCATGTCTGAACCTGAAGAACTATTTTTTTTTTTTAATTACCTGCATTTCAGATATAATGGAAGAAATGCAAAACACACAGCTGTATTTGGATATTTAGGCAAAAGTGCCAACAGAAAATACAATAAAAATTGGTGTTAATACCAATACGCCTGCAGGACAACGACACATTCTGCCGGCGACTAATCTACTCCAAATGCTTTACCTCTGGAAGCTATCTGGAAGGTCTAAATAGTAATAGCAAGAATAATCAATTTTGTTTCAATGGGGAACACCCATAAATCTTATAGGTTCAGTTGTCTATGTATAGGTATTTGGAGAAGTTATTACGGGATATGTGATGAGAACAGCAAGGTAAAGATGTGATAACACGAGTGACGAAGAATTCACTGCACCACAGTTGCAGATGATGAAAACCCCAGGTACTTACAGCAAGGCCCTCAAAATACTCCATGACCGTCCCCCCCCTCAAAAAACAACAATAGGCAGCCCAGTGTGCCAGCGTTCGCGAAGTTTGGAACCCAGTGGGCCCCCAATGCTCGAGTCCGACCCTGCACTTGTTAATCTGGTTAATTTTATTGTGTTGGGGTGGAGAAATGTACAACGTCAAGCACAGTTTTGGCTTCAATTTGTACTATCCAAGTCACTACTCTTCATTTCTGTGCATTTTTTAGTCATACAAATTAAAACTTGAATGTAATTTGTTCTCATTAAAAACTTTTAAAGGAAACATTTTTGGGCTAATATATCAAAAATCAAATGTGAGATTTTGCCTGAATCCTAAAACTCAATTTAAAATAACTCGAATCTATTAAAAAATCTGAATATAAAAACGTTGATTGAATACAATCGTGAATAAAACTCAAAAAACTCAAATTTGAGAGTTAACAAGCTCAAAAAAAACCTTGAATTACAAAATAGCATGTCTATGCTTTTCCACTAGTGTTTTACATTAATGGCAGTGGTTCAAAACCAAGTCTAGGCATCAGGTAACCTGCTTTTTGGAAGAGTAAGGGGAATTCTAGGGAATTAAAACCCTTTGCATTCATGTTTTTGGGGTGTCCGTACCCTCTGCCTCTCACTGTAGGATGTGGGATATTGGCCTTTTCTTTAAAGTCAGTGACATTATTTACAAGTTTATATATGGCCTTTACTGTACAAGACAATTCAAAGTTCAACAGAGTATGTTAACTGGCAGAGATTATGATTTTTTTTTTTAACTTGTTTCCGGTGAACCCAACTCAAGTATGCAATACAGCCCAGCATCCAACTTTGATATAAGTTGATGTACAAAATAAAGCACGTGCATTCTATAGAACAGTGTTTACAAAACTATTGAGTGCTCTCCATTGGTAAAGCGTGCAGACATGAGATGGGGGGGTTGTAAAAAAACTGAAAGGTAATAAAAACAATGGAGTTTTGAAGCAGGTGTGATTGGTAATCACATATCTGATAACATAGGGATCAGTGCTGAACTTCTAAATCCAGCAGCGCAGGTTTATTAGCATAAGGTAATTAACATGCTCCACTAGCTTCTGGACTGCTCCTGAAGTACACCTATGTGGTGCCTGCAGTTGAGAGATTAACAAGTGAACCTGCTTCAAAACTCTACTGTCTTGTGCCCCCATGATATTAATGGGGGGGGGGGTGGATATCCTTGGTCACACAATCCTGGTGCCATTATAATATATATTACTGAGGATCAAGTTAAAGACAAATGGCAATTTGAAGCCTATAAAATCCCAAAGTTTAATTTGTTTGAGATAAGAGTAACTAATCTGATCAGTACCTCAATAACTAGAGAACTGAACGTAATAAGTGCTGCAAAGAAATTATGCTACGTATAAACATTTTTGTATTAAAGAACCTTTAGATTGGTTTCTGGTTAAAATCTATGGATTAAACAGCTAGTAGAGCAAAAGGTTCCAGAAGCAACCATCCATGAAGCCAAGCATAAAAATGTTTTTAGGAGTAAGCCTTTTCCAAAGGATCTAAAAGGAAGCATGTGATTTTACAGTTGAGAGTCCTGCAGCGGGTTGGGTACCCGCGGGTTACCTGCAAAAACCTGCGGAACCGTGCACGTATAGACGTGGGTCGGCGGTTTCCCGGGTATACTGGTCGCGGGTCTTCTCAATAGAAAGTTACTCCTTTTTTTCTGATCACGCCTACTTCCAATGATGTCACTTCCTGGTTTACAATGACAGCACTTGTTTTACTGCTTTTTTTCCCTGATTACGCCAAATTCTAATGATGTCATTTCCAGTTTACAATGACAGCACTTCCTGTTTCTTGATGGCCAGCGGATCGGGTTGCGGATAAGGTACTTGCGGGTCGAATAGCAGGACAAAGGGGGTCAGAATGCGGGTTCGGGTCAGTTTCGGGTTTAACAAATTGGTTCCGCACATGACTCTACTGGGTGCTCCTATTTCAAAAACGTATTTGTTCAACTGGCTTTTAATAAAACTGTATGTGTGATTAGACTGCTGAATAATTAATCAATCTTTTTATTAAGTCACTGCATTATATGTTAGTGTTACATAAAGCATGCCAACCATCCATATACAGGACTAGATGATTAGGAAGACTAGGGAATTTGAATTTAATCAAATCTTTGCTTTGATATTCACCTGTCAACTCATAGGTCTGCGCGGTTTCAGGTGTGCCATAGGCCACAGAAGAAAAGACAATAACCAAACAAAAATCATGACCCATGGCCACAGAGCAGAGGTATTACTGTTATGTTAAGTTATGTAGAAATAAAATCAATGTTGAAATACAACAAATATATAGTGAATAAAGTACCCCCTCTTGTAAAATATAAGGATATTATAAGTTACAGAGGAGTTTCATGACCATATAAAAACACGAGGCCGAAGGCCGAGTGTTTTTATACAGGTCATGGAACTCCGAGGTAACTTCTAATATCCTCATATTTTGCAACTGGGGGTACTTTATTTATTATAATACACAAATTTTAGTGAGTCATGTGACAGAAATGACATCACTACTCACCGTTTATAACTGGTGACATCACTACTCACCGTTTATAAGGATATAATTTACAAGATATTCATGGCTTTTGTGTATTATATGCACTTAATTACCATGATACATTGTGTGTAATCACAAGTACTTTAAAGGAACAGTTCTGTGTAAAAATAAAAACTAGGTAAATAGATAGGCTGTGCAAAATAAAACATGTTTCTAACATAGTTAGCCAAAAATATAATGTAGAACATTGATGTATTACAGCTGGAGTGACTGGATGTCTAACATAACAGGCAGAACACTACTTCCTGCGTTTCAGCTCTCTAACTTAGTTAGTCAGCGAATTGAAGGGAGCCCACATGGGACATAACTTTTCAGTGAGTTTGCAATTGATCCTTAGCATTCAGGTCAGGATTCAAAAGCAACAGTTATGACCCATTTTGGCCCCCCTCAAGTCTTTGATTGGTTATTGACTGGTAACCAATCAGTGGAAACCAAGAGCACAGCAAAGCAGGAAGTAATGTTCTGTAAGACATCCAGTAACTAACTCTATTAGAAACATTTTTATTTTACACAGCCTATTTACCCTGTTTTTATTTTTATGCTGAACAATTCCTTTAAGCGGTGTTATGATTTCATGCACATAATGGTTAATTCTTGAAGGTTTCTGTTCCTTTGCCACCTCTTAACATGTCAGTTTGTAAAAATTCTGCCCACTAGACATGTCCCAGCTAAGTGTTTGTGAAGTTGAAATGTTTAGTAGAAACAACCACTCAGAGAAAGGCACCTCCCATTATGGAAGTATGCAGTGGGAAAAACTTGCATGTCCGCATTTCTAACACTCACTTCTGGGTTCCAAACAGTCTCTGGAAGCACCATTAGCATAGGAACAACAGTTTAGCAGCTTAAAAAGATGTGCTTCAATTGGCAAGTAGCAGCACAAAAGCCTGAATGTCAAGTGTTAAATGGCTACGGTCATGGGAAAACATTTTTTTCCCAAAATGAATCAGTTAATAGTGCTGTTCCAGTAGCATTCTGCACTGAAATCCATTTCTCAAAAGAGCAAACAAATTTTTTTATATTCAATTTAGAAATCTGACATGGGGCTAGACATATCAATTTCCCAGCTGCCCCAAGTCATGTGACTTGTGCTCTGATAAACTTCAATCACTCTTTACTGCTGTACTGCAAGTTGGAGTGATATCACCCCCTCCCTTTTCCCCCCCAGCAGCCAAACAAAAGAACAATGGGAAGGTAACCAGATAGCAGCTCCCTAACACAAGATAACAGCTGCCTGGTAGATCTAAGAACAACACTCAATAGTAAAAACCGATGTCCCACTGAGACACATTCAGTTACATTGAGAAGGAAAAACAGCAGCCTGCCAGAAAGCATTTCTCTCCTTAAGTGCAGGCACAAGTCACATGACTGGGGGAAGCTGGGAAATTGACAAAATGTCTAGCCCCATGTCAGATTTCAAAATTGAATATAAAAAAAATCTGTTTGCTCTTTGGAGAAATGGATTTCAGTGCAGAATTCTGCTGGAGTAGCACTATTAAAGGGGTTGTTCACTTTCAAAACACTTTTTTCAATTCAGTTGTTTTTAGATTGTTCCCCAGAAATAAAGACTTTTTTTCAATTACTTTCCATTATTTATTTTTTACGTTTTTTTCCAAAAAATCTTAAGTTTAAAGGTGAATGTTCCTGTCTCTGGTGTTTGAGCCTGACAGCTCAGTAATTCAGGTGCAGATTCTGAACGTTACAATTTTGCAACATTTAGTTGATCCATTTCTCAGCAGCATCTCTGGAGTATCAGCAACTATTGTATCAATTCTAACAGCTGCCTGTAATGAAACCAAGAGATTCTGCTCAGCAGGGACAAAGATAAGAAATGTATCAACTAAATGTATCCATTTAGAACAGTTTACAGGATCGGCGACCCCCCCTCCCAGAGCTGCTTCAGAAGGAGAGAAATGACACTTTACACTTCAATATTAGAAAAACCGTCACACATAGAAAATCATTGGAAAAAGTCGTTATTTCTGGTGATCTATCTGAAACCAACTAGTTGTTTGAAGATGAACCACCCCTTTAACTGATGCTTTTGAAATATTAAAAAAAAAAAAAAATGTTTTCCGATGACAGGATCCCTTTAAGTTTGGTGGAGGCAGTGGTCTATGGTAGCACAGCGGTTAGCATTGCTTCTTTGCAGTAGTCGCGATGATCAGCTAGGTACGTTTATACTGACTCGAGTATAAGCTGAGGCAGACTTTCAGCACATTTTGATTATACTCGAGTATATACGGTATTCTATACCGGTGCTCCCCTTCTTCAAATAACGCACCACTCTGGGGGACTGCTTGCTGAGCATTGCACTGCAATTTCTTGTGCTCCTCTAGGCATCCATTCATAGTTTGGGCTAGCGCATGCACAATCCAAACATTTTCCTGACATTTCTGTACTTCGCATGTGACCTGCAGAACTGCCAAAGGGGACGTCGGGGAGGAAAAAGGAGATGGCAGTTTGTTTCTTCAGAAGCAGTATCCCAGGCTGACAAGGAGCACCAGCTCAGGGTAACAAGAAATCAATTAGCACTGGGGGTTGCCCAAGCAGTTGGTAGTGTTTTCTCTTTTTGTCGCTCCCAGAGGCGCAACATTTAGTTCTCCCTCCTAGAGTGGTGCTTCACTCTATATGCAGTGCCGTCTGTATTTCAACTCCCCTGGATTGCCCCCAGCTTGCACATCATTTAGCCTGATAGCTAGGGAATACAGGCACTATGGAACCCTGTACCTGCGTAGGTTCCCTTGCACTCAGTACTATTGCAGTACTAAGAATTCTAAGAACTTGTGTCTGAGGTAGTAGAAAATGAGCCTTATAGGTTTATTATTACAGGTATAACATCAGTTATCCAGCAAGCTCTAAATTACGAGATGGCCATCTCCCACAGAATCCATTTTAGAGAATAATGTTTTTGTTTTTTTTCTAAATTTTCTCTGTAATAATAAAACAGTACATTGTATGTACTTAATGGTAAGGAGCATGAAAGTGTATTGGTGGCAAAACAATCCTATTGGGTTTATGTCAGGTCTAAAATGGCAGGGGTCCCCAAACTTTTTTACTCGTGAGACATTTAAATGTAAAAAATAGTTGGAGAGCAACACAAGCATGAAAAAGTCCATGGGGATCTCAAATAAGGGCTGTTACTGGCCGTTTGGTAGGCCCTATATGGACTGGTAGCCTTCTAGGGATGCACCAAATCCACTATTTTGGATTCGGCTGAACCCCCGAGTCCTTCAAGAGAGATTCGGCCAAATACCGAACCGAATCCTAATTTGCATATGCAAATTGGGGGTGCGAAGGGGAAAACATTTTACTTCCTTGTTTTGTGACAGTCACGTGATTTCCATCCCGCCCCTAATTTGCATATGCAAATTCAGATTCGGTTTGGCCGGGCAAAAAAAAAAGGCAGAATCCCAAAACGAATCCTGCATCCCTACAGCCTACAGGAGGTTCTGTTTGGCAGTACAGCTGTTTTTTATGCAACCAAAACTTGCCTCCAAGCCAAGAATTCAAAAATAAGCACCTGCTTTGATAGTGCTCCAAATTACAGAAAAATCTCTTATCTGTAAAACCCCAGATCCCAAGCATTCTCTACGATAGATTGAAAAGCCCAATAACAGACTTTAAGTAAACCATATTGCAGGCATTTATAAAATAAATGCACAGCTGCTTAACATACCCTTTGCTAGAGATGTCTCCATAATAAAATTCTATCAAGTAATTCATCTGATGCCACGTTAATTATCAGTGCTTATTCTAATGCGTTAATTTTGTCTGCGTTTGCTTATTGCAGCCCTTCAAACGAATAGTTCTAAAATGCCCGTAGAAAGAGAACAAGAAGCAGGATTCATTTTAGTACAATAAATTTTAAAACCTATCTTATATCCACACAGTTCTGTATAGAAACACACACACATTCTCTGTTAATGGAATCTTAAAAAAAAGCCTTATAGAAACCTAAGCAGTTAACTCCAGCCTGCAATAACAGACCCTGCCTCCCACCCAGTACCTTCCTTCTATAGTGATTTCACATCCTTTGACATAAGCACGGCACGGCTGGAGGGGGATGGGCAGCAACGAAGAAAGCAGTAAAGCCAGTTTGTCCTTTTATCTATAAATACAAGCCTGCTAAAAACATTTACACTATCAGTAAAACGGCCGCTTTCTGAACAACAATGTCACGGAGGCAGAAAAGGGTTAAATCACAAAGCACTTCCTGCTTCTGCTTTTCAGTGATTACAATGGCCATTTATGAACGAGACATACGGGGTTACAGTCGGGAAAAAAGGAATCGCTTACCTCGAATATAGAGAAGGGCCACTGGCTGGAAAGGCCCGTTTGAATTTGCTGCATCTACCACCATCCTGGTGCCTGTTCTATTACATGTCAGCATAAAAATCCAGCAGAGAAAAAAAAGCAGCGTACTCCTTAAGGCAGGGATCCAGCCTCCATTTTAGTTATAAAAAAAAAAGGAAACAGGCAGCTCTCTGCAGCTGGAGGGAACTGGCTAGTTAATGATGTCACCGAGCAGGAAGCATATGATTGGCTAGCTTTTGCAAATGAAAATGACACTGGGGGAAAAAAAAAACCTACAAACAGAAAAGGGACTGTGATTGGCTGTCCTGATGCATTAGGCTTGAATACTCATCGGCTTTATGTTTAGCCTTCGTTCAGATGTAACTTTTAATCTAGGAAACTGGAAGCAGAGATCTGATACTCCCATATCACAACAGCAATCCTTCATTTTATTTTCTTAATTTATTGGAATTATGAGAGACAATGAAGAAAATAATAATAATGAACCTTTCTTTAAAAAAAAAAAAAAAAAAAAAAAAGGGTCTCAAATTTCTACTACAGCGATATTTTATTACAGAGTATATAAAAGTGCAACAGATCTCAGCATCTCACTACAGCCCCACTGATAAAGGCAAATATTTGAAATACTGCATATTAAACAGTACTAAGGCAAATGCATTAATAAAGGCTGGGCAAAAAGTGGTCCTCCATATGCTAGACTACAACTCCCAGCAGCCCCAGAAAGCCATTGCTCTACAGCTAGAGCAACATTTACATATATTATATAGTGAATAAAGTACCCCCTCTTGTAAAATATAAGGATATTATAAGTTACCAAGGAGTTTCATGACCATATAGAAACACGAGGCCGAAGGCCGAGTGTTTTTATACAGGTCATGGAACTCCGAGGTAACTTCTAATATCCTCATATTTTACAACTGGGGGTACTTTATTTATTATAATACACAAATTTCAGTGAGTCATGTGACAGAAATGACATCAGAACTCACCGTTTATAACTGATGACATCAGAACTCACCGTTTATAAGGATATAATTTACAGGATATTCATGGCTTTTGTGTATTATATCTATATATCTATATATCTATATATCTATATCAACACAAGCACTTATATCAGGGGTGCCCAAAAGGTAGATTGGGATCTACCAGTAGACCTTTAGCTGGTGATCAGTTGATCTCAAGACACTGGGACAAATTCACTATGCGCCGAAAATGCGCTAGTGACGGCTTTGCCGCACTTCGCCAGGCGTAGTTTCGCCAGGGCTGCACAAATTCACGAAGATCCGAAGTTGTGCACAGGTTACTGAACGGTTGCGAAGTTGCGCTAGCGATAATACGATAAGCAGTCAGAAGTTACGCTAGCGATGCCTAATTAGCATACGGCGTGCAGTTAAAGTACAATGGACGTGTATGCTGCAGCAACTACATTACACTACACAAGGCCAGGGAAACAAACTTATAAAATAAAATTAAATTAAATTAAATAGAGGTCTTATATTGCCCTACACATGTGCCCACTGTATAGTTTAGGTGCCAAATGTAAGGGGGAAGGAGGGTACCCCAAAAAATTTAAGATCACCCAGTAAAAAGTAAAAAACGCCAGCTTTTCAACTTTTTTTTTTGACAAACTCCTATCTACTCTATTGCACTTCGCCTGGTCTGAGCTGGCGAAGTAAAGTCTGGCGCAAGAGGTAACGTTTAGTAAAATCTGCAAGTTAGTGAATTCGAGTAGTTATGTCCCTTCGCCAGAGCGCAACTTGACCTGTCGTAAGGGTGCGAAGTAGCGCTAGAGTATGTCTACTTCGCTAGAGAATTGACGCCAGCACCCGTTAGTAAATTGGCGAAGTAGCAAAATGACGTCACGCTGGTGAATTTTCGCCACTTCGCCCTTTAGTAAATTTGCCCCCCTGTCTAGTCTTCAGATCTACAGCTTGTCTAAATCACCCTTCTGTTTAGGCTACATAAGAAATATAATAACAAATGATTATTATAATAATACAATAATATAATAATCATAATAATAGGGATACACAAATCCAGGATTCTGTCTTTTTCAGCAGGATTCGGTCGAATCCTTCTGCCTGGCAGAACCAAAGTCGTAATTTGGATATGCAAATTAGGGGCAAGGAGGGAAATCGCGTAACTTTTTGTCACAAAAAAAAAGGAAGTGAAAAATATGGTTTCCCCTTCCCACCTCGTATTTGGTTTGGTATTCGACCAAATCTTTCGCAAAGGATTCGGGGGGTTGGGCGAATCCAAAGTAGTGGATTCGGTGCATCCCTAAATAATAATAATACACAAATAATAATACAATTCTTAAATATAGCAATATAACGTTACCCATAAATCAATTTAATATTTAAACAATACAAAACGCTAACAATGCTATTATGGATGTAGCTCATAATGGGACAACATCACTAAAAGAAAACCTCACATTAGTAAAGTATGGGCACAATTACCTTATATATACTTCAAATAGTGACAATTACAATCAAAGAACACGTCTGACATTCACAAACAGATACAACGCTGGACCTGTTTTTCAGCCCCTACATATATCATAGGCCCTCCTTCCTGCCCTGTCTATTTTCTTATGGTTCCTAGGAGTGCCTCCTCCACAGTGCTGAAGCCTTATCTTCTTTTGTTCTGACATGTTTGAGAGGACAGGATAAAAACAGAGAATAGCTGACGCACTGCCCAGACAAGTGATAAGAACAAAACACAACCTTGTTTTGGGGTTCAGACAGATATCTCCACCGATATTTAAAGGGATTCTGTCATGATTTTTATGGTGTAGTTTTTATTTCTAAAATACACTGTTTACACTGCAAATAATTCACTCTACAATATAAAATTTAACTCCTAAACCAGCAAGTGTATTTTTTTTAGTTGTAATATTGGTGTGTAGGTGCATCTCAGGTCATTTTGCCTGGTCATGTGCTTTCAGAAAGAGCCAGCACTTTAGGATGGAACTGCTTTCTTGCAGGCTGTTGTTTCTCCTACTCAATGTAACTGTGTTGCAGTGGGACCTGGATTTTACTATTGAGTGCTGTTGTAAGATCCACCAGGGAGCTGTTATCTTGTGTTAGGGAGCCGATATCTGGTTGCCTTCCCATTGTTCTGTTGTTAGGCTGCAGTGGGGGAAAGGGAGGGGGTGATATCACTCCAACTTGTAGTACAGCAGTAAAGAGTTGACTGATGTTTTTCAGAGCATGACTGTGGGCATTTGGGAAACTGACAATATGTCTAGCCCAATGCCAGATTTCAAAATTAAATATTAAAAAAAAAATCTGTTTGCTCTTTTGAGAAATGAATTTCAGTGCAGAAGTCTGCTAGAGCAGCATTATTAACTGTGTTCTGAAAAAAACATGTTTTCCCATGACAGTATCCCTTTAAGCTAATTATACTTAGTTACTGAAGTACATGATTCAGAAAATTGACTTTTTGGACGTTTTTCATTGTTGAGATACATTAGTCCGACCAAACATATCGGCTTTTATACACAAAGGATATTTGCAAGGATCATCACACTTGGACAAAAAATATTTTATTTTACTCACAGTTGTCAGATATAATGAAGATTGGTAAGGGCATCTGCATTGTGACCTTGTATCAGGCTGATGACAAGCATTAAGCGTCTCAGCCTGGCACATTTCAAACATCAGGAAAATGCCGTCAACAGTCTTGTACAGCTCTTATTTATTTTAAAGTAAAAATGTCAAAACCTCTGGCACAGGCAAGTGTCAGACTTATTAAGGCCAGTAGCAGAGGTTTCAGGCTTTTCTGCCTTTTTTTTTGCCTCACCAAACTGCATTGGGCAATAAGGTTTAGTTCAAGCATTTTTTTTTTAAAAAGATGAGAGCAAGCAATCCGTAATCTACTGAATTTAGAAACCACTCGTGGACAAAAAAAAAATATTTTGATATTTTTGCAAAAATTTACATTTTATGGTTTTGCATATATTGATAGATGTATATGGGTTGGATTATGCTACTGGTTTCTTCAAGTTCTAAGAACAATGGCACATGGGAAGATTTTAGTCAGTGTTGCAGATAATCCTCAATGGCTAAAAAAGGGGTCGGTCAACAGAGGTCACAAGGGGGCTCTTTAGCAAGGTATAAAGGCAAGCCTGCAGGGCAAGGGGCCAGCCTAATAGGGACCACTTTTGAGACACTCACCCAAGGTAAGAGTTATGAAATGTAAATAAAATAAGTCAATGTGTGCGTATATAAATTATTGTCGAGCTGTGAGGTGTTGGAAGTTATTGGAAAGTATTTGATATAAAGATGCTCCTGGCCAGTTATTAAAGCAGAATCAAAAGATAAAATAAGGCGGCCAATGGATTTGTTATTCTGGCTGGCTAGGTTCACATTACGGTTATTACTATGTATGGTTACAGTTTATATTGATAACGAGTAGCGGCCATTGTTATCTACCCAGCTCTGGTTTCTGTGTGGTTATTTATACATATAAACTCATCCAGTTTACTAGTCTTAAGTAAGCAGCATGAATCCATATTGGGGGCAAAATAATCCTAATAATGTAAATTATTTTTAGCAGACTTTAGCTATAGTGATCCAAATTACAGAAATAACTTATTCAAAAAATCCCAGGTATCATTCAATCCAAATAATAGATCATATACACGTATAGTCAAAAATAAACATTAAAATCTATATACATAGAGCATTGTTCAAAAGGTGTCTTCTTTAACCCTTTCCTTGCCAGCTGTTTTGTCCTATGTGCAAACATCTACTGCCAAGTAGTTTCTTGGGGCGGTCTTTTAGTTTACCCAGGAAAACAATATATTGTGTAATTCTACTTCTGTAAAAAAAATATAGGCTAAGTGTAATAAAATGAAAAAAATCATGTTTCACAAAGAACAATCACATATATCAGAAACATCATTTATTTTATGTACGAGAACACAGCCGATTTGGTAAGGTCTATGTCTCCTGAACTCGGCAATACCAAATATATATAGTTTTATGGAGATTTCTCACTTGTATAGATCAAAATCTACAAGCAGTACACTACCAAATTTCCAGAGCACCGCTCCCCAAACGGCATACTTCTGACTTCAAGGCCAAACATTCCAGTAACAGTAGGTTTACCCTAGAAAACTACTCATTATTAGAAATAACAGATTCTGGTGAATCAAAAATGGTAAATTATATATCTTTGTACTCCGAACTACCAAGTTGCAATTGTTTCCTAAAGTTATAATGTTTTATAGAAATTGGTGAATTTTTTGAAAAATGACCTCAAACCTGCATCATATCTAGCACACATCGTTAGGTATCAATGTAAAACACCCCAAATATGAAAGCCTGGGCTCCACTGAACAGTTTGATGCCCAATATGTATAGGTTTACCTAAGCACGTGGCATATAGGGGCCCCAAAATAAAGACACCCCATATGATCTGTCATTTCAGGTACTGCAAAATCAACACATTTACATTGTTTGGGGGTGGGGGGGCCAAGGTAGAAAAAGTATGTTTACCCCAGAAAACCATATATTTTCGGAAAGTACACATTCCCCCGAATCCAAATTGGGTATGCATGTCTTTCTACTCCAAAGTACCAAGTCGCAAGCCTTTCCTAAATTTGGCGATAAAAGCAACGGTTTTTACATTTCTGAAAATCGCCTAAAAATATTGCAATTGCCCACATTTCTCTCACCTAATTTCTTACATACAATTGTAGGACGAATCCAACAAAGATAAAGACGTCTTTCTACACCAGGGGTAGGCAACCTGCAGCTCCGGAGCCTCATGTGGCTCTTCATCGTGCGGCTCTGTCTTGCGGCTTTGCCTGTCACGCCGTCTATACAGTCCTCACACCTGCTGGTTGCTTCTTGAATGCGCGACCGTGGTAAGTTATCGGTTAGCTTACCGCAGTCGCACACTCAAGAAGCCGCCAGCAGGTGCGAGGGCTGTATAGAAGTCCCAGGAGTGACAGGCAAGACCGAGCCGCAGCAAGATGATTCATCATGGTCCTTACCGCGGTCACACAATCAAGACAAGAGAGGGAAGATCAGCATGGAGCTTCAGAAACAGAAGTCACATTAAACAGATGAGAACACTAACATTTAATAGGGCTATTCAGGGTTTTATTTATTTCAAATTAGGCCTACACATACACACTGCACTTCTGTTTGTTGTATTTTGTTGTTGTAACAGTTAAAATTGAAAAAAAGGTTAAGACTTTTAAAAGTTTATAAGCTGTGTCATGTTTTGCGGCTATTTTTCTTTAGTGGAAGAGGGGACAAAATGGCTCTTTTGATAGTAAAGGTTGCTGACCCCTGTTCTACACCAAACTATCAAACTGCAAAGCTTTTCTAAACGTAGAGGTTTTTACAACGTTTCTGAAAATCGTCTAAAAATGTTGCAGTTTGCAGCATTTATCGCACACAATGTTTTAAGTACAAAGAAAAATCACCCTAAATATGGCCATCAGAGGTCTACTGAATAGTTTGATGCCCAATATGCATAGATTTACGGACCCCAAATGAAAAACATGCATATGAATTTTCACGCTAGCCAACTAAATTGCAGAAAAGAGAGTCCAACTGTGGTTTATGTGCCGTAAGACCCCCATAAAACCATATCTTTTTGGAAAATACATATTCTAGCAGATCAAACCAAGTAAAATCTATCTTTCTATACCAAAGCACCAAACACCAAAACTACACTAAAGATACATAAGGAACAATAATGCAGGGATAAAATTGCAATAAAACCACAAAAATAGCGTAAATCAGTAAAAAAACAAATAATTGATCCGACAGCGTAATTAGTGGCCGAAATTGATTAACCAATAGTCATGCTGTCAAAATAACATGTTTTTAGGCAAAACAAATGGTACAATGAATAAGTTTTTGTGTATACATATTTGTGCACTTATAAAAGTTGAGTGTGAAAATACATGTAAATAAGTGTAAATAAGTGGAGGGGAAGAGGTGATATCACTTAAACTTGAGTACAGCAGTAAAAAGTGACAAAAGTTTATCAGAGCACAAGTCACATGACTGGGGGCAGCTGGGAAACGGACAATATGTCTAGCTCCATATAAGATTTCAAAATTAAATATAAAAAAAGTTCGCCACAAATGATTATTAACCATAAAACAGCACTACTGCAACATAGAAATCTGGAAAATTTCAATCCAAACCATACAATTTCACATTTTTTAGACTATTCTTCAAAAATAATTAGTTAAAGTACTAAATATTTAAAATCCATTAAAGTTTAAACACAAAGATTGCAGTTTTCAATTAAAAAGTATCTTGCTGGGACTTCCTGCAGGGATTTAATTTTAGAATGAAGCACATTGATTGACAGCATTCTAGACACCTTCCCTGTCAATTCCAAAGCATTATTCAAGTAACATGCAAACATTGTGATCTCATTCCACAATTTTTAACAGAAGGATGCTATATGCAAATATCAAAATATAAAAAGGTCAACTAAAATATGGATTAAAGAGGTTGTTTTTTTCAGTTCAGTTGTTTTCAAAAAGTTACTCAGAAATACTTTTATATTTTAAAATGTAATGTTTCACCTTCTTAAAGGGGTTGTTCACCTTCAAACATTTTCAGTTCAGTTGGTTTCAGATAGTTCACAAGAAATGAAGACGTTTTCCCATCACTTTCTATTTGTGACTGTTTTTCTGATATTGAAGTGTAAATTTTTATTCTTCACCTTCTAAAGCAGCTGGGGGGGGGGGGGTTTGCTGACTCTGTAACTGTTGATACATGTGCAGAATCTCCGAGTTTAATTAAAGGCAGCTGTTAGAATTGATACAATAGTTGCTCATATTACAAAGTTTCTGCTGAGAAATGTATCAACTAAATGTAGCAAATAGTAACAGTTTAGATGCTCCTGGATCTTTGAGCTGCCAGACAAACACTAGAGACAGGAACATTAGATTTAAAATTTTGAGAAAACAGTATTAAAAAAAAAAAAACGTTGCTTATTGCAACCAATCTGAAAACAATTAAACTAAAAAAAAAGTTTGGAAGCAACCCCTTTAAGTCTTTCTAAAGCTGCTGGGGGGGGGTATCTTAGCTGAATTCCAGAGTTTAATTAAAGGCAGCTGTTAGGATTGATACGATAGTTGCGAATATTCCACAGATGATGCTGAAAAATGTATCAACTAATGTAGGAAATCGTAACGCCCGGATTTCGGAGTTGCCAGACTGAAATGCCAGAGGGAGAAACAGTCATTTAAACGAAGTTTTGGGGAAAAAAACTGCAAAAAAATAAAACATTAAAATATGGAAAGCAACTAAACTTTTTTTTTTATATTATTTCTGTTGAACAATTTAAAAAAAAAAAAATAAAAACAGCTGTTTGGAAGGTGAACAACCCCTTTAAAGGAGGTGGCGCAACTATACTTTTAGCAAGGTCCAACTTTTCAGTTGCCCTTTTTCCCCCCATATACATGGGGGGGGGTCAATAACTATCAGCTCCATGATGCTTTCCTTCTATTTAGTCTTTTACCTATTAATCTTCTAACCAAATTGGTGAGCTACTGAATAAAAAATAAATAAATAAAAAAAATCAGAATCACTACCTTCATCATACTAAAAGTTAATGTAAAGATAATCTATACCCTTATGGCTATTATGTCTAACATAATAGCCAGAACACTAAACCAGAGATATGAACAAAACTTAAAATTTCCAATTTAAACTTCAATTTTGGAAAAACTGTAAAAATAAATAAATAAAACAAAAAAGATGGAAAGCTATTGAAAAAAGGTTTGGAAGTTTGAACAACCCCTTTGATTAGGAAATAATCTACTTCATGGTCCCAGTAAGCAAAGTCAAACAAATCAGCAGCCCACCGAGAAGCCTCTGGATAAATAAATCCCTCCAAACCTCAGCTATAGCCTTTATCCTTTAAGTTAAAAGCAGCTCATTACACAGAGGCAGTGGACTGCTGATTTGATATCGCTCATTTGGACCAGGAACAAGAATGTGACTGTGGTTTCATTTTCAACGTTTACTGTGTGGTAGCACAAATTAAGAAAATCTAGATATACAGTAAAAACCCCATTGTACTTTTTTTCTGGTACCCTGATTTAAGGGGGGGCCACATGGATCATAACTGTTGCTTTTGAATCTGAGCTGAATGCGGAGGATCAACTGCAAACTCACTGAACAGTTGTGTCCCATGTGGGCCTCCTTCAAGTCGCTGACTAACTCAAGAGAGCTGCAAAGCAGGAAGTAGTGTTCTGTTCTGTTAGACATCCAGTCACTCCAGCCTTTATACATTACATTTTTGGCTAACTAACTATATTAGAAACATTTTTTATTTTGCACAGCCTATCTATTTAGCCAGTTTTTATTTTCACACTGAACTGTTCCTTTAACATGCATGAACAAGCAAGATATATTATTCACAAACTGAACTATTTTGTTACATAAAACCAGCGGCGCCCTAAAGCTAGACTGTGATCTATGAGCATATTGTAAGCAGGTGACCGATAAATCACAGCAGCTGTTTGATAATTTCACTAGACATAGACCATCTATTGTAAAAGGCTGGGAACTACTGCATTATAACGCATGACTAAAATTTTATAGAAATTTTTTTATTTCTATAATTTTTTTTAAAATATCTATTATTGCAGGCCTTAAATGGTCCACCCAGCATGTCCAAGGGCTCAGCATACATTAGGTCATCATTTTAATGCCATTTGGTAAAATCTTGTACAATTCATCCGTTTATGTGTAGTCATACGAATAAACGAAGGCAGAGAAAAGTAAATCGGTTCCATGGTATAATTACATTAAAGGGCATAGAGTTGCCCCATGTGCAGACAGAGCTGATTTCACAAAAAAGTCGGCTATTTCGTTCGACTACACGTGTCTGCCCCGGGAAATTTTAAGAAAGTAATAGGAAGCTGATCGCTCCTTGGTGCTCGCTGGAATCTGGAAGAATCCACGGACCAGTGCAGTTTTATGCTGATAGGAGCACTGGCCCGGGGAGTGAGGCAAGTAAATATATTCACTTGGCACACCCAAGTAAAAATGCCTTTCTTAAAGGAGAACTAAACCTTTAAAATTAAAGTGGCTAAAAATGCCATATTTTATATAGTGAACTTATTGCACCAGCCTAAAGTTTCAGCTTCTCAATAGCATAAATGATCCAGGACTTCAAACTTGTCACAGGGGGTCACCATCTTGGAAAGTGTCTGTGACACTCACATGCTCAGTGGGCTCTGAGCAGCTGTTGAGAAGCTAAGCTTAGGGGTCGTCACTAATTATCCAGCAGAAAATGAGGGTTGTCTGTAATATAAGCTGATGCTACACAGCTAAATTCGGATGCTAATTGCACTGATTTCTGTGCTGCCACTTAGTAATTATCTGTATTAATTACTAATTAGCCTTATATTGTGACATTTCTATTCTATGTTTACTGTATATTGTGTATTAAATTTATACTGTATATAAGTGACAGCAGCACAGAGCATGTGCAGTGAATCAGCAGAAAAGAAGATGGGGAGCTACTGGGGCATCTTTGGAAACACAATTTTTTACTGCTAAAGGGCTGTGGTTGCCTTGGGCTGGTACAAAAGCACAAAACATCATGTACAACATTTCTAGCTACTTCTTTAGTTAGACTTTACTTCTCCTTTAAGTGTAAAGTTTCATTTTTCACCTTCTTTTCGGGGGGGGGGGGGGGTTTGAGTTTATTTGTTAAAAGCAGCTCATTATGCAGAGGCTTCTCAGTGGACTGCTGATTTGATATTGTTCATTTGGACCAGGAAGAAGAATGTGACTGTGGTTTCATTCTCAAAGTTTACTGTGTGGTAGTAAAAATAAAGAAAATCTAAAGATACAGTAAAAACCCCATTGCACCTTTTTTCTGGTACCCTGACAAATTCGAAAAGTCCAGGAAAATGTAAAATCTGTGAAATTTTTTTTATTGGTGAGACCACAAAACATGGTGTGTAAAATTAGGTAAAAAATAAAATTGAGGTTTCCCTGTGGTAAAGTATAGTTGGCACAATCTCGAGTTGCTGATGCTAAAAAGAGGGTTATACTGTTCCTTTAAAAGAACAGTAACCCAACAACATGAAAGGGTTTTAAAGTAATTTAAATATTATGTACTGTTGCCCTAAACTGGTTAAAGTCTTAAGCTTGCTTCAGAAAGACTATTAGAGTCTACAATAGTTTTTATAAACAAGCTGCTGTCCAGCCACGGGGTTAGCAATTGAAGCTGAAAAAAAGAGAAGGGTTTTTTTTTTGTAATATATATATATATATATATATATATATATATATATATATATATATATATATATATATATATATATATATATATATATATATATATATATATATATATATATATATATATATATATATATACACACATATACACATATATATATATATATATATACATATATACACATATATATATATATATATATATATATATATATATATATACATATATACACACACAATACAAAAAAAGGTTACACATTACAGATCTGTAGAACATCAACATGTGTAATTTGTTGACCTATTTATGTATTTTCAGCTCGAATGGCTGAATTATCTTATTCAAATCAGACCATGGTTGCTAGGCTAATTTGGACACTAGAAACCAGATTTCTGAAACGGCAACTGCAAACTGGAAAAAAAAGCAAAATAATAAAAAAATCTTTTAGTATGACATAAGAGCATGATATTCTGGAAACCAATTGCATATTGTCTCAGAATATCACGCTCTACGTTATACTAAAAGTTAATTTGAAGGTGAACAACCCCTTTAATGGTAGGTGGCACACAAATTCTCTGGAAAGTCAAAATATCCATCTTAAGAGAGGGGGTTAAATGATAATGTCAGCATGGGGATGGGAATATCCCCTGTCTATATCTGATTAGGTATATCTGCATAAAAATATATTTAGATCTATTTTTGGCAGATCACATAATGTTTCTGGTTTTTTTTTTTTAAAAAAAATAAACCTTACAGAATGAGCTTGTCAATAAGGAGGGGTATTTTCCCTTTAATATTAGAGGTCTGAGTCATTCTTACAAAAAAGTCAAGAGAAAACTTTAAAAAAAGCCAAGAAGAAAATGTATTGAAAAGTAACTTTTTTTCTTTTTTCGAACAGTACACATATAGCCATCAGTGCATACCTTTAAGAGCTAGTAGTTTCTGCAGTTCTCTGTTATTGCTCACATTAAATCTTGAGGAACTCTGCCGCTTCTCTTTCTTAACAACAGCCTGTGGAGTGGGCACCTTTATTTTTGATACCTGAGCTGGAGGGGGAGTGCTGTTGGACTTTTTGTTAGATACCTTTAACAAAAAAAAAAAGAAAACTAAAATTAGAGAAGTACAAATTGATTCAAATTATAACAGAAAACATTGTGCAGAGAGAAATTGTTGGTCTGCATGCGTCGCTGCCCAAACACAAGCAATCTGGATAAATAAGGCATTCATAGAAAGGGGTAATTTGCCAGATATCAAATTAAAATAGATCATCAAACTGAAAATACCATAATTTATTTAAACCAGTATAAGCAGAACTGATACAAAGCATTTTCTTTACGGACATTGTGTTTGATCTCCTTTTGAAGAAACAAAAAACAAGCACTTCAAGACCAAAAATGTACCTCCAAGTAAAGTGAACCCTGATCATCTCTTTTTAGAAAGGACACATTTTATCAAAATAAAAAATGGATAAAGATGTCTTTCTACTCCAAACTACTAAACGAAGGAGCACTTAAGTTAGGGCAAACTTTAATTTTACAACTTTATGGTCTCACTGCCATAAAGGAAGGAATGGAATTCATTAAAAAAATTACAGTGAGAAACTCAGAAAATTAATTAATGTAACCACACTAAGGGGGTTATTTACTAAACTCCGAATGCAAAAATCATGAAAAATCTGATTTTTTTTTTAATAAAATCGGACTTTTAAAAAAATCACAAATTTTATTAAACCCAGAGGATGGAAAAGTCAGAATCAGAAAATCCGGCATCTCAGACCTGTCGAGGTTGCATATAAGTCAATGGGAGAAGTCCCAATGATTTTTTGATGTGCGTTGGGTTTCGTGCAATACCCCCGGGTGAAAATTCCGAAAAAATTGTGAAAATCGGATGAAATTTTTTTGATTTGATCGAAGTTTGTAGCAGAAAATATTGAGATTTGGATAAATAACCCCCTTAGGGTAATCCTCTGAGCACTTTTGCAATGTACATTTATTTTCTATTTTCATCAGTTTCTGAGCAGTTTTAAGATAGTTTCAGCCGTGAATGTCAGAGACCCTATCTATGAATTTCATGGATTGAATCAACCCTAGAGATACGGACACTGTTAAAGGAACAGTAACGTCAAAAAATAAGTGTTTTAAAGTAATGAAAATATAATGCAGTGTTGCCCTGCACTGGTAAAACTGCTGTGTTTGCTTAACAAACACTACTATTGTTTATATAAATAAGCTGCTGGGCTGAGAAAAGGCTCAGGTTACACAGCAAATAGCAAATAAGCTCTGTCTGTCTAATGCTGTTATCCACTATTTAACCTGTACCATATAGCCTTTTTTCAGTTTCTGCGATTGCTCCACAGCAGCTTGTTTATATGAACTATAGTAGTGTTTCTGAAGCAAACATCCGTTTTACTAGTGCAGGGCAACACTACATGATATTTTCATTACTTTAAAACACTTAAATTTTTTGGTGTTACTGTTCCTTTAAATCAAATACCTGGTATTAGCTGGCCAAAAATGCAAATATTTAATTTTTTAGATTTTAGATCCCCACTAAGACAATGACATAGCATTTTACAGTGGATAGAGTAATATCGCTAGTCTTTTATCAGCTTACCAGCTAAATTCAGATGTAGTAGACCTTTGTGATGCATCAGGTACAACTTTGGGTTTCTCCTTACAAATTTACTAATTTGTAACAACTATCAAATATGTATACAGAGATGTATGCATACTGAAGTACTCAGCTCAACCCTACAGCTACCAAACATCAATATAGGGATATGCAATATTTGAGAAACTAGTACAGCTTGTTAGGAAACCAAGTGTGTCATGCTATTACACAGTTCTGTTCATCACTCACTGACATCACAAGGTTATGATAATGACAGTCAGTGTCTCTCCTGATTCAGTTAAGACATCTAGGAACAAAAATGAGGAAAAGAAAGGTATGCTAAAAACTGTACTCCCTCCAATTTTTTAAATGTATAATAATTTTAGGCTAAGTGAAAAATCAAGGATGTGTCCTCTTTAAAACAATATAATAAAGTGGAGTTTCGATTCCAAAGTTTTGTAGATTATTGGTACAAATATGGCCAGCATGACTGATAATGCAATACTTTAATATATCTGTAAACCAGAATCCAAAAGGGGTGCCTTTACTATTTCCTCTTGTGCCAAAACACAAAAAGTTTATAGCCAAGAAAGGCTGCATTTGTATATACAAATGTGCGTTAAAACGATGCATGTAATGAAAAGTTAATTATGTGTTTGCCAGATATGATGCACACCCTACAGTTTATGGATTGCTTCCTCTAAAAGGACTGGATCCATAATAAAATGCCTGAACAGTAATTATGCAAAATGTTACCTTATTCTGTACTTTCAGCAACATTTGTACAATGCAAGGTATTTGTATCTATATATACAGCTATGGGATTCCCTATCCGGAATCCATTTGTCCTGTAAGGCTCAATTTTAAGTAAACAAATCTAATTGATCTAATGATTTTACTTTTGTAAATAATAATAATAATAATAATAATAAAACAGTACTGTTTACTTGATGGTAAATAAGCAGCATGAATCTATATTGTGGCAAAAAAATCCAAATTAGTTTATTTAATTCTTGAATGGTATTTAGCGGACTACCTGCACACATAGCTTTTTCTGGTAAACTTTTTGAACACAAAACACTGAACAAAAGAAAAATATGGCAAAACACAAGTGTTGGCCAGGACCATGTCAAGGAAAAAATAAAATGTATCAAGTAAAAATAGATGGTATGTCAAGTGAAATAACTATGTTTAATTTTTAATATAGGTATTTAGTGTAGCATCTGATTTGGCCCAAGAAGTCTTAATGTAACTGTCCATGTCAGGGAATTATTAAACAAACCTAATCCAGTAGTTTACAAGCCATTGCTTTGTCTGGGGATGACTTTTCCCCCCCAAAACACTATTTATTTTTAGACCAGTGCCCATACTCACCAATGCAAGCATACAGCAACCTTTTCAAATAGTGTCAGCACACTGCTGAATGCATGAAGCTGCATAGTAGCCATGTAGATTGAAACACACTAACCTCTAAGGGCTATTCCACACGGGGAGATAGCGACGCGTTTGCGGTCGCGGCGACAAAGCGCCGCGACAGTCGCCGCGACCGGCGCAGGCGACAGTTTTGTATGGGCGCCTATGTAAAAACGCCTGTGCTAACCACACGAGGCGATGCGCTTTTCAACAGTCGCCTGAAAATGCCTCGCCAGGCTTTTTCAGGCGACTGTTGAAAAGCGCATCGCCTCGTGTGGTTAGCACAGGCGTTTTTACATAGGCGCCCATACAAAACTGTCGCCTGCGCCGGTCGCGGCGACTGTCGCGGCGCTTTGTCGCCGCGACCGCAAACGCGTCGCTATCTCCCCGTGTGGACTAGCCCTTAATGTAATAAAGCCCCCTTTGTACATAAACGCATAATAATTCCATCACACTATAGGCTGCCCTCAGTACAGTGACCAGCATGAAAGCAAAAGGGTCTTTAAAGGGATACTGTCATGGGAAAAAAAAATTTTTTCAAAATGAATCAGTTAATAGTGCTGCTCCAGCAGAATTCTGCACTGAAATCCATTTCTCAAAAGAGCAAACAGATTTTTTTTATATTCAATTTTGAAATCTGACATGGGGCTAGACATATTGTCAATTTCCCAGCTGCCCCAAGTCATGCCTGTTGGCAAAATGGCAACCCTAGGATCAGCTTTTGCCAAACTTGTCATTCCATCCTATTGCTCTCAGTCTGACTGAAAGTAATCACACAGTCAACATTCCATGTGAATTTTACCCATAAGTTTATCCTGGTGCTTTTGCATTCACAGACGTTACCTTTAAATGTAGACTCATGCAATGAAGGACCTGGGATTCTGTCTTAAACTGGCCATAGATGTAAAGATTTTTAAAAAGATCTTTTCATTATTGCAAGACCACGATTATCTCGAAAAGATCATTTAAATTTACAATTTGTCCACCAACTAAAAAGACCATTTCAGGTGATATTGCCAGGAAAACGGAGGGTAGCTGCCTGCTTGGCCTTGCAAACATAGATAGATTGCACTGGGACCGATAACATTTTTTTAACCTGGCCGATCAATTTTCTGACAGATGTCGAACGAAAAATCGATCGTTCGATTGCCACTAACTTCACGTTAATTTGACGGATTGGTCAGATTTCGCTGAAATCCGTCGTCCACCAAAGAAAAATCTTTGCGTCTATGGGGACCTTTAGAATGACTGCCCAGAGATCCAGTAGTTTAACTTTCACTTTACTTTTGTCTCAACTTACAAAGTATTTTCCCCACAAGACAACTGGGTCACTTTCTCTCATTTAATAATTAAAATCATAACAACTGGCAACAAGTTTGTATACAGTTTTTAGTTATTGAAGAATATGCACTAAATACTGATTTCTGACTGCTATGAGTAATTGCACTGGTGCAATTTGGAATCTTTGATCATTAATCAGCCCTAATGTATAGGGTCCAATAAAGGCTTAGCACATTCCCTGCGGTAATGAGCAATATTTCCCTATATATAATTGTATTAATATAGTTCACTAGATTCCTTTTAAATGTGCTTTCCCCTTTCAGTATAAGGTTTTTTTTTTCTTGGGCATATTCCTTCTGCAAGAGATTTAGGGGAAGATTTATTATGTGGTGTAAAAACCGGCTGACTAATACAACACACATTGTGAAATCTTTTTTACACACTTTTTCTTGGAGCAACTTGCACCAGAAATTGCTTACAAAGGTCTGAAGCAGTGTAAAATAACATGATTCATTGTGGTCTGGCATGGTGCAGAGAGACTTGCGAATTGCTAATGTGGCACCGCTATTCAAAAAGGGATCCCATTCTCAGCCTCAAAACTATAGGCCAGTTAGTCTGACTTCAGTGGTAGGAAAGATTTTCAAAGGGATATTAAAAAATAATATACTTGAATTCATTGAAAATAAGGATACAATTGTACCAGAATGGTTTAATGCATAATAGATCTTGCCAGACTAATTAAATTTTTTTTTTTATGAGAAGGTGAGCAAGGACCTCGACTCTAGTTAAATTAAGGAATGTCGGCCTGGAACGTAGTATATGTACTTGGATAGAAAACTGGCTAAAATATAGATTACAAAGAGTGGTGGTAAATGGAATATTTTCTGATTGGACCAGTGTTAGTGGAGTATTGCAGTGCTCTCTACTTAGGTCTTTGCTTTTCAACTTGTTTATTAAAGACCTGGGGGCGGGCATTGGAAAGAATGTTTCTATTTTTGCTGATGATACTAATTTTGTTCCATGCAGGATGCTGCCAGTTTGCAGAGTGATTTGACTAAATTGGAAAACTGGGCAGCAAACTGGAAACTGAGTTTAATGTTGATAAATGCAAGGTTATGCACTTTGGCAGAAATAATATAAATGCAAGTTATGCACTAAATGGCAGTGTGTTGGGTTGTCGTTAACTGAGAAGGATCTACGTTTTTTTTTGTAGATAAGTTGTTTTAATTCCAGGCAGTGTCATTCAGTGGCTACTAAAGCAAATAAAGCAATGGCTTGCATAAAAAATGTCATTAACTAAAGGGATGAAAAAAAAATAATGTTGCCTCTTTCTAGGTCCCTGGGCAGTTTTGGGCTCCAGTCCTTAAAGGAACAGTAACAACAAAAAAATGAAAGCGTTTTAAAGTAATGAAAATATTGTGTAGTGTTGCCCTGCACTGCTAAAACTGATTTGTTTGTTTCAGTAACACTACTATAGTTCATATAAACAATCTGCTGTGTAGCAATGGTCGAAATTAAAAAAAGGCTATATGTCAGAAAAGGCAACACGGCGAGGATCCATCATGCGGCGCTCAACTTTCCTCCCTGGCTATCTCCTATAAGGAAAGCAGGGTGGACAAATCGAGCGCCGCACGATGGATTGTCAGATCGCCTTTTCTGAAGAGCAGCACAAGTGGAGTTTTGGTAAGTTATTTCTTAATAAAGGTATAAATATATAAAAGTTTAATATGCCTATGTTTTTTTTTCGTTCTACACTAATTTTTTTAATTAAAAAAATGTATGTTACTGGTCCTTTAAAGGAACAGTAACATCAAAAAAAAATAATGAGTGTTTTGGGGTTGAACTTGATGGATTTTAGTCCTTTTTTTTTAACCCAATTTAACCATGTAAGTTATTTTCTGTGAATTTTGTTTTACGCAGCATAATAAACTGGCCCCTTAATGTCAGACTTGCAGCCGGGGGGATAGTAAGGCTTGCTTTTCTATCTAGACAATATTGGCTGAACCCTCCCAGGTCTGCCAACACCTTTTATCAGAAGAGTTGAAAGTAACCACAAACTTGCCATACAAGATTGACTGGTATGAATTAATTACCGTCATTTCTTCAACAGAAGCGTTTTAAAGGGTAGTACAGATACAGGATGCCTTTTTCACAAAGCCAGGCATTACAGGATGGCCATCACCTATATATCCAAATTTTATAAGCAACGAAGTATTGCAGCCGGGGAACAGTAATGGCTTAAAAAAAGCTTCCTATAAATTATTTAAAAAAAAAAAAAAAAAAAGGCTGAATGTGGATCCTGGGCCTTGAGTTAACATTTAAATTTTTCGAAGATCATTTAAAGCTGATTAAAAGCTGGTTAAAAAATGTAAGTAAACACACAGAAATAATAAATTTTTCTACTGATACGCATATGATATGAAACCTCTTTATCCAGGTATTTCCATAATTTGGACATCCATGCGAAAAATCTCTTCTTCGTGGCGACTAATTTCCCCGATCTGCCTTCCGCTGGCTAAAATGAAAATCAACTGGGGGCAGGCACTCTGATCGATTCGTTTTCTGAACTCGGCAGTAATTGCCTCACGAGGAAACTTTGGGCAGCTTCGGAAAACGAAGCACTCAGAGTGCCTGCCCCCCGGTGATTTTAATTTTAGCCGGGGAAGGCAGATCGGGGAGATTAGTCGCCACGAAGGAGATTTGTCGCCTGGCGAATCTGCCCATGTGCCCAGACCCTTAAAGAAATTAGAAAGTCTACTTTCCTGACCACTTATATCACAAAGTATTTGCGGGGCCTTTAGACAGCCTTAACATTTTTAAGTAACACTGACCATTTTACTAGAAACCTGATAAATGTCAGCCAACAGCATAATCCAATGAAGGTTGATTTATTGCTTAGGATGAGTGTACTGAAGTTAAAGGAAATGCTACATAGAATGTGTAGCAACTTTTTTTTATTTTTTTGTATTGTTTTGCCACAATACACTGCACAACATAAATATATAAACAGTATAAAAGATAGAAATCATCCCGGAGTACTTAATTAGTGTTACCACTAGATGTCTTGACTGTCCATGGTTTATTTCCCAAGGCTGATCCTTCTTTTGGCTGTCACAGCACTGTCAGGCAGCTACAATAAGCTTAAGTACTGATATAAAATTTATTTACAGTCTATCAGTGACTCACAACTCCTCCCCTGCTCAGAGTGAAGGCTGAAAGTACACTGCAGCCTTGGAACAGAAAGGAAGACTTAAGTCAAGTACCCAGTTGTAACAGTTGAGAGAAGGGCGAGGAAAGCGGCACTTTTTTGGAGGGAGAGCACTAAGTTTTTCTTTTAAAATTATACCAATCCTATAATCTACTTTTGGTGTGACAGTTTTCCACTGTTAATAGTTTTTTTTCTTTTTTTTGAAGTTTCCTATACGCAGCTTTGAGAGCAAGTAAAACTAAGGGGGAATTTCACTGCATACAGTCAGGTTTTTTATTAAAGTATATTGGAGATAGGTTTCTTTTTCATTAAAGAAAGTAAAAATGGGATTTTATTGTTTTGCCTTTACATCCCCTTTAATTAAAGGGCAACTAATCTCCTTGTGTATCGGTGCCCTTAGGCTAAATAGCTGCTCTCACTGTTAAACAGCATCTATATGTTACATTTTAATTGTTTAAAAACACTTTAATTTTTTGGTGTTACTGTTCCTTTAACAACATCACAGGTTAAATGTTGGACTGCAAACAAAAGAAAAAAAACACATAAGAAAAAAGATCATTTGCATCTACATCAACTAAGGCTAGAACTCCACAAGCATTTTTCGGCAAATCTACGCCCGCTGACAAAATGCACGAGGATAGAGAAACAGTCGTCAAGATTCTAATTGGACTGAATGAAACGTCGCAGGTAAAAACTACATTACATCCAACGCAACTGTCGGATGTGGACGCAGAAAGAAGCGTTTGCATCTGCCAGTCGGACTGTGTAGTTGTTACCTCCGACTTTCATTCAGTCCAATTATATCTTGACGCGTGTGACTCCGTCGTTTTGTGCGTTTTGTAGGTGGGCGTCAATCAGATGAAAATGCTCTTGGAGTCCACCCTAAGCGTTTGATACTCCCCTCAACAAATCAAGCAAGCAATTCATTTGTGCACCTATTAACTTACTTCATGCTCAGGATTATCTTGGCCTTCTTTTCCACTTTTTACACTTTTACCAGCTTTTGGAGGTTCCTGAAATATATATGATATAAAGTTTCAGATAAATTAAATGATTATGTTAAAGTGATACTAACACTAAAAAAGTACTTTTTAAAATATTAATGTACATTACAAATTCCCTATAGGTCATGCTGACCGCTTTTCGCTGATAGGACTGCATTTGTAATGAATTGTTACTTTAAGTTCCTAAACCTGGCTGTTTTGCCAACCTGACTGTCCTTTCTTAACCTATCAGTTAGAGTTTCTAATGCTAACGGACTCCTGCTGCACAAATATGGCAGCCCCCTCACACAGGAACATGGAGGACCAGATAGGTAATGTTCATGCATTGGGTAAATACTTTTATGGCAAAATTAACATGCAAACACAATGTTATGATATATGGAAAAAGGTCTATTTTCTGGTGTCAGGATATAATTCTGTTTTTGCTATTGATGTCCAAATCAGAAAACATTTTTTGGGAAAATACCTTCAGCAGTAGTAAAGATTCATGGTGAAAAATGATAAAAGGTACACAGAATGAGTGAATCAAAAAGGTTAAGAGGGAAAACAAACATTTGAGAAAACATTTTCTAAAATTAGAATGAAATGCATTAAACATGCAAATGTATATTATAGATAGATAGATAGATAGATAGATCTTATTGCAGGAAATTAATAAACGTATTCTTTTGTAGACGGCTATTTATTACGCTGATTTCAATTTATACTGACCACTATATTGTCTTGATACAAATGAAAACTGCGCTGGTGGTAATTCTAATACGACATCTGTTTGTTCGTTTTTCATGCGTTTTCTGTTTTTTGTTCTTATTCAAAAAAAAAATCCCAGTTTGCGGTCATATAATTTGAGATTCACTGTGGACAAATCAAAACCTGGCAAACTAGATGCTATTGCCTCATTGGTTAATTCTAGGTTTGCCAGGTTTTGATTTGGCCACAGTAAATCTCAAACTACATGACAGCAAACTGGGATTTTTTTTTTTTTTTTTTTGAATAACAAAAAAAAAAACGGAATACGTCTGAAAAATCGAACAAACAGATGTTATATGAGAATTACCACCAGCGCAGTTTTCATTTGTATCAAGACAATATAGTGGTCAGCAGGTCCGGACTGAGAATTAGCCATTTCATTTACACAGGGGCCCAATCAGCCCACACAGAGGCCCAAACAACCCCCACCAGCCCACTAAATAGTGACTTTCTATGGGACCTTATAGCAGCCCCTCTGGCAGTTGCCAGAACCCACAGATTGCCAGTCCGGGCCTGGTGGTCAGTATAAATTGAAATCAGCGCAATAAATAGCCATCTACAGAAAAATATGTTTATTAATTTCCTACAATAAGAACATAAAACGTATAACATATGAAAGTACTCTTTCCAAGTATGTATAACCAATTACTTGAGTGTTGCCAAACACTAATAAGTCTGTATTTCATTTCTAAATGCCTACCCTGCTGAGAGATAAAAAAAAATACAAAAACAGGTAAATCTCTACTATAATAGAATTACTCTTTTTGCACATAAAGCTTTAGGGCACTGAGACAAGGGTAGGTTGGAAGGATCAGCAGCCTGTATATATAGACTATAGAGGATTAGAAGGCACATATAAAAGGCGTCTGTCAGAAGCTTCCAATGACCCTCGCATGGCTGCTGTAAAGCTTCTCCCATTAGAGCCAAGTGTCCTTCCCGGGTTACACAATACACAAGGCTAATGTTAGACTGAACTCTAAAGCTGCTGGTGCAACACCTGAGGCGACTTTGTGCGTCTTGATACCTCCCTGGCATAGGGATACGAGTGAATAAGTGTACAATTCAGCATCCTTCAGATGACTTACACTTCCCCGGAACTTCTGCCACTAACAAGGAAGGCCTAGGGAACCCGCTAAACTTCAGAGCCTGCCCCATCTTACCACAACCGGACTTTCCGCTTTGACAATTAACTCGCTTACCCGGGTGCTCTTCCTGTCTCACTTCAAAACTACGGGCTAGAAGTGAACAGCGGCGGGTGCAGCACGGAACACTGCTACAGGTACACCGGAAGCGCTAACATCTACTCACTTTATCTTTCTTGTTTTTATTAGGCATTGCGGCGGCTTTCCGTGCGCCTCCTCCTCTTTCCGGTGGCTGTGGTACTCCGGTGACACTCACGCACCCCTCCCCCGCCGCCTCACTGGTTTCTCCGTCTCAATCTCGCTCTTCCCCCCCACTTTTTTTCCCAGGCTGCTGCCGCAGCGCCTCACCTCCGGCCACGCCTTCTCCCATTGGCTGCCCTGCATCACGTGCGTTAACGTCAGCGCTCACTCACATAGCCCTCCACCCACAGTACGCCGTGTCCGCCCATATTCATCTACAATTGGCTTTCTCCTGTCACGTGCTCTAACTCATCCTGTCATGTACACGGCTTTGCTGTACGTCACTTATAGTGTATCTGTCTAATCGATCTTCTTAAAGGACCAGTAACATTAAAAAAAAATTAAATTAAATTTTTTTTTAAAAAATGTATTTGTACATAACGAGAAAAAAACACCAAGACACATTTACCTTTAATTCACATAGTATGAAGGAGGCCACAAACATCCGCAGGACTGTGCTGCAACTTTTTATTTCAAATTCCACATGTTTCGAGTCGACAAGGACCGTTTTTCAAAAAAGGGTCCTTTTGAAAAAAGGTCCTTGTCGATTCGGAATATATTGTGGCATTTGGAATAAAAAGTTGCAGCACAGTCCTGCGGATGTTTGTGGCCTCCTTCATACTATGTGAAATGTCGAATATTTGGCCTTTACGGTGTGACCTAACTAAGAAGGTGAGCCCACTAGATAAGAAGTTAAGGGTAGGGATGGGTGAATTTGACCCGTTTTGTTTTGCCAAAAATTCGCCGCCGGCGAAATGTCGCAGACACCCATCAAAGTCAATGAGTGTCAAAAAAAATGTAACGGACGGCAACATTTTTTTGACGCGCGTCTTCTTTTTTTTGACGCACAACACCAAACAAGTCTATGGGCGTCATTTCTGTGGTGAAACATGAGAAAAAATTCGCCCATCCCTAGTTAAGGGACGTGCTGGGAAAACTGTATAAGATTGACATTTACCTTTACATTTGCAAAGTCTTTATTTAGCATATCTCCCAACATTTAGGAAACAGAAAGAGGGACGAAAAGATTTGGTGCGCGTGGGGTGGCTACATTTTTGGCCACACTCACTTTTGTGGCCACACCCCCTAATTACCATGTCAATTTTACGTAATTTGGCAGGTTATGAAAGTTTAAACAAATTTCTATGGTTTTTATGTGTTATTATTACAGTTTTGCAAATGAAGGTGAACTGCCCTTTAAGCTATGAGTCTTCGTTCTTATCTTATCAAACTGTTACAAAAGTATGTTAAGTATCTATTCTATCCAATTAAGTTAGAAACTTTGTATCTGTTTCTGGCTGTTCAGTGCAGCAGATCAAAATGAATCTCAGAACTTATCAGTACAAATACAGGACAGTGGGTTGAGCTGTCAAAAGCGGGATTGTCCGGCTCAAAACGGGACAGTTGGGAGGTATGAATAACTTATCGATACGCCGCTTGCACTCCTCTTCGGAAAAGGCATCAGGGCGACGATCTATCGCGCAACACTCGATTTCTCCCACTGCCTTCTATAGGAGATAGCCAGGGAGGAGAAATCTAGCACCGAACGATGGATCGTCGCCTTTTCTGAAGAGGAGCACAAGCGGCGTATCGGTAAGTTGTTTCTTAATAAAGACTTTGCTAATTTAAAGTTAAATGCGTCTTGGTGTTTTTTTTTGGTTATGTACAAATAATTTTTTTTATGTTACTGGTCCTTTAAAGGAACAGTAGGGTTGCCACCTTTGCTGATGGCTTAACCCGAACATGGGTAGCAGGGCAGATAACATTGGGGGTGGGGCAGTGATGTAGGAACAGGCATGATGACATCAGAGGTGGGCAGAATGATGTTTGTGGAGTTATGACACCAGGACAAGGTTATTGCATCACTTAGATGCAACTGGCTGGATTTCTATCCAGTTTTCGCAATGTTTTAAAGCGTTGATGCCCAGTTAGGGTTGCCACCTTTTCTGGAAAAAAATACAAGCCTTCCTATACATTTATCTTTTTTCCCTATTAATAAAATTGGGATCAACCATAATTTTTACTGGCCAGGTGGCAACCCTATGCCCAGTCCAAAACCACATAGGTGGCAACCCTATCTACAGTTGCCACCTGTCTGGTTCTGACCCATACAGCCCGATATTTTGAAGGGCTGCAAGGGTCAAAACTTCCTGCAATGTCTTCCAAATAAGGAAAACCGGGCAGGATTCCCCTGATTGACACGGCGATTGACCAATTGCCGCATCAGAGCCACACCCCCTGACATCATGGACACTCCCACCTATGTCACAGCCCTCTGATATCACAGCCCGCCCCCTTGCCCAGTCTCCACCGTTGCAAAAGGTGGCAACCCTAACCCTATCTCTATCTATATTCTGCTTGATGATTAAGCCCAATCCTTTAATTACATGTATGAGATCTATTATACATGAATCATTTATCCAGAAAGCTCTGAAATACAATGCTAATTTAGAGAAAAAAAATTCTTATTTTTGATTGATTTGCAATAATAATCTGTAATAATTAGTCATGAGCGAATAAATTTGCCTGGCACAAATTCACGGCAAATTTGCACATTTCACGGCCAGCAAAATTTTTTGGATGCTCATCCGAAAAGTCACTTGCATCATCGCACGTCAACACTATTCGAACGCCCATTGACTTTTACGCCAGCGTCAGCTTGGACACGTTCGTCAATTTCTGATTTTCGCGATTATTCGTTAAAATGTCTGATTTTTACAATTTTTGGTGAAAATGTCAGATTTTCTCGAGTTTTTCGTGAAAATTTCAGAATTTCGTGATTTTTTCGTTGAAACTTTCTGATTTCACGATTTTCCCGTGAATTTATTTGCTGTTTCGACAATTTCGCAGGAAATTTGCGATTTTTTTCATTGAAACGGGAGAAATTCACCCATCGCTAGTAATAATAAGAAAGGTGAGTATCTTAGTATTTAAATGCTTTTCATCTACAGTATTAGCCAGATTATTGTTTGGGTTTCATAAGGTTGAAAAGCAAGATTTCAGACCTGAACAGACCTTACAAAACCAAACTGTTCGGGTCAAAACCAAACAGGTGGCAACCATACAGTAACACCAAAAAATTAAAGTTTTTAAAGTAATGAAAATATCATGTAGTGTTGCCCTGCACTGGTAAAACTGATGTGTTTGCTTCAGAAACACTACTATAGTTCATATAAACAAGCTGCTGTGCAGCCATGGTGTAAATTGAAAAAAAGACTATATGGTACAGGTTAAATAGTGGATAACAGATAACACCATTATGTTCTACAGAGTTTATCTGCTGTGTAACCTGAGCCTTTTCTTCTTTGAATGGCTGCCCCCATTGCTACACAGCAGTTTATTTATTTAAACAACAGCAGTGTTTCTGAAGTAAACACACCAGTTTTACTAGTGCAGGGCAACACTGCATTATATTTTTATTACTTGAAAACAATTACATTTTTTGATGTTACTGGTTCTTTAAACAGTACAGTAGTGGCTTTACGTTCATATTTCTCGCGAGAACCATTATTGGCGTGTAGGTTACAGTAAGCGGTGACTATGAAAGTAGCGTTGAGCTTGCGGATGTTGTTGAAAGCCGGAAGTTGATTTTCGTTGACTTCCGAAGGGTAATGTGTCCAGCACTCCCATGTTTAAAGGGATTTTTATTGTGGTGGTTCTTGGCTGTACAACAACATTTAAATAATAAATAAAGTGTCAGCAAAGTGTATTTTGCTCAACTAACATGATGAATTTGGAATTATTTCTTAGGGTGTCAGGGTTCCACTGAACACCAATGCTATTTTTTTAACCCCCTGCCCACCAAATAACCCAGTAGGTATCCCCTGGCCCTGACCACCAATGTATTTTTTAATTTTCAGGGGGCACTGGCACCAAAAGTTTTTTAAACTTGTAGGGGGCCCTGGCACCAATTATTTTCAACTTGTAGGGGGCCCTGGCACCAATGTTTTTTACAGTGGGGGGGGGGTTGAGGATACACAAAATGTTGCCGAATGTGGCCCAGAAATTTCTGATAGTGGTCCAGAACATATTCTAATTCTGGGATGTCTAGGCTATGCCTACTGTGTTAAATGGAGGCTTAATGGTGGATAGAAGCAGCAAGTAGAGTGTAGTTATAAGCTTCTTTGCAGAGGCAGCCCTAAACATTCAGTTTTATATTAGAGGTTACAAGTGGTATGGTCCTTCCGTGGAACTGTGTTCTTAAAGCTCGACTCAATTGGAAGTAAAAAAACCAGGGGAGAGACTGGGAAGGGTAGTTCCTTACTTTAGTATGTCCCTTAATGTATATTAAAGGACTTACCATTGTGGCCATATTTTGTACCCTACCATGTTCTGGAAGTGCAGTAGAAAGGAGTTTCCCCTTAGGGGTAAGTGGGGAGATAGGAGTGGTGGCACTAGGCAACACACTTTTAAGAACTGCCATCCATGCTTTGTAGGGTGTGAGTATAACCGGGTGCTCAGTTTGGAGATGTGAGAGTTTGTGAAAGGGGATATATTTAAGCAGGGGCGCTTAGCCAATGAGGCAAGTTGAGGCTCTCGTCTCAGGCGGCAGCGCCCCACTAGGTACCAGGGGCAGCAAAAATGCTTCTTCTGGTACATTAAAGGGATACTGTCATGGGAAAAAAAAAAATTCCAAAATGAATCAGTTAATAGTGCTGCTCCAGCAGAATTCTGCACTGAAATCCATTTCTCTAAAGAGCAAATTTTTTTTAATTCAATTTTGAAATCAGACATGGAGCTAGACATATTGTCAATTTCCCAGCTGCCCCAAGTCATTTGACTTGTGCTCTGATAAACTTCAATCACTCTTTAGGGCTATTCCACACGGGGAGATAGCGACGCGTTTGCGGTCGCGGCGACAAAGCGTCGCCAGGCTTTTTCAGGCGACTGTTGAAAAGCGCATCGCCTCGTGTGGTTAGCACAGGCGTTTTTACATAGGCGCCCATACAAAACTGTCGCCTGCGCCGGTCGCGACGACTGCCGCGGCGCTTTGTCGCCGCGACCGCAAACGCGTCGCTATCTCCCCGTGTGGACTAGCCCTTACTGCTGTACTGCAAGTTAGAGTGATATCACCCCCTCCCCCCCAGCAGCCAAACAAAAGAACAATGGGAAGGCAACCAGATACAGATAACAGCTGCCTGGTAGATCTAAGAACAACACTCAATAGTAAAAACCCATGTCTCACTGAGACACATTCAGTTACATTGAGAAGGAAAAACAGCAGCCTGCCAGAAAGCATTTCTCTCCTAAAGTGCAGGCACAAGTCACATGACCAGGGGCAGCTGGGAAATTGACAAAATGTCTAGCCCCATGTCAGATTTCAAAATTGAATATAACAAAAATCTGTTTGCTCTTTTGAGAAATGGATTTCAGTGCAGAATTCTGCTGGAGTAGCACTATTAACTGATGCGTTTTGAAAAAAACATGTTTTCCGATGACAGGATCCCTTTAAGAGCTCTCTGCGCTAGCATAAAAATTGAAAAATGTTATTTGAATTTCGAGTTCTTGGGAGTTTATGGGAGTTTTTACAAGCTTCCAAGAACTTTATATTCGACCCATGATAAATCTGCCCCATAATAATCACTTTCTAAAATTTCTTGCACTATGTTTCCCCTTGAAATGTTTGTCTGGCATTTTATACTTGCTCTGTTTTTGAACCTTAAAGCACCATGCTTTTCTGTCATGCCAGAGATGGCATGTCTATATTGGATACACATGATTTTGTTATTTTTCTCTGGTGAGTTTGCCTGATAAGAGACTGGAATAATATTTCCAAAAAAAACTCATTACTTTGTAGGGCTGTTTGTTACTGATTTAATATTTAGTATTTCTGTCGCTTGTCTAGTGTCTTTACTATGGTAAGCCACAACTTTGCCACATTTCTTACCTAGTTCTAAGATATTGGCTTTATGGTACTGGAGACACATAAGGCAATCACTGTTGGAAAAAAAATGTGTCCCCGTATAAATACAATTTACAACTACAGTATATATTCCCTTTAATGCTGCTAGCTTTTTGTTAGTAATAATGTGACTGTGACTTGTGTGGCTTATAGGCCATCTGTTATTCAGAAAGGTTATATACACCAGATGCCCATCAGAATCTATTCTCTAGAGACTGATGTGAAAGTTGCTTGGAATGTTTTTCTCTTTAATAATGCATGAAGAAGTTTGTCACTGTTTAGCTGAAATGCATCTACACAATATTCTTTTTTGTCTCCTATGCAAAAAAACAATTGCAGCTTTCTTTCTTTCTTTCTTTCTTTCTTTTTTTAAGGAAAACACTATGCAATTATCACACGTCACTTTATTTATTGCAATAAGCTTTTAATTATCATATGTTTAAATTATAGCACAACCAGCTATATCAGTCAGATCTAATTTAAGGCAGCTGTATTGATACCCTGCCTAAGTTTGAATGATGAACTAATAATTTAATCAGCTGATTTCTGTGCCTTATTTTTTATCATTACAGTGTCAGTTCACTATTCAATTAAACCTATAAATGTGTTCTTGTCTCAAAGATAACATAATCTGATTTAAATGGGCAGCAGTGCATAAATAACTTTTAAATTGCTATACAGGTATTCACCTGAATAGCACTGTAATTGTTTAAGGGTAAGGTCACACTGAGCGTTTCAGGGAGATTTAGTTGACTGGTGACTAATCACCTCGTCTTTGCAGCGACCAATCTCCCTGAACGCCTTCCCTCACTCTTGCGCTGGCTAGAATGAAAAATCGTCGGCGCTAAGCACACACAGCGATTCGTTTTCCGAAGTCGCCCGAAGTTTCCTCACGAGGAAACCTGCTTCATGTAAATAAATCATTTTCATAATAATGTACTTTTTTAGTAATATGTGCCATTGGGTAATCATAAATAGAAAACTGCCATTTTAAAAAATAAGGGCCACCCCTTGGGATCTTATTATTCACAGTGCACACAAAAATGACTTAAACAGGACAAACTGAAACAACCAGTGACTCAATATTGGCTACAAGCTAAGCATTCAATTACATATTTTAAGGGGTTATTTATTAAAGTCAGATTTTTTTCTGGTCTGACTTTTTTGTGATTTATTAAAACTATTTTTTTCCTCCATTTTGTCACACTGATATCGCAGCAGCCAATAGAAGACAAAACATTTGGACCCTTACAACTGTATTTGATATTCTGGTATATTTATGACTGCAAGTCTAGTGGGTTAAGTGCAATTTTAAATGCACAACTGCAATGTATTTAAAGGAACAGTAATAAGAAAAAAAATAAAGTGTTTTAAAATAATGAAAATATCATGTAGGGGCAGATTTACATACAGTCGAATATCGAGGGTTAATTAACCCTCGATATTCGTCCGGCGAATGTAATGCATCGATCGAACGATTTTTCTTCGACCAAAAAATTGTTAGGAAGCCTATGGGGACCTTCCCCATAGGCTAACATTGCACTTCGGTAGGTTTTAGGTGGCGAAGTAGGGGGTCGAAGTTTTTTTTAAAGAGACAGTACTTCGACTATCGAATGGTCGAATATTCAAAGATTTTTAGTTCGAATCATTCGATTCGAAGTCGTAGGTCGAAGTAGCCAAAAAAAAAGTTTTTTTTATTCTATTCCTTCACTCGAGCAAAGTAAATGGGCCCCGTAGTGTTGCCCAGCACTGGTACAACTGGTGTGTTTGCTTCAGAAACACTACTATACTCAGGCCCGGATATGTGGCAAGGCCACATAGGCCTGGGCCTTGGGCGGCAAAAAATAGGGACGGCATGCCACCCAGCTGCATTATGGGGACATGTGCATCCCCATTCAATTACACCAGCTGCGCCTGCGCTTTTTCGCCGGCGCGCTGGGAAGGGGAAGTGTAGGTGGGCGCTAGGACTGCGCTGCCGCCTGGTCGGACCACGCGGCCTAGGGGCGGCCGGCAAACAAATCCGGCGCTGACTATAGTTCATATAAACAAGCTGCTGTGTAGCAATAGTGGAAATTTAAAAAAAGGCTATATGGCACAGGATACACAGTGGATAACAGATAACACAATTATGTTCTACAGAGCTTATTTGCTGTGTAAATAACCTGAGTCTCTTCTCCTTTGTATAGCTGCCCCCATGGCTACATAGCAGCTTATTTATTTAAACAATAGTAGTGTTTCTGAAGCAAACACAGTAGTTTTACCAGTGCAGGGCAACACTGCATTATATTTTTAATGCTTTAATTTTTTTTTTTTTTTATGTTACTGTTCCTTTAACTGCAATGCAGAATTTTCCCCATGATTCCGGTACAATTGGAGTCACCAGGGGGACATTCAGCTAATTCAACTGTGGATTTTTTTAGTCTGGCTTGTGACATTTTGAGCATTTGTGTGAGAGTGATGTGCACCATATACTTTTTCAGCACAACTGCACTTCACTGATTGATGCAAGTGGTGGTGGAGACCCTGGAGTTATGATCTGGTTTAAAGGTGGTGGTAGCTCCAGATACGGGTAGCTTCAGATTTCCCTGCATCAATAGGCACCTGTAATGTATCCATTCTGCTCATGGCAAAAGACAAACACATATGCCTCTGGGCCCTTAAAGGAAAAGTTACACTAAAAAATGAAACTGTTTTAAAGGAACGTTAATATAATGTACTGTTGCCCTGTACTGGTAAAACTGGTGTGTTTGCTTCAGAATTATATAATTATATAATATATTATATAGAATTATGTAATTTTTTATAACCAAGCTGCTGTGCAGCCATGGGGGGCAGCCAATCAAGCACAGGATACACAGTAGATAACAGATAAGTTCTGAGGAATCCCATTGTATACTACAGAGCTTATCTGTGATCTTCTGTGCCTTTTCTCCTTTTTCAGGTTTGAATGGCTGCCCCATCTTGTTTATATAAACTATTGTAGAGTTTCTGAAGCAAACACACCAGTTTTACCATTGTAGCACAGCACATTATATTTTCGTGACATTATAATACTTTAGTTTTTTGGTGTTACTGTTCCTTTAAGATATCAGTAATGTTGCCCTTTAGAAGTAGGAGATGCCATTGCTAAAAATGAAAACTCACAACAGCTGAAGGGGTTCAGGCTACTTGGTACTGATAATTCATAACTAGTGAAACTTTTGTCTATTTGTTGAGTTGCAGTTAAAAGCAGGCAGAGGGCTAAGGATTGGCAGGAAGTTTCAGATTAAAATATCTGAAAAATGACTTGTTGCTATAACAAAGCAATGTCACAATAACAAAGCAGTTTCCATCCAATAAGGCAACTTTAGTTGATTGCATGAGAAAGATAAGGGAGTTGTGCCCCAGTCACCTACAAGCAGGGCCTCCATTAGAAATCATGGGGCCCTGTACAACAACATTTTTGGGGCCCCTGGCCCTCACCCCAGATCCCACCCACTCTACACCACACAAGTTATAAAAAGCTATTGATGGTCAGGGCCCCCCTATAAGTTAAGAAAAAAAAAACATTGGCACCAAGGCTCCCTATTAATGTTCTTTTTAAAAAAACATTGGCGCCAAGGCCCCCGTTACAAGTTAAAAAAAAAAATTGGGGCCCCAGAGAATTTTTTTTAAAAACATTGGTGGCAGGGGCCTATTGTAAAAGGGATGATAATTTTTATTGTTTAATTTAATATAATATATGCTTAGTTAGATGTCTGGATATATTTGGGTCGAACCACTAAAAGTTGGCAGACCTCCCAAAAATTAATTAGGGAAGATAATAAACTGTTAAGTATGTGTCGTTTTGCGGCATTCTTGTTCAAATATAAGTATCTGAGATCAATTAATGATGTGTCAATATGAGTCTGTGTTATGATGTTAACTTGTTTCGGTTTATAAGTAACAATGTAGATTCTTTAGGGATAGATGTAGTTTTTCAACATATTCTATGAGGAGTTTTTTCTGTAGAATCACAAAGCATGAAATCGGTTTTAGCAATGAGTTCAATAATAATAATATAAATTTAAAAGAAAATTGGGACATGAACATCTTAAAAATTTAATTGAAGCATTTAAAATGCACATAGAGATGTTTTACTGTGATTTGCATGCTCTTTATCAAGTAATAATTGATTCAATTTGAAATTGTATAATGTTCTTTAAATAATGAACTTTGTAGTAGTAATATTCCGTTGTGTTAAGAGTTAATTGTTTTTAAATACTAAGTCCGATGGGAGTACCCTAAGTAGGGTCATCCAGGACGTCATTTCCTCTAATTAAGTTTAAATTGCTGTAACGGTCATTTTGTAAATAAGTGCCTATGATTACGTATCTGCTGATACGAAACGCGTTAGGACGCATACCTTTTAACTACATGGAATAAAGTTATTCTTTTATCCTCATGGCTGTGGTCGCAGGAGTGCGTGCAGATTTATTTTGACTATTAAAATAATAGATTGGTGGCCAGAGGTTTAAAAAAATAAAAAAACACACATTGGTGTTCAGTAGAACTGAACTCGTGGCTTCAGGACTTCAATTACGGCTCCTTTTGTGACTTCAGGTCTTTTCGCCGCTTCGGGACTTCCTTTGTGGCTTCAGGACTTTGGCTGTTCGGCACATTGGTTTTTTGGGACTTCAGGACAGGCGGCACAGCTTCGGCGCTGTCAAGGGGGGCGCGGCTATATCAAAATGTGCAGCACAGCTGGGCCCCCCTGGTACACTTGTAGCCCCTTTAGCCCCCTGATGGCGGCCCTGCCTAGAGGGCTCACTTCCCTCCCCGTGTGCTGCTAAGAACATCAGCAGATCAGACCAGTTGTGATTGGGTGGAATCACACTCCATTCTCTCAACTCCGTTATTTAAAGATTTTAAAAAATTAGAGATGTTTGGCTACTAAGTTAATACTACCAGATTTTCTCCACACATAAATCATCTGCTCTAAGTATGACCTAATAAATTTATGTGTTGTTGTCTAAGGGGCACATTTACTTAGCTCGAGTGAAGGATTAGAAGGAAAAATACTTTGAATTTCAAAGTATTTTTTTGGCTACTTCGGCCATCGAATTGGCTACTTCAACCTTGAATCGAAACGATTCAAACTAAAAATCGTTCGACTATTCGACCTATCGATAGTTGAAGTACTGTCTCTTTAAAAAAAAATTCGACCACCTACTTCACCACCTAAAACCAACCGAGCACCAATGTTAGCCTATGGGGAAGGTCTCCATAGGCTTTCTAGGCAATTTGTGATCGAAGGAAAATCGTTTGATCGATGGATTAAAATCCTTCTAATCCTTCGAATCGTTTTTCCTTCGATCGTTCGATCAAACGAATTGCAGTAAATCCTTCGATATTCGAAGGATTTAACTTCGATGGTTGAATATCGAGGGTTAATTAACCCTCGCTATTCGACCCATGGTAAATGTGCCCCTAAGAGTTGAGTGAAAAATTCTTACAGTCAGGTCTGCAGATCATATTCACTGGAACGGCAAGTGTGTCCTCTAGTGGTTAACAGTTGTTTAAACTAATAGTGATCATTTACACAGCTATTTCTTCTATAAAACACTATGGGGCATATTTATAAAGATGATTAAAAAAACCTATAAAAATGACCATATAATCAATATAATATGATAATAAATAGGGGATAATAAATTAAACACAGTAGTCATATCCCACTCCAAGGGTTGTACATAGTTAAATAATTTCAAAAAGGCAAAAATGGGGAAAGACTTACTCTTTAGTGAAGACAGAGCCCAAATATTATAAAAATGAAAAAAACTTTATTAGGACCTACTGTAGCCTGACGCGTTTCGTGCTAAGGTGGGCACTTACTCATAAGCTGTCAGTCTCCCCTCTACACAATCTTTTTAAAGGAGGGATGGTGCTATTAGGAACATTCCCCAGGGCCGGTATGTTTTTTTTTAGAACTGTCCTGCACTCAAAGGTTAGTTATTATTATTGTATTGTTAATCATTATAATTATATTAACAGTGGGCCAGGTACCCGTCCGTTAAATTACAGGTTCCTTGTTTTTTACGGCTTAGCCATAGATTAACATTTTTAATTCCAAGCCTGAAATTTCCAGAATAGGAAAATGTAAATAATCTCAAAATCACTAAAAAAAATAAACGAAGGCTAAATGCAATTACATTACACCCTAAAATTGTCAAGACCGTAACAAAAGGTCAATTGTCCCTTTGAAGCATAGCAAATGGTTACCCCTTAGAAATCCCGGGGCCCCGTTCAACAAAATTTTTGGGGCCCCCTGGGCCCCGCCCACACTGACGACCAAGCTCCACCCCATATGCCGCCCACTCCACATCGCAGTTAAAAGACCACACAGACATCAGCGCTAAAAAAGTAACCCCCCCCCCCACAGAAGTTATAAAAAGCTATTGATGGTCAGGGCCCCTTATAAAAAAATTGGGGCCCCAAAAAAAAAAATGTAAAAAAAAACTGGAAAAAAAACATTGGTGGCAGGGGCCCCCTTATAAGTTAAAAACAAATTGGGGCCCCAAAAAAAATAAAAAAAAAAAAAACTGGTGGCAAGGGGCCCCTTACAAGTTTGGGGGCCCAAAAAAAAAAATGTTTTACAAAAAGATTAAAAAAATATAAAAATATTAAAATAATACATTGGTGGCCAGGGGATTAAAAAAAATACACAAACTGGTGTTCAGTAGAATTGAACTCATGGCTTTAGTACTTCAACTTCGCCTCCTTTCGTGACTTCGGGTCTTTGCGCCGCTTCAGGACTTCGGCTGTTTTCGTGACTTCGGGTCTTTTCGGCGCTTCGGCTTTTTCCGTGACTTCGGGTCTTTTCGGCGCATCGGCTTCTCGGCACTTCCGCATTCGGCAATGCAGAGGGAGGACGTACGGCTCGGGCGCTCGTAAGGGGGGCCCGGATCTTCAAAAAATGAAGCGATGCCGGGCCCCCCTTCATGGCCGGGCCCGGTACGCTTGTCCCCCCTGTCCCCCCTGATGGCGGCCCTGCCCCTGTTTTTAGAGTTCTCAGTATATTGGGTATCCAGATATTCCCACACCTGCAGTGCAACATACATGGGGCTAAACTCCTATTACTGTAATAATGGAAGGAAGCCAGGCAGTAACAAGCCTGGAGAAGTGAATGAGCTGGAGGTTTTGGCAGTGGATGTGGGAAGGCAGCTTTGAACAATGCTGTAATAAAGAAACTCTTTGCTGTTGTGGAAAAGTCACCAGAGGACAGATAAAAGGAAGGTGTGTGGGGAACATGTGTACAGTTATGAACATTCACTGGTTCAACTGCCTCAGCACAAAAACCCAGAATTCCTCAATGGCCAAGCTTGCCTTCCCTCCTGCCGGGAGTATTCGGTTTATCCCTGCCATTTACCAGGAGACCCGGCTTCATTTTATTTACATTGAATTAAAACACCACATTTCTCAGTCTCATAAAAATCACTTCTATGGTTCTAAGTATATATGATATCATTATGTCTTTCCTACTGCTCAGTGCCTAAGGTTTAAATATATATATTTAAAGGGGTTGTTCATCTTTGAGTGAACTTTTAGTATGAGGCAGAGAGTGATATTCTGTGACAATTTGCAATTGGTTTTCATTTTTTATTGTTTGTGGATTTTGAGTTAATTAGCTCTTTATTCAGCAGCTCTCCAGACTGCTTTTTCTGCAATCTGGTTTTTTGGAATGGTCCACATTATCCTAGCAACCATGCGCTTGCTTGAATAATAGACTGGAAAATGAATAGGAGAGGGTTTTAAAGGGGAACTATTGTGAAAATGAAAATGTACTATAAACTTTATCATACTGAAATAAGAAACTTTCTAAATGCAATCAATTAAATATTCTGTATCATTTCTGAAATAATCATGTTTATCGTCACTATTCCTCTCTCAGCATCTGTTTCTCTTCATTTTGTCTTCATGTAGGAGTTGGGTGTCAGATATTCATTGACAGTTAGATCCAATATATCTTATAGGGGGGCTTCCTTTCCTGGCAGATGTATTAGAGCTCACTCAAATAACTGATTCCTGTACAAACAAAATAACTCCCTTTTGCACAAATTTTGCATGTAGAGAGACACGATGTCTGGTGATTTTAATAGAGTGAGCTCTAATACATCTTCTAGGCAAAAGGAGCCCCCCTATAAGATATATTGGATCTAACTGTCAATGAATATCTGAGACCCAACTGCTGCATGAAGACAGAATGAAGAGAAATAGAGGAATAGTGAAGTTTAAACTTGATTTGATTGATTATATTTAGAATACTTCTTATTTATGTATGGTGAAACGAATATAAAATTGAACTTTTCGTGATAGTTCCCCTTAATAGAAAGACAAGTAACAAAAAGTAGGAATAACAATAAATCTTTATGTAAAAGCTGGAAAGAGTCAGAAGAAAATAATTAAAATGAAAATAAATATTTAATGAATATAATTTAAAAAACAAAACAAAAAAAAAATATAAATAGTGAAGACCAATTGAAAAGTCTCTTAGGAATGGTCATTCTATAACATACTAAAAGTTAACTTAAAGGGGTGGTTCACCTTTGAGTTCATTTTTATTATGTTATAGAATGGCCAATTCTAAGCAGCTTTTCAATTTGTATCCATTATTTATTTATTTATTTATTTATTTAATTATTTGCCTTTTTCTTCTGATTCTTTTCAGCTTTCAAATGGGGGTCACTGACCCTATCTAAAAACAAATGCTCTGTAAGGCATACGCATTTATTGTTATTGCTACATTTTATTACTCATCTTTCTATTGAGGTGCTCTCCAATTCATATTCCAGTCTCTTATTCATATCAGTGCATGTTTGCTAGGGTAATTTGGACCTTAGCAACCAAATTGTTGAAATTACAAACCACCAGAGAGCTGCTGATTAAAAAGCTAAATAACTCAAAAGCCACAAATAATAAAAAATGAAAACCAATTGCAAATTCTCAGAATATCACTCTCTAAATCATACTAAAAGTTAGTTTGAAGGTGAACAATCCCTTTAAGGTTTTTGAGTTATTTAGCTTTTTATTTGGCAGCTCTCCAGTTTGCAATGTCAGCAATCTGGTTGCTAGGGTCCAAATTACCCTAGCAACCATGCGTTGGTTTGAATAAGAAACTAGACTATGAATAGTAGAGGCCTGAATAGAAAGATGAGTAATAAAAAGTAGCAATAACAATAAATTTGTAGCCTTACAGAGTATTTGTTTTTTTTAATAAGGGGTCAGCAACGCCCATTTGAAAGCTGCAAAGAGTCAAAAAAAAAAGGCAAATAACTATATGTATCAAAATAAAATAAAATAATGAAGACCAATTGAAAAGTTACTTAGAATTGACCATGCGCCAAAACTCACAGTAATCGCCGAAGCGCTGGTTTCATTCCGAAGATTACTGAAGCGGCTGAAGATGGCGCCCCTTGGACAGAATCTGCTGCACCGAGGGGTAAGTAAAGAGTTAGGGGCATTTGCCCGGGGGGGGAGGAGGGTCTATGAAGGGTGGGGGGGGTATGGGTTTTTCTTATAAAGAGTTTGTTTCTACTTTAAGCCAGGAATTCAAAAAGAAGCATCTGCTTTAAAGGAGAAGGAGACCCTTTTTGCAAAAAAAAACGGTACCCCCCACCCTTGAACTCCCTCCTCCATACTGCCCCATACGCCATACTTACCCCTCGGTGCAGATTCTTCCAGCGGAGTTGCACACACCCAACTTCCGGCTCCTCTGTAAGCTGACTGAGAGATCGGTATTTCTGCACAGTTGGAGCAGTTTGCCCGTTTGCGACAACTGTGCATGCGCAGAATTACACGGAAATTGCCAAAAGATGGATGCGTGCAACTCCGCTGGAAGAATCTGCACCGAGGGCTGTATGGGGCATTTCTGCAGGGGGGTAGTTAGCCTGGGGGGAGGAGTCTACGTGGGGTGGGGGGTATGGGTTTTTTTGCAAAAGGGTTTCCTTCTCCTTTAAGGCCAATGGGAGCAACATACAAGGGGTCGGAGAGCAACATGTTATTTGCAAGCCACTGGTTGGGGATAACCGAGTAAGTACATGTCTATCATGAGAATTCGGAGTCAGCACTTTGAGGCTTTGCTGTGACATAGCATATCGGTCACACAGTGCAGTGTCATCCATTGAATTGGAACACATTGAACTCAAACACACAAGTCTATAGCGCAATCAGTGCAACGCACAGAAAATCGCATTTATGTTATTTTTTTAATTGTAAAAAATCCTTTATATAAAAGTCTGCTTACAAAAAAAAAAAAAAAATCACATAAATAAATTCACTGGACTGGAGAGCCCGACACCAGAGCCTGCAGGTGGTTTGAGAAAGGGAGGGGGAGACGTCGGACGCGAGTTTTTGGCCGTGAGACCATTTCAAAATCGGTCGTCATTAGCAACCACCTGCAGAGTCAGTGTGGGGGGCTCCAGTGACACGCCCCTTGTAACCCCGCCCTCTTCACAGAGCACTGGTCGCACACACACAGCGGAGGATGCACAGACAGACGTTATAGCTTATTCTTTGCAATGACATCTCTAAGGGTCTGGCCACATGAGCAGATTTGGGGAGATTTAGTCGCCTGGCAACTAATTGCCTCTTCTTCGGGGCGACAATCTCCCCGAACTGCCTTCCACCGGCTAAAATGAAAAATTGCCTGTGGCAATGCACTCGTGGCGTTTTGATTTCCGTAATCGCCTGAAGTTTCTTCGTGAGGAAACTTCAAGCAACTTTGGAAAACGAAGTGCCGTGTGTCCCTTCCCGCAGGCGATTTTCATTTTAGCTGGCGGAAGGCAGGGGAAAGGCAGTTCGGGCAGATTATTGCGCCGGAGAGGCGATTAGTCGTCAGGCGACTAAATCTCTCTCATGGCACACGCTAAGATTTGGGAAGATTTAGTCGCCCGGCGACAAATCGCCTCTTCTTCGGGCGACAAATCTCCTCAAAATGCCTTCCCACCATCTAGAATCTAAATTTCCTGGTGAGGCAACTTTGGGAGCCTTTGGAGTGCCATCCTGACGGCGATTTACATTCTTGTTTGCAGGAAGGCTTTTCGGGGAGATTAGTTTCCCGAAGAAGAGGCAATTTGTTGCCGGGCGACTAAATCTCCCCAAATCTTAGCGTGTGCTCTTAGGGCTTTAGCACACGGGCAGATTCGGGGAGATTTAGTCGCCTGGCGACTAATCGCCTCTTCTTTGGGGGGGGGACAATCTCCCCTGCCTTCAGCCTGCTAAAATGAAAAATCGCCTGTGAGTGACAATGCACGCGCAGGCGATTCGATTTCCAAAGCCGCCCGAAGTTTCATCATGAGGCAACTTTGGGCGCCTTCGGAAATCGAAGCACAGCGAGTGCATTGCCGCAGTCGCTGTCGGCGGAAGGCAGTTCGGGGAGATTGTCGCCCCAAAGTTCAGACGATTAGTCGCCAGGAGACTAAATCTCCCAGAATATTAGCATGTGCCCTTACCCTAAGCCGCAGCTACTCAATTGCAACTACACAGCAACATTTGTCGCATTTTAGAAATGAGTCTTTTAGTCGCACTCACTGCAGTCTGTAGAGATCAGTCACTTCATTTAATACAGTTTCCAGCACCAGCCTATAATAATACTAATATAATACTAATAATACTGCTGCTGGGTTACTGCTCTCCCATTGGTGCCTCTGTTTAGATTTGGATGAGCACGTGACTCTCCGGGTTAATGATTCGCTGCTGGTACCGCTCCAGCCACAGCCTCAGTTCAGAGATCTTGTAGCCCTCGGGTCCCCGACCCCCCTGGTAAACCACCTTGCCCTCCAGGATGATGTAAAGTCTCTCAAAGTAGGCTCCATAGGCGGCGTTGGAGGAGTTGTCCATAGTGTCGGCGACCACCCGGCAGCCCGGCGCCCCCTGGAGCATGAGTTGAGCCGCGGCCAGACGCTCCTGGAGACAGCGGTGCTGGGGGATTTGGTAGGAGGCGTCGGTGCTGATCCAGCCGTCAGTCGGATGCGCTTCTTCTATGTAGACCAGAAGGAAATCTGCGATGGCGACGTGCTGGGCGACCAGGCGACTATAGGCTTGGAGACGAGCCATGAAGGGGGGTCAGGTGCAGCTGCCGAAATTGACAACCAGCGGTCGGTTCCCCTGGGAGAAATCCAAGATGTTGCAAAGTCTCTGCCCTTCCAGCGTCACCACCTGAGTGTTGGGGGCAGAGCTGCCCAGATGCGCCGACTTGAACAAGTCCAGTTTGTGTCCGTGCCAGACGGCTCGCAGCGACTCCTTGGTGCACATGCGATTAGAGTCGGACACGCACAGCGGGGGGTCTTCGGGCTCGGGGCTGCTCTCCTCCCTAGCGGACGCCAGGACCCTCCTCCTGATACACGAGAAGTCCAGCAGCCGCAGCATTAGCGCCGTGAGTAGGAAGCGGGGCAGGAGCAGACAGCAGGCGCTCACCTGTTTCACAAGTTTGTGGGACCCCGCGCAGTGCAACATGCTGGCCGACCCCCTCCGCTCCGGATCTTCTGCACCTCCCCAGGCTCATCTGACATTCCGCTTATCGCTTCCCCCCATTTTATAGGCTGACATTTAAATGAAAAAGATGACTCCACCTCCGGACTGTACCGCCTCTCTGTGCGACACACCCGGGAATATTACCTAGTGCTCACCTACAGCTTCACCCGCCAAGCGCAACTCATGGCACTGACCCCCTACTGAGCGATCTGTCAGGAGATCCTGCACCGACTTCAACCAGCAAACGCCCCACTGTCTCCCTAACCACTCCCAGGCACCTACCTCTAAGGCTCCTCGTGCCCTATGTACCAATACTGACACCGACAGAAAATTTAGTTGGTTTGAAGAAATTAAAGATTTTGGAGTGACCTTTTGATTAATAATTAGTTATTGCGGGTACTTCATTTTTTTTCTCTCTATAGAAAGTAATTTTTCTTAGAAATACATACATACATACCCATACATACATACATACAGTACATAGATACACTACATATATACATACATACATACATGCCCATAAACACATACATACATACATACAGTACATACATACCTATACATACATACATACCCATACATACAGTACATACATACACTACATACATACATGCCCGTAAACACATACATACATACATAAAGTACATACATACCTATACATACATACATACACTACATACATACCCATACATACAGTACATACATGCACTACATACATACATACCCATACATACAGTATATACAGTACATACATACATACATACAGTATATACAGTATATACAGTACATACATACATACATACATACATACATACAGTACATACAGTACATACATACAGTATATACAGTACGTACATACATACATACATACAGTACATACCCATAAATACACACATACAGCCGCACAGGTACATCATGTGTAGCAGCAGCAGAGACAGACACACACACTGTACCTGCTCAGACAGACAGACAGACAGAAGCAGATATACTGGTGACACATAACAGACAGATGTTAGAGTCAGACAGACAGACAAATAAAAAACGCCGAATGATTCTGGATAGAGACACAGGAATGAGCCACAGAGGGAGATGTAACATTATAGCGGAATGTACATAGCTATATATTATATATGTGGCACCTGGGGGTTTATTTATTACAAGGTTTCCGCACTTACCGACCCTTCTCCACCAGCTGAGCCGCCAGTTGCAGTTTCAGTAGCAGAACAGCTGGAGACAACTGCGATTCCTTGCGATCAAGTAACGCTGCAGTTTTCTATCTACAACCCCCCCCCCCGTCCTTTCAGCCGCTCATTAGAACTAAATTCATTTTATAACCCAGCAGCCGCTAATGATTTGGAAGAAAATAGAAAACTTTTATTTGTCGGCTGTTTTTTTATTCACCGAGAGCGAGAGACCAACAGCGCTGCGCCCGCTCTAATCACGTGTTACATAATGTGCGGTAAGTCCTGGCGCTGCTACACGTATCTCGCTCGTTATCTCTTGTGTAGCACGAGACTGCCCAGCACTTCTGCCCTTATCGACCGGCCTTGGGCTGCTTGGGAAGGAAATAATGTGTTGCACAAGGATCAATAAACTCAGGTCGGTGCCATCAGGAGTTTTGGCAACTGCCAAGTCCCCTGCGAGTGCCACTCGCTCAGCGAATACAACCTGTTGCTGAAATAGCTTCGGTGTAATAACCAGCATGGCCGCTAGAGGTAGCTATTGGCCAGTTTTCCTTCACTTAGAGATCTCTCTGTCACTGGGCTTTCCTATACTGATACTGGGGATAAGTAGCGGGGTTTAACCCAGGAGTGCCCATAATTTACTAATGTGGGGTCATGTTGTCTCATTATGATCTATATCCATAAAAGCATTGTTAGCATCATTTATTTATGGGAAAATGTATGATTTATGGGAAAATGTATATTGCTAGATTTAACTAACAACTATTTCTTATGTAACCTTAACATAATAAATATCTGATTGAAAAGTATGCAACAGGAGGGTGATATAGACAAGCTGGTTGTCGGCAGTGTCTTGAGATTTACTGATCACCAGCCAGCGCCGGGCCAACCCTGGCCAGGCACCCAATAACGCAAGAGTGAACGAGCGAAGAAGACGTGCATAAGAGAAAAAAAGATGCGCCACAAAAGGGACAGACTGCACGTGCCAGCTAGAGCGGCAAACAGTAGTGTTGTGCGGGCCAGCCCGATACCCACAAGTTTACCCGTGGGTTAGACAGGTTCGGGCCAACCTTGCATCCTCCTTTCCAGGTTGCGGGTGGGTTGAGCTCTTCTTACTGCTGTCCCCGCCTGTGACCTTCCAAATGTTGGCTTCCCAATTTCGGGTTGTGTTTTTATGGACGTGCGCCTCTCGTCCTGCCCCTTTTGTGATGCCATCAGTGGGGCTGGTCAGCGCGGGTATATAAAAGAGACCCGGAAGTCAGGCTCGGGCGGGCGCAGGTTGTGGGCGGGCAGGTGGCGGGCCGGCGTGGATCTATTAAAGAGATCCTGAAGTCGGGCTCGGGTGGGCGCGGGTTGTGGGAGGGCAGATGGCGGGTAGGTGCGGGTCGGGAAAAGCCTGGCCCACACATTATTAGCGAGCGGGGACCGGACTAGGTGATACGAGAGGCAGATAAGGTGCGTGCCTGCCGCCCCCCCTGCTTTGCGCCTTAGGCACGTGCCTACTCTGCCTACCCCTAGTTCCGGCCCTGCCACCAGCTAAAGGTCTTCTGGTAGATCCTACCTTTTGGGCACCCCTGGTTTGACCCCTTCCCTCTTAACCTATAATGACTTGCCTTTGTCCTGCTGTGACACAGTCAAAAAACATTTTTAGATCCTTATCAATAATGAGGTTTAGTATTTATTAGTACTTCGATTGTAAGCTCCATGGCACACAGACCTTCCTCATCTTACATAAAATGCAATAAGACCTGACATTCAGAACTTAGCGTTGAATGTAACTGCAAGTACTTTTCCCCTTCTGTTCTAGTAAAGTATTGTTTTAATGGACAGTATTAGTGCATGGCTTGGCCAGAAATCCCTGTTCAGTCCAACAATGGTAGCCACATGCAGGGGCAGGCTGAAGTTTTTAAATTTTATGCCTCTTGGTGACATCACTACCCATATCCTAACCCTCTCAGTGATGTCACCAGGTGTATTTCCCTTCCCCCCAAGAATGTTTCCCCCCCCCACACCATGGCAAGTTTTGGCATCACCTGTGCAAACTTGGGTTGGGAACTGGCCATGAAGGGGTGTGTGCAGGTCAGGAAATTACCAGCCTAGGTATCACTAAGGGTAGGACTACACTGAAGTTTTCTGCATGATCCGCCGCACTGCGACAAAACGCATGCGACAAATCGCAAACGACGGAAATAAGGTTAAATGAATCTTACTGGAAGAGGGAGCACTGGTATTGCTACTCCAATTAGTAAGAGAAAGGCAAAATATGGTATCCTGATGTAAACCATCTTAAAAAGCAGATTTTTATTTAGATATATTTTTTTAATTTTATATGTCTGCATCCGACAGTCGTGTCGGGTCGGATCAACGCTGCAACTTCATCCGACATTTCTATCTCTTACCTCGCGCCAAAAACGTCCGTGTAGTCCTACCCTAATGTGTAATTCTGTTCTATATAAATGAAAATCTGCTTTTTAAGATGGTTTACATCAGGATACCAAATTTTGCCTTTCTCTTACTAATTGGAGTAGAAATACCAGTGCTCCCTCTTCCAGTAAGATTCATTTAACCTGTCTCCTCAGCCAAAATATTTTGAGGACTGGCCCTCCCTCCTTTACCACCCACTGCCAAACCCTTAGCATTTTTAGGTTGTCCCTTTGGATAGCTGGCATTATTTTCAATCTAGCAGCAATCAATTTTGTTCAAATCTCGGTGCTGTGTTCAAAAGCTGGATGCAGGCAGTCAAATTCTTGGGCAATTAAAGGAAAGCGAAACCCTAAAAACAGATGTGGCTAAAAAGTCCATATTTTATATAGTGACCTTATTGCAGCAGCTTAAAGTTTCAGCTTGTCAATAGCAGCAATGATCCAGGACTTCAAACTTGTCACAGGGGGTCACCATCTTGGAAAGTGTCTGTGACACTCACATGCTCAGTGGGCTCTGAGCAGCTGTTGAGAAGCTAAGCTTAGGGCTCGTCACTAATTATCCAGCAGAAAATGAGCTTCCCCTGTAATATAAGCTGATGCTACAGGTTTGCTGATTATTAAATTCTGATGCTAATTGCACTGGTTTCTGTGCTGCCATGTAGTAATTATCTGTATTAATTACTAATCAGCCTTATATTGTGACATTTCTATTCTATGTGTACTGTATATTGTGAGTGGGTCCCTAAGCTCAGTAAGTGACAGCAGCACAGAGCATGTGCAGTGAATCAGCAGAAAAGAAGATGGGGAGCTACTGGGGCATCTTTGGAGACACAGATCTTTACTGCTAAAGGGCTGTGGTTGCCTTGGGCTGGTACAGAAGCCCAGAACATAATGTTCAACATTTCTAGCTACTTAGGCTTTTGTTCTCCTTTAAGGCAATTTTAATTAATTGCCATCTGTCAGAAGGGTGGGAGGTGGTCATTACTCTGCTGTAACCCTATTAGGCTGGAATTGGACAAGGGTAAAGGTGTCGTGCACATTGATACATGACAGCTAGAAAAGATGTGCAGCCTCCAGGCCAAATCAATTGTTAATGAGACTCTTTCCTATACCTATAAAGAAACATTTTATTCTTAATACCTTGAATAATATTCAGTAATACCCTTCACTGTAAGAATCTTTGTGTTCGGAAAAGCTGAATTTCTTCTCTTTACACGATCCCTAACACAATGGATAATTTGTATAAAGTGCTGAGGAATAAAGGGTAATAAATATGACAAAGGCACAGTTTTATGTATTTACTGTTTATTAAAGTTCAAACAGCTGGAAGAAAAATCCAGCATATAAACAAGGGTACGTTTGCCTTAAATGAATACAAGGGGCGCAATATATTACAAAGGAAAAGTGGAGCAGTGATATAAAACTATAAATTCCCCATTTGACTTGTACTTTCTTCAGTTGCTGCTCACAATCAGATGCCTCAGCAGGTGGTGTCTAATTTATTCCAACATCATATTTTCCATAAAGCTGTGATTTCTCAGGCACAGTGAGAGTTCACAATATCATTTCCATCCCAGAGGCAAGTAAAACGAATACAGGTGTCAGACGTGGGGTTTTCAGCTGTACAGGCAAGATGCTCCATTCTTAGCCTTTAGTCCAAAGCACTCTGAAGGGATTGTCTCTGAAATATCTGGGTATTTTTGTGATAGTGTGGCTAAAGGTATATATATATATATATATATATATATATATATATATATATATATATATATATATATATATATATATATAGATATATAGATAGATATATAGATAGATTTATAGATAGATATATAAAAAAAATATATATATATTTTAATTTAATAAAAATATGTAAATATTACTCTTTATATATAGTAAGCCATATGTGACCAATCAGGCTGGCCACTTTGGTTAACATAAAGGCAGGTTAATTGACTACTGATAAAATAAACCATTAATCATGCATCAATGTGACAGGAACCTTAGACTGTAAGCTCCACTGGGAGCAGGGACTGAAATGAATGAGGTATAATCTCTGTAATCAGGGTCGGACTGGTCTGGCGGGACACCGAGAAAAAATTGGTGGGCCCCCGGCTCTTTTGGGCCCCGGCAGCCCAGTCCCGATTCGTGTCACTGCTTCTTAAGCGCAAGGCCAGATGTGACGTTTTTACGTTGCCTTTTTAAAAAAGCTCCATCGGGCGTAAATACGCTACTGAAACCACACGCGACCATCAACATGCTTTTTTTTATGCATTTTCAGTGCGTAGGTTTCTTTTCCGAACATGCACTTCTTATTGTTCTCGTTCCTCATAATTCCGCTGGCTAGAAATAGAAAAGCTATTTACATGCAAAATGGAGCAGGAATATTCATCAATATATACCGTAAAAACGTATATGCACCATTTATCTCATGAGAATTTGGACGGCATATTTAAAATACGCTGCGTATGTCAAGTGTGGTTTCAAACTTGCAGATCCCATAGAGTCTATTGATTTGGTAGTTTCTTGACATATTGGCGTTTCTGCTGAAAAACGCCAATACTGGCGTCCCGTGGCGGATTTCGGCTTGCAAGCGCCCTGTGAGAATTTCCATAGTGAGTTTTTCATTCGTTTCAGTGGTAGGGCAGTTTATGCGTATTGACGCCCGACTGAGCTTTTTTAAAAACACAACGTAAAAACGCCACATCTGGCCTTGTCCTTACTCATTTACCCCTGTTGCGACATGTAGGAAAGGTGTGCACGCACGTGTGTGGGGGAGGGGGAACGGTTTGTGGCTGGGATGGGGGTGCAGAGTGGATTTTGTAGCTGGGGGATTGTGTGGTGGGACTCTGAGGCTGCAGGCCCGGTGGGCCCCCCAGTCCGACGCTGTCTGTAATGTACTGTGTAAACACACCAGCGCTACATAAGTACAGAATAATAATAATTGCTTGCTATAGGTTGCTATTATGGAATAAAATCTCTGAATTACCCCTACAGACTTGAGAAAGAGGGCAAAAGGCAATACAAAAAGGCAGTGGCATAAATATCGAAAACGCAGACCCTGCAATCACAGGGGGGGAAGGGGGATGCGGATGGTCGGGAGACTGGTGTGGGGTGTGGGCTGGCATAGGGTGTAGAATAGTCTGGCAGGGCAGGGTGTGTGCGGTGCAGAAAGTGGGCAGGCAGTTGTGGAATGCCGGGTCACACTATAGTTATGCCAATGCAAAAAGACTCTGAGAATAAAAGCACATAAACTAGGCATTTCCTATAGTAACCATCATCCAGCTTGTATTGAACAACAATAACTGCACATCATTTTCAGTGGTTGATGTCATTCTTGGAGTTGCAGTTTAACAACATCATGGAGGTTGGGCTGTATTAAGGGCTTTATGGACCTGGAGCTGAAAGTTGTAGTGGTCTTATTCTTCAGAAGATCTAAAAGGGGACCTGTCACCCAGACATAAAAAGCTGTATAATAAAAGTCCTTTTCAAATTAAACATGAAACCCAAATTTTTTTTTTTATTAAAACATCCATACCTGTTTATAACGTGTTTTTAAATCTCAGCTGTAAATCATATATTGCCTGCCCCTCCTCAAGATTCAGCCAAATCCTGCTGAAAAAGGCGAATCCCGAACCGAATCCTGGATTCAGTGCATCCCTAATTCTAGTACAGGTATGGGATCCGTTATCCAGAAACCCGTATCAAGAAAGATCCAAATTACAGAAAGGCTATCTCGAATAGACTCCTTTTTATCCAAATAAATGATTTCCTTTTTCTCTGTAATAATAAAACAGTAGCTTATACTTGATGTCAACTAAGATATAATGAATCCTTACTGGAAGCCGAACCAGCCTATTGGGTTTATTTAATGTATAAATTATTTTCTAGTAGATGTAAGGTATGACGATCCAAATTACAGAAAGATCCATTATCCAGAAAACCCCAGATCCCGAGCATTATGGATAGCAGGTCCCGTACCTGTACAAAGAGAGCAATTGTGCTCCTACACTAGCAGTGCAACCCCTTTGCCCCTGTAGGAACATAACACATTTGAGTGATGGGGAGCTTTAAATGTCTTCTACTCAGGGCCGGCTGATGAATGCTTTAATGAAAAATAATAATTTGGGTTTCATGTTTAATTTGAAAAGGACTTTTATTTTACAGCTTTTTATGTCTGGGTGACAGGTCCACTTTAAATTCTGCAGGCACTAAAAACTTTGAACTGAACATGCTGTGGGTAGTTATGGGCAAATCTGATTGGTTTCGATTAACAAAAATTGGCTGAAATGCATTGAAGACTATGGGGCAAATTTACCTAGGGTCGAATATCGAGGGTTAATTAACCCTCGATATTCGACTGCCAAATTGAAATCCTTCGACTTCGAATATCGAAGTCGAAGGATTTAGCGATATTCCTACGATCGAGCAATCAAAGGAATAATCGTTGAACGATTCGAAGGATTTTAATCCATCGATCGAAGGATATTCCTTCGATCAGAAAATTGTTAGGAAGCCTATGGGGACCTACCCCATAGGCTAACATTGGCCTCGGTAGGTTTTAGGTGGCGAACAGGGCCGGAACTAGGGGTAGGCAAAAGAGGCAGCTGCCTAGGGCGCAATGATTGGGGGGCACTGGGCAGCTACCTCTTCTGCCTACCCCTAGACCGAACCCACCAGGAAATCTGTTTGCAGTAAGCGCCGCACGCTGAAGTGAACATGAATGCCTTTACTGCGCATGCGCGCTAGGACAGCCTTTAAAGCGCATGCGCGCTGGGACCGCCTTTACTGCGCATGCGTGCCAGGAACGTGCTTACTGCGCTTGCGCGAGTGACGGGAGAAAGGAAGGGGCGAGCAGGCTGGCTGGGCTGCCTAGGGCGCCCGGCCTGTTTGGCCTGCCTCTGGTGGCGAACTAGGGGGTCGAAGATTTTTTTAAAGAGACAGTACTTCGACTATCGAATGGTCGAACAGTCGACGGATTTTTACTTCGAATCGTTCGATTCAAAGTCGTAGTAGTAGTCGAAGGTCGAAGTAGCCAATTCGATGGTCGAAGTAGCCATATTCGACCATTCGAAATTCAAAGTATTTTTTCTTCTATTCCTTCACTCAAGCTAAGTAAATGGGCCCCTATGGGTGACAATTTTTTTTTCACACGCAACCATTTTTTTAGCCAATGGAGTCTATGGGCGGCATTTTCGTTGATCACTAGCCGTGGGATAAGTTACTTGCATTTGCTAATGTGATCAGTTAAATAACAAGTAAATTATAGAGAAGTACGGTTTGTGCTCATGACACTTTATTTTAGCCAATCAATAAATGTGTCTGACATTCCCATTACGTTGAAGGTACACTCACTCAGGATGAAAATGATCATTGTTCTGAAGGCGCCATGACATTGTGGTTGGTAAAAGAAAACTCAATAGAAAAATGTTTCCCATAATATACTTCCTAAGAGAGGCCAGGTTCTTGCATTCACAAATAAAAAGTGATTTTTTTTTGCTATGATGTGCAAGTCTAAAATATATTTTATAATCTTGCCTGCATTTCTGTTATTATACTCCAAAGTTTACTGTTCTAAACTGTACAGCTACTGCCATGACATCCAGGGTCACCAATCAATTCCAGCTTCCTTATTTTTAATTATAAAGTACATATTGTTTTTTTTACCCTTATTAGCTCCCCCCCCTCCTGTAATGAAGAGAGTTTGTTTAAATATAATGAGCATTTTCTAAGGAAGCTCCCACCCTGTGTATTTTGTTTTTAGGTAAGGAGGGGCTCATTACACTTCATCTCATCCCACTATTGCTTGGAAGAACTATGGATCATGGACATACCTCCCAGCATTTTAGAAATAAAAAAAGGGACAAAAATATTTTGACTACACCCATTTTTTGTGGCCACACCCCTAATTACCATGATCATTTTATAAAATTTTACAAAGTTTGGCAGGTTATGAAAGTTTGAACACATTTCTGTGGTTTTTATCTGTTATAACAGTTTTGCTAATGATGGTGAATTGCCCTTTAAGGTTAAAGTCACAGTTTCCCCAAAAGACTGCTTATATTAAATTGTTACAATTGTTTCTTTGCTTATCTTAAATTGTTACAAAAGTGCACCTACCAAGTATTCTGGGCTCTCTGTCAAGTTTTAGAAACTTTCTATCTTTTTGTGGCTGTTCAATGCAGGAGATCAAACAGAAAGTTGGGACATGTCAGAAACAATCCGGGACCAAAGGTTGAGCTTTCAAAATTAGGACTGTCCTGCCAAAAACGGGACTGTGGGGAGGTACGCATGGAAAATGTGAAATCACCATCACTGTTCTGCAGTGCATAAACTAACACAATCATATATTGTTTAGAAATAAATAAGCTGCTGTGCAGCAATGGGGGCAGTCATTCAAAGGAGAAAAGGCTCAGGTTACACAGCAGATAAGCTCTGTAGAACATAATGATGTTATCTGTAATCCATTAGTTAACCTGTGACATATAGTCTTTTTTTCAATTTCCACCATTGCTACACAGCAGCTTGTTTATATGAACTATAGTAGTGTTTCTGAAGCAAACACATCAGTTTTACCAGTGCAGGGCAACACTACACGATACAGTATTTTCATTACTTTAAAACACCTTGATTTTTTGGTGTTACTGTTCCTTTAAGAGATCAGCCTTTGATGTGGGATCGCATTCTAGACACCCTGTTTTGATTCCCTGTGGCAACTCCTTGTGACCCTGGACAAATATTACATTGTGTATTATCGCTATGCAAAGGTTAGTGTTAACACCTGCTCTGCTTTGCAATGTTTGAAACAGCTTCTTAGCTGCAAACTCTGCGACAAAGTCGTTGTAGTCTGTAATCGGTCAAAAAGGAAGCAACTTGGTCGATAACGTTCGCAATGGTGTCTGCAAACTTTTTTTGCACTAACAACACACAGGGCCGCCATCAGGGGGGACAAGTGTCCCGGCCCCGGGCATGAAGGGGGGCCCGGCAGTGCTGCAGTTTTGAAAGATCTGGGCCCCCTTGCCAGCGCCGAATATCAGTGGCCAGCCGAACAGACGAAAATGCGGAAGTGCCAAAAAGTTGAAAACAACTGAACCCCAGAAGCGGCAAAAAGACCCGAAATCACGTCAATAGCTGAAGTCCCGAAGCGCCGAAAAGACCCAAAGTCACAAAAATAGCCGAAATTGAAGTCCTGAAGCGGCGAAAAGACCCAAAGTCATGAAAACAGCCGAAATTAAAGTCCTTAGACGGCAAAAAGACCCAAAGTCACGAAAGGACGCGAAGTTGAAGTCCGAAAGCCACGAGTTCAATTCTACTGAACACCAATTTGTACTTTTTTTTAATCCCCTGGCCACCAATGTATTATTTTAATATTCTATAGGCCCCTGCCACCAATGTTTTTTTTAAAAAATGTTTTTTGGGCCCAATTTTTTTTTTAACTTGTAAGGGGGGCCCTGGCGCCAATGTTTTTTTGAGCTTGGAAGGTGGGTGGGGGCGGGCCTTGGACACCAGGGTGGGTGGGGCCGGTTGGGGCCCTGGGGCCCAGCAAAAATGTTGTTGTACGGGGCCCCGTGATTTCGGCCCTGACAACACAGATTACATTCATTCACATAAGTGCAGATAGAAATGGATATGGTACACCTGTCATTTCCAGGGTTTACATTTATTTAACTGAAATATATAATTATGTCATGCAAAAGGGAATTAAGAAAATCACTAGACTAGGGCAGAAGTACCTTTCTGTGCCCTTATAGTGTATAAGTATAAAACTTATGGCAAAAGTTAAGTCAATATTTTCAACTTATTTCTAAGAATAACCCCCTTCTTGACAGACATTTCCTGCAGCAGGCAGCTTGTGGAATCACATTCATAAAGGACATTTACAGCTTTTTCTTATTTACAGAAAAACCTACAGCTCGGTAGATTTGCTTTCTACACGTCAGCAAAATGTTCTCTTTCATTCCCGTGGAGTCTGCACCATCTTTCTTTGGTCTGCTGGGGTCCCTCAAAGCGTATATTTAAGCATTGCTTCCCAGCATCATTTCTATAGCTCGCATACCATTAAATGCTTCTGCAAATGAGTTTGGAGCAGGTACTTATTTTTCAGCTCTATGAAGCAAAGCGTCCAGATATAACAAGGCTTTTATTAACTTCCGCTAGCTCCAAGGGCATTAAAGCTTTAGTATTTGCATTTTAATAGTGCTCATTTATTGACATATTCAGCTGTCTATTTTCTTTATACTTGCTCTTCAACCACTCCTTTAATCTGACCATGTACAGGCTAATTTCGCTGCATTCCGATTACCCGGCCCTCAGCCTGATTGTTTGGTTAATGATTTGACCTATGCAGACATGTCTCAATGTCAGCTGATGGCCTCCCACATAAATTAAAGAAGGCACAGGTAGACTACACTTTCACTTTTGACAGATGGACTGTGAGATTGGATGTCAGAATGGCCTGTCACAACTGTCTGCCTAGGGTTCCAAACAGTGAGTGATGGCTGGGAAATCTGACCAATAATGACTAAATTACCAGCTATATTGCTCTCTATACAGATAGCTGACACCTCTTATCCAGTCTGCTTATTTATACTCCTGTTCTATTACTATACAGATACTGATATAAAGGCTCATTTTACAATTATATAGCAAATGTATGTGTCCTTGTGGGTTTAAAACTGCCTCTGCCTGCACACAATACATAAAGCACTTATGGCTAAGGTTGAGGGCACACGGAGGGGCCCATTTACTTAGCAGGAGTGAAGGAATAGAATAAATAAAACTTCAAATTTCTAATGTTTTTTTTGGCTACTTCGACCTTCGACTACGACTTCGAATTCAACGATAAGAAATAAAAATCGTTCGAATATTCGACCATTCGATAGTCGAAGTACTGTCTCTTTAAAAAAAACTTCGACCCCCTACTTAGCCATCTAAAACCTACCGAATTGCAATGTTAGCCTATGGAGAAGGTCCCCATAGGCTTTCTAACAATTTTTTGGTCGAAGAAAAAACGTTCGATCGATTGATTAAGATCCTTCGAATCGAACGATTCGAAGGATTTAATAGTTCGATCGAACGATTTTTCGTTCGATCGTTTGATTAAACTATTTGCGGTAAATCCTTCGACTTCGATATTCGAAGTCAAAGGATTTACATTCGGCAGTCGAATATCGAGGGTTAATTAACCCTCAATATTCGACCATATGTAAATCTGCCCCGGAGTGTTGGCTCCACTGTTCTCAGTCTGTCGTTTTCTTGTAGGCTGAGAGAAGCGGATCTGCTTTCTACCCCAGCTCTGTTTATTTGCACTGAAAAGTACAGCTTCAGCAGGGTCAGACTGGGCCGACAGGACAATGGTGGGCCCAGCTGACCCAGGTCTGCCCCCCAGCAGGGAACTGTAGAGGCTGCTCTCTCCCACCATCCCCAGTCCGACACTGTGCTTGCATGAAGGCACACTGAGTGGTGGGCAGCCTGAAAATGCTGCCTTTCATGTTTTCGACTGCCCTCCCCTCCATTGCATGTTTCTGTTGCTCAAGCAGAGCAGATAAATGGAACTGGGAAAGGAAGCAAGTGGATCTACTTCTCTCAGCCTGCGGGCTGCATCTCAGGTCATTTTGCCTGGTCATGTGCTTTCAGACAGAGTCAGCACTTTAGGATGAAACTGCTTTCTGGCAGGCTGTTGTTTCTCCTACTCAATGTAACTGAATGTGTTGCAGTGGGACCTGGATTTTTCTATTGAATGCTGTTCTTAGATCTACCAGGCAACTGTTATGTTGTGTTATGTTGTGTTAGGGAGCTGCTATCAGGTTACCTTCCCATTGTTCTGTTGTTAGGCTGCTGGGCGGGGGGGGGAGGGGTGATATCACTCCAACTTGCAGTACAGCAGTAAAGTGTGACTGAAGTTTATCAGAGCACAAGTCACATGACTGGGGGCTTCTGGAAAACTGACAATATGTCCAGCCCCATGTCAGATTTCAAAATTAAATATAAAAAAATCTGTTTGCTCTTTTGAGAAACGGATTTCAGTGCAGAATTCTGCTGGAGCAGCACTATGAACTGATACGTTTGAAATAAAAAAATGTTTTTCCCATGACAGTATCCTTTAATGTTCTACAGTATTTTATATGAGAAAGGTTTCAACTCTATAGTTCTGTTGAGAGCATTTAACCCTTAGTTATCTGCCTCATTAAACACTAAAACCATTGTATTCTGCAAAGCTTATCTGTTAAAAGGCATGTAAGCTGATCGGGAGAATTGTCACCCAAAAAATGTGTGATACAGTGAGCGACAAATCTCCCGTAAATACCTTCCTCTTGTCTAACTTTTGGATTGGTGCATGTAAAGCACATTACTTGCGGTGAGCTTGCTTAACTACAGGAAAATGTTAAAGAAGGCATTTCCCCACGATTAAGCCTGATTGCCCTTTGTAATATGTTTAACATGGAGTGATCCGAATGTTAGTCAAGAGAATTTCCAGGAGATTAGTTGCCCGTTGTACTGTAAATTTTGCGGGCAATAAATCTTCTTGTCTGCTAGTATTTCTATTTCAACTTCAATGGCTTCCCCTGTGCTAAAGCCTGAAGAAATGTGCAGTTTCACCAATAAATTGTAAAACTAATTTTCTTTTAAAATATGCAATAGTTGTTAGTACCCCAACTGCGTCTTGTCTCCCCCAATACTCTGATAGAGTCACTTAGCCCCTGTGTAGCAGATGTGGCAGTTATAATGAGTTGGGACAACACATTTGTTGCTTGGTAGCCAGGCATTTTGTTTCAGCAGGACAGAAGCAATATAGGCATTTGCATGGACAGATTTAAGAATAGGCTACACTAGGCTATAGCCTAGGGTCCCAGATTGATTAGGGACCCATCTGGCATTTTCCATTTATTGTTTTTTTCTTTTCTTTAAAATATGTATTTTTAGCTGCACTGCTGGGCCTGGATTCTTCCCGACCAGACCAAGGCCCAGCAGCACTGATAAAAAAATAGAATACAAATAATAAAAAAGCTATGGGTCTCCAGGTGCACCAGTAACCCTGATTAACTGTTGCATATTTCTAAACTTTTGGGAGCAGGAGTATATATAAGGGGTCCCTGTGGAAAGTGTAGTCTAGGGGACTCACATCTCATTAATCTGCTACTGGATCTTTGTGTTATTCTTAAGGTGGCCATAGACATAGAGATCCAATCGTTTGGCGATGTCATCAAACGAGCGGATCTTTCAGATAAGCCCACATTGAAGTGGGTGATATCGGACTGATTCTATCATGGGCCCTAGGGCCCAACGATGGGATCATAATGGATCCGATACGTGCGGTCGGATTGCGGGACCGCATACATGAATAGATGCGGCTGCGGTTTAAATACAAAAAATTTGGATTTCATGTTCAATTTGAAAAGGACTTTTATTATACAACTTTTATTTTTATTTTTGGGTGACAGGTCCCCTTTAATGTGGGTACAAACACCTTGTTATAAATGACTTGGTTCTCTGAATCTATAATTCAAGAGAAGACAGGTTGGAATATTAAGATCTCTGTTTATTAATACACTATGCAATGGGTGCCCAAAACTGTCGTTTAAATTGCTGATGGGTGAGTTGAGGAAAACCACAATAATAAAGACGTTTTGAGGCCCTTGGTTACTGCACGGGATAAATATCCAGAGGAAGTGTTCTTCATGGTTTTACTAAGTAGTAGATATCCTAGGGCAGAACCATGTAAGTGTTACCACACAGTGCCTTGATTTTCCCAATTACCTCATTTACATGGCTTAGAGTTTCATACGAAGAATTTCATGTAGCCTTAGAGTAGTCTGGGGGACGCCCGCCGTTTGTTGCTTCTTCTTCTGTTGCTAGTTTGTCTTAGAGTGTGCACTTCTGAGTTTTACGCGCCGTGCGTGTGCCATCACCGCGCTATGGCGCAAAATTCAAATGTATTTAAGGGGACTTTGGGATAGAATTCTTTGCCATGGTTAGGTCTAACTTGCTTAGTACCTGGGTGTGAATACTATCTGTTTTAATTTTTGTCTGCCAGACTATTCTGAACTGTGCCAATCCTGACCCTTGCCTGCCTGACTATTCTGAACTCTACTGGTATTGACCCGTGCCTGCCTGACTATTCCATGAACTCCACCTGTATCGACCCCGGCCTGCCTGACTATGCTTTTCGTCTGTTCCCTGAATTGTTGCCTTCCGTCCAAAACCTTGGAAACGCACGTGCCCCTTGCTTTGCTCCTGTCAAGGTAAAACCTGGGGGCATCTGAGTAGCTGAGGGCTCATCCCGAGACCAAAGGCGGCTGCTACAGGCGGAAGATTGACCCATGACCAGGGAACTTAGCACTTGTTCTGAATTTAGGAAGCCGTACGTGACAGTACAACAGGCAATGAATTCTAGCCCCCTTTAAATGCATTTCAATTTCCCACAATAGCGCAATGACATCACGCACACACAGCGTGTAAAACCTGGAAGTGTGCGCCATGCATGCCCTAAGACAAACCGGCAACAGAAGAAGAAGGGCATCCCTAGTTGGCCCACTAGACCACCAGGGTGAGTCATCGTTACACTGATCTTCCAAAGGCAACGATGGTAGACCTCAGCCCACCATCTTCTCTCGCAAAAATGGGTCCCCAACACCCTCAACTTTTTCCAAGCATTTTTTTTCTATATAGGCATTTAAGTCCAATCATTAAGTTCCTATATAGAAATACAGCTTTGCTAAAGAGTTAAAAGGTAACTGACTTTTTCTTTTCTATACAAGGTTTCAGAACTTAATCTAGGACCCTACTTCAAAACCCAGAGAGACTGAGCTCATGTGTGGGTGTGAATGCATTAGATTATAATTCTCATATACTGTACATGAGGGATGGACAAAATAGATGTTATTATATTGAAACATACAGGACTACAACACCAAACCCCTAATGTTCCAGTATGGTCTGTTCTTTCATCAGGCAGTCTCTAACTACTGGGGATTTTCAGCACATGTTGTGTCAGTTTCCAGAAGCAAGCATTTTTTCTACTGAAACCCAGTGTGATGTTTTTGTAAGGATTGGAGAGTCTTTCCAGATTAGTGTGCGGCATCTGGGTTAACTCTAAAGTCTATACATTCACTGAATGGTTTTCTTGGCAACTTGATTCAAAATACATTATTTCAATGACTGTAGACTGACATTTTGGAACACAGAAAATGTGTTTCCTTCAGAATTCCATAATTTATAAACCTTAATTTCCCGGGAAGCCCATTGAATCGGTTTCTCCCCTTTGACCTCAGAACTCCCATCTCGTATCTCTTGTGTGTTATATTTGGTTCATTGTCAAGGTTCATTGCATATAAAAATAGACTTCCTTGGCTTTTGTTATAAAACTTTTTTTTACAGTGCTAAGTTATACAAGTAAGAATATGCATGTAAGTTGTTTCTGGCACCAAAACCTAATAAATTGTTTTGGCATGCCAAATAATAATGTAGGCTCTTAGACTTGGGCAACTGTAGATGGAAGTAATGTTTTTTTAAAATAGTTTTTATATTTCAATTAGAAGGAATGCAACAGTAGTTCACTACTCTGCGCTGCATATTAACATCATACGTTTAACATGGTAGATATGATTAGATGTCAATTCAATGTCAATCAATGTAAAGTCATGCACCTGGGATGAAAAATATCCAAGCCACTTACATCCTAAATGGGACTGCACTAGGCAAATCGAAAATGGAAAAGGACCTTGGAGTCCTTGTAGATGATAAACTTGTCTGTAGCAAGCAATGCCAGTCAGCAGCATCATGGGCAAATAAGGTCTTGAGCTGTATAGGGGAATAGATTCACAGGAGGAGGGGGTCATTCTTCCACTTTATAGAGCACTGGTAAGGCCCCATCTAGGATACGTTTCACAGTTTTGCTCTCCAGTGCTCAAATGGGACATGAATTAGAGAGGGTCTGGAGAAGGGAAACTAAGCTGGTAAAAAGTATGGAAAATCTCAGCTATGACGAAAGACTGGCCAAGGGCTACATAACCAATCAAGAACATAACCACTAGATGGACTTTGGCTTCCGCACTTAAGCTGGCCATAGATGTTGAGATTTTTAAAAGATCAGATCCTGATCGTGAGACCACGATCTTCTCAGAACGATCGTACGAATTGACCGTCAACTAAAAAGACCAATTTGCCAGGAAAACAAAGGGGAGCTGCCTGCTTGGCCCTGCAAACATAGATAGATTGCACTGGGACCGACAAAGATTTTTTGACCTGGCCGATCAATTTCCCGACAGATGTCGGCCGAAAACTCGTAAGATGTACGATTGTTCGAATACCACTAACCGCAAGATAATTTCGAAGGATTGGTCGGACTTCCCTAAAATCGGTCGTTCTGCAAAATGAATCGTCGCGTCTATGGGGAGCAAGAGCCGAGGAAGTTAACACTTTCCTTTTATCTCCTAACACATAGAAAACTCTCTTGCCCCCGACTTCATCTGTTCTACAGATACAACAGGAGACACAGACCTGTTTATGTGTCCTGACTTAACAAAAACTTACTTGGCACAGCAGAATCCACTGCCTGGTACTTAATGCTAGCAAGAAATGACTCCAGTTGGGAGTCACAGCAGTTACATCCCAGTAGTAACACCAGCCCAGTTCATATGATGGAAAATCAGTGACATCAGTCAAACACTTATTTTGGCTCAGTAGTGACACCATCTCAGCACTTATAGCCACTTATATTGGCACCACAATAATATCTGGCAAGCATTTATTGTGGCTCAGCAGTGACACCAGTCATTACAGACAGGTAACATTAGCCTCACACTTTACTGACATCCCAGTATCATCCCAGTCACTACTCATACATTCAAAAATGTATTTTTTTTCAATACATAACTTTTTTTTTTTTAGATCGGCAGTAACACATGCATCTATTTATCTAAGTACAGCAGAGTACAAACCTGGCACTTGATTAGTACGTCAATAACAACTGTGTGACACTTATTTGTTCAAAGATATTGAAACATCCATTGTTCTACGGTGCCTTTATATTTTTGGTGGAGCAGTCGTTACAGCCATATTTGATACCAATGCAACACTTGGCAAAGCAGCAGAGCAATTCCTGAAGTCAACCATTTATAATAGAAGAGCAGTAACTCCAATTCAGCTGTTACTTTGATATTGCAGTAACCCCAGCGTGACATTTATTTTGGTACAGACGTGACCACAGCCTGGTACATATTTTGGAACAACAGGCTGATGTTACTGCTGTTAAATGCTAAGAAGCTTTTACTGTTATACGAGAAAAGGTGCTGAATTCATTACTATACAGAATATATGTGACTGCACCTGCTATTACAATATACAAATACACCTGCACAGCAGGTGTATTAAGTGCATTTATTTGGGCACAGTAGAGACACTAAGGGGCTGATTCACTAAGGGTCGAATATCGAGGGTTAATTAACCCTCGATATTCGACTGGGAATTGAAATCCTTCGACTTCGAATATCGAAGTCAAAGGATTTAGCGCAGATACTACGATCGAACGATCGAAGGATTATTCCTTCGATCGAAAGATTAAATCCTTCGAATCGAACGATTCGAAGGATTTAAATCCAACGATCGAAGGAACATCCTTCGATCAAAAAAAGTTAGGCAAGCCTATGGGGACCTTCCCCATAGGCTAACATTAACTTCGGTAGCTTTTAGATGGCGAACTAGGGGGTCGAAGTTTTTTTTAAAGAGACAGTACTTCGACTATCGAATGGTCGAATAGTCGAACGATTTTTACTTCGAATCCTTCGATTCAAAGTCGTAGTCGTAGTCGAAGGTCGAAGTAGCCCATTCGATGGTCGAAGTAGCCCAAAAAAAACTTCGAAATTCGACGTTTTTTTACTTCGAATCCTTCACTCGAAGTAAGTGAATCGGCCCCTAAGATACGACTAGCATTTAGATTCAACGTTATATACCTTCTGGGATTTAAAAGGGTGAGATGCCTGCCAGGTGAAATTAAGCAGGAAGGAAAGTATTAACAGGGCGCATGAAGTGGTCATCTCTAGGAGATTCTGGGTCAGGCAAGGCTGGGTGTCTGCCCAGAGGGAATAGCATTAATGGGGCTCTTTGCTGGGGTAAAATGTACAAAGTATTTATTTTGTGAAATAATTGGTAGCTTCAGTATATCTTACAAATGATGTTAGGGCATGCTAGGAGTTGCGGCAGGTCGGACATCCCTGATCTATGTTATTACTCCACCAGATTTTTGATGCAATTCCCCCTAAAATGAGGCTCCCATCCTTCCATTCTCTTTCACTTTCTGGCCCTCGAGACATCCATAGAACTTCTCCAGGATCAGAACTGCAGAGAGATTATTGAGCAAACAATTTGCCCTGGACCATTAACTCAGGCTGTCCATTGGTACAGTATGTTCTAAAAGATTCCACTATCCATTAATAATAGATTAGAAACAATTCCACCTTCAGAGAGGCACATTGGATATTTCTTGTGATAAACTGATTTGGGTTGCCATTTGAGCAGTAACAGAATATTGCACTCATTCTCCAAGATCGTTTCCCAAATGTCTGTTACTTATGCCAACAAATAAGAGGCATTCTCCACCAATCATGTTCCTTAAATAGTGCTTGGATCCTTTTCAGCAACAATAAGTCTTGACTGCGGAGACTTTCAACGCACCACTAGTTTCTTAATCACTGCAGAGTTGCAGAACAAATGATAAACAAGAAGTTTGGAATATCCATGATTGGGCGGATGCGTTTTTCGTTTTTGACAAGATAGATAACCTGCATCAGAGGTATAAGAGAATAAAACTTAGAATAATAACATTTCTGCTATTTAAATGGGGTCCATTTTTGTCTTCCCCTTGAAGTCTGTCCAGTGCTTTCTTTGCAGCTGGTGTCCTGTTTGTCCAAGTCATTTCTCTATCTGCTCTTGACGTTTCCCAGCATTTAGTCTTCTTGAACATCTAATAGCTGGTTCTCAGCTGAAGCGATATCTGATCTCTCCCCTGGCCGTGTATGCTCTGAAATAAAATATAAATCTGCCCTTTCATTCTTTCCTTCCTATCATAAATATGCACGGTTAATTGCCTGATAAGAGAAAATCAGTGCTCTGCCAGAACACAGAGTGTTAAGTTTTTTTGAAGAACGAGGGAAAATCATTTGCTAAATTAAAAAAAAAAAGATTTTGTTGTGTTAACGGCTGCTTGGGTCATCTGAGGTGAACTTCTCAAATCCGCACTCCTCACTTCAGATCCGGCTTTTAAAATCGAGTTGACATTTATAGGAGAAGAGAAAGATTTTAATACAAAATAGCATTGCAAACATGTATTTAGATGTGTCAGTATAAGACATATCTTCATCACAGAGTACACAGGTTTTCACTCCACCAGGTTGCTCATTCAGTTCTCTTCTGCTACCAATTTCCAAATAACCTGCCGTAAATGCATTTATGTACGTATATATTTAAGAAGCACACACTCTTTGGGGCAGATTCACTTACGTGCGAATTTTCGCCAGCGTCAGCTCCTCACCGATTGCACCACTTGGCCAGACGCAAATGCGATACATATACGCGAATTTACTAAAATGCGGATTTTTGTCCCGGATGTCTAACGCTGGCGACTTATCGCTAGCGTTACTTCGGCTGTGCGAGCATTACATAGTGAAGATGCGCTATCCTTAGTTTGTGCCTAGCGAAAATTCGCTAGTGATCTTGCGCTTAGGTCAATTTGCATATGGCGGGTAAAGTTGTATGGACGTCTTTATTATAAATGCTTGATGCAAAGGCTTGAAGTTACCACTTTTCCAAATACATGTCCAGGGAACCTTAATAAAGACAAGAGAGTTAATATAATGCCCTACACATGAGCCCACTGTAAAATGAATGTTCCATATGTTATGAAATGTCTGGAGAAAACCGGTTACCCAAAAAAAGTTCAAGTCGGGAATTTTGCAGGCAATCCCGCTTCAAAAAAGGAAAAAGTCACCAGTGTGTCTGGAACTTTAATACATTTTCAGGACACAGGATATGATGTAAGTGACATAAGATTGAGGAAGATCTATCTGCTTTATAGCACTTTGCCTGGTCTGAGGTGATGAAGTCAACTCTGTCGAAAGAGGTAACGTTCAGTAAAATCCGCACTTTAGTGAATAATGATCGTTTGCCAGAGCAAAAAGTCGCCTCGCAATAGAGAGCAAATGACCGCTAGCAATGGACCTGTTCGCTAGCGAATTGGCGCCTGTGTCTGTTGAATGGCGATGTCCCTATGGGTGACAACGTTGGTGAAAAATCGCTAGCATTAGCCACTTCGCTCTTTAGTAAATTTGCCCCTTTGTAGGTAGGTCACTAATGACTTATAATAAAGAATGAAGTATGGTGAAATGAAATCATAACCAGAACCTTAACCATAACAATAACCAGCATACTATAAGAAAATGAACCCCCTTTCATTATCAGATTGCTACAAAAATAAACATATTTCTCCAGTTTAAAAACAAGATCTATAGATACAAGTATGGCATCCGTTATCCAGAATGCTTGGGACCTGCGGTTTTCCGGATAACGCATCTTTCCGTAATTTGGACCTTCATACCTTGTCTACCAGAAAATCATGTAAACATTAAATAAACCCAATAGGCTGGTTTTGCTGCCAATAAGGACTTATTATATCTTAAGGTGGCCACAGACGTAACAATTAGGGATGTAGCGAACGTCGGAAAAAAAGTTCGCGAACATATTCGCGAACTTGCGCAAAAATGCGAGCGGTTCGCGAACGGTTCGCGAACCCCATAGACTTCAATGGGAAGGCGAACTTTAACATCTAGAAAAGACATTTCTGGCCAGAAAAATGATTTTAAAGTTGTTTAAAGGGTGCAACGACCTGGACAGTGGCATGCCAGAGGGGGATCATGGGCAAAAATGTTTCTAAAAAATCCATTGTTGACACAGCGCTGCGTTTTGTGCTGTAAAGGGCAGAAATCACACTACATTTCTAAACCTGTGTAATAAAATGCTTTAAAACGTCCGGCGTCTACATGCCAATCAAGTCGTGTAAAAGTTACAGCCTGTTCACACGCAAAGACGAAACGCGGTGCTTACTGCAACGCAAAAAGACGCAAAGAGCTTTAATGAATGATACCGTCAAGTGAGCAAATAATAGTTTTTAATTACTAGTTGCTTGTCACCTCCAGGATGTTCGTCCTGTTGGTGGCAATATTTCTGTAGTGGTGTGTTTAGCAGTCACCGTGCTTGTGCGCACGTGCACGGTCAGGCAGAGGTAATTCAATGTACAGTGAAGTGAACCAAAAAACACAGATTCTGCAGTGTGGGCCCAGTTTTGGTCTACTTTATTGATCACCTGCGGTGACCATAAAAGATGCGATTTTGCCACTGTTGCAGAACCCTGAAAAATTAGGCATGTGTACTTTCCTGAAAAATTATGTTTTTTTTGTCGCAGCCACTGAACCAGAAGTCCAGAAACAATATGCCATATAAATGCTGAAAATATTAATTTTTTTTTGTGGCAGCCACTGCAGCACAGAGGCCAGAAAAAATATGCCATATAAATGCAAACAATATTAATTTTTTTTTGTCGCAGCCACTGCAGCACAGAGGCCAGAAAAAATATGCCATATAAATGCAAACAATATTATTTTTTTTTGTCGCAGCCACTGCAGCACAGAGGCCAGGAAAAATATGCCATATAAATGCTAACAATATACATTTTTTTTGTCGCAGACACTGAAGCACAGAGGCCATAAAAAATATGCCATATAAATGCAGAAAATATGCATTTTTTTGGTCGCAGCCACTGAAGCACAGTTGACAGAAAAATTATGCCATATAAATGCAGAAAATATAAATTTTTTTGGTTGCAGCCACTGAAGCACAGAGGCCAGAAAAATTATGTCATATAAATGCAGAAAATATGCATTTTTTTGGTCGCAGCCACTGAAGCACAGTTGACAGAAAAATTATGCCATATAAATGCAGAAAATATAAATTTTTTTGGTTGCAGCCACTGAAGCACAGTTGCCAGAAAAAATATGCCATATAAATGCAGAAAATATAAATTTTTTTGGTTGCAGCCACTGAAGCACAGTTGACAGAAAAATTATGTCATATAAATGCAGAAAATATGCATTTTTTTGGTCGCAGCCACTGAAGCACAGTTGACAGAAAAATTATGCCATATAAATGCAGAAAATATAAATTTTTTTGGTTGCAGCCACTGAAGCACAGAGGCCAGAAAAATTATGCCATATAAATGCAGAAAATATGCATTTTTTTGGTTGCAGCCACTGAAGCACAGAGGCCAGAAAAATTATGCCATATAAATGCAGAAAATATGCATTTTTTTGGACGCAGCCACTGAAGCACAGTTGCCAGAAAAAATATGCCATATAAATGCTGAAAATAGTCATTTTTCGCCATACGTTGACCTTGTAGACATTGTTTGCCCAGTTTTTTGGTTGCAGCCACTGAAGCACAGAGGCCAGAAAAAATTAAACCAGTAGGGTTTGCACCCTAGTTTGTAACGGTGGCGGAGGGAGGAGGACGCTAAAGGACAGCTGTGTGTGGAGTCATGAGGCTTGAAGAGAAGGACAGCTGCATAGAAGTCAGAACAAGTCTTCCGGCGTGCAGTAACCCTCCGAGATCCACCCCTCATTCATTTTAATAAAGGTCAGGTAATCGACACTTTTGTGACCTAGGCGAGTTCTCTTCTCAGTTACAATCCCTCCTGCTGCACTGAAGGTCCTTTCTGAGAGCACACTTGAGGCTGGGCAAGACAAGAGGTTCATGGCAAATTGTGACAGCTCTGGCCACAGATCAAGCCTGCGCACCCAGTAGTCCAGGGGTTCATCGCTCCTCAGAGTGTCGATATCTGCAGTTAATGCCAGGTAGTCCGCTACCTGCCGGTCGAGGCGTTCTTTGAGGGTGGATCCAGAAGGGTTGTGGCGCTGCCTTGGACAGAAAAACATTTGCATGTCTGACGTTACAGACTGGCCAAAGGGCTTTGTCCTTGCAGGTGTGCTCGTGGCAGGATTACTGGCACCTCTGCCCCTGGAATGTTGATGAGTTCCTGAAGTGACATCACCCTTAAAAGCATTGTACAACATGTTTTGCAGGCTGGTTTGTAAATGCCGCATCTTTTCGGACTTGTGGTATGTTGGTAACATTTCTGACACTTTATGCTTGTACCGAGGGTCTAGTAGCGTTGCGACCCAGTACAGGTCCTTCTCCTTAAGCCTCTTGATACGGGGGTCCTTCAACAGGCATGACAGCATGAAAGACCCCATTCTCACAAGGTTGGATGCAGAGCTATCCATCTCCGCTTCCTCATTATCAAGGACTGCATCATCCACGGTCTCCTCCCCCCAGCCACGTACAAGACCAGGGGTCCCCAAAAGGTCACCACTAGCCCCCTGGGAAGCCTGCTCCTGTTGGTCCTCCTCCTCCTCCTCCACAAAGCCACCTTCCTCCTCTGACTCCACTTCTGGCACCTCTCCCTGCGTTGCAGCAGGTGCCTGGGTTCGTTCTGGTGATTCCGACCAGAAATCGTGCGCTTCCAGCTCCTCGTCACGCTGGTCTACAGCCTCATCTGTCACTCGTCGCACGGCACGCTCCAGGAATAAAGCGAAGGGTATTAGGTCGCTGATGGTGCCTTCGGTGCGACTGACCATATTTGTCACCTCTTCAAAAGGTCGCATGAGCCTGCAGGCATCGCGCATAAGCACCCAGTAACGGGGGAAAAAAATCCCCAGCTGTGCAGATCCAGTCCTACCACCCAGTTCAAAAAGGTACTCGTTGACGGCCCTTTGTTGTTGCAGCAGACGTTCCAACATAAGGAGCGTTGAATTCCAGCGAGTCTGGCTGTCAGAAATCAAACGCCTGACTGGCATGTTGTAGCGCTGCTGAATGTCAGCAAGGCGTGCCATGGCTGTGTAGGAACGCCTGAAATGGGCCGACACCTTTCTGGACTGGGTGAGAACGTCCTGGAATCCTGGGTACTTGGAGACAAAACGTTGGACTATTAAATTTAACACATGTGCCATGCAGGGCACATGTGTTAAATTGCCTAGTCTCAACGCTGCCAACAGATTGCTTCCATTGTCACACACCACTTTTCCGATCTGCAGTTGGTGTGGGGTCAGCCACCGATCGGCCTGTGACTGCAGAGATGACAGGAGTACAGATCCGGTATGGTTTTTGCTTTCCAGGCACGTCATCCCCAAGACAGCGTGACAACGGCGTACCTGGCACGTCGAATAGCCTAGGGGGAGCTGGGGGTGCACAGGTGTGGAGGAGGAGAAGGAGGACCCAGCAGCAGAGTAAGAAGAAGAAGAAGAAGACGAGGTAGAGAGCGATGGAGGAGTAGAGGTGGTGGCAGAACCGCGTGCAATCCGTGGCGGTGACACCAACTCCACTGTTGTTGTTGAGCTACCCATTCCCTGCTTCCCAGCCATTACCAAGTTCACCCAGTGGGCAGTGTAGGTGACATACCTGCCCTGACCATGCTTGGAGGACCATGCGTCAGTAGTCATATGGACCTTTGGCCCAACACTAAGTGACAGAGATGCGGTAACTTGGCTCTGCACATGTTGGTACAGGTGTGGTATTCCCTTTTTAGAAAAAAAATTGCGGCTGGGTACCTTCCACTGCGGTGTCCCAATTGCTACAAATTTGCGGAAGGCCTCAGAGTCCACCAGCTGGTATGGTAAAAGCTGGCGGGCTAAGAGTGCAGACAAGCCAGCTGTCAGACGCCGCGCAAGGGGGTGACAGTCAGACATTGGCTTCTTACGCTCAAACATGGCCTTCACAGAAACTTGGCTGGTGGCAGATGACTGGGAATGGGAACAGGTGGTCAAGGTGGAAGGCGGAGTGGAGGGTGGTTCAGACGGGTCAAGGAGAGCAGAGGTAGAGCAGTAAGATGCTGGACCAGAAGGAGTGTGGCTTTTAGTTTGCCTGTTGCCTTTGAGGTGTTGCTCCCAAAGTGCTTTGTGCTTGCCGCTCATGTGCCTTCGCATAGAAGTTGTACCTATGTGGCTGTTGGGCTTACCAAGGCTCAGTTTCTGACTGCACTCATTGCAAATTACAATGCTTTTGTCAGAGGCACACACATTAAAAAAATCCCACACTGCTGACTTTTTGGAAGTGTGCGATCTGGCGGTAACAGTAGAAGTTGGCGGAGTTGGCGGTATTGGCGGCAATGGCGGGTGCGTTGGCCGGCTGAACACAGGTGCCGATACATGTTGTTGCCCTACTGATCCCTGCGGGCTGTCCTCCCTGCTTCTTCTAGGTCTTATTCTCCTACTGCCTCTCTGACTCTCCGTCTCTCCATCTGAACTACCCTCCTCTTGCTCTCTTCTACTAGGCACCCACAAAACATCAATCTCCTCATCATCATTCTCCTCAGATGCATCAATTTCTTCTGACACATCACAGAAGGAAGCAGCAGCGGGGACCTCCTCCTCATCACTCATTATGTCCATCTCTATCGTGTTCTCTGCCAGAATTAAATCTGGTGTAAGGTCCTCATCTCCTTCATCTTCTTCTGGCAATAATGGTTGCGCATTACTCAGTTCAAGAAACTCATGGGAAAATAACTCCTCTGACCCCAGTGAAGAAGGGGCACCGGTGGTGGAGGAAGTGTTACGTGGGGTGGCCATAGCAGTGGAGGATGAGGAGGATGTTGTGGTAAAGTTAGAAACGGTAGAGGATGGGGTGTGCTGTGTAAGCCAGTCAACTACCTCTTCAGCATTTTGGGAGTTCAGGGTCATTGGCTTTTTAAAACTGGGCAATTTGCTAGGGCCACAGGATTGCATAGCAGCACGGCCCCTAGCACGGCCTCTGCGTGGCGGCCTGCCTTTGCCTGGCATTATTTTTAAAAAAACAACAACAACAAAAACTCAGTTGGTTTTTCTGGAAACGATAATACACACAGCTAGATGGCAGTTTGAAGAAAACAGTGTGCAAATAATGCCTACAAGGTCAACGTATACACAGCGGTGGATACGGATTACGTAAAATATATGAATGCTGCTTGAAAAAAAGTAACTCAAGTGGTTTTTCTAGAGACGATAATATTATCAATATTTAGACAAAATGTGAACAAGCTCACACAGCTAGATGGCGGTTTGAAGAAAACACTGTGCAAATAATGCCTACAAGGTCAACGTATACACAGCGGTGGATACGGATTACGTAAAATATAAGAATGCTGCTTGAAAAAAAGTCACTCCGGTGTTTTTTCTGGAGACGGTAATATTATGGATATTTAGACAGAATGTGAACACGGGCACACAGCTAGATAGCAGTTGGTTGAATAACACACTGGGCAAAAAATGCCTACAGGGCAAATAATGCCTAAAAGGTCAACGTATACACAGCGGTGGATACGGATTACGTAAAATATAAGAATGCTGCTTGAAAAAAAGTCACTCCGGTGTTTTTTCTGGAGACGGTAATATTATGGATATTTAGACAGAATGTGAACACGGGCACACAGCTAGATAGCAGTTGGTTGAATAACACACTGGGCAAAAAATGCCTACAGGGCAAATAATGCCTAAAAGGTCAACGTATACACAGCGGTGGATACGGATTACGTAAAATATAAGAATGCTGCTTGAAAAAAAGTCACTCCGGTGTTTTTTCTGGAGACGGTAATATTATGGATATTTAGACAGAATGTGAACACGGTCACACAGCTAGATAGCAGTTGGTTGAATAACACACTGGGCAAAAAATGCCTACAGGGCAAATAATGCCTAAAAGGTCAACGTATACACAGCGGTGGATACGGATTACGTAAAATATAAGAATGCTGCTTGAAAAAAAGTCACTCCGGTGTTTTTTCTGGAGACGGTAATATTATGGATATTTAGACAGAATGTGAACACGGTCACACAGCTAGATAGCAGTTGGTTGAATAACACACTGGGCAAAAAATGCCTACAGGGCAAATAATGCCTAAAAGGTCAACGTATACACAGCGGTGGATACGGATTACGTAAAATATAAGAATGCTGCTTGAAAAAAAGTCACTCCGGTGTTTTTTCTGGAGACGGTAATATTATGGATATTTAGACAGAATGTGAACACGGGCACACAGCTAGATAGCAGTTGGTTGAATAACACACTGGGCAAAAAATGCCTACAGGGCAAATAATGCCTACAAGGTCAACGTATACACAGCGGTGGATACGGATTACGTAAAATATAAGAATGCTGCTTGAAAAAAAGTCACTCCGGTGTTTTTTCTGGAGACGGTAATATTATGGATATTTAGACAGAATGTGAACACGGGCACACAGCTAGATAGCAGTTGGTTGAATAACACACTGGGCAAAAAATGCCTACAGGGCAAATAATGCCTACAAGGTCAACGTATACACAGCGGTGGATACGGATTACGTAAAATATAAGAATGCTGCTTGAAAAAAAGTCACTCCGGTGTTTTTTCTGGAGACGGTAATATTATGGATATTTAGACAGAATGTGAACACGGGCACACAGCTAGATAGCAGTTGGTTGAATAACACACTGGGCAAAAAATGCCTACAGGGCAAATAATGCCTACAAGGTCAACGTATACACAGCGGTGGATACGGATTACGTAAAATATAAGAATGCTGCTTGAAAAAAAGTCACTCCGGTGTTTTTTCTGGAGACGGTAATATTATGGATATTTAGACAGAATGTGAACACGGGCACACAGCTAGATAGCAGTTGGTTGAATAACACACTGGGCAAAAAATGCCTACAGGGCAAATAATGCCTACAAGGTCAACGTATACACAGCGGTGGATACGGATTACGTAAAATATAAGAATGCTGCTTGAAAAAAAGTCACTCCGGTGTTTTTTCTGGAGACGGTAATATTATGGATATTTAGACAGAATGTGAACACGGGCACACAGCTAGATAGCAGTTGGTTGAATAACACACTGGGCAAAAAATGCCTACAGGGCAAATAATGCCTACAAGGTCAACGTATACACAGCGGTGGATACGGATTACGTAAAATATAAGAATGCTGCTTGAAAAAAAGTCACTCCGGTGTTTTTTCTGGAGACGGTAATATTATGGATATTTAGACAGAATGTGAACACGGTCACACAGCTAGATAACAGTTGGTTGAATAACACACTGGGCAAAAAATGCCTACAGGGCAAATAATGCCTAAAAGGTCAACTTATACACTACTACAGCGATGGATACGGATTACGTAAAATTTATTATGGCTGCTTGAAAAAAGTCACTCCGGTGTTTTTTCTGGAGACGGTAATATTATGGATATTTAGACAGAATGTGAACACGGTCACACAGCTAGATAACAGTTGGTTGAATAACACACTGGGCAAAAAATGCCTACAGGGCAAATAATGCCTAAAAGGTCAACTTATACACTACTACAGCGATGGATACGGATTACGTAAAATTTATTATGGCTGCTTGAAAAAAGTCACTCCGGTGTTTTTTCTGGAGACGGTAATATTATGGATATTTAGACAGAATGTGAACACGGGCACACAGCTAGATAGCAGTTGGTTGAATAACACACTGGGCAAAAAATGCCTACAGGGCAAATAATGCCTAAAAGGTCAACTTATACACTACTACAGCGATGGATACGGATTACGTAAAATTTATTATGGCTGCTTGAAAAAAGTCACTCCGGTGTTTTTTCTGGAGACGGTAATATTATGGATATTTAGACAGAATGTGAACACGGGCACACAGCTAGATAGCAGTTGGTTGAATAACACACTGGGCAAAAAATGCCTACAGGGCAAATAATGCCTAAAAGGTCAACTTATACACTACTACAGCGATAGTAAAATAAAAAAAAGTTAAATAAAAAAAGAATGAATATTAAAAAAAAAAATTAAAGTTGGTGCTGCTGAACTACTAGGAGCAGCAGATTAGCACACCAGTCCCACTCCCCAACACTGCTAGACTAATAGCACTGGGCTCTTATAGTAGTAGTAGTAGTAGTAGTAGTAGTAGTAGTAGTAAAACAACAAAAAAATAAATAAAAGCAGTCCTTACAAGGACTATTGCTATTGCAGCAGTCAGCAGATGAGATCAGAAGCAGGACAGCTGCCCACTGCAGCTACATACAGAGCACTGCAGTAGAAGGTAGATTACTAGCCAGCAAAGCTACCTAAGCTTAAATGTCCCTCAAACCCCTGCAGACTTCTGTCCCTCCAATAACAGAGCAGTATCAAAACGATTACTAGCCAGCAAACTTTCAACTGTCCCTGAAATCACTAACAGGCAGCAGCTCTCTCCCTACACTATCTCTTCAGCACACACAGGCAGAGTGAAAAAACGCTGCAGGGCTTCGGTTTTTATAGGGAAGGGGAGTGGTCCAGGGGAGAGCTTCCTGATTGGCTGCCATGTACCTGCTGGTCTGGGGTGAGAGGGCAAAAAAAAGCGCCAACAATGGCGAACCCAAAATGGCGAACGTCGCGCGACGTTCGCGAACTTCCGGCGAGCGCGAACACCCGATGTTCGCGCGAACAAGTTCGCCGGCGAACAGTTCGCGACATCTCTAGTAACAATTACGATCTTTCTTGGAAAAGATCTTTCCAAGAAAGATCGTTCGTTTCAATACACACGTGTAGAGCTGATATACAGGTAGATATATGGGAAAAAACAATAGAATTCTACCTGTATCTGACGATTCAGCACTAACAATGGCCGATGTTTGGGTCCCTTCAAAGGCACCCGATCAAAATTTTCCATCCAGCCCGATCGACGAGCCGACCGATATCCAAGTCTTCTGCCGATATCGGTCGGCTCTTTTTCCACCATACACGCAACGAATATCGGACGAAAATTCGTTTCGTACGATATTATCTGTGCGTCTATGGCCACCTTTAGTTGGTATCAAGTTCAAGGTACTGTTTTTTTATTACATTATTCCATAATTCTGGGCTTTCTGGATAATGGGTTTCCGAATAAATATCTGCGGCATGGCACTCGCCGTGCTTCGTTTTCCGAAGTCGCACGAAGTTTCCTCACGAGGAAACTTTGGGCGACTTTGGAAATCGAAGCGCCGCGAGTGCATTGCCGCAAGTGCATTGCCGCAAGCGTTTTTTCATTATAGCGGGAAAAAGACACAGGAAAGCAGTTCGGGGAGATTAGTCGCCCCAAAGAAGAGGGCAGTCGTCGCCCACTAAATCTCCCTGAATCTCCAGCCCTGCCCTAAAATTAATGCTGCAATGCTTAACCCATGTTATTAATAAAGGAAGCTTTGGGTGACTTCGGAAATTGAAGCGCCGTGAGTGCATTGTCGCAGGCTTTTTTCATTGAAGCAGGTGGAAGGCACGGGGGAAGCAGTTCGGGGAGATTAGTCGTCCCAAAGAAAAGGCGATTAGTCGCCGGGTGACTAAATCTCCAGGTGTGCCCTTACCCTTAAGGTATGAAGATCCAAATTACAGAAAGATCCGTTATCCGGAAAAGCCCAGATCCCAAGCATTCTGGATAACAGGTCCCATACATGTATTTGTTTATCAGTATCAGACTGCTGACCTCAACTATAATAAACATTATTTAGCAAATCAATTTATATCTTATAAGCAGTCTTTCTTTATATACCGTGGTGATAATTTCCTAATATAGCTCTAAATTTGCATCAGTGCAGGAACCCATAGAAACCCTTTATTTGCATTTCCTTAGTCTAACTGCTCTAATTAAAATAAAGCCAGCCGCTTATGGTTGCTTTAGGTTATTGCACTAGGGAATGGTGTGCAGCCATGCCAGCTCTTTTATATAGATATGTTGTTGATTGTTAATATAAAAATGAATACAGAGAAGAATGAAAGTAAATTGTTCTGCACACATTCCATTCTATTATCTTTTTATTCGCAATGTGCCTAGTGTATATGGCCACATCCGGAGGACCGGCCGTTCCAAAAAGCTTTTAAAATTTGCTGTTTGTGAAACATGTTTTTTTTGCTTTGGTGCTCCAAGGGATAAAACACAGTACAGAGGCTAAGGGGGCATGTGATGTTCAGCCAGTTGAGTGATCTGATTGGCTTAAAGCCCTCTTGTGCTTCATAATGATAAATAGCTACTCTGGACAAAATGTTCAAACAAAAAAGTATTTGGAGTTTTGGACATATAAAGTAATTATCCAGTGGTGGTCAGCTATAATTTAAGCAGTTAGAGTATATTTCCAAATTATTCAAAATAAACAGATTGGTCGGAACAAGAATGTCATGTCTCTTCTGTCATGGTTTACACCCCAACCACGAGGTGGGATATACCACACATTCTTTTATGCTAACTTGCTGGTAAACTGCTCATCAAGTTAAAAAAAAGTCCCATTTAACAACACCCAATGCAATTAAAGGAGAACCAAATCCCCAAACTAATGAAAACCCCTACCTTCCATAGTCCCCCCTCCCTGTTCCCCCCGCACAGGTGTTAATACCTGTAAATGCCCCTAAGTCTTTAATTACCCCTCGATGCAGAGTCAGCACAGCGGAGCTCTCGGACGCCATCTTCACCTCTTTGAAAGTCTTCAGTAAGTAAGTGGTGTATCGGTGCATGTGCAGTTGTACCAATATTCTGGTCCCAAACAACTGCGCATGCTCTGAAAGCCATGGAAATTGCTGAAGGGACCCGAAGATTACCGAAGCACCTGAAGATGTCCGTGAGCTCTGCTGAGCTGACTCTACATCAAAGGGTAGGGGTTTTCATTCGTTTGAGGATTTGGTTCTCCTTTAAAGGGGACCCGTCACCCAACAAAAATTATTCCAAATCCTATTTTATCACATTAGTCAAGCAAAATTAACTCTAATTACACTATATAAATTATTTGAATCTTGTTTCCTTCAGTCTCGGAATTCAAAATGATAGCAAGCAGACAGCAGCCATTTTGTGGACATTGCTTTTAAGGAAAGCCTTGTATCATCTCAGAATCTTGTTTGTGTGCCAGAATGGGGGACCTGATGTCCATCCCCATGTCCTGGTTACACAATTAAATGGTAAAGAGAACGGGGGAATGTGGGGAGAGCAGTGACATCTAGGAAGTGCTGAATAGAAAGTGAAAGTAATTGTCTGCCCCGCCTCTATGCCCATGGCATAGAGGAGGGGCAGACAATATTTGATTGACAGCTGAGATTTTTAAATGAGCTTTAATGCTTTAATAAAAAATAGAAATTGCATTTTATGTTTAATTTGAAAAGGACTTTTATTACACAGATTTTTGTGTCTGGGTGACAGGTCCACTTTAAGTGCATTGGGTGTTGTTAAATGGAACATTTTTTTAACTTCATGAGTAGGTGACCAGCAAGTTAGCATAACAGAATGTGTGGTATATCCGACCTCGTGGTTGGGGTGTAAACCATGGTGAAGAAACATGACATTCTTAGTTCTCCTTTAAGGCTTCTTTTGATTTGCTAAGTGATTGGTTTTGCATAAACACTGTTGCACACATATTCTCGGTGAAAATCTGCATCACTGCCTATGTAACAATTTCATATCACCAGTGGAGGATATTATTAAAGGAACTTCTGCACCAATGTTCAGGATAAGCTTACCATGAATAGTGTTGAAATGTGCTCTTCATTATGTTCTCACTAAAATACAAAACCATACATTTAGGGGGTTATTTATCAAAGTCCGAATTTATCTTGATATTTTCTGCTACAAACTCCGCACGGGTTTTTTTATGCTTATTATAACTTTTTCCCGAATATTTGCTTTGTGGGAAAAAAAACAGATTTTCACTAAATTTACAGACTTTTTATCTGAGTTTCACGATATCCACGATTTCTTCATAATTTTCACCCGAAAACTCCGAAAACTTCAGGGTATTGCCCGAAACCTAGCGCACATCAAAAAATCATTGGGACTTCTCCAACTTATATGCAACCTGGACAGGTCTGAGATGCCGGATTTTCATATTCGGACTTTTCCATCCTCGGGGTTTAATAAATTCCGAAAAAGTCCGATTTTATTTTAAAAAATCACGAATTTTTCGTGATTTTTGCATTCGGAGTTCAATAAATAACCCCCTTAAAATTAAGCCTTTCCACATTAAACAAACTTAAATCGATACCGAAAATGTTAAATTGTCATAAATAATATCATAATAGGGCCCAATATAATATCATAATAATAGAACCCAATAACCTGGTGATGAAAATTCATGTTTTTTCAAAGCGCTTTAGTTTCAGGGCTACAAGAGCCTGAAAGTACAGACCCGACTGCCTAAGGAATTTATTGAGCAGTGATGTGGAATATGTTAGTTAGCACTATAAATATGTGTTAATTATTTTTACAATAAAACTTAATAACACAAGATGTTGGGCTGCTGCTTGTTATTTACTATGGGAGTTAACTCTCATTTGAACTCTCTTTTCTCTGCTGGTGGTGTATACATGCCAGAGGTGCAAAACCAATCCACTGCCTTCTACCTCCTCTATTTGTGTGCAGGCACATGAAATGCTTGTTAGTGCACATAAAGTGAATTCCAGTGTGAAAAATGCATACTATGGGATTTCCACAGAATAATTTGGTCTGTGTCTGAGCTAACAGGGAGGTCCAATGCCTGTTAGTGTGCATAAATAAAGGGGATGGAAAGCAGTGTAACTTTAAGATGGAAATTTAGCACCGTTAGTGCAGAGAGAGCTATTGCACTCATCAAGTAAAAATCCACTTATCCCATAGATTAATGTTGGAGTAAATCTGTGTATTACTAAAGTATTACACTACTTTGATTTTTTACTTCCTTGTTTTGTGACAAAAAGTCCCTCCCTGTCTCTATTTTGCATATGCAAATTAGGATTCAGATTTGGTTCAGACAAATTTGAATCCTGCTGAAAAAGGCTGAATCCTGGATTCGGTGCATCCTTAATGACAACATATGGAAACTAAACAGAGGTGGCAGAGCACTAGCAAATCAGCACTCCTCACTGTACCACCTCAAACCTCAACATTTGATAATGTGATAACGCACTTCTTTAGTGTAAACCCAAAATCTTTCTTTAGGACCTTTACAAGTAACGGTACTGAATCTTGCCTCTAAGGGTCCTGAAAATTTTGAAACATGGCTGAATAAAGTCTGTTGATAAATTGAAAATCATGCCCACTGATTTATATTATGCTTATGTTTAATTCTATGTGTTTGCATTCTTTATAATACAAATTAATATTTAAGCCATCAGCAGTGTTCTTAGAGTCCTTTTGATATTCGCAGAGCTATATTCTAAAATGCAAGCGAACAAACATACAAAAAGTGCATTTGCTCTTTCATTGTACAGTTAAATGTCAATTCTTCTGTTGCACCTATCACTTGTAAATGATGAGCTGCTGGGAAGCACTATAAGATGCAAGGAACTCTAAAAAAGGCCAATTTTGAGGTCATGTTTTACCAGTTTTTGCAAAAATAATTTTTTTTTAACTGTATTAGCTTATTCTAAGAAAACAAAAATTTCTGTATACTGTGGGGCAGATTTATTAAGGTTCCAAGTGAAAATTCGAATTCAAATTTGAACTGTGAATTATCCAAACTCGATTTGAGTTTTAATTTAAATTTCGAGATTTATCATATTGTGGCCCTTTAAGAACTTGTATTCGACTATTCGCCACCTAAAACCTGCCAAATTACTGTATAAGTCAATGGTAGAGGTCCAGAGATCAATTTGGTGATGTTTGCAGCCTTCCTGACATTTAAGTTTTTTTAAATTTTAATAGAGTTTGTCTAATTCGAATCGAATTCGATTGGAGTTTTCGGGTCCATTCAATTCGACTGAGCTGAGAAAATTAGATTTTATTAATACTTTTCGATTGGTCAAATTTAGAATTTATGGGCGTCTTAAAAACTGCAGTTAGAATTCGGAATTTTACCCTTGATAAATGTGCCTCTGTATATCTGCAGAGGGAGGTGTATATGGATTATTCCAATGCCATTTTGCAAAGAATTAAGCAGAAAATGCCCTCTGCTATTTGTATTCTATACTCTACTCAGAACCAATTGATAAATATTGTTTCCAGTTTATGGCTATGGTTAAAAAGATATAAATTAACAGAATACAATAATAAATAATGAATAATGAAACTATGAAACAGAATAAATGGAATAACATAAAAAAACACAAAATAAGAGTTACAATACTTTTCATTGTTGGGGTAACTAAATGGCACTGCAAATTGAACACTGAACTTAAAACTATAATTTAAACGTAACTTCCTCTTTAAAAACTGCATGTGGACTTTAAAATATGCTTCATTCTACAGAGACCTGAAAGATTTTAAAAAATATTTATGATGTTACAAAATACTCTTTGAAATAAGCGCAGCGTGTACTTTAGCTATAGTTTTACTAAGCCATTTAATCATCACGTTGAGGTCAAATTCCCAGAATCTTTCCTGCCTAAATGCTGTGATCTGATGTTTTTTACTGAAACGGAAGAGCTGATGGATCAGCCTTTAAATTGATTATTCCGCACGGTGTGTAAGGTAGGCAGGACAAATAGATCTGTCTGCTCCCAAAACAATGACCTTCTGTTTTGGGGGTGGATAAATGTTGAATAAAGAAATCACAAAAGGCAAATATCTTAAAAAAGTGAACAGTGCAGAAAATGTTGTACCAACCAACAAAACCAGGGAATCTTGCTAATCAGCTATTCTGGCATTAAAACGGTTAATGTGACAACGCCAATACAGACCTCTTCCAGATTTATTGCCCCTGTCTACAAATGACAAGGCTCTTCCATCTTGTCTACATGTTCACATTCATTTTATTCCCTTTCTTCTGCATGTCCCCCCACATTTGTTTATCCAAAGCAACAATCTGATTAAACGTTTCTTAAGTCTAATTAAAACAAAACCCCTCTAAAACAGAATTTAGTGCAGTCCTTCCTAGCCTGCAGTCCTCCTCTCACTAGAGATTTGTGGTTTGGCTTTTATTAAGTTGGACATTTCAAGGCATTCCCGTTCTGCAGGCTTTTTAGGACACAGCTCCAGCCTTACCAATTTCCTGTTTTTCTGCATATTATTATTCTTAGATCTACCAGGCAGCTGTTATGTTGTGTTAGGGAGCTCCTATCTGGTTACCTTCCCATTGTTCTGCTGAAATGCTGCTGGAGGGGTGGGGAAGTGAGGGGGTGATCAGTGGCGGAACTACCAAGGGAGCAGGGGTGCAATTGAGCCAGAGCCCACACCCCCTCAGGGCACCCTGGCAGCTCGAGCACCGCTGCTTCCAGTAGGAAAATCATGTATGGAGGGGGTGGGGGGCCTGGCTGCATGTCCCGCACCAGGGCCCGTCCCCCTCTAGTTACGTTACTGGGGGTGATATCCCTCTAACTTGCAGTACAGCAGTAAAGAGTGACTGAAATTTATCAGAGCACAAGTCACATGACTGGGGGCAGCTGGGAATCTGACAAAATGTCTTGCCCCATGTCAGATATCAAAATTAAATATTAAAAAATGTGTTTGCTCTTTTGAGAGCAGCACTATTAACTAATGCATTTTGAAAATTTTTTTTTTCCCATGACAGTATCCCTTTAATTGAAATGTTATTTGTAAATGCAATTACAATAGAAATCAGTATTTGTTTATCCCTTTCTTTTCTCTGGTTCTGACTTTTAAAACAACATAGCAGAACTCAAGAGTGGTCATTTACTTAGCCTTTAGTACTCATTCAAGAAGCCCCGAGTCTGGCTGCTGACTAAATTATATTATACTATATTCTATATATATATTTTTTTTATAGAAAACGTAACCAATAGAAAATATATGTTATATTACTATGTGAATTATCAAAGAATCTTGTCAAATTGGCAAAATGAATGTATGCGTACCATTTTATTTCCCATGGTGTCCATCTTGATCTCAAATGAACTGCTAGCAAATCATACTGTAGAAACCCATCCACACTCTGTGCTAGCAGTAAATGAAACCCTAAATTCAAGTGACTATATCACCATGAAGCCTATTCTACTGAAGGATAAAAATACCTAACTCATTTCATCCATTAGAGCTTTGTAAAAAGCCTCAAAGGACACCCCCTCAGAGATCAATTACACAGCACTTGTGTATGGGCATAAGAAAACTGGTACAAGGCATTCTCCCTATATTCCACACCTAAATGACCCCAAAGATAATGGGAAGGGATAGTGGACACATATTTGCTACTGCCAGCCATCCCCTCATAAATACAGTGCTGCCCACTGCAGCTGCCATTGTCTCAGGCTGGCTGGCCATAATCCTTTTAGTGTGTTATATTAGTGGAAGCCAGAAGTGGACCTTGTCTAGTACTCAAGGGACACAGTAATCATTCTAGAGGTGGATGGCCAAAAATGCTTTATTTACCAGTAGGTCTTTCCAGCTGACACAAGGTCACCCATTCCGATTAGAAGAAAAGAGGTTCCGCCTAAATATTCTTCGATGAGATGTGGAATTGTCTCCCTGAATTAGTGGTACAGGCTGATACATTAGATAGGTATAAGAAGGGGTTGGATGGTGTTTAGCAAGTGAGGGAACACAGGGTTATGGCAGATAGCTCATAGTACAAGTTGATCCAGGGACTGGTCCAATTGCCATTTTGGAGTCAGGAAGAACTTTTTTTCCCCTTTTGAGGCAAATTGGAGAGGTTTCAGATAGGGTTTTTTGCCTTCCTCTGGATCAACTAGCAGTTAGGCAGGTTAAAATAGAGTGCAAAGGTTGAACTTGATGGACTTGTGTCTTTTTTTAACCTAATTTATTGTTACTATGTAGGTCCTACGTGTACACTCTTGTCTCCTGGGAGGGGTTCTCTCTTCCTCTCCAGTCCTTTGGGAATCACACTCTTTCCCAGGTGCTCACAAGCACTCCTTCCTCCACTAAAGGAGGTTTACACGTGACCCCTCACCCTCCTCCACTCAAGGAGGTCTCTAGGAGGAAGCTCCATACCTCCTTTTAACAACAACTTAATTAGCCGACTATCTCTAATTAGGCAGCTGCAAAAGACTTACTGGAGCATGGAATGGAAGCCCACCCTGCTCTCTTCCATTCACTCCAGGGACCCACTATCCAGCTTTTCCTGAGCCGGAACAAAATAAAACAGCATTACTTGCTGCAGCAACACACTTTTCCCTGGAGTTTTCATTTCACCAGCCTAATGCTGGTGAAATACACACAACACACAATATCGTGCCTTTTTGACACACATATCTTACAATATGTAAACTTCTGAAACACACCTTGCAGGACAATATTATAACATACCTCCCAACTGTACCGTTTTTAGAGGGACAGTCCCTCTTTTGACAGCTCAACCCGCAGTCCCTCGTTTGTCCGAGTCCCGTTTTTCTCTGCACTGAACAGGCAGAAAAAGAAAGTTTCTAACTTAATTGGCTTTTGGCAGAGAGCCCAGAACAGCCACAGCAACAGATAAGATACTTTTGTAAAAATTTTGAGATAAGCAAATAAGTAATTGTAACAATATAAGATAACAGGTCCCTTGGGAGAAGCTTAAAGGGCAATTCACCTTCATTAGCAAAACTGTAATAACTGACAAAAAACACAGAAATATGTTCAAACTTTCATAACCTACCAAATTTTGTAAAATGAATATGGTAATTAGGGGGTGTGGTCATAAAAGGGGCGTGGGCAAAGAATTGTCGCCACACTACGCAAGCCAACTTTTTTGTCCCTCTTTTTATTTCCAAAATGTTGGGAGGTATGTTATTATATCAGGTAAAGATACTGTAGCCAGCTCTGTAGTTACTGAAAGCTCCTCTGCTCAGTTCCACCATATGCATTAGGCTTAGCAGTCACTCAGCAACTCATCTGTCTGATGGGGCTCAACCTTCACTCCTCATTCTTTTTCCCTGTTGCAATGGCTCTCTGATCCTTGTTAACCTAAGTTCATTTAAAAGAATTCTGTATTAGGCACCCATGCCTTACCAGTCAGTCTTTGTATCTCCATTGTAGCCAGCCATTCATTGATCTAGTATTCAGCTATCATGTGTCTTGTAGTCACGACCAGTAATTCCAGCAATCCATTTAGAAGCGTGCCAAGGGTGGGACAGCTGCCAATTACTATATTTAGTGCATTGAGCAACTCACATCTGCACAATCTCCAACTTCCCAAAACAGATTCAGCCAATCAGTGTATGAGCTAATCAAACGTGCTCCTGTGTGGCCCAGTTAGATAAATAGGTGGAGTACCAGAGAACTATGGATTTCTTTATTTATTGGCTCACATGAAAGTATCTGCAAATAATGTTTTCAGAACTAAGAAAAGTAAATACATCTTGTTTATTTTACATACAAAAAAAAGCACAAAATGTGTCCAAAGCTCCATCCCACTTCATTATGCAAAAGAGTACTCCTGAGAAGGAATGCCATGTTTACTCCAGTTTCAAGAAAACACTATTAATACCAACCCAGAAAGTTTCTTAAACACAGCTAGAACTTCAACGTGAGTGAGACTGGTCAGTATATGCAATTTGATCAGCACATACACAAAGGGGCCAATTTATTAACTTCGAGTGAAGGAATAAAAGAAAAAAAACTTGAATTTCGAAGTGTTTTTTTGGCTACTTCGACCATCGAATGGGCTACTTCAACCTTCGACTACGACTTCGACTTCGAATCGAAGGATTCGAACTAAAAATCGTTCGACTATTCGACCATTCGATAGTCGAAGTACTGTCTCTTTAAGAAAAAACTTCGACCCCCTAGTTCGCCACCTAAAAGCTACCGAACTCAATGTTAGCCTATGGGGAAGGTCCCCATAGGCTTGGCTAACTTTTTTTTTTTGGCTAACTTTTTATGGTCGAAGGATAATCCTTCGATCGTTGGATTAAAATCCTTTGAATCGTTCGTTTCGAAGGATTTAATCGTTCGATCGAACGATTATTCCTTTGATCGTTCGATTGCAGTATTAGCACAAAATCCTTCGACTTCGATATTCGAAGTCAAAGGATTTTCATTCCCAGTCGATATTCGACCCTTGATGAATTTGCCCACAAATGTGATACTTTCTGGTTTGGCAGTATTATACAATTAATGAATATGGGAAATATGATAAGTAAAAGGTCGTGTGTTGGTGTTTGTACATAGTACAATTTTAATTATGTAACTTCAGAGTTTTCTCAATTTCTTCTTAGTCTACAGAAGCTTCTTAAACAGCCTTCATACATTCACCTTTAAAGGACCAGTAACATCAAAAAATGAAATTGTTTTAAAGTAATAAACTGCTGTGTTTGCTTCAGAAACATTACTGTTATTTATATAAATAAGCTGCTGTGTAGCAATGGGGGCAGCCATTCAAAGGAGAAAAGGCTCAAGTTACACAGCAGATAAGCTCTGTAGAACATAATGTTATCTTTTATCCATTACTTATCCTGTGCCATATAGCCGTTTTTCAGTTTCCACCATTGCTACACAGCAGCTTGTTTATATGAACTAAAGTAGTGTTTCTGAAGCAAACAGATCAGTTTTACCAGTGCAGGGCAACACTACATGATATTTTCATTACTTTAAAACACTTTCAGTTTTTGGTGTTACTGTTCCTTTAAGGTAGATACAAAACTTGCAAAAAATAGTGGGAGCACTTACCAGGTACTAGGATTCACCTGTGCATGTCACAAAACCGAAGATCCCAACGGTTGCTTCCAAAGAGAGAGTGAGCTCCTGAGGAAGTGGCGAGAGCCATGAAACGCGTTGAGTGAACAGCCCTTTGTTTAGTGTGGGGCATGCTTTTTCATACTACCATTTTAAAATGCTTGAATAAAGGTTTATATTTTTAATTTTTCTACCTCCTGGATTCCTTGGTGCTGCACCTACAAACTCACTGTTCCTTTAAGGAATTTTCTAGGATAAAGAATGAATATACAATTGCTTTTTTCATATATTTCACTTCCCCAATTGGTGTATTTCACCATTTTTATCTCTTAATAGCAGAGTTTTCAAAATTCCAGAACAAATCTAACTCCTTCAAGTCAGAGCAACTGTAAATTCTACTTCATTTCTAGTTGAACCTATAGTATCTGAAAGACTCCATCTGTAGCTGTTTCCATTTTGCCTCAGAAAGTGGAATTTTCTTGCTGACTCCAGAACAGCAATCTGCTGTGCATTAGGCATGGTGATCCGATGACAGGTTCGAAGTATATGGTGGTATATAAATGACAGTTTGTGCTATAAAGGAAGTAATGGCGATGACATGGAAGGTCAGTGCAGGAAACATCTTGTAAAATATCAGCTAAAATTGTACCATCACTTTGTGCCTAGAATATTTGATATATATATACTGTATAGTTTGGACTAAAGTTACCTAAGAACTAAACATGCTCAATGTCAAACAGGTCAAGGGTAACCCGACTTGGACGCTATAAAAATATGGATTAATTAAATACTTGTTGAAACAGGACTATGTACTGCAGATCTGTAAAGGGGAAGCAAAATTGATATACAGGTATGAGACAAGGTAACTGGAGACTAGTTATTGAAAAAGCTCTGAATTACAGGAAGACCACCTCCTCCAAACTCCATTTTCATCAAATAATTAAAAACTATTTTTTCTCTGTAATAATAAAACACTGCCTTGCACTTAATCCCAGCTAAAATATAATGAATCCTTATTGGAGGCAAACAAACCTATTGTATGTTAAAATTTGAATAATGGAGATACAAATTAAGGAAAGACCCCTTATCTGGAAACCCCCAGGTCCTCAGCATTCTGCAAAACAGGTCCTATAAATTGCAAAGTAGTATATTAAGAGAGAGTATTACTCCACAACTTGGTTACAGATGAAAGATTTTGATAAAATTGATTGGCAAATAGAAACTTTATAGAAAAATAGTTAATAAATAATCATTGCATTTACCAGCATCAGTGGCTTGAACAGACGTTTTTCAGCCCCACAACAATTGATTATATGGTCCCCTTAAACTATGGGAATAAGGCAATTTTTCATGAACATATTTGAGATGCATATCAGTTAGGAAAAACTATGGAAAAAACTACTTGTCTACACCAGACTTGCATATTCCATATTTTGTAGGGATGCACCGAATTCAGGATTCAGCCAAGTTTCAGCCTTTTTCAGCGGCTGAATCCAAGTGCCTGGCGAAACTGAATCTGATTCCAAAAAATCTGAATTTTTTTTTCACGTTTTTAAAATTCATAACCCCATTAAAACGTCCTTTGTAGTTAATACTCCCTTCCTCGATAAATTGATTTGCTTCCTCGCTGTATGAAGGTCACAAAACCACTGATATAAATATGAAAGATGACATTATGGAAATAATAAGAAATGAGGTGTAAAGCTTTTGGAAACTCAGATTTTGCCAGAAAACTCAGAAAACTTTGGGGTATTGCACGAAACCCAGCGCACTTTAAAAAATCATTGGGACTTCTCCCATTGACTTATATGCAACCTCGACATGTCTGAGATGCTGGATTTTCTGATTCAGACTTTTCCATCCTCTGGGTTTAATAAATTCTGTGATTTTTTTTAAAGTCAGATTTAATAAAAAAAAAATCACAAATTTTTCATGATTTTTGCATTCTCCGTTTAGTAAATAACCCCCTTAATGTTAGCCTCAGTTTTAGGGGGTTAATAATCAAAGTCCTAATTTATCTCAATATTCTCTCAATATTCAAATCCGCTCAGGTTTTTTGCGCTTATTTATTATTCAATTTTCCTGAAAATTTGCTTTGTGGGGGAAAAAAATCAAATTTTCATGATTTTTTCGGATTTTTCATCCGATTTTCAAAATGTTTTAGGATTTTTCACCTGAAAACTCAGATTTTTTCCTAAAAACTTCAGGGTATTGCACGAAACCCAGCGCACATCAAAAAATCATTGGGACTTCTCCCATTGACTTATTTGCAACCTCGACAGGTCTGAGATGCCGGATTTTCTTAAAAAGTCAGATTTTATTAAAAAGAAATCATGAATTTTTCATGATTTTTGCATTTGAAGTTTAGTAAATAACCCCCTTAATGTTAGCTTTTGTTATAGTGTAAACCTTTTGATGTTAAGCATAACAAAAGTGGTGTAAATGTTATACCTTATAGCTAGGATGATAATTACAGCAATCTTTCAGATCATTTCAGTTCCTTCTTCAAAATCTCACAATCTAAAAGTCATGAAGACTCCTAAATTTGAGTGTGTGCTTAATCTGTTAGTAATGCTTAGGATCCTTGACTGCAAATGAAGAGGGTTAAGTCAAACTTGAATGGAAAATAACGAAGATCTTAGAATCTACAAAATAAATTGTTTATTTTTCACTTTTAAGGATGCCAGTTCTTGTTTAGTTGGAATTGAGAACCTTGTCATTATTTATAGTTTCAGTCTGTTGTTTGTCAAAGCTTGCTGTTTGTCCAAGCTTGCACAGGGGACTCTGAGTGGAAAGACAATAAATCAATATGTTTTGTTTCTTACTTTTTAGCAGAACTTGGTCCATGGCGTATCCTATAATTCTCTACCTCCCCACTTCGGAGGCACAACGCAAGGAAGGATCAAATGAGCTTAAATTTATCTGCAACCCTTTCCATGCAGTGATAATAAAAAACTCAAAATTAAGTCAACGGTTTTTTGCCAATTGAGTTAACTGATTGGCTGGAGGCCTTTGTCTCCTTTTTAAGGTATGAAAGAGTGCATTAGATAACAAAGCACAGCTGCTGTTATGCTTTGCATCATCCAATAAAAAGAAGTCAATTATTAAACAAAGTTAAAAATGAAGCTGGAGCGGCCAACAAATGTTTTAAAAATGGGAGTTATGCACTGAACAAACAATGCTGTTGGGAAGAGCCTTGGACATGGAAAAAGCCACAACAACTAAAAAACAAGTAAAATCAGATATTATAATTTCACCTTTTCATCAAGTCTTAAGCTATGGAACTACTGGATATTGATGTATCTAGCATTTCATCCTCAAGCTTGTTAAAGGGATACTGTCATGGGAAAAAAATTTTTTTCAAAATGAATCAGTTAATAGTGCTGCTCCAGCAGAATTCTGCACTGAAATCCATTTCTCAAAAGAGCAAACAGATTTTTTTATATTCAATTTTGAAATCTGACATGGGGCTAGACATATTGTCAATTTCCCAGCTGCCCCAAGTCATGTGACTTGTGCTCTGATAAACTTCAATCACTCTTTACTGCTGTACTGCAAGTTAGAGTGATATCACCCCCTCCCTTCAACCCCCCAGCAGCCAAACAAAAGAACAATAGAAAGGTAACCAGATAGAAGCTCCCTAACACAATATAATAGCTGCCTGGTAGATCTAAGAACAACACTCAATAGTAAAAACCCATGTCTCACTGAGACACATTCAGTTACATTGAGAAGGAAAAACAGCAGCCTGCCAGAAAGCATTTCTCTCCTAAAGTGCAGACACAAGTCACATGACTGGGGGCAGCTGGGAAATTGACAAAATGTCTAGCCCCATGTCAGATTTTAAAATTGAATATAAAAAAATCTGTTTGCTCTTTTGAGAAATGGATTTAAGTGCATAATTCTGCTGGAGCAGCACTGTTAACTGATTCATTTTGAAATTTTTTTTTTTCCCATGACAGTATCCCTTTAAGGAAACATGGTTTGGTTTAAGGCTACATCTACTATTTGAACCTCGTTCCAATACTTTTCCAGTAATGTAAGTATTATACGAAATACTACTCAGACATCAAATAATCAATTCCCCGTTCTCTCTAAAAGATTATTTGAACACAATTTCATCCACCTAAACTAGATTAAGTTAATGGCAACATATGCAATCAACCTTGTTCTAGTTCAGCCTGGCTAAGCAGAAACGTTTCAGTGTTTTTAATGGCGTATAGGAGCTCCGTATGAATATGGTATTTCCTTTTTTTTTTTTTTTTAAAGTTTTTTTTATTGAAATTTTAAACATTAAACATAATACAATTAGAAGAAGAGTAAAGGTATAGTAAAGAAGAAAGTTGAGAAAGAGGGGGGGAGGGGGGTAAGGCATAAAATATCACAACCATTATGTTAGTACATCGGCAGTTAACTAGATTGCACAGTTAGCCAGGCACCCCATATCGCTTCAAATTTTCCAGGGCAGCCTCTTGAAAGATATGTAAGTTTCTGGTTCGAGAGAGAGTCATTTATCAGTTTCTGCCAATATTGTATTGTGGGGGGGTTGAGCGACTTCCAGTGCAGTAATATGGCTTTTTTGGCATAATACAGGAGCTGTAGGTAGCATATTTTAACATAGGAGCGTAGCTGCAAGCCCTCTATTATCCCCAACAGACAGGTTTCTGGCGAACGAATACTTGGTAGTGCAAGCTTTTCATTCAAGTATTGGAGTACTGCACTCCAAAAGCTCTGAATCACCGGACAGGACCAGAAGATATGAAACATGGTGCCAGGTTCCACTCTGCACTTAGGGCACAGATCTGATACATTATCATATATTTTTGCCAGACGGGAGGGGGTTAAGTAAACTCTATTTAAAAATTTAATTTGTATAAGCCTGTCCCTCATAGATATAGATAACTCCGTTACAAGCTTTAGTGCATCTTTCCACTTTTCGTCAGTCAGGTCAGGGATATCGTCTCGCCATTTGCCCTTAACTCTCTCAAGGGGAGAGGGACCAGCAGTAGATAATATCGTATACAACCAGGATAGGGGTTTAGTTAGGTCTAACCTGTGTAAGTAGGTCTCAAGGGTCGGTATTTCCTTTTTTACCTCTTTTTCTTCTGTGTAGGGCTGAATCCTGCAAGATCCATTTAGGTTTTGCCACCATAAAGAGACAAGACCTTCACAAAAATGCCACTGCTGGAATGTATCCGCTGCAAGCATGATTATAGTAGGCTAGAGGTATTGCCCATACATATTTTCGGATCAGCATCACATCTGCAAGTACATTCATCAAAAGTGTTCTGCTTCGGGATCCCTTTACGTATAAACAGGACCCAAATGAAGGACCCAAATGCCAGGACTTTCTCCAAAGAGGTGAAGTGGCCGTGTAGATGATGCATCAAGCTTCATGTCCTACCAATAAAACAAGAACAGTGACTGCTTGATAACATATTAGGGAAGTCCTGTCTGCTTATTTAAATGCCTCACCCATGGCATCTACTTTCTGATATAATTCTGCAAGCAATGCCCATAAATCTACTCTCAAATACATTTGTATAACGTCCAGAAAAATGTTGTCCAGATGGCCAGTACTCACTTGAACTCTTCTTGTTGATTTCTAAAATTTCTTCCAACAAAATGTTTCTACCCAAAAGACTAAAAAACCTGGTTTTCAATTTTTAGGTCAGTTTTACATGTGTCTTAACCACTGAGCTGCTCCATACTTTTTTGAGATTTTACTCTTGAGACTGCAGGAAGGATTATTGCTCTATAAAAACGACATGCCCCATCAAACTGAAAAACCCAACGGACAGGGGTACAAAAGAGCAACACTATTCACTAAGGGGGTTAATATCAAAGTCCGAATTGATCTCAATATTTTCTGCTACAAACTCCGATCAAATCCGCTGGGGTATTTTACGCTTATTTATTATTACATTTCCCGACAATTTGCTTTGCGGGAAAAAAAATCAGATTTTCACTATGTTTTCTGATTTTTCACCAGAAAACTCTTTATGCTCTTTGCCCAAAAACTCTGAAAACGTTGGGGTATTGCACATCAAAAAATCATTGGGACTTCTCCCAATGACTTATATGCAACCTCAACAGGTCTAAGATGCCGGATTTTCAGATTTGGACTTTTCCATCCTTGGGGTTTAATAAATTCCAAAAAATTCGGGATTTTCTAAAAGTCAGATTTTATAATAAAAAAATTATGAATTGTTCATGATTTTTGCATTCCGAGTTTAGTAAATAGCCCCCTAGGTGTGGAATTGCTTAGTTAGGCAAGACCTTTAACCCATGACTATGCAAATAGCACAACATTGTCTGCAGCACTGTGGGAATAGTATCTTGGAAGGCGGCCATGGGATACTGTTCATAGAGTGGAAATGCGGTGACACTATTACTTCATATGGATACCAAAAACCTACGCAGTTTGATTCTCGCAGAACCTGTTACCACTTATGACAGCTCTGCATAAATAACATAGTCATGTTCAACTTTTTTTCTGCTCAAACAATATAAAATAACACTTTGTTGGGGTTAAACCAAATGAAAAAGCTGATGTCATAAAGCTAAGTACGTGGACACCATTACATTTCATATCTGGCCTGCCAGTCACATTGTTGGACAATCCAGAACTAGAACAGTTTTTTCTTTATAAAGGTCAATTACCAAACCATATTCAATCTGTTTCACAACCTAAGTTTTATTGGCAGATAATTCGTATGTGTTTATGCAGAAGTACTTTACAAATAAAATGTAATCATGAAACAAAGTGAAATCATAATTTATGCTGTACTGTTGACCAGCTGCTATTTTTTACAGCTCCCGGACTAACCTACACTCTGGAGCAGGGCCGCCATTAGAAATCACGGGGCCCCGCCCACCCCAGCCCCAAGCCCCACCCCAGATCCTGCCCACATCACAGTAAAAAGAGCACACAGACTTCAACACTAAAAACAGTAAGTCCCCCCACAGTTATAAAAAGCTATTTTAAAAAAAACTGTGGCGCTAGGGCCCACCCATAAAAGTTTTTTTTTTTAAAAAAAATTGGTGGTCAGGGCCCCCTTATAAGTTAAAAAAATAATTGGTGACCAGGGCCCCCCTATATGTTAAAAAAACCATTGGCGCTTGGGCCTCCCATAGAAGTTTTTTAAACATCTTTGGTGGCCAGGGCCCCCCATCATTTTATTTTTTTAAAAACATTAAAAAGAAAAATTAGGGCCCCAGAGAATATTTTTTAAAACAAAAACATTGGTGGCAGGGGCCTATAGAGTATCAAAATAATACATTGGTGGCTAGGGGTTTAATAAAATAAAAAAAACACACATTGGTGTTCAATAGAACTGAAATTGTGGCTTCAGGACTTCAAGTTTGGCTCCTTTCATGACTTCAAGTCTTGTCGCGACTTCAGGACTTGAAAATCGTCTCCTTTCATGGCTTCAGGTCTTTTCACAGCTTCAGGACTTCAATTTCGGCTCCTTTCGTGACTCTGGGTCTTTTCGTGGCTTCAGGATTTCAAGTTCCGCTCCTGTTGTGACTTCATGTCTTTTCGCAGTTTCAGGACTTCAATTTTGGCTCCTTTCATGACTTTGGCTCTTTTCGCGGCCTTTGGACTTCAAGTTCGGCTCCTTTCGTGACTTTGGGTCTTTTCGCAGTTTCAAAACTTCAACTTCTGCTCTTTTTGTTGCTTCTGGACTTCAAGTTCGGCTCCTTTCGAGACTTCGGGTCTTTCAGTGGGACTTCAAGTTTGGCACTTCGGCTGTTTGGGACTTTGGCGGTTTGGGACTATGGCAGTCAAGGGGGGCCTGGCTATTTCGAAAAGGTGCAGCACAGCTGGGTCCCCCTTTAGGCCTGAGCCCGGTACAGTTGACCAGCTGCTACAAACAATATACATTGCCTGTGTAGATACCTAATAAAAAACATTTTATGAATTTGAGGTGTTAGTACCACATTTTGGCAGAAAACATGTAAGCTCAAATGTAATCATGCTCGGTTTCATTCAAAAAAAAAAAAAGTATATATTGTGATTGTAATTTTCCAAATGTTTATATCTTAATCAATTACTAAATGTTTATAATGTAATCAATTACTTATTTGGTTTTTTAATAAACTTTACTAGATATCCAAAATATGTATGAAATATACAATATAAAGTCAGAGATTTCCATGCATAATATTTCTTAAACATGATAACAGGTGCTGAGCAAGAATTAGCACTTGTGCTTCCACTTGCTGAGAAGTTACTGCTTGTGGTAGTGACGCACTCATATAATTGATCAATATTTTCATTCTCTGCCTCATTATTTTAGCACATTTTGCTCTTCCTATGAATTGCTTCATGAGAATTTTAAACAGCAGTGGAATGCAAACTTCCATTACATTAGAGAGTTCAGCACTGAGGCAAGAAAATTCTAATTTTCAATTCGACCCTTGTTAAATCTGCCCACAAGTATAATTCGACTAGGGAATAGTCCAGATTAAATTCGAGTTTAAAAATATTTCGAAATTCGAAATGTATCATGTACTGTCCCTTTAAGAATTCAAATTCGACGATTCACATCTATAACCGGCCAAATTGGTGTTTTAGCCTATGGGGGGACCTCCTACATTCAATTTGGAGTAGTTTGGTGGACTTTTGGAAAAACATTTTTTTTTTAAATGTTTTTTTTTTTGGTGAAAAACTTGATTTAAATTCAATTTTGCGTTTGCAGGTCGATCCTATGCACCCGAATTTAAAAAATATTATTTTTTAATAATTTTCAATTGGGCATTTTTTTTTCAAATTTCGAGTTTATGGGAGTTTTTATAAACTCCCATAAACTCGAAATTCAACCCTTGATAAATATGCCCCTAAATGTAGAAAGTGCTGAGCTATTTTAATTATAATGTATCCATTTGGTTGTATGTATTCTATTTGTGCCCTTAACTACCCAGGTTTTTAAGGCAACGTGGTTTTACACTGCATAGTCTTCGTTCAAATCAGCCTTAAAAACATCTACACAAATTTATCAAGGGTCAGATTTCGAGGTGATGGGAGTTTTTTTTTAAACTCCCATCTACTCGAAATTCAAATAAAAAAAGACAAACTGAAATATATTAAAAAAATCAAAATGTTTAACTTCGAGTGAATAGGTTGTATTAGATTCGAATCAAATTCGGATTGCATTCAATCGAATTAGATTCCAAATATTTTCAAAAAAAAACATTGATTTTTAAAGGTTCACCAAATGACTCCAAATAGGTTCTAGGAAGTCCACCATAGGCTAAAATCAATTCGACAGGTTTTAGATGGCGAATAGTCAAAGTCGAATTTTTAAAGAGACAGTACATGATAAATTTCGATATTCAATTTTTGAGTCGAATTTGGACTATTCCCTAGTAAAATTAGCTCGAAATTTAAAAATTAAAGCTTTCAATTCAAAACTTGATAAATCTGCCAGTAATTTACATCTTTAAGGGGCATATTTATCAAGGGTTGAATTTGAATTGAAAAAAACGTCGAAATTCAAATTCAAAAAGACCAACCGAAATTAAGTCAAAGCTTTTTTTTTGGTCAAATAGGTCAGTATTCGATCCAATAGGCCCGTATTTGGCCAAATTCGAATCATACAAATCGAAGGAATAGTGCATTCGATTGAATTCAATTAGAAGTTTTCCCCCCCAAAAAACTTTTCAAAGGTCAGCAATTGACTCCAAATAGGTTCTAGGAGGTCCCTCATAGGCTAAAACAGCAATTCAGCAGGTTTTAGATGGTGAATGGTCGAATTTTTAAAGAGACAGTACATGATAAATTTCGATATTCAAATTTTTGAATTTTTTTCAAATTAGAATTGGATTTGGGCTATTTCCTAATCCAAGTACACAAAAAATAGCTCGAAATTCGAATTTTCTTCATTCGAAGATTCACCTCGACCTTTGATAAATCTGCCCCTAAATGTGTAACAAGACAGCTGTAGTAAGGATTTGTCAATCGATTTTCTTTTACTCGGAAATCTTAGTTTTCTACAGATGTGTTATGTAAAGAGTCTCATACAAACTGAAATATAAAACCGCCTTTCCACTTAAATACGCAATAAGCAACAGTGTTCAATCTTTTACTTCCGTAATGCATCACAAACCAGCTTTTATATGTTAAATCAAGCAAAATGTAATTTTCCTTATAATAAATAATGTTAATGATAGAATACTGTATTTGGATTACTGTTTTCCACGCAGCGCTGTATATTACAAAATTGTGTTAAGAGTTCAATTACAGAGTCTATATAGTTACAGCATTTAACATAACATTAGAGGTCTTTGCTTGTTAATGAGAGAAGAGAGACTTTCATGCTTAAATTGCTTTCTGCTTTCAAGCTGCTCTCAAGCGCCTCTCCTTTTCCTGCACTGACAAAATTCTTGCATCTATTTCCTGCGACCCTCGGCAGAAGTTAAAATTAATACATAGAAAGGGTTATTTGCCAATGAAACTGCCTACACAACAATCATCCAGAATTATTAAATAAAAATTATCAGAAGCAAACTAAATAAATAAACCTTTTTCCTATTAACTTATTATGGAAAGTAAAATCTTTTTTATCTTGTTTCAAAAAAAAAAATAAAAATACAGAACTCTTTTTTTTTACATTTGCTGTTACATATTACATTTTTATTTTTAAGTGTTACATGTTACGAGTAAAAGAAAATCAATTAGACAAAAAATAAACCCAAAAAACAATATTTTATCTGCATATTTATTGGATATGAAAAAGTTAGTTTTTAGACATTGGCTTTTGATATTTGGCTTATAATTATATCAAAGTTAAATAATATAATTTGTACATTTTCTCATGTATATTGTTTATATGTATAATTTGTTAAAATTAATACAGTCAACGAAAAATGATCCGGAGAGGAAGTAATATAATTCTACAAATTATAGTGTCTGAACTGGTTTCTTTTTTGCTGCCAATGACAAATACTTTTTCTGCGTTCCCTAAAGTTTAACTCATTTGTTTTTTATTGGAATGTGAGCAATATTTGAAATAGTCCTAAAACAATGCAAACGAAAAAAAAAGTAATATGAATACAATTTAGTCCCCAAGGAATGAAATATTAACATATCCATACTGCTTTCTTTCCAGTCCTCTAGAAAAAATGGATTACTGCTAAACCAGCTAAAAACTGCATTTTTTCTTATTAGAATATACAGACGAACAAACACTGAATGAAATGCTATAGTATTTTTCAAATGTACTATTTAAAATGGTAAACATATGATTTTAACGCTTAAACTGGTGTTTGTAAGTGAAAAATATTTAAATTCTGCTGCAGTCAAAGTATAAAAATAATTTAAATATGCCTGTAAAAGTGCAATTTGTATGTATGTATTTGCTTGCCTTGAAAGTGGGATTGGAAGGACTTTGCTTGTAAAAATAATGATAATAATGAATATATTTGTTTTAGTTGTATTAAAAAAGCATCAATCAAGGTAAAATGTCTTCATAGATGTATGGGGGTATTTACTAAACTCCAAAGGCAAAAATCACAAAAAAATTGTGATTCTTTTTTTTATAAAATCCGAGTTTTAAAATATCATGAATTTTTCGGAATTTATTAAACCCTGAGGATGGAAAAGTCAGAATCAGAAAATCTGGCATCTCAGACCTGTCGAGGTTGCATATAAATCAATGGGAGAAGTCCCAATGATTTTTTTCATGCAATACCCAGAGTTTTTGGAGTTGTCAGTCAGGGAGTTTTTGGGTGAAAAATCCGGATAAAAATCGTGAAAATTAGATTTTTTTCCCAGCAAAGCAAATTTTCAGGAAATAAATAAGCGTAAAAACTGAAGGTGATTTGTAGCAAAAATATTGAGATAAATAACCCCCTTAGTGTCTTTTACTGTTTAATTTTGTTATCTTTTTCTTATTTCAGAAGAGACATGATCATATGTTTAATCGCTAATTAATACGAAATCTCATGACAAGGTTCTTGACAGACTTGGATGCATTTACCGAGGTTGTGGTTTTAATTGCTATTTCTTTTAAACAAGTTTTATAAATATTTCTATTTACACTGCATTTTGTAATTTGAATTTTTCATTCCTTTCCTGAAAATTGAAACAATATCAAAATAGCTCTAAACCAGTGAAAATGACACATAAATTCAATGTAGCCTTAAAGAAAAAAATGTGCTATCATAAGCAAGATCATGTCAGAGCAATTACCTGACTAAAAGCTGTTAGCTAAAAATATAGCCCATATAACAAACAAGAAATGCCATCATGTTTTGCATTAATTATTTTGTTTACCTTAAATTAGTATTTTGCAATAAAGATTTTTGAGTAAATAATACTGGATTTATAACATGTAAAAGTGCCATTTTAGTTAATATTTGTAACATTCCTGTATGGGAAGATTAGCTATGGATTAATTATAATTACTTGTTTAGAGTTTAACTAGCCCTCTGACTAGCCCTCTGATACAATACAATAAACAAGGGGCATATACATTCAAGGTTTGCAATTTGCAATCCTGGCAGTTCTATATTCTATATACAGTATAGATAAAATGAAAAAAGAAAAGGTAATCTTAGCTACACACATACAAAATTAAATATTAAATTAAAAAAAGATAAGGTAAGGTAAAATTATATGACTTAGGGGCAAATTCATCAAGGGTCGAATATCGAGGGTTAATTAACCCTCGATATTCGACTGGGGAATGAAATTCCTTCGACTTCGAATATCGAAGTCGAAGGATTTTGTGCAAATACTTCGATCGAACGATCAAAGGAATAATCGAACGATTCGAAGGATTTTAATCCAACGATCGAAGGATTATCCTTCGACCAAAAAAAGATAGCAAGGCCTATGGGGACCTTCCCCATAGGCTAACATTGATTTCGGTAGCTTTTAGGTGGCGAACTAGGGGGTCGTATTTTTTCGACTATCGAATGGTCGAATAGACGAACGATTTCGAATCGTTCGATTTGAAGTCGTAGTCGAAGGTCGAAGTAGCCCATTCGATGGTCGAAGTAGCCAAAAAAACACTTTGAAATTCGAAGCATTTTTTCTTCTATTCCTTCACTCGAACTTAATGAATGGGCCCATTAGTGTTGTGAACAACACTTTTATATTTTGCCTGGTGGATGATTGCTCATTCGAGTGCCTGCTCTACAATTTCCCGGTTTTGAACTGATCCCTTTATTGAGGGCTCAGGGCGTTGCACCTGGGCCTCTTCCTTCACTTGGTGAGTTATGAGGATATTAAGGACTACTTGCATTTTTATATAGGGGGTATATATCTAACTGAAGGCACTGAGGGTGCCTTTTTATTTGTGTGGTAAAAATACTGTCACAATCAGATCCCTTAATCCAGACCAGGTGCTACGCTCTGTGGTCTCGGCTCTGCTTCTGCCTGTAGCAGCCGCCTTTCCCTTCGGGAGGAGCCTGCCGCCGGGAGCCCAGCAAGAGTTCGTTAGCAAGGTTTTGGATGGGAGGTACAATTCTAGGAATAGACAAAAGTGTAGTCAGGCAGACCAGGGTCGGTGCGGGAAGAGTTCAAGTGAGGTCAGACAGGATGGGTCGGTGCAGACGGAGTTCAAAGAATCATCAGGCAGGCGTCAATACTGGTAGAATCAGAATATTCGGCAGGCAAGGGTCAGGATTGGCAGAGTTCAGAATAGTCAGGCAGGCAAGGGTGAAAAACAGGAATAAAACAAGACAAAAATCACACCCAGGAACTAACGAGTTAGATTTAACAACAGGCAATAAGTTTGTGCTCAGAGCCCCTTTAAATATTCTAAATGACATTGTGACGCTCGCGACACACCAAATCCCGGAAGTGCGCGAGGAGAGCGTCATAGCAAACCCGGACAGATAAAAGAAGAGGATCACTCCAACGGGTGTCCCCGCCGACCCACCAGGGTGAGTCTTCACAAATACTGCCTATTAGTGATGTGCGGGTCGGGTACGACCCCACCCATACCTGACCCTAACCCGTCCTCCCTCCACCTGAGCCCAACTTCCGGGTTCCTGTTATAGATCCGCGTTACCCCGCCGATGACATCACAAAAGGGGCAGGGTGATCAGGTGCGCGGCTATAAAAGCTGGCAGTGTAAGGTGGCGGGCGGGGAGGGCAGGGCGAAGAGCTCGACCGGGACGCGCCTGCCCCCTGCAAATGGGGGTGCGAGGTTGGCCCGAACCCCACGGACCCGCTGGTTCGGGCTAGCCTACACATTACTACTACCTATCTATCATCCGCCACTACATCATCAATATAGCCGTCTTCATCTATTCACCGGCCTGTTTTGGATAAAGCGAAAATATCACAGCCCATTGTAATTTGAGGACAGATGGCTCCTATAAAGACTATTTTGCTAGTTGGGGAAATCATACTCTGGATGGGTGCCACATTCACTGTGCCACTAAGGGTGGGTGCTGCTCTGTGTGTAATGGGGGGGGGGTGAGTGCTGGTGGCTTATTAAACACTAAGTACCAGTTAACAAATATATCTGTTTGACTGACAAAGACTCAAAATGTAAGGCAGAGCTTTAAAACAGGTTTGATGGATAAAGAGCAGCCCTGGGTACAAATTACATGGCTCGCTATTTTAAACTGTCCTTTAGAGAAATGTGCTTCTTTTATTTCAGCAGCTCTGTTAGTGAGATCTCAGTTCCTTAGCGTGGGAGTATTCTGTACTTCACCTCAAATGTCCTCAGTGAAAGTGAGAGAACAGAATAAGGGAAAGCAGCGGCGTAGCAGCAAGCAGTACCTGTCGTTCTCTCTATTTCATACACTTATTGTAACATATTCATTTCTTTCATTGTCCCTCAAACACTTATATCCAAGCAGGCTCATTTCTTTGTTACATAAATAATTCTTGCAAAATGTACATACACACTTTTTTATATTTACTCTTATATAAATCATTTCTGTGCAAGATTGCACCAGTACAGTACATCCACAGTAAACAATGAGATTGTTCCTTTCATTTTTTTTAACGGTAAGGGGCAGATTTATCAAGGGTCAAATTCGAATTTTCAAAAATTTTTAATGGTTAAAACTGTCAAATTCGACTAGGGAGTTATTCAAATTCAATACAAGTTTTTAAAAACAATTCAAATTCATATTCGATTTTCGAGATTTATCATACTCTGGCCTTTAAAGGGATACTGTCATGGGAAAACATGTTTTTTTCAAAACACATCAGTTAATAGTGCTGCTCCAGCAGAATTCTGCACTGAAATCCATTTCTCAAAAGAGCAAACAGGTTTTTTTATATTAAATTTTGAAATCTGACATGGGGCTAGACATATTGTCAGTTTCCCAGCTGCCCCAGTCATGTGACTTGTGCAAGCACTTTAGGATGGAACTACTTTCTGGCAGGCTGTTATTTCTCCACTTAATGTAACTGAATCAGTCTCAGTGGGACTTGGCTTTTACTATTGAGTGTTGTTCTTAGATCTTCCAGGCAGCTGTTATCTTGTGTTAGGGAGCTGCTATCTGGTTACCTTCCTATTGTTCTGTTGTTAGGCTGCTGGGGGGGAAAGGGAGGGTGTGATAACAGTCCAACTTGCAGTGCAGCAGTAAAGAGTGACTGAAGTTTATCAGAACACAAGTCAAATGACTGGGAGCAGCTGGGAAACTGACAATATGTCTAGTCCCATGCCAGATTTCAAAGTTAAATATATGCTCTTTTGAAAAATGGATTTCAGTGCAGAATTCAGCTGGAGCAGCACTATTAACTGATTCATTTGAGAAAAAAACATGTTTTCCCATGACAGTATCCCTTTAAGAACTTGAATTCGACTATTTGCCGCCTAATACCTGCCCAATTGCTGCTTAAGTCAATGGGAGACATCCAGGAATCAATTTGGAGTTGATTGCTGCCTTTGAGTTTTTTTTTCAGAGAAAATTCGAGTTTTTGAGTTGAATTAAAGGGGTTGTTCACCTTTGAGAAAACTTTTAGTATGATGTAAAGAGTAGATATTCTGAGCCAATTTGCAATTTGTTTTCATTTTTTATTATTTGTCGTTTTTGAGTAATTTAGCTCTACTACCCAAAATCTCACCCTAAACGACCTTCAGGTTGTATGCCCCCCAACCCCGCTACAGCTGCATTCCCACCAGGGAGCCCCCACAGTTTGGGAATCACTGATTTAGGGAACTAATTTTTCTGCAATTTGTTAACTGCTTTATTTTTTCCTATAAAAGCCACAATCACAAAAGACAAAAGTTAATTTTTCTCCATTATAAATCTGTTTGTAATTGAGTCCAGCTTAGTAAATCACTTTTTTGGCTGAACACCTCTATGGGGCCATGTTCCTTGAATACCTCTCAAGGTGCAAACAGTTAATGATTAAGCCAATGAATTTGGGATTGTTTTTCGGTCATTTCCTGAGCACGTTATGTGTTAATAATTCACTGGGATTCAGGCAGGACCTTCCACCCCCAGCCTGTTCATTCACAGTACAAGTACTGGAAGTATCCAGTAGATTTCCTGTCTGTGGGATTAGAGTAATTTAGGGTTTTCCCTGAAATATGCTTCCAGCATCTCACTGAAGTCAGATGCCTCGTCTAACCCACAGTGATCACTTTATGGGCCTGTGAAGCCATGGAAGCAATATATAAACTATTCACTCCAATTTCGTGTTAGATAAGAGGGTTGTTATAGAGCCAAGTGCTTTCCACCAAGAGTTCTACTTGATAAATCATGGCTTGATTCACATCACCCCATTTATTGCCTAATTCCTTTGCAAGAAACACAGGTTTGCTTATTAAATGTATTCTTCATAGCTCTCCTTTTATTTCTACTCCATGTCTAACTAGATAATTAGATTACCAGTGAACAAATAATCCCCACACTTGGACTCCTACTTAGGGCTCTTACTGACGAACGTTTTTACCTGCGCGCCCCTGCGTTCCGTTTTTCTGCGTTCAGCCGCAGGGGAGCGCAGGAATAGACGCATTACATTTTTTCCAATGGGGCTGTACTGACACAGGCGCGTGTAGGCGCCGAACGCAGGTTGAGAGGCAACATGCTGCATTTTTCCTGCGTTTGGCGCCTACACGCGCCTTTGTGAGTACAGCCCCATTGGAAAAAATGTAATGCGTCTATTCCTGCGCTCCCCTGCAGCTGAACGCAGAAAAAGGGAGTGCAGGTAAAACACTCGTCAGTAAGAGCCCTTACAAAACAGTCACAACAAAGGGTCAAGGGAGGGAGGTTGTATAATGATAATCTAATTATCTACCTTGCAAGTCTCGAAAATGGAGTAGCTTCAGTACCCTGTTTAACTTAATAAATAACAAACACCATATATTTTCACAATTAAAACAACAGGCAAAACGCATGTTCTGCACAAGACTATGTTAAAAAGGGGTGTATTGCCACTTTTGACCCCAACTGGAACATGGTTAACCTGTGTTCATATTTCAAACCATCACACATGAACAACTATACAATAACAAACACAATCATTTACTACTTTATTATATAAATTGTCCTTATACACAAACAATTTTTAAAGGGGTTGTTCACCTTTGAGGTAACTTTTGGTATGATGTAGAGTGTGATATTCTAAGATAATTTGCAATGGTTTTTATTTTTTATTATCTGTGATTTTTGAGTTATTTAGCTTTTTGTTCCACAGCTTTCCAGTTTGCAATATCAGCGATCTGGTTGGTAAGGTCTAAATTACCCTCGCAACCATGCATAACTGAAAGGTGAACCACCCCTTTAAAGGGAATGTAAAGGCAAACAAAAATAAAATCCCATTTTTACTTTCTTTAATGGAAAAGAAATCTATCTCCAATATAATAATATATCTCAAAAAATGTCTACTGTTTTTAGAATAAACTGACGGTATACCGAGAAATTCCCCCTTTGTTTTGCTGGCTATGACAGCCGCAGATAGGAAACTTCAGACAGTCCCTAACTGCTCTGCAGGGAAACAATCATACTTTCAAATGGCAGGGGGAGCCCCCCACCTTACTTCCCAGAACTCAAGCAGCTTTGTTTGTTTCCCTGTAGAGCAGCTGTATAGAGATCTGTATCCACAGACCCAGTGCAGTCTGTATATTCTGATTATTAATCTGTCTTGCTGTATTGGCTTCTATGGCAGATATTATTTGACTTGTGCTGTTTTGCTCATTTATGATGATCCCTAAGCTTAACCTACCAACTGAAGCTCAGACCACACTGAGCATGTGCATAGTCTTGGTATTGAAAAGATGTTTACAAGATGACAGCCCCCTGCGCCAACTCTGAAAGCATAAATCATTTGTCTTGTTAGGCTTCTGGTGCAGTTCATGTTGATATTTAGGTTACAAAATACAGAATTTCTAACATTATTGTATTTTAGACTTTAGTTGCCCTTTAAGCAAAAGATGACTAAAATAGAGTAATTTTGGTGAGCATCTAGGCCCATTTTTCCCTACCAATGGCAAGTATTGGGAAGGGGGTGTAAAGTTTCAACCACTGAGAAATCCTATAGGATTACACTCTCTGTCCAGAACATAAGAATATAATCTGCACAAACACTTTACATTTACATTTTTAACAGCCAGTTAAAACAATTAGAATTTATATGTATACTGACATATCTCACATGCATCCCGACAACACCAACAAAACAAACAAAATATTTCAGATGCAAAACTATGTAGATACAATATACTTAGGTTAAGTCTATCTATGCACTAACATTGCAGCTAAAACTTGTCTATTTCTTCCCCAAAATGTATTTTTGTATACAGCATAAAAGACATGTTAGAAGATGTTCAGTACAGCTACATTTAAATCAACGTAACTTTTCTTTTAAGTTTTATAAACCTTCAATAGTTGATTAGCAGCTCCTTTTTCTTGGAAGTACTGTGGTGGACAAGCAGCCTGCTGGGGCAGACCAGAATATGTTATCATTAATCATCCTTGGCAGTAACTTCTTCCAACCCTATTCCTGCCATATGCTTATAATGGTAGAAGAAATCAAATATTTTCATTACATGGAAATGCTGGATCTCTTCATTGACCCTCTGCTGCCGGTGAACAACATTTTGTGGAATGTATCATTTGCTTCAGTAGAAGGGCTGAACTCCACGGGTGTTTTACGTTGGATCGGCACATGGCAACAAAACGCAGGTGGCAAATCGGATGCAATCGCAGGCATCAAGATATAATTGGACTTAAAGGAGAAACAAACCCCTTATTAATAAAACCCCTACCCCCCACCCCACATAGACCCCCCTCCTCCCTCGCAGCCTAACTTTTTACTTACCCCTCGGTGCAGATTCAGGGATCAGAGTTCACGGCAGCCATCTTCCGGGTCTTCGTGTCTTTTTCCGGCGCTTCGGCAATTTCCATCCATTTCAGTGCCCCAGCTTGTGCTACTTCAGTAAAAGAACATAGTTGATCCTAAAGTACCAGATAATAAAAATATCCTAGGCTACATATTGTACCAGAGCACTTTATATGAAATGTTGACATCACTGGCATATATATATGTGTATATATATATATATATATATATATATATATATGTGTGTGTGTGTGTGTGTGTGCATGTTAAGGAGGATCCAGTAAACACCAAACAATACATGCCATATTTCCAAAGTCAAATCTGGTGCACAGGAAAACCAACAAAAGAAAGTAAACTGGAACACCTAAGTTAAATCACAGACTGTTACGGCGTAGGCAATGGCATATAAAAAGTCATGGTCCGTCAAAGTTGAGGCACAAACGTGTTGCGTCAAAACACAGCCAGTGAGACTTTTTTTAGTAAGCCACGGAAAGCAAATTATGCCTCACGGAACCAATAAGCAATATTGCAACTTCTGCGTCCTGCAAGGTTGTGAGACCTTTCACCTGACAAAAAATTTAGTTTTTTGTCCAGTTCTAAACAAGCTGCACTATAATCACTGCTACTGCTGGGACCGGATATTATGCTATAGCGATGTCCATTGTCCAGTCAGCAATGGGCAGTTGTTCAGTTCTCCCAATATATCAGCAGTTTGGGCAGGCTTGGTACTTCTATACTTCTGGGGGCGCTCATGATATAAATACACATTTTTTCCCCATGTTGCCCCAAGAACAATCCTCAGCAGGTTTGCCAAGTCTAATTTTCAAAGCCAGCCAAAGTCAGCTACAAAATCATCCCAAAACTAGCCAGGAGGCACTTTAAACGTAGCCTCAAAATAGCACAATATGTGCTGTGAATAAAAAAATTCTAAAAAATAAATGAAAATATGCCTTTTTCAAATTTGACTGTTCGAATATTTTTCCATGAATCAAAATGGGACAGATTGACACCAGGAATGTAACTACAGAGGGGGGCCGAGGAGGTATAGGGGCCCGTAAGGCCCTAATATATATAAAATTTCAGTAAATATTGGTAAAACAGGTCAAACATTTTGTTGGACAGCAGATTTTTGCCCCCAAATTGTGTGAAATTGAGGAAAGTCACTGGAAAATGTGAGAATGCTTAAGAGCGACGGAAGACTGGGGTACACAGCCTAAAATCAGGTAACTCCCGACTTTTACACAACTCAGTCCCATTGCATGCTGGGTATTGTTACATTACCCAACATGCATTGGGACATACAGGTTTGGCACATAAGGCAAGAAAAAACTTTGGCTGGTTTCCAAAGCACAAACCAGCCAAAGGCCCAAAAGGTAGCCCAAATCCGTACCTTGGCTAGTTTGTATTTTCAAAACCCACCTGGGCTTTAAAGCCCAATTTGGCTGGAAAACCGCCAACCTGGCAACCCTGATCCTCATCAACCTGCAAGTAAAGAACACGCACTAATTAAATGTGGGGACCAAACTATTTACGTGAGGAGGGGTAATTTCTTATCATCAGGTTGCATTCGAGCGATTGCACGTTAGGTAAGATCCGGTAGGGGCACTTCCTCAACCCCCCACCGCCCTTTTCTGCGCTTGGCTTGGGTCATTCAGAGACGTTTCCATCTCACCCCTCCCCTGGCTCCAGCGTCCGCAGCTGTAGAACTGGTGGTCCCTTCAGCCTCACCCCCACCAACTCAAGGCAGTCACTTTATTCTTGGCTGTTGGCCTGCACATTTTGCTTACCTTTCCGTCTGGATATTGCGCCCTGCCCGCACCTGTACTTAATGCATGTATGTATTAGATGTATGTGTGTAATCTCTGTGTGTGGGTCTGCCTCACGTCACTCCCCCCATCTCATCCAAGCTTGTCCTCTCCTGAAGTCGCTGCCTTTGCTGTTGGCGACCGTAGCCCGCGTGCTGAACTCTTTGGCAGCTTCTCAGGGTTCATGTGAGGACAACACAAGCTGCAGATATCCAAGGCTGCCAGACAAAGTCTCCGGAAAAAGCAGCCGATGACAGTGCAAGCACTTAATGATGGGGCTAGGAGAGGTGGGGGATGTCGTTGCTGCAGTGCAACTCTACCCTAGCATGGGGTGAGGCTGGCCCACGGGCCACGTCTTAATCTGCGGCCTCTAGTTGTCTGCAGCTGCAAGAGGCCAGTGAAAATGTACGTTAGCCCATTTCTCCCTCTTTTTTTTCTCTTCAGAGATGCACTATTCAGTGCCTAAATAAAGTATATTGAGTGCTGCAAAGAACACGGCACCACAGGGAATCTCCCTTTATCTTAAAATGAAGACTGGGAGGAAACAATAGGTTTAATCAGTTTTAGAAATGGAACACGGAAAATATTTTCAGCATTATTAACACTGTACAGAATTTTCCAGGCGAGTAGAGAATGATTGCTTATGTGCGCCATCAAATCACCCGCCGCTGCTCTTAGGTATAGGGTTGCAGTTGAGATGACAGTCTCTTCTGGATTTCTTTTTCATCATACCGAGGAAGATTCAAACTGAAAAATAGACTGTTAAAGCGTGGAGGACATATATAGCGAAATTTATGGCGGAAATGAAGCTGTGGCTTTTTTTTTATCTGTATGGAAATCTGCAAAAGTTATTCCTGTTAATATAATAAATGGTCTGCAAGCCTGTTATAAGTCTGGCCGGTAAAAAGGATTCCTGATACCAATGTTATTAATTAGGAAGATGGTTAAAAACATAGGAAAACCAATATTTTTTCCCAAAAGGGTTGCCACTAAATGAGGCTTTTAGGAAAATAAGAGCTTGTATAGACTAGAGCTCAAACCTGCGATCCCCAGAGTTGCGTTTTAAAGCATTCAACCACAGGGGAGCACAGGAAGGAATGCACATAGCTCTTTAAAATGGTCCTGTACTGATACAGGAGCATGTAAGCAATGAATGCAGCCAGGCTCGGATTTGTGGAACGCGCACAAAAGCCCGGGTCTAGGGCAGCAAGATCGTAGGTGCGGCATGCCGCCCGGCCTTAACCTAAGAAGCACTGGTGAATCCCCAGCATTCCTGCGCATGCGCACTCTCGAGTTCTTACGCATGTGTGGGGAGGGTGGTGCACTTGCGAGGCTGGCGGGCGCAAGGACCCAGTGGCCTAGGAGTGCTGAAGCCTGAAATCTGGGCATGAATGCAACATGCTGCGTTAAACGCTTACATGCTCCTGTGTCAGTACGGGCCCCTACAATGAATCAGATGCGTTCCTTCCTTTTAGAATTAAAATTTTTATTGTTTTTACTAAGTAGCATGTCCCATAAGTCTTAAAGGGATACTGTCATGGGAAAACAAGTTTTTTTTTTTAAAAAAAATCAGTTAATAGTGCTGCTTCGGCAATCCTGCACTGAAATCCGTTTTTTAAAAGAGCAAACAGATTTTTTTATATTTCATTTTGAAATCTGACATGTGGTTAGACATATTGTCAGTTTCCCAGGTGCCCCCAGTCATGTGACTTGTGCTGTGATAAACTTCAGTCACTCTTTACTGCTGCGCTGCAAGTTGGAGTGATATCACCCCTCCTGCCTTCCCCCCAGCAGCCCATCAGCAGAAACATGGGAAGATAACAGCTGCCTGGTAGATATAAGAACAGCACTCAAAAGAAAAATCCATGTCCCACTGAGACACCTTCAGTTACACAGGCCTGGATTTGTGGAAAGGCCACCTAGGCCCGGGCCTAGGGCGGCAGAATTTTAGGGGGCGGCATGCTGCCCAACCACACACATTGGTTCAGAAACATTGGGGATGCGCACGAGATACAATCGTTTTTTTAAATTTTCTGTGCACCAATCCCCATTGCTCTGGTGAAAACGATGAATGAAGATGAAGGATGAAAATTTGAGCAAATAAAAAGCAGGGGACGGGGGCGACAAACAACAGCGGGCCTAGGGGCACCTACTATGTAAATCCAGCCCTGCAGTTACATTGAGTAGGAGAAACAACAGCCTGCCAGAAAGCAGTTCCATCCTAAAGTGCTGGCTCTTTCTGAAAGCACATGGCCAGGCAAAATTACCTGAGATGGCGCCTACATGCCAATATTACAACTAAAAAAATGCACTTTTTGTGCACAGTGTAATTTATAAATATAAACTACACTATAAAAATCATGACAGAATATATTTAAGTCTCAAGATTGTATTTATTTTATTAATGCTAAGGTCTGAGCTGATGTAATTATAAACTCTCTTATAACCAGTGGGTATCAATTTCCTTTAATGCAGTGTTTAATAGTTGATGACAGAATATTCCTGTCCACTGAGCACTTTTCATAAATAACTTTATTAAAAGCTCACAGATTGCTTCTTACAATCAATTTAAATCAAGAGTATTCACATATTAAAGAGCATTTACATACCACCAATTCATAATGCGTATACCAAGTCAAACAAGTGAGCAGACCTTACATTTTCTCATTATTCACATAACTTTGATCATCCACAATTTTACATTATTTATCAATAAAATAACTCGAAAAAATCTGCTGCGTGAAAAGACTCAATAAAGACTCAATAAAATTGTTTTCAGATTATCGTCCGAAACCCAGAGCAGATCCTGTACTGTAAATGGGACATCTGCGAATGACTTCTACATGACTTCGGCAGGTTTGAGATGGAGAATATTCGGATTTTCTTATTTGGATTTTAGCAGCCTCTGGGTACAAAGTATCTCGAAAAATTAAAGCTTTTTTCTCCCTGAAAAATGTGTATTTTCCCCTTTAAAACCCTGACCAGAAAAATTCAGATTTCAGTAAATAACCCCCTAAAAGTTAATTTTATATCTCAGTAGATTATGGAATTGAATTCCAATAATGATGGGCGAATTAATTCGACAGGCGCAAATTTGCAGGGAATTTCCACATTTTGCCGCTGGCAAATAAATTCACAAAACTGCGGCAAAAAATTTGCCAGTGTCAAAAATATTTGGATGAGCGTCGGAATAGTCACTCACGTTAAAACGGTTGAGCATCAACATTATTCGGACGCCCATTGACTCTAATGCAGGCGTCAAAATTGTTGGAAATTCACAATTTTTTCGACGAAACGGGACAAATTCGCCCATCACTGAATTCCAATCTTATTTAATGAGGTGAGTGTCAGAAAATGGATTGCAATGTAAATCTGGGGTTCTCCTTCATCCAGCAGCCATCAGTAAAGCTTCAACCAAATGGAGACATTTTTACCAAAGCTCATACTTGTGTCAGTTCATAAGAATGTGTGCTGCTCAGAGCATTTCTTTCTTGTCGTGGTAGTGCCGAACACTGCTACTGTTCTGAATTCAGGATCTCTGATGTGCATCAGATACTGGGAGAAATGCAAAGAGAAGACTTCTGAATTCAGTAGGTATTTACCCGTCTCATCCCATACACACAGCACTCCCTAGATATCAAAATAAGTGTTTCAATTCTTCCATAAAGCATCATGGGTGGAGACATGCAAAACACTCCTTTATGTCCCTTTGGCCAACTATGCATCCAGAACCGCTGGTTTATAACACAGATACAGCCTAATAGTTCACAGCAATATATCCTAACTTGCAGGCAGTCTGTTTCATTCTTGTTAGATCTCATCAATGCAAGACATTGGAACAGTTTCTGAGTAGGTAGGACTTGGAGAGTAGCAAAATGGGAAACCAAACCTGGTTAGGGTGAGAAGGGCTAAAAGGAGCCAATAAGCCATTCACTAGCAATTAACATGCAAAGTGAAGCCTTCTGAAATCAGAAGGTATTTACTTGTCTCATGCCATACACACAGCACTGCTTAAATACCAAAATAAGAGTTTTGATTCTCTCATAAGGCATCATGGGTGGAGACATGCAAATCACTCCTTTATGTCCCTTTGGCCAACTATGCATCCAGAACGGCTGGTTTATAGCACAGATACAGCCTAATGGTTAAGAGCAATATATCCAAACTTGCAGACAGCCTGTTTCGATCTTGTTAGATCTCTTCAATGCAAGATATTGGAACATGGCTTCTGAGCAGGGTCCCATTGGCCTGCCGGGGGACCGGGAAAAAACACGGTGGGCCCCTACACCTTTACTGTGGTTAATTTTCAATAATATTCAATTTTGTCCCGTGCGGTGGGCCCCACTAAAGTGAAGCACTCTGGCAGTAAATGATTGGCATTGTGGGCCCACTGTGCCTGGTGCCGGCATCTGTCACTCTACTTCCGACCTAAGTTCACGGATGGTGTACCTTCGGCCTGCTATTCAAACCTGCTACCTACAGAGCAAGCTGGCAGCTCCATAGGCAGCAAAAGAGCTTCAGCGTCAAATTACAGGCTCACTGCTCGTTATTTGAATGTCCCGCCCACACATTCTGGGTCCTGTGGTTGAGGTGCGGGAAAGGATTTCTCCATGCCGGGCTCTATCTAGACTCCAGAAACTGTGTGGCTGCTTTCCAAATTCCAACCCCCAAATCAGAGCAGCAAGAAGACTACCAGTAAGAACTCCAGCTTTATTTATTTATCACACCGTCTGCCTGGCTGTATTTAATTAGGGTTTAACTCTTTCCTTGATATCATTATATAGTTGGCCAAAGGGACATAAAAAAGTGATTTGCATGTCTCCGCCCATGATGCCTTATGGGAGAATCAAAACTCTTATTTTGGTGTCTAAGCAGTGCTGTGTGTATGGCATGAGACAAGTAAATACCTTCTGATTTCAGAAGGCTTCACTTTGCATGTAAATTTTAGTGAAGGTCTTTTTGGCTCCTTTTATCCCTTCTCACCCTAACCAGGTTATCCATTTCACTACTCTTCAAGTCCTACCCCTCAGAATCCATGTTCCCATATGTTGTCTTGATTCTCTCTATGGGTTTCAGCCTTTTGGTTAAGATCAAGTGTAGTGCCTTTAAAACCATTTGGTACTCTGGCTGGCAAGACTAAAGAGAAGAATCTGTTCTTATGATTCTATCAGAAGAATGGAGAAACCATTGGTTCTCTGGACTAAGCTGACAAGTGGAAGCTTGATGAAAGGTGGGTCATTGTGCTGCCATGAGGAAGGCCCATGACTTGCATTTTGAGTCAGGAGCGATGCACATGCACCGATGCTTTATCAAGCTTCACTTCCTTTGCTCTTACCATTGGGTGGGCAGGAAGTCTTTTCTTTTTCTGGCAGTCAACCAGAGCCTTGCAAAAGGCAACCAATGGCCTTGCACTCCCCACTCCAGCACCTTTTTTGTGTCTGGTTTGAGTACACTGGATGGGGTCACAGTCTTTTGGCTGGACTTGCAGGCCATGACACGCCCTGGGGGAAGCTTCAGCATAACCCAGGGTAGACGGGACTCCCCCTAGCTTTGGCAAAGGGGAGTCCAAATGCCCCCAAACCCCTTTTGGGGGTCCCGCCCGTTCGAGCTGTTTGCTGGCGGTAGCTGGGAACCGCTTGGGTACGACTCGGAAGGATGATTCAATATGCTTCTCAGCCTTTTGGCTAAGATTGGGTGTAGCACCTTTGGAAACACTTGGTCCTCTGGCTGGCAAGATCAAGGAGGAGTATCTGTTCTTATGATCCTATGTGAAGAACACATTGGATAATCCTATCACAGTAACTACACAGAATCAACACCTCTGTGAATTTTCAGATGTCACCTCTTTGAAGAGTTACAATGTGTCATTGTGATTGGATTAGTGGAAGAGTTTATATGCCGAGAACTTCCCACACCAGTCAGTTGAACTGAAGAAGCTGCTCGGATGAGTAGTGAAACGTCTTCATTGATTACTCAGCAAGCCCAGTTGTTTTAAATTTACCTATACTAGATAACTAACCAGGTTTGGTTTCCCATTTTGATACTTCGAGAAGGAATTGGACAACTATTTCTGTTCTGTTATTCAGAATGTTCTGGGCATGGAGTTTTTCAGATAAGGGGTCTTTCTGTAAATTGGATCTCCCTACATTATGGGGCAGATTTATCAAGGGTTGAATACTAAATTCGAGTTTCAAAATTCACTCGTTCTAAGTTTTTTAAATTTCAGTGCTAATTCAATTATTCTTCACCTAAAACCCGCTGAGACCATATAAAAGCCAATGTCAGAGGTCCAATGAGCCATTTGAAGATGTTAATAGCCTTCCTGACATTCAAGGTTTTGAAGGATTTTTTTTGCCTTCAATAAGGATTCGTTTTATCCTAGAATCAAGTACAACGTACTGATTATTATTACAGGGAAAAGGGAAATATGTTTTTAAATTTTAAATTATTTGATTAAAATATGGGAGTCTATGGGAGATGACCTTCCCCTAATTCAGAGCTTTCTGGATAATGGGATTCTGGTTCCATATGACCAGTTCATTCAAAGTCTGTCTTTCTAGATGTCTGGCCACAACACATCATTCTGAGATCTTGGGAACTTCTTTTTCTGCTTGTTAGTGAGACAAAACTGTGGCAAATTGCATCACAACACACTATCTGGCATTTTAAGATCAAGCATAGACAATTGTATTGCTGTATAATCAGTGTGCGTCTACAGAGTAGTAGTGATTGTCGAATTTGCGCCGTTTCAGTTCGCCGGAAAATTTGCGAAATTCACGAAACGGCAAAAAATTTGCGAAATGGCGCCGGCGTCTCGTTTTTGACGCCGGCGCCCGTTTTTGACGCCGGCGTCCATTTTTTCGGTACATTTTTTTTTGACGCCGCCAAATTTTTGCCACGAATTTTCACAGGCGTTTTGCGAATTTATTCGCCCATCACTACAGAGTAGTCATTTCTTTCATTTGTCTCCATCTTTCATACAGAGGCAGTGTATTTCTTTTTAGCCATATTATTTTTTACTTACAACGATGTACTATATAGTATATATTAAAGTAACCTAGCAGTACGCCTGTATGGTTTATGTAGTGTAAAGGCAGATTTGTAGTCTATCAACACAAGGCGCCATCTGGTGGTCTGTTAAGGAACTACTTCTACCATTTAGCATCAAAAAGAGAACATGAGCTGAAGGATATTTGTCTGGTCATTGTCCTGAAACCTGTCAAAATAAAGTGTCTCTGTACTTGCCATCAGTGTTAATGCAGTAAGTATTTAGCCATGCTCTGAGGAAAAATGATACTGAAATGAAATGGCTATTAACTGAAGAAATTAATGACATGGGTTCCAAATCAAGTATGTCTATGAATTGTACAATGTGAACAATTTATACGAAAACATTCTGTACTCGAAACATCAGAAAATATTATAGCTTTCTTTGAAATTGATCATGGGGAGAAAGCACATTTTTGTGATGCCTGGAGTTAGAAATATCTGTTTCTATCAGGCTACAATAAAAACAAACCAAGAAAAAGATTGTATTAAGTTTGTGTGTGTATGTATATATACAGTATATATAAATTACAAGTGTTACTATAATGGCCAGTCTGGTGCCCCCATTGTGGATTATTGGATTCAGAACTTGAATACTTAGGCCCAAATTGAGTTGAGAAGAGCTACGCTTTGTTTAAGGCTTAGTCAATTGCTGTTACTATGTTAGATAACTTTAGTTGCAAGTGGCATTTACAAAGGAATTAGCGGAATAAGTAGTGGTTTAGTATCGAGGTAGCATGCTCCCAGTTCAACAACCCATCAGTGATGAGTAATTGGGTAATTTTGCCCCTAGAATGTACAAAGCATATACAGTATGACTAGAGTTCTATATATTGTTGTGAGTATTGATCCTAGCTGTACAGTGAAACCTAAATTCTACATCCCTAGTTTTACACTGTTTTTTGTGGTCCCACCAATATATAATGCATTTCCCAGATTTGCATTATTATCAATATATTGTTATAGAAATGTGCTCTTGGTGTTTTGAAGAATAGTATAAGAATGCATATACAAAGAAGCATATAAAAATGTGTGATCTACAAAGACTTTCTTGACTAAACTGTGCTCTGTATTTATCTAATACATAATTCATTCCCCAGCAGATATAATGTATTAGCTCTGGTACGAGTATGGGATATGTTATCCAAAGTGCTTGGGACCAGGGATCTTTTTCGTAATTTGGATTACCATACCTTATGTCTACTAAAAAATAATTTAAACATTAAATAAAGCCAAAATGATTGTTTGCCTTCAATAAGAAATAATGAGTTCTTACTTGAAGTAGAAGGTACTGTTTTATTAATATAGATAAAAAAGTAAAAAACTCTTCTAGTGCAGAGAGCGCAATTGTACTCTCTGCACTAATGATGCGCCCCCCAGACCTGCTCCTGCACAAAAAAGGTAGGTGCTGGGGAGCGAGGGGGCAGCAACGCAGGAGCCACCGAATACGGCAAAAAGCAAAGAATTCCCCCTAACTGACAGAGCACACTTGCTACAGAGTATTGCAAGTTTTTAAGTTCGGGTAAGGGCTATGATGTCCCCCTTATTCTGAATATGGATTGTAGAAGTGGATGTTTGGATGGAGTTGTTAACAAAAGGGTTACACATGTAGAGGACTGGTAAATTAGTCTCCCAGTATTATTTAACAGGCAGTCCCCTAGTGTTATAGTTCAACCGGCACCCAGTAGATGACACTGTTCTAAATTTTTTTAGTTATGAGCAGCCATGTGCTCAGGGTCCATTTTGTTTAGTCTTTGCCTGAGCAGGCAGAAAGGGTAAAGTGGAACCTAGACAGTTCACGTCTAGTAAGGATAGGCTACTCACCTTAAAAGGCCAATCTAGGAGTCATAGACAGTCAGGCTATTTAGCAGAGCAGCCTGAGGCTCCTACAAGGAGTATAAGTGGGATTAGGATCCCTGGTACTTTTTGCCCAGAGCAGGGACTATGGGGCAGATTTATTAATAGTTGAATTGAAAATTTGAATTAAAATTCTCAAAATTGTAAAATTTGACTAGGGAATTATCCAAACTCAATTCGAGTTTTTTTCAAAAAAAATTCAAATGAGATTTTCAAGATTTATCCTACTCTGATTTTATTAATAAATTTTCTCCAGTCGAATTTTGAATTCAATCGAATTTAAGGGAGTTTAAAAAAAAATCACATGAATCCGAAATTCGACCCTTGATAAATGTGCCTCTAAGTGTTCAGACTTAGGGATGTAGAGATTCCCCTGGTTTTTACTTAGGGAAAAGGCTGAAAGCTGGGTGTACCTTCATTGCTACTGTGTATGTTCTCTTCCCTGCTGGGACTAATACTGACCACTGGTACTTGTGAGTATATGCCTATCCACTGTTGCTCTAAGTTCCTGCTTGTTTTTTATGTATACTCCTTTGAGGATTATTCTGTTCAATAAACAAGTTATCTGGTTAAGTTACAAGAACCACTGGTGCCCAATTATTGTGCACTGCACCTAGTTACAGTTGTACTACACCCTGCCTCCACACCATTGCAAGGGCTTAACCCCTGAGAATTAAGGTCTCATCCAGAGCAAAGTATTGGGTTAAAGCTTATAGTTAGAGAACGGTGCCACTCAATTCACTATATCGTTACATACACGTTTGCTTTTTTGAACAAAAATTGTTTGCACACAAAAAAAAGCCAGCCAGTAAATACTCTAGTAGCAAGAAGCCAGTGCATATGAATAATACATTCTCTTCTTCAAAACTATACAAGGAGTTTACAGTTCTAAAAAAAATTAACTCAAGACACATTATCTTAAAATATAAAAAAAAACTGAAAAAAAAGTTTTTTGAAAGTTTGAGTCCCAGTGGATGAAAAGTAAAGAAACCCCTTGTAATTCAACCCATGACATTGTTCAGCTTCACTAAAAAATTTGGACCAACTCCTTTGGACTTAAAGACTAGAATATCTGTCCCTTCGCCATTCTAACAGAAGTCTGATTTTAATACAATACATTTAAATTGTTTCACTGTAAATTTACCTTGCAAACAGAATTAGAATAAAGGACATTTTGTACCTTGGAGATGTTCCAGTGACAACTTTGCTCTATAATAACTTTGTGAAAGTTTTTCCCTTTTGGGAAACTTTGAAGAATATTTTTCATTTAGAAACATATTTTTCTTTGCTACGAACAAGTGTTTTCTTTATCGTTCTTTCTTTCTGGTGGTGATGATTAAAGGAGAAGGAAAGCTACGGAGGCATTTTATTGCCAATAGATTAGCTGCAATAGTGCAAGCTAGAATGCTATATTTATTCTGTAGAATGTTTTACCATACCTGAGTAAAAAGCTCTAGAAACTCTCTGTTTGTTTAGGATAGGAGCTGCAGTATTAACATGGTGTGACATCACTTCCTGCCTGAGTCTCTCCCTGCTCTGGGCTCAGATTACAGTAGAGAAGGGAGGGGACAGGGGGAGAGGAGCAAACTGAGCATGCTCTTGCCCAGGGCAATGAGGTTTTAGCTGAAGGCAGGAAGTCTGATACAGAAGCCCATGTGTACACAATAGAAGGAAAGAAATGCAGTTATTCTTTTGACAGGGGACTCAGAGCAGCATTACTTTGAGGGTTTACTGGTATATTTAGATGGACCTTTCTGATAAGGCTTACTTAGTTTTAACCTTTCCTTCTCCTTTAAAGGACAAGGAAAGTCTAAAATAGAATAAGGCTAGAAATGATGTATTTTGTATACTAAACATAAACATGAACTTACTGCACCACAAGCCTAATCAAACAAATGATTTATGCTTTCAAAGTTGGCCACAGGGGGCTGACATCTTGTAACTTTGTTAAACATCTTTGCCTGACCCTGACCCTGCACATGCTCAGTGTGGTCTGGGCTGCTGAGGAATGTCATAAACAAAGCTGCTTGAGTTCTGCATGGCTGGTAAGTAAGGTGGGGGCTCCCCCTGCTGTTCATAAGTATGATTGTTTCCCTGCTCTGCAGTTAGGGACCGTCTGACAATTCCTATCCACAGCAGTAAATGAAGGGAGAATTTCACTGCATAGTCAGGTTTCTTATAAAAACAGTACACATTTTTTAATTAAAGTATATTGGAGATAGGTTTCTTTTTCATTAAAGAAAGTAAAAAAGGGAATTAATTTTTTTGCCTTTCCTTGTCCTTTAAATAAAAGAGAGATCTCCCTTTTATAAAACATATTTTGTACAGAAAAGGAATGTATAAATTGTGGGTTTTGAGTGGGGGTATCATTCGTGATTACTGTAAATCTAAAGCAATATTGTTATATTGTTCACTCTGCTGAAAGAAGATGCTGTGACATCTGTTTAGCAAGAGGGAGCTGAGGTCTATATTAACTTTATAAGGTCTAAAGCTGTTTTTGTTCGAGTAGAATGTTGTTTTAGAGCATTATTGCAGAGTAGAATTCAAGGGTGTTCAAAACAAGATTTTTTCATGGTTTAAATAACATTTCAATAAACACCCTGGCTCCTCATTGTGTAACTGAGTATGGTTGGCCAGAGATCATCTTAATATTTGGCACGTCAGAATATAATCATCAGGCTAATTTACCACTTTTCCTAACTAGTAAACTTTGATTATACTTTCTCCTTTTTTGGGGAAATTCCAGTGGACATTTTGATAGAATATGACTTTCTGCGTACTGAAACCTGGCAACGGTAGACCCAATAGAAACAAGTATTTGAAATAGTATTTGAATTGAGGGAGTAGTTTTGTGGCAACATCATTGAAGCATTCGAATACAGTCAGAGCCTCCAAACCAACATTCCATGAGACTTTGTGCCTCTCTTTGGCTTTCAAAGGTGGTTCACCTTCAAGTTAACTTTTAGTATGTTTTATAATGGCCAGTTACTAGCAATTTTTCATTTGGTCTTCGTTTTAAAATGAAACATTAGCCTTCTTCTAGTGATGGGCGAATTTGTCCCATTTCGCCAAACCACATTGAAGTCAATTTCAATGCCCGCGTCAATTTTTATACTCACGCCTATTTTGTCCAAATGCATTAAAGTCAATGAGTGTCCGAATTATTTTTGACGCGTAACAATTTTTATGCGCACCCAAATTTTTTTGATGCATCCAAATTTTTTTGACTCAGCGAATTTTCACCACAGTTTTGGGAATTCCTGACTGGCAAATTTATTCGCTAATTACTACTTCTGACTCTTTCCAGCTTTTAAATGGAGGGGAGGGTCACTGACCCAAAGCCAGTATATGGCTTTTACTGTAATTGTTACTTTTTATTACTAATCCTTCATATTCCAGTCTCTCATTCACACCACTGGTTGCTAGGGAAATGCTGACCCTAGCAATCAGCTGCTGAAATTCCAAATTAGAGAACCGGTGACCTAAAAGTAAAATTAATACACTACAAATAATACAAAAGGAAGATCAATTGCAAATTGTTCACAAATATAGAACTCTACACCCAGGGTTGCCAGGTTATAGCCAAATTGGGCTAATTTTAAAAACTAGTGGAGGGTTTTAAAAGTCCAAACCCACCAATATACAGATTTGGGCTACTTTTTAAAGTTGCCGTGGGTTTGGTCTTTCAAAACCCGCCCAATATTTTAATGCAAATTAAGCATGCAAGCCTGCTGCTGGAGAGCAGTGAGCAGATCAGCACCTGTGTGGATGTCTTCTGCTGTGTTTTGTATGTAAAATGAATGGAAAATTCCCTTTCGGCGCAAACCCCATCCCCCTTCCATAGGCCCCCCTCCCCCCGGCCTACTTCCCCCCCCAGGCAAATGCCCCTAAGTTGCTACTTACCCCTCAGCGCAGATCCTCTCCCGTGGAGTTCGCAGGCTCCATCTTCTCCAGTGCAGTCTTCTTACTGGATTTCCCGGCGTTTGGCGGCACATGCGCAGAAGGAGCATTTGCCTATTGGAATCTATTGCGCATGCGCCGAAAGCCACGAAGTAGCCGAAAAAAGAAATCAGAAAACTTTGTGACTTTCGGCTGAACTGGCACATGCGCTGGCGAATCCAGGAAGAAGACCGCACGGGAGAAGATGGCGCCTGCAAACTCCACAGGAGAGGACCTGCGCCAAGGGGTAAGTAGTAACTTAGGGGCATTTGCCCGGGGGGGGAGGAAGGCCGGGGGGGATGCGCAAATTTGCGAAACCACCGTGAAAATTCGTCGGTGTCAAATAAAATGAATGCCTTTTTGCAAATTTTTTGCCGTTTGTGTCCTTTCTAACCAATTTCAGACCTCAACGACTTCCTCACAATGTTTGCAGTCAAATGGCTTTTGTGAACATGCGTAGTGTATGTAATAAAATTTAGCAATTGCAAAATATTTAACAATTCAACAGAGCAAGAGTTAACACTAACCTTTGCTTGGCGATAATATTTGCCAGTGAATGATTTTACATTGTGAGCAGCGCTAAACATTCACAAAAACACCATTTTAAATTACTTAATTAACAAGATTTTTAATTACATTCCCCCCATTGTGTACAAATGGAGGACATTCAAGACCATTGTTATCCTAACCAGAAGTGGTCGACCATCAAAAATATCTCAAACTGGGGTGTCTAATAGTCTGAGAGGTTACAAAGGAACCCAGGGTAACTTCTAAGGAACTGAAGGCCTGTCTCATGGTGAATGTTGATGTTCATGAGTCCACCATCAGGAGAACACTGAACAGTAATGGTGTTTATGGCAGGGTAGCAAGGAGAAAGCCACTGCTCTCCCCCCAATATATTGCTGACCATCTACACTTTGCTAAAGATCATGTGAACAAACAAGAAGGATAGAGGAAGAATGTTTTGTGTATGAAAGATTTGGAGAAAGAAAAACACTGCATTCCAGCATAAGAACATTATCCCATCTCTGAAACATGTTGGTGGGAGTGTTCTGGTTTGAGCCTGTTTTGCTGCATCTGGTCCTGGATGGCTTGTCATCATTGATGGAACAATGAATTCTGAACTATACCAGAGATGTCAAGAGATCTGTCCATGAACTGAATCTCAAGAGACAGTGGGTCATGACGCAAGACAACAATCCTAAACACACAAGTCGCTCTACCAAAGAATGGTTAACAAAGAATAAAGTGAATGTTCTGGAATGGCCAAATTCCCGGCCTTAATCCAATTTAAATGTTGTGAAAAGAGCTGAAGCTGATCCATATGGAGGAATGGGCTAAAATTTCTCCAAGTCGATGTGCAGGATTGATCGATAGTTATCACAAACGTTTAGTTGCAGTTATTGCTGCACAAGGGAGTCGCACCAAATACGAAATTCACTTAAAGGGATACTGTCATGGCATTTTTTTCCAAAATGCATCAGTTAATAGTGCTGCTCCAGCAGACTTCTGCACGGAATCCATTTTTCAAAAGAGCAAACAGATTTTTTTATATTTAATTTTTAAACATGATCTGGGGCTAGACATATTGTCAGTTTCCCAGGTGCCCTAGTCATGTTACTTGTGCGCTGATAAACTTCAGTCACTCTACTGCTGTACTGCAAGTTGGAGTGATATCGTCCTCTCTCTTCTCCCCCAACAGCCCATCAGCAGAACAATGGGAAGGTAACTAGATAACAGCTCCCTGGTGGATATAAAAACAGCACTCGATAGTAAAAATCCATGTCCCACTGCGACTCCTTCAGTTTCAGTGACTTTTGCCACACTTAGATATGTTATTGGATATTTTTTTTTTTCAATAAATACATGACTAAATATAATTTTTGTTTAATTTATTTAACTAGTTTTGGTGGAAGTGGAATTTACTATTCATTTTTTCAATCAATTGGTGGTCAGTGGAATTTGCCCCTGCTGCCTCTTTTAAGCTTCTTTGCATTGCCATTGCTTTACTGATGTAAGCTTCAGGTTAAGTTACGTCAAGTTAGGACAGGTTTTGCAAAAGTTATGCAAATTGTGTAAGTTTTAATGTAACGTTATGCGCAGCTTACACAATTTGTATAACTTTTTATTAAATGCCCAGGCCCCACTTCAACTTGAAATTTCTCACGGAGCACCAGGCATCTTCTGGTCTTAAAAATCTTGATTTTATTAATACATTAAAAAAAAAAAATTCAATCAACCGCAGTTGTGAAACAAAACCCCATGACTAGACGATATTCATGAGCTACCTTATGTTTAAAAATAGTAAACTAGAAACAGCAGTAATGCTTACAATGTGCTGGCACACTTATGGCCATATATCCATATAGATAATATGGTGACCACTAAAAAAGCCACATATGAGTATTCCAGTATGTCCCAAACAATATGATAACCTGGATTCCAATAATATCACACCACATCTGTGGATCAGCTTTTTGTCTTTGTAATTCTCAGCAGTGCTATAAAATTCACATTATAGCAAATAAAACAAATACATTAACAACTTAAATATATTGGTACTTGATTAATTCAACCACTTCTGCTAACATTTCATTTAGTGATGTATAAATTATATGGGAGAAGAAGTACTAGGAGTTCACGGGCGCCATCTACTTCTCTTGAATAATCTTCGGGAAGATTGTGGCATGTTGGTGCAACCTGCCGGTCCCAAATAACTTTGCGTGCGCTGAAAGCACCCGAAGATTACCGAAGAGAAAAAGATGGCGCCCGTAAACTCCAAAGCCCTGAATCTATAGCCAGGCCCAAATTTGTGGAAAGGCCTAGGGCGGCAGGATTTTAGGGGGGCAGCATGATGCCCAACCACACTCACATTGGTTCAAAAACACTGGTGATGTGCTTGAGATACAATCATTTTCTAAATTTCCCATGTGCCAATCCCCATTGCTCCGGTCCAGATGATGAAAATTTGCATGAATAAAGGGGAGGGGACAGGGTCGACGAACGGCAGTGGGCCTAGAGGCACCCACTGTGTACATCCAGCCCTGTCTGTAGTGAGGGTAAAGTAAAGAGTTAGGGGCATTTACCCAGGGTAACACCTAGGTTGGGGGGGGGGTGAGCAGAGAGAGGGGTCTATGTAGGTTAGGGGGGTAGGGGATTTTGAAAAAAAGGTGTGGCAACCAGGTTGTTTCAAGTAAAGGACCAGTTACTGTTGCTTTGCATGTTTTTCAGGGATTTGGCAGGAACGACATTAATACAGTGAAATCAGGAATTGGAAAAATACTAACTTGAAGTGAAACTAATTTCTGTCCAGCATTGTTAACAGTATTATAGAGAAATATTTAGTGTAATTAAAAAACTTAGAGCCAGAATGTGGGGGTTGTATCACAGAGTGAGGTGAAACAAGCTGACCAGCTGGGTCTGATTAGCCTCAGGTTGCAAATCTTTAGTCCTTAAAACCCAGTCTGTCTTTGGGGAACTCTGACTGGGAGAGACACACAGAGAAGGTCTGACGTTAAGGATCCTATGTGCCTATGCACACACAGTCACCCATGGCAAGGCTGTAGTTTCGCTGCCTTTTCATTACTGAACTGATTCTGCTGCTGAAAGCCATTTTTGTTGTTTGCAAAGAAAAACTGCCTTTATCTGTACCATTTTGCTGCCGGCTTAAAGGGATACTGTCATGGGGAAAAAAATTTTTTCAAAATGAATCAGTTAATAGTGCTGCTCCAGCAGAATTCTGCACTGAAAACCATTTCTCAAAAGAGCAAACAGATTTTTTTATATTCAATTTTGAAATCTGACATGGTGCTAGACATTTTGTCAATTTACCAGCTGCCCCATGTCATGTGACTCGTGCTCTGATAAACTTCAATCACTCTTTACTGCTGTACTGCAAGTTGGAGTGATATCACCCCCTCCCTTCCCCCCCCCAGCAGCCTAACAACAGAACAATGGGAAGGTAACCAGATAGCAGCTCCCTAACACAAGATAACAGCTGCATGGTAGATCTAAGAACAACACTCCATAGTAAAAACCCATGTCCCACTGGGACACATTCAGTTACATTGAGAAGGAAAAACAGCAGCCTGCCAGAAAGCATTTCTCTCCTGAAGTGCAGGCACAAGTCACATGACATGGGGCAGCTGGGAAATTAACAAAATGTCTAGCCCCATGTCAGATTTCAAAATTGAATATAAAAAAATCTGTTTGCTCTTTTGAGAAATGGATTTCAGTGCAGAATTCTGCTGGAGCAGCACTATTAACTGATTCATTTTGAAAAAAAATTTTTTTCCCATGACAGTATCCCTTTAAATAAAACCCATTTTTTTCTTTGAGACTTTTGCTGTCCTGACGCTTACTCTGTGGGAACCTGTCATACACAAGTATGTGCTTACCATCTTAGGGAAATTGATTTTCATACATTTCCTGGGCTATTTTAACCACAGTTTGGTTCAGGCATTACTACATTCCCAATAATTCACCAAATGTCTAATTATGAGTCCAGTTGTAGCTTTTCCAATTTATAATTAGTAGTGATGGGAGAATTTATTCGACAGGCATGGATTTGCGGCAGATTTACTGTGACAAAATTTGTCGTACATAAAAATTGTCTTACGCATAAAAATTGTCAAAATTATTCGGACGCCCATTAATGCATTTGGACAAAAGAGTCGCACATATAAAAATTGTTGCTACCACCACAATTGACACGCGTCAAAATTATTTCGACACCCATTTTTGTGCGAATTGAAACGGGACAGATTTGCCCACCACTGGTAATTAGCAGTGTAGAGAAACAAATGAATTTCCAGTTCCCACAAACCTGCAAAATATAAAATACACAATAAACAAGTTAAATGCTAATGTACTTCCAGCAAGGGCAAAACGATACTTTTTTTTGTTTACATAATTATCAGAAACAAACTGATAGTTCATAATGGTGAAAAGGGTTTCTGGAAGCACCTGCCACAAAATCAGGAAGTACACTTATGACTTACAATGCATTATGGGACTTCAGGAAATAATATATGAAGATTTTCAATAATTCTATTAGTAATTCTATTATATAACTAAAAGATAACCTTAACATTTGCTGCTTCCTTGGGTGGCTACAATTTACAATATATCATTTGAACAAATCTCTTTCCCCTCATGTCAAGTCGAATGCTGAGTTAATATCTTGAGCTCCGTGCTGTGTGTATCTTAAATAACAGATCTGGTCCACATCTGCTGCTGTAATCAGTTCATTTCACTCATGATGAATGGCTTTCAAGGAACAGGGAAATATATTTGCGTGACTGTGTAAAGGAAAACAACACAGAAGCCATTTACAGTAGTGGGAGGTCATAAATAGTTGTGCTGAAGCTGGAATGGAAAATGATTACAGCACATATCTTTCTTTGGTTTGGATGATCTTTAATTTTTTGTATCTCACACCTGTAAATAAGGATCAAAGGCTTTCTAATCTCTATTATAGATATGAGTGGGACTTGACTGGTGTCACGGATTAGGTAGGGGGCGCTGTGGAGACTGATGGGGGAAGGGTGAGTCCTTGAGGCAGGAGCTGATTGTGCCTAGGGAACACGTAAAGGGAAGGCAAAAACAGGTTAAAGAAGGTGACAATTCAGACTGGAACGGGTGAAGGGGAAACAGGATGGAGAGGGCAAAGGTCGGGACTGGAACAGACTGGATAGGATAGGACAATGAGGGCGTAGATTGGGGGCAGACTGAAAGGATGAGACAGGACGCTGCGGGCGTAGATCTGGGGGACAGGATAGCGGGAGGAAAGGATACAGAGGGAGACTGGAGCAGAAGGGGATAGCGGGAGGACAGGATACGGAAGGAGACTGTAGCAGAAGGAGATAGCGGGAGGACAGGATACAGAAGGAGATTGGAGCAGAAGACTGGAGCAGAAGGAGATAGTGGGAGAACTGGATACAGAAGGAGATTGGAGCAGGAGACTGGAGCAGAAGGAGATAGCGGGAGAACTGGATACAGGAGGAGTCTGGAGCAGAAGGAGAGAGGACTGGAGAGCAGGAGGGGTTAGGTAAAAGGCAGAACAGGAAGCAGAAGTCAGGAACAGGCAAGGCAAGGTCAGTTCAAGGTGATGTCAGGGAAAGGTACAAGGTAGAACAGGAAGCAGACATCAGGAACAGGCAAGGCAGGGATCAGGTCAAGGCTGAAACAGGTTAAGGTAAGGTAAAAGTAGAACTGGAGCAGAACTGGAAGGGCAGGAACAGAACAAGGAAAGATAAGGAGGAAAGGTTCAAGGTAGGGCAGAACAGGTCAGGACAAGGCAAGGAGGCTAAAGATGAAAACCTTAGATAGGGACAATACCACACTGCTAGTCTGGGAAACAAAGCTTTGGCAAGGAGTGTTTGGAGGGCTGGTCTAATAAAGGGCAGAGACAGCCCTAATCGGCTGACTGCAACCAATTAGGCTGCTGCTGGGGCTGCAGAGGCCAGGAAACATATGGTGAGCAACCCTGCAGGCTGCTCACCTGGCTCAATGGATAAGGCATCGAACCAGAAACCCAAAAGTCCCTGGCTTGAATCCCAGCAGAGCCTGACATTTGGATGTTTTTTTTTCCCTAATGGGCTTTTGTATGTTGAAAGTAATTTACTTTCATATTTCTGGAATTATAAAAATTTGGTTCATATATATATATATATATATATATATATATATATATATATATATATATATATATATATATATATATATATATATATAATATATAATAGGATCAAGGCACAGGCCTTCCTTGTTTTCTGCTTGTACATACTTAACATATAATTCTGTTTCCTGAATCAACATATATTTCATTTTAATTCAAATCTTTCTTTTTTTTATATTATAATTGTAGGGAACCATTTTGTTGTTGGGTATGTTCTTTTGGATGGTGGCAGCTGTACTGCACAATTCTGGTCCCAAATACATCAGGGCTAAATAGGAGCAAGATGCCTTACTGTCTTCAATTATTATAGTGGATACATGTGAGCATAGCCCACTGGGTTCTGAATTGTTTATGGGCTGCTCGCTTTCTTCAATACTGGGAGCTGTAGTAACTACTGGCATCTCTGTGCTTTTTATAACGTTTATACAGTGGGACTGTAAAGGAGGAACTAGATGCTCCAGACTGATATTAGATAGGAAACAGTTTCCATGTCCAGTGAAACTGTAACATGCTGGTTAGTAACAGTTAGGGTTGACACCTTTCAATAAAATTTGCTCCGGCCGGTGCTGGGGGCGGTAAAAAGAGGCGGGATGTGACGTCAAAGGGGGCGGGGAGTGATTGCAAATGGGCGGAGTCACGGCGTGCATTGGATGTGACATCAAAGGGGCGGGACAAGACGTCAAAGGGGGCGGCGTGCAACTGGCCAGGCGCCGAAGAAAAGGTAGTTTTTCTGCAGATTGGGGCAGGCCAAGGGCTTTAGTTAGGGATATTACAAATTTACCGGCAGCTACATTGCCGGTAAATTTGTAATACTGGCCCCAGCCTTGGCGGGTGTTTTACCGGCTAGGCCGGGAAAATACCGGCCAGGTGGCAACCCTAGTAACAGTAATACCAAAATGATGTTGGTATGGGCCGAGCAGGCTTGAATTTGTGAGAAGGCCGCATAAGCTGCTTTTTCTCTGCTTACCAATAGCAGTAAGGAATAGTATCCACCTATAAACTCATGGGGCTGATTTTTGCCTGAAGATGCTTGTGTTTATTTTTTGGCTGCAGAGAGTAATAAATATATGTTTTTGTTTATGTTCACAACATGTCCAGTGCTTGGTAATACATAGGTTAGTAACTTTCCTTGTAATACAGGGTTCCTGGGTTTCATTCTGGCCCAGCCTCTACCTGCATGTTCCGCTCTACGCTCTTTTGGATTTGGTACACTGGACCCCCAATCCAAAAACACAAGTATTTTAATTGAAATAATATTCGCAATGCAGAAAGTTAAACCTCTTTGCGAACAAATTTTCCTTTACGTGAATTTAATATAGTCAACCCGGCAACTGTTTAACAACCAGAAGATTTGCGAATTGTGTAGTTTGCGCCAGTGCGCAGTGAATGTAATAAAACTTTTTACTGAAAAAGTTGTTACGTTTGCTCCAAAAGATTACGACACCTTCAAGCACTTCTTAGAAGTGGGCAATGCGCAATGAAAAAATTTAATAACAGTTTAAAGAAGATTTACATTGCGAAATGCGAATTCTAATTCTTATTTGTGCAAATTATTTTGCTCTTTGCAACTTTTATGACATTCCCCCATTAGACTATTAAGCTCAGTTAGGGCAACATAAATTATATGGGCAACTTTTTAATGAAGCGCAAGTGTTTGCCAGCATCTAAATGCAATCAGGCCAATTAGTCTAGTGTAGTGCAGCTAGAAACATGAAAGTGAATATGCATTTTTTTTTATCCTTGGTAGATATTAATTCACTTTTCTGAACCTTTAGTGATGATATACTTTTAAGCTCAATGAACGGAGAATGTGTGAGATAAGCATTCCCAAATATCCCATATTTATCTCAAAGATTTATTTTGCTACATTATAGAAAGAAAGGCATGAAGCATAGAAAAGAAAACAGTGATCAGCTGGAAAGGCATTAGTTAAAATAATTTCAAGCTTGAGAGTACAGTAACAGAATCTTAAAATACAGAGCAAATTTATACAAATTACATAACAGGGAAACAGCATGCCGGCTGCTGAATCTTGGCAAGAACTATACACAAAATCTCTCTGAAATAGTTCGAAACACCGTGTGAACAAATGCAGAATTTCTACTGCAAAAGCAAGTTGCTGGCAAGGTTAGCAGGAATGAGGTGCCGTTAACCGGATATAAAGTACAAACAGGAATAGTTCAACATGTGGCGCCCAATCACTTGTGAATGAGGCTATTAATCTACAGAAGGCAGCCATGTGTGGTAGAACTACTGATGATATCCAGAGTATGTCATTTTTTCGTGTTTATCCTGTGCCAATACTGTTGAAAACATTGGGATATATGTCGATGATTATTCAGGCTGACTTGATATTATCAATTCAGTATAATATATTGTTCATTATTTATCAAGTCTAGTCAATTACTAGTTAAGGGTGAATCTGTGCCGTTTTCGCTTTGCCGTCAAAATAATTTTTATGTGCGACAATTTTTATACACGAGACTATTTTGTCAAAATGCATTAAAGTCAATGGGTGTCCGAATAATTTTGACGCAAGACAATTTTTATGTGTGCGGCAATTTTTTAATTTTTTTTCGCTGGCGGTGAAACACTGAAATTCGCCGTGAATCGGTGCCTGACAAATTTATTCGCCCATTACTATCAATTACTATTTAACTCTGTGTTTATTTTCATTTGCAATACCTAGCTAAATCACTGTTTCATACTAGGTGCCCCTTATTCAACTTATGAAGAACACAATATATAAGGATGCCTTGATAAATGTTATACCACATTGTTCATACAATATCCGGACCGCAGATATTACTTCCCTAAGGATATAACAATACTGAGAAAAACTACTATGGGATTCAGGACCCCAGTTGGTCCTGCTGCCTGTGTCCCTATTTGTTGAAACAGTGGTCGTCGCAGTAGCTACACAATACCCCCTCCCTTTTACATAAAAAGATGTTGGTGGCAAAAAACTCAAAATCCTTAAACTTGGTAATGTATGTTTGGGGTCACTCACCGTTTATGAAATATTTACTTTCCCATCTGTTCCCCGTGATGTTATCAGTGGCATTTGGCTGTCTAAAACAGCTTTGGGGTTTACCGGGTTGTTGTGTTTATACAAATGGCCTGTAGATGTCACTGTGCTCAGACTTATACTGTGCATATTTCCTGGACAGCTTAAAAGTGAAAGTAAAAGTTACTGTTGTGAAATGGCTGCATGAGTCTGCTAATAAAGCATTGTTATACTCTACTCATCCTCGGCTACCCTAAACATAACAGGGGTCATGTTTTGAGCACATAACTGCTATACAGTCTGCCTTCTCTGTATTTAGAGGATTAGCACTTGCTACAACCGATAGTTTCTTTGTGTGCTAGGCAGCACCTTGCATAGCCTACACCTAATTGCAGCTTTATTAATTATTTGATGGGATCCTTTCCTAAAATTAAACCGCTAACCTTGAGATGTATCCAAGCAGAAAGACCATTTTTTTTAAATACAGGGCTAAGTAGTCAATTGATGAAGCTCATTTTATCAGCGCACCACCAACACCAATGGCCAATCAGGAATAAACTGCACTCAATATTTACCTTTCCTGTACCAAGGGCCAGACCGGACTGTCCACGTCTTGCCTAGGGCCCTCACAATGCTGCACTTCATTTGGATGGTCTGTTTGGCCTTATCCACACTGCAAACCCTCTCCTATTAGCCTCCTTTTGATACATGTTGTTGTCATTCTGCGTTGTTCAAGTTTTCTAACTTTAAGATAATTTTCATCAGAAATTATTAGCTATTGCATCTAAGCAACAAAGAGGCACCTGCCTCAATATCGACAGCCTACGATAGTCTAGCAGGAACCTTGAAATATTTTGCTAGGAGTGGCTGCATACATAATGCAAATGTTGTAATCCAATTAAAAATATACCATGGGATTTGTACTGCCGATTACCTGCTGTTATTCTAGAACAGCTAGCACTTTAATCCCCAGTGTGCCTGTTTCCTTTCTTCTATTTTTCTTTCATTTCTCTTCTAAAAACTGTAGAACAATGTATTCTGTGGAATCTTATTATAAATTACTAACAGCAAAGTCCTTAGTATAGCTACAGCTTACAAGGGAAACATTGAAACTGAAAACTTGACTGGTTGCTTGCTATGGATTAATGTTTCGGTACAAATATGCCCTTGTTAGTAAATTGATGTGATATAAGTACACAAAGCTCCCAAGCAAAAGAGAATTGAGAACATTTTCATATGTGTTTTTATTGTATGCTGAAGTCAGAGCAAAGAGTTCCAGTAAGATCAAAAAGGGCCCCAGCTAGAAATGCAGTTATCAGCACTTTTCCCGCTATTTGGAAAAGTTAACATGTCTGTACTTGAATTGATACAAATAATGATTGCTCAAATATAACATGTCTTTAGTACTTATATATGCTATAACTTTTAGAATGATGTAGCATTGGTACTCTAAGACGGTTCAGAGTTGGTCTGAAGTATTCCTTGTTGGTTTACTTATTAATTCTGCAGATCTCTGGTTCGCCTGCATACTGTATAACCAGTATTGTCTCCTGACATGTATATTCAAGCCATAGAGGAGGGGCAGGCAATATTTGATTGACAGTTGAGACTTTTAAATGAGTTTACAACAGCTATGAATGCTTTAATAAAAAAAAAAGAAATTTGATTTCATAATTAATTTGAAAAGGAAGTTTTTTTTATACAGATTTTTATGTCTGGGTGACGGGTCCACTTTAAAACACACTTATTTAGAGAAGCCTACCCTCACTTAACTTTAACTTTAACCTTAACCTTAACTACCAAACACAATACTACATCTCTCCCCCACTTAATTCTGATCTTGCCACTCCCACACCTTGTGTCTTATCCCCTTCTTTTTAGATTGTAAGCTCTTTTTCTCACATTTTCCGCACATTTCGTACCGGTATTAGTTGGTCGTGATCAGGGACGCCATTAGAAATTACGGGGCTCTGTACAACAACATTTTTGGGGCCCCCTGGGCCCACCCTGGCTCCAAGCCCCGCCCCAGACCCCACCCACTCCACATCACAGTTAAAAGATCACACATCAGTGCTAAAAAAGTAACCCCCCACACACACGTTATAAAAAGCTATTGATGGTCAGGTTCCCCTTATAAGTTTAAAAAAAAAAACCATTGGAGCCAGGGCCCCCCATAAAAGCTAATATTGGTGCCAGGCCCCCCCCTTACAAGTTAAAAAAATTGGGGCCCCAAATTTTTTTTTTTTTTTAAAAAGGGCAGAATGTTACACCAGAAGTTTTGTCTACTCTGTTTTTTTTTACAATTCCACGGAAATGTAAGAAGTTGTCGTTTTAAAAACTATTCTGCTAAATTGGTTTATTCTCTGAGCTGCAACATCAATGGCCCTAATAAATTGAAACTTTACTGCACGTTGAATGTAGTATTTACCGGAGTAATTGAAAACCATACAGCATTGAAAGTTACAAACAAACTGATATTATAGATGACTATTAACTGAAATGCTTGGGATCTGGTTTTTTTATGTACTGTAGAATGGGTCTTTTTGTAATTTGGAGCACCATATTTTGGAATAACGTTATCTTTGTTGCTATTAAGTAAAAGGTATTGTTTCAAGGAGAAAGGAAAATTGGCAAAAATAGGACTCTAAAGAAAATGTTTTTCATTGTTTTGCAGCTGTCTGGATAACTGGTTTCTAGATAATAGATCCCAAACCTGTATTCCATACTGTGAAACTATAAAATGTTTGGTGGTAACTCTAGACTACTCAAAGCTTGACCATGTAAAATAAATGTTAGTTGGAACCCTGTATTGCAGGTACATATTGCTTTGGATGGCTAAACTTCAGTGTTTTTTGTTGTTAAGTTTCGCATCATCAATAATATAATCTGCAGTATTCAATATTATTTTAATAGTTTGGCAAAGTCTGAATGCAGCTGTGGTCTTTAAAGCACAAGCTCTGATTAACACCATATAGTCAGAGGAGAGTGTGAGGCTGACAGGCAGGAGAATATGCAAACAATTGCGATCCAATCGAATATTTCTGCATAGTCTGTAAAAAGCAGCGGTAGGGAGTTTGCCTAGGGCAGTTCAAAAATATTTTGATACACTCTTGTTTGTTATCGTTTAGGGTTTCTGAACAAGAATAGCCAAACTATGGCTCTCCAGCTGTGGCTGATCTACAGCTCCCGGTTGCTGCTTGACTTTGGGTCTGGCATCCTGGATTAAGAGGAATATGCAAAATATTCACTTGGAAAGTTTAATCAAAATCATCATGGTTACATGTTTGTTGTAAGTGCTTCAATGAGAGACTAAACTTCGTGGGGGCTTACCTCAAGGTCGTATAAGAAGAGGCAGCCACAGGTATGTATTGCATTGAGTTTCTGATATAACAGGTCCATTGTTTGTGTGCCAGCTACAAAAACAAAAACAAACAATCACATTTACAATGGCATGACAATATGCAACATGAGGTTAATATTGGAGAAACAAGATTTTTCCTGAGAGCAGCAGTGAACCACCATCTTATTGAGCTTTGATGACTGTGGAGCTGGAGTGTTTTATTGCCACCGAGGCAAATGCTTGAGAATCACAGTCACTAAGTAAGAACACTAGGTACCACTCTTGGAATGCTCCCTTCCTGCTTTTTATCTGGAAATTTGCTGCTAAGAAATGACCAATCATACCTGAAATCAGATTCTACTTTGCCCTTGTGACATTAATTTTAGGCCAGGGCAGATGGGAGACTTTTACAGGGCTAATGAAAGTCTCTTAAAAGTAACACGCAGCATTGCCTAATGTAATCGAGCATTAGGGGAAAAGATGCAGGCAACATTTTCCCTGTATCACCAAATAACCATTACAGAACTATGAAATCCAGCACTGTGTAATTGTAACACAGTATTTGGTTGCGTAATCCAGTACAGCGCATCAAGAGTATAAATACTGGAGGTCTAAAGGTCAGGGCTGGAACTAGGGGTAGGCAGAGTAGGCACGTGCCCAGGGCGCAAAGGTGGAGGGGCGCCAGGTACGTAATTACTCCTACCCCATGTCCAGTCCCTTCCCTGCCGACCGCCCACTTGTTGTGATTTGTGTGAAAGCGGGGGCGAGGGGTGGGCTCACAGATTCAGAGGGTACACGATGCCACACAGACACAGACAACGGTTCTTACCCAGCAGTGAAGTTTACTGAACAATAATAAACGATAAATAGCTGGGCATGTATAAACAGTCAGATAACAAGGTATAAATCACACAGTAACAGTAATACTGCCTAACCTAAAACTAGCTCCTGCTAAATATTCCCCCACAGTCCGCGAAGCAGCCTGGCTGCCCCTAAATGTTCCTTCCCGGTCTTTGTCTTCGGGGTGCACCCTTAAGTATTGCGCAATACTATTTGTAATCCACAGGTAATGTGTCTTTACACGAGGCTTCCCTGTATGCAGTTCCAAGCCCAGCGAAGTATGTCTCTATCAATGTACTGAAATATACAAAATGTCACTGGTATGCACTATGATGCAGCAAGGCTGCGCTTACAGTTCCTTGGGTGCTTTAAGCAAGCTTTCCATGCTTCCTTCTGGATCCACAGGTCTTTCCACGGCCAAAACCACACAGACAGGAAACCCTGGATCATTCACTGCCAAACTGTCCTTAGGTGCTGTAGAAGGGAGCCACACTTCACTTCCTGTTCCTCTCAGGACTCCACCTCCTTAGATAATCTGTGATGCATTAATCGAACTTGTTCATACAACCACAATTACAGTTCACTAGCACACTTGTGGGGTTCAGATCACTCCCCTAAATTAGCCTTTTTCACGTTTTGAGAGGTGAATGAATATAAACTTTCATTACTATACACAGCATTGTACTTATTCCATTTCCTTTGCTGCCAGCTACTGACTAGTACAGGTGATTAAATACAAATATATTGTAGAACATGGCTTCATACCCTTACATGTGCGCATATGCATGTGTCAATTTGCGCATGCGCAGAAGTGTTTTTTTTCGCGCATGCACAGAAGTGTCTTTTCGCGCATGTGCAGAAGCGCTCAACCAGCCGGCGCAGCAGCCGGGCAGGCTGCCTAGGGCGCCTGCCCGGCTTGGCCCGGCTCTGCTAAAGTTAGAGAGGAGAAAGAGAGAAAAAAAAGAGAATATGAAAAACAGAGAGAAGATATGGGGGTTATGTAATAAAAGGCACTAAGTTTGTCCAGGAGTAGTAACCTCTAGCAACCAATCAGCAGGTAGCGTTTATTGGTCACCTGTTTTAAAGCAAGCATCTTATTGGTTGCTATGGGTTACTGCTCCTGAGCAAACTTAGTGCCTTTTATTGCATATGGGGGATTGAGAGAAAACATGAGGTTAATGGGGGGCAGGGTCGGACTGGGTCAGAGGGACACCAGGAAAAAACCCGATGGGCCCCGGCCCTCATCGGGCTAGACCCACGCCCCAATCTGGCGAAATGTAAAAAAAATCTGTGCGGCACGGTGTGCTGATGTTCCTGCATGCGTGCAGGGGCCCAGAGTTTGTGCATGCCCCAGTTTTTGTGTTTGCGTGCAGGGCCAGCGCTGATTCTGATGAAAGAGCACGACTGAGGCGGCTTCCCCCTCACCAGCTAACCTATCGGGAGGGGAGACAGGAACATTAGTGTGGAGATCTCTGGCACTAGTAAAGCTGAATTTCTGATTCCAAAACCGGAAATTCAGCTCTTAAAAGGACCAGGAGCGCCTTTTTGTCGCCCCTGGAAACGCATCTGGCCCTGCGCTGGGCCCCCCGAGGTTTGGAACCCAGTGGCCCCAAATGCGCCAGACAGACGCTGGGGGGGGGGAGGTAAAGGAACATGTGGCACATAGAAATAACAAATGGTTAAATAACCGGAACAAAAGTAATAACCAATGAAAAAGACACCTGATACTGTGGAATCAAAAGCAGTAGAGTGTCAGTGAAAGCACTGCGTAACTTGTTGGCGCTATATAAATAAATGAAGATGAGGTATGTTCATAGGGCCCTGGAGTAGTTCAGATGTGACCACATTGGAGAAAACCTCCAGCCTTAAAGAAATTCATGGCTATTCTTTATTTTCTAGAATTTTGATTAGTTCAGATCAAGTCAGAAGAACCAGAATGAGGTAGAAAATAAAAACCTTATAGTTAAGAGTGAACGGCTATGCCGTTTCAAGGCTGCCTCAAAAGTACAAGAGATCATACAAATTTTTTTAAACAAATTCACTTTTCCCTTTAAAGGAACAGTAACACCAAAAAATTGAAGTGTCCTAAAGTAATGAAAATACAATGTACTGTTGTGCTACACTGGTAAAACTGGTGTGTTTGTTTCAGAAACTCTACTATAGTTTATATAAAAAAGCTGATGTGTAGCCATGGGGGCAGCCATTCAAAGCTGAAAAAGGAGAAAAGGCACAGCATACACATAACATAAAAGATATGTGCTGTGGCCTACAATGGGATTCTTCAGACCTTATCTGTTATCTACTATGTTTCCTGTGCTTGAATGGCTGCCCCCATGGCTACACAGAAGCTTGTTTATATAAACTGTAGTTGTTTTTCGGACGTAAACACACTGGTTTTGCCAGTGCAAGTCACCAGTACATTATATTTTCTTTTCTTTATAACACTTTAACATTTTTTGGTGTTACTGTTCCTTTAAGCATGTTCTGAAAGCCTGGTCTCTTGCTGGTTATGTACTGTAATTAATTGGTTTATAGTCTCTGCAGGGCTGCATTCCCATTTCATCTTTCTCCAGTTTGCCACAGCCTCTGCAGAGTGGAACAGTTTGTATCGCTTTATCGTTTTTTCTTTTTTCATACGGAACTGACAAACAATGCTCACCCCTACCCACAATGCTAAGGTTTCTTATTAAACGTCTTCCAGATTGTACAAATTCCGAATTGCAAAAGGTATTATTCTAAGTCACTGTTAACATTGCAAAATAGTAGTTATATGTGCCTTGTCAAATTTTGTAGTTAGTTCTTTGTATCAGCCTTTCTGCACTGCGAGATGCTCATTATAAGCAGGTTCATCTGAGGTAACAGTTTCTTCCCACTTCAGACATCCAACTTGGACCGCTGCTGCGTTGTAAGTACATCTACCCCATCTTATTACCAAAACAGCAACCCTCTTAATCCTTTTGCTAAGAGGAACAAAGGTTTGATTCATTCTAAAGGAGAAATAGGATCTTATTAATGCACTGGCAACAACAGTGTTGTTATTTTTGTTAGAAAATGGAGAAATTGGAATTTGCTGATGTGTTAGATTAAAGACTGTATTGTTTTTCTATTAATCGGATTGTTCCGGTCTTTCCATTGCTAGAAGTCTTGAAAATTTTCACTGCTTTCAAAAGCCTTCTTGGACCAAATATAAAACAATTTCTGGGAATGCAGATTTAGACAAACTGAATAACGTAAACAAGGACGGTTGGATTACGGAAATCTGTCTGTCACGAGTGCACAACTCTGATCATTGTTTAGTATATATATCTGTTCTTTATTCAATTTTCAGATACAAAAAGTGTTGTAGTTGTATGGACAGTTGCAACATGCTAAGGGGCACATTTGTGAAGGATTCGAAGTAAAAAAACTTCCAATTTCGAAGTTTTTTTTGGGTACTTTGACCATCGAATAGGCTACTTCGACCTTCGACTACGACTTCGATTCGAACTAAAAATCTTTCGACTATTCGACCATTCAATAGTCGAAGTACTGTCTCTTTAAAAAAAACTTTGACTACCTACTTCGCCACTTTAAACCTACTGAGCTTCAATGTTAGCCTATGGGGACCTTCCCCATAAGTTTGCTAAGATTTTCTGATCGAAGGAAAATCCTTCGATCGATGGATTAAAATCCTTTGAATCATTCGATCGAAGTATTTGCGGTAAATCCGTCGACTTCGATATTCGAAGTCGAAGGATTTTACTTCGATGGTCGAATATCGAGGGTTAATTAACCCTCGATATTCGACCCTTAGTAAATGTGCATATGCAAATTAGGGGCGGATAGGGAAATCGCGTGACTTTATGTCACAAAACAAGGAAGTAAAAAATATTTTCCCCTTCCCACCCCTAATTTGCATATGCAAATTCGGATTCGGTTCGGTATTTGGCCGAATCTTTCGAGAAGGATTCGGGGGTTCGGCCAAATCCAAAATAGTGGATTCGGTGCATCCCTAATAAATAACACCTCCTCAATGCTGATGTTAATTTCAAAACTCTTTTGCATCTCTGCATCCAATACTCTGCTCCTTGCGTGCCACTTAGTGATGGGTGAATAAATTCGGCAGACACGAATTGCGGCAAATTTTTACCTCAAGCGAATTCATTTGCGGAACTGCGGAGATAATTCGCCAGCGAAAAATCCGCCGCGTCAAAAAAAGAAAAATCGACGCTCGTCAAAATTGGCACTTGCATAAAAATGCATTTAATGCATTTAGACCAAATAGTTTCACTATTAGACCATTATTCAGATATCTACTGAAAGTAAATATGGACCTAATGGTGGTCCTTTATTTTTTCTGCTATGGACTTTACAAAAAGAAACATGCATACACTAAGGGGCAGATTTATCAAGGGTCGAATTTCGATGTAAAAAATACTTCGAAATTCGACCATCTAATTAAAATACTTCGAATTCGAATATCGAAGTAATTTTCATCGAATTTGGGCATCGAGCGATCAAAGTAAAATCGTTCGAACGATTAAATCATTTGAGTCGAACGATTTTAGTCTACGATTTTACTTCGATGTGTAAAGACTCAGAAAATGGTTGTAGAAGGTCCCCATAGGCTAACATAGCACTTCGGCAAGTATTGAAGTCAAAGTTTTTTTAAAGAGACCCTACTTCGATTATCGAATGGTTGAATATTCAAACTATTTTTTACTTCGAATCGAATTCGAAGTCCTAGTATCCTATTCGATGGTCGAAGTATCCAAAAAATTACTTCGAATTTCTAATTTTTTTACTTCGAAAATTCCCTCGAATTCACTTCGACCCTTAATAAATCTGCCCCCTAATCTAGTGAAAGCCATTTCTTACTCTCATCTATCAAGCTTGGAAGAAACCAGAATGATTATTCATTATTCACAGAGCTTTTAGAACTGGTCATCGAAAAAAGACTTGCAGTCCCTAAATCAATTAGACTGCATAGTGAATATTGTAGATAGTGATGGGTGAAACAGCGAAAAAACGGACACCGGCAAAATTTCGTCGGCCGTTTCGCAGAATTTGTTCGCCGGCGGCAAATCGCACAAATTTAACACGAATTCACGCCTGCCGAATAAATTCGCCCATTGCTTATTGTAGAGTAAAGACCCATTATGAGCCCACTTGACCAGGCTTGTTCCTGGGTCATTGAGGCAAATCATGTTTTGAAAGAATAATTCTGTAAACCGTAACTTATGCTTCTTAATAAATTCCTTTTACCAAAATTTTTAAATCCTGTCCTTTATTTTGCTTTCCTTAATGTTTCCCATTTAGTGATCACTGAACTGGGTCACTGGGAATGAAAGGAAATTGTGCTTTTTAACAATTATCTTCCGTGGTAGCAATTATGGACTTCCTATTCATGAGTACTCAAAATCAAAAATGTATGCATTGCCATATCTATTTTACTTTAATGTTTCTTTATTACATTTGCTTACGTCATCAGTGCTTCTTTGTATTGACACTGACCAAGGGGAAATAAAAAGATATTTTATTTCTTTTATCGGAACTACCTGTCTACTCTCTGGCAAGTTGTGTAATCGCTGGCAAATCTGCTCCTAAAATATATGCAGCTCTTTCAAAAATGTACTCATGCTGGAAGCATTTCAGGAATTGAAATGAATAATGTAATTTCTACAATGAGCCTTTTTTTTTTCTAAGTGACAGCATTTCAGGAGAGGCCTGCCCCCTTGTGGATTTGTCTGCACATTACAGGCAGGAAATTGTGGATTGTTCAAGAGTAATATTCTGCTTGGGTTCATTTTGAAAAAAGAGGGGGGGGGGAAGTAAATGTAAAAATGACGGATTATTTCGATCCCTTCTTAATTTACACAAACAAGCTTTAAGGATTTTTTGCTAAACCGGCTGATAAAATGCTTTACAGTTTAGCCCTTCTTAGATTACGCAGTGCTTTCAAGTTAGGGCAGACAGGGGCCCTGGTTTATATAAAACAAACACGCAATTGACGACTGAGTTAACCCGGGCAGTTTTCAAATGGCTTCAAATTTCCTAACCTGGAGAGTAGTTTGTATCCTTTGGAAATGTGTGCGTCATAGTAAATGCTCCTTGCTTAAAAGATTTATACAAATTACTGGGAAAAGCAAATTGTGACCCAACTTGAAAAATAAATTGCCTTTCGCAATATATTTATAGGAAAGTGTTTTTTTGTTTTTCTTGCAATACGAACCTGGCTCTCGCACACCCTTATCAAAGTTCAGTGCTGTCCGATGGTAGAGTCTGGCAACCCCAAATCCAATAACTAGAAACAAATTATCCAAAGGCACAGAGAACTGATGCAAGCAAGACACACCTTGCACATTTAATGCAGAATTGCAGGCGTACTGCATTTTTGCATTAAAAGTGCAAGGTGTTCCTTGCTTTCATCAGTTCTGTGTGCCTTTTGGATAATTTTGTTTTCGCCCGATGGTGCACCCATGACCAGGGCCGCTCCGGCCATGAGGCAAGGTGAGAATCTTGCCTCAGGCGGCACGGAGCGGCCAGTTACCAGGGGCGGCAAAAAGCCGCCTCTGGTAACTTAAAGAGCCGAATTTCCGTTTTTTAAAACGGAAATTCGGCTCTTCTAGCGCAGTGGGCGCAATAGCGCTCACTGCACTAGCGATGCGGCCCCTCCTCCACCCGCTCCGACGCTGGTAGTTAGAAGAGCGGAGCAGGAGGAGGGGCGGCATTGGGGCTGCTGCCTCAGGCGGCAGCAGCCCCTGAAACGTGCCTGCCCATGACCCACGTGGTTTGACGCCTGCACCGTAATGCCGGGCCGATGACATCACATGATTGGAGCGAAATGGGAAGATTTAAGCCCTTCCAGGTCATGGGTTCAATGCCAGATAATAGGATATTGTTTGTGCATTCCTGGGTGTTTGATATTTCGTATGTTATTGATTCCTGGCCCTGCCTGAACCTTCACCTTGCTACCATCTGCCTGCCTATTGACTGCCTGCTTGGATATTACCTACGATTCCTCCTGATCCTTATTTGTACCAAGAACTCTGACTTTAAACATCTAAGCTTCCTGCTTGGTCCTGACTACTCCCCACTGGGAGCCGATAGGCCCCTGACAGTTTCTAGTTTTGTTTTTTATGCCACATTATTGTTTTTCCTTTCATTCATCTGCTAGAAAATTTTAAAACATAATACTGTATTTTCTTGATTTGTCCTTTATATATACACTAACTTGGTTTACTTGCAGCATCTAAATGGATACTCCTGTGACAAAAAAACAATTAAAATAGATATGGTTTTGGGGAAAAATGATTAACTTTATTGTTATTATGCTTTATTATTGTTATTATGCTCAATTCTTTTTATTTTACTTCCACGTCAGGGTTGCCACTTGTCCAGTTTTAGACTGGACAGCCTGGTTTTTAAAGGGGCTGACTGGTTCAAAACCTCATGCCCAGTTTCTGCTGGCTTAAAAACTGGGCTAAATCTCCCAAATTGCATGGTGACTGCCTGGCATCATAGACCTGCCCCCAACATCACAACACACCTCCAAACATCACCCGCCTTCCCACCAACATCACAGATCTGCCCCCAATGTCACCAACCTGCCCACTGATGTCAACTGTTCTCCCCCTTTGTCCAGATTTAGATTTAGACAAAGTGGCAACATGGGGAGGTACATTTATCAAGGGTTGAATTTCAAATTCATGTGAGTTTTTTTTAAACTTCTATAAATCCAAAATTCGACCAATTGAAATTTATTAATAAAATGTAATTTTCTCATCTCGAACTAATTGAATCGATCCGAAAACTCGAATCAAAGTCAATTAGAATTAGAAATACTCGATTCAAATAAAAAAAAAAATAGAGAGAAAAAAAACTTGACTGTCAGGAGGGCTGCAAACATCACAAATGACCATCACCCATTGACTTATGCAATTCGGCAGGTTTTAAGTGGCGAATAGTCGAATTTGAGTTCTTAAAGGGCCATAGAATGATAAATCTTGAAATTCCAATTAAAACTCTAAACAAGTTTGGATAATTCACAATTCGAATTTGAGAGTTACCACCATAAAAAATAAATCTGCCTCTAAATTTTGCCTAGGACCCCTCCCATTGACGTCTACATGAACTTGCAAGCTTTTAGATGCTGAAGTTTTACAAATTAATTGTTTGTGCTTTAATAAATATCAAATATTTAACATATTGAAACCATAATTCAAATTCATGAGTTTTCGTGCAAATAAATTTGAACCGTAGCCCAAATTTGAATCTGAGCTTTCCTAAACCACCCCCTTAAGATCAGAGAACTCCCCATGTCTCACCAGAGAAACAGCAGGGTCATTTATTATTTATTATATTTTAGTGTATTGGCTCCCACTGGCAGGGAAACACCTGTGACTGCTTTCCACAGCCCCTATTGCCTATAAATGCTTTTCCACCTCTGCAAGTCAAAGGGAGCAGTGAACAAAAACAGTAACGTAACTTGGTGGGGGCGGACCCTGGTACGGGCCGTGCAGACTGGCCCGCCCCCACCCTCGTCTGCGCAATTTTTCGGCTGCAGCGCGCACAATCTTCCGGCGGGGCCCTGCGGGGGTGCAGGCCCTGGCCCATTTGCACCCCCTGCTCCCCCAGTAGTTACGCCCCTGAACAAAAATATATAACATTTGGGGGCTCATTTACTTAGCTCGAGTCAAGGAATAGAGGAAAAAAACTTCAAATTTCGAATGGTCTTTTTGGCTACTTCGACCATCGAATGGGCTACTTCGACCTCCGAATCGAATGATTCCAACTAAAAATCGTTCGACTATTCAACCATTCGATAGTCGAAGTACTGTCTCTTTAAGAAAAAACTTGGACCCCCTAGTTCGCCACCTCAGAGCTACCGAAGTCAATGTAAGCCCATGGGGAAGGTCCCCATAGGCTTTGGTAGCTTTTTTTGGTCAAACAAAAATCGTTCGATCAATGGATTAATATCCTTCGAACGAATAGTGCTAAATCCTTTGACTTCGATATTTGAAGGATTTAACTTCGACAGTCGAATATTGAGGGATAATTAACCCTCGATATTTGACCTTAAGTAAATTTGTCCCTGCATGTTTTAAAAGAAACATTATTTTTAGGATTGTAGTAAAATAACTGTGAACTTGTACTGTACATTTTTATGCTTAATTAAATCTGTTACACTGTAATATAATTACAGATTAAGGGGCAGATTTATCAAGGGTCGAAGTGAATTCGAGGGAATTTTTGAAAAATTCGAAGTAATTTTTTTGGATACTTCTACCATCGAATAGGATACTACGACTTCGAATTCAAATTCAATTTGAAGTAAAATAGTTTGAATATTCGACCATTCGATAATCGAAGTACTGTCTCTTTAGATTTCAATACTTCGCCAAATTAAACCTGCCGAAGTGCTATGTTAGCCTATAGGGACCTTCTAGAGCATTTTTCTAAATTTTTGGAAGTCGAAGTAAAATCATTCGATTGATCACTGAAATCCTTCGAATCGTTCATTCGAACGATTTTACTTCGACTGCAGGATACCAAAATTCTATGAAAAAAACTTCTACTTCGATATTTGAAGTCAAAGTATTCCAATTCGACCCTTGATAAATCTGCCCCTAAGTGTATTACTGCTTCATCCATTCATGCATAATATTTTATCTAATTAATAGCATATAAATTGCTTTTTTGCTATTGGGCAAGATTTATTTTAATGGGAAAACTGTATCTCATGGTTTATCTCATAAAAATATAAAGAAGTCTATTGAGACCTTTGAACTGGATTAGGAAATATATGTTTCTCATGGGATTTAATCTGGCCAATTGTAACTGCCCTTTCTAGGTAAATTTTTCTGTTAATATTTGATTTGTAATTATTCTAGCACCTACTTTGTTGGCATTTTAGATGTACAATCTACAGCAGGCAAGCAGTTAAACGCCTAGAAGTAGTTGGATCATACAGCTTTAACTTATACGGTCATTTGCTGCATGTTTGTGGTCAATAGAATGTAGAGAGATGTTTGAACCTCTATATTGTCAACAAGCTTCAGATCCTTGTGTCCAATCAGTAGAGGAGATTCATCAGAAATCATAAGGTCACTGATTTTTCTGTGTGCAGAATTGCAGTTCTTTTTGCAGAGTTTATCCCATTTTCCATGTACAGGTATAGGTAGTTGCCTTTTTACATTAGAGACAATTTCACTAGGCAAATGAAGGTTTAAGTTTGTTCCAGAACTTGGACACAAAGCAATTTAACTTGCTGAAGCCTATACAATTTAGAAGTATATTTACTTATTTTGATTTTTAATCATTGGTTCTTCTTTTAAAAGATATAAAAAGGATTTCTAAATCTGCAGAAATAAATGAAACACATTACATCTTATTATTTACTTTATACATTTTGCAACACTATAAAATGAATTAAACATTTTAAGTTTTGAATGAAACAATTGTACAGTAGGCTCAGTAGAAAGAAGAATTCCAGAACTGGAAAATATGCTTTCTAAGTTTCTATAAAACTCTTAAAGAACAAATCCTAAGCTGTGTTGGCTGAACTCTGTGTTTTTTCTAATCATCTACGTGAGGTCAGGAAATGGAGGATTTTGATGAGAAAGGGCTACGTTCAAGCAAAAATAAAGTGAAAAGTAATTTATATGTTAAGTGGATGCTGTAGAATAGATGCATATGTTTCATATGGTTAAATTGTCATTTGGGCCAGTTTTACTTTTCCTCCATATTTCTTTATTATTATTATTATTATTATTATTATTTTTATTATTGCTTGTTGTTATTATTGTTATTATTGTTAGTAGTAGTAGTGGTAGTAGTAGTAAACTGGTAAAATGAATGGAAGATTTAGGGGCAAATTCACCAAGGGTCGAATATCGAGGGTTAATTAACCCTCGATATTCGACTGGGAATTAAAATCCTTTGACTTCGAATATCGAAGTCGAAGGATTTTAGCGCAAATAGTTCGATCGAACGATCAAAGGAATAATCCTTCAATCGAACAATTAAATCCTTCGAATCCAACGATCGAAGGATTATCCTTCGACCAAAAAACTTAGGCAAGCCTATGGGGACCTTCCCCATAGGCTAACATTGGGTTCGGTAGGTTTTAGATGGCGAACTAGGGGGTCGAAGTTTTTTCTTAAAGAGACAGTACTTCGAATAGTCGAACGATTTTTAGTTAGAATCCTTCGATTCGAAGTCGAAGTCGTAGTCAAAGGTCGAAGTAGCCCATTCGATGGTCGAAGTAGCCCAAAAAACACTTTGAAATTCGAAGTTTTTTTAATTGAATCCTTCACTCGAGCTTGGTGAATTGGCCCCTTAAACTATTATCGTATAATGTCAAGGTTGTTTTGTTTTACCTCTGGCAAAAAGGCACTTGTAAGGGAACATGATTACAAGTACATTATAGAAAGACAGTGGGTGATCTTTTTTTCCCATAAAAACGAGAAGGATCAGAATTTTTTATTTGACGCAGCTAGGTGGTTCTTCATAATGAAGGAAGTGAGGTTGTGGAATCCTCTGATGGATGATGTTTTGATGACTGATTCTGTTACAAGAGGGGCTTGGATGATTTGTTGGACAAGCGTAATATCATTGGCTAGTGTAATACTAAAATCTTCAATTAGTATAATTATTGGTATATATAGTTTGTGCGTTTAGAGTGTATGGAGGGGTCTGTGTGCATGTATGTGCACTCGGGTTCGTTTGGAGGGGTGGAACTTGATGAATTGTGGTCTTTTTTTCAACCCAACTTAAAGGGGAACTATCGCAAAAATGAAAATGTAATAGCTTCATCATACTTAAATAATAAACTTTCTAAATATAACCAATTAAAAATTCTGCATTGTTTCTGAAATAATCACGTTTATCTTCAGTATTCCTCTCTCAGCATCTGTTTATCTTCACTATTCCTCTCTCAGCATCTGTTTTTCATCATTCTCTCTTGATGCAACAGTTGGGTGTCAGATATTCATTGACAGTCAGATCCAATATATCTTATAGGGAGTCTCCTTTTTCCTAGAAGATGTATTAGAGCTCACTCTATTAAAATCACCAGAAACCCTGTCTCTCTACATGCAGAATCTGTGCAAAAGGCAGTTATTTTGTTAAATTTTGTTTGTACTGGACTTGGTTATTTGAGTGAGCTCTAATACACCTGCTAGGAAATGAAGCCCCCCTTTAAGATATATTGGATCGAACTGCCAATGAATATCTGACACCCAACAGCTGCAAGAAGAAGAAAAATGAAGAAAAACAGATGCTGAGAGAGGGATAGTGAACATAATCTTGATTATTTCAGAAATAATGCAGAATATTTAATTGATTGTATTTAGAAAGTTTGCAATTTTAGTATGATGAAGCTTATATTAAATTTTCATTTTCGCGATAGTTCCTCTTTAACTATGTAACTATATGCCGCAGTGGTTAAAATTGATCATACATGATTCACATCAGCCTGTACCCTAAACCTTTTGTTGGTAGTACTCTGGGTGAAATCAAGCCAAGAACCCCAGCCCTGCAAACAAGCAATGCTAGCCACTTCCCCATGCCTTATTGCCTGGTATTTCCGTTACTCACAATAACTGATGTATGTTCTTTCTGTGTTTCTTCTATTGCTGGGAAACTGTTATCCAAATGTGCAATTTACTATGCCCAGACCACTATATATATGGTAAGGAGAACTGAATGAGAGTGGACAAAGCCTGCATCTTTAATTGTTATGAGTTTACAGGATGACTACATTGTGGATAGTGCTGGTTGTATATCATGGTATCTCTGTAATTATATTACTATGTTACAGTGTTACTTTGTTATTGATAATCCAGAAGCAAAAAAAAAAAAAACAACTCTAAAACAAGCTTCAAGAGCACATCAAACCAGCTTCATTGCACCCCCGCTTAATGGTTTTAAAAATTAGTGGTGAGCACAACTTTCCCTTGTTTGTTATAGTTATACAGGAGCAGTGACCAGCTCCATGTTGTAGCTCCCACCCTTCCCAACTATTTGAAAGCAGCAAGTAAGTTGCAGGTAAAACTTAGTCCCTTTGTAAAATGTATAATGAAGCAATAGAATTCTTAATGAATCAAATGAAAATTGAGCATAGGACTGGCCAGATATGGGATGACTTTGACGTAGTTGGCCAGCTTAAATATATTGCAATATATGGACAAACAATCCCTGTTTTGTTTAAAGGGTAAGGCATTTTTTAGGAGCTGTATGCACAAAATGTCTATGTCTTAAATATATTGATAATGGGTTATATACTGTGCTTAAGAATTTGGGGGTTCGTTTTTTCAAGTGAGGCAATCAAATGCCTTTTATTTTTTTAATTATTGCTGCCTACAATACTTGTAGTAATATTTGTAGATTGTATAAAGATGCAAATGCCCCCTGATTTGTAATATTTCAATGCTTTCCTTTCTTTTCACTTTTAACCTAAATGATTTTACATCTCCTGCCTAAAGGAATAAATTGAGAACAGTATTAGTTTAATATAATTTTAAAGGACAACCATGTTCTGTCTTTAAGCTGAGAACCTAATGTTCCAACTTCAGTACTAAAGTAATCATTTTTTTTTAGGTGCTAATGTTTGCGTCTCACAATTTAGTGTCTTTCTTAATCTGGACTATATTTTCCTTTTCTAATTCATTCTGCTCTGTTAGATGTTTAAAGGGGAACTATGAAAATTATAGTTCCCCTGAACTATGAAACACTGAACACTGAAATAAGAAACTTTTTAAATACAATCAGTCAAAAATTCTGTACCATTTCTGAAATAATCAAGTTTATCTTCACTATCCCTCTCTCAGCATCTGTTTCTCTTCATTCTCTCTTCATGCAGCAGTTAAGTGTCAGATATTCATTGACAGTTAGATCCAAAATATCTTATAAAGGGCTCCTTTTGCCTAGAAGATGTATTAGGGCTCACTCTATTAAAATCACCAAACATCATGTCTCTCTACATGCAGGATTTGTGCAAAAGGCAGTTATTTTGTTAGATTTTGTTTGTACTGGAATCAGTTACTTGAGTGAGCTCTAATACATTTGCTAGGAAAGAGAGCCTCCCTATAAAAAATATTGGATCATTCATCTGACACCCAACTGCTGCAATGAAGTGAAACAGATGCTGAGAGAGGAATAGTGAAGACAAACTTGATTATTTCAGAAACAATGCAGAATATTTAATTGATTGTATTTAGAAAGTTTCTTATATCGGTATGAGTTTCATATTAAATTTTCTTTTAAATACTTTTTGTTCTTTAACGCATGTGAGCCTGCAGCCTGGCCCGGCTCTGCAATTTAGGATTAGATGCACTCTGATCCCGCATATGACCCGGCCCGTCTGTCTGCTTCTATTTATATATCTGTGCCCGACCCCCATCTCTGATGTCACAAAGGGTTAGGCCGGCCACACATCAATAGCTTTCAATACTGAGTAATACGTGTTATACTCAGGGTCAGATTCACTATATTTTAGATTGATCAGTGGGATTCACAATTGCCAATGATTAATCCAAATGATTTAAATCAATTCAAATTTTTAATTTAAATTGATCAGCTAGAAAAAAACACATTTGTGCTATTATTTTATCAATGTCAATCAATATTGATATCAAAATAAATCTGTTAAAAGCTAGAATTGCCCTTTTATGGGATTTTACTTAACAGACCAAACTGACTCTTTGTTCTTTTGAGGTCTGAGAACTTAAACGTGAAAAAACGGATCTAATCAGACAATTTGCCCAGGTATGGATGTATATTTTCTTACTAAACAATCTCTATATCAGTATACTGGCATATTACTGAACTTTATTTTGATTCCTTAAAATGTAACGGGGATTATATACTGGCACTGGGAAATATCCCTCAGATAAACAGTACATGCTATGGATTTATTACATTTTAAAAACAAATGGATTAGGGGAATCGACTGAAGTGTTTAGATAGCATTTATATTTATTCACATATATTTGTGGTGGACTTTAAATGCTAATAAAGCATTGGTATGTCAGCTGACAACCTTTAATGCCTCTAACAGAGCGTAGTAAATCCTTTTATACAGAAATGAAGTTGAAGATGTATTTGTTATAATTTTATGTATAGATAAATTGTTTTCTATAATATAAACTATATCACTTGTTGCTGAAGTATCTCCAACAATTATCTCTACTTTTATGAATCATATATTAGAGGATTTAATTGATTTAAAATTCAGAAGGGGCCAAAGATCTCACAATTACCACCAAAATACAGAAGACCTAAGAGTATTAATAAATCTCAGGCTTTTCCTACCTGTGGATAACAGGGATTCTATAGCTTCTGGGCTCTTCCAGTTTCTATAATCCTGTATAGTGATGGGCGAATTTATTCGCCAGGCGCGAATTTGCGGCGAATTTGCGCGATTCGCCGCCAGCGAATAAATTTGCGAAACGCCCGCGAAAATTTACCCAAAAAAAAAAACGAGACGCCAGCGCCGTTTTGCAAATTTTTCGTCGTTACGCGAAATTCGCGAATTTTCCGGCGAAGCGAAACGGCGCAAATTCGCCCATCACTAATCCTGTAGTACCTGTGTATCTACTGTATCTCATATGTATTTTTCTGTTTTTCTACCCAATTTTATTAATCTGATCCCTTCTGTCCTTTCACCTGCATCATATTTCCTCTCTCTGGTATTTTGTTTCTTTCCTCGTCTCTGGTTTCAACTATCTACAATTTTTTTTGCACAGTAGAGACAGGCAGTTTTGCTTAAATCGACCTCTGCAAGAGAACAAGAGAAGGCACAATTGGGGATATGCAATAAAAGGCGCTAAGTTTGCCCAGGGGCAGTAACCCATAGCAACCAATCGGCAGGTAGTATTTACTGGTCACCTGTTTAAAAGCAAATATCTTATTGGTTGCTATGGGTTACTGCTCTTGGGCAAACTTAGTGCCTTTTATTACATATAGGGGAATATGTTTAACGTGGCAGAGTGAGGGAGAGATGAAGCAGTTTTAATCTTTTATACAATTCCAGAAATTGTTGTAATGCCACAAATCAAGGCAAATCAAGTCATATACAGCATGTAGGGGATTATTTACTAAACTCCGAATGCCAAAACCCCTAAAAATGTGTGTTTTTTAGTATAAAATATGAATTTTTAGGGGAAAACCCCGCCACAAATTTTGGGGATTCATTATACCCAGATGATGGAAAAAGTCAGAATCCAGACCTGTCGAGGTTGTATATAAGTCAATGGGAGAAGTCCCAACGATTTTTTGATCTGCACTGGGTTTCGTGCAATAACCCAAAGATTTCGGGGTGTTCAGGCAAAAATATGAAAAAATCAGAGTTTTCAGGGTGGAAAATCCTAAAAATTCAGATTTTTTTTCATGATTTTTTGGGGTTTTTTCCCGCAAACAAAATTTTCAGAAAAGTGTATTAATAAATAACCTGTGTGGATTTGGTTAGAGTTTTTTTTCAGAGAAAATTTAGATAAATTCGGACTTTGATAAATAACCCCTGTAGAATGAGAGGAATTGAATAGCAATTGCAAGAAGGAAATCAAATTGCACTCACAACCGCAAAATGTGCTAGACTTTCTTGGTTTATTGAGATCTCCACACAATGTTTTGGGGGATCTACCCCCTTTCTCAAGTGCGTGTGAGTGCTATGGGATTTCCTCCTTGCTACTGTTGTGCATGGAACCCCTGAGCAGCAGATAGAGCACCATGCTATTTGTTACACAGGACCTGGATTGTTGTTAAAGTAAGAGGAATTGTATTATGGAGATTTTGGCATGATGATGTGCTTTTTTGAGATTATACATTTTCAAAATTGTGTGTAAAGACTGGAATTTTGGAGCCAGCCTCACAAGATGAGGTAATAAGTTCCACCACACAAGTGATACAATCCAGACTAATGTGCAATGAGGTTATGAAAGCTAAAGACAGTCCATGTCAATGTATTGAGGGCAAAAGCTGTCCATAATATACTTAGGAATGAAGCCAGCAAACTATTTAGGGTGCCATTTGTGGCGTGATTTCTGTAGGACTTTGATTTTACTCCTGGAGGTGATAGGAATTCAGAGATGAAGAGAGCGGAAGTACATGTACGTGGATGAGAAGTTTGAGAACTGGGCAAAAACATTTTTTCTGGATAGAAGAAGACACGGTCTTATCAGACCAGAGGTAATGAAACTGGAGTATATTTCCATTTACTAGATACCTACTATTCCTCATGATTCTACTTTATGTTCATTTTGTGGGGTTTTTTTTGTTCATAAATAATACATGCATATTTGTAAATCTGAAGCTTTAGTCTGAAGGTAGAAAGCTTTTTCACTTGGTGCTTGATATAGTATAAAAACCAGATTTTTTCATATGCCTCCATAACATTTCCATAAAAAGTAACATTGTAATACAGCATTACATAATATTTTGCATAAATCTTATATTATCTATTTAGGATAAAATGACAGTGCCCATTTGCCAGTGCCATAGTGGTAAAAAACCCTAAAAGATCCGCTTAAAAACCTAAATAAATTCTTGTGTTCTGTAGTTGCAGTGAGCTTTAAAACAGTCTTTTTCCATCTGTTGAATTATTTGAGGTAGGTCTGCCAACAGCAGCAGCGTATTGTCTGCAACACTCCGCCAAACTGCTGTGGCCTTGTATGACCCGAACTTTTAAGAAGACGCCTGTAGGCTGCATACGCAAAATATTATAATGCTGGGAAATTTACTACATGATTCGGAAGCTGCTTAAGCGTTGTTGTGTTGGTGCAATGTGAAAATGTATTTCCCGTGTAAATTATACAAATATGATTTGTCATATAGTTTGTAGAAGAGCTTAATAATTTTAGGAGAAGGCAATATAAATAGCGTAGTCATAAGGAATTAGAAAAAAAAATCTGCCTTGGAAAAATGTTAAATCTGTTGTGTATTTTAAATTCAATGTGTGAAAAAGTAATGCTGTGAAATGAATTTATTTAGAAATGTAAAGAGCAATGAACAGTATTTTTGGTAAATCTGAGATTTTATGAGATTTGTTTTTTTCAGCAGCAATTTGACGTTAATATTGTATATGACTGATTTGTTTTTGGATATAATACCTAGTGCATAAAATAAAATAAATAGTGTATTTATACAAAGGGCAGTTATATTACCAACATTCAGGTCTAAAAAACGCAAGCATTAAAAATATTACTTAGTCGTAATAAAATAAGTGTAAGATGGGCCATTTGGTAGCCCCTATAGGGACTGGCAGCCTACAGGAGGCTCTGTTTGGCAGTAAATCTGTTTTTTTTAAGCAACCAAAATGTTGTTTCCAAACTAAGAATTCAAAAATAAGCATTTACTTTGAGGCCACTGGGAGCAACATTCAGGGGGTTGGTAAGCAACATGTTGCTGGTTGGGGATCACTGGCCTAAAGGGTCATATGAAGAATTCAGTTTAATGGGCTTATGGCTATTTAATCCATGTGCACGTTTTTTTCTGTATCACCTGACGAAGGAGGAATGCCCCCGAAACGTTGTTCCGCAATAAACGCACCAGGGGTTTAACCCAGGGTTGAATCACTATATGTGCCAGCTAGTGATGGGCGAATTTATTCACCAGGTGCGAATTTGCGCGATTCGCCGGCGGCAAATATATTTTTTGGACACCGGAGCATTTTGCGCCAGCAAATGTGCGCCGGCGGAAAAAAAATGAACGCCATCTATCACCTAACTCTGTTTTTTTTTATTTTACAGCCAACCTCATACCAGAAAAGAGGGAGAAAAAGTCTTGCCGTGCGCACCCCATGCACATTTTATGGCCACACCCTCTAATTACCATGCCCATTTTATAAAATTTGACAGGTTATGGTATGGAAATTTGAACACATTTCTGGGGGTTTTAGGGTCAGTTTGTATGTGTTATCACACATTTGCTAATGAAGGTTAAATTCAGTGTCGGACTGGGACACCAGGGTCCCACCAAAAAACCTCAGACCAGGGGCCCACCCTCACCACTATTTTCTTCCTCACTCAACCTCTATTCTCCTAGTCTCTTTTGTTTACATACTATAATCTATTATTTCATCTATTTAGCCTCTTTGTTCTCATAGAATGGCCATGAAATAGGCCAAAAGTTTAGCAGCATGACCCCAACACCTGGGCCCATAGGGATTTTTCCTGGTATCCCAGTGGGCCAGTCCGACGCTGGTTAAATTTAAGATGCAAGTCACAGTTTTCCCCAAGATACCTGCTTATCTTAAATTGTTACAATTGTTTCTTTGCTTATCTTAAATTGTAACAAATGTATCAAAGTGCACCTGCCACGTGTTCTGGGCTCTCTGCCAAAAGGCAATTAAGTTTTAGAAACTTTTTCTGGCTTTTCAGTGCAGGAGATCAAAGAGAAAGTCAGGACATTTCAGTAGCAAACCCGGGACTGTGGGTTGAGCTGTCAGAATCGGCACAGTCCCGCGAAAAACGGGACAGTTGGGAAGTATGTAACACATGACGCTTGCATGCAGATCTGGTGAGGTGTGTGTAAATTCCTTGCTTCCTACTACTGATCCTGCTACTTCTGCTTGTGACTTGTCTAAACTGACAAATCCTATTTCTGTGGAAACCATGTTAACATTTATGTAACAATTATTTTAGCAGACGACCTTAACCCTTATTGTTATTCCAGTAGTGAAGGATAAGAATGTCTGAATATGTCGAGGCTGCATTCTGTTCAAGTATAAAGATAATGAACCTACAAAGGAGAAGAAAGCAAATATAGCACTTGTATCTCTCTATGTTCCGCTCAGAATGTTAACACACCAGCTCTTATTCAGTTTTACTTCTTTGTTGTGTTTGTTCAGATTATATTCAAAGAACAACACAACTTTTATTTTTAACCTTCAGGTTATTTGTTCCAATTTTGTCTTCAAAAAAATGTATTGTTATCTGTGACTGGCTGTTTCTCTTCTCTGGGGAAAGATAACAAATCAGACTTGAAATAAAATCATAAGCATTTTTAATACTTGGCACCATGTAAGATGTTTCAGTAATCTGTTTTAAAATATTATTTTACATGATTAGAAAATTCATGTTAAAAACTCAGAACAAAAAACTACTATGGGTATATCAAAGGGCTTGGTCGCCTTAAAATTAACTTTTAGGGGGTTATTTACTAAAACTGGTCTTTTTTCTCATATTTTACTAGAAATAAACTGCCATCCACGAATTTGGCTTATTTACTAATATTTCAGGTTGGAAAATTGGATAAAAAAACCTTGAATTTTTTGAGTTTAGAAACAATTCAAATTGTATGACTTTATTGCAGTGGTCCCCAACCAGTAGCTCGTGAGCAACATGTTGCTCTCCAACTCCTTGAATGTTGCTCTCCGTGTCCTCAAAGCAGGTGATTATTTTCAAATTCCAGGCTTGGAGGCAAGTTTTGGTTGTAGAAAAACTAGTTGTACTGCCAAACAGAGCCTCAGTGTTGGTTGACAATCCATATAGGGGCTACAATAAGGCCAATCGCAGCCCTTATTTGGCACCCAAAGAACATTTTACATGCTAGTGTTGCTCCCCAACTCCTTTTACTTCTGAATGTTGCTCACGGGTTCTAAAGGTTGGGGATCCCTGCTTTATTGAATTGGCACTTGAGCAAAAACGGTCAATTTGGCACTTGGGTTTTCGAGTGAGAACCAGTGTCAAACACCTCAAAACTCCCAAACTCATGAAGGTTAAAAACAACTTCAGATGGTGAAAGGGACAGCTGCCATTGACTTTTACATGAATTTGACAGGTTTTAGATGGAGTATTTTCCAAATCAGACTTTTAGCAGCTTTGGGGCATAATAAATCTCTAAAAATTTAGAGTTTTTATTCTCTAAAAATGTGAGTTTTTTCACTAAACAAACTAAACTAGAAAAAATTGAGTTTACTTTTAATAAATAACCCCTTTAGTATTGTAGCAATTTGTATTATAGTTTTAGAGAATGATATTCTGAGACAATTTGCCATTGGTCTTCACTGTATTTTCTGTTTTTAAAGGACCAGTAACACCAAAAAATTAAAGCATTTTAAAGTAATTGATATATAATATACTGTTAGCGTGCACTGGTAAAAGCTGTGTGTTTTCTTCAGAAAGGCTACTATAGTTTACATAAATAAGCTGCTATCTAGCCATGGGGGCATCCATTCAAACTGAAAAAAAGGAGAAAAGGCACAGGTTACATAACAGATAACCCCTGTCCAATACAATGGCATTATCTGCATAACCTGTGCCTTTTTTTCCGACTTGAATGGCTGCTCACATGGCTTCACATCAGCTTGATTATATAAACTATAGTAGTCTTTATGAAGCAAACACACAGCTTTTTCCGGAGCAGAACAATAGTAAATAATATTTTAATTAGTTTGATACACTTTCAGTTTTTGGTGTTACTGTTCCTTTAACTATTTCACTTTTTGTTCAACAGTTGTCCTGTTTGAAATTTTAGCAGCCATCTCCTTGCTATTGTTCAAATTATGCTGGCAACCAGGTAGTGATTTTAAGGAGAGCCTGGAATATGAATAGGAGAGGGTCAGTATAGATTGATAAGTAATACAAATAAAATTGTAGCCTTGCAGAACAATAGGTTTTTTTTTTGGCTGATTTTTTGGCTGATTTTTTGGCTGATGGGGTCAATGATGCCATCAAATAAAGAGTTAGGAGAAGAAGGCAAATAATTCAAAACTATAAGAGATAAAAAAAGGAAGACCAGTTTAAAAATTGCTAAGAACTGGCTATTCTACAACATACTAAAACTTTACTTAAATGTGAATTACCTCTTTAATGGAAGACATTTTTTATTTAGTATTATTTAGATGTTGAGTCAGTAAAGGAACGCTATTGTTAAAAATAAAAGTATCCTTTAAATATAGAATGTTGCAGAGTGCCCTAACTGTGCATTTTAAACTCACGGTTTTGTCTGTAATGTATGGTGGCTGATTTGTTAACTTTCTAAATTGAGTTTTGCCACAAAAAAATGCAGATCACATTTTTTATTTAATCCAAAAATTCATACACCGTAAGGGGCCAAGGGCAGGTTTTAAAAAATCAGGGCAAAAAATCACGATCAAGAGAAACATTTTCATCATTTTTGGCAGCAATATTGCAAATTAATAATTTATAGTTATTATTATTTTTTTTCCAATTCTGGGTTTTGTGTTTGGCTCGAAGCAGGGCTTATACTTCCCCACTGGCTATGGGTAGTGCTCAGTTCTGACAGATAAAGCATTTCTATCTGAACACAGCAAAATGTTCCCCCTATGAGTTCTTAATCCACGAGAGTAAGCCCAATTCATAAAATATAGGAGAATGCTTAACAGTGGTAGCTATATATAAAAAAACAGAGAATAAAGAGACATAGGGGCAAATTCACTAAGATTCCTAGTTGCGCCAGGCGTAACTTCGCCGCAGTTCGCCACACTTTGCCAGGCGTAGTTTCACCAGCGCTCCTCAAATTCACTAAAATCTGAAGTTGCGCTCAGGGGTAGCGTAAGGTTGCGAAGTTGCGCTAGCGTTGATTCACTAAGCGAACGAAGTTACGCTAGCGATGGTTAATTTGCATACGGCGCCAAATTCAAATTTCAATGGAGGAATACGTACAATCACTACACAAGCCTGGGAAACCTTCAAATCAAACATCAAATAGAAATTTTTATTTTGCCCTACACATGTGCCCACTGTATAGGTAAGTTGCCATGAGTCAGGAAATGCAGGGGAGAAGGAGGGGAGCCCCAAAAAATTTTTCGATCTTTTTCAGCCTATCACCCATAATATAGAAAAAACGCCAGCGTTTTTTGGGAGTTGGAAAAAATTTGAACTTTTTTTCAACGAATCCCTATCTACTCTATTGCGCTTCGCCTGGTCTGAGATGGCGAAGGAAGTCTAGCGTAAAAGGTAGCGTTCAGTACAATGTGCACGTTAGTGAATTTGCGTAGTTACGTCCGTTGCGCAAATTCGCCAGGCGTAAGGTTGCGAAGTAACACTAGTGAATTTACGCCAGCGTTCGTTAGTGAATTTGCGAAGTAACGAAAATGCCCAACGCTAGTTTTTGTGTTTTTATTGTAACTGCTTTCTGCAACTACATGTCATATAACACTTTATTCATGATTAAAATTCCAGTGGCTCTCTGTATAACTTATATGTACGATTTAGTCTGTTCTTCAATTATTGCATTTTTATTATTTTTCTTTTTCCTTGTTATTGGTCCATGATACTAATCGGAACAGGCTAATCGGGATGATATGAGGACAAGAACCCGAAGCTCTTCGGAACAAGATGACATCAGCTGTTAAGTATGTTTATAGTTTAGATTTTTCTGTCCATAAACATTTTCAACCCAGACCTTGAAAGGAAAACAGATAGTATTAGCATCACTATTGGCAATGACTATGAAGACTAGAAGCTGAAGTTTTTTTAAGATAAGATGGTGATTTAAATAGTACATTTAGTGGCATTTGGGAACTGTAGTTTGACATAACCGAAGTTGCACAGGTTTCCTACTCAGGGGCGATCCTGGCCCCTCCGCAGCCTGGGGCAGCAGCCCCTGTGAGCTTACCTTTTTGCGCCTGAGGGGGTCCGGGGGGGTCCACCAGGGCAGCGGAGAGGGCCAGTGAACTAGCGCAGAGAGCCTAACTGCTCTCTCTGCACTAGAAGAGCCAAATTTCCGGTTTGAAGTGGCATTTTTTCCGCCAGTGGTACCTAGTGGGGCGCTGCCGCCTGAGGCAAAAGTCTCAAGTCGCCTCATTTGCTAAGTGCCCCTGTTCCTACTCCATACTCCTACTCCATACTATATTTACATTACCTATTAATGGAATTCTACAATGCAAAACATGGAGGAGTGATCCTGTGTTTTACATTCTGCCCTGGACTTGATAAATCAGACACCTGTCTGAGAAACAGGTTTAGACACAACTACATTTTATTCAGCCCCTTTTGCACAGATGTTCATCTTTGTACAGTACTGACACGCTTAAAATATATTACAATATATTACAATAAAAAAATGCATGTTTAACTTACAAGAATAGGCATAAAAAATTGACGCATAAAAAAATTGTGTTGACATGTTCATCATACATTTCAGTAGTAAGGGTCCTTAAAGAAGAACTAAACCCCCCCCCCCATTGTGATAAGTCCCCAGTTTTACCCCTGAATTCTTTCCCTTCTAGTAATAGTGACCCCAAATGGGGTAATCTTCATGTCCTCAATTTCCATCTCTTGCGTAATTGTTGCAAAACGGAAGATTGCTCCGACTGCGCATGAGCCAATACGCCACTCACTTAATGAAGATTACCGAAGAGAATAAGATGGTGCCCGTGAGCTCCGCTGCGCTCACTCTGCATTTGCGGTTGCTATTTCTAGAGGGGTTAAGAATTCAGGGGTAAGACTGTGCAGGGAGGAGGGCCAGTGGAGCGGGTCCAATAGGGACTTATCACAATGGGGGGTTTAGTTCTCCTTTAAAGTAAAAAGATAACTAATATTTCATACCTCCATGACTATTTTAACATTGGTTTCTTTGCAACATAACAATATTATGAAGTGGCCCACCACAATTAATCATGATTCTTAATGCATATATACATAATTATGCAGTTTGTATAAAGTAATGAATTAGAAAACTGCAGGGTTCCTTTCACTTGTAAGAGTGTGTGCCTGGCAATATTTTTCTTTAGATCTATTTTTTATACACGTGGGTAGTCCTAACTGGGCAGAACATTTAGAAACATGTTTTTGACATTTAGTTAATGAGAAACACCCATTGGCAGGTCTTGTTGGAATCAAAAAATGAACCACAGAGTGTAGTTTCTCCAGTGTTAATGTCAAACAAATGTTGCTAATATGGAACAACTGCATTAATATTGTGTTGTGTTTAAATGTGGATGTAAGGGCTATGTTAAATCAGTATAAAAAAAGAAAGAAGTTGGGGTTGTATAAATATAATGTAAGCCCAAAATCATGTGCTGATTGGTGGAGGGACTCTGTGCTGTTAGAGTTGAGTCATGTTTTTCTGGGTTAGGTATTGTAAGGGCCCGAAGGCACAGTAGGAGTACGGACCAAGGAGGAGGCAGGTAGCTAACCAAAGTTCGTGGTATCAAAAGGATGAGGCAAGAGAGTAGTCAAAGTCCAGGCAAAAGTTCAATCCAGGCAGCGAAGGGTCAATCCGAAATAACAGGCAAAGGTTGGTACACAGGAATCAATCAATAATAATACACCCAGGAATACACAAAGTTAGACCTATACTTGGGCAATGTTTACAGTGTCCAGGTTGCTTTAAATAGGCCAGTCTTGGCGCCAAAAGTTTGGGCGCAATGACGTCATGACGCTGACGCTGGCGTCCTGACGCCGGCGTCAGTACGCCGACGCACGTTCTGATGCCGGCGACCATTCCGTCGCCGGCGACCAATCGGCAAGCGGGAAGACGCTGGCGTCATAGTGCTGCGACCAGCAGGATCCACATGGAGGGGCAAGGAGTCGCCATCTTGGACGCCGTCGCCATCTTGGACGCCGTCGCCATCTTGGATGTGAGTAGTGACTTCCATTTCCATTACAGGTATTGGGCTTGCATGCATGTGTTTTTAACTTCTCTGCCCATAGTTTTGCAGCCTTAGATTATAGTGATGAAAATATTACTATACTATGCTGTTGGCAGCCACACATCCTTTCATGCATGGCTACTGTTTTAGAAGATGGAACAATATGAACACTATTATTATAGTTTCCAAGAGAGTTGCTTGAAACATACTGCAGTAATAATTTGCTCAGTCTTAGGACTTTGTAAGTATTCACTGTGCCCGCTCCCTGCTGGTAAGGAACAAATCTGTATTTTACACTATGGAATTGTACTTCCATCGATTGGGATCTGGATTTCTGCCAATATGTGACTCCACTAGAGATCCACTCTGCATCTCAGTGCTTACATGGAGCAATGTCAACTAGCAATCAATATTTAACAGTCACGAGTCAGGGCAAGCAGCAGACAAGGCCAATTCAGGAACTGCCAAAAATCAAGAATTCAGTAAAATAGCAATCATGGATTCAGCATGAGCAGAGGCATGACACATAATTAAACCGATGCAGTGATGTCACAATGTAACATATTCCAGCACATTGTTTGAAAGGATCATGGCTGACTCTTTGGTGATGTTCAGCATGCCAGTAGTTAATTGGGATATGCAAGATCTAAAGCTTTGAAAGTTTCAGGTCATTAACCAAGACAAATCTGCTTTTGATATTATCTTTCTTTGAGGTTGACTGGGATTTGCCTTCAAGAAATAACAGAACTCTGTGGATTTTATGAATGTTTAATTTGGAGACTTGTTTATTTTCTTAGCAAGTGGGAAAAAAATGTTCTGAAACACACAATTGCTAAACCTTATGTTTCTATAGCAGCTGCAGGCTGCAAGGAATTTAGCAAACAATTATTATTGTCAGGCTTACTGGAGGTTCCAGCAAAGGGGAACTTAACCGAGCTGATGATACACAAGACCGTTCCTACCTGAATGTTAAACTGGAGGACTGTGGATGTAGAGAACCAGTAAGTCTAATAAATAGCCAAGGACAGGGCACTAAGGACAGGTATTTTGACACCCTAGGCAAGTGCTTCTGTTGGCAACCAGTAGTTCCACATTACCATTTCCCACCATTTTACCATTTCAATTTTAGATTTTTTCGATCTGCCCCGGTGTACCTTTAACAGCAGCCGGCCAGTGTGCCAAATAAAATTGGTCCAAACTCCAATGGTTCTCCAAATTGATCTGTACTTTTGTTTCTGCAATGTTTCTTCAGACAGCCAGTGCAAGCAAGAGACACCACACCAGCTGCAACCGTTAGCGCGATGTCATGCGCAGCCACTCCACTATGCATGCATTCAACACCTCAGCTTGAAATAAAGGTCCAAGCTAAGGTGGCTATGGCGGGCGGTTCTTTATACACATACCTTATTAATTGCCAGTATTTTTCTCCTAAGTGCACCCCCGATTAAAGTGCCATTGGCATGTGCTTACTACTATTCCTGGCCCTGACAGAGGAAAAGGCAGGAGACGTAGTAAACAGATCCGGGTTAAGGGTGGGCAATGTAGATTCACGGTCGGGTCTACATGGGCAGCGGAGATTTGTGGTCAAACAGGCATGTTTAGCCCCCTTCTAGAAGATGTCTCCATTCTTCTAGTGCAAGTTTGATAGCTAACAATTCTCTATCTGCTACATCATAATTACATTCAGATTTACTCATCTTATGGGGAAAAAAGCAACAGGAAGAAGCTCTTCTTTAACTCCAGATCTTTTGTGAAAGGACTGCTCCGACGGCTATTTCTGATGCATCCACCCCCTAAGAGGGATCAGGATGACAGAGATTAGGAGCAAAGATAAAAGTCTTTTAAGAGTTTCAAAAGCAGTTTGAGCCTCTGGAGTCCAAAAGAATCTCTGATTGGAACAAGTAAGTTCAGTGATAGGAGCAATGATTATTGAAACATTTTCGATAAATTTTCAATAGAGGTTAACAAAGCCAAGGAATCGTTGTATTGCTTTTCTCAAACGAGGTACAGGCTACTTGAGAATTGCAGAGACCTTTCTGGAGTCCATTTGGACCTTTCTAATATGAACTATGTACTCCTCCAGGGACTTAGAAAAGACCAAAATGTCATCAAGGTAAATAATCACGAAGAAGAACACGTCATTCACAAAGTGTTAAAATGTGGCTGGTGCACTGCAAAAGCCAAAAGGCATAACTGAATAAGAGGCAGTGCCTAGTACGGAAAGCAGTCTTCCACTCATCTCCTTTTCGGATCCGAACACGATTGTAGCCACCTCGAAGGTCTAGTTTAGAAAAGATCTTGGCCTCTCTACAGTGCTAGAACAGTTTTGGGATAAGTGGAAGCAGATTTCTATTTTTGTTATTTTATTTAGTTCACAATAGTCTGGGCAAGGTCTAAGGGAATGATCCACAAAAAAGATTCAGGCACCAGCAGGTGACGTGGAATGATGAATGAAACTTTTATACAGATTTTCATCAAACTCTTGATAACCCGCAGGCGGAAGACTGATTTCTCCTTTTGAAAAAGAGAGAGAATACAGTCCCAAGGACAATTAAGATGATTTAGTTGGAGAGACCAAAATTAGAGTGAAAGACAAACTCACCCATACCCCAGTTAATAGATAGGGTAAACCTTGGATGATAGAAAATAATGGTGAGGTTAATTCATCAAAGATAATGATTCAAAGTGTCCTTTAGTGCAACAAAGATAGGGACAGTCTCTAGTGACAGGACCCGAAGTGATGGGAGAGCCATCAGGGACAGACTTTTTGATCCATCAAATGGAAAGCCCAGGCTTGGGGTTCGCCAGTGAGGAAGTAAATTAATTATTAAAAAATCCATTTGCTTTTGAAAAATGGATTTCAGTGCAGAAGTCTGCTGGAGCAACATTATTTACTGATGCATTTTGAAAAAAAAACTGTTTTCCCATGACAGTATCCCTTTAAAGCTATAAACTGAACAACAATAAGATAGTGGTTTAGTATTACACATAGGGTAAAACTTAACTTTTTCTCACCAAACTCTAAAACCCGAATTCCCTTAATTGAGCATCAATTCAAATTGTGCAACTTTTTCAAACTGATGCTCCAAAAACGCAACTTTTTGAGTTGTCGCCCAAAAAACTTGAAAAATTTAGATTATCGAATGAAAACCAGCGCGAACAGCCTGAAAATATCGAGAAACCTGAAGACAAAACCATGTTCCAGTTGTTAAAGGGACCATCTGCCATTGACTTCTACATGACTACAACAGGTTTTATCTGTCTCAAAAAATTCAAGTTTTTTTCCTCCAGAAAATTTTGAAGCTTAATAAATAGCAAATCTTGCATTTTTCTATAAAGTAGCATCATCTGTGAAGCTGACATCTCTCTCTCGTACCTTCACTTGAAAGTCAAACCCACAGTGTCCATATTTCATAACTTTGGGAATTTCTGTTAGAGCCACTTTCCCTCTTTAGCGACCATGAGTTGACAAGGAGGAATCCCTCAGAGACGAATGGTTAAAAATGAAAAACTACCAATAAAGCCTGTTTGGTACATTCAAAGAAAAAGGGCAAAACCTGCTTTTTGTTTTAGATAAGCAAAAATAGCGAGAAGCAATTATTTAGGAGTACTGTGGTTATTTTTTCATATTTGCATGGATACCAGTCTATAACTATTTTGATATTTTTGATTCTATTCAACAACAACAACGAACAACATCCCTGACAAGTATGAAGATCTGTTATTGTTTTTCATTTTTATAATTGTGGTATAATATTTGACTTTTCTGAGGCTCCAGAACTTAACAATGAAGTTGTGGAATGCAGGAAGCAAAAAAAAGGTTATACAATGCTTCAATGATTCAAAGAAAGGGACCTAAGTAGATATTTGTCCTTTCCATTGCTTTTATTAAAAGAAAAGTATTAATTGTTTCAATTTCTGCATTAAAGTGTCAAACATTTTAATTGTACCCTGCATGTTTAGTATGCAAACAAGTGCTCACTGTGAGCCTGCCAATTAAGAGCTGCCAAACCAAAATGAAAAAAAAGAAAGGGTAAAAAAAAGCAGTAACAGTTTGTCTTCTTGGGTTAGCTAAGGTCATGATTTCAACCAATGCACAGTTTATTAAACGTAATGGGCAATTCTCGATTCAAAGAAAAGTACACTAGATTATATTTATAAAAGTAGCATGTCTTCCTTGTTTTAATGTAGGATGATTCTAGAAAATAAATGGTTTATTGTTGATTTATGTCTATATCATCCCCCTAGATCCCCTAGATACATTTTATGGGCCATCAGATCTGGGAATTATAGTGTCATGTGGTTATGGAGGTATCAGATATAGGTGTGTTGACAGAAATGCCTATTGCGGAATTTTTAGGAATTGCATAGGGCAGATTTATCAAGGTTCAAATTGAAAAATCAAATATTTGAATTTCGAGCTAATTTTAGTGTACTTCAACTAGAGAATAGTCCAAATTCAATTTGAATATGAAAAATATTCAAAAACTCAAATGTTGAAATTTATCATTTACTGTCTCTTTGAAAATTCGATCAAATATTTGCCATCTGCAAACCTGCCGAATTGCTGTTTTAGCCTACGGGGGACCTCCTAGAACCTATTTGGAGTCATTTTGTGGACTTTAAAAAATCGAAGTTTTTTATTTAAAACACTTCGAATCGAATTTAATTCAAACGATCGAATACAGCCTATTCACTTGAATTGAAATAATTAGATTTTTTAAAACATTTCGGTTGCTCTTTTTTTATTCGAATTTGAGTTGAAACTCGAAATTCAACCCTTGATAAATCTGCCTCATAGTGTAATTTATCAAATATTCTTTTTTAAAACTCACTCTAGGTCCCAAGAAGCCTGTGTGTATAAATACCCCACACACTCAGGGCAAAAATTTAGTTACCCAATATCAACTGAGTGCATCAAGCTCAAATCTGTCACAAGGATAAGGTCAGGAGCAGTTTTTTTGTGGTAGCTATTTAGGGATGGGGTTATTAGCACAATTTGTATTTAAATCTTGTGCATAGTAAGAGTTAGCCCATTCAGTAGATGGAACCCAACTTATAATGTAACATTCTGGTTGATGAATGTTATTTAGGGCGGTGATTTATCAAAGTGAAAAATGTTTCAAAATCTTTGCCACCATTCAAATTTTGTTGCACAAAAACTCACAAATTCAAATTATATCTTAAAAAACTGGAATGTCTGGTATTTATTAAGCAAACAACTCAAATGTAAAAACTGGAATCTAAAAGCTGGCGAGTTGATGAAATTGTCTTAGTCAAAATTCAAGCCATTTTAACCTATCAACTCTAACGATTCAAGGTATTCGAGTTTTTTCACGATTGTATTCAATCGAGTTTTTTATATTAGGATTTTTGCATAAATAAGCAAACATTCAAGTTTTTTTTTTTTAATTGTGAGTTTATTCGAAGTTATTAGATTTTTGATTTTAGTATCTTTGTAAAGCCAATGATTATGTACCCGTGTATACAAAATACATCAGGCTTTTGTTTTTCTACATCTTGAAATGAAATCAGGATTATTTGATTTTACTTTTTGCTTCTGCTTTGACGTGATCAACAAGACTGGTGTGCGGGACATTTTCAGTTGGAAAATTGGAATACCAAACTCATGGCTGCTGGCTTTCCAAAAAAAAGATGACCTACCTTATTTACTCCCACACCAGACATGATGTGAGACACACTACATAATTCGCTGTTTCTGTTCCAGTCCACTTTAATGATTGGGAGAAAACCCAATGCATTCAGTGTCTCATAACTTTGTTAGTGGTGTTTGTTGATCATCTTCCAAAGTTTACAGTTCACTGATGTGTTCCTTGCCTAATGCAAAGTCCCGTTTGGCTCATATAATTTCCATCAGGCCTTGACTAACAATAATTGTAATGGTTTCATATTTTCTGAAAATACACTGACAAAAGGACAGCATGTTCCCTTTACTTCTGTCAATCCTTTGGAAGCAATAATATTACTGTCAAGTGCTGAGTATTCTATAAATGCGATTCCAAAAGTTCTGCATCATAACGTTTGTTCGCATACTTGTTGAGTAAACATTGTCTCTGGAAAATGTTTTCAGGCAATTTTTATTGTTAGTTTCCCCAGTTTCCCCTCACAGCCAGCCATAATAAACGTTTTATTCATGGGCCAGCCTTAACAAACGTTTTATTTAGTCCTTACTCTGATTTTTATGTTACTATTGACAAGCATTTATAAAAATCCAATATATTCCACAGCATTGTACAATAAATGGATATATCCATTGAACATAAGGAGAACACACAACCACTAATAACCAATTCAAGAGGTAAAGAGGGCCCTGCCCAAAGAAGCTTACAATCTAATAATTATGTTTATTAGAACTTCAACTTATTTTAAATTACTGGTGCCTAAAATAGTTATAGTGACTAGTTTAGTTACATAGTTTGGTTGGGTTGAAAATAAAGTCCATCAAGTTCAACCCCTTCAAATAAAACCCAGTGCATATACACACACTCACATAAACTAGATATACCAATAACGTATACATTGGAGTTCTGTTTGAATAAAGTGTGTACATAATGAAAACCTTGAAGCCCTACATAGCTTGCAGTTGCAGTCAACATGATTATTAATCCAAAGATCTTAGATTAACGCAAACTATAATTAAAAGGTTACTGGCTTATTATAAAAGTAATCCTCTTGTCCAATCGGAAAAAACACAATGGTGCTGTTTTATACAGCCAATCAGTCATTGTAATATATTTTCAAGTGTTCATGTGAGCCAGAGTATTGGTTTAATCTGTGGGTAATACCATATCACTTTATAACTATAAAGTTAAATATTCAGCATGTCCCGAGCTCACTATATCTATGAAAAATATTTTCCACCGCTGCTAGTTGTGCTTAGATGGCTTAGCAAAGGATGGTAAAGCATTGTATAATTATCTCTTGACTCAATATTTTCCTGCATTTTGGTCACTACAACTAGTTTTACATTTTTTCACATAACCAAGAATATTTCATAAATTGCAAAGAGACAAAACCTGCACTTAAATTTAATTGGATTAGTTTTTCAGTATATTTTAGTGGAGTGTTATACCTCCACCTTTAGGGACTTTGGGGCTAAATATCAACCTTGGGCAAATGTTTACCTAGGCAGTAACCCCTAGCAACCAATCAATTTGCTGCAGGTTTAACAATGGCAACAATTATTTCGGCAAAATTGATTGCCTAGATGAAAATTGCTTTATTAACAATTTTGAGCTAATTCTTGTGTACTTCGACTAGGGAATAGTTAAAATTCGATTCGAATTTGAAAAAAATTCAAAAATTCGAATACCGAAATTTATCATGGTCTGTCCCTTTAAAAATTAGACTTCGACCATTCGCCATCTAAAACCTGCCAAATTGCTGTTTTAGCCTATGGGGAACCTCCTAGAACCTACAGTATTTGGTGGACTTTGAAACATCAAAGTTTATTTTTGAAAATACTTTGAATCGAATTCGATCAAATACGATCTTACTTCAAGTCAAACAAGACAAACACCCACAGAGAAAACTTAGATTTTTAAAATGTTTCGGTTGGTCTTTATTTATTCGAGTTTCGAAGTTATGGGAGTTCAATTACTTCGAAATTCGACCCTTGATAAATCTACCTCTTAGTTTACTTCGACTAGGCAATAAGAATATTGAAATTTATCATGTACTGTCTCTTTAAAAATTAAACTTTGATGATTCGCCATCTAAAACCTGTCGAATTGCTGTTATAGCCTATGGGGGACCTCCTAGAGCCCAAGTGGAGTTAATTGGTGGACTTTGAAAAATCTAATCGAATTCGATCAAATGCACTGTTACTTTGATTTGTACAATTCGAATTCGATTGAAAACGGACCTATTCACCGGAAAAAAAAACCTTTTGATTTTTGATAATTTTCGATCTTTTTAATTTCTTATTTTTAATCTTTTTTAATTTTGAAGTTCGACCCTTGATAAAACTGTCCCTTCTAAATGTTTATCAAACTAATATGCCAGAAAAATATCACCATAGAATGGCGGTAATGTTTGCGTATGGTAAATCTAATTGAGTGCCTTTTGTAATTAAAATCTTTTTGTTTAAAGATGAACCCCATTATAAGGATTATATATATTTTTTCTATTTATTTGAATCTGAAAAAACTCCATCTAAAACCTGTCTAATTCATGTAAAAGTCAATGGCTGGCAGTTGTCCCTTTAACCACTTGAAGATGTTTTTAACCTTCATGAATTTTGGGAGATTTGGGGTGTTTTTGATGCTGACTTTCACTTGAAAACTCGTGGTAATTCGATAATATTATACGAAAAATTTGAGTTTTTTTCAATCCGATTTTTTTATACTTGAAATATTAGTACATAAGTAAGCCAAATTTGTGGATGGGAGTTAGGTTGAGTTTGTTTCTGGTAAAATATGAAAAAAAAAGTGTTTTAGTAAATCTCCCTAACTCCCTAAATATTTATCCAACTAATATTCCTGAAGAAGGTCACCATAGAATGATGGGAATGTTTGCATATGGTAAGTCACATTGAATGTGGAGATAATAAACTTCATTATTCTGTAAAAAAATTAACTCTTCAATTTCTTACCTACATATAATAATATATAATAATAATATATATATATATATATATATATATATATATAATCTTTGTCTATTTATTGCAGCACATATTATTGCTTGTTTGGAATCCACTATTAAATGGCTCCCTTGGTGCCGTAGCCCTTTTTTTTTTTTTCAAATAGTTTAGATTTAGATACCGTATATACTCGAGTATAAGCCGACCCGAGTATAAGCCGAGGTACCTAATTTTACCTACGAAAACTGGGAAAACTTATTGACTCTAGTATAAGCCTAGACACAACTACAGCCCTGTCTCCCAGCAGCGCACATTCTGCCAAAGCGACCCCCCAGCGATCAACCGGACTTCTTTGCAAAGTTGATGGTGACAGAGAATTGCCAAACGGATTACTGTGTGCATTGTCCCACTGTCCCACTACCATGTGCAGAGGGTGCTGTTTGATATTGCCATCACTGTTAATCTTTCGTATAACCAACAGAGGGCGCTGTGTGATATTGCAGTCACTGTTATTCTTTCATATAACCAACAGATGGCGCTGTGTGATATTGCAGTCACTGTTATTCTTTCATACAACCAACAGATGGCGCTGTGTGATATTGCAGTTACTGTTAATCTTTCATATAACCAACAGAGGGCACTGTGATATTGCAGTCACTGTTATTCTTTCATACAACCAACAGATGGTGCTGTGTGATATTGCAGTCACTGTTATTCTTTCATACAACCAACAGATGGCGCTGTGTGATATTGCAGTCACTGTTATTATTTCATACAACCAACAGATGGCGCTGTGTGATATTGCAGTCACTGTTATTCTTTCATACAACCAACAGATGGCGCTGTGTGATATTGCAGTCACGGTTATTCTTTCATACAACCAACAGATGTCGCTGTGTGATATTGCAGTGACTGTTATTCTTTCATATAACCAACAGATGGCGCACTGTTATTCTTTCATATAACCAACAGAGGGCATTGTGGGATATTGCAGTCTCTCCCCAAGTGCACTGTTGGTATAGGAATGATTAAAAGTGACTGCAATCTCAGCTACTCGGGTCGGGTACCGCTGACCCGAGTATAAGCCGAGGTAGACTTTTTCAGCACATTTTGGATGCTGAAAAACTCGGCTTATACGGGTATATACGGTATTAGTGATGGGCGAGCCAGACACGAAGTTGCGGCAAATCGCCATGTTTCAGCACCAGTGTATTAATTCACTGGCAAATAATCATCTGCATCAAAAAAATTGTTGTGCGTAAGAATAGTCGCACACATAAAAATTGTTGCTCGTCAAAATTATTCGGACGTCCATTGATTTGAATGCATTTGGACCAAATAGTTGCGCTATAAAAATCGACGCTGATGCGTTTTGCGAATCATTATTAGTTATTAATACTTCACCCATCACTATTAGATATTAATTTATTAATTTATTTTACAATTTTGTAATTATATCATGACACTTATGAAGGATGGTACAAATGGGCTAAGCCCTTCCTGTAACTGAAATTAGCTAGAAGTGTTTCTTCACCTCCTTTAGTACTTTTTGTATATGTATATGCATATCCTTGATAGTCCTTGATAGTCTGTACCAAGCATGTCTGTCCCAGCATTTCAGGGTTTTTACAATTTAGCTGATCCATTCTTTAAAAGAGTAAGGTTTAGGGATGCACCGAATCCAGGATTCGGCTTGGGATTTGGCCAGGATTCGGCCTTTTTCAGCAGGATTCGGATTCGGCCGAACCGAATGCAAATTAGGGGCGGGGAGGGAAATTGCGTGACTTTTTGTCAGAAAACAAGGAAGTAAAAAATGTTTTCCCTTCCTGCCCCTAATTTGCATATGCAGATTAGGGTTCGGTATTCGGCCGAATCTTTCACAAAGGATTTGGGGGTTCAGCCGAATCCAAAAAAGTGGATTCGGTGCATCCCTAGTAAGGTTATACAATGCAGTAAACATGAATCCTTAGAGTCTTATTTACAGTAATACAGTGGATATGGAGTGCAAAAAACTTACCAAAAAAAAAGTTTTTCCTTGTTTTTGCAGCATGTTTTCAGCCATGCATCATATTTTTCTTGATGAGCTATAAGTACCGCTAAACTCATTTAACATACCTGCTACAAGACTATATATACACTCTACTGTTCTGCAGTTGGTAACATAATGCCAGTGTTTTATGTGATGTTCCCAGTGGGTTAAATATTAAGGTTCTCCTTCAGCGTCCAAAATAATTAATTCATAAACGAGGTCGATTAGGCAGTCTTGCATAAAAAAATCTGTTTGTCTCACTCTTAGAACACTGGGAGGGTTTTTTTTCTCAAGAACTGTTTGTTCTTGTGTGAAAATTACCTGTAATATTGCCAAGGTCAGGAATATCTTGAGTTCTGACAGAACAATTAATAGTGCTGTTATAAAAGCTTTGTTTTGGGACAAGTTTGCTTTTATTAATTGTACTCTAAACAAGGTCTTATCTTTCCTTTCTTATTGGCATAATCTCACTAGTGTATCCCTATATCCAATTTGGCTTTCTGAATTAAGAATAAAGTTGATACTATTCAGTGAGAAATAAATCCTTCCAAATCTCCTTCTCCATATTTATTCCTTTAGTGAACATGATACTAGCAAAAAAAACAAAAAAACAATGTTCTTAGGTTCACGTTTTGCCTTCAAGCTATTCTTAAGTTAGTTCTTTAAAGCCAAACTATTGTAAAATCTCATCATATGGACATAGAAAATGTATTTTTAGGAAAGACATTCTAGGTCCCAGTTGATTGAGAGCAATGCATTTAGGGGCAGATCGAATTGTAAATTCTAATTCATATTTTCGAGTTGGATTTTTGGTCAAAACTCACAAATTCGAGTGACCCATTTGAAAATGTTAATAGCCTTTCTGACATTGGAGTTTTTTTTGGAGAAAAAAACTTGATTCGAATTTAGTCAAATTCGATTTGAGTTTTCGGGTCAGTAATATTAGTTTGAGTATTAGATGTTCGAGTTTTTTCTTAATTAAGATACTCTTCGAGATTTAAGGTCATTTGAGTTCATTCGAGGGTAAAAAAAAATCTAACTCGACCTTTGATAAATATGCTCCTTAAATTATAGTTTAAGCATCCCTACTGTGCTTTAATTGATCTTCTCTCTATGACATTGTAAGATATGGATTCTACTGTTGCTCGGATATATGAATAGAATAATAGACACATGTTCCTTTGGCAAAGAGGCTTGACAAAGGGGTGTGTCCTCTCTCAATAATAAACACGCAGAGGATTACACTGTTTGGAAATGCTGTGTTGTGCTGGTGTTACATTAGAGTTGCATTGATTGTGAGGTGGCTGACTCTCTAAACCAAGAACTGAGCATATTAGTGGGTTGAGTGGTTGCCCATTGACTTTAATGCGGGCGTCAAAACTCGTGTTTCGTGAATATCGTTGGGAATTCGCCAATATTTTCGGTGAAATGAAACGGGACAAATTCGGCCATGACTGTCCATGATACCATGTCTGTGTCTTTTCTGCATAGTCACACACACACATATAAATATAAATATATATATATATATATATATATATATATATATATATAATGGCTCAAAAGAAGCTAGCACACACAGGACTTAAGGTTTTTATTTTAACAGAAAAAAACTAACGTTTCGGCTAGGTCCCTAGCCTTTCTCAAAGTGAATGAAACAAACAATCACAACCATTTTCAAGCATCAAAGGCGGGAAAAGGGTATGGGTGACATCATAGAGTGTCATGGATGTGGGTGGGGCAATACACAAATGTAAAATGTCACCCATACCCTTTTCCCGCCTTTGATGCTTGAAAATGGTTGTGATTGTTTGTTTCATTCACTTTGAGAAAGGCTAGGGACCTAGCCGAAACGTTAGTTTTTTTTAGTTAAAATAAAAACCTTTTCTTCTCAATAAATCCTGTGTGTGCTAGCTTCTTTTGAGCAATTGTAAATACTAATACAAAGCTCTGCACCCAGGCACCTTATACCAGTATACGCGCTGTACCGGCATTTCCAGTTATATATATATATATATATATATATATATATATATATATATATATATATATATATATATATATATATATATATAATATCAAAACAGGGGGGTTGTGGGAGCACTCTAAAGGCTTTAAAGTATATATATAAGTATAATAAATGCTATTGCATATGTACCCAAAACAGGGGTTATTTTGTTACAAAGTTATGATCATAAAATTGATAAGCCACCATACCACGTCAAGGTAAACCCCGAATGGCGGTCCCTAACTTGTTTTATATTTTATGTGCATTTTAGCATTACCTGTAATCAATGTCCATTGAACGCTGTTCATATATATACTTTCCAATGAGTATCCGCACTCCAAGGCTGCTGCAAACAGAGGTGTGCACGGTAATTTTGTATACATCCATTATCTTCAGACCAGCACTCCCTTTAAAAACTTGATTGTTTATTATTGCATAGTATCAAATTCCCGAAGTTTCGGTCCACATTAGGACCTATATATATATATATCTATATATATATAGATATATATATGTATGCCCTACATGTAGTGATGCAGGAACCCGTTTCATTTCACTTCTCTCAAAAGTTTGCAAAACCGTGAAACATTTTGCTGAAATCTACTAAAATCATGGTAAGGTGAAATGACGGCTAAGGCTACTCTTCAGTAGTAAGTACATTGCTCTACCTTGTTAGAGAAGCTCCTTTCAACTATGCTACACCTGTTCTTTATAGAAAAAATGGCTCCCACTTGGTACTTTCTTCCATACAAGCTCCTTTGATAGCCAGGGAAGGCTAAGGGGGCGCTGGTTGATGTGGAAGGATAATAATGACGTCTGCATTTTTTTGTTGCAGTGCAACAGACCATGTTTTTATTCCAGTAAAGTCTATAATTGGTAGTGCGCACCTACTGCATATGCTTACAAAACATGCTGTGCGATGCTCACTACAGGTGTCATCTGTGCAGGGCTGCCATCCGAAATCCTGCCCTTGACTTTTCCACTCCTTAAGTACACATTTACCTGAAACCTGCCCCCTGGTAGTGATGGGCGAATTTGCGCCGTTTTGCTTTGCCGGAATTTTTTTTTGACGCCGGCGAATTTTTGCCGCAAATTTTCGCGGGCGTTTCACGAATTTATTCGCTGGCGGCGAATCGTGCAAATTCGCGCCTGGCGAATAAATTCGCCCATCACTACCCCCTGGTTCTGCCCCCAGACCGCTAGGTATCACACCTATTGTTATATTGTTGTTGTTCCATTGTTATGGCCCGGGGGGCTGGGGGCATTGATCATTGATCATCACCCAATTTATTTTGTTTTTGAAATGGGTGTAAAGGTTGATTTTCAATACTTAACTATTGTAATTTTAGCTGCTAAAAAATAAAAGTTACCAGTATTCTTGTGTGGATATTAACATTAGGGATGTAGCGAACGTCGGAAAAAAAGTTTGCGAACATATTCGCGAACTTGCGTCAAAAATGCGAACGGTTCGCGAACGTCGCGAACCCCATAGACTTCAATGGGAAGGCGAATTTTAAAAGCTAGAAAAGACATTTCTGGCCAGAAAAATGATTTTAAAGTTGTTTAAAGGGTGCAACGACCTGGACAGTGGCATGCCAGAGGGGGATCAAGGGCAAAAATGTATCTGAAAAATACATTGTTGACACAGCGCTGCGTTTTGTGCTGTAAAGGGCAGAAATCACACTACGTCACTCAGGTGATGTTTCTGGACACGGAATGTGAAAAAGCTCACAAAGCTAGGTGGCACTTGGTTAAAGACTGGGCAAACAATGCCTGCAAGGGCAACGTATACAGTAGTGGATACGGAATATATTATTGCTGCTGTAAAAACATCACTCAGGAGATGTTTACGGACACGGAATTATTATTGTTATTTAGACAGAATGTGAAAAAGCTCACACAGCTAGGTGGCACTTGCATACCTCCCAACTGTCCCTCTTTTGACCACTCAACCCCCTGTCCCTCTTTTGTACTGGAAAGTCCCTCTTTTCTCTGCACTGAACAGCCAGAAAAAAAACAGTTTCTAACTTAATTGGCTTTTGGCAGAGAGCTCAGAACAGCTAACAGGTGCAAATAAGATACTTTGTAACAATTTATACTCTGGTTGGTGCTGGTGGTGGTGAACTACTAGGAGGAGCAGCACACCAGTCCCTCTTTTCTCTGCACTGAACAGCCAGAAAAAAAAACAGTTTCTAAACTTAATTAGCTTTTGGCAGAGAGCTCAGAACAGCTAACAGGTGCAAATAAGATACTTTGTAACAATTTTGACTCTGGTTGGTGCTGGTAGTGGTGAACTACTAGGAGGAGCAGCACACCAGTCCCACTCCCCAACACAGCTAGACTAATAGCACTGGGCTCTTACAGTAGCAAAGTAAAAAAAACAAAAAAGAAAATAAAAGCAGTTCTTACAAGGACTATTGGGTTACAGGCAGCAGTCAGCAGATGAGAGATCAGCAGCAGGACAGCTGCCCACAGCAGCTACATACAGAGCACTGCAGTAGAAGGTAGATTACTAGCCAGCAAAGCTACCTAAGCTTAAATGTCCCTCAAACCCCTGCAGACTTCTGTCCCTCCAATAACAGAGCAGTATCAAAACGATTACTAGCCAGCAAACTTTCAACTGTCCCTGAAATCACTAACAGGCAGCAGCTCTCTCCCTACACTATCTCTTCAGCACACACAGGCAGAGTGAAAAAACGCTGCAGGGCTTCAGTTTATATATGGAAGGGGAGTGGTCCAGGGGGTGTGGGGGTGGTCCAGGAGGGAGAGCTTCCTGATTGGCTGCCATGTATCTGCTGGTCTGGGGGAGAAATGGCAAAAAAAAACGCCAGCTAAGGCGAACCCAAATTGGCGAACGTCGCGCGACGTTCGCGAACATTCAGCGAACGCGAACAGTCGATGTTCGCGCGAACAAGTTCGCAGGTGAACAGTCCGCGACATCCCTAATTAACATTGGTTTTTTGGATTAATTTCTGTTACCAAGTATATAATATTATAAATTTGAGACCAAACTCTGCAAACATTTTAAAAGTTTCACAAAATGTGCCTCACCATGCCTGTTTGGCCACAGCGTCTAAAACAATCTTTGCTAAACTGGGAGTTTATCCTGTTTAAGTGGAAAGGGATCATATACAAAAGTGTGAGAAGTTTCCAGTAGTGAAATATTCCTGGAGCAGCTAGCTGTGGTATATCATAGTCCAGGTTTCTTCTGTCATGGCAGTGTTAAGGTCCCTATCCCATGCTGAAGTGAAAGACAAGGGGGCTTTTGAGTGCATTTCAAGTATTGGGTATAGGTGTGAAATTGAGCCACATGAATATGGGTATTTAATGCAATTGGTCTTAAAAGTTAGAGAGAAAATGGCTTATCTGTGGGTAATGGAATGCGTCAGATGAAGGGGGATTGTAGATTTCTTGAGTTGTGGACCACATTTTTTCACCTAGGTCCTTGGTTTAACTATCTTACACCACTTTCTCCCCATTCCCCCCCTCCTACGCTATCTATTTTAATTTCTACTCTCTATTTCCTTTCTTTACAAAATCCTTCCTGTTTCTCTACTGTCTTTACCATGTTACTCCGAAGTTAAATATGACTGATGTTGTTCAACAAATTCAAGTAATAATGACTTGTATGTATCCATTATGTCATAACAGACACACAATACACCAGCATCCTTATTGGTGGATTGGTGTTAGCCAATCAGGACAGACCCTGTCCTATATAATCCTTGTCATCTTCTAATGTAGGGCTTGAGCATTGGCCTTATTTGGGCAGTGAGACACTGTCCCTGGCTTTTGTTCCCTGCTCTGGCCTCCATATGCTCCTTGTCTTGCCTTGTTGCCCTCACCATCCCACTCCAGTCCGGTTCCAGATTTTGCAGATTCATCTGCACCATCCCACTCCAGTCCTCCACCCGCTGTGTTACAATCTAGTTCTCTTCACCCACTCCATCCTTATTCAACCTGACCCTGACTCTAATCCCTCGTTAAGATTATTTTTAAGAGACCTAAAGAAAAAACTTCGACCCCCTAGTTCGCCACCTAAAAGATACCAAAGTCAATGTTAGCCTAAGGTCCCCATGGGCTTTCTAAGTATTTTCGAAAAAAAATCGTTCGGTCGATGGATTAAAATCCTTCGAATCGAACGATTCAAAGGATTTAATAGTTCGATCGAACGATTTTTCGTTCGACCTTATCCTTGACTTGGATATTCGAAGTTGAAGGATTTAAGGTCCCCATAGGCTTTCTAAGTATTTTTGGGTCGAAGAAAAATTGTTCGATCGATGGATTAAAATCCTTCGAATCGAAGGATTTAATCGTTCGATCGAACGATTTTTCATTTGATCGTTCGATCGAACGAATATCGCTAAATCCTTCGACTTGGATATTCGAAGTCGAAGGATTTAACTTTGACAGTCAAATATCGAGGGTTAATTAACCCTCGATATTCGACCTTAAGTAAATTTGCCCCCTAGTGCCATGCAAACATTGTTTTGTTTCACAAGATTAAATAGGAATTCCCTTACTCTTAATCCCTTAATTAAATATAATTCCATAAATATACAGAAATGTTACATTCTAATACATCCCATCTACATGCTATACAAAATGAATGCAGATTTTTATCATTTGGATTCACATTTTTTATCGTTTATGTTACATGCTTTATCCCTGCTTGAGAGCTGCGCTGTAAACATTTCCTGCTAAACTCTCCCAAAAGAACCCCATTAAGAACTGTTGCTTGGTCCAGATGCAAATTGGAAAGGTTGGAAGCAATAAATGTGGATTTAAACATATGGGACATGTTGTACAAGAAATGTGCTTATTCAAAACACAAGCAGATACGTTCTGCTATTGAGTAATACTAAAATTGTTCATTTAAGTGTTATGCAAGAAACAAGATTTATACGATTTTTGACTATTTATGATGCACTACATTTTTCTATATAAATATATTCCAAGCAAGTATCCAAAAAATATAATTTAAAAACTGTAAAAATCACAGAGGAAAAAAAATATTGCCTCACTTGCAGGGTAAATCAGGACACAAAATTGCTGTTTTTATCCATCACAAAGTGGAAAATATTGCAAAAAAATTGCCTTTTTTAAAGACTGAGAGGAAATTGGGAGTTGTCCTTATAACATGAGATTGGTGGGCATATTTAGAATAAAGCCTTCCACTTTCAGATGTATGACTGTAATAAACTGCATTTCAAAACGAATCAATTTTATGCTCAACAAACACAAGTACATTTAGGTCCTTACTCAACAAGCATCACTATATTAGCCAGATAATTTCAGGAGAAGCAATTTTTCTATCAATGGCTTTTACTCGACCCTGTGGATTAAAACGATTTCTGTAGTCTGCCGACTTTTCTTGATTTTTCATTTCTGTATTTTAAAAGCATAGAATAACTACGTATTTTGTAAACTGCTTGTCAAATTGAAAAAGTCTTGACTTGTCCATTATATACTTGGAATTAATCAACTTCTGTTATGGTTGAAGATTAGAGATTTCATGTATTTGAGTATACAGCATGTAAACACGTTTCATTTGTTAACTCCCAACAAAATGACCATGCGGTTTTATAGCTTTTAAATGTAAAAACCCAGTACTGAGATCCACGTTGAATTGGGTCAAACATGGTTTTACAATCATCATATTTAAATTGCACCGCTTAACACACATTTCTTTAAAGCCGCTCAAACTATTTCTTTAACTTGGCCCTCAAAACCTACATAGGAAGCAGGGTTGATTGAAGCATTTGGCATAAACTACTACACCCTTTTCCCAATAAATGATTTGCTTTGTGTAATGTTTTTAATATCACAAAACAATTATCCCCTTGAGTATTGCTTTTGTTACTGTATCTGAATGCCTTTCAGCAAAGACTTGCTCTACTGTTTTGTCTTAAAACTTGTTTTATTGCAAGTTGCATAGAAAAAATATCTGATAAAGTAAAAAAAGATAACATAGCACCTGGGGGCAGATTTACTAAGCTTGAGTGAATAATTCTAAAGAAAAAAAATTAGAATTTCAAAGTATTTTTTTGGGTACTTCGACCATCGAATTGGTCAACTTCGATCGAATTCGATCGAATTGAATGATTCAAAGTAAAAACCGTTCGACTATTCGACCATTCGATAATCGAAGTACTGTCTCTTTAAAAAATACTATTTCTATCGTTCGATCAAACGATTTTTATTCGATTGAAGCTTTTGCGCTAAATCCTTCTAATTTGATATTTAAAATCGAAGGATTTTTACTTCCAGGGTCGAATTCGAGGGTTTTTTAACCCTCGAAATTCGACCCTTGATAAATCTGCCCCCTAGTGAGCAATGTCTAGCTACATTGCTCCCAACTGCCTAGTCAAGCTATATAATTACAAGCATATAATTACAATAAAAACATGTGCCATCATATGTAAATTACATATGAAGATAAGAATGAGAGCAAAAAGAAAAGGAGAAAAGAGAATAGTTAGTTTATTTCTTTTGCTTATTATTATATTATTTTAATTATATGTCCTAAAACACGAAAACCATTGATCTGATAAATGACTTTATAATCTTCAAATTTTTTTTCACTACTGTCTGAAATTTTTGATGGTCGTTTTTGCATTTAGGTTGTTTATTGGGGAGGAATGCTTCACACCTAGGGGCAGATTTATCAAAGGTCGAGGTGAATTTCCGAATGAAAAAAATTTGAATTTTGAGCTTTTTTTGTGTACTTCAACTAGGGAATAGTCTAAATTAGATTTGAATTCGAAAAAAAATTGAAAATTCGAATATCGAAATTTCCAGCCAGAACAATTTACTACAAATAGTTAATAGAAACCATCCAAACACGTCTTTGACGCCGGCAACCGTTTTTGACGCTGGCCTCTGTTTTTGGACGCCGATGTCCAATTTATTCACCGGCGGCAAATCGCGGGAATTCGGCTCAAATTCGCCCATCACTACTTTTCATCAGAGTCAAATATCAAATTTGCCTGTGATTTTCTATTTATGCTGAAGCACATTGGGTTGTGCGTTTTTCTGTACCATTGCAATTCATTTTTCAGACATTGGAGTGCTCTGCATAGTGAGTATTTGCTCCACTAATGATGACAACTTTTTATAAGTTACATCTTGTAGGTATTCTAATTATACAGCAAAGGGTGGCTGTTTATCAAGAATGTTCTGCTATTTCTGGCACATTATTAGTTCAAGGGTTATTGCAGATGAACAGGCTGGGTGATACCTTTATTCTTATTCTGGTGCAGTTTTAGCTAGTGACCCCTTTTGCTTGTTTGCTAAAGCAGCCCTGATTGCATTGCATCCAAATTATTTTCAGACTATTCAAATCACTTGTAATGGGAGACAATGATACCTTTTTTTTTAACTCAAGCACTAGACCTAGACTTTAGCTATTGTAACTTTAGGAAATTGAGCTTCAACTGTAGAAAGTGTTTTCCCCCAGAAATTGCAGTGATGTATTGGCATTGTCTCTCTCCATTAGGTACTTTGAGAAAGGATTACATACAATTTTAGCAAATGAATAAATACATAGTAACATTTAGCAATAAAGCAAAATGACATTTTCTTTAAAGGTGAACGCAAAAATGAACATTTAATTTAAGCGTCCTCATAATGAAGTAATAAACTTTCGAAATACAATCAATTAAAAATTCTGCATTGTTTCTGAAATAATCAAGTTTATCGTCACTATTCCTCTCTCAGCATCTGTTTCTCTTCATTCTGTCTTCATGCAGCAGTTGGGTGTCGGATGAATGAACCAATATATCTTATAGGGGGGCTCCCTTTCCTAGCAAATCTATCAGAGCTCACTCAAATAATTGATTCGAGTACAAACAAAATCTAACAAAAAATAACTGCCTTTTGCACAAATTCTGCACATAGAGAGACAGGATTTCTGGTGATTTTAATAGAGTGAGCTCTAATATATCTTCTAGGCAAAAGGAGCCCCCCTATAAGATATATTGGATCATTCATCTGACACCCAACTGCTGAATGAAGACAGAATGAGGTGAAACAGATGCTGAGAGAGAAATAGTGAAGATAAACTTGATTATTACAGAAACGGTACAGAATTTTTATTTAGAAAGTTTCTTATTTGAGTATGCTGAAACTAATATTACATTTTCATTTTCGTGATAGTTCACCTTTAAATGTTCACATTTTAGAATGTTATAGATGAACCTATTCTTTTTGAGTTGGTCTTAAAACTTATTTTGTACAGTTTTATCTATCTATAGGGGTCACTGCCCCTGGGGTTTTCAATTGCTAATGTTGTTTTTGGTTTTCTCCTATTGATCTTCCGCTGTAATTGCCACTTCGTTTCTAATTAATCTCTAGCAATAGCATAGCAGTGAAAGAGCTGCAGAAAGAATTGTGAAGACTAATTGCAAAGAAAATGAAGAAGAAAAATGAAGACTAATTGCAAATAATCGGGGAAAACTGTGTTTTGGATCTTGCTAAAAGCTCATTTTTAAACGGTTCCATCCAACTAGGAAAATGTAACACCTGAAGTTGCTTTTTTGTTACCAGTAATTTTTATAGATAGTACTAAAGGTCACTTGCTGAGGTCCTCTTGGCATCCTTGACAATACCGTATATATTTCCAATAAGCTGTTTGCTAGTGCCTGATTTTTTTTTTTTAAATTAATCTATGAAGAATATGTTTTTATGTACAAATATATTATTCCATCATTATACTATATTAAAGGGGATTTACTGAAGAGAGGGTCTGCACTACTGGTACAGCTGGAATACTGCTGACCCTATTGGCCAGGCCCGGACTGGCAATCTGTGGGTTCTGGCAAATGCCAGAGGGGCTGCTATAAGGTCCCATAGAAAGTCAGTATTTAGTGGGCTGGTGGGGGCTGTTTGGGCCTCTATGTGGGCTGATTGGGCTTCTGTGTACCTGAAATGCCAGGGCCTATTTAAATTCTCAGTAGGTGCAGGATTTGATGTATTTTATTATGTGTACATAAGCAAAATAAGTATGGATGATGCTTTAAATCAGGGGTCCCCAACCTTTTTCACCCGTGAGCAACATTCAGATGTAAAAAGAGTTGGGGAGCAACACAAGCATGAAAAATGTTCTTGGATGCAAAATAAGGGCTGTGATTGGTGGCCCCTATTTGGACTGGCAGCCTACAGGAGGCTCTGTTTGGTAGGACACCTGGTTTTTATGCAACAAAACTTGCCTCCAAGCCAGGAATTCAAAAATAAGCTCCTGCTTTGAGGCCACCCAATCGGTCGGAGAGCAACATGTTGCTTGCGAGCTACTGGTTGGGGATCACTGCTTTAAATCAAGTGTATCATCTCTTAATCCATCATATCATAATACTGAAGTTGCACTATAATAAAACAGCAGGGAACTGAAACAGTAGATCTACTCTCAAAAAAATAAATGTTTTTTTAATTCTCTTTTGGCAGCTGAGAAACTGTAAAACTAAAAAAAAAACAAAGACAACAAAGAATGTCTATTGCAATGTGCAAATTTGTCAAAAACAGTAAATGCCATCACCTTGGGAAATGCTTCCCTGAACAGAATCATTTTTGTGAAAGTTATGTGCATGAAACCACATGCCTTTCCAAGCTATTTACACCATGGAATCAGATCATTATTCCAGATGTTTGTGACATGTAAACAGCTGACCAGGTCAAACAATAACGTCTGGTATTTCATTTAACAGTGTTCAATGCTGTTCTGTAGCACATTTGGCAGACAGACTGTGTGAATTTTCTTGGAGCACTCAAGTATAGGAACACTATCACAATGGATATATATTTAGTATGCTATATTATCTGTATGTATGTGAGACACCTGGGGTGTATACCTTGAGCATTTTAGGGGTTCACTCTGTTAGGTATAACGGACATTGCATACCTGATGTACAATTACCCTTCAATTACCTTGTGGCATCCTATCAGTGGCTGTTATAATAAAATGGCATAACTGGTTCTGATTTTCGTTCACCCTGTTACTTTCCTCCCTTTAGTGATCCTTGCTGCAGTAGGAACAGAACTGAAAAAGCTGTTGGAGGAGTATATTATAGAACCAATTTACTTTGTTTCCATGGGTTTCCAACCTAGTAATCACTAAAAAAACAAAAGATTTTGTGCACTTTTGTTAGGTAAACAAAGTAGTAAAAGCACAACACACAAAAACTAGAGCGATCGAACCTCATCTGCCGATTATTTTGAAAAACGCTGTACACACAGATATTATACGTATTGGGCTATTTTGAATGGCAACTTTCATTTAAGTTATTATAAGGCAATTCCCCAATGGCTCACCAAATCAGCAATGTGGCTCGGGTGCTCATGCCCCGAACCCTCCACTTGTTGGTAATTTAAACAAACATGTGCAAACTCTGAGGTCACTCATCGCTCCTTTTCGGTGGCCCATGTGCTGCGCCCCGAACCCTCAGCAAGAGGAGACTCCAAATCAACCCTTCACCACAAAAAAAATTTAAAATCCTATTTTATCACATTAGTCAAGCAAAATGAACTTTGATTACACTATATAAAACAGCTGAATCTTGTTCCCTTCAGTCTGGGAATTCATAATTATAACAAGCAGACAGGAGCCATTTTGTGGACACAGTTATTAAGACAAGCCTTGTATCATCTCAGAATCTTGTTTGTGCACCAGAATGGGGACCCGATGTCCATCCCCATGTACTGGTTACACTATTAAAATGGATAAGAGAACAGGGAATTGTGGGAAAAGCAGTGAAATCTAGGAAGTGCTGAATGGAAAGTGAAAGTAATTGTCTGACCCTGCCTCTATATCTAAGGCATAGAGGAGGGGCAGACAATATTTGATTGACAGCTGAGATTTTTAAATGAGCTTACAACAGCTATGAATGCTTTAATTAAAAAAAAGAAATCTGTTTCATGTTTACTTTGAAAGGGACTTTTATTATACAGATTTTTATGTCTGGGTGACAGTTCCACTTGACCTAATTTCCCATGCGTCGAAAAATTTTCACAAAGCTGGACCTCCATAAAGGCTGTTTACAAATACCCCTCTCTTGGCAGGCCAGAAACCGCACAGCTTTCATTACACATCTAGGACTTTCTAGGACGCATGCGATTTGGGCTGTGTTCTGCTCTAAGCTGTTTCCCAAAAATCATGGTCGATGTCTTTGCAGGAATCCCTATGGTAACAATTTACCAGGATGACATATTGCACCTTCCCTGGAGAAACACAAGGCAATTCTTGATTAGGTATTTTACAGGCTGATGGACTATAACCTCACCTTGAATGAAGCAAAATGTGTTTTCCCACAAACATAGACTCCCAACTCTGGGAATTCAACCCTTACAATCCAATGTTGAGGCCATTCATCAATTACCTGAGCTAAAAGAGCAGAGCAGAAGTTGCTTCTTTTCTGGGATTACAATTTATTATTTACATTTTGTAGCTGACTATGCAGAAATCACAACACCAAAAAAAATTCAAAATTCGAAGTAATTTTTTTGGATACTTCGACCATCTAATAGGATACTACGACTTCGAGTTTACTTAGAATTTGATTCGAAGTAAAATAGTTAAAATATTCGAATATTCGATAATCGAAGTACCGTCTCTTTAAAAAAAACTTCGACTTCAATAGTTCGCCAAATTAAACCTGTCGAAGTGCTATGTTAGCCTATGGGGACCTTCTAATGCATTTTTCTAAGTTTTTTGTAGTCGAAGTAAAATCATTTGAACGATTTCAGCGATCAATCAAATTGTTCTATTCGAATAATTTAATCGTGAGCGCAAAACGGTCAAATTTGGTAAAAAAAAACTTTGACTTCAATATAGCCATTCGATGGTCAAATACTTTCACTTCGAAATTCGACCGTTGATAAATCTGCCCCTTAGTCTACTAGAAAACCATGTAAACATTCAATAAATCCAAAAGGTTGGTTCTGCTTCCAATAAGGATTAATAATATCTTAGTTTGTATCAAGTACAAGTACTGTTTTATTATTTTATTAAAGGGAAAAAGGAAATGCTTTTTAAACATTTGGATTATTTTTATAAAATGGAGTCTATGGGATAGAACACTTTTGGAAATTCAGAACTTTCTGTATAACGGGTTTCTGGATAACGGATACCATACTTTTTATATTGATAAAAATTGTATGGAAAATAATTCCTCAACTAAATAATTGCATTTTTTTTAAAGTTGGGGGGCAAATGACTACTTATGTTGTTGCAAACGTAAAGAAAAAAATGCTAATTATTTTAAGATGATTATTTTAAGATGATTATCCAAGTTAAGAAAAATTGTAAACAATAAATATAATGACGACACAAGAGAATCATTTTGATAGCATCAGCAAATTTAATTGACATTGCAAGTCTGTAATATCTGATCTCAAAGGTACTAGAAGAAGATGTATGCAGAACACATGGAAAGAAGAATAGTAGGCTTGAGTTCATTTGGATAAAATTTGTCACAGGAGCGTGAGAAGGCAGAGAACAAACATGACAGGGAGGATTCAGCATCAAAAATTCATGTGGTGTCAGTCTCTACCCCAGACAACGTTTTGTGCCAAGCAAAACCACATCAATGTGGGGGAAGACACTAAAAACATCTGCTGAAATATTTTACACTTTCTGCCAAACAAGTGTTTTTATTCATTAAACATGTGGACTGGGCCGATTTGCAGGACAACAAGAAAAGCTGGGTGGTCACTATGGGGCAGATTTATCAAGGGTCGAAGTGAATTTGAGGGAATTTTCGAAGTAAAAAAATTCAAAATTCGAAGTAATTTTTTGGATACTTCGACCATCGAATAGGATACTATGACTTCGATTTGAAGTTAAATAGTTTGAATATTCAACCATTCCATGATCGAAGTACTGTCTCTTTAAAAAACCGTTGATTTCAATACTTTGCCAAATTAAACCTGCTGAAGTGCTATGTTAGCCTATGGGGACCTTCTAGAGCATTTTTTTAAGTTTTTGAAAGTCGAATTAAAATCATTCGATCGATCGCTGAAATCCTTCGATTCATTCGATTCGAAGGATTTAATCGTTCTTAATCGTTTTTAATTCGACCGCAGGATACCCAAATTCGCTGAAAAAAACTTCGACTTCGATATTCGAAGTCGAAGTATTTCAATTCGATGGTCGAATTTGGAAGTATTTTTATCTTCGAAATTCGACCCTTGATACATCTGCTCCTATATGTCCTTCTATTAAATATTTGTCATTTAAGGCATGAACTAAGTGGAATATAATATAGATCTACCTTTAAATGATCTATATACTATTCCTTTGTGACTCATCTGATGTATCCAACTGATTTAATGCTTCTGTTGCAGATGATGAATGTTATCTTCTTAACTGAATATCTAGATTGTATTATTATTAAAAGGGACAAATAATAGGATCAAATATGGTTTTGGAAAACACAAGCTAACAATTGCAAGAAAAAATGTTTGTCAAATCAAACTAAATTGGGATGAAGAATTACTTGGAAAAAGTATTTAAGAATTTTATATTTCCAATTTATTAGCTGAATTTTAGTGCATCATAGACTTGCTTTTCTGCATCAGTCAGCTTGTTTAGATGATAGTCTCTAGAATTTAGCATTATTCAGCAGATTTGTGATGCCATTTTATGTACCTACCTAGTCATAGAGGAGTCTAATTCTAGGAACTAGAAACAAATCGAAATTCTAACCATTGGCTGCTTTAGGATTACATTTGCATACATGGAAGGTCAAAAGTTTTTTTTAAAGCTGCGTTTCATGTCTAAGAGTCTAGAATAAAAAAAATGCAGTGTCTGCATGTTGAATAGTACATTACAGCGAGTCAGGAATATTTTTGGCAACATACTTTATAGTCTGTAAAATCACTCGTTTAGTATCATAGTTCCGTACTACATATTCTGAGAAAAAGTGGTGAATTTCTAGAAATTAAACAGTTTTCCAGGAACACATGCTCTCAGTAGACTACAAACTATACATCCCCCCCCCCGGGTTAATGTCTAGCCAATTGTTTCATCCAAGAATCATAAAATTCACAGTCACGCATTTTTTTGAATTAATCATTCTATGTAGAACAGAAGTGATAAATGGCTTGCAGGTATTTGTAGAAAGCAGATTGTTGTCATTGACCTTCCTATGAAATGGTTTTGCCTAAATAAACTTTTGAGGTTCCAGTATCTTTAGAGACATAGGGGCAGATTTACTAAAGTACGAAGTGACTAACGCTGGCGACGATTCGCTAGCATTATCACCCGCAGGGACTTCACAGATTTACTAACGGGCGCATGCTTCACTTCATTAGCGGCCATTCGCACTCTATCGCCAGCCGGCTTTTCGCTCTGGTAAATGGACGTTACTCTGCAAATTCACTAAAATTCGGATTTTACTCTTTCATCAGACTTGCCTTTGCCAGCTCAGACCAGGCGAAGTACAATGGTGTACATAGATCTTCCTCAATCTTCTGTTACTTACATCATATTTTCTAAGAGGAAAAACTTCCAAAAACGCCGGCGTCTTTTCCTTCTTTCAGGGTGATAGGCTGCAAAAGTCCTAAAAAAAATATTTTTGTGTAACCGGTTTCCCCCATACATTTTACAACATATGGAACATTATTTTACAGTGGGCTCATGTGTAGGGCATTAAAACAACTCTATTGACTTTATTAAGGTTCCTGGAACATGTGTAGTAATCAGTGTCAACGTAATGTATTTGATGTAACATGGTCCATTCAACTTTAAGGGGCAGATTTATCAAGGGTCGAAATTCGACCATCGAATTAAAAAACATTGAATTTGAATATCGAATTCAATATTTTTTCAGCTAATTTGGCAATCCTGCGATCGAACGATTCGAAGGATTTCAGCGATCGATCGAAGGATTTTTATTCGATGTGTAAAGACTATAGGCTAACATAGCACTTCGGCAGGTTTAATTTGGCGAAGTATTGAAGTCGAAGTTTTTTTTAAAGAGACAGTACTTCGATTATCGAATGGTTGAATATTCGAAAGATTTTTACTTCGAATCAAGTCGAAGTAAATTCGAAGTCGTAGTATCCTATTTGATGGTCAAAGTATCTAAAAAATGACTTTGAATTTTTTTACTTCGAAAATTCCCTCTAATTGACTTCGACCCTTAGTAAATCTGCCCCTAAATTTCCCGCCGTATGCAAATTAGCCTCACTGAAAATTACACTGGCACAGGGGACTTCACATTATATGCTTTTTTTCTTACTTGGGGGTAAATTTACTAAGTGGCGAAAATTCGCCAGTGACGGCTTCGCAGCCATCGCAAAACACTTCACCAGGCAAAATTCGCTCAGGCAATGCTAATTTACTATAATGCAATGTTGAATCCAGGGCGCCGTACACTGGTGAATTTTTGCTAGTGTTACTTCGGCAATCAAAGCGAAGTTGTGCTATCGTTCAATTATGCCTGACGCAACTTTGTTAGAGGTCTTCGCTCAGGATAATTTGTATACGGCGGGAAATTATAAAGTTGAATGGACGTATATGTTGCAGCAAATACATTCCAGGGAACCTTCGTAAAGAAAATAGAGTTTTTATAATGCCCTACACATGAGCCCACTGTATAGTTTATGTTCCAAATATATGGGGGAACCCAGTTACCCAAAAAAAATTTTAAGGACTTTTGCAGGCTATCACTCTGAAAAAAGGAAAAGACGCCAGCGGTTTTTGGGACTTAATAACTTTTTCCACTAAAAATGTGATGTAAGTAACTGAAGATTGAGGATCTATGCACTCCATTGCACTTCTCCTGAGCTGGCGAAGGCAAGTCTGGCGAAAGAGGTAACGTTCAGTAAAATCCGCATCTTAGTGAATTTGCGGAGTAACGTCCATGCGCCAGAGCAAAAATTTGCCTGGCGATACAGTGCGAATGACCGATAGCATCTGTTTCTTTCGGTAGCGAAGTTAAGCCTGCATCTGTAACGCTGGCGAATCGTCGCCATCGTTAGTCACTTTGCCCTTTAGTAAATCTGCCCCTAGGTGTGCATGTGCAGTGCAGTGAAAAGCTGAGCTTAAAGCAAAGAGTTGAGTTTTTTTTAGATTACTGTACTTGTGCTGACTTGGGTCAAGAGAAGAAGCAGTGTAAGAAGATCACGATGTGATGGGCAACTTTAAAATTATTGTTTTTTTCTAGCTACAAATCTCTACAGCTTCAGTAATCGTGGCAACCAATCACTATTGAGTTTTTGTAGTCTCCATGCATTTTATAAGCCAGTGTCATACTGGCTCCCATAAAGTTGGATATAATAATGCAAAAGTAGAGGATACTTCATTTTAATTAGAGCATATTACATTGTTTGGCCTCTATTGAAGAAAAGTTCAAATGATTTTGTTAACTATGCTTACATTGTAAGGAACCACCTAAATGCTATGTTATAGGCAAATAATGGATTACAAGATGTTGGACACAGTTATGGTAGGGACCGCAGACCTTCGGAGTGGGGTAATAAGTAGATAAAGTCAAAGACACAGTATTGATCTCCCACGTTTTGTGATTTAAAAGGTTATTACTCATCAACCCAATTGTATTGGGGATAAAGGGTCCAACACCGCCTGTTAGAACACATATTAGTCTTAATTTAATCCCACCCCACTGGTCAAAGGTAGAGTCAGGGGATTTTCTGTGACTGTTGCTGTCGGAGACAACACCCCCCAATTGCATCCCCCCTGTCCTGTCTGATGTCACAACTTTAATGTTGCAGCAGGTCAAGAGGGGGCCACACCACTGGTTAGAAGAGCCAAATTTCCATTTAAAAAAACAGAAATTTGTCTCTTAAAGTTGCCAGAGGAGAATTTTTGCTGCCCCCTGGTAACTGGTTGCTTGCTGTTGTCTCATGCAAGGTTCTCACCTTGTATCACGGCAGGAGTGGTCCTGAGAGGGGTCGACAACAGGATGCCCCTGTTTAGAATAGGTTTCATAGAATCCTTACTTTGGTGTCCTGTTCAATAGCTTATATTTGCTGATTAGAAATCAATGTGCCAGTAAGCCTTTTAGGGGGTTATTTACTAAACTCCAAAGGCAAAAATCACTAAAAATTTGTGTTTTTTTTTTATAAAATAGGACTTTTAAAAAATCATGAATTTTTCGGAATTTATTAAACCCCGAGGATGGAAAAGTCTGAATCAGAAAATCCGGCATGTCGAGGTTGCATATAAGTCAATGGAAGAAGTCCCAATGATTTTTTGATGTGCGCTGGGTTTTGTGCAATACCCAAAAAATCTGAGTTTTTGGGTGAAAAATTCCAAAAAATAGTGAAAATCTGATGAAATCAAATTGAATCAAATTTTTTCCCACAAAGCACACATTTTGGTAAAATTTAATAATAAATAAGCATAAAAAAACCCAAGCGGATTTGATTACAGTTTGTTGCTAGACGTTGTTAGAGGTTGTAGCCCTTTTATTTTTATTCCTGAGCCGCATTGATGTCAGAAGTAAATGTCCTCATGGACCAACTGTGCCTAAGATATTCACCAAATCTTATGACCATATTATTAAATTAGGTGGATTTGCTAAGTGAGTTTCATGGATTTTAATGCAATGCTGCTTTAGAACCAAAGTTTTAAGATGTTGTACTGTGTTAGGGGCAACTAAATCACCTGATGAAGGGGCCTGGGTGCTCCGAAAGTTTGCAATTTTTACTTATTCAGTTAGCCAATAAAAGGTACCATCAAACTTTACATTTTCTTCTTTAGCACCAAGAAAATCCTATCCAACCCTATCCAGAATTAAAGCTTTTTCACACATACAACCCATACAGTCTCTGTTTTTCCTGTTTTTTTCCAGTTAGACGTGAGCTATAGTTTGTCATATTTTCCCTTTATCTGTTATTTTCTTAAGTTCTTGGAAAGAATACCAAAAGTCATGTTTAGTTTGTTGACAGTGCAAAATCTAAGGAAGTTGATGGTATTAAAAGCATATGGTAAGTAAAGACCACTGCGGAAAAAAAGTTTGTTTTGAGGTTACCAAGTCTATATCACCAATGATGAATTGAAAGCTAGATTTAAAGCAGCTATGAAAAAAATCATTACTGTGTTGACTCGAGTATAAGCCTAGGGTGATAAATGCAGCAGCTTCTGGTAAGTTTCAATCAAAAAATTGAGGGTTTCTGCTCCCATTAGAGGTGCCGACGTCTTGTTTTCGGATGCCGGTGACCATTCTTGGAAGCCGGCAAATATTCTTGGAGACTATTCTTGGACGCCGGTGACTATTCTTGGACGCCGGTGACTAATCATGGACGCCAGCGACTATTCTTGGACGCTGGTGACTATTCTTAGACGCCGGCGACCGTTTTTGCGCTTGACCCGAGTATAAGCCGAGGTAGAGTTTTTCAGCATATTTTGGGTGCTGAAAAACTCGGCTTATACTCGAGTATATAATTATGCATCATTGGCATGTAATTCATGCATAATTATATAATAAATGTTTGTTGGACTGGCGTTGATCTTATATTCTGACGCAAGAGTCGCCTGTTTATGAAAGCTTTTGGTTAAGTCACATGCATCTCTTTAGAGATCAAAGCTTCCCTTTTTTCTAGCTGTCTGGTGAAGTTATACTATATGTCTACATTTATCATTCAGAATGGTTCTCTTATTTGTAATTTTAACAGACTGTTTTTGTAAAAAAACTTTTTTTGCAGTCTGGGGGGGGGGAGTTTTAAAGTCGCCTGACTACAGGCTGGTGATTTTTTTTTATTCTAACATTATTTTCTTTCCTTGGAGTTCCCAGTAGACTTTGGTGAAATAATTAAACCCTGAAATCATGAAGACCTTTTAAGAAGATCAAACTGTAGTTCTGGAACTGATGATTAAAAACTTTTTTTTAGCATTCATGCTCCCTTCTAGAAACATAGTTACCTCGTCTACTGATGAGGTCACTCTCAGGTATTTGCATTTAATAAGACTAATGCAAGGTAATCACATTTCTCTTAAAAGAAAATGTTATCCCCAAAATGAGTACTTAAGCAAACAGATAGTTTGCATCATATTAAGTTGCCTATTAAAGAATCTTACCAAACTTATAGACAGTATATTCAAGTATTGTCCTTTTATATATTTTCCCTTGAGCCCACGATTTTTACTGTTTGGCTTGGCAATACATTTTTATAATAATTTTGCTGTCTATAGGTGCTTGTTTGGTTTTCTCTGGTTACTATATTGTGGTGCCACTTAACAGAATTGCAAGTTTATATCTATGAGAATAAAGACAATTTTATTTGTGTCAAGCATTTCTGGACATCCTACGCGGTCAGACCAGCAATTTTTGATGTAAGAAGGCAACTTTTTTTAATTAAGAGAATTACTGCAAGCACAAGACAGAAACTGAAGAGTGCTTATATGCAATTATTTTTCAGTCCCCTTCCGTCCTACTCTTAATGCATTTGGAGCCTACTGTATATGTTCTCTCTCCTCACATCTTGATCTCCGTCTGGCAGAAGCAATTTAACTTGGCCTTAGTACATCCAGCTGCAATTTGCTGTTACACAGTACAGACCATCGTTAGAAAAGTAAAAAAAATACTGCTTGGATGCTACCCAGTAAAAGTAAAAAGCAAAGTTCTTAAAATATTATTAAACTTGGTTAAGCATTGCCTATACTGTGTGGCAAATAAGATCCTTCTGTTTCACTAGTGTAGCCAAAAATATGTGATGAGCTAATTGAAAAGAACTTAAATCTCCAGTAGAAAACGGAAGACACTGATAAGAGGTCAACATTAATGATACCTCATACTTGAAGTAAAAGTTCCCTAAATTAGTAACAATTAAGTATATTAGATAACAAAGGCAGTCACCTATAAATAAAAAAATACCTTCACTGCAGTCTGAAGAAAGATGGCACATACGTACACTCTCATTTACTTCTATTTTAATGCTCACCCCTGTCTTTGTCTTTTTCCTGTCTTTATGTGTCCCTAATACTTAGATATTAGTAATGTAGTATTTTGTTGTTGGTTCTTAGACTAACCCACCTGGCCTTTACCTCTGCATACATGATCTTCAACAATAGTCGTGTGCCGCAAACCACATATAAATGTTGAGGGAAAAGGAATAGAAAGGGCCAAAACTCATTTTCCCATATGCAGTAAATTACCACTTTGGAAGTGCCAGAGATTATCTTCACAGAATGTACTCATGTACTCAAATTCTAATTACAGTATACGCGTCCTATTGACTGTAAAAGGATGCTTCTATAGTGTCACCAATCCTACAGACTACTCCCTCTTTTTTTGTTCTTTAGTGGACTCACTGAGTTAAATATTAGAGGGAGTGATTGTATATAGAGTTAATTTCTACAGTAGCAGCAGTCTATAAACTCAGGCAGAGAGGCTTAACTAGTAAGAGCAGCTCAAGCTCCACCAAGGAGGATAGAAGGGAGTAGGCTCTGCTTTGCCTGGAGTGAAGGGACCACAGTAGTGACCAGGGAATAAGGCTATGTTATATCCATGTTCCTTGTCTGCTGTATGGCATCATTCAGGTACGAAACCCTGGAAGGTGATCCTACCAACTTCCTGTGCTATGCCTACTATGGTGTCTTTCCATGCTGTGGCTGCTACACCTTTGAATGTACTTGTGCTTTGTGTGAACTTTCCAAACACAGACCTCTGCAAAAATAAACCATGTAACGGATTGTTTTTTTTTAATAAATAAAATAGCCTCTATTAATTGTGTATTCTGTGGGAGAGGAAAAACTGTAGGGAACATATGACTGATTTCTGAGTAGACACACGTGTATTGGGTTTAAATGAGGACACTAGCAGTTGGAAATCAATTTTCAGTCAATAATATTTACCTCTTGGAATGCACTGATCTAGTATCTAAGAGACAAGTTGTGTAACAAATTCTTTTTTAAAAAGGAGGAACTGAAAGCCAACTAGTGCTGGATTTGTAGCCTAAAAATATAGATGTTAAATAAAACAATTTGCCTCTATGGAGTTACTGAAAAAAATGAAGTAAAAATCTTTGTTCTGGCTTTAACTGCAGATAGCATAAAACACTTACTATTCCATTGAATTTAGTTTTCATATATATATATATATGCAGTGACATTCCCCTTGCACCCCTTTGATGTACTGAAATTTACTGCACTATTTATATCTGTTAAATATGATGCATTCCACCTAATCAAGACTTAGGGGCAGATTTATCAAAGGTCGCGGTGAATTTTCAAATGAAAAAAATTTGAATTCAGAGCTATTTTTTGTGTACTTCGTCTATGGAATAGTCCAAATTCAATTTAAGAAATGCAAAAATTAGAATATCGAAATTTATCATGTCTTTAAAATTCGACTTCGGCCATTTGCCATCTAAAACCTGCCGAATTGCTGTTTTAGCCTATGGGGGACATCCTAGAACCTGTTTGGAGTCAATTGGTGGACTTTTTGGGAAAAACTTTCAATCGAGTTTGATCGTGCTATTAATTTGGTTCAAACTATTCAAATTCGGCTGACTAGGGACCTATACGATTGAAAACGGACCTATTCAACCGGAAAAAAAAAAATTCAACTTATTTTCGGTTGGTCTTTTTGAATTCGAATTTCAAAGTTTTTTCAATTCGAAATTCAACCCTTGATAAATATGCCCCTTGGGGGCAGATTTACTAAGGGTCGAAGCGAATTCGAGGGAATTTTCGAAGTAAAAAAATTCGAAATTCTAAACTGTTAGAATTTTGCAACTTCTCAGCAGCATCTCTGGAGTATCAGCAACTATTGTATCAATTCTAACAGCTGCCTGTAATGAAACCCAGAGATTCTGCTCAGCAGGGACAAAGATAAGAAATGTATCAACTAAATGTATCCATTTAGAACAGTTTACAGGGTCGGCGACCCCCCTCCCAGAGCTGCTTCAGAAGGTGAAAAATGACACTTCAGTATTAGAAAAACGGTCACACATAGAAAATAGAAAGTAATAGGAAAAAGTCTTTGTTTCTGATGATCTATCTGAAAACAACTAGTTGTTTGAAGGTGAACCACCTGTTTAAGACGAGTTCCCTCTTCATAAGTTGTCTGATATAACATTGTTACTATGAGAGCAGATAGTGTAACATGGGGGGGGGTTGGAGGTGCTGTGACTTCTAGTCCATTAAGCCGTAGGTTGTGGAACCTTGTTCTGCATAATTTAATCCATTTGTTTTGGAGTTAAAGAGAGACACTTTTATTTAATCCACTGGCTGTGCACACTGTGTCCTCAGGTGACCTCAGAACGTAGCAGAAAATAGCAAAAGACATAGCACCTCACATTGACAGTGTTTCACTCACCTGCTAAGAATTTCCATCTTGCTCTTGTATTATTTGATGCGAGAAACTATTTCTGACAAGACCTCAGCTAATTGATATTTTTATTTTGTTTAAGGAGACAATGAAGATATCTGGGTTGGGATGGAAACAGGCCACAGCTTTATAAACAAATAGACACGAGTATAATAACAGAAATTAGATCTGTGCTACACTTAATATTACAATGCAGCCAAAATTACAGCTTGGTAGTGTTCCAGTTAAAGAAATGTTACAGCATACGTTTCTGTTCACCTTTATTATCATTATTTTTCTTGTGCGCATATGTTTATGTTGGGCTTGCAGAGATGTTTCTCTGTGCCATCTTAAAGGAGAAGGAAAGTTTTTGCAGTTGGGGGTGCCAAATTGTAGGTGATTGTATTGACTTACCTGAAACCCCGGGTTGGTGCTCCTATCAGCAGTAAACTGCACCGGCCTGGGGTTTTCCAGCGAGCACCATGGATCGATCCTCTTCCGGCTTCTTCTTTCTTCAAATTTTCCGGGGCACAGTTGAACGAAATAGCCGACTTTTTAGTTAAAGTTCGGCTCTTCACTCTACTGCGCATGCACAGCCGCACGAAGAAAGAGGAAGACAGAAGAGGATCGCTCCGTGGTGCTCACTGGTATAACCCTGGGCCGGTGCAGTTTTCTGCTGATAGGAGCACCGGCCCGGGGTCTCAGGTAAGTCAAAACAATCACTTGGGGTGCATAACATTTGGCACCCCCAAGTGCAAGAACACTTTTCTTCTCCTAAAGGAAGCTTACAATTTAAGGTCCCTATCACATTTACATACATTATTGTCAGTTTTATCAAAAGCAAATCAACCTGCCTGTTTTTGGAATGTTGTGAAATCAAAGCAAACAGGGAAAATTTACAAACGCCTTGCCCTGGCTAGAATCTAACTTATGACCCCAGCTTGTATAGCAGAATTGCAAACCACTAAGTAACCTACCTTTTGCAATTCTTGCCAAACTGAAAGCACTCAAAATGGACTGGCCCATACTGGCTACCCTCTATCATAATATTGATAAGGCTAGTAAAAAACAGTCATCCATAATACCTACCTCCTAGGCCTCACAGTTCACATACTTGTGCCTAAAGTTAGGGCATTAGATCTGCCACCTAATTCCTGGTCCCTGCAGTATTGTGAGTAATGTCTTTTAATTAATCCTTACTGGGTAATTTTCTGCTGCATACCTGCAAAAGCAAGGGGGCTGCATGGGGATTTGAATCTTCTTGTCCTTTATCCCAATGGTTCCATGTTGTGCCTCTAAACAAACCTTTTATTCTGCTTAATCATGTCCTAAGGACACATGAGGTTAATTGCAGCTGAATGTGCTGGTGTACCTACATATAATATTATTTTATATTAAATATCTCATACTGTATTAAATAACACACCAAACAGCAGAGTATGTCTTTTTTGTGGCAGTGGTTGGCAGAATAGAGGTAAATGTCTAGTGACCAAGGGGCAGAAGGTAATGACTCCAGAAAGAAGCAGTTTAAGTTTCACACCCCTTTGTATGTGGGTGTTGGATTACTTGATCTCTATAGTGTTGAAACAGGGAACATTTTTGGCCAGAAGTGGGGGATGAATGGAGTGCTTAAGGGTTTGTTTTTTGCACTTGAGGATTAGAGAGACTTCACAATAAATAAAAGGTGTTTGTAGCCACACAAAAGAAAATATTTGGAGAGGAAGGTAGTTTGGGAATCCTACAGACGGCTGGCTGATTGAAATCTTGCATGGCAACAACAGGAAGCTTAGGTTGATCGGATCATAAAACGCAACTATTTGGAAAGTTTCCTGGCGAACTGAAATATGCACGTAGGTCAAATTCCCACAGGTATTTATATTGCACTTGAACTCATTTACAGATTGTGGCTGTGGGGCCCTTGCCTTAACCTATCATACTATGGAAAGGGTTTTTTTTTTAGCTTGTGGCAGGATTTAGAAATGTAAGAAAACATAATGTTTTATACTGTAGTTAGAAATATACAACACAGAAGTAATTCTTAAGGACTAATTTACCAATATCAGTTGCAATGCTATGCTGGCTACCTTTGGTATGGGCCCATTTACTAATGCCGGAGATGTAAAAGAACAGATCAGCCGATGTTCTGCCCCTGACAGCAATCATACTTAATATAGGTAAGACAAAAACTGGTGACAGTCTCCCACTGATATCGTCAGATCGGCAATACATGCAGAGATATGATCGGTAGCCGACCGAAATTTTCTAACCTGTCCTGACCGATCACCATGGCACCATGGGTGTAGGTCAAACATGGAAATTACACTTCTCCTCTGCTCCCAAAGATTCCCTGTCTTTTAACCAGAGGTACATGCAGAAGCGGAGTACAGAGCTAGAAGATGTGGCTATGTGTTGGGCATGTCTCCTACAATGACAACATTTTGCAGGTTAGGGTCGGGTGTGGGTCGCATCATTAGTTTGCAACTTCTGGAGCTTTGTAGGTGTAGATAGCTCCCCTTTAAAGTCAGGATGCAGGTATATGCAGAAGTTGCATACAGAGCTAGAAGATGTGGCTATGTGTTCGGTTCATGTTCTACAATGGCAACATTTTGTAGGTTAGGGTTGGGTGCGGGCTTTTTTTTTTTTTTACCCGTGCATCACTATTTTGCAACATCTGGAAGGTGGACTTTGTAGGTGGAGATTGAAAACCCACACTGATCAACTGGCACAGCATGCTGGGAGTTGGAGTTTACAGCAGCAGCTGGGTAATATGTTGCACATCCCTGTTATGCCTCCTTTAGGTTTTTTGGCAAGCTGAGTTCTGATATTTTTTTAGCTCATAACATTTCAAAACCACAAGGAATTATTGTACAAATAAGACAAGTGAATGTGCTATTAGCAATGGCATTCCCCTTGCACCCGTTTGATCTACTGAAATTTACTGCACTATTTACATCTGTTAAATATGATGCATTCCACCTAATCAAGACTTGATGTGCAGAAGTATATAATAGCGGCTGTGTATACATACATCTGATTGCAAACTACTGAATCCTGGACTGTAGATTCCTGGAAAGCAGTTATTTGCTACTGGCTGCACAAATGAGAGACGGTGTATTTAACTGGGTTGAGTTGCACAACTTTTCTTTACTGGATCGGTTTATTACCAAAGTACTTGTGATTGGAACATGCTGTTTTGAACATGCTGTATATGGCACAGAATCAGCACAACAGTGCCATATATTCAGGTCCGGTTTTGGGACTGATCACTTCAGGTGAGAGGTTGTCCAACATATTAGGCCCAATCTCCCTTTTCAATATATAATGTGAGCTGGTAACTGGTCAATTGTTTAAAGGTACATATAGGGTCCAATTCATTAACTTCGAGTGAAGGAATAGAAGAAAAAATACTTTGAATTTCGAAGTGTTTTTTTGGCTACTTCGACCATCGAATGGGCTACTTTGACCTTCGACTACGACTTCGAATCGAAGGATTCGAACTTAAAATTGTTCGATAGTCGAAGTACTGTCTCTTTAAGAAAAAACTTTGACCCCCTAGTTCGCCACCTAAAAGCTACCGAACCCAATGTTAGCCTATGGGGAAGGTCCCCATAAGCTTGGCTAAGTTTTTTTGGTCGAAGGATAATCCTTCGATCGTTGGATTAAAATCCTTCCAATCGTTCGATTCAAAGGATTTAATCGTTCCATCGACCGATTATTTGTTTGATCAAACTATTTGCGCAAAATACTTCGATATTCGAAGTCGAAGGATTTTCATTCCCAGTCGAATATCGAGGGTTAATTAACCCCCCGATATTCGACCCTTGATGAATTTGCCCCATACTGTATATGGCTGAGGTTCCTTGCCTCCTCTCTTATTTGTGTGTATATGCACAAAATACAATTGTGTTAACCAAAATACCTGACATTTTTTTGAATTGCATATGTCAACCGCACCCTTTAAATATGGATGCACATGAAATATGCACAGTGTGTGACCACATAGAACACAGCTATGTACAATTCATTTTTCATGATAGCACTGGCCCAAACTTTCATAGCAACAAACATATACAGTATATACAGTGCAACACTGAACCATTCCAGCTTTCCCATTAACAGCTCTTCAGGATGCCCTGCAAAAAAATGTTTTTATTATCATAGTGACGTTGCTATTTAAAGGGGTTGTTCACCTTTGAGATAACTTTTAGTATGATGTAGAGAGTGATATTCTGAGACAATTTGCAAGTTGTTTTCATTTTTTATTATTTGGGGTTTTTGAGTTATTTAGCATTTTATTCAGCAGCTCTTCAATTTGCATCTTAAGCAATCTGGTAACTAGGGCCCGAATTACCCTAGCAACCATGCATTGATTTGAATAAGAGACGGAAATATGAATAAGAGAGGGCCTGAATAGAAGGATCAGTAATAAAAAAAGAAAGTGAAATTGTGCAGATGGAGAGTTTAAAAATCAGGGATAGTCCATGGAAATTATGAGCAATGCTGGTTCATTGACAAAAAATATCTGGCATCCATCTAGACGTAATTCGGACTCTACTATGTTTACAAGCATGTTTACATAAGAATTCTGAAACCCAATTTTTGATATTGAGTAAAAATTAGTCATTTTTTCCCCATGCTGTGCTTTCATATCAAGCAAGCATTGTTCTTTTTCTTGTTTATGTAGTTTGTGGTAGTAATAAATGACTCTCTCCCCGTCTGAGTGCCGTTTTCCAATTACACAGGCTACAGTTTTAATGTGCACCGGTGCTTCAGTGACTCATTGTATAAAAAACAGCCCTCTAGAGCTTTTTAATTGCTGAAACTGTGCAGTATTTAATTTCGAGATAATATATCACTCCTGCCTGATTAAAACACGAGGACAGACCAGCACTGAGATAAAACTTGAGACTAACAGAGCACTCGTTTTCTGTTACTGATGTAGCAACGGTCTTGGCTCAAGTTAGACTCTTCTACTAAATCTCTCATGATTACGTCAAGTCCAAAAGGAACAATTCCTATCTTTTAAATGTACAGGAAGCAAAGGCATTTCTGGAGAGCTTAATGGCCACATGAGCAATACCTTCATATAAATAAACAGAATATTTGCTGGTCTGAACTAGACTGTTACTTGGCACTTAAATGTTCAGAGTCTATATGAGTCTCCACTGTTCCTAAGCGTTTTTGGCTTTGCACAGTGTTTAATGTGTCCTCAGTTCAGATTATGTGAAGAGGGTCTTTGCGGAGATCACAAACCACAAAGAAGTGAATATAAATACTGGCTAATATATTAACTAACTTGTTATATTATTGACATAACATGACATATGACATTGCACAAGTTCTCAGCCTGAACAGCTTTCTGTAGTTTTCAAACGCAAGGTCGATAAAGGTACACCAGTAATTCTAAAAGACAAGCTGCTCTAACCTGAGTGTTTTGTAACCTTAGAGTGGCATACAGTTAGTCAGTTCGGTTTTTCAGATATGTTTGCAAATATCACATACAGGAAGTCAACACAAAGAACCAGATATTCTTAAGTTCTTGGTTCTGTTGAACACCATGGGAAAAACAACATTGCCTAGTTGACCTATAAAATATACAGAGCTGAAGTTCAGGTGGTTCAGTTACATGACAAGGGGACTCCTCAATTTGACCCTTCCCCTTTAGTCATCCCACTGAACCCCATTATTATATACCTTAATGAAACCAGGATACAGAAATGGGTGTAAAATGGGCACTTCTTCAGTGCCAGTTTAAAGGGCATGTAAAGTCTAAAATAGAATAAGGCTAGAAATGCTGTATTTTGTATACTAAATGTAAACATGAACTTACTGCACCACAAGCCTAATCAAACAAATAATTTATGCTTTCAAAGGTGGCTACAGGGGGTCATCATCTTGTAACTTTGTTAAACATCTTTGCAAGACCAGGACTGTGCACATGCTCAGTGTGGTCTGGGCTGCTTAGGGATCGTCATAAACAAAGCTGCTTGAGTTCTGCATGGCTGGGAAGTAAGGCGGGGACTCCCCCTGCTGTTCATAAGTATGATTGTTTCCCTGCAGAGCAGTTAGGGACCATCTGACAATTCCTATCCACAGCAGTAAATGAAGGGAGAATTTCACTGCATACAGTCTGCTTTCTTATAAAAACGGTACACATTTTTTAATTAAAGTATATTGGAGATAGGTTTCTTTTTCATTAAAGAAAGTAAAAATGGGATTTAATTTTTTTGCCTTTACATGCCCTTTAAACCAAGGCAATATTCTAAAGCCAGATTTGAACAAGAGATCGCTACTATGCTGTGCCGCCAACATGAGAAAAGTTCTGCATCTGCAGTGTGTCGATGATAGGAAATCCAAGCAGGCTGCCCCCTAGCACAAGCAGTAGTAGTGTCTGTATCAATCAATCCACCGTGCGTCACAGGAGAGAACCTCCTTTCTCCCTCTTCTAAACTTAGCTGTGCAGTACTCTGGCAAGGTTCTACCGCTGCTGTGACTAATGAAACTTAAATATAATATCATATGTGCACTGTTTTGATCCAGAGGAAGGTAAAAAAACCTAGCTCAAAGCCAGTGCCAATTATGTTTCAAGAAGGAAACAATTAATTCCTGACCCCAATGGTGATCAGAAACATTCTCAGGATCAAGCATTTCACATTCATTTAACATAAACAAACACAATACAGACTCTCACAATTATAATGTGTAAAGATACAGAAGCCACAAGATAACAGCGCTTTCATGAAAACATCCATATTCAGTTATTAATAGATAATATGAGAACATAAAGAAGAAAACTCCTGATATTTCACAAAATTTGCAAAATGGGGGATGTTTCTACCTGCTCAGAAGATAAGGAACTGAGGGGCTTCTTCCCCTGACATCACGTCCCTCTCTTATTCCGTCCCTAGTTGTGATGGGCGAATTTGTCCCGTTTTCGCTTAGACGAAAAAGTCACGAATTTCCTGGGAAATTCGCGAAACGACAAAATGTGAATTTTTACGCCGGCGTCCAAATCTTTTCGACGACATCGACAATGGGCACCTAGAATTGTCGCCGGCGTCGGAATTGTCTCCGGCGTCAAAAAAGTGCTGTACGATCTGAAAAAAAATACAAATACCTTGAAAACCTCTAAATATTTTAGTTTTTTGGATAATTTGTAGCGGAAAAAAATCTGAAAGCCTCTAACATTCTTATCATATAAATTTCTACCCTGTTAGATTTGGCAAGAAAAAGGGTCAGTATTTTGGCATCTAGTCTAATGGCTGAGAGTAAACAACAGCTTTGGAAGTGGGATTTTTATTGTGACCTTCATGCACAACATATTGTAGTCTAAATTGCATTAAATCAGAGCACTTTATTTAATGATTCATTTAGCCGTTTCATGACTTTCGTGCTGGATTCTTAACAAAAACATCCTTGATTTCTTTCAGACGATACCTTGTTTTGAAGAATATGTGTATTTTCCAAAATCCATCTGTCCTGCATAGTATTGATCTTGTGCCTATGTGGCAAGTCGTTTGTGGTGTGGGCCGCAAAAGGCAGTGTTTGGCTACGATAATATCCAAGTGTCCTGGTTGTGGAGAAAAAAAATGTACTATTGTGCACATTCCAATGGTTGGAAAAAGCTAAACTACAAAAAAGCAGAACTATTGAGATGTCTTAAAAGAAAAACATGTTTATTACAGTAAATGGCCTTTTTGGGAAATACGTACCAACGGCACAGGATCCGTCTCCAAGGGAAGGATAACTTGTATAACTCTTATTAACGATAAAAACTGCAAACTTGGCTGCACAATTACTACTTAGGGGGACAGGCTACAATCATTACTACTGCTTCACTGTAATAGGCCTAACCAAAGTAGTAGTATATATTGGTGGGTCCATGTGGTAATGAGAGCAACCCATAATTGTTTGCTGTAACTTAAAGGTTAGGGCAATGATTAGCCTCTTAGATCCCCTCATTAATGAGGGTGTTATTATGGTCTATTTAAAACCCAGAAGATCCCCAGTGAGGACAGAGAACCCCCACTAGTGTAGAAATTAGCCAGTGCTATTAGATTACTTAATAAGTGTGACTATGGAACATGAAATAATAAGGGCCTAGTTAGTGAGCAGCAACATCCCAATATAAAAACCAAAGAAGTTTTTTAATTTTTACCGATAATATGTGGGGTTTGGGTGCTCATGCCCCGGACCTACAGCTCAAGGTGGAGGTATCCAACCAAAGGAGAAAAACGGCAGGCACACACAGATCCCACAAGCAGGCTTGTAAAAGAACTGAGGACTTTAGGCCACAAAAATAGAAAATTACATTGCCTTATGCGTTTTGTGCCAACAGGTACTTAATCATAGGTTTCATGAGTTAGTTAGTGAGCAGCCCATATCATCAGCTAGGAGCATTAGTATCCCACTATGATTTGATATTTGTGGTACCATATTTCCCTATTCTGTATAATACATTTCTTCCTGTTAAAAAGGACTCTGACCTATTTATCTCTGTGTGTAAAGTGTTACTACACCCATTGTTTACACTGCAAGAGTTTTACCTGGGAGATGGGGTCAAATGTATCCCATGATTTACATGGAGCATCCAATACGTTACTTAAATAGTACAGAACATCTGATACAGAATTTAATGTAAAGGCTTCTGTATTACAATTATTTGCTGCCAGGCAGATTTATATAAAGTTTTAGCAGTTCTTGTTGTGCTTCTGGTCTGCAAAACTGAAAACAAGAGAACAAAGAGACCAACTAAAACTATGTTAATTATTTATCTATGACTGATAATTACTAACCGATAATTACTAGTCCAACTGCCCCCCTCCAGACTCCAAATAGTGGGACAGTAATTGACAATACCACATGGGGTAATCTGAAATGCAGATGTAATACAGTGAAATCGGTGAAGCCCTTGAGGATGTTGGGTGTTGTAAAAAATCTCCTGGTGGATCACATCTGGTCTGCATGTCAACAGTTGGTCAGTTCTGTTTTTAATCTTTGAAATAGCTTCCTCTCAGCCATTTCTTCTACTGTGTTCAGCAATAAACTGCATCATATGTGTATAGATCTACTCTAGGGTAAGTCCACACTGGGCGTTTTGGGGAGATTTGGTCGTCTGGCGACTAATCGCCTCGTCTTTGTGGTGACCAATCTCCTGACTCTGCACCGGCTTAAAATGAAAAAAAAAAACGCCGGCGCTAATCACACGTGGCGGTTCATTTTCCGAAGTTGCCCGAAGTTGCCTTGGAAACTTCGGGCGACTTTGTTTGCCGAAGTTGCCTCGGAAACGTTGGGCGACTTCGGAAAACGAATCGCCGCGGGTGATTAGCACCGGCGTTTTTTCATTTAAGACGGCGCAGAGTGAGGGAAGGCGTTTGGGGAGATTGGTCGCTGCTCTGTCACTATTGGGTGTCCCGCTGTCACTATTCTGCGCAAAAGGAGAAAGGGGGAGCAGGACTATTTCCTTGATTGTACAACAATCAGTACGATCTCACCCACAGTCGCAGTATCTCTCTGGCTTTTACCCCACCGTCTTAGGAATCCACAGCCTCCCTCCTGTTGGTTCTGTGTTTCGAAGCTCCGCACTCCGGGAACCCTCCTCTCTTGTCGTTGGGTTAATTCAGCGTGCATGAACTGCAGCTAAAGTTCAGCTAATATTAAGCCTGATACGTCTGAGCTGCTACTATTTGAACAATGATTTCCTATAGTCCCAGTCAAGTAACTTTTAGCTAGTGTGTTTAGGGCTTAGGCACTTGTCATAACGTAGTTGTCTTTTTTAGGATTTGTTTTTTTTTTATTGAAAATACATTGTACATCCTCACTTTTTATTGTTTTGCCTAAATACAAGTTATACAGTTAGGTCCATAAATCTTTGGACAGAGACAACTTTTTTTCTAATTTTGGTTCTGTACATGACCACAATGAATTTTAAAGGAAACAACTCAGATGTGTTCAGAGACACTGTCTGCTCAAATCCAGCTAAATGCAGTCACATGGATGGGGAGGCATCTCATAATGACCCAAAACATACAGCCAAAGCAACCCAGGAGTTTATTAAAGTCAGCCACCTAATCTGAACCCAATTGAGCTGCATTTCACTTGTTGAAGACTAATCTTCGGACAGAAAGGCCACAAACAAACAGTAACTGAAAGCCACTGCAGTAAAGGCCTGGCAGAGCATTTAAAAGGAGGAAACCCAGAATCTGGTGATGTCCATGAGTTCAAGACTTCAGGCTGTCATTGCCAGCAAAGGGTTTTAAACCAAGTATAAGAAATTAACATTTTATTTTCAGTATTTTAATTTGTCCAATTACTTTCGAACCCCTGAAATGAAGTGATTGTGTTAAACAAATGCTTTAGTTCCTCACATTTTTATGCAATCGTTTTGTTCAACCCATTGAATTAAAGCTGAAAGTCTGCAGTTCAACTGCATCTGAGTTGTTTCATTTAAAATTCATTGTGGTAATGTACAGAACCAAAATTAGAAAAAAAAGTTGTCTGTCCAAATATTTGTGTGTGTGTGTGTGTGTGTGTGTGTGTGTGTGTGTGTGTGTGTGTGTGTGTGTGTGTGTGTGTGTGTATATATATATATATATATATATATATATATATATATATATATATAGTCAAATACAAGAGTCCTCTGCACTCAACCCATTATCAATATATTTAAGACAGCGACATTTTGTGCATACTGCTACTAAAAATGCCTTACCCTTTAAACAAAACAGGGATTGTTTGTCCATATATTGCAATATATTTAAGCTGGCCAACTACGTCAAAGTCATCCCATATCTGGCCAGTCCTATGCTCAATTTTATCTGATTCATTAAGAATTCTATTGCTTCATTATACATTTTACAAAGGGACTGGGTATTACCTGCAACTTAACTTGCTGCTTTCAAAGTAAACCTCCATACTTGGCTGCCCTTTTATTAGACACAGGGTGGGATCACCTGACTATAGTTATTATTCTCTGTAATAATAAAACAGTATTAGACACCAGTGGGATCACCTGACTATAGCTGGGAAGGGTGGGAGCTACAACATGGAGCTGGTCACTGCTCCTGTATAACTATAACAAACAAGGGAAAGTTGTGCTCACCACTATTTTTTAAAACCATTAGGCGGGGGTGCAATGAGGGTGTGACCACAAAATACATATAGTCAAATACAAGAGTCCTCTGCACTCAACCCATTATCAATATATTTAAGACAGCGACATTTTGTGCTACTGCTACTAAAAAATGCCTTACCCTTTAAACAAAACAGTGATTGTTTGTCCATATATTGCAATATATTTAAGCTGGCCAACCACGTCAACGTCATCCCATATATCCCAATATATATATATACACACACATTTTTTTAATACAGTAACCTAATTCTAATGTATTGTGACCTTAAACCTTAACTCTCAGCTCAGCTACTTGTTATGGCAAAATATTTATCTGTACCCATTTATTTTTTAGGTTTTCCATAAATCCCCCCTAAAATAGCTGTGTCTGACTTCAAATGAGGTGAAATTTCTTGGTGATCACTAGTGTTCACTCATTCCAAATGTGGAAACGTCCCCCTTTTTTCATGATTTATACATTTGTAACTTCCTTGCAGAACCTTGCACGAACCGTCACAAATGAAAAACACCTGGCGTCAGAATTACAGAAACTTGCCAGATGAATTTCTGTCCAGAGCAGCAAACTTGTAGTCAGTTGGTCGGTTCAAGTCCTGCTTTTATTGGCCTGGTTTCTAAGAATGATTTTTTTTTTACAGCAAAGCTGTAGTAAAACAACATATTATGCAATGTTTCTTTTTTCTTTTCTAGGAAGGACATGGTGAAACGGTAGGTTTCTCATTTTTAAATTAAACAAAATTTAAGTTCAAGATTTGACTGGTGTTGGTGTACATTAAAATATTTCTTAGGCAAATATATTTTGTGGTATATTTTTACGATTTTAAGAAAATCACAGGCACAACAGAGCACAGTGCAAGCAGGATTAACCTTGCATGTTTATTCCAAAAGTGATATTTCGGGGACATGCCCCTTCATCGGTATAAGCAGTATTTAAACTTACACTTGGGGCAGATTTATTAAGGGTCCAATTTCGAAGTAATCTGAGTTTTTTTGAACTCCCATAACTTCGAAATTCAAATAAAAAAAGAACAATCTAAATTTATTTTAAAAAAATCACTTAGGGTGAATAGGCTGTATTCGAATCGTTCAAATTGAAGTTTTAGCGCATTTGATCAAATTCTAAATGAAGTATAAGTCCACCAAATGACCTTCTTGGAGATCCCCCATAGGCTAAAACAGCAATTCGGCAGGTTTCAGATGGTCGAAGTTATTATTTTATTATTATTATTATTATTATTATTAACATGTATTTATATAGCGCCAACATATTGCGTAGCACTGTGTGAAGTTGAAGTTTTAAAGAGACAGCACATGATAAATTTTGATATTCGAATGGTCAAATTTTTTTTGGCCTATTCGAGAGTCGAAGTACACAAAAATAGCCCGAAATTCAAATTTTTTTACCTTGAATTTTCACTTTGACCCTTGATAAATCTGCCCCTTAATGACATCATAGAAAATATGCATATTTAGAAACCACAACTAAAAAAACCTTATTAAACCTGTGTCTATAACACAACAAGAAAGCTAGATGCCCAGACTTCCATATACTGTAGCTGCCCACATAGGATTTCCCATTATTTTTTTGTGATCACTGGTGGTAAAAGTTTTTTTTTAATTACCTTTAGCTATTAAGTTTTGGAGATTCATGGGACACCACCTGTGCTACTTATTTACCTCGAACACTTAGGCGCAGATTTATCAAGGACCGAAGTGAAAATTCAAAGTAAAAAAATTCGAATTTTGAGCTAATTTTTGTGTACTTCGACTAGGCAATAGTCTAAATTCGATTTGAATTTGAAAAAAATCAAATTTGAATATCAAAATGTATCATGTACTGTCTCTTTTAAACTTCGACTTCGACAATTGGCCACCTGAAACCTGCTGAATTGCTGTTTTAGCCTATGGGGGACTTCCTAGAACCTATATGGAGTCAATTGATGAATTGAAGTTCTTTTTTTTTTAAAAAATACTTTGAATCATAACGATTCACCCGCAAATTGATTTTTTAAATAAATTTCTGTTGGTCTTTTTTTCATTTTATTAGATTTTCGAAGTTATTGGAATTCAAAAAAACTCCAATTACTTTGAAATTCGACCCTTGATAAATCTGCCCCATAAAAATTACATTTGCTAGGAGTCATGCCTAGAGGTTATTTTGTATTGGAAAGCATAATCCTTCTCACATCCTGAATTGTTCTGATTCATACTTCTGTTTATGAAGGAAAGTCCCAGGCTTTAGTGAAAGAGCAGAAGTTTGCAGGAGGCTATAGAGTTCAGTTATGTTAAATTCCCATTTCAATCCCTTCCTTTAAAATTATGCCATTTTATAGCTAAAAATGTAAAATACATTGAATGGATTGCTAGTTAAAACGAAACCTGGCAACAATACAAGATGTCATAAATTATTCGGGGAATTACGTGGGGATTTTGTTTTCCCTAATGTTTCCTACAGATGACTCTCCAGGAACGATCAGTTTAATACAGGAAAAAGCCATTGAGTTTGCAGTTGCTGAGGATTTTTTTCTATTTAAAGAGGAAGCTGTAATGGCAAATAAATGAATATTTATGTTATAAAGTACACTTACATGTTGCTGTCAGCATTTTGTTTTACTTTGCTCAACAGAACAAATGAGCAAAATTAGATGTTTTCATTAATATGGATTTTTTTTTAAATATAAATTGTTTTAGTGTATCAGTTTACAGAGAGATTGCTGTATACTGTGTCAGAGAAATAATATCCAACCCCTGTTTAAATGATGTATTAATCATATTTTGGAGCATTATGGTCCGAAATCAAGAAATCATTTAGTAATTTAGTTGGTCGGTTTATGTACCAAACATGGGTTAGAAAGCTAAAGCCTTATTAAATAGGAATGGGGATAAGTCACTCCTTCTTCTGTGTAGGAACTGTAGAAATATCACACAGGCAGGGTTGTAACATAGTACCATAGTAGGTTGAAAAAAAGAAATGCGTCAATCTAAAGCCTCTCCAATTTGCCTCATAGGGGGGGAAAAATTCCTTCCTGACTCAAAGATGCAATGGGACCAGTCCCTGGATCAACTTGGACTATGAGCTATCTCCCATAACCCTGTATTCCCTCACTTGCTAAACACCATCCAACCCCTTCTTAAAGCTATCTAATGTATCAGCCTGTACCACTGATTCAGGGAGACAATTCCACATCTTCACAGCTCTCACTGTAAAAAACTCTGTCTGAATATTTAGGTGGAACCTCCTTTCTTCTAATCGGAATGGGTGACCTCGCGTCAGCTGGAAAGACCTACTGGTAAATAAAGCATTAGAGATTTTATATATTTATACATAGTTATCATATCACCCTCTTCTCCAGCATGAACATCCCCAACTTGGCCAGTCTTTCCTCATAGCTAAGATTTTCCATACCTAAAACTGTACGGCATATTCTACAAGGGGTCTTACCAGTGCTCTATACAGTGGAAGAATTACCCCCTCCTCCCGAGAATCGATATCCCTTTTAATACAGCTCAAGACTAGTGATGAGCGAATAAATTCAGCAGGCATGGATTTGCAGCAAATTACTGCGTTACTCTGCCCATGAATGTTTTCGCGAAAATCAGTTGAAAATTTGCCGGCGTGAAATCCTCGGTGCGCATGAAAAAAGTCTTTTGTCAAAATTATTCAGACGCCCATTGACTTTGATGCATTTGGAAAAATAGTCACGCCTATAAAAATTGCCGCTTGCATCAAAAATTGTTGTGCGTCAAAATTATTTTGACGCCCATTGACTTCAATGTGTTTCTCGAATTTTTCGCCGATTCACCCATCACTACTCTAGACCTTGTTTCCCCTTGATGCTGCTGACTGGCATTGCTTGCTAAAGCCAAGTTTATCACCTAAAGGACTCCAAGGTCCTTTTCCATTATGGATTTGCCTAGTGCAGTCCCATTAAGGGTAAATGTGGATATTTTAACATCCCAGGTGCAGGACTTTACATTTATCAACATTGAATCTCATTTGCCACTTAGCTGCCCAGATTGCCAGTTTGTCAAGATCCTGTTGCAAGTGCCACATCCTGGATGAAATTAATTGGGCTGATAGTTTTGTGTCCTCTGCAAACACTGATACATTACTTACAATAACCTCCTCTAAGTCATTAATGAACAAGTTAAATAAAAGTGGACCCAATACCCAGCCCTGAGGAACCCCACTAAGAACCTTACTCCAAGTAGAGAATGTCCCATTAACAACCACCCTCTGTACCCGATCCTGTAGCCAGTTTCCTATCCACGTGCAAACGACTTCATTAAGCCCAAGAGACCTTAGTTTAGAAAGCAGTCGTTTGTGGGGCACAGTATCACACGCTTTGGCTTGAATATGATCCCTTAAGATTTCAAATAATTTGCCTACCACAGATGTAAAATGTACTGCCCTATAATTGCCAGCCTGAGATCGTAATCCCTTTTTAAATATTTAAATGACGTCAACTTTCCTCCAATCCATAGGTACCATACCAGATGAAAGAGAGTCAGAGAAAATCAGAAATAGAGGTCAGTCTAAAACTGAACTAAACTAATCTATGGGATGTAAGAATAGAGGATATGATGTAGATAACAAGAGGATATGCAGGTAAAGGATCAGTTTTCTGGAAACCCATTATCCGGAAAGCTCTGAATAAAAGGAAAGCCGTCTACCTTTGACTCTATAGTAGGCAAATGATTGTAATTTTTAAAAATGATTTCCCTTTTCTCTGTAATAATAAAACAATGCCTTGCACTTGATATTAACTAAGCTGCATGTTGGTGCCAAAACAATCCTGTTGGGTTTATTTTAGGTTTAAATGTTTTAGCAGATTTATGGTGATCTAAATTATGGAAAGATCCCTTATCCATTAATGCTAGTTCACCATCCTAGATATCGCAAAATTACTTTTGGCAACTGAACACACAAGGAAACTCTTGATAAACATTTTTGAAGTTTTGCAATGACATAAAGATTTTAATGTGCATCAATGCAAAATTAAAGGAGAACTAAAGGTTAATTAAACAAGTAGGCTAGAAATGTTGTAAATAATGTTTTGGGATTATATACCAGCCCAAGACATCCATAGCCCTTTCGCAGTAAAGATCTGTGTCTCCAAAGATGCCCCAGTAGCTCCCCATCTTCTTTTCTGCTGATTCACTGCACATGCTCTGTGCTGCTGTCACTTACTGAGCTTAGGGACCCACTCACAATATACAGTACATATAGAATAGAAATGTCACAATATAAGGCTGATTAGTAATTAATACAGATAATTACTACATGGCAGCACAGAAACCAGTGCAATTAGCATCAGAATTTAATAATCAGCAAACCTGTAGCATCAGCTTATATTACAGGCCAACTTCATTTTTAGAAAATTTGCAACGACCCCTAAGCTTAACTTCTCAACAGCCAATCAGAGCCCACTGAGCATGTGAGTGTCACAGACACTTTCCAAGATGGTGACCCCCTGTGACAAGTTTGAAGTCCTGGATCATTGCTGCTATTGACAAGCTCAAACTTTAGGCTGGTGCAATACGTTCAGTATATAAAATATGGCATTTATAGCCATATTAATTTTTTGGGTTTAGTTCTCCTTTAATATGCCAAAATTGGTTGTACTTCTGTCTTAGTCAAATTTGTCAGTTTTAACAAATAAATAAAGTGCCAAGTCTTCCGACATCCAACTGTTTCTCCAGGTGTAAGGAGTACACTGATCAATATGATCCTGGGCCCTTTGTGTTTTTTTGGGTCAATCCACTCATTACTTTAGGTCAGCTGTAGACATTTAGGAGCACTCATATAATTCTAAATGGGAAAAATGTGCATTTTGGTCCTGTTCAGAAAACCATTCCAAATACAATACATTTGTCATTTATGCATGCACATATGTGTGTGTATATGTATATATATATGTATATCTTCAGTATTTGCAGGTGGATATTAAACTGGTAAATGGTTGTTAAATGTAACTTTATATTTATTGTATTGCCTTACCTGCAAAATTATGTTATTGTAGGGTTGTGTGTAATCCAGTTTGCTGGGAGTAAGAGAAAACAAACCACAGCGCAGCCTAGTGTCACATTTCTGAACTGTTTTTTTTCTATTACATTTAATCAACATATTTTGAATGCCAAGAACTAAATGAGAATTTTGTCTGTAAAGAATTTTTCATACATAATATAATATGTTTTCTATTTTTAATCCCATACAAAGAGATCAGAAGCTAAACTGTAAAATCTACTTTTAATTCTCTGTTTCCCGGTGTGCACTAAATTCTAGTGATGGGCGAATTTATTCTCACGGCGCGAATTCGCAGCGAATTCGCAGCGAATTCCAGCGATTCGCTGCCGGCGATTAAATTTGTGAAACCGCTGCCAAAATTCGCCAGCGTCAAAAAAATGGACACCAGCATCAAAAACAAGATGCCGGTGCTGTCTTGCGAATTTTTCGCCGTTTCGTGATTTTGGCGGGGAAATTTGCGAATTTTGTAAGCAAAGCGAAATGCCCCAAATTCGTCCATCACTAATAAATTTCTGTCTGAAGAAGACTTGGCTCTGAATTCAGACTAGACTGAAATGTCTTATGTTCACATTCTGTTAGTAAGTCAGATTTGCTTTGCCTCATCTTTATCTCACATTGTTAATTTCAGGATATTAGTCTAGCAATGCTAAGAATTTAATTTATGGCAATTTTTTTTGGAAAAGAAGGTTTTCGTACAGCACCGGTAGATTAAAATGCCTTTATTGATACATTACGTGGCTAGCGGACCAGGCTGTTTGCCATGTAATGTATCAATAAAGGCATTTTAATCTACCGGTGCTGTACGAAAACCTTCTTTTTGGATTAATGGTGGATTATGGACCACTGACGGAACATGCTCCCAGTACTGCATTCATATTGGGGGATTTCAGCTGACTCAAGCAAACAAGTATTGGCAATTTTTTTGGGCCAGGAATGGAATTCTAGAAAGCTTGGGACCAGGAATTTTCTGGATAAGGGATCCTCCTTAATTTGAATCACCGTACCATAAATATGCTAAAAATCATTTAGACATTAAGGGGCCCATTTACTTAGCTCGAGTGAAGCAATAGAATAAAAAAAAACTTTGAATTTCGAATGTTTTTTTGGCTACTTCGACCATTGAATTGGCTACTTCGACCTTCGACTTCGACCCAAACGATTTGAACTAAAAATCGTTCAACTATTCGACCATTTGATAGTCGAAGTATTGTCTCTTTAAAAAAAACTTCGACCCCCTACTTCGCCACCTAAAACCTATCGAAGTGCAATGTTAGGAAGATCCCCATAGGCTTTCTAATGTTTTTTTGGTCGAAGAAAAATCGTTCGATCGATGGATTAAAATCCTTCGAATCGAACGATTCTAAGGATTTAATCATTTAATCGAACGTTTTTTCGTTCGATCGAACTATTTGCAGTAAATCCTTCGACTTCGATATTCGATTCGAAGAATCTACATTCGCCAGTCGAATATCGAGGGTTAATTAACCCTCAATATTCGACCCTATGTAAATCTGCCCCTGAATAAACCCAGTAGGATTGTTTGTCTCAAATTATGAATAATTATATATTAGTTAGGATAAATGCACTGTTTTATTATTACAAAGAAAAAGGAAATCATTCAAAATTTGAATTATTTGCTGAAAATTGCCTCTATAGGAGAAGACCTTCTTGTAATTCGGAGCTTTCTGGATAACAGATTTCCAGATAAGAGGTCCTATACCTGTAACTGGAAGATAAAAAGTATATATGAAAAGTATATATGAAATATATTTTGGAGAATAACTAATACAATTATTACATTATTACAGAGGCAATGACTTACATGTAAGTCTGATACTTGATAATCCTTGATTTATCTTCAAGGATTCAATTAAGGTTGGTTCAGTTCTCTATTCGTGGAAATTGAAGTCATACATTAATTTATAAAAGTAAAAAAATGTTTTTGCCATCTGGGAAAAAGACTTAGATACAACTAGTCATGATGAGACTATACTGAAGATAATGAAGGTAGTCTAGTAACTGATGTAGTAAGAAGTAAATATATTTTTACAAATTATTTTAAATTATTGTTTTGTGTTTAATCCATTCAAAACAAAACCTAAACAGTAGCTACTCCAAGTAAGTCACAAGTGATATATACATTTGGGCTCTACATACAGTGATCTTGAGAAACAGCTTAATCTCTGATACAATAACATATAAACAATGGAAATGGCAAAAAAAAAAACGAAAAATTGCAAAATGCATTGAAGTCAACGGGCAGCAAAAAACATTTTACATTTTATTTTTTCTCACTCCAAATGCATTGAAGTCAATGGGTGTTTTTTTTTCTTATGGCGACTTTTTTGTCTAAGTGACAATTTTGTCTTGGTGACTTTTTTGTTGCGGCAACATTTTTCAGTTTGCAGATGTTGCAGAAGCACGGAATTTGGGTGTAAATCCATGCCTGGTGAAACAATTTGCTTATCATTAGAGGTTAAATGTCAGATTTGGTGAGGACTAGGTGATCATTATATACGAATACGTAAAACCACAGATTTAAAAGAAGGTATAATTTTGTGTTCATATTGCTGTACATTTAGAAATACATTGTTTACACATTCCCTTTTTATGATTGTTTGCTTATATAAATAAATATATATATATATATATATATATATATATATATATATATATAATACACAAAAGCCATGAATATCTTGTAAATTATATCCTTATAAACGGTGAGTTCTGATGTCATCAGTTATAAACGGTGAGTTCTGATGTCATTTCTGTCACATGACTCACCGAAACGTGTGTATTATAATAACTAAAGTACCCCCTGTTGCAAAATATGAGGATATTAGAAGTTACCTCGGAGTTCGATGGCCTCGTGTTTTTATATGGTCATGAAACTTCTTGGTAACTTATAATATCCTTATATTTTACAAGAGGGGGTACTTTATTCACTATATATAATAAAATTAGAAGCAATAGAGGGTAAAATAAACACATCGTAGGGATGACTGTGTACTGGGGTTAGGTTCAAGCTCTCTATCTCAGAAAAGACACCCCCGCTCCAGGTGTGACAAGGTAATCCAATGATTCAAAGCAACTGAGAGAAAGCACACCAAGCAGATTTACTGCTAAGTGGTTTATTGTTCACACAACATGTTTCGGGCTACTCGCCCTTTATCAAATGATAGGTTGTGTGAACAATAAACCACTTAGCAGTAAATCTGCTTGGTTTGCTTTCTCTCAGTTGCTTTGAATCAGAGGGTAAAAGTAATTTAATGATTCACCATTGCCACATTCAGTAATCAAAGTACTGTATCAGAAATGACTATATACAATTTTACCAAAACTTATTCAAGCGTCATTTCCCCAGCCAAAGACTTTGGCTAAAAAGGTGGATTGTGAAATAATCATCCCATTCCTTCTTCCCATCAGCCATTAGTCATTTACTCCCAACCCCCTCACCCATTCTTTTCACTGTTCACTTTTTCTGTGCGACATTAGATTTTTTGCTACTAATTTAAAGGGACACTCCAATAACAGTGTTTGAAATGTTATTTATAAATTGAATTAGATTAAATATTTTATTCCTCAGGCTGGCTGCCAGCCCAATTTAACACATGAGCAGTACAAACACACTATATCCACAAAAATCTCTAGATACATACCTGTCCAAAATCTTATTCTAAAACCAATGATAGCAGTTTTCTTTTTTTAAAATCTTTGTTTCTATAACAGTGTGTTATTCTGGGAGGGATTGAAATTAGTTGCAGGAACATTGTCGGTGGGATTTACTTCTATTCAGCCTGCTGACTTCTTCTTACTTCTTACTGTATATCCCTGGATTTCATGTTTAATTTGGAAAAGGACTTTTATTATACAGATTTTTGTGTCTGGGTGACAGGTTCACTTTAAAAGTAGCTAATTGATACAATAGTTGTTAATATTCCACCAGATGCTGCAGAGAAATTAATCAACTGCTGTAACTGTATCAACTAAATGTAGCAAATTGTAACAGTTGAGAATCTACCTGGATCACTGAGCTGCCAGAATGACACACTAGTAGAGATGTCGCGAACTGTTCGCCGGCGAACTTGTTCGCGCGAACATCGGGTGTTCGCGCTCGCCGGAAGTTCGCGAACGTCGCGCGACGTTCGCCATTTTGGGTTCGCCATTGTTGGCGCTTTTTTTTGCCCTCTCACCCCAGACCAGCAGGTACATGGCAGCCAATCAGGAAGCTCTCCCCTGGACCACTCCCCTTCCCTATAAAAACCGAAGCCCTGCAGCGTTTTTTCACTCTGCCTGTGTGTGCTGAAGAGATAGTGTAGGGAGAGAGCTGCTGCCTGTTAGTGATTTCAGGGACAGTTGAAAGTTTGCTGGCTAGTAATCGTTTTGATACTGCTCTGTTATTGGAGGGACAGAAGTCTGCAGGGGTTTGAGGGACATTTTAGCTTAGGTAGCTTTGCTGGCTAGTAATCTACCTTCTACTGCAGTGCTCTGTATGTAGCTGCAGTGGGCAGCTGTCCTGCTTCTGATCTCATCTGCTGACTGCTGCAATAACAGTAGTCCTTGTAAGGACTGCTTTTATTTATTTTTTTGTTGTTTTACTACTACTACTACTACTACTACTATAAGAGCCCAGTGCTATTAGTCTAGCAGTGTTGGGGAGTGGGACTGGTGTGCTAATCTGCTGCTCCTAGTAGTTCAGCAGCACCAACTTTAATTTTTTTTTTTAATATTCATTTTTTTTTTATTTTACTTTTTTTTATTTTACTACCGCTGTAGTAGTGTATAAGTTGACCTTTTAGGCATTATTTGCCCTGTAGGCATTATTTGCACACTGTTTTCTTCAACCCGCCATCGAGCTGTGTGACCTTGTTCACATTCTGTCTAAATATCCATAATATTACCGTCTCCAGAAAAATCACCGGAGTCTTTTTTTTCAAGCAGCCATAATATATTTTACGTAATCCGTATCCACCGCTGTAGTAGTGTATACGTTGGCCTTGTAGGCATTATTTGCACACTGTTTTCTTCAACCCGCCATCGAGCTGTGTGACCTTGTTCCCATTCTGTCTAAATATCCATAATATTACCGTCTCCAGAAAAAACACCGGAGTCACTTTTTTCAAGCAGCATTCATATATTTTACGTAATCCGTATCCACCGCTGTAGTAGTGTATACGTTGACCTTGTAGGCATTGTTTGCCCAGTTTTTTTGGCCACAGCCACTGAAGCACAGAGGCCAGAAAAAATATGCCATATAAATGCTGAAAATAGTCATTTTTTGCCATACGTTGACTCAACGTATATGGCAAAAAATGACTATTTTCAGCATTTATGTGGCATATTTTTTCTGGCAACTGTGCTTCAGTGGCTGCAACCAAAAAAACTGGGCAAACAATGTCTACAAGGTCAACGTATGGCGAAAAATTACTATTTTCAGCATTTATATGGCATATTTTTTCTGGCAACTGTGCTTCAGTGGCTGCGTCCAAAAAAACTGGGCAAACAATGTCTACAAGGTCAACGTATGGCGAAAAATGACTATTTTCAGCATTTATATGGCATATTTTTTCTGGCAACTGTGCTTCAGTGGCTGCGTCCAAAAAAACTGGGCAAACAATGCCTACAAGGTCAACGTATGGCAGTTGTTTAAAGAGAACAGTAGATTACTAGCCAGCAAAGCTACCTAAGCTAAAATGTCCCTCAAATCCCTGCAGACTTCTGTCCCTCCAATACAGAGCAGTATCAAGCAGATTACTAGCCAGCAAACTTACTATCATCTGTCCCTGAAATCACTAACAGCTCTCCCCCTACACTATCTCTTCCAAGCACACACAGGCAGATTTTTCAGATACATTTTTGCCCTTGATCCCCCTCTGGCATGCCACTGTCCAGGTCGTTGCACCCTTTAAACAACTTTAAAATCATTTTTCTGGCCAGAAATGTCTTTTCTAGATGTTAAAGTTCGCCTTCCCATTGAAGTCTATGGGGTTCGCGAACCGTTCGCGAACCGCTCGCATTTTTGCGCAAGTTCGCGAATATGTTCGCAAACTTTTTTTCCGACGTTCGCTACATCCCTACACACTAGACAGGAACATTAAACTTTAAACTTACATTTTGGGAGAACAGTAAAAAAAAAGAAGATGGAAAGTAATTGAAAAAAAATCTTTGTTGATGCTGAACAATCTGAAAACAAATTAATTGAAAAAAGGTGTTTGGAAGGTGAGCAACCCCTTTAAAACACTAAAAAGCCAGAATTTAGTCTCAGTTCATTTCATGAGCAGTTTACAGCACAAAATATTAATGGCATCTTTGATTCATTTTAATGGATTCAAATATTTACTGATTTGCAGATGCTTGGTTAATCAACCTGCTAAGACTTGGCTAAAACAGAAGTTATAAAGTTAGGGCTTTGGAAAGTCTTGGGGGGATTACTCATTAGGGGGCACATTTACTAAGCTCGAGTAAAGGATTCGAAGTAAAAAAACTTTGAATTTTGAAGTATTTTTTAAACCATCGAATGGGCTACTTCAACCTTCGACTACGACTTTAAATCAAACGATTCTAAGTAAAAATCGTTCAACTATTCGACCATTCGATAGTCGAAGTACTGTCTCTTTAAGAAAAAACTTCGATCCCCTAGTTCGCCGCCTAGAAGCTACCGAAGTCAATGTTAGCCTATGGGGAAGTCCCCATAGGCTTAGGTAGCTTTTTTAGGTCGAAGAAAAATCGTTCGATCAATGGATTAAAATCCTTTGAATCGAACGATTCGAAGGCTTTAATCGTTCGATTGAACGAATAACGCTAAATCCTTCGACTTCGATATTCGAAGTCGAAGGATTTAACTTCGACAGTCGAATATCGTGGGTTAATTAACCCTCGATATTCGACCTTAAGTAAATTTGCCCCTAGGTGTCATACTTAGCTTTCTAAAATTAGAAATAACAACTTTGCAGAAATAAACTGCTCAGTAGTTACTACTACTACGTACCTGTTTGCTGAATGAAGGACGATTAGCAAAATACTTTGTAAAATGTAGTTGAGAACAAAAGGGGCCGATTCATGAAGCTCGAGTGAAGGATTCGAATGAAAAAAATTCGAATTTCGAAGTATTTTTTTGGTACTTCGACCATCGAATTGGTTAAATTCGTTCGAATTCTAACGAAATCGAACGAATCGAACGAAAAATCGTTCGACTATTCGACCATTCGATAGTCGAAGTACTTCCCCTTTAAAAAAAACTTCGACCCTCTACTTCGGCAGGTAAAACCTACCGAAGTCAATTTTAGCCTATGGGGAAGGTCCCCATAGGCTTGCCTGTGATTTTTTGATCGAAGGATTTTCCTTCGATCGTTGGATTAAAATCCTTCGAATCGTTCGATTCGAAGGATTTAATCGTTCGATCGAACGAAAAATCCTTCGATCGATCAATCGCAGGATTAGCGCTAAATCCTTCGACTTCGATATTCGAAGTCGAAGGATTTCAATTCGAGGGTCGAATTTCGAAGTATTTTTAACTTCGAAATTCGACCCTTAATGAATCTGCCCCCAAAAGTTCTTTCTTAAGATTTAAGGGAAGTGTATTGAGGCATTTACCAAATGACTAATTAATTGGGGATTTTTTTCATTTTAAACAAACAACAGTCTATTTTTAGCTCTGCCATTAATACAAGGCTGAAATATTGTATAGGTTTTCCTTTCACGTTTGAAGTAGACAATTAGTCTGAACTAATGGCTGTTTGTCTAAAACTAGATAGTTTAATTGAATCTGGCAATATTTCTATGTCTTACTCAACTGAAAGGTAAAAAAACAAGGTTAATAATTAGACTTTTGACATGTTTTCAGGCATGCACCATATATAAGAAAATGATAGTTTTAATGATACAGTTGAGTAAAGTGGAAACTAAAAATAGAGTAAGAAGGTGCACACCCTAAAAATAAAGTATGAGGTGCTAATCCATAGGTGACTCCCCATGAGGGTCTCCAAACATATTTATAAATGAACAAGAACGGATTGCACACTCAATTTTCAAAATTCAAAAAAAGTTAATAATATTTATTACAGAAAAAAGAGGGGTAACAGAAATTACAAAAAAAAGAAAAAGCCTTTTTCTTTTTGATTATTTATTATTTGTAAAACCACTATGGTCGACACGCATTGGGCTTACTTATTATTTTTATAATTTCTGTTACCCCTCTTTTTTCTGTAATAAATATTATTTACTTTTTTTGAATTTTGAAAATTGAGTGTGCAATCCGTTCTTGTTCTTTTGAGTAAAGTGGAAAAAACGGACCAGTGGATGTTGAGTCCTAAGGTTAAAAGAGGACATACACCCTATTTATATTCTTTTTTCCATTTCCAAAAAGAGTATACAATGTCAATACAATTCTGATCTAGTGAATTAAATGACTTTTGTTATAAGAAACATTGATAATACAATTTTCTCGTCTTCTCGTTTATTCTGTGGAGGACATCTATAGATATAAAAATATAAATATGTATGGAGGAGGCAGGGGGGTGGCATCTCACTACAATCCATTCCTTCCCCAGTATCCTTCAGCTTGAAGTTGCTGTACTAAACTCCTGATTTATGTAAAATGAAGAATAAATTGCTGTGCAAACTCTACTCTATACTTTGATGTGGACATGGGGAATTTTGTTTTCCTTTGCAAAAAGAATTAGCAAACCTCATGAAAATATGGAATGCTATGTAAGAACAGCAGAGATGGTAACAGGCATTGTTACATAATTAGATCATTAAAATTCCTTAATTCATTTACACTTATAAAGATATAGAAAAATAAAACTTTAACTACTTTGGTTAAATTCTTTCATTTTTTTCCCTACAACTTTAGAAAACTCCTTTTTAAAAAATCTTTAATAACAAATATAAGTTGCATTTAGTGATACAGGCACAAATTCGCCAGCGGCAAAGTGGTTTTTTTTTACGCCGGCTACAATTGCGATGCCGGTGACAATTCTGAAATTGGTGACAATTAAAAGGATGCCCATTGACTTCAATGCTCGTCAAATTGTCGCCGGTGTCAATTTTGATGCCCGTGAATTGATGCCGGCGTCAAAATTTGCATTTCGGGAATTGTTTGCCGTTTCCAGAATTTCCTGTGAAATTTTTTATGCGCAATGGGATTTTTTCTCATGTCATCCTGTCTGTGAAGAATTTCAACATCCTTTTCTATTAAATCTGTTATCTAGACCTGGTAATAACTAGGGATACGCCGAATCCCAGAAACCCCGAATCCTTGGTGAAAGATTTGGCAGAATATCGAACCAAATCCAAATCCTAATTTGCATATGCAAATTTGGGGCAGGAAAGGAAAAAGTGGAAAAAATTCTTTTGTGACGGATAGTCACATGGATTTATTATCTGACCCTAATTTACATATGCAAATTAGGATTCGGATTAGGTTCGGCCAGGCACAAGGATTCGGGCGAATCAGAATCCTTCTGAAAAAGGCTGAATCCTTGGCGAATCCCAAACTGAATCCTGGATTCGGTGCATCCCTATTAATAATATGCAAAATTCGGGGGTTTGTGGAAGCACTCTAAAGGCTAAATTAAAGTATATTCAAGTATAATGGAAGTGCTATTTACAATGCACTTCCCTGGTCCCCTGTCTCATAAATAATTCAGTATAAATGCAAATGCATGTGTTAACAAAGACAGGGGTTTTTAGTTACAAAGTTATAAAGTTATAAAGTTGAAAAGCCACCATACCACGTCAAGGTAAACCCCATATGGCGGTCCCTAACTTGTTTACCTCAGGTCATAAAAAAGACTCAGTTCTCTGCATAATAGCATTACCTGTATTCAGTGTGTGTTGAACATTGGTTTCAGTCTGAAGACTGAATCCTCCATCCCTATTAATAACTCTCATTTACTATGGGGAGCCTAAAGAGTTTGGCAAAATGAGTGGAAACTAAAATAAAACCATTCCTGCTTAAAGGTATCATTGAAAGTATAAAATGATGTTGTATAATTTAGAGAAGAGCTAGATGCCATGAAACATGATATGATGACATTACTTTGGTACTCGTTTCTCCTTAGTCACTGAAAATATGATTGTTTTTACCCCATTTTTGTCTCATGACCAACCCACCTGTCCACTTTGTCCAATCCCTACTCATCATATTTATTTTTTAAGTCCAAAGACTTGTTTACCTGCAGCTTCAGTAACTCTTTCCCCTCTCTCAACCCCACTTCCTTTATGCCTCCAAATTTCAGTCTATCTTGTACCATCTTGATTCCCCCAAACTATATTTGACTCCCCATAATTAATTCTAGAAAACAGGTTGACTGCCTTGGGGTCATGCCATCTAAATGATGACACACCTCCTAAAAGGAAAGGTTTTTTTAAAAATTTTGTTTAAGAAAAATGCTCTCACACTGTAGCCAGACAAAATCTGAATATGAGTGGTACTATCGTATGATGCAAGATATTGCCAATTTGCTCTCTTATAATAACAATAATAATAATAATAATTGTATCTTAGGTTAACCTTTTTTACACAGTTCTCAAGATTTGTGTCAAAGGATCTGTCTATTTTTTTTAGAAATCTTTGTCTTACTGTATTTGGCATTCATGGTTCATTGTTGCCTATACTTGTGTATTTGACCCATGCCATATGCTAAAATCTTGCTCCATCCAATAATTTTACTTCCATTCAAACAACTGCTGCTGCCTATATTTATTTATCACTTATACTGTGTGATCTTACTCCGTTATTTTAAAATCTATAGACATCTGTTGCCGTTTTAAGCATTTTACACAGTGCAGCTAGTAAACATATTGCGTCTCAAAAATAGACATCGGAACAATGTGGGCCCAAGGAGTAATCAATCATTTTTTGTGTCAGATGAAATGAAACTGAATCCTGAAACTTCCCAGAAACTGTAATAAGAAAATCCTTTGGCAATGGAATATTGCTATTCTGGAACAGGCAAAGCAGTGAGCTATGCAAAAGGAGATAAGATAATTGTGATTTCACCATACCAATAAATAAATATTTAAGGAAGTTATTTTTGGCACCTTTGAAACTAGAGTAAAATAACATCTGTTTTGGAGAGGGCACTGAACTATTCAGGCTACATGAATAAGTCAACAACAGCAGCAAATTCTATATTTGGTTGTTCAGCAGGCTGTCATAAAAAATGCATTTAGCCTATTTCATGGTCATTCAGTCCAACTGGCGGCCCGCAACCCCTCCCCTCTTGTGTGGCCCCCACATGAAAGTCTGCCTGCTGTGTCTGCTTGCCATGTGCTAACTTTAAAAGTTGTTGCTGCATAGTTTAAACCTCAAATTCACACTGTAATCCCCTGTATTGTTCACACCTGTGATCCCCCTGTATTGTTCACACTTGTGACACCTCTATCGTTCACATCCTAAAGCCCTGTACTGTTCACACCTGAGACCCAGACTGAAACTGCCCACATTGTTCACTTGTTCAAACTAATACAAATACTGGAGGGGCATCAGCACTGTGTCACTGTATGTAGTATATATTAAAGTGGTCCTGATAGGTTTCCCTGTCTCCTACTTTGTTCTGCCTTCCCTATGCTCCCTGTGTGTTCCATACTCTGTCTTCCCTAAGTTCCCTGTGTGTGTCATATTCTGTCTGTCCTATGTTCCATGTGTGTGTGTCATACTCTGCCTGCCCTATGTTCCCTGTGTGTGCCATACTCTGCCTGTCCTATGCTCCCTGTGTGTTCCTTACTCTGCCTGCCCTATGCTCCCTGTGTGTGCCATACTCTGCTGGCCCTATGCTCCCTGTGTGTGCCATACTCTGCCTGCCCTATGCTCCCTATGTGTGCCATACTCTGCCTGCCCTATTCTCCTTGGGTGTGCCATACTCTGCCTGCTCTATGTTCCCTGTGTGTTCCATACCCTGCCTTCCCTATGTTCCCTGTGTGTGCCATGCTCTGCCTGCCCTATGCTTCCTGTGTGTGCCATACTCTGCTGGCCCTATGCTCCCTGTGTGTGCCATACTCTGCCTGCCCTATTCTCCTTGGGTGTGCCATACTCTGCCTGCCCTATGTTCCCTGTGTGTTCCATACCCTGCCTTCCCTATTCTCCTTGGGTGTGCCATGCTCTGCCTGCCCTATGCTTCCTGTGTGTGCCATACGCTGCCTGTGTGTGCCCTGCTCTACCTTAGCCTGATATTAGTTCTGTGGGTTTGTTAGCATTTGAAAATTATTGTTAGGGGCCCCTAAGGTGTTTAATCATGTGCTGGGGGTGCTGTGTTATCCACAGGGAGGAGACATATGAATTTAAGGGTATGCTTTATATGACTTACTAAACTTGTTTCACATATGACTGATGAATGATATCCCTGCAGTGAGCACCAACTATTTGGTTTTTTGGTGTGCTACCACCATTAATGTGGACATGGTCTTGTGGTAACATGGATGTGGTTTAAAGTAGGTGTGGTGTAAAAACAGTGAGCGGTTAACATTGGCGTTCATTATCGGCCCTCCACCATTTAGGCCAGAAACATTCCTGCCCTCAGTACCACAGGAGTTGGACAGCACTGATCTAGATCATTGTCAAGACTGACAAAAAGCTGATGTTGCATCAGTATTTAAAAAGGAAGTTAGACTCCACAACTAGGAAACTATTACCATGAAGACTGTAGTGCAGTTTTTTTAATACAATACTAAAAATGCTACCAACTTCTTCTCGATTGATGTCATTTGTAATAGGCAAGATCCCTTGTATCTTTTAGCGCTGAACAGGGTCAGACTGGGGGCCCACCGAGACTGCTGTCCAGAACCCCCCTCCGGACCCCCTGCCCCCCTACTGCAACGCCGCAGGGCCAGCAGATCAGGAGAGGGGGTCTGGGCCGGAGGGGGCCCACCGGGTTTTTATCCTGGTGTTCCGCTGGCCCAGTCCGATCTTGGCGCTCAACACTGCTCAGCGGCCTTGAGAAAAATTACCCATTTACCATGAAACACACACTAAAGTAGAAAATCACTCTGTTCTATGGGGTGTTAGAGCTCAGCCCCTTGGCCCACAAATGTGTAAACCTCAGGAAATTACATTGATTTTAAAGCAAGACAAGTAAATGAGGGCTTAGTGATTCACAAACACTTGGTGCTAGAACAAGTTATTCCAGTATAGGATAGAACTTAAATCTTAACCGACTGGTAAAAAATACCAACAGTTCATAAACTGCCCCATAGTATATATTATACAGCTATCATAACCTTTCTGCATTCGTTTGATGTTATGCCTATAAGTAGCTGTGCTAAATATATGATGTGTTCTGTTGACTAATTTAAATATTTTTTCATGAAGTATTTGTAAACTAAGATTGTAAGATTGTATATACATTCAACATGAATGCATTCCTGCAATTCTTTCATTCTCAGGGATCAGATGGACTAAATTACAGCAAATCGCTGAGATAACATGAGTATATACAGTAAGATCAGTACTGTACTTGTGGCGTGATATTTATATTCCATGCTAAGGCCACACACACGTTTTGCATGATTCTAAAAGAAACAGTAAAATAGTTATTTTTATTATAATACAAGGACCATTGAATACAATGTACAGGTATGGGATCCATTATCTGGAAACCAGTTATCCAGAAAGTTCCGAATTACGGAAAGTTTGTCTCCCATAGTCTCCATTATAATCAAATAATCCAAATTTTTAAAAATGATTTCCTTTTTCTCTGTAATAATAAAACAGTAGCTTGTACTTGATCCAAACTAAAATACAATGAACCATTACTGGAAGCAGAACCAGCCTATTGGGTTTATTTAATGTTCACATGATTTTCTAGTAGTCTTAAGGTGTGAAGATCCGGAAAGCCCCAGGTCCTGAGCATTCTGGATAATAGGTCCCATACCTGTACATTTAAAAGACCAAGCTATAAACTATATATATTCAGTATATTGTGGGTGTGTCCCTAAGCTCAGTAAGTGACGGCAGCACAGAGCAAGTGCAGAAAAGAAGATGGGGGGCTACTAAGGCATCTTTGGAGACACAGATCTTTAATGCTAAAGGGATGTGGTTGCCTTGGGCTGGTACAGAAGCCCAAAACATATTGTACAACATTTCTGCTCTACTTAAGTTTTACTTCGCCATTAATCCCATGGCTAGTGATGGGCGAAATTTGCGAATTTCGCGCGAAATTTGTGAAACGGCGAAAAATTTGCGTAACGGCGCCGGCGTCTCGTTTTTGACGCCCGGCGCCCGTTTTTGACGCCGAATTTTCGCGAATTTTCGCGGGCGTTTTGCGAATTTATTCGCTCGGCGCGAATCGCGCAAATTCGCCACGAATTCGCGCCTGGCGAATAAATTCGCCCATCACTACCCATGGCAACAGCCTCACCATCCAACGCCTTCTTAAAGCTATCTAATGTATTAGATTATATGCATTAATGTATTAGATTCCGATCTTCTAATCGGAATGGGTGCCCATGTGTCAACTGGAAAGACCTACTGGTAAATAAAGCATTAGAGAGATTATTATATGATTATTATATAATTCCCTTATAAATTTATACATAGTATAGTATACATATCACCCCTTAAGCGCCTCTTCTCCAGCATGAACAACCCCAATTTGGCCAGTCTTTCCTCATAGCTAAGATTTTCAATACCTTTTACCAGCTTAGTTGCCCTTCTCTGTACCCTCTCTAATTCAATAATGTCCTGTTTAAACGCTGGAGTCCAAGTGTCACTTGCCTTACAGGATCCAAGATTGAGAGAACTCTGAAGACATGAATTAATATTCTTCTTCTTGTGAGGGGTTGATGTGTCTGACATAAATGTGATTAATACATTAACTAAACACCATCATCATCATCATCATCATCATTTATTTATATAGCGCTGTCAAGATACACAGTGCTTAAACACATACAATTGTGCTTGCACTTTACTGAGAATAGGATGAAACTGAAAATCTTTATGGATTTTGTAATTTCCAGTACTTGCCAACAAAATGATTCTTTAGGTGCAAGTCTATAGACAGAGGCTGCTGTGGTGACCCCAAGACTTCTATTATTATTGAACTGAATCAAAAGGTGCCCTTGTGCACAATTGTCCTAATGAGGCTAAGAATCAGTACACAGATGATGATGATGACGCCTTTATCTGTTACATTTAAATTAAATTATGTTCTTTTGGAGAGAGTTTCTCAACAATTCAAGTAAACAAAGATAAAAACATAGATAAGCCAAATGTTAAAAATGCCTATGATCTACACCCACCCCCAAAGTAATGTTCTCTGTCACTGCTACTTAGCAACAGCCTACTATTATACTCTTTGTGCAGTTATTTTCATAGCCGGTTAACAAATCTGCAATGTAATGCAGCATGCTGCCCTTCTGTAATGGTAATAACTGAATTTGGCTAATGCTTTTTCAGCAAATATTAATAAATATAGTTCTTTAAAAACAAGACACTGCTTTAGCAATGAACTATTAAATATACAGTAATGAATATTGGCTGAAAACTTAAGGTGGCCATACACGGGCCGATAAAAGCTGCCGACAGACCGTGTCGGCAGCTTATTGGCCCGTGTATGGGGCCCCCCGACGGGCTTCACCAATCGAGATCTGGCCGAAAGTCGGCCAGATCTCGATCGGATGAGACAAAAAATCCCGTCGGATCGCGGCCGCATCTATTCGTTGATGCGGTCCCGCGATCCGACCGCCCGTTAGGCATCGTTAGGATCCCATCGTTGGGCCCTAGGGCCCACGATCAGATCAGCCCGATATTGCCCACCTCAAGGTCGGCATATCGAAGGGAGATCCGCTCGTTTGGTGACATCGCCAAACGAGCGGATCTCTCCATGTATGGCCACCTTTACATGTAACAATCAAAGACAAAAAAAGGAGGATTGTGGGTGCACACCTGGGGCCAATTTCAAAATATCTAATTCCCTGTCTCAGTAATTCAAGTAAATATGCAAGTGCATGTCATTTTGAAACAGGGTTTTTTTGTTACAAAGTTATGATCATAAAATTGATAAGCCACCATACCACGTCAAGGTAAAGTCCCTAACTTGTTTACCTCTAATCATAGTAAAATAGATATCTTACCTCTCTGCTTAATAGCATTACTTTATTTGAAAAACTCCTGTGCCTTGGTTTCAAACTGTGAGCTAAATCCTCCCCTGCCAACTGCTATGCGGGGGAGGATTTAGCTCACAGCTCGCGTCTCGGAAAACTCGTTCGGGGCAAAACCGTTGTGCGTCAACATTATTCGGACGCCCATTGACTTCAACAGAAACGTGAAAATTGACGCTGGTATCAAAAATTGCATTTTGCTAATTTTTTAGCAAATTTCGAGAGAAATTCACAAATTTTTTGGCGAAGCAAAACGGGACAAATTCGCCCATCATTAGTGACCTACCATTCTTTTTACCACTACAAACATGCTGTTTGTCATTTTGCCATGGTGTGAAGTTATGCTGGAGTCTATTACACCAAGGAACCAGTTGCTCCTGCTGTTAGAGTGGGGTTGGCAGAATAAAAAAATGTTTTGAGGGAGTCGACTAACTAATAAAAACTATCATAGGATTACAAAGGTTCCTTGTAAAATGAATTGAATATATTTCCACAACAGTTTGGAGCAATTTATTTTTATTTCAGTGACACTGCCCCTTTAAGTAGAGTGATGTGCAGTCTATTACAAACTAGTGTTCCTTGGATTTGTTTCCTTGTTTATTGTGTCCTTGCTGTGGACACAATAAACTATTTTTTCACTTTGAACCAATTGCCTGGTGGAAGATTGCCTTTATTGAGTTCCTGCTCCAAAGAATTTAGTCCACTCACTGTGCTGAGGGCTAAGGGCGGTGGGCCTCTTCCTTTATGTGGTGAGTAATCACTTACTATTTGGAGACCCTATCCTTTGATTTATTATGTACAGAAAGATTGTTCCTTTTTTTTGGCTTGGGATATTTTAGGCAACTTGTACCCTCTTTTGGAGGCTCACAATAGGTGGAAACAAGAAATTTCAGGATGACTTAGCTCTTCAATATTCACAGACCAATAGCTAAACAAGCATAAAATCAGTGTTTGGAAGACATTATCACTAGTGATGGGCGAATTTATTCACCAGGCGCGAATTCGCCGCCAGCGAATAAATTCGCGAAACGCCTGCGAAAATTCGTGGAAAAAATTCGCCGGCGTCAATTATTTTTTCGAAAAAAAACGGACGCCGGCGTCAAAAACGGGCGCCGGCGTCCGAAAAACGGGCGCCGGCGTCAAAAACAAATTTTTCGCCGTTTTGCGAATTTCGCGCGAAATTCGCAAATTTTCCGGCGAAGCGAAATGGCGCAAATTCGCCCATCACTAATTATCACAAATGCCAGACCTTAATCTAATGGATCAGTTCTGAGAGCAGTTCTATTTGCAGAAAGGTGAAGTGACCATTCTGTAAAAAAAAAAAAATTCTTTGTCTTGCTCTTTTCTGAACAAACAGAACTAAATAAAATGGTCTTGTGTTTCTTTCAGTTAAGTTAAACATATCTTTACACGAATAGGCAAGAATATTCATCAAGGGGGTTATTTAAGTCTTAATGCCAAAAGCTAAAAAAATTCTATATTTTGACTATAATATCCAAATTTTTAGTGAAAAAAAAAACAACTCAAATTTTTCAGGATTTATTATACCCCAAGGATGGAAAAAGTCTGAATCGGAAAATCTGGCATCTCAGACCTCCTGATGTTGTATATAAGTCAATAGGAGAAGTCCCGAAGATATCCTGATCTGCGCTGGGGTTCGTACAATAATCCGAAGATTTCATGGTTTTCGGCAAAAAGCCAAAGAATTGGAACAAATTAAATTATTCATGAGTTTTTGTCTACACAGGAAACTTTTGGGAAAATGTACTGATAAATAAGGGGAAATAACCAGTGCGGATTTGGTCGTAGTATATTTCAGAAAATAATGAGACAAATTCGGAGTGTGATGCTTGTGGGATTTGTAACATTGCCTGAGCAAGGGCCAGATCATTCTAAGAGCTTGCAACTGTTTCCTATTGAGTTAAAAGTGATCCCAATCAAGTGCGTAGTGCATACAGGTAGAACGTGCAGTGATACACAGTGATATACAGTTGAATGAATAGCTTGACACTACATTAGTCTGACGTCAGTGGTAGGAAAGCTCTTCGAAAGGTTAATAAAGAATAATATACTAAACTTTATAGCAAATCATAATACTATGAGTGTGTGCCAGCATGGTTTTATGTGTAATAGATCTTGCCAGACTAACTTAATTTCTTTTTATGAGAAGGTAAGTAGAGACCTTGATTCGGGGATGGCAGTGGATGTGATTTACTTAGACTTTGCTAAAGCATTTGATACAGTGCCACACAGAAGGTTACTGGTTAAATTAAGGAATGTTGGCCTGGAACATAGTATTTGTACCTGGATAGAGAACTGGCTAAAAGATGGACTACAAAGAGTGGTGGTAAATGCAGGTTATGCACTTTGGCAAAAATAATATAAATGCAAGTTATACACTAAATGGCAGTGTGTTGGGAGTTTCCTTAAATGAGAAGGATCTTGGGGTTTTTGTAGATAACAAGTTGTCTAATTCTGGGCAGTGTCATTCTGTGGCTACTAAAGCAAATAAAGTTCTGTCTTGCATAAAAAAGGGCATTAACTCAAGGGATCAAAACATAATTCTGCCTCTTTATAGGTCCCTGGTGAGGCCTCATCTGGAGTATGGGGGCAGTTTTGGACTCCAGTCCTTATTTTCGTGTTTTACAAAGTATCTAAAATAGAAATTATAGTGGAACAATAGTAAATAAAATATAACATATTTAGTGCAAGTAGTAATGCAATAAGCAAATACAGCCTCCCAGTAAGAATTTTGCCTGTTAAATAAAGGACATGTACTTTAAAGTTGCTTCTATTCAGTCTTTCTCCCGAATCAAGCAGCACGTTGCCATGGAGTTCCAAAGAAAAATGTGCAAAACATTTTGGCAGTCACATGTAGCAAAAAGTGATATGCAGGGAAGGCACATTGGAAAAAACACATTGTTTTCAGTACTAATCCTGTCAGATGCATCTGGCCATGATTTTTTAGAATTAATTAACATCTGCTGCTGTTTGTGTCGCAATATAAAACACACATTAAGCAGCACTGCAAATAAATTGGTTTAGCACAGGTGATTACTTTACAGGCAATCCAATAAACATATGTCCAAATGCTCTTTATAGTCTAGTGATAAAATTCAAATGTATTTATTGAGGTTTTGATTCTTTTGAAAGCTTAAAAGTTATTCAAGCTTAAAGGGATCCTGTCATCAGAAAACATGTTTTTTTCCAAAACGCATCAGTTAATAGTGCTACTCCAGCAGAATTCTGCACTGAAATCCATTTCTCAAAAGAGCAAACAGATTTTTTTATATCCAATTTTGAAATCTGACATGGGGCTAGACATTTTGTCAATTTCCCAGCTGCCCCTGGTCATGTGACTTGTGCCTGCACTTTAGGAGAGAAATGCTTTCTGGCAGGCTGCTGTTTTTCCTTCTCAATGTAACCGAATGTGTCTCAGTGAGACATGGGTTTTTACTATTGAGTGTTGTTCTTAGATCTACCAGGCAGCTGTTATCTTGTGTTAGGGAGCTGTTATCTGGTTACCTTCCCATTGTTCTTTTTTTGGCTGCTGGGGGGGGGGAATGGAGGGGGGTGATCTCACTCCAACTTGCAGTACAGCAGTAAAGAGTGATTGAAGTTTATCAGAGCACATGACTTGGGGCAGATGGAAAATTGACAATATGTCTAGCCCCTGTCAGATTTCAAAATTAAATATAAAAAAAAATCTGTTTGCTCCTTTGAGAAACAGATTTCAGTGCAGAATTCTGCTGGAGCAGCACTATTAACTGATTCATTTAGAAAAAATGTTTTTTCCCATGACAGTATCCCTTTAAGGGATAGTGAGCAGGAAACACTGTCCATTATGGAAAAAAAGGTTATATTGGGTTATTTATTAAGTACAGGGTAAGGTGCAAAGTGCATGGTGTAGTATGCCATATTTTAAGCACTTTTGCAGTGCGCATAAATGTTTGCACAGTGAACAATTTTGCCTTCACAAATACTGCCCCTCAAACGACAGTAGGATAGCGATTGTGAATTTTATAGTTTGCAATAGTGTGCATTGTATGGAAACCTATTAATTAATAAGTTAAATTAATAAAATGTATTAATTAAATACATTTGCTCCAAAAGATAATCTCACCATCAAGCAGTGTAATTAAGATTCGCAATGCATTAAAAGCCTAATGAATATTATATTGCAACATGCAAATTTTTATTCCCAAATGTGTTCGCTGCAATTTTTATTATTTTTATCTTATTATTCTATTTTATTATTTTTCCCCATTGAGCCCTGTCCTACACCTTGAAAAATTGCCACGGGTGTTCAGGTGATGCAGGAATATATATATATATATAAGCCTAGGACCTTTATCAAGACAAAGGTCCTAGGTCCTTGATGAATGTCCTAGGTTTGGACCGAAACGTTGGCCTGTTTTAATGTAACAAAATAAAATTATATTTTTAAGTAAACTTTTTTACTTCCTTGACAAAAAGTCACGCGATTTCCCTCCCCCGCCCCTAATTTGCATATTCAAATTAGGATTTGGATTTGGTTCGGCCGGGCAGAAATCCATCTGAAAAAGGCAGAATCTGCCGAAGGTGCATCCCTAATATATATTAATATATATTCCATTCTGTGTTCTTGTAGGGAACAATTGACTCCCCCTGGTCTCAGTTATCATCCTATTTAACAAGCATCCTTTTCCTTAGTTTAGGTGCACAAGGAAGAGCCTGCAATTATCCTACTTATTCTCAGCCTTAAATGCTGCCTTGTAAGGGGCATTCAAGGACACGGTTGAGAAATACTGTACTGTGTGACAGTTGTGTTACAAACACTGTACGTGTGACTCAGTCTCGCTACCAAATGAGACATCTGTTTTAAGGATAAAACCCCCAATTGATTCAGCTTTCACATGTACAGTAAATGCGCTGAATCACACAGGGGGCGTCGGGGCGAGTCACACGCCGACACCATAATCTCACCTATAAAAATTCAATTCTAGTCAGTTTCTTAGGTTTCATACTCTGTTTTAATCATGATGCTTCCCAGCTACCTTTTTGTGGTTGGAAATTAAAAAAAAAAAAAGTTTAATATATATTAGTTAAACTGCCTCGTGTTGTACCTCGGCTGACTCTTTTTCCGAGCCCCGGAGGATGAGTGTAATATTTAAAGAGGAATGCGTAACTGGTGCCTGAGGTCATTCCCCAGGTGAGTCACAGTTCATTACAATTAATAGGTTAAAGCTCACAAAAAAGTATTTCCTCCCTACAATGATTTCAGAAATAGTTCAGATAAGGTAACCTTACCCTGGCAGGTTTATTGATGCATTTCCATGGCAAACATCATCGTTTGTATTGTGCACATGTTACACTTGGGTAAGGACTGTAAAAGCCTCATATCTAATTAAACTGCCACTTTTTTTGTGTTACGGGTTGAAATCTCCTTTAAGTCTATTAGAAAATTATTTAAACATTAATTAAACCCAATGGGATTCGTGATTTTTTTAAAAGTCAGATTTTATAAAGGCAATCACGAATTTTTCATGATTTTTTCGTTCAGAGTTTAGTAAATAACCCCCTTAGGGCTTGTACAGTACATAGAAGCGGTTTTCCTTGCGCTCCCCTGTGTTCAATTTTAATGTGTTTTCAGTGCAGTGGAGCACAGGAAGAAACACATTCTATTCATTTAAAGGGGCCTGTTCTCGCACAGGTGCATGTAAGCTCCAAACATGTCCCATTTCTGCAGGACAGTCCCGATTTTGACAGCTCAGCCTGCAGTCCCTGTTTTTTTTACGGAAATGTCCCCAGTTTCTCTTTTGATCTTCTGCACTGATGCCAGAAAACGATACAAAGTTTCTTAATGGGATACTGTCATGGGAAAAAAATTTTTTTTCAAAATGAATCAGTTAATAGTGCTGCTCCAGCAGAATTCTGCACTGAAATCCATTTCTCAAAAGAGCAAACAGATTTTTTTATATTCAATTTTGAAATCTGACATGGGGCTAGAAATATTGTCACTTTCCCAGCTGCCCCAAGTCATGTGACTTGTGCTCTGATAAACTTCAATCACTCTTTACTGCTGTACTGCAAGTTGGAGTGATATCACCCCCCTCCCTTTTCCCCCCAGCAGCCAAACAATAGAACAATGGGAAGGTAACCAGATAACAGCTGCCTAACACAAGATAACAGCTGCCTGGAAGATCTAAGAACAACACTCAATAGTAAAAACCCATGTCCCACTGAGACACATTCAGTTACATTGAGAAGGAAAAACAGCAGCCTGCCAGAAAGCATTTCTCTCCTAAAGTGCAGGCACAAGTCACATGACTGGGGGCAGCTGGGAGATTGACAAAATGTCTAGCCCCATGTCAGATTTCAAAATTGAATATAAAAAAATCTGTTTGCTCTTTTGAGAAATGGATTTCAGTGCAGAATTCTGCTGGAGTAGCACTATTAACTGATGTGTTTTGAAAAAAACATGTTTTCCGATGACAGGATCCCTTTAATTAAAATAAGCGGCTTTTTGGCAGAGAGCCCAGAACACTGAGCAGTTGCACTTGGATACTTTTGTAACAATTTAAGATAAGCAAAGATGCAAATGTAACAATTTAAGATAAGCAGGCATTTTGGGAGAACCGAAACTCACAATTTAAAGGGCAATTTCAGCTTCATTAGCAAAACTGTCATAGCACATAATACACTGCCCTAAACCGCGTGTATGTACGAACCCTTACACACCTCTTTTCTGCTTATGATTGTCAAAAAAATGACTTATTTACTTTACTCCTGGTAAAGGCAAAAGATACAGTGCCCCCTCGCTCCTCTGCATACTGAGGATGAAAATGACCTCCACTGTTACTAAATCACTGCAGCATTTTTATTATTATTATTATTATTATTATTCATACATAAACAAAGAAATGGCTTCTTGTGTGAGTTCTTTAATCTAGTATCTTAGCCGTTTAAATAATTCAGTGTTGGAAATAAAAGTAAGTATCAAACATGGAATCATAAAACCAGTCTCCTCTAACAACTAAGATCGGTGTTACTTTAATACAGGCTGTTTGTCAATTTAACTTAAAAAGATGCTATACTTTCACTTATTAACAGCACAACATCGCACTATTAACTGATCAGAAAACCAGTGTGATAGGCCATAAAAGGCTCACTTTTTTTCAACAGAAACTAATTAGCAGGGAGCAATTTCCTAGCCTAATCAAAAGTAGATGGCAAATTATCAAGAGCTACTTTACAAGCCATTCAGTAGCCTGAGATTGATTTCATGGCTTCCATCAGGCAACACTTTCGTCATGGTTCATTATTTCTAATACATCAACACTAACTAGCCTTAAATTAAGATGAAACGCAATACAAAAATGTTAATGGAGGTTCTGATTTGTGTTGAAATGCTGCCATCTAGAGGGGTTGTGTTATAGTTCCACTAAATGTACTGAAAATCTTATTTTCAGCCTGGTCTTAGAATCCTTATAATTATCTTTTTTTATAGCATCAATAAATATACTCTTTGCTGTGCAGAAAATATTTAGGTATATTGAGTCTCTGCAGGTACAGTATAAACTATGTGTCTGTTTAGATTAGAACACTCTTTAATAAGGGAAATGTTGCAACGCGGGTAATAATGAAAACGTTGAGACAAATGTATTCAATCCACTTTTTATTAAAAAATATCCTCGGTCATACTTTTTTAAAAACCTGTTTTATTTGCAGCATTCTGTTCATGATCCAGATTCAGGGGCAGATTTAACAAGGGTAAAATTTCGAGTTTATGGGAGTTTCTAAAAACTCCCATCAACTCGAAAAAAATGACCAATCGAAATTTATTAAAAAAAAAATTACATTTTTTAAAACGGGTGAATAGGATCGAGCTGCAAATTTGAATCAAAATTCTAACCAAAATTCTATTGTATATTTTTTTAAAAAGTCCACCAAATGACTCCAAATTGATCATAGGAGATCCCCATAGGCTAAAACACCAATTTGGCAGGTTTTAAATGGCGAATAGTCTAATTCGAATTCTTAAAGGAACAGTACAGGGCAGATTTATCAAGGGTCAAAGTGAAAATTCGAAGTAAAAAAAATTAATTTAGAGCTATTTTTTGTGTAATTCAACTACGGAATAGTCCAAATTAGATTCAAATTTGAAAAAATCTGAAAATTCGAATATCGAAATTAAGAATTCAACTTCGACCATTCGCCATCTAAAACCTGCCGAATTGCTGTTTAAGCCTATGGGGGACCTCCTACAACCTACTTGGAGTCAATTGGTGGACTTTGAAAATTCGAAAAAAAAAATTAAAAAACTTTAAATATTTTGCAGTTCGAACGATTTGAATTTGAATGAATATGGCTTATTCACCCGCAGCAAAAAAAACTTAGATTCTTTTTTAATAAATTCCAGTTGGTTTTTTTTTATTAGAAATTCGAAGTTATGGGAGTTCAAAAAACTCCCATTACTTCAAAATTACATGATAAATTTCAAAATTCTAATTTCGAATTTTTTTAAAATTTGAAATGAATTTGGTCAAATTCCCTAGTCAAATTATACTAAAATAAACTCAAAATTCAAAATTAAAATTTTCAAATCGACCCTTGATAAATCTGCCCCTCAGTGTTGTTTTATCTTTTTCCTGGAATAATTAGGCTGGGCTGGGAGTTTAAATAAAATCATATGAACTGAATAAATGCCTATTTACTTGATGTAACAGACATTGTAATAATGAAAACATTGAGACAAAGGTATTCAATCCACTTTTTATTAAACAATATCCTTCGGTCATACTTTATGAAAGACTTTACATTCAGATAAAAGCTTTAATTCATGTATTGTACAAAATATGTTTTATCAATAGAACTTTAGGACAATTTCTTTCAGTAGGCTTTTTTTTTTTAGAAATTTGAATTACAGAGTATTCCAAGCCTCTTCATCAAAAAATATTGAAGGGAGTATAACATAGAAATACATATTGTTCCCAATAATAGACTGTACTCATCAAATAATATTATTTTTCACTATGTATATCATAACATAATGCTGAACGATGGCAAATATCATACTGTACACAAATTGATATAGGGACACTGTGAATAATAACGTAAGTATAGCTTTTCAGCTGCTCGTCTGGAGCAGTATAACTTTATTATCTCTAGAGTTCAGATTTACCTTCTTCATATTGATGACAAAGTAGGTGCAAGTAATAGTGATGGGCGAATTTATTCGCCAGGCGCGAATTCGCGGCTAATTTGCGCGATTCGCCGCCAGCGAATAAATTACCAAAACGCCTGCGAAAATTCGCTGGCATCAAAAAATTTTTTTTTGAAAAACGGGCGCCGGCGTAAAGAACGGGCGTCGGCGTCAAAAAAACGGGCGCCGTCGTCAAAACGAGACACCGGCGGCGTTTCGCGAATTTTTCGGCAAAGCGAAACGGCGCAAATTCGCCCATCACTAAGTAATAGCATTAATTAGGAACTCATTTTTCAGGCCATGGTTTACCCTTGCACTGACTATTGCTACATCTACATTTTCCCTGTGTTACCTTTTCCCTTGATTTTCACTAGTGCTGGGCGAATTTGTTGGGCGAAAAGTTAGCGAAAAATCATGAAATAGGAAACTTCCTGAAAAAATCGTGAAATGCGAATGTTCTTACGAAAAAAAATGTAAAATTATGATGTTTCCACTCAAAAATCGTGAAATTCGAAGTATTTCACTAAAAAAATCGTGAAATTTGAAGGATTTCACTCAAAAATCTTGAAATTTGAATTTGAAGGTTCAAAAAATCGTGAAATTTGAAGGTTCGAAAAAATCGTGAAAATCGGAAATTCGAAGTATTTCACAAAAAAATAGTAAAATTTGAAGGATTTCACTCAAAAATCTTGAAATTTGAAGGTTCGAAAAAATCGTGAAATTTGAAGGTTCGAAAAAATCGTGATTTGCAAATTTATTCGCTGGCGGTGAAACGCTGGAATTCACCGCAAATTCGTGCCAGGCGAATTTATTCGCCCATCACTAATTATCACATAAAAAAATACAGACCATGTAACTCGCTTTAAAAAGACTCGATTCTGACATCAAATTGCATCTACTTCCTACATTATTTTTTTCTTTTCATAATACAATAATACATCATTCCCTTCTAGGAATCACTGTCATAATAATCCCAGCTACTAATGCAACTAATGTCATCAGTTTTCAACTAGAAATCTCTGAATCAGTAGTAGCTGTGCCATACATCAATAATCGTCTGTATATACCAGGCTTGGCACAAGTGTTTCAATAATAATCAATATAAAAGCCTAAAACTGATAATTATTCTACAAACAGGTGCATTCAATAAGCAATTTTATTGCTGCCTCGTCTGACATTTTCTATCTAGTCTTGCCTTTTTGCCACCTTCTCCTTGAACAGGGCTTACAAATAGCAATGGGTGAATTTGTCTTGTTTTGATTTGCCGAAAATTTCCCAGGAAATTCGGGAACCTGCGAAAAATTTGCGTCGATTTTGATGCAGCCGTTAAAGTCAATGGGCGTCCAAATATTGTTGACGCGCGATGGTTTTGACATGAGCGACTTTTCCATGCCAAAAAAATGTTGACGCAATTCGCGGCAGTTTCACTAATTTATTTGCCGTTGGCAAAACGCGGAAGTTCACCGCCGATTTGCACCTGGCGAATTTATTTGCCCATCACTACTTAGAAACCCCTATCCTGTTTGGTAATACATTTTCTCCTTGGGGAAACAAAAGTGGCAAACCGTGGCTTGTCCATCTAGAATCCCTGTAGCTCTTATCTAACACATACATGATTTTTTTATATCCATTAATCAGTTCACTGGCAACAAAAAGGCTGGTCCTGTATACAAAAAATATATAGTCATCTTATCACAAGACATATGTATCACTGGGTTATAAATCATGGGCTGTAAATTGTAGTGTTTTTGGTTGTGGCACTTAAGTTGCCAATGTTGTAGATGCTGCTTTTCCAGGTTCTTGTTTATTTGTTGCCTTGCAGCTTGTGATTGCAATGAAGTTAGAATTGTCTGACAATCAAAAGGTTAAAATATGTGGATATTAAAACAATAAAAAGAAAACTCATTATGCCAGGGCATTGTGTCTTAATTTAGCCATAGCCTTGCATTTTACTATATATAGTATGTTGTCTCTCTATATACATATACAATAAGGAGATACTGCACACCCAAATATTCTGTGTTTCCCTGGGGATATATTATATATTAGGGGCCTTTAATTTCCTGGTATGCTAAAAATTATCGTATAATAATGTTCCCCTGTATTTTTATAATATAAACATAGTTATAAAAAATAATATATATATATATATATATATATATATATATATATATATATATATATATATATATATATATATATATATATATATTCTGTGAAATAAGTCATATTTTTAACTTTAAGCAACTGCACTAAAACATTGGCACTGTTTTGTCAGCACAGCACAATATCTAGATATCACAAAAACATTTTACTTGAGGTAAATATATGAGACAACAGCACTTCATGAATTAACACAATGAATCTAAGCCTTGCACCTGCTCACAGGTTTCACTGCCATAAAACACTAGCAATGGTGCATTATAATCCTCTGCCTGCAATGTTTTTAAAAATAAAAGGCTTTCCTTTCTTAAACTTCCATGTTGTAGAATTCATAGATCTGCCTGTTAAAGGGCATCTAAAGGCAAGAAAATAAAATCCCATTTTTACTTTCTTTAATGAAAATATACTTTAATTAAAAAATGTCTACCATTTTTATAAGAAACCTGACTGTATGCAGTGAAATTCCCCCTTTGTTTTACTTGCTCTGACAGCTGTGGACAGGAAACTTCATATGGTCCCTAACTTCTCTGCAGGGAAACAATCATACTTTCAAATGCCCCCCCACCTTACTTCCCAGAACTCAAGTAGCTTTGTTTGTTTCCCTGTAAAGCAGCTGGCGACTGTGTAGAGATCCGTATTCACAGACCCAGTGCAGTCTACTTTGCATTCTGCAAAGTCTTCCTGTATCGCAGGGGTCCCCAACCTTTTGAAGCCATGAGCAACATTCAGAAGTAAAAGGAGTTGGGGAGCAACACAAGAATGAGAAATGTTCTTGGGGTGCCAAATGAGTGCTGTGATTGACTATTTGGTAGCCTGTATGTGGATTGTCAATCTACATTGATACTCTGTTTGGCAGTTTTTATACAACTAAAACTTGCCTCCAAGCCTGGAATTCAAAAATAATCACCTGCTTTGAGGCCACTGGGAGCAACATCCAAGGGGTTGGAGAGCAACATGTTGCTCACGAGCTACTGGTTGGGGATCACTGCTGTATCGGCTTCTATGCCAGATATTATTTGACAATTGAAGCTTAACCTCCAATTGAAGCCCAGACCACACTGAGCATGTGCGTGGTCTTAGTCTTGCAAAGATTGTAAAAAATGTTACAAGATAGTGACCCCCAGCAACCAACTTTGAAAGCATAAATCATTTGTTCTGGCGCAGTAAGTTCATGTTTATGTTTAGTATACAAAATACAGCATTTCTAGCCTTATTCTATTTTAGACTTTAGTTTCCCTTTAAATGTCCTGAAACTTAAGATTTATAAATGGGACTCCTTTATGTTTTATTAGAAGCCATAAACATCAATTATATTTTCTGTCAATTAGTGCATTCATATTGTGTAGCTTTTCTAACATGGTGCTTTCAGTTAGACATGTGTATTGTTATTTATTTTAAAACAATTGGTGAATTTGGTTACTGCTTCACTGACAGATTTATAGGAAGAGAGTGCATAAAAAGTAGATTTAATTTGCCACAGATTGAGAAAAATGAAGATTTACAGAGGTTTAGGGGGTTATTTAAAGTCTGATTTTATCTCAACATTTTCTGCTGCAAGCTCTGATCAAATCTGCTTGGGTTTTTTACGCTTATTTATTATTATATTTTCCCTAAAATTTGCTTTGTGGGGAAAAAAAAATCAGATTTCCATGATTTTTTCACCCGAAAACTCAATTTTTTCAGATTTTTCACCCGAAAACTCAGATTTCTTATGCTTTTTGCCCGAAAACTCAGAAAACTTTGGGTTATTGCACGAAACCCAGCGCACATAAAAAAATCTTCTCCCATTGACTTATATGCAACCTCTACAGGTCTGAGATGCCGGATTTTCTGATTCTGACCTTTCCATCCTCGGAGTTTAATAAATTCCAAAAAATTTGTTTTTATAAAAAAATCACAAATTTTTGGGGATTTTTGCATTCGGAGTTTAGTGAATAACCCCCTCTAAGGGGGTTATTTTTCAAAGTCTGATTTTATCTCAACATTCTCTGCTACAAACTCAGATCAAATCCGCTCAGGTTTTTTTATGCTTATTTATTATTTCATTTTCCCCAAAATTTGTTTTGTGGGGAAAAAAAATCAGTTTTCACCATTTTTTTGGATTCTTCACCCAAAAACTCCAATTTCTTATGCTTTTTGCCCGAATGGGACTTCTCCCGTTGACTTATATGCAATCCTTGACAAGTCTGAGATGCCGGATTTCAGACTCTGGGTTTAATAAATTCTGAGAAATTAGTGTTTTTTTAAAAGTCCGATTTTATAAAGAAAAATAAAAAATTTCGGGATTTTTGCATTCGGAGTTTAGTAATTAACCCCCTTAGTCTCCCCAGAAAGAGACAAATTTTTATTTATTCATGTATTATTAAATGTTCACTAGTGGAAGTCTTCTATAGGTAATCACCCAAGACAGACATTTTTCTCCCTTGCCATGTACCTGCATATATCAGTGATTTAAATATTCTAAATTAATTGCTAAGCTGGCCACGAATAAGCCACTTGCAATGATACACAAGGAGATGACCACACTGCTCCAATTGTGTTGGATGGTTTGCCAGCTGCAAAAACATATGGTTTGTCCACTGCCCTAGCTGAGACTGATGGTGGTGCATCTGGGTCTGCAAAGTGTCCTGTTTTGCTTTAATGTAGAGAAACCAGTACAGCTCCCCTGATTTTAGAATCAGTCTATAGCAAACACTTTAGTGTAGTGACGAGTGAATTTCTCACGTTTAGCTTTGACAAAAAATTTGCGAATTTCCCACGAAATTCACGAAAAAATTGTGGAATTCGAATTTTGACACCCACATCAATTTTGACGTCTGCATCAATGCGTGTCAATTTTGATGGTGGCGTTAAAGTCAATGAGTGTCCGAATTGTGTTGACATGCAAAAGTTTTGGAGCAAGCGACTTTTCTGATTTGAATTTTCGCTCGGGTTTCACGAATGTATTCGCCTGCGGCGTAACATGGAAATTCACCACAAATTCGCACCCAAAACCAAAACTTTACAGGGCCTGAAAAAAAGAACAGTTGGGGGCCGATTCACCAAGGGTCGAATATCGAGGGTTAATTAACCCTCGATATTCGACTGGGAATTAAAATCCTTCGACTTCGAATATCGAAGTCGAACGATTTTAGCGCAAATAGTTTGATCGAACCATCGAAGGATTATTCCTTCGATCGAACGATTAAATCCTTCGAATTGAACGATTCGAAGGATTTAAATCCAACGATTGAAGGAATATCCTTCGATCAAAAAAACGTAGGAAAGCCTATGGGGACCTTCCCCATAGGCTAACATTGAGTTCGGTAGCTTTTAGATGGCGAACTAGGGGGTCGAAGTTTTTTCTTAAAGAGACAGTACTTCGATTATCGAATGGTCGAATAGTCGAACGATTTTTAGTTCGAATCCTTTGATTCGAAGTCGAAGTCGTAGTCGAAGGTCGAAGTAGCCCATTCGATGGTCGAAGTAGCCCAAAAAACACTTCGAAATTCAAAGTTTTTTTACTTCGAATCCTTCACTCGAAGTTAGTGAATCGGCCCCTTGATGTTGCAACACCATTTCTAAATGTTGAGGAATGCATCAGTGATCCATCTAAAAAGATCAGCAAAGAACCCCAAGACTAATATCAGAAGTTCTTCAGGCACCTCTCTTGTTATCAAGGAGCCAAAGAAAGGAAACCTACTTTTTCAGACTTTGCAAAATGCATCCCTATAGAGTAGTATTAAGCATTTGAGAACAAAAAGCTCAAAGAAAAAACAGATTTCAATATTATTTTTTTTTCATGATATTATTAATGTTATGCAACAGAGAGATGTTCAGCCTCAGGGTTCCAGCTTTAGGTGACCTACAGCCTAAATCCTCTGCCAGTAGCACCCATGGAGAACTGAGCCTGGACACTAACAAAACAGTTTATTTCTCATGTTTATGTAGAAGCGTAATCCCTGCGGCAGTCTTCAAGTTTTACTCCTTCTGGGAATATTATTTGGACATCATGGTCCTCTTCTCGGCTTCTTTGCATGTAAATGTTTTTATTCTTCCTTAAAAGGCGGCTGTATTTGGCATTGGAAAACCACGTCTCGCACTTCGAAAAGAACACAATTGTGGTGGTGACGAGGACAGTGAGACAGGTCAGTAGCCCCAACACAATGAAACAGATAACTTGACTTTTGTTAAGGAGTGGATTTACATTGTGAATTGTCTCTTTGACTGTAATCTTAAGTACTTCATGTGGTGGAGATTTATGATAGGAAGGTAGCTTGTTTCTCCGCTCATATATATGTAGGCTCACGTTTTTATGGGGAAAAGAGCAGGTAGTTCCTGTATAACTGGGCTGACAAAAACACTGGAATTTTTCTCCCATTTGATAACACGTCCCACCATTTGCACATGGATTACTACTGCACAGTGGGGTGAGATCATTACACAACCGCCCAGAAAAACCCAAAGGGCAATGGCAGTGAAATCTCGATCCTATATCGGTGCAGCTTCCACCATTTCTGCAAGGATTAGGGTTGCAATCGTCAATGTCTATATGTATTTCACAGTAATTACCCACAAATCCAGCAGGGCACTGACAAGAAGCATAAGCTGCAAAGCCATTGTTGTCTGTGCACGTGCCTCCATTCTGACAGGGAGACCTGAAGGAAAAGTAAAGCCAGTGTTAATGCAACATACTCAATTTAACAGTTTAAATTCTAATATTAAATATACATGGTTTTTAACTTTGATACCTGGTTAGACTAACTTTTTCAATGGTACAGTGAGCCTTTTGATCTATGCCAAATGCATGCCATAGATGAAACAGACAACCAGAGATATAGGGGCCGATTTACTAAACGCTAGCGACTTTTCACCAGCATTGCCACCAGCAGGGACATCGCCAATTCGCTACCAAACCGGACCGTTGCTAGCGTTCATTCACCCTCTATCGTCAGGCGTCTTTTCGTTCTGTCGAGCGATCGTTACTCCGCAAATTCACTAAAGTGCAGATTTTACTGAACGTTACCTCTTTTGCCAGAGTTGACTTTGCCACCTTAGACCAGGCGAAGTGCTAAAAAGCAGCCAGATCTTCCTCAATCTTCTGTCACTTACATCATCTGCTGTGTGCCGAAACTACATTAAAGTTCAAAAAACGCTGGCGACTTTAACTTTTTTTAAGCGGTATTGGCTGCAAAATCCTAACTAATCGGTTTTCTCCAGACATTTCCTAACATATGGAACATTCATTTTACAGTGGGCTCATGTGTAGGGCATTATATTAACTCTCTTTATTAAGGACATGGACATTTGTAATAAAAAGTGGTAACTGCAAGCATTTGCACCAACATTTATAATAAAGACCTTCAACTTTAAATTACCCGCCATATGCAAATTGACCTAAGCCCAAGATCACTAGCGAATTTTCACTAGTCACAAACGAACGCTTCACTATGAAATGCTCGCACTGCCGAAGTAACGCTAACGAAAAAGTCTTTCTTGCTTTAATATAGTATATACTTAACACTTAGGGGGTTATTTACTAAACTCCAAATGCAAAAATCCCGAAAAATTCGTGATTTTTTTTTTATATAAAATCGGACTTTTGGAAAATCACAAATTTTTCTGAATTTATTCAACCCGAGGACGGAAAAGTCCGAATCAGAAAATCTGGCATCTCAGATCTTTTTTTGATGTGCGCTGGGTTTCGGGCAAAAAGCATAAGAAATCTGAGTTTTCGGGTGAAAAATCCGAAAAATCGTGAAAATCTGTTTTTTTTTTTCAAAGCAAATTTTCTGTAAAATATAATAATAAAAATAATAAGCGTAAAAAACCCGAGCGGAATTGATCGGAGTTTGTAGCAGAAAATGTTGAGATAAAATCTGACTTTGATAAATAACCCCCTAAGGGACTGAAACCAATAAATTTTTTGTATGTATACTACAGTAATGGGACCCGTTATCCACAATGCTCGGGATTTGGGGCTTTCCAGATAACTGATATTTCTGTAATTTGGATCTTTAAAACTTAATTCTACTAGAAAATCATGTAAACTTTAAATAAACCCAATAGGCTGGTTTTGCTTCCAATAAGGATTAATTATCTCTTAGGTGGGATCAAGTACAAGGGACTGTTTTATTATTACACAGAAAAAGTAAATCATTTTCTAAAATTTAGATTATTTGATTATAATGGAGTCTGTGGGAGATGACCTTTTCCTTGGAGCTTTCTGGATAACGGGTTTCCGGATAATGGATCACATTGACAATTTACCCTTCCATATGCATTTAATAAGCCAAGATGCAAAGAAGAAGACATATATTTACCCATTTGTAATGCAGGGTCCCTTTTTTAAAAGACAGTTTTTTCCTGTATACCCCAGACTGCACAAACAAATGTATCCGCCGTCCCCCGTTTCAATGCAGGTAGAGTTGCTGGAACAGGGCTTAGCAGCACATGGGTGAACATCTATAATGACAGAACGTGCACAATCTATATATGTTATGTTCCACAACCTGTAAGAAATATGATTTGCAAGAACGCTGTTGTCAACACCAGTCTATAGGTTACTGATATAAATCATGTACTGTAGGTACTGTACTTCAGGAAGTAGAATAATGATTTTATTTTTATTCCAAAAAAAACTAAAGGAAAATGGCAGAAATTGCCTCTTTAGGGAGAAGACTCATAGCTGGGGTAACTGAGCATGGAGCATGAATGAGTTGACCTCTGAAAAAGACTCAAGAGGCAAATATTTCTTTGGCAGGAGGAAACCCTTAGCAAGTGGTTTCCTAGGTGAGTCATCTTATACAGTAAAGAGCAATTGTGAGGGTTCAGTATATTAAAGTACTTCAGGTTTAAAGGGAACTAAAACACAGAAATAGGCTAGAAATACTACACATTATAGGGCAGATTTATCAAGGGTCGAAGTGAAAAAGTAAAAGAAATCAAATTTTGAGCTATTTTTTGTGTACTTCGACTTGGGAATAGTCCAAATTCAAATTTGAAAAAAATTCCAAAATTTGAATATCGAAATTTATCGTGTACTGTCTCTTTAAAAATTCAACGTCGACCATTCGCCATCTAAAACATGCCGAATTGCTGTTTTAGCGTATTTGGAGTCCATTGGTGGACTTTGAAAAAAACTCCCATTGCTTTAATATTCGACCCTTGATAAATCTGCCCCCATGTCTGGGGCTTTTTTCAAACAACCAATTCCAGCCAAATTCTGTTTTAGGCTTTCCTGCTCTGTATAGTAAAGAAAACTTCAAGTTTAAAGGAGAACTAAAGTTTAACACAGAAGAAGGCTAGAAATGCTACACATTGGGGCTTATTTATAAAAACAGATCTGATTTTTTAAATAAAAAAGTCCAACCAAACTCGAATCCACTCTTATTTTTCACTTCAATAGCTCAAAAATTGGGGGAAAGATGCAACTTTTTCATATTGTTGCTCAAAAAACGCAAACCACGGTCAAAAACCATAGTCAAACCCTGAAAATTTCATGAGGGTTAAAACATCTTCAAATAGTTAAGGGGACATCTGCCATTGTTTTTTTACATCAATTCGAGTATTTTGGGATTCGGATTTGGGACATTTGCGAATTTTCAGGTTTTTGGCGTCAAAACAGACGCCGCAAAAAAAATTGTGCCTTAATAAATAACCCACATTAAGGGGCTGATTCACTAAGGGTCGAATATCGAGGGTTAATTAACCCTCGATATTCGATTGGGAATTGAAATCCTTCGACTTCGAATATCGAAGTCGAAGGATTTAGCGCAAATAGTGTGATCGTACGATCGAAGGATTATTCCTTAGATCGAACGATTAAATCCTTCGAATCGAACGATTCGAAGGATTTAAATCCAACGATCGAAGGAATATCCTTCGATCAAAAAAAGTTAGCCAAGCCTATGGGGACCTTCCCCATAGGCTAACATTGAGTTCGGTAGCTTTTAGATGGCGAACTAGGGGGTCGAAGTTTTTTTTAAAGAGACAGTACTTCGACTATCGAATGTTCGAATAGTCGAACGATTTTTATTTCGAATCCTTCTATTCGAAGTCGTAGTCGAAGGTCGAAGTAGCCCATTCGATGGTCGAAGTAGCCCAAAAAATACTTCGAAATTCAAAGTTTTTTTACTTCGAATCCTTCACTCGAAGTTAATGAATCGGCCCCTAAGTCTGGGGCTTCTTTTCTAACAGATATTCTATCCATATTCCATTTTAGGCTTTACTGCTCCTTTATTGCTTTCTGTCTGCACTTTTATGCTGTTTCCTGATTATGGGATCCTGCAAGAACCTGTGAATATGCTGTTTTCTAACAGGCTAAAGAAGCCATATTCTTTCAAAGTTCCTAGTTCTCCTTTCCGTAAGTCAATAAGCATTTTAGACAAGAAACAGCAGGGAGAGATGTTAGATATAAAGTGCATTCCCAAGTCTATAGTAGCGTTTACTTAGAAATTGTATCTGTAAGTGCTACAATATTTCCGCTTCATATAAAAAAAAAACCCACATAATTTATACTTTGTACATTTTGGGGGAAAATGCTCAGTACAAAAGCTGCTTTAGCACTGTTTCTTTGAAATTGCTTTTGATTGCAGAGGTGAATTTTGCTTAGAGCCTTATATTAACATTTTCAAAGGGCCAAAGGTGAGCTACATGGACACATTTGTGCTTTCACTTATTTATATTGAGCTGATCCTCACCATAATAACCCAGCATCTGCCAACATCACTTAATGGGTTTTACACGCATGACCGAACTTAATCGGACAGTAGGTGTGACATTGTGCAACGTTATATAGTTCAGCCATTTTACTGTGCACATTTTGTAGAACAGGTAGTATGCAATCTAATATCCCCACTGCTTGGAATCTGCAGGGAAAATGTGGATCACAATACCTTATGTCTACTTAAAAACATTTCAACATTAAAGAAACCCTATAGGATTAATTTGCCACCAATATGGATTCATGTAGCGTATGCTACTTACAGTAGTTAGAATTGAGTAAGAAGTACCATTTTATTATGGCTTTAAAAGAAATTATATTTAAAAAATGAGTATTATTTGCTTAAAATAGACTCTATGGGGCAAATTTACTGAGCGACAAAAATTCGCCAGCGATGGCTTCACAGGCAGTGCAACACTTTGCCAGGCGAAAATTCACTCAGACTGTTAATTCACTAACATGTGAAGTTGCGTCCAGGGCGCCGAACACTGGTGTTAATTCGGCAAGCAGAGCGAAGTTGCGCTAGCGTTGGCTAATTTGCATAATGCGGGAAGTTTAATTTCAAAGGACATATATGTTGCAGCAAATACATTACATTACACAAGGCCAGGGAACCTTAATAAAGTTGTTATATTGCCCTACACATGAGCCCAGTGTTTGGTTTATGTGCCATATGTTAGGAAATGGAGGGAGGAAGCGGGTTGACCCAAAAAAAATTTGCACTCGTTTGCAGCCCATCACCCTGAAAAAAGGAAAAGAGGCCAGCGTTTTTTGGGACTTTCGCTCTTTCGCTAGCGAAGTTACGCTTGCGCCTGTTAGTAAATTGGCGACGTACCGAAATGATGTCACATGGGCGAATTTTCGTCAGTGTTTTCGTCACTTCGCCCTTTAGTAAATTTGCCCCTATGAGAGATCGGCTTTCCAAAATTCGGAGCTTTCTGGATACTAGGTTTTCAGCTTAGAGATTGCATACCTGTATCACTTCTCTCAGTAACAGTGTCACCTGTTGCTTATGAACAAAGAGTCTCTCACAAATAATTGTGTAGAATCCAGTTACTGATAAACCAGAAGAAATTTGGTGCAAAGTAATTATTCACCTTCAGTATTTGTACTGACTTAGCTTATAGTATGATGTAGGGTGTGATATTTTGAGTCAATTTGCAATTGGTTTTCGTTTTTTATTATTTGCAGTTTTTGAGTTATTTAGATTTTTATTCAGTAGCTCTCTTTCAGCAATTTGGTTGCTGAGTCCTAATTACTTTTGATGGGCGAATTTCTCCCGTTTAGATTCATAGAAAAATTAGCAAATTTACCGCAAAATTCACGAAACGGGCAAAAATGCACGAAAAATCATGAAACCGGAAAGTGTGCGTAAAAAGCATGAAATTCGAACGTTTTCACGAAAAAATTGAGCAATTCAAACGTTGTCACTAAAAGATCGAGCAATTCGAACATTTTCACAAAAAAGTCGAGTAATTCAAAAGTTTTCACAAAAAAAGCAAGCAATTAGAACGCTTTCACAAAAAAATTTTGAAAAACTCAATTTGACGCCAGTGAAAATTCGCCGGCGTCAAATTCCGATTTTCACTATTCTGATTTTCACTATTTCGATTCTCACTATTCCGATTTTCACTATTCACGAATTTATTCGCTGGTGGCGAAATGAGGAAATTCACCGCAAATTTGTGCCAGCCGAATTGATTCGCCCATCACTACTAATTACCCTAGCAACCATGAGTTGAGTTGAATAATTAACTGTAACATACATAGTAACATAGTAAGTTTGGTTGAAAAAAGACACACGTCCACCAAGTTCAGCCTTTTAAGTCTATATATAACCTGCCTAACTGCCAGTTGATCCAGAGGAAGGCAAAAAAAACCCATCTGAAGCCTCTCAGAGGGGGAAAAAATTCCTTCCAGACTCTAAAATGGACCAGTCCCTGGATCAACTTGTACTATGAGCTATCTGCCATAACCCTGTATTCCCTCACTTGCTAAACACCATCCAACCCCTTCTTAAAGCTATCTAATGTATCAGCCTGTACAACTGATTCAGGGAGACAATTCCACATCTTCACAGCTCTCACTGTAAAAAACTCCTTCTGAATATTTAGGCGGAACCTCTTTCTTCTAATCGGAATGGGTGACCTTGTGTCAGCTGGAAAGACCTACTGGTAAATAAAGCATCTCCTGCAATATAAATAGGAGAGGCCTGAATAGAAAGATGAGTATTAAAAAGTAGCAATAACAATAAAGTCATAGCCTTACAGAGCATTTGTTTTAAGATGGGGTCAGTGACCCCCATTTGAAAACTGGAAAGAGTCAGAAGAAGAAAGCAAATAATTAATTAAAAAAACTATAAAAACTAATAATGAAGACTAATTGAAAAGTTTATTAGAATTGGTGGTTCTATAACTTACTAAAAGTTAAATTAAAGGTGAACCAGCCCTTTAAGTATGTTATATAAAGGTTATTTGTGAGCACCTTTTTAATTGCCATTAACGTTTCCTTTTTTTACAGTTTTTGAATTATTTGCCTTCCTCTTCTGACTCTTTCCAGCTTCACTGACAAATGCTCTGTAAGGGCAGAGACACACGCTGCTATTTCGGAAGATTAGTCGCCCAGCGACAAATCACTTCTTCTTCAAGCGACTAATCTCCCCGAACTGCCTTCCCGATGGCTAGAATGTAAATCGCCGGCGGGACGACACTCGGAACGTTTTTTTTCCAAAGTCGCCTGAAGTTGCCTCATGGGGAAACTTCGGTGACTTCCGAAGTGATCTGAGTTCCATCCCACCGGCGGAATTCTAGCTGGCAGGAAGGCAGTTTGGATAGATTAGTCGCCCGAAGAAGAAACTATTTTTTGCTGGGCGACTGATCTCCTGAAATAGCAGCGTGTGTCTTTGCCCTTAGGCTACAATTTTTTTGTTATTGCTACTTTTTGTCAGTCTCTTATTCAAAGCAATGCACGGTTGCCATGGTTATCTTGACCCTAGCAACCACATTGCCGAAATTTCAAACCAGAGAGCTGCTGAATAAAAAGCCAAATAACTCAAAACCCACAAATAATAAAACATGAAAACCAATTGCAGATTGTCTCAGAATATCACCCTCTGCATCATAGTAAAAGTTAATTTAAAGGTGAACAACCCCGTTAAAGTGTTTTTATATAGGGCAGGTTTACAAAAAATAAAAAAGAAACTTGCTCACTAATACCAGTGAAAAAGCTTGAGTTCCAGTTGCCCTAAGCCTCAAATTCTTGCACTGAGAAATGTTTTTGATTTATGAGAATCAAAGAACTTTAAAGGGATCTTGTCATCGGAAAACATGTTTTTTTCAAAACGCATCAGTTAATAGTGCTACTCCAGCAGAATTCTGCACTGAAATCCATTTCTTAAAAGAGCAAACAGATTTTTTTATATTCAATTATAAAATCTGGCATGGGGCTAGACATTTTGTCAATTTCCCAGCTGCCCCTGGTCATGTGACTTGTGCCTGCACTTTAGGAGAGAAATGCTTTTTGGCAGGCTGCTGTTTTTCCTTCTCAATGTAATTGAAGGAGTCTCAGTGGGACATGGGTTTTTACTATTGAGTGTTGTTCTTAGATCTTCCAGGCAGCTGTTATCTTGTGTTAGGGAGCTGCTATCTGGTTACCTTCCCATTGTTCTTTTGTTTGGTTGCAGGGGGGGGAAAGGGAGGGGTTGATATCACTCCAACTTGCAGTACAGCAGTAAAGAGTGATTGAAGTTTATCAGAGCACAAGTCACATGACTTGGGGCAGCTGGGAAATTGACAATATTTCTAGCCCCATGTCAGATTTCAAAATTGAATATAAAAAAATCTGTTTGCTCTTTTGAGAAATGGATTTCAGTGCAGAATTCTGCTGGAGCAGCACAATTAACTGATTCATTTTGAAAAAATGTTTTTCCCATGATAGTATCCCTTTAAACAAGGCAGATAAACAACAAGAAGTCTTTTTACATATGGGAAAAAATCTCTATGCATGAAAAATGCAGTTTTCAAGAATGAGATTCCTAGGCTTTAGTAAATCTGCTCCTAGGGTTCTTGCTTGTGAACTTTTTCTGGAAATATTAACATTTATAATGTTCCTAATATACCCTATGACAATAACCACTCATTAAATTATCAAACAAGTTCATCTGTGTTTAAGAGTTTGACCTCCAGGTGGAGCTGTTGGATGCATTTTCTTCTTATCTTTCATCTTGTATGCAGCGATTCGAGTTCCACTTTCAGCTGAAACATGTTTTTAAGGCAAAATGGTTTCTATAAAATAATATTTTTGCACATTGATTTACTCTTTAATCAGTATAATCAGTAAAAATAGGAAATATATTTTAGACACTTGGATAGCTTGTTAATTCTGTGAGCAAGCTTTGCAGGCAATGGAGATAATTGTAAAAATTAACAAACCAATATCACAGAGGCTCCCAACCCATCCTTCTTCACAGAGGCATTGCCATGGTTTAGTGCAGCTCCCATGCAGACAAGCGGGAAATGGGATACACTGATCACAGAATTGTCCTTTCCAGCCAGTACGGCACCTGCAATATTATCAAACATTCTGTTGTTAACTATGTAACCTACATCCCAGCCCTTTCACCAGTTTCTCTCCATTTAGTCTATAATTGTAAAAAAAAACATTTAGGGCTGAACTCTACAGGCGTCTTTCGTCGGATCGTCTTGCGACAACAAAACACAGTAGAAAAGTCGGATGAAGTCGCAGGTAAAAATAATGGGACTGAACAAAAAGTCGCAGGTAAAAACTACACACGATAAGACTGTCGGATGAAGACGCAGCTTTCTGTTGTGTCGGATGGAATGTAGTTTTTACCTGCGACTTTTAGTTCAGTCCCATTATACTGTATTGGTATAGTAAAAAAATGAAGCAGGAAGGGGTGGGACCCTTACTATCAGAGGGGGGTCAGCTGGTTGATGAAAACAAAATAAAAGCGCAGATTCTGAACTCGTATTTTTCATCTGTCTACACAAATGAAGAACCAGTAAGTGAAGGTTTCCTTCTTAACACTCCCAATTCTAGTAATACAACTAATGATGCATGGTTCACACATGATGAAATTCAAAAGAGACTTGAACATGTTAAGATTAACAAAGGTCCAGGGCCAGATGGTATTCATCCCAGGGTAATTAGCGAGCTTAGCTCTGTGATTGCCAAACCTCTTTACTTAATTTTTCAGGATTCATTGAGATCTGGCACAGTGCCGAGAGACTGGCGAATTGCTAATGTGGTGCCTCTATTCAAAAAAGGATCCCGTTCTCAGCCTCAAAACTATAGGCCAGTTAGTCTGACGTCAGTATTAGGAAAGCTTTTCGAAGGGTTAATAAAGGATAAGATACTGGACTTCATAGCAAATCATAATACTATGAGTTTGTGCCAGTATGGTTTTATGCGTAATAGATCTTGCCAGACTAACTTAATTTCTTTTTACGAGAATGTAAGTAGAGACCTCGATTCTGGGATGGCAGTGGATGTGATTTACTTAGACTTTGCTAAAGCATTTGATACAGTGCCACACAAATGGTTACTGGTTAAATTAAGGAATGTTGGCCTGGAACATAGTATTTGTACCTGGATAGAGAACTGGCTAAAAGATAGACTACAAAGAGTGGTGGTAAATGGAACATTTTCTAATTGGACCAGTGTTGTTAGTGGAGTACCGCAGGGCTCTGTACTAGGTCCCTTGCTTTTCAACTTGTTTATTAATGACCTGGAGGTGGGCATTGAAAGTACTGTTTCTATTTTTGCAGATGATACTAAATTGTGCAGAACTATAGGTTCCATGCAGGATGCTGCCACTTTTCAAAGTGATCTGTCTAAACTGGAAAACTGGGCAGCAAACTGGAAAATGAGGTTCAACGTTGATAAATGCAAGGTTATGCACTTTGGCAAAAATAATATAAATGCAAGTTATACACTAAATGGCAGTGTGTTGGGAGTTTCCTTAAATGAAAAGGATCTAGGGGTCTTTGTAGATAACACGTTGTCTAATTCTGGGCAGTGTCATTCTGTGACTACTAAAGCAAATAAAGTTCTGTCTTGCATAAAAAAGGGCATTAACTCAAGGGATGAAAACATAATTCTGCCTCTTTATAGGTCCCTGGTAAGGCCTCATCTGGAGTATGCAGTTCAGTTTTGGACTCCAGTCCTTAAGAGGGATATAAATGAGCTGGAGAGAGTGCAGAGACTAAGTGCAACTAAATTGGTTAGAGGGACGGAAGACTTAAATTATGAGGGTAGACTGTCAAGGTTGGGGTTGTTTTCTCTGGAAAAAAGGTGCTTGCGAGGGGACATGATTACACTTTACAAGTACATTAGAGGACATTATAGACAAATAGCAGGGGACCTTTTTACCCATAAAGTGGATCACCGTACCAGAGGCCACCCCTTTAGACTAGAAGAAAAGAACTTTCATTTGAAGCAACGTAGGGGGTTCTTCACAGTCAGGACAGTGAGGTTGTGGAATGCACTGCCGGGTGATGTTGTGATGCTGATTCAGTTAATGACTATAAGAGGGACTTGGATGATTTTTTGGACAGACATAATATCAAAGGCTATTGTGATACTAAACTCTATAGTTAGTATAGGTATGGGTATATAGAATTTTAATTAAAAGTAGGGAGGGGTGTGTGTATGGATGCTGGGTTTTCACTTGGAGGGGTTGAACTTGATGGACTTTGTCTTTTTTCAACCCAATTTAACTATGTAACTATGTAACTATGTAACTATGTATTTTGACACCTGCGACTACATCCGACTACTGTCTCCTGCGTTTTGTTGCCGCGAGACGATTCCAGCGAAAGACGCCCGTAGAGTTCAGCCCTCAGTCATATTTTAAAATATAATTCTGATATTTTGTTTGATGACTTTTTTTTTTTAAGTTTGAAAACATTTCTCATAATTAAAAGAAACTGCTGATCCATAAATATGTAGATACCTAGAATCGGGGGCAGAGCAGAAAGTTTTAGGGACAATTACTGACTTAATAACATGTAAACTGTTACAGAAAGGCTGATAAAGGGCATGAAATACATTATGTGCATCTGTGGAGGCGGCGTATCTATTTTAACCATCCTTGAAGTGGGTATAAAGCCATTTAGAGACTGAAATACTGTATGTTAAGCCTCTAAAGGCAGGTCTATGTTACCAACTGGGTCTTTGCTAAAGGTTTCTATGTAAATGTTGCTACGGGTATGGGACCTGTTATCCAGAATGCTTGGGACCTGGGGTTTTCTGGATAATGGATCTTTTCATAATTTGGATCTTCATACCTCAAGCCTACTAGAAAATCATGTAAACATTGAATACACCCAATAGGCTGGTTTTTCTTCCAATAAGGATTAATTATATCTTAGTTGGGATCAAGTACGAGCTACTGTTTTATTATTACAGAGAAAAAGGAAATCATTTTAAAAAAAATTGGATTATTTGGATAAAATGGAGTCTATGGGAGACAGCCATAATTCTGAGCTTTCTGTATAACGTGTTTCCAGATGATGGATCCTATACCTGTACATATCTTTTCATAGGTGCCACTACATCAAAAAAATCACTGACCTGCACAAAGTCCTGACTTCAACCCAAATGAACACATTTGGGATAAATTGTAACACTGGTGCAAACCAGGCATGATTGCTCGTGATCTTTGCCCAATCGCACTTACCCCCATATGTAATAAAAGAAATATATATATTTTGGCAGGCACTGGACTTCTTATTCTGTCTTTCACTTGCACTCTATTAGTTCTGGGAAACAAGGGATAAGCAAGGTGTAATATATATTACACCTTGCTTATCCCTTGTTTCACAGAACTAATAGAGTGCAAGTGAAAGACAGAATAAGAAGTCCAGTGCCTGCCAAAATATATATATTTCTTTTATTACATATGGGGGTAAGTGCGATGAGTTATCAGGAATTAAAGCTCAGGCAAGAAGTGAAGATGAGGACAATAAAAAGGACGTTATTACTATGTACAATTCTAAAAAATATATTCCAACCAAAGGAGTGCACTACTATAGTTTGAAACTTTTCATCAAAAGCTGTTCCCTTGTAATAAATATACATAGTATATTTTTATCTGAACAATAACTTCCTTGAGTTTAGCTGGGGACCTTCATTAGTGATGGGCGAATTCATGGTGAATTTCCACGTTTCGCACACTATTCGGACGCCCATTGACTTTAACGTCAACGTCAAAATTGACGCGTGTCCATAATTGACGCGGGCATTAATTTAATTTTCGAGTTTCACAAATTTTGTGCCATTTCACGAATCTCGCTGGAAATGTGATAATATTTTGGCAAAACAAAACGGGAGAAATTCGCCAATCATTATTAGTAATGAGTTATTATTATTATGGTGGCTATTTTAATGCTATTCTAATGCAAGTGCATTAAACTAGGTCCAGTGTTGGTATTACCTGCATTCACCAGGACTTTCACAGAACCCATTTACTGGATGGCAGCCAGGCATGCAGGCAATTTCTAGAAGGAGAGAGAGAAAGTTCATTGTTTCGTTAAAATAAATGACATCTTGTGCCTACAAAGACTTCAAAGGCAGAACAGTAGAGAATAGGAGAGGAGAGCTAAAACCAGTTATTTTTGAGCCTGCAGAAAAACAGTGCACCTTTTTGGTAAAAGTTGGGCAGGGACGGTCCTTTAGTTTATTCATACCTGAAGTGCATAGAACAGTATGCCATTGTTTACACACTATTCAACTACCATATCGGCTGATTAGTTCATAATAACTCTCTGAACCCTTTTCGAGCTCAAAAGTAGAGGAAATAAATCCATGTTGGGATGAGAAAGTATCATTATTGTTTCTGAATATTACCCAATAAATAAATACCTTGGTTCTTCTAGACTACTTATTCCCTTTCTGTCTGAATGTGCTGACACTTTCTTTGTGCATGACCCTGTCTATTGTACAAAATAGCTCTGTCTCTGGAATTAATTTCCTTTTAGAGTGTACAGAAAAAATATATTATTAGCATTACCAACTTTTGCGGCTGATTTGCTAAAATAGGTGCCAAACTGCAGTAGCTATTGACTGCAACCAAATCTAATTGCTTTTCAGTTGCTATGGGAAACTGCACTGGGGCAATTTGTCACCTGCTTAAGGGCTCTTACAGACGAGCGTTTTTACATGCGCTCCCCTGCGTTCCATTTTTCTGCGTTCAGCCGCAGGGGAGCGCAGGAATAGACGCATTACATTTTTTCCAATGGGGCTGTACTCACACAGGCGCGTGTAGGCGCCGAACGCAGGTTGAGACGCAACATGCTGCATTTTCCCTGCATTCGGCGCCTACACGCACCTGTGTGAGTACAGCCCCATTGGAAAAAATGTAATGCGTCTGTTCCTGCGCTCCCCTGCGGCTGAACGCAGAAAAATGGAACTCAGGGGAGCGCAGGTAAAAACGCTCGTCTGTAAGAGCCCTTAGTAAAGTAGCCCATAGATGTTTTTATTATCATTTCTTAAAGGGATACTGTCATGGGAAAAAACATTTTTTTCAAAATGAATCAGTTAATAGTGCTGCTCCAGTAGAATTCTGCACTGGAATCCATTTCTCAAAAGAGCAAACAGATTTTTTTATATTCAATTTTGAAAGCTGACATGGGGCTAGACATATTGTCAATTTCCCAGCTGCCCCAAGTCATGTGACTTGTGCTCGATAAACGTCAATCACTCTTTACTGCTGTACTGCAAGTTGGAGTGATATCACCCCCCTCCCTTTCCCCACCCAGCTGCCAAACAAAAGAACAATGGGAAGGTAACCAGATAACAGCTCCCTAACACAAGATAACAGCTGCCTGGTAGATCTAAGAACAACACTCGATAGTAAAAACCCATGTCCCACTGAGACACATTCAGTTACATTAAGAAGGAAAAACAGCAGCCTGCCAGAAAGCATTTCTCTCCTAAAGTGCAGGCACAAGTTACATGACCAGGGGCACCTGGGAAATTGACAATATGTCTAGCCCCATGTCAGATTTCAAAATTGAATATAAAAAAATCTTTTTGCTCTTTTGAGAAATGGATTTCAGTGCAGAATCTGCTGGAGTAGCACTATTAATGCATTTTGAATGCATGTTTTCCGATGACAGGATCCCTTTAGAAATTACTCTCAACCTTTTTCAACCACTTGGTAATATTAAATCTATTTTAAAGGAAAAGTGCAACCAATATATAAGTAAGATTTATAACCAACCCCCACACTACTTACAGTTAATTGTGAGCCCGTATAATGTGTTTACATAATGTATTCTTCTGTTTATTTGTGTTTAAAAGTGATGGGCAAATTTATTCGGCAGGCGCAAATTTGGGGTGAATAAATTCGCAAAACCGCCGTGAAAATTCACCTGCGTCGTTTCGTGTGAAATTCGCAAATTTATTGGCAAAGCGAAACGCCCCAAATTCGCCCATCACTAGTGTTTAAACCCACTAGTATAATCCGCAGTATATAACCTTAAAAAGACAGATAAAGATAAATAGTGTATATAGTGAATAAAGTACCCCCTCTTGTAAAATATAAGGATATTATAAGTTGCCGAGGAGTTTCATGACCATATAAAAACACGAGGCCGAAGGCCGAGTGTTTTTATACAGGTCATGGAACTCCGAGGTAACTTATAATATCCTCATATTTTACAATTGGGGGTACTTTATTTATTATAATACACAAATTCTAGTGAGTCATGTGACAGAAATTACATCACTGCTCACCGTTTATAACTGATGACATCACTACTCACCGTTTATAAGGATATAATTTACAAGATATTCATGGCTTTTGTGTATTATAACAGTATATAACCTGTGTCTGTATTTTAGGGTTCTATTGCCACTTACCCATCAGCACTCCTCCACTCTTAGGGGTCCCTTTACTAAAGCGCAGTAAAAATATGCACACAAAATATAGACATTTTTGTTGTAGAATATGTTTTCGCCAGTTTACTAACCTGCATTAAATATAAATTTGCGAATTTTCTTGCGCAAGAATATGTTTTTGCCAGTTATCGCATTTGCTGAAAATAACGCTACGTACACATTAATGCCTGGTTTACTTAACAGCGAAATGTACGAAAGACAAAATTAACGCCAGAATATTTGCAAAATATTACCGCCTGCTTCTACAACAGCTTTTTCTGCTGAAAGACGATTTATTATGGCTAGGAGGGACCAAAGGCCTAGATTTAACTACATTTATATGATGCACACAGATTTATTGGTAAAGCTTGTTTATGAATTTTATTTATGTGATTCTATTGGCAGGGGTACGACTTGTGACTGGATGTATTGAAATGTGGATTTATATCATGCCTACATGTTTGATTGGGTGAAATCTGTTTACTGTGTTGTTGATAATATCTATAAAGTTTAGCAGTTTTGAAGATACATATCTGACCATGAATCATGCCATAATAAACGCCATAAAACAAGACTATTTTATAGCATAAATATTCACAAACTGAATTTGTCGCCAGAAAATTCTCATCTCTAAAATTACCGCTAACGTAAGCTGGTTCGTCAACATAGTTACCGCAAGTGATCGCAATGACTTCTGAGCGCATCGCTGTTTAGTAAACTTAGTCACTGCGAATATTTTGCCGGAAAAGCCTTTTGAATCAAGGAACTATTCCTGAGTAATTAAAGCACAAGATAATAGAAGTAAATAATATTTTTTTTAAATTACATGCTCTACATTTAGTCAACAAAAAGGGATTGCAGATTTCCCCATTGTAATTGCAGGTAAAATTGTTGTACTGTGTTGGCCAGAAACATGTTACAGGGCAACCCTTTTGAAATAAAAAATAACAAAGTGGTATAACATACCTCCCAACATTTTGGAAGTAAAAAGAGGGACAAAATTTTTTTTTCACATGTAGCACAGCGACATTTTTTGACCACGCCCTTTTCTGTGGCCACACCCCCTAATTACCATGTTCATTTTACAAAATTCGGCAGGTTATGCAAGTTTGAAAATATTTCTCCTAATTTAAACAGTTTTTGGGTGTCTCAAAATTGTTACACAGTATCTTATTTGCACATGTTAGCTGTTCTGGGCTCTCTGCTTAAAGCCAATTAAGTTAGAAACTTTGTTTCTTTTTCTGGCTGTTCAGTGCAGAGAAAATAGGGACTTTCCAGTACAAATGAGGGACAGCAGGTTGAGCTGTCAAAAGAGGGACTGTCCCTCCAAAAAAGGGACAGTTGGGAGGTATGGTATAAAGGTGATATCTTTATTGGCTAACTAATATAATCATAGCCATCAGGTAATCCGCTTGAAAAAGGAACTAAAATGGTCTGAAAGCTTGCTATGATTATTTTAGTTATAGGGATGCACCGAATCCACTATTTTGGATTCGGCCGAACCCCCAAATCCGTTGATAAAGATTCGGCCGAAGACTGAATTGAATCCAAATGTGCAAATTAGGGGTGGGAAGGGGAAACCATTTTATACTTCCTTGTTTTCGGGAAAAAAGTCACCTGATTTCCACCCGCCCTTAATTTGCATATGGGATTTGGATTTGGTTCGGCTGGGCTGAAGGGTTCGGCCGAATCCGAATCCTGCTGAAAAAGGCCGAATCATGCCCGAATCCCGAACCGAATCCTGGATTCGGTGCATCCCTACTTAGTTAGCCAATAAAGGTATCCCCTTTATACCACTTTGTTATTTTTTATTTCAAAAGGGTTGCCCTGTAGCAGATTTCCCCAGTAATTCTTGTACTTTCAGTAATTCCAGAAAGTACATATATATAATATTTAAGAAAGATTGAATTGCAGGACAAATCCGAGGCAGTAGTCTTAGACTACAAATTGTTTTAATTGGGGAAGTGAATGCCACACTACATGTTTCAGGCTAAGCCCTTTATCAAGTGTGATAAATATTAATCATAGTAATAAAAAGCTACAACTGTCAGTGTTGCCATGTATGTAAAGGAAGAGCTTGTGTTTAGGTTCCATTCCTTTGTATTTGTTCCGATAAAGGTATAGCAACCTGGCATTATTAAAGGCACTATACTCCATAATCTAGAGCAGGGGTCCCCAACCTTTTTTTACCCGTGAGCCACATTCAAGTGTAACAGGAGTTGGGGAGCAACACAAGCATGAAAATATCCCTTGCGATGCCAAATAAGGGCTGTGATTAGCCATTTGGTAGCCCCTATGTGGACTGGCAGCCTACAGGAGACTCTATTTGTTATTATACTCAGTTTTTATGCAATTACAACTTGCTACATGTTCTTGCATAGAGGATTGCTCACAGTTTCATGGCATTGCTCTTTATAGCCTGTAAGAAAATGCAGGAGGTTTTTCCCTAAAGCTACTTCTAGACCTACTGTATATTACAGGCCATTTTAGTTGACTATCCTCCTATTGAAAACAAGGTTGTGCCCATTTGTGGCCTTTTTTAGGGGGGATTATAAATCTAAACGTGGGTTATGAAATGTGAAGAAGGTTGCCCACATATTCCTTGTACAATGGAATTTAATGCAGTGCTGAAGCTGCAAACTGAACTTATAATACCTTTATAGGAGGAAACCAAAATAAGAAAAAAAACACAACTTCTTATTCAATACTGTTTTTCTATTCTTATACAAAGGTATAAGGAAAAAGAATGAATAGTGGTCCAACAAAGCAGAATTGGGAGTAGTGATACCTGATTAAAGGGGTTGTTGATCTTTGTCAACTTTTAATATGTTATAGAATAGCCAATTCTTCAGTTTGCCTTCATTTTTCTTTTTTATAGTTTTTAAATGATTTTCAACTTTCTTCTGACTCTATACATCTTTCAAACGGGGGTCACTGACTCCATCTTAAAGGTGAACAGCCACTTTAAGTAAGGAAAAAAGCTAAATCGGCACCTTCGAAAAGATGTAAACTTAGAATTTTATTATAAAATGTATTTCCAATTACCCCCAATGGTATATGTGGTTAGCTAACCCTTCAGTTGGGTATTACGCTATAATAAGCCAAATTCAATTCAATGAGAGGAAAATGATCTCAATGTAGAACTCCAACTCCATTGACATTTATGGGTTCATTTGGAATTGAAATAGGAGATTTATGTTTCTCATAAAAAAAATCTGGACATAAGAACAGGTATAGGATCCCTTATCCAGAAACCTCTAATCCAGAAATATCCAAATTATGTCAAGACCATCTCCTATTGACTCTGTTTTAAGCAAATAATTCTAAACGATTTCCTTTTTCTCTGTAATAATAAAACAGTATCTTGTACTTGATGGTAACTAATGTTATCCACATTGGTGGCAAAACAATCTTGTTGGGTTTATTTAGGGGCCGATTCACAAAGGGTCGAATATCGAGGGTTAAATTGCCCTCGATATTCGACTGGGAATTAAAATCCTTCGACTTCGAATATCGAAGTCGAAGGATTTTAGCGCAAATAGTGATTATTCATTCGATCGAACGATAAAATCCTTCTAATCGAATGATTCGAAGGATTTTAATCCAACGATCGAAGGAATATCCTTCGATCAAAAAAACGTAGGAAAGCCTGTGGGGACCTTCCCCATAGGCTAACATTGAGTTCAGTAGCTTTTAGATGGCTAGGGGTCGAAGTTTTTTCTTAAAGAGACTATCGAATGGTCGAACGATTTTTAGTTCGAATAGTTCGATTCAAAGTCGTAGTCGTAGTCGAAGGTTGTAGTAGCCCATTCGATGGTCGAAGTAGCCCAAAAAACACTTTGAAATTCAACGTTTTTTTACTTCGAATCCTTCACTCGAAGTTAGTGAATCGGCCCCTTAATGTTTAAATGATTTTTCAGACTTAACACTTGTTGATCCAAATTATCTAAATATCCAGGTTTCAGAATAATAGATCCAAATAATAGATCTTATATCTATTCCAGTACTGGACAGCACCAATGGAGTAAATGTCCTGGGGCAGATTCAGTTTGAGGTCAGAAACATATCACATAATTCAATTTCAATAGAATTTACATGAGAAACCAAGAGCTAGTGGAAATATACATTAACATGTCCCTACTTAAGTCTTAGCACCTCATATTATGTTTCTGCCAAAATTCTTTACATATGTGCAGAATTTGAGGTTATTATGATGCTGTTTGTTATTCTATGCCAAGAAATCTGTTACGTCTGCCCACTAAGGCTAGATACAACGGGCAATGCATTAGATGATTGTTTCTAATCTGCCATCGAAGCTAAGCGCTAATGTACTTCCTTTTAAATCATGACAACATTGTTTACTATGAATTGCTCACAAAGAAATACTATATTTAGACTAAGAAAGAGGCTTGATAGATTCAAGTGGTTAAATGGAAAAAGTATTGATTCCGTATTTGCGTGGAGCCTGCACCTTCTAATCTAGGTTTGCCTTTGACAATGCTGTAACTCAGACTAATATAGCTGTCCTGGTTTCTCTTATTTTATGTTGTAAGTGTTTTTCGGCAATTACAAATAAGGAGATGGGATAAGGGTAGAGCTAGGAAATATAATACCACCACAATACAATAATGTCAACAACTATATGTGTATATTACTCTATCAGAGATGGAAGAAAAGGATCATAAAAGTAGCATACAATTTGAGTTTAAAAATGAGTGTACTTTTAAATAAAGAGTCAAGACTGAACATGTGATCAAACAGCAGTAAATGGCACATGCCCTGGGCAAGTTCCAAATATATATATATATATATATATATATATATATATATATATAGATGTGTGTATGTATATATATATATATATATATATATATATATATATATATATATATATATATATATATATATATATATATACAGGTATGGGACCTGTTATCCAGAATGCTCGGGACCTGGGGTTTTCCGGATAGCGGATCTTTCCGTATTTTGGGTCTTCATGCCCCTAAGTCTACTAGAAATTTATTTAAACATTAAATAAAGACAATAGGCTGGTTTTGCTTCCAATAAGGATTAATTATATCTTAGTTGGGATCAAGTACAAGCTACTGTTTTATTATTATAGAGAAAAAGGAAATAATTTTTCAAAATTTGGATTATTTGGATAAAATGGAGTCTATGGGAGACAGCCATTCCGTAATTCGGAGCTTTCTGGATATCGGGTTTCCGGATAAGGGATCCTATACCTGTATATGTATATTCCACTATATTACCGGCACTCTCGACAAAAGCCATTATTATGCCTTGGTGCATAATCACCAAATAATCGCCATTCACTCCGAAAGTCACATGATTTGGGGCAGCTGGGAAATTGACAAAATGTCTAGCCCCATGTCAGAATTCAAAATTGAATATAAAAAAATCTGTTTGCTCTTTTGAGAAATGGATTTCAGTGCAGAATTCTGCTGGAGCAACACTATTAACTGATTCATTATGAAAAAAATTTTTTTTCCCATGACAGTATCCCTTTAAAATTGAAAAAAATATTTTATTGCAGAACTAAAGACTGATGTTTTTCTCAAAGAGAAAGGCCTTAACGTCAGTCTTTAGTTTTGCGATAAAATCTTTTTCTCAATTTTAAGCACTGTGAGTGCAATCTTTTGGAGTATATATATATATATATATATATATATATATATAATTCATCGAATTTGCCAGCAATCAATCTGAAACACTACATGTATGTTAGTTCACTACATGTATGTTGGTATAAATAAATGACCTGCTGTGTTTAACCCCTCCAACCACCTGTAATGTGTTGGTTAACATTTGAGCAACATGGTCTATAAGAAATTTTTTTTTAAAGGCCAAAAAATGTTCAAAGCTTGGTCCATACCTGAGAAATGAGATGCCAAATTAAGGGCTAACATTTCTGAAAATTGCTGTACACCATGTCATTGAAAAACTGAGCTTGTTCAATAAACATTTGTTAAACATGTGTAACACGAACAAAGGTAATTTAATACAATAGTTTAATTCAATATAAATATTTAATTCAATATAAAATTCTAGCAGTTCATGGAGACATTATAGAGACCTAGGAGCCACTTATGGATTTGCATCCAGTGGTACCCACGCCAATCACATGCACAATTGCTTACAAATTAGACAAATGTGGAGCAGAGGTAATGATTTTCAACCTTTTACCTTTAGTCTCTGTGGTTATGAAGCGAGACAGGAGCAGGCACAGAATGCACGAGGCAGTTAACTCCATCCCTTGTGTTTCCCTAGAGAGTGCCTACAAGCAGAATACACGTCACTATACAGAAGTAATGCATAGGTATAAGATTAGATCATTCTTCATGAAAAAAAACCAAAAACAAGTCTTCTAAATAGTTTATATACAACCTATACTGCTATCAATAACATAGTGCATTGAACTCTAAGCTGCAACTCAATGTACATGCCTTCATGGCACATGGGATGCAGGAGCAAATACTAACCTCCATTGCTGTTCTCCAAGGTTTACATAAAGGTTAGATTTTCATAATTTGTTCATAATTTGTTGAAATCTTCACATTGATAACTGCCTGGAGGAGAACAAAGGATCTCTCCAAACAAACTTCTGTAATCAGCATTGACTTATATTAAGACAGAAGTCAAAGAAATGATATGCAATCCAGATGTTACAGGTGTAGATTCAGGTGTCCTTCAGGAATTTAGTGCTTAACTCCAGTAAGAAGAGGATCCTGGATTATGCAATGAAAGGTGTTCGGCAGCTGGTGTTTCCTGAATGATGTGCATGGAAGAAACAATGACTTGTACTAATGCAGCAGTTCTGCTGTTTTCTCACCCATTCCTTTTACTTCTGTGTCTAGCATCTATTCCCTTCAATCCAGATCCACACTGCCTGCAACAACTGAAGGCAGCTCATTCACCAGAACCCTGGATAAGCACGCCTCCAACAATGCTGTTAGTCATTCTGTAAGCTTCAGGGAAAAGATGAAGTGGAATTTTAATGTCCTTCCACATAACGGTCTGACAAACCTTCATCCTACACTGCTGCTTGTATCTTATTTTGATGCCGGGTGCAACCTTCCGACTTCAATCCCACTGTCTGTTCATGATTATTACAATGACATGGGTTAAATAGAAGTTTTCAAGTAAAAGGTCAGCACATAGCTTTTATTTAGGGGCCGATTCATGAAGCTCGAGTGAAGGATTCGAATTAAAAAAACTTCGAATTTCGAAGTGTTTTTTGGGCTACTTCGACCATCGAATGGGCTACTTCGACCTTTGACTACTACTTCGACTTCGAATCGAACGATTCGAACTAAAAATCATTCGACTATTCGACCATTCGATAGTCGAAGTACTGTCTCTTTAAGAAAAACTTCGACCCCCTACTTCGGCAGCTAAAAGCTACCGAAGTCAATGTTAGCCTATGGGGAAGGTCCCCATAGGCTTGCCTGAGATTTTTTGATCGAAGGATATTCCTTCGATCGTTGTATTAAAATCCTTCGAAACGTTCGATTCGAAGGATTTAATCGTTCTATCGAACGAATAATCCTTCGATCGTTCGATCGCAGGATTTGCGCTAAATCGTTCGATTTCGATATTCGAAGTCGAACGATTTTAGTTCCTAGTCGAATATCGAGGGTTAATTAACCCTCGATATTCGACCCTTCATACATCTGCCCCCAAGTGTTTCTTTAGTGAAAAAAACTCTCAGATGAAAATTGAATTTTAAAAGGAAAAGTATACTTGATTTGTGAGAATTGGGAGAGCTGGAGATCAACATGACTGATATTTGTAATGTTTGCTTCCTTTTAACCCCTCAGCATTTTAGTGTTATAAAGATAATATATTCTGTCTTTTACCCTGTTTTCAACCTTAGTACAAAAAAAGACGTCTTATGTCTTGCAAATGAATCCTTTGGAAATCTCCATCTGGCACAATCGCCTGTTTACCATCAATCTTTAATGGATATATGGATGCTGTATCCGCTGTACAGAGGAAAATGCTGTGCCTTTATAGCTTTTGTATATTGCAGCAAGTTGGAAAAGCTGATGTAAAATATGGAAATTCACAGAATTGATTTGTTCTATGCACTATAAAAATGCACAGCCATACGCTCAGTGACAGGAATAGATATAAAAATAAATGTCAAGAAAAAAAGCCACGTTGAGTCAGAGAAGATACCTGTCTCTATGGAAGCAGAACTTGAAAATAACACACAAAGAGGGAGCCTAAGGCGTGTATGTACATTTTATGATGAGTGTTCTATGCATCGCTTCATCTTACAACATTTGTTAGGTATCATCTTTTCTTTCCCAACACCTTTTAAATGTTGCCCAAAAAGTGGTAATGATCCCAGTGATATATACAAGAATTTGTCCGAATTAATCTTTGAAGAGTCCCTTGCCTGTTGCCTTAAATGTATGTCCTCCTGTTATCTGCTTCTGAAATCTGAATGCAATATTGGGTGAGTAAGAGTTGCTTATAGACAGTAATTGCCATGAAGTTGATGGAAACCTCAATGATGGCATCCCATGGACTTTTCCTGGTTAGTTATACAGGGTAGGATGCAACCTGCATAGGTGCTCATTTGCTGCTGAGAGATCTGCCAGTTGGGCACAATCCTGACACCATGGGGCAAATTCACTAAGATTCGTAGTTGCGCCAGGCGCAACTTTGCCGCACTTCGCCAGACGTAGTTTCGCAAGCGCTCCGCAAATTCACTAAAATCCGAAGTTGCGCTCAGGGGTAGCGTAAGGTTGCGAAGTTGCATTGATTCGCTAATCGAAGCGAATTTACGCTAGCGATGGTTAATTTACATACGGCGCCAAATCCAAATTTCAATGGAGGAATATGTAGCAGCACTACAAATGCCTGGGAAACCTTCAAAACATCAGATAACATTTTTATTTTGCCCTACACATGTGCCCACGGTATAGTTAAGTTGCCATGATTTAGGAAATGTAGGGGGGAAGGAGGGGAGCCCCAAAAAAAATTTCGATCTTTTTCAGCCTATCACCCATAATATAGAAAAAACGCCAGTGTTTTTTGGGACTGAAGCCATCCCTATCTACTCTATTGCGCTTCGCCTGGTCTGAGGTGGCGAAGGAAGTCTAGCGTAAAAGGTAGCGTTCAGTACAATGTGCGTGTTAGTGAATTTGCGTAGTTACGTCCGTTGCGAAAATTCGCCAGGCGTAAGGGTGCGAAGTAACATTAGCGAATTTACGCCAGCGTTCGTTAGTGAATTTGCGAAGTAACGAAAATGCCCAACGCTAGCGAACTGACGCTAGCGTTAGGCGCTTCGGCGCTTAGTGAATTTGCCCCCATGAGTTTGCGGGCTTAGAAATGAGATATGATCCCCTTATTGTTTACACTTTTAGGTTCTCACATAGCAGATGCACCCAGGTAAAGCACAGTACCACCACTGACTTATGTACTTTTTCTGGGGAGATATTTTTATTGAAAAAAATTATAATAACGATGGTCAAAACAGCTGAGATGAGAAGAAAAAAAAAGCACAGTAGAAGAAAACACAAATGAAGTAAGGGAGATAGGGGAATGATTATGGGGGAGCCTGTTACAAATAAACATTATATCAGTTCCTAACATTACAGAATTGAAGGAATGTGCGTAAATGAACTAAGGATAATGTTTATGTCTCAGAATTAGGCTGTATCTGTTAATGGACATTGGAATACATTATTTTAAGTGGGGCAAAGTTTCCATTATAAAGCTATAGATTCTTTAGCATTTAGTTGTGAAATTTTTCTTTAAACCATAGCCCCTGTTTGCAAACCAAGCCATTTGTTCTTTAACTGCCAGTTGGTAAACATGTATTTTGTGCCTTGTAGCCATCACTTTAATATTTTTAATGCTTATCACTTTCTGGCAATACAGTTAAAAAGAGTTCTGTGCAGCTCAGTGAAAAACATTTAATTACAGTTTATTTTTATATGGGTAGAAAATATGTACATTGCCATTTTTTTTAATACATTCCCACAATATATTGCTGCCATGATGTTTTGCGCCTCCTTTCTCTAACCAGCAGTGAAGACCTGCGTGAGCTACATAAGACAGTAAGACTGAGGGAGGAATAATTGCATCCAGTAGCTGCCAGTGTATAGTGGTTGAATTCTGGATAGCAATATAAAGTAAAGGCACACAGATTAAATCTCTTATTCCAAACAGCACTATTGTAGAAGAATTATTACTTTTTATTCTCATTAAAGTTGGAATATGCTAACTACTTTAGAAAACAATCTTTAACCTACCGAAATCTGCTTTTTTGCTATAAATATTTAGGAGTAATTGCCTCCTAAATGTTTTATTATAACACCCGGTTAAGGATGTAGAGTTGTAGTTGCTAGCAAAAAATTCAAGTGATCTTGAGCTATAATTATATTTATGTACTTTATATAGAGTGAAAAGGGAAAGTGCTGTATAGAATAATGAAACGCTGGCTGAGGCTGCAGAATCCCAAGGGTTGCATATTACTCCCAGAAATAGGAAAAGGCTCTTAAATTGAGTGTCATGTGGGTTTCCATGGAGAGCAGCTTTTAAACAGGAGATTTCTATTGAGGGCAAAGTCTGTGTGTTTCTGTCAGTACAGGTAGACCACTCAGTGCAGGGAGGGAAGACAATGGCAATAGTAAGAGGCAGGTAAACTTGCTTAAGATGATACTCTGATTTTGACTAGATTGATTCATGAAAGATAATTTAATGGGCAACATCACATTTTGATACTAAATGTGTTTTTTTATCTCCCTGATCAAAGACATGTCAGATGCAATGTTAATATAAAAACCTGCAATATTTATGAGATGAGGTTCTATGGGACAGTTGTCTCTCTGTCTTGTTTATTAGGTAAGGCAATGGCTTAAACTATGGAGCAGATTCAATAACGAGCGAATTTACGCCAGCGTCATCTTCGCACCACCTGCGCAGATGCGCTACAAATATGCAAATTCACAAAAATGCAAAGTTTTGTCCCGGGTATCGAATGCTGGCGACTTTTCGGTAGCGTTACTTCAGCTATGCAATCATTTCATAATGAAGATGTGCTAGCGTTCAATTGTGCCTACCGAAAATTCACCAGTGATCAATTTGCATACAGCAGGAAATTTAAATTTGTATGGAGGTCTTTACTATAAATATTGGTGCAAATGGTTGTTACCACTTTTTATTACACATGTCCAGGGAACCTTAATAAAGACAAGAGAGTTAATATAATGCCCTACACATGAGCCCACTGTAAAATTAATGTTCCATATGTTATGAAATGTCTGGCGAAAACCGGTTACCAAAAAAAAAAGTCTAAGTAAAGACTTTTGTAGCCAATCCCGCTTAAAAAAGGAAAAGTCGCCAGTGTTTTTGAAACTTTAATGTATATTAATGCATACTGAATTTGAGGAGTAACGACCTTTCAACCAGAGCGAAAAGTCGCCTTGCAATAGAGTGCGAATGAGTGCTAGCGACAGTCCTGTTCACTAGCGAATTGGTGCCTGTTAGTGAGTTGCCGATGTCCCTGCAGCAACGCTGGCAAAAAGTCACTAGCGTTAGCAACTTCGACCTTTAGTGAATTGGCCCCGATATTCACCAGAGGTAGATACAATAAGGGGCCCATTTACTTAGCTAGAGTGAAGGAATAGAGGAAAAAAAACTTCTAATTTCTAATGTTTTTTTTGGCTACTTCGACCATCGAATGGGCTACTTCGACCTTCGACTACGACTTCAAATCGAACGATTCGAACTAAAAATCGTTCGACTATTCGACCATTCGATAGTCGAAGTACTGTCTTTTTAAAAAAAAAACTTCGACCCCCCTAGTTCGCCACCTAAAAGCTACCGAAGTCAATGTTAGCCTATGGGGTCCCCATAGGCTTTGCTATCTTTTTTAGCTCGATCGATGGATTAAAATCCTTCGAATCGAACGTTTCGAAGGATTCAAACGTTCGATCGAACGAATTTCGGTAAATCCTTCGACTTCGATATTCGAAGTCGAAGGATTTCCATTCGGCAGTCGAATATCGAGGGTTAATTAACCCTCGATATTCGACCTTCAGTAAATTTGCCCCCAAGTCTCACTACATAGATGTCATTGCGAGAAAAATCGTTTTATTAAGTGCAGGTCAATGGTGTGACTGTTGTCAAGCAAAATACACATCTCAATTATATCCCTTATAAATGAACTGGCAACACATAAAATGATTCAGTGTGACGCTTTCAATTTTTATCTAAATGCCAAAGGCTGGCTATGACCTTTTATTATGTGTCAAAAATGTCAGCGAGGATCGATAAGCCTTTCAAAGTTCTCACTGAGCGGTTCTTCATTTCCAAGGGCTTTGCTCGGAATTTAAAGAGCCTCTATTGAATTATGAATTGTTACACCAATTTACCTAGGCTTATAATTCTTGTCTTCAGATCTACAAGGAGGATTATGGTTTTTGTATCATTTTGTTGCCCCGTCTTGATTTATTAGTCTTTTATTTAATCCTTTCCACATGTTGAATTTTAAAAAACGGCAGGTAAAAACCTGATCATTTTTTTTTACATATAGAGGCATTATCAGTAAAGCAATTATTCAGTTTCTGATTGCTAAATCAAGGAGTGAAGTTGTAATCTTCTAGTTAAAAGTGCTGCTCAGAACCATATAAAACACCCAGCCGCATTTTCACACTTTATTTCACATTTTAAAATGCCGAAACCATTACTGTCAGTGAATCAAGCCGTAGCTTTAGCTTACGGCTACGGTATCTATAAAACAAATAACCTCAACACGCAAGGTAATCTTGCTTGCATCAATCCTGTGTGCCTTTGGATTACTTTCTGACTCTTAATCCACATGTATTTCTTCTTTTTCATATGATTGATACATATTATGAAGAATATCAGTAGAGCTGCAAAGTAGCTGGTATGCACGTAAAATACATTTTTCATGATACAAAATCTAGGGCGACACAAATGGCTATTGTAGAAGATCTTAACAAACCACAGTATCACAACACATTCCCACAGAGTGAAACACTACTACAAATTGGTGTCTCGACCATTTAAACGGACTTTTTTTATCCCCCAATTATTTGTGTAGCATGACTGAGTGTGCACCCGTTATCCAGAAACCCATTATCCAGAAGCTTCGAATTATATGGGGAGGCTATCTCCCATTGGGGCAAATTTACTAAAGGGCGAAGTGCCTTACGCTGGCGTAAATTCGCTAGCGAAGAAGATAGACTGTAGGGCTACTTGCACTCTAATGCCAGGTGAATTTTCAAACTGGCGAATGGACGTAACGACGCAAATTCACTAAGATGCAGTTTTTACTGAACGTTACCTCTTGCGCCAGACTTGCCTTCGCCACCTCAGACCAGGCGAAGTGCAATAGAGTAGATAGGACTTCCTCAAAAAAAAATTGAAAATTTTTCTAAGTCCCAAAAAAACGCTGGCGACTTTTCAGTTTTTCAGGGTGATAGGCTGCAAAAGATCGTAAATTTTTTTTAGGGTACCCTGCTTCCCCCCTACATTTCCGAACATATGGCACATAAACTATACACTGGGCTCATGTGTAGGGCATTATAACAACTTTATTTTATTTTATTAAGGTTCCCTGGACTTGTGTAATGTAATGTATTTGCTGCAACATATACGTCCATTGTACTTTAACTTCCCACCGTATGCAAATTAGCCATCGCTTGCGTATCTTCACTTTGCTTGCCGAATTAACGCTAGTGCAACTTCGCAACCGTTCGGCGCCCTGGACACAACTTTGCATTTTAGTGAATTAGCGTTTGTCCTGGCGAATTTTCGCCTGGCGAAGTGTGGCGATGTGAGCAAAGCCGTCGCTGGCGAATTTCCGGAGGTTAGTGAATTTGCCCAATAGACTCCATTTTAATTACAATTAGTTACAAAGCTGGGTTGTGACTGGAGAGGGGGCCCCTGAGGGGTGTGCCGGCCCCTGATGTGGCAGCCCCATTGGGTCTTGACCCCCAGTCCGACACTGATCTCTTATGCAGAAACCTTATGCATTCTGGATAACAGATCCTATACCTGCAGCAGGAATGTGGTGACATATGCAATAATCTTTAGCAATAATTGATGTATTTGAATTCAGACATTCTTATTAACAATTTTGATCAAACATACTCAGGTGCCTGCTCTCCTTTCTAGCCTAAGGGTAGGACTCCACGAGCGATTTTGTCGAGGTAAGAGATAGAATTGTCGCATGGTGTCGCAGCGTTGATCTGACGCGACAAAATCGCTTGTGGAATCCTACCCTAAATGTGTGGAATAGAGAAATTAAATTGCTATTGTGACAGCCACAGTAGACAGAAACGACCAAAGATTAATGTAAGGGCATAAATTATTAATATTGGTGAATCTGTTATAATTGAGCTTGTTCCTTAATACTTTTGTAATTGAGTTTAATTTCATGCATAATGTATTTAGCAGTTAGTTTTCCTTCTTTAATAACAATTAACACTTGTGATTAGTCATTGCTCACAACCCTGTTAATTGCAGATCCTGCCAGCAGAACATTTTTTTTATCAAGCAGAGCATAATCTATCAAATGTTTAACAGCAATGCACTTGTTTTAATTTAGAAGTGTAGAATATCTAGTGCATGACAGAGATTTAATCCTCACGCTAAGGTTCAAGTTTGCATAAAATTGTAGGATTTAAAAATAGGGTACAGAAAATATAAAACTGAGATTGGTTTGAAATGATGATAAGTTTAAAGAGCCTTATTAAAACAATCCTGTAACTCTTTTCTACTAACAGCCTGTCCCTAACATGTATATAAACACACAGAGTAGCAATAAAACGAATTTTAAAAGTCCACTAATTGACTCCAAATGGGTTCTAGGAAGTCCCCCATAGGCTAAAACAGCAATTTGGCAGGTTTTAGATTGCGAATGGTCGAAGTCTAATTTTTAAAGCGACAGTACATGATAAATTTTGATATTCGAATTTTCAATTTTTGTTCGAACTCAAAACGAATTTGGACTATTCTCTAGTCGAAGAACACAAAAAATAGCACAAAAAATTTTTTTTTTTTATTCAAATTTTCACTTCGACCCTTGATAAATCTGCTGCTTTAGGTTACAGTATAACACAGACAGAAGGGGTATCGAAAGGGTTACATATACTTCCTTGCCCTCCAAAACATTCATATTATGCATACAGAGTGGTTCTTACTTAGGCAAGTCGCATTATCACTGCTACATGTACATGTGCGCTGCATGCGATGAAAAGCTGTTCAGAAGAAGGTACTTTAGCATGTACAGAATTACATAGTCTGTTTGTTCTAAAGCTGGCCATAGACGCAAAGATCTGATCATATGAATCAAGGATTCCTACGATTTTCGGACCATGTGTGGAGATTCCCGACATTTTTCGTCCGGCGGAGATCGGTCGTTTGCGTCAATGGCCATCTTAAATTTAAGTTAGATCTAGTGATAGGCGAATATTTTCACCAGGCACGAATTTGCGGCGAATTTGCATGATTCGCCGCCAGCGAATAAATTCGCGAAACGCCCGCAAAAATTCGCGGCAAAAATTCACCGGCATCAACATTTTTTAAAAAACGGGCGCCGGCGTCAAAAACGAGACGCCAGCGCTGTTTCGAGAATTTTTCGCAGTTTCACGAAATTCGTGCGAAATTCGCAAATTTATTGGCGAACCGAAACGGCGCAAATTCGTCCATCACTAGTTAGATCAAAAGGGAAAGAAAAAAAATAAATAATAATAATGCAAATGTATTTTATTTGCGTCAAAGGGACTCCTGAACATTTCTAGGATTTAATGTGGAATTGTAGCAGCTCTTAAAGAAGAACTACAGCTTAACAATAAAGTAGGCTAGAAATGCCACTTCATGGGGTATATTTATCAAAGAGGGAAGTTAATAGTGAAGTTCCGCCACTAGAGTGAAATTCCGCCACTTTCCATTCATTTCTATGGGTTTTTTAAAGGCGTATTTATCAAAGGGTGAACTTTCACTTTCACTTTCACCCATTGATAAATACGCCTTTCAAAATCCCATAGAAATTAATTGAGAGCTGTGGAATTTCACTCTAGTGGCGGAACTTCACTCTTTGATAAATTTACCCCATTATGTTTTGAGATTCTGTACCAGCCCATGGCTAACACAGGGAAGATCCATGTCTTCAAATATGCCCCCAGTAGCTATCAATCTTCTTTTTGCTGATTTCCAGTACAATATATGTAGAGAACGGAAGCATATAAGACCCTAGTGCAACTGTGCAAGAGAATAAATCCTGTTGCAAATGTTGACTATGTTAAAAATGTAATCTCAAATAAAGCACTGTTTTTAAAATGGAATTTAAGTCCAGTTCCTCCACAGATGATATATGCATCCCACAACTATGCTACTATGACCGCCTCTTCTTTTCGTGTATCATTTTATAACCATATTATATTTTATTCCTACAGATTTTGAACTCTGAAAATGTTGTTTAGCAAACAAAAGAGGTGCCAACTCTAGAATCACAACCAGCACAGAGGAATGTGCCAACAACAAAGAAAAGAAAATCACAACAGGAAGATTCAAACATTTTAATTCCTAATGAAGCGGCAGCCATACTTACAAAGCCCGATGATGAACTTGATGCACTTGCATTTTCTGTGGCTTCCAAATTACAGAGGATGAGAGGAGAACAGAGGCTGCACTGGGAACTATTAACTGATTTAGTTCATAAAGACCTACAAAATAACATCTCTGAAAGTACCACAATATCAAGCAATACTCAACTCATGTTACCACACCCACACTGCAACCACTATCCACAATACCCTCCTCATATAAATCAATCATTCCCTCAGCCATGTTCCTCCACTAACAACTAGAAATCTCTCTTCCTCAATAACCAATGAATAAAGCCTGCAATACCTGGAATCATCATCTCTAGATAATACTAGCCACACACCTTTGTAAGCTAGATTTGATTATATAGTTGCACTTCTGCAATATTGTGCTTCACTTTTGTATTAGACATTTGTTTCATGATAGAACTTGTTTGGTTGTTTTTCTATTTTATTCATATGGTAATGTTAAAGGTTTTCTTTAATTGTATTTATAGTACAGAATCCCTTATTGCTCTTTTATGTTATTTTTTTAAACGAAAAACTACAATAAAGGGGTATTTACTAAACTCTGAATGCCAAAAACTTACTTTTTGTTTTTTACGAGGCAGATTTACTAAGGTACGAGTGAATTTTCGAAGTATATAAAGTTCTAATTTCGAAGTCATTTTTTGATACTTCGACCATCAAATAGGATACTACGACTTCGAAATTACTTCGACTTTGATTCTAAGTAAAAATCATTCGAATATTCGACCATTCGATAATCGAAGCACTGTCTCTTTAAAAAAACTTCGACTTCAATACTTCACCAAATTAAACCTGCTGAAGTGCTATGTTAGCCTATGGGGACCTTCTACAAACATTTTCTAAGTCTTTAGAGGTCGAAGGAAAATCCTTTGATCGATCGCTAAAATTGAAGGATTTTTATTCGACCGCAGGATTGCCAAATTTGTTGATAAAACTTCGAATTCAAACTTTTTTAATTTGATGGCCGAATTTTGAAGTTTTTTGTACTTCGAAATTTGACCCTTAATCAATCTGCCGCTAAGCGTAAGATCCGAATTGTTAGTGGAAAAAAAAATTTACATTTTTCGGAAAAAGCCTGAATCTGAAAATCTGCCACCTCAGACCTGCCGTGGTTGCATGTAAGTCAATGGGAGAAGTCCCAAAGATTTTTTGATCTGCGCTGGGTTTCGTGCACTAATCCGAAGTTTTCGGGCAAAAATCTTTTTTTTCTGAAAATATTGAGATAAATTTGGACTTTGATAAATAACCCCCCAGATGTTAAACCAAATTAAAATGTTTATTTTCTACAAAGTGCTATGTAATGACTTTATTATGCACTATACAATAATTATTGCAAAAGGTCACAATTTAAATCATACGGAATTGCCAGTCTAGTTTGCCAACCCCATTGAAAAACTGTACATCATGTTGGTTTTAGCATCAGTTGGGGGCCGATTCACTAACTTCGAGTGAAGGATTCGAAGTAAAAAAACTTCGAATTTCAAAGTGTTTTTTAGGCTACTTCGACCATCGAATGGGCTACTTAGATCTTCGACTATGACCACGACTTCGAATCGAAGGATTCGAAGTAAAAATCGTTCGACTATTCGACCATAAGTACTGTCTCTTTAAAAAAAAACTTCGACCCCCTAGTTCGCCCTCTAAAAGCTACCGAAGTCAATGTTAGCTAACTTTTTTTGATCGAAGGATATTCCTTCGATCGTTGGATTTAAATCCTTCGAATCGTTCGATTCGAAGGATTTTATCGTTCGATCAAAGGAATAATCCTACGATCGTACTATCTGCGCTAAATCCTTCGACTTCGATATTCGAAGTCGAAGGATTTCAATTCCCAGTCGAATATCGAGGGTTAATTAACCCTCGATATTTGACCCTTAGTGAATCAGCCCCTTGATGTGTTTCTTGCTTGTGAACCTTGCAGTTGTAGAAGCAGGCTGCTTCCGTTACGCCATTCAGATGGTATAATCCCTGTCTGAATAATCTCATGATCCACCGTGCTCTCAAGGGCATAGGAACTATGATTGTTCTTGTGCAGGAAATGATGCAGAACACAACAGGTAAGAACAATAATGTCTATTTTCTCAGACCATAAATTTATAGAGGTGTTGAAAATGCAAAAGCGATTTGCCAGTATTCCAAACACATTTTCAACGTATCGTCTAGCTCGTGACAATAAAATAAAAATATTCCTTTCAGGTGTTAATATAAAAGGTTTCAATGTTTTTCATGAAGGCCGAACATCAGCGACAAAAACAAAATGTAGTTCTTCATTGGTCTCCTCGTTTATTGGCATATTTAATTGTTTGCTCTTTGGATGTCGATTACATTCTGTTGGTTCAATAACTTCACCATCAGAGAGTCTTCTTTCCTTTGTCAAACATTATAAATTTGTATTCACAATTGCAAGCAATACAATGCTAAAATATCTTTTATAATTGAATTATCTAATTTTCTATTGCACCTCCACAGTTTGGGAAATCCCAACAATCATAGAACTATTGAGAAAATTGACGCTGGGGTCAACAATCGCGTTCCGCAAATATTTCAACCGTTTTATGAATTTTGCTGGAAATTTGTGAATTTCGTGGCAAAGCGAAAAGAGACAAATTCGCCCATCACTTGTACCTACATTTTGTATGATAAACTTCCGTACCAAACAGCCCCTCAACAAATATATAGTGACAGTTTATTGTATGTGTAGCGCTATAGTAAACTGCTTTATGAGAGGGCAGTTTACGCTACTTTCCTTTGTGGGCTGAGACCACAGATGAGCTCTCTTTCTCAGGGGTAAGCCCTCGCAGCGGGGTGGAGGCAGGGTGTAGTGTAACTGTAACTGTGTGCGATGCAAAAGAAATTGGGCGCCAGTAGTTTTATTTGCTTGAATAATGAACTGAGTTTATTAACCAAAACTAGAGTTCACCATGGAGCATGGAACATAGAATAAAACAGAGATTAATCAAGGTAACAAGGCATACTCACTGTATTAATATAGAACAACTCTCTGAAGAGAGAAGAGTACATGTAGAAAACAATGCAGTTTGTTGGAAGGTATTTCCCCAAGCTTCAAGATTACCTTAAGTGGAACTCAGAAACTCATACTTCCCTGAGTTTAACACTTAGGCCCTACTATGGGGTCAGTAATACCCGGGATCTTAATCCCTCTAATATCCTCATCGGAGCTTTGAGCTGCTCAACTACATACCCTATCTATCACTCCTAAAGTGATCTATTAAAGGGTATAACTATCACTTCACTATACTCAGGCTGAGTTCCACCACCCCTAACCTCTGTGGCCTAACAGAGGAAAGGTTCAGCAGCAATGGCCTCTACCTCATGGCTTTCAAGCCCTTTTATATTATATCACAGTGCCATCTAGCATCCACTGTGAGAACTGCAGGGATGACATAAGCACAAGGTCCCCATAAGGACCCACTGAGGTGTCCATATTACTAGGGGTGTGCCTGTCTGTAATGTGTAAGGGTGTCTAAGATTTTCACATCCCTACATATGTACGGTAATGTCTGTTACATGGCTGTCTATGTTTCTCCCTGCTGGTACAGCAGCCCTTTGCATGAATTCTATTACATTACAAAGACAAGGCTACACAAAGTTGTTGCCTCCATGAAAGTTGTGCCACACAGGAATACAATTGCACTCTATATTTAAATAAGGATCCCTCAACTTCTAAATACTGTATGTAGAAAATTCACATTTTAAAGTCTTTTTTTGTGAAATTCGATTTTAGTTTTTTAAAAAAAATTCTATTGGGGTTATTTAATGTTTAAATCATTTTTCTAGCAGACTTAAGCTATGGAGATACAAATTATCCAAAAACCCCAGGTCCCAAGTATTATGGATAACAAGTCCCATACCTGTATTATAATTAACGAAACCTTGTTCCACATTTGGAAGTCAATTATGCTCAATTTTCTTTATTAATTGTTTAATGAATGTAATGCTGTAGAAATGTTATAATGGCAACTGTCTACGTTGTTTTTCTGAAGTTAAACCTAAGTAAAATGTTATATTTCCTAAGGATGAACCAATTTCAGAATATGGTTTGGGATAATGCTAAATCTTAGCAGGTTTTGCAAATGCAAATCATTAAGGGCTGATTCTTTAAAATTCTAGATCATGCTTTTCCCTGTGTTTGGAAGTGGAATTAAAAAATGCTATGTTGAATATTTTCAAGATCCAGTTATTCAAACTCATAGTTTGGAAATTTATCAAACAAAGAACTCTGGTAATTTTGATAAAATTCTATAGCCGTCACCAGGAAGTCTAAGTGAACCATTCCAGCAATCTGATGTTCAAATTTTCATTCGAGTTTAATTAAAACAATTGTAAAGCCTCATTAAAAATTAATCTTGCAATGCCATTTTCATGTGTTATTGATTTCCCCCTATAATTAAACCTGATTGGAATTAATCTTAAATATGCTAGCGATCGTGAGAAAAAAAAGGCAACTGAGGAATAAAAGTCAATTAAGTTTAACTTTGATGTAATTTTTTATGCAATCATGAAAAGAGAAACAATGCCTCATTGGAACTTGTACTTTTTAAAATTAATGGAATAATGGAATTTTTTTCTGCAATTTATGTTTCTAAAAAAAAGGTTTTTTTACTGGTTTTGCTGAATTCAATGCTAATGGATTCAGTTCATCCCCAAATTGTTTTATCCTTGATTCTGAATAGTTAGATTAGATAAACGGACTAGGGATGTAGCGAACTGCCGTTTATGTGTTCGCGAACGCCGTTCGCGAACACCGGCAAAAATGCAAACAGTTCGCGAACAGTTTGCGAACTTCGAACATCCGCAAAATCGTTCGATTCGAACGATCAAAGGATTTTAATCGTTCGATCGAAGGATTTTCGTTCGAATCGAACGATCGAAACCATTCGATCGAATGATTTCATTCAATCGAATGGCTTTGATCGTTCGATTCGAACGAAAATCCTTCGATTTTAGCGGTCGAAGGAATCGAATGGTCGAATGGTCAAACGATTTTTGTTCGAATCGAACGCGAACACATATTGGCGAACGTCGCGCGACGTTCGCGAACATTCGGCGGACGCGAACAGTCGAAGTTCGCGCGAACTAGTTCGCCGGCGAACAGTTCGCTACATCCCTAAAACGGACATTACTTTAAATTTTGGACGTTCATCCAGAATTTTTTTATAAAAGTATAGAATACCGAGGTTTGTTTTACAATATTTATTGTTATTAAAGATGGTTAAACATTTTAGGGTTCTGCAATGGCATGGCTATACAGGTATGGGATTCCATTTTCCTGAACAGAAACTCAGAATTAGCTCAAAATTACAGGAAGTCCCTTTTTTCTCTGCAATTATAAATATCTACATTGTACTTGGTTAAGCTGAATAAGCTGCATAAATAAAAATTGGTGGCATAACAATCCTAATGGGTTTATTTCATGTTTAAATCATTTTTCATTTTAAGGTATCAAGAGTGAAACATCCATCCTTCACAAAACCCCAGGTCCCAAGCATTCCGGATATTAGATACTATACCTATTATTATCATTTTCACTATCCTTGCATAGGGTTCCCTATAGTATTATACACAGTGTGATTACACAATTGTTTGTATAAAAGTAAAAATGTCTATCCTGCAGAGCTTTTAGTTCAAGTTTGGTGCACAAGGCACAGGTGGTTTAACCAACTACTGGTATGTGAGCAGGGTCGGACTGGGGGCCCAAAGGGGACTGCTGTCTTGGGGCCCCCCCAGACCCCGCAAAGCCTACTCTGGGGTCCCTTTGTGCATGGGCCCCACAACCAGCATACGTACCGTGCCCGTACCTTTCAACTTTCGGCACCAGGACCAGGAGGAGTAGGTTAGGGCAGCAGTGTCACAGGAAGCGGATAAGGGCCGGCGGGGCCCACCGAGTTTTTTCCCGGTGTCCCGCCGGCCCAGTCTGACCCTGTATGTGAGTGTTGTGAACAACAATTGTGCAATTAGCCCATGTGTCGCTGTTATAATTGCACAATGTCACACACATACAATATTTTACCCAGAAATATGCTGGTTCCATACTTGGCACCTTGTTTTATCATGTTTTTCTCCTATTTTGTAAGCATACAAGCAACTGGAATGTCCTGACAGACTTTCATATATTTGTAGGGTAAACTTCATTAACAGACAGCCCTAATTAACAGCCCTGGATTATATTTCTTTAGCACCTATTGTCACACTGAGCAATTTACTTAATATTCCACACGTAAGTAACACAAATTAGATTGTAAGTTCTGTGAAGCAGAAATGAATTGGGCTTTTTCATTAACACCATTGAAATCAGTACCAGTACAGTAATCCATAGCAGCCAGTCAGTGGTACAGTTTAGCCCAATGTTAGTAAATGGCCTTCAATGACCTGCTGTTCACAGAAGTGTGTGGCAAATACTCGCAGTACATTGTCGCCTCCATCTAGGACCAAAATGTTTAGTGTACTTCTATTATTTACTCATTGTACATGTGACTGGTACACATTCAGTATGTCAATTGAATTATAACCTAGTTTGTTATATAATGATGTGTTTTATGTTCACGTCAAATACAAGAATGGTTTCTCATACATTACTCTAAACTTGCTGTGGTTACTATGGCTACCGTAACGTTGCCAAGCCAACAGATGTTCCTTATTCATTCAATTACTTGCCAGACAACATCAAATGGGATTTCTACATACACTTTATTCATTTTTTATATCGTATTATCTGTCGGTCATTCTTTTATGAAATATCCTTTTAGACTAGAAATGAAAAGCTAGGAGCTATCAAAAGTACAACCTCCTAAGGGTAATGTACCTCTAAATTTGCACAGGGTGGATTAACTTTGGTAGAAACCATAATACTCTCAACTCTAATGGCAGAGACACACGTGAAGATTCGGGGAGATTTTGTCTCTCAGCGACAAATCACCTCTTCTTCGGGCGACTTATCTCCCCGAACTGCCTTCCCGCCGGCTAGAATCTAAATCGCCGTGAGATGGCACACGGAGCACTTCATTTTTTGAAGTTGCCTCACAAGGAAACTTCAGGCAACGAAGCACTCCAAGTGTCATCTCACTGGCGATTTAGATTTTAGCCATAGCCATAGTTTTGGGGCTAGAATGAGAAGATATAATGATACCACAAACATCTTAAAAGCAATAGTAGGAAAGTGTGGTGTTTATACAATTGGCCTGTAGATGTCACTGTGCTCAATACTGTGCATACTTTGTATACAGCTTGTGGTGTTAGAGTTGCTTACTGTTGTGTAATGGCTGCATGAGCCTGCTAATAAAGCACTGTTATACTCTACTCACCCTCGGCTCACCCAACACCCAACCCCCAGTGGATGGGGGGGTGGGACATGGCTGCTGGGACCAACCAGGGGGTTTGTCAGACAGCCTGCCCAATCCCATTGGTCATTTGAGGCCGGGCACAAACGGATTCCCGCGCAGCAAAACCTGCCTAATCATTCCCGGAACTGCAAGCCTAGTGATATCAGCTTATCTGCCACCCACCCCTGTTTAACATGTTTTACTGATCTTTGTAACCATAGTTAAAATTATTTATAAAATGTTTTTCTCTTCACTTTGTGTCACAGCTTTTGGGTCGTTTGCACTGCCAATTAGTGATGGGTGAATTTATTTGGCAGGCGCGAATTCGCGGCGAATTTGCGCGATTCGCCGCCAGCAAATAAATTCGCTAAACGCCTGCAAAATGCGCCCGAAAATTTTTATAGCCGGCGTCGAAAAAAACAGATGCTGACGTTAAAAACAGGTGCCGGCATCAAAAACTAATTTTTCCGTTTTGCAAATTCGCGAGAAATTCACGAATTTTATCGCGAAGCGAAACAGTGCCTATCACTACTCCCAATTGGTAATTGGGATACAATTTGGTGAGTTAAGTTGCAGGTGGGGCAGTAGCCTACGGCTCCCCCCCCCCTGTTTTCCGGGTCCTAACCTCGTGCCTGCTGACTTGCTCAGCATCTGGCATAATGTGGAAGGTTTTGGTTTACAAGGCTATTAATTAATAAAGCTGTGGCCTTTATTTACTCCAACATGGTGTCATGTGTTTCAATTGTATGTCTTGGCCACAGCTGGTCATTTCAGGGCTGGACCTTTAGCAGTCAAGCATGGTGCTCCCGTACAAATGGATGTGTTTCAATTGCAATAACTTGTACTCATGATATATATATATATATATATATATATATATATATATATATATATATATATATATATATATATATATATATATATATATATATATATATACACATACACAGATGATATTTGGGGCTTCAGCTACAGTGGTTTACTTAATCAGCAAACTAGGTTTGACAAGTCAATCTGGCAATATTGAAAAGTTTGAAGTGAATCTGTCAGGAGACAGAGCTGTTACTTGTTTGCTCATCTCTAACCTAGTCAGACACCAGCGAGCCAAGAAAATCTATATTGTAAAGTTCATAGAAATAGATCTAGTTATTTCTCCATGGTGCTGCTGCTCATAAATCATATGTGATATCAATGGCATATCTCGTGAATATAATTCAGGTTCAGGAGATCAGTTTAATTCCTGAGGCTTGTTTCTGTACTGAAAATGTTCAATACATAATAACTGTCAAGTCGAACAGCAAGCTGACCAAAATCCCCAAGGAGCTATCTGCAGAAATGAAACCGTGGCATTCAATGTTGCTGAAGATAGTGCTATAATATAATAAATGCATACAAAGCAATAGAGTGGTATATAGAAGTAACATCACCATTATTAAATGGATTCCATTATATTTTAATATATATATATATATATGTGTGTGTGTAAAAAGAAATTTAATTTTGCATTTTTTAATTTACCGAGAAATTTGCGAAAACGGCAAAAAATAAAACGCAAAACGCATTGAAGTAAATGGGCATCAAAATTATTGTGACGCGTGTCAATTTTGACATGACCAACATTTTTTTGTTTTAAAGTCAATGGGCATCCGAATAATTTTGACACACGACAATTTTTATGCGCGCGCCAATTTTGACGCATGTCAATTTTTTTTTGCTGCAGTGGATTTTTCGGGGGTGAATTTTCGCCACAGTTTTCGCAAATTAATTCGCCTGTGGCAAAACTTGGAAATTTGCCACAAAAAATCGTGTCTAGTGAATTTATTCGCCCATCACTACTGTTAAGCAGAGTTTGCTGATAGGAATATCTGTCCTTTCAGATGCACCCCATAGAGATTGGAGAATCATTTAAACCTGTGTGTTTGCTTTCATATAAATTCTCAGTGTGTTTCATTGTTCTTACATGCTGATCACATACCACGTAGAAATTTCCTATTATTTGTTTTCTTCGCCTTGGAGCCGACACTATCTAGAATCTCATGGTCACAGATTTTAAAAGAAAATGAGAATAAAAGAGTTTTGAAGCACTGCAGGAAGCATTTACTTATTATTATTATTATTATTATTAACATGTATTTATATAGCGCCAACATATTGCGTAGCACTGTAAAGTAAATGTGATTATACAACTACATCACATGAATTACATACATAGAATATATGGAGTAACAAACATCACAATCAATACAGGTACAAAAGGTGAGGAAGGCCCTATGCATAGGCATACAGTCTAAAGGGAAGGGAGTAATACACAAGGTGTGGGAGTGGGCAAGATCGAATTGAGTGGGTGAGAAATGTGGTATTGTATGTGGTGTTGCGTTTGGTAGTTAAACAGAGTGAGGGGAGGCTTCTCGAAAGAAGTGCGTTTTCAGAGATTTCTTGAAAGCAGAAAGGTTGAGAGAAAGTCGGACAGACCATGGTAGAGCGTTCCAGAGGAGGGGTGCAGCCCTTGCAAAATCTTGAATGCGAGCATGTGAGGAGGTAATGAGAGAGGAGTTGAGTAGCAGGTCAGTAGAGGAGCGTAGTAAGCGAGTGGGTGAGTATATAAAGATGAGTTCAGAGATGTAGGGTGGGGCAGAGTTATGAAGTGCTTTGAAAGTCAGTGTCATTAATTTGAATTTGATTCTGAAAGGTAACGGAAGCCAGTGCAGGGATTGACAGAATGGCGAGGCAGAGGAGGAGCGGTTGCTGAGGTGTATGAGCCTCGCAGCAGTGTTCATTATTGACTGGAGATGTGACAGTCTCTGGTGGGGGAGGCCAATTAAAAGAGAGTTACAGTAGTCTAGACGTGATATGATGAGAGAGTGAATAAGAATTTTGGCAGCGTCTTGGGTGATAAATGATCGTATTTTGGATATGTTCCTTAGGTGGAAGTGACATGATTTAATAAGTGACTGGATATGAGGAGTGAATGACAGGGCAGAATCTAGGATAACCCCAAGGCACCGGGCCTGGGGAGAGGGGGTGATAGTGGAATTGTTAACTATGATGGATACTTCGGGGATGCTACTGGTGTTAGTTGGAGGAAAGAGAACCATTTCGGTTTTAGAGAGGTTTAATTTAAGGTAGCGTTGCGACATCCAGGTAGAGATAGCGGACAGGCAGGAGGAGACGCGAGTTAGGAGTTCTGGGTTGAGATCAGGAGATGAGAGATAGATCTGAGTATCATCAGCATAGAGGTGGTAGTGGAAATATACGAATTTATTAATTTGCCAAGGGAGGAAGTATAGAGGGAGAATAGTAATGGTCCCAGGACAGAGCCTTGAGGAATCCCAACAGAAAGAGGTAGGGGAGAAGATGATACTCCATTGTAGGAGACACTGAAGGAACAATTGGTGATGTAAGAAGAGAACCAGGACAGGGCTGTGTCACGAAGGCCAAGTGACTGGAGGGACTGGAGGAGGAGAGGGTGATCTACAGTGTCAAATGCGGCTGAGAGATCAAGCAGTATTAGTAGTGAGAAATGATACTTAGACAGAAGACTAAATGATAAACTATATGAATAGCATTCATGTTAGTGTTTGCTGATGGGCTGTTTGGGTGCAGTGCTTTAGGATCAGTCCATCTGAAAATATTAGCACATGAATACTGATACTGTTCCTGCAATGTAATACAGTATTTGCTTTAAGAAAATACACTTGTTCATCTGCTAGAAGAATGTAGGGCTTTCAATGTGCAAAACAATAGGGATATTTTCAAGGTTTCCCCTGACAGTGCCTATGCCCTGCTGCTTTATTTACTCTTTCTTTTTCCAATTTCAGAATCTATGCCTTTTCATTTGACAGACAGTATCATTCAGAATCTCTGAGCTGTAGTGGAAACCACAGGAAGCGATGCTCTGCAGCTCAGACACACATTGAGAAAACAACAACGTCGCATACCCAAATGTAAGCAGTGGGTGCCATTTCTCCTTGAATTCAATTCATAAAGGAAAGGGTTAAGTGTGATATAGCATGTAACCCCTTTTCTTCAAGCACAGGATTAAGATTAACTGCTATTTACAAAACCACTTGCCTGCTGTGATTGTGGGACCTGGTTGGTAGCTGTTATGTCCCTCTAGTTGTGTTAAAGCTTAACTAAAGAAGTAGCTAGAAATGTTGTACATTATGTTTTGGGCTTCTGTACCAGCCCAAGGCAACCACAGCCCTTAAGCAGTAAAGATCTGTGTCTCCAAAGATGCCCCAGTAGCTCCCCATCTTCTTTTCTGCTGATTCACTGCACATGCTCTGTGCTGCTGTCACTTACTGAGCTTAGGGAGCCACTCACAATATACAGTACACATAGAATAGAAATGACACAATATAAGGCTGATTAGTAATTAATACAGATAATTACTACATGGCAGCACAGAAACCAGTGCAATTAGCATCAGAATTTAATAATCAGCAAACCTGTAGCATCAGCTTATATTACAGGGGAAGCTCATTTTCTGCTGGATAATCAGTGACGAGCCCTAAGCTTAGCTTCTCAACAGCCAATCAGAGCCCACTGAGCATGTGAGTGTCACAGACACTTTCCAAGATGGTGACCCCCCTGTGACAAGTGTGAAGTCCTGGATCATTGCTGCTATTGAAAGGATGAAACTTTAGGCTGGTGCAACAAGTTTAGTATATAAAACACGGCATTTTTAGCTATATTCATATTCAATTTTAGTGTTTAGTTCTCCTTTAAAGCCTGGTTTAGCTATTACTTTGCCTGACTGAATGGTTCATCATCATCATGAAACTAAGGTGCCATGACAATGACTATGACAATTAGGGATGCACTGAATCCACTATTTTGGATTCGGCCGAATCCCAGAATCCATCTTGGAAGATTCGTCCGAATCCCGAACCGAATCCTAATTTGCATATGCAAATTAGGGGCAGGAAAGGAAAAAGTGGAAACAATTTGGTTTTCTTCCTTGTTTTCTAACAAAAAGTTACGTGAAATCCCGCCCTCCCTACAATTTGCATATGCAAATTAGGATTCGGTTCGGAAAGGCACAAGGATTCAGCCGAAACCGAATCCTGCTGAAAAAGGCAGAATCTTGGCAGCATCCCGAACCGAATCCTGAATTCGGTGCATTCCTAATGACAATGCCACTGCTGCACTGGAAGCCAAATCCAGGCTTTTCCTGGGTCCTCTTTTGTGTTCTCAGTCTTCTGCACTTTCCAGTATCTCCAATACTGTTACTACTACTACTACAAGGCTTCTACTCCACAGCCAAACCAGTGTGGCTTGCCAGTTACATTTCCTAATTATATCACCAGCAGGTGGGGGAAAAACATGGTATTTGTGTGCAACATTGTTCTTGCAACGTCACATATTTGTACTGAACTCCACTGAGTCAGTCCTTCCTCTTCTGATGAATAATGATGGAGTTACCGAAACTCTGGCCAGACAGAGATAAACTGAGACAGGTTCTAATTGGTCTTCATTTTGTTTTGGATTTTGAATTATTTACCTTTTGTTCTGCAACTTTTTAGTTTTGGAAATTTGAACGCTAACTGGTTGCTAGGGTCCCGTTTACAGTAGAAAAAGTAAAGTAAAGCAAGTAATTTAAAAACTACAAAAATAGGGTCAGCAATTAGACCAGTTTTATAGTCCCCTAAGGATATCAGGAGAACTACTGTATGTTGAGTTTATAACAAGTCTGATTTACTAATACTGGACAATGTGTAAATGCAATTTTGCCATTCATCGCTGCTTCCCAGAATTCCAATGTCTCTCTCTTTTTCTACCATGTCTGCCTTAACATTCTGTCTCTCATATTAACAAACCCACAGCATAGCGTTCTATTGAATCATTATGGTACAGGTATGGGATCTGTTATCCGGAAACCTGTTATCCAAAAATTTCCGAATTATGAAAAGACTCCGTAAATCCAAAGTCTCCCATAGACTCCATTTTATACAAATAATCCAAATTTTAAAATAGAAATACCTTGTACCATACTATTAAGTATTCCTTATTGGAAGCAAAACCAGTGTTTATTAATTGTTTAAATGATTTCTAGTATGAAGATCCAAATAACAGAAAGATCCATTATCTAGAAAATCTCAGGTCCAGAGCATTATGGATAACAGATCCCTGTACAGTATATTTTTAATTTCCTTCTAATTTACGGTAGATGTTAAAAATGATTATTTATATTCTATTGTGAAAGAGCAAGAGATTAAAGCTTTAGGCTAAGGATCCCCCTACCCCCTTCTTTTAACTTTACCTTAACTAAATCCTAACATTTCAATTAAATAAAAACACAAACACATGAATAGTGGCAAAATCTGTGGAGGTCACGTTCTTTATTTACAAATTCACAAAGGACTAGGCACCCCTGACCCACAACTGCGGCTCCTATCATTTCCTCTGGGCCTCCGCCCATACCTTTACCGACTTACAAGGGAGCAGAGATTCAGGGGCAAAACGCACTCTGTGACCTACGGTTACCCATCCTCTTGCTCCCTATCATGTGCAATAGTGGCGCTAACCCAGCCTCTCAGCTGAACTCAGACAAGACCGTGCAGTCTCAGTCTGATCCACGCTAGTGACTCTCCAAGGGTAGGCCTGCACTGTAAATCTCACCATTTCCGGAGCCGTGCTGACGCCACCCACTGGAAAATAGGGAAGGGTGCCTACTATCCTTTTTCCATGGCCCACCTATCTGGCCCGTGACCTCCACCATTCCTCCACAAAATTACCAATGTTTTTCAAAAACAAATCCAAACCCTCTCGCGATAAATGCACTCTATCGTATCTATAAAGATCTCTTTGCTTGTATTTTATATTCTCATGCCTTATTATCCCATTACCGGAGGAATACATGATTTTGTGCATGGCTCTGTTTACTTTCTTCCTTGCTTTCTCCACACCTTTAGGGTAAATTGCTCCTCTCCATTCTCCCCTTTGTATAATGTCCGACCATGCTATCTTCCCCACCTTCGGGTTTCCTATCACCTACTCCATATCTTGTCTCATGGCCTCTATTAGTGCTGGAGTCTTACCCACTGTCAAGTCATTTCCTCCTGCATGTATCACTAGCAGATCAACAAATTCACATTGCCGGAGGGTGGAGACCAACCTACCTTTCAATTGTTCCCACCTCATACCTCTCCAGCCCAGCCATGCAGTCTTCATGTTTTCCTCCGGTAATCCCCATTCTTGCCCTGCTGCATGTCTGCTTGCCCAATAAACAAATGAATGGCCTATGATCACGATTCTGCAAGGAGTTGTACCCCCTGCTGAAAAACACGAATTAACAGACATCAACCACAGTTATACTCCTACTCCTTCCCTTTTACCTGTCGAATATATTTCTTAAACACTCTCGACCTCCATCTCCCTAGGTCTTTTATTCTTTCCTCCTTATCTCCTCTCATTGCGGCCTCCGTTGCCGCCCCTATCCTGAAAGAATGCGACCCGAACTTACTTGGGTCCCAACCATTGGCCACCACTGCCTTCTTTAACACTTGCCTAAACTGAAAAGCTGAAATAGGAGATAAATCCTCGTGTATCAAAAACCACTGAACTCCCGCTGGCCTTACTCTCGTGTACTCTTTTACTGCTCTCACTGGGCACGCTACCCCTTCTGTTTTCTCAATCCTAACCCATTTTCCCCTACCCAACTGATCCGTTTTTGACCTAGCAATGTATACTAAAACCTCTTCCTCCTGTACCAAAACATGCTTAAGCATTAAACCCTTCCCCAGTGCCTTCTTAGAAGGAGGCACTAGTTCACTTATCCTAAATGCCCCCCCAAACGCTAACGCAAAAGTTGCTCTAAACAATATACACTCAAATTTGTTCAAACAAACTGTTTCTAATGACCCCAATATCAACTGTAATCTACGCTCTATTATTGGTTCCCTTTTATCTGTTCTTGTTCCTTCCACCATTGCCCATCCTTTCATTATTTTTCTTACTACTGGGGAATGGGTTATGTCTATCTTCCCGTGTGCTATCGAAAAATGAGCAATTGCTGCTAATGCTGTACTTGCCCCCGCTTTTGACCTTCCCTCTTTTCTTAACTCTGTTAGAAATGCTAACAATACACTCACATTTTCATCGTTCTTACCATCCTTGCAGAATAGCTGCCATCTTTCCCATTCCCTTTTGTAGGTAGAAACAGTTTTTTCTGATAACGACCTTTCAAATAGATCTTCTGGACAATGTGTAAATGCAATTTTGCCATTCATCGCTGCTTCCCAGAATTCCAATGTCTCTCTCTTTTTCTACCATGTCTGCCTTAACATTCTGTCTCTCATATTAAAAAACCCACAGCATAGCGTTCTATTGAATCATTATGGTACAGGTATGGGATCTGTTATCCGGAAACCTGTTATCCAAAAATTTCCGAATTATGAAAAGACTCCGTAAATCCAAAGTCTCCCATAGACTCCATTTTATACAAATAATCCAAATTTTAAAATAGAAATACCTTGTACCATACTATTAAGTATTCCTTATTGGAAGCAAAACCAGTGTTTATTAATTGTTTAAATGATTTCTAGTATGAAGATCCAAATAACAGAAAGATCCATTATCTAGAAAATCTCAGGTCCAGAGCATTATGGATAACAGATCCCTGTACAGTATATTTTTAATTTCCTTCTAATTTACGGTAGATGTTAAAAATGATTATTTATATTCTATTGTGAAAGAGCAAGAGATTAAAGCTTTATCTGCAGTTACAAATATCTCCTGTACACCCACCTCCTGATTCTAATGAATGGAAGGCTGGAGCCCAGCTAGGTTCCCTTCTATTTCAGCTTCTGTCTTCCTTGCCTTTATACTAATGCATTGAAAAGAACATTTATTTTAGTATGCAGCTGAGCAACACTGGCGGCAATCAATTAGCTGCCACAACATGGTAAAGATGTCCCTGTTTTTCCATATGATGCTTTTGTTTTCTCACTATTTCTGTTTCCGTCAGTGAAATAAAGAAATGTAATTAATCAGTAATCAGTAAGGCAAAATCAGTCTCTCTTGCCTTCACCTGTGTTTTAAGATTTCTGTAACAAACTGCTGCAGGTTTTTGAGAAGAAAATGGTGTTACATTAGTCTGAATTTTTCACAATGTGCAGTCTGTTTATTCAGAGTGATTTTTGTGCCTAAACTTGCTGTTTTGCCTTCTTTAGCAAATGAAAAAAGTCCAGTTTTGCAAGTCCTTTCACCAAATTTTATTCTATGCGAACACAGCATGCAGCAAATGTACTAACACGTATACTAATAATACAGACTCTTGTGTTGTTTTAGAGTATGTGCTAGACAAAACTGTGCCATTATAGTTGGCCATACACACATAGATACAACTGTATACACTTGGGGGCAAATTCACTAAGGCGCGAAGCGCCGAACGCTAGCGTTAATTCGCTAGCGTTTGGCATTTTCGCTACTGCGCAAATTCACTAACGAACGCTCGCGTAGTTTTGCTAGTGTTACTTCGCAACCTTACGCCAGGCGAATCTTCGCTAGCGACGAAACTACGCAAATTCACTAACTTGTGCAGTGTAGCGAACGCTACCTTTTACGCTAGACTTCCTTCGCCACCTCAGACCTGGCGAAGCGCAATAGAGTAGATAGGGATTGTTTCAAAAAAAGTCAAAATTTTTTCTAAGTCCCAAAAAACGCTGGCGTGTTTTCTACATGATGGCTGATAGGCTGAAAAAGATCGAAAATTTTTTGTAGTGCAGATACGTGTTCCTCCATTGAAATTTGAATTTCGCGCCGTATGCAAATTAGCCTTCGCTAGCGCAACTTCGCTTTATATAGCGAAACAACGCTAGCGCAACCTTACGCTACCCCTGTGCACAACTTCGGATTTTAGTGAATTTGCGAAGCGCTGGCGAAAATACGCCTGGCGAAGTGCGGCGAAGTTGCGCCTGGCGCAACTTCGCATCTTAGTGAATTTGCCCCTTTGTTTTTTTTTTACAATAATCTGTATGTGTATGCTAGTCCGACAATCCAAACCAGTACACAGGACCGCCATTAGAAATCACGGGGCACCACCCACCCAGCCCCCAGGGCCACACCCAGCCCCCAAGCCCCACCCAGCCCCCAAGCCCACCCCCAAAGCCCCACCCAGATCCCGCCCACTCCACACAACAGTTAAAAGACCACACAGGCATCAGTGCTAAAAAAAGGTAACCCCCCCTCACACACGCACGTTATAAAAAGCTATTGATGGTCAGGGCCCCCTTATAAGTTAAAAAAAAACTGTGGTGCCAGGGCCGCCCTTAAAAGTTTTTTTAGAAAATTGGTGGTCAGGGCCCCCCTACAAGTTAAATAAAACAAAACATTGGTGCCAGGGCCCCCCTTACAAGTTATAAAAACTAGGGCCCCAAAGAATATTTTTTTTTTTAAAAAAAAAAATTGGCGTCAGGGCCCCCCCCATACAAGTTAAAAAAAATTGGTGGCAGGGGCCTATAGAATATTAAAACAATACATTGGTGGCCAGGGGATTAAAAAAAAAATAAAAAAACACAAATTGATGTTCAGTAGAATCGAACTCATGGCTTCAGGCAGGCCCGGATTTACAAACTTGCTGCCCCTAGGCCGGCTCTACTCATCGCCCCCCCGCTCCCCTGCCGGTGCCGTCCCCTTCGCTTCCCCTGTCCAGCACTGTTACCTCCAATTCCGGTTTCCCCCTGTCCAGTGATGTCCCCTTGCCTACCAGGGCCTTCCACTTTCTGTGCGTGCGCATGCGCATAGCTTAACACCTGGCTTCAGGACTTCAACTTCGTCTACTTTCGTGACTTTAGGTCTCTTCGTCGCTTCAGGACTTAAATTTCGGCTGTTTTCGTGGCTTCGGGTCTTTTCGCCACTTCGGGACTTCGGCTGTTCGGCTTTGTGGCACTTCAGCAAATCGGGACATCGGAAATGGCCATAGGCTTCGGCGCTGTCAAGGGGCTCTTTCAAAAGTGCAGCACTGCTGGGCCCCCCTTCAGGCTCGGGCCCCTGTCCCCCTCTAATGGAGGCCCTGCCAGTACACATGTACTATGAATACTGGTTGGTTTGCATCAGGCAGGTTTGAAAATTCCATCTTCTCTTACATTTCCTATATTGCTTTCTCCTTTTAATTTCTCCCAATTTAATATTTATTCGAACCATTTTCTTCTATGTTTATCTTTTTTCCATCTTAGTATTTCCTCCTTCCTTTCTCTGTTTTTTTTTTTTATAATTTACATTTTCATTCCAGTTTTCTGTGGCTTTGTCTCCTTTTGTTTTCTTACCTTTTTCGTTTCCTCCTTGCCGTCTCTTCTGCCTTTTCTCTCCCAGATCCCTTCTTTTCCCTATTCATGTGCCAACTTATGTGCACTGAACAAACAATTCCACTGATCATGTTTTGCTCTGCTTACACTTTACCAAAATCCTTTAAACTCAATTGTATCTAACCATTATAGGAAAGCCTTCCTTTTGTTATTTCACCTATACTTTTGAATGCATTGAATTTATTTTAGTATTATCTTTAAAGGAAAACTAAACCCTAAAAATGAATATGACTAAAAATGTCATATTTTATATAGTGACCTTATTGCACCAGCCTAAAGTTTCAGCTTGTCGATAGCAGCAATGATCCAGGACTTCAAACTTGTCACAGGGGGTCACCATCTTGGAAAGTGTCTGTGACACTCACATGCTCAGTGGGCTCTGATTGGCTGTTGAGAAGCTAAGCTTAGGGCTCGTCACTAATTATCCAGCAGAAAATTAGCTTCCCCTGTAATATCAGCTGATGCTACAGGTTTGCTGATTATTAAATTCTGATGCTAATTGCACTGGTTTCTGTGCTGCCATGTAGTAATTATCTGTATTAATTACTAATCAGCCTTATATTGTGACAGTTCTATTCTATGTGTACTGTATATTGTGAGTGGCTCCCTAAGCTCAGTAAGTGACAGCAGCACAGAGCATGTGCAGTGAATCAGCAGAAAAGAAGATGGGGAGCTACTGGGGCATCTTTGGAGATCTGTGGTTACCTTGGGCTGGTACAGAAGCACACAACATAATGTACAACATTTCTACCTACTTCTTTAGTTTACCTTTCCTTGTCCTTTAAGCTTATTTTTTTTTTTTAGTTTGATTCAATCACTGAAACAAATGCTAACAACGTGCAACTTTTGCCCCAGATCAGTAACCCATAGCAACCAATATGAGATTTTACTGTATTAGTCTACTGGTTGCTGTTGGTTACATATGGGTGTTACAATGCAGAATAACCAGTACTTGTATTATAAAATTCTGTTCTCCTATCCATTTTGTAGCAGATGGCTGATATAAGAAACCGAATTACACAAAATCCATTTCTACAGATGATGCCCATTACTTGCCCTAGAAATATATGATTTTCTCACTCCTACACTTCAGTATTTTATTCTGGCCACATGGGGTGCTTTCCTGCTGAAATAATCTTTGAAGAAATCGATAGAAAAGCCTTAGTCTGTTATTAGTATGAAAACAATTCTGCACCAATATATATTGCTTTTCTCAGTACTGATCTGTCAGTGGATTATTGATATTTTTTGTCGACAGGTCTTGCTTTACATCTGCTCCTTCAACCACTGTCAGTTATGAAAAATTTAATAAATAATTGATCCTTATATAATTTCCAGAAAACCTTAAATTTAAATATCTAATTTAAGGCTCCTGTTCTGCTCTTGTGTGGTCACATACTGAAAAACTCTATACATCGTCTTGTGCCTCAACTTGCACACAGTCTACCAATACAGATGAATTACAATGGCATCATTATCATCATCATCATCATCATTTATTTATATAGCGCTGTCAAGATACGCAGTGCTTTACTGCAGTTATAGCAAACGGGGAATAAATGGTGGATAACAGACAAGGATTACAGAGCACAATAGGGTTTACAAACTAAAAGGTTAGGGTACAATTGAGACATTAGGATTGTATAAACACTTTGTCATTTTGATACAGCAATGATTAATTAAGGTACATCGAATAGGCCTCTTTAAACAGATGGGTCTTTAAGGAGCGCTTGAAAGTTTGGAAGGAAGGAGAAGGTCTATCAGCTTGTGGCAGAGAGTTCCAGAGAAAAGCAGAAGCCCGAGAGAAGTCTTGTAGACGAGAATGGGCAGAAGTGACCAGAGGAGAAGTGAGGCGAAGATCAGAAGCAGAGCGTAGGTTTCGTGAAGGAGTGTATTTGGAGATTAGAGATGAAATATAGGGAGGGGTTTCATTATTAAGGGCCTTGAATGTGAGTGTAAGTAATTTGAATTTGATTCTAGAAGAGATTGGGAGCCAGTGAAGGGACATACATATGGGAGCAGCTGATGTTGAGCGGCGAGCTAGATGAATGAGTCTAGCGGCCGCGTTTAGAACAGATTGGAGTTGTGAAAGGTGACTTGTTGGAATACCTGTGAGGAGTAAGTTGCAGTAATCAAGGCGGGAGATGATGAGAGACTGAATCAGTGTTTTAGTTGATTCTGAACTGAGATATGGTCTTATTCGAGCAATGTTGCGCAGTTGAATACGGCAAGATTTTGCAAGTGTTTGAATGTGTGGTGAAAAAGACAGATGAGAGTCTAAGATGACTCCTAGGCAGAGTGCCTGTGTGGTGGAATGAAAGGTGGTGTTGTTTACGGTGAGTGATATCTGAGGGACAGGGGAAGATCTTGGAGGAAATATGATGAGTTCTGTTTTAGAAAGGTTCAGTTTCAGGTGGCGCTGTGACATCCAGGAGGAGACAGCAGAGAGACAGTCTGTAAATTGGGAAAGGACAGAATTAGAAAGATCAGGAGTAGACAAGTAGAGTTGGGTGTCATCAGCATAAAGGTGATGCTGAAGTCCAAATGACTGAATGAGTTTTCCTAGTGAAGTTGTATAGAGCGAGAACAGCAGGGGGCCAAGAACAGAGCCTTGAGGAACTCCAACAGAGAGTGGGAAAGTTGTAGAAGTAGAGTTAGAGAAGGAAACTTTAAAGGAACGGTCAGACAGATAAGATGTAAACCATGAAAGAGCAGTGTCCCGAATGCCAGTTGAGTGTAGAATGTCAAGGAGGAGTGTGTGGTCAACTGTGTCAAAGGCTGCAGAGAGATCTAGAAGGATTAGAATGGAATAATGACCTTTAGACTTTGCCAATAGAAGATCATTGGTTACTTTGGTGAGTGCAGTTTCAGTCGAGTGTGATGGGCGTAAGCCAGATTGCAATGGGTCGAGAAGGGAGTTGTGAGTGAGATGCTGGATCAGGCGTTTGTAAACAAGCCTTTGTAGTAATTTGGATGCAAATGGAAGAAGGGAGACCGGTTGATAGTTAGTGGGAGAGCTGGGATCAAGGGAAGGTTTTTTGAGGATAGGAGTGATTAGTGCTTGTTTGTATAATGAAGGAAAGGTACCAGTAGAGAGTGAAAGATTGAATAGGTGGGTAAGTGCAGGAGAGAGTGTATCAGAGATTGGGTGGAGAAGGCGAGAGGGTATGGGGTCAAGGGAGCAGGTGGTGGGTTTTGAGCTGGCTAGAAGTTTGCTAACTTCATCTAGAGTTGCAGGGGTGAAGGAGTGCAAAGTAGATGTGAGTGGACTGCACGTTGGTCTGAGATTGTTGTCGGACGGATGGCATTCATATTTGTAAATAACACTGTAGTTTGTCTCAGTCAATATGTGCAAATTATTGGGGGCACAGCTTCCTCGGAGTGCTTCGTTTTCTGAAGTCGCCCGAAGTTGCCTCGTGAGGAAACTTTGGGTGACTTCAGAAAACGAAACACTCTGAATGCCATCCTACCAGTGATTTAGATTCTAGCCAGCAGGGAGAATTTTGGTTAAAAGGCTTGGCACATTGCAGTGTATTAGTAAATAGGCCTACAAAAATTACATAAATGCACAGTATAAAACTGTGCTTCCTAAGGGAATATATGAACTGGTATATTTGTTGAGCAGCATTTTCAATATATGAAACATGCCTGTTATGTGAAAAGTCTTTCCCAGTTAATATGGTGCAGCTGTCATTATACAGTGAAAGTTTGCACACTTTTGTGGCTTAGTTACTCCCTTGTACAGTTGTCTCTGCAACATAATCTGAAAGGGTGTTCTGATCCCTGTTCTGTAAATGTTGACCCACACTAATGTTATAGATTGATTCCAAGACAAGATCCAAGACAGTCTTTCATAGAAGGCCCCTGATCTACCTGAAAGAAAAAGTTGCCATTTAGGATATTTTCTAACCTGTTGTTTGGCTACCCCATTACTCAAGTCAGTGTCAAGTAGGGTTGCCACCTTTACTGAAAAAAATTACCAGCCGGTGGGGGGCGGGCACAAAAAGGGGGCAGCCCATGATGCAAAAGTGGGCGGGGCTACACAGCGTGCCGCAAAAGGGGGCAGAGCAACATCATCCCGATGTCAAGAACACTGCAAAAAAGGGAAGTTCTGCGCGAATTGGGGGCAGGCCGATGGTTTTTTTTAAAGGGTATTACAAATTACCCTAGTGTCAAGTCAATGGGTCATTTAATTTACCCATAATAACAACCTGACTGTGAAGCCTCTTTCATTTGTAAAAGTGGCAGGTGTCTTTTACCAGAGTGGGAGTTTAATAGCATACACTAATGATAATTTCTTTAGTTAAGACCAGCTTTACATAAAGACAAACTACTGTCCCTTCTTCACCCCACAGTTTAGAGTAAAACCATCTAAACTCACAGTGTCCTTATGAACTGAACTACCTTGGCAAAGATTTCACATCCAACAGCAAAAGAATGAAACAATCATAAATATGCAGTCAGATTGATGGCAGGCAGATGAGAGAGCTGCTCTAAGAACGTGCTTGGTGTACAGTAAGCGAAACATTATTTCTATACAATTATCAGCACAGCCCGGAGGTCATTTTATGTGAAGAATCCAGCTCTGCCATTATTTTACAGATGAATTATGTTAACCTTATTGCTGCATGTAATATTACTTTTTAATTTAACATATCGGTCTTAGGCTTATACAATTATTTTGGCAAGCCTTTGAAGCACTGTACACATAGAATTTTCAATGAATAGTCTTGTTTTAACAACTGCAATGACGAGATTACTAATTCTAAACTGAAGTGACAAACGATACAGTCGTATTGATCTACTTCTCTAATCAGCTTAGACAAACACAGCTTTACATTTTCTCATTAGAAGAGAACTATATTTAATTAAAGATGCCCAGGCCCGGCGAAAGCCTCACTGAGGATAGGAAATTGCATTTTAGCATTAACACACGTTAAATTTCTCTTCCAGAACAAGTGGCTTGTGACTGTGGGTCAGTCATCTTGACAGGGTAGGGCATATCTATATGACATTCCATGCATGGAAGGTGAACTCATTGAAGAGGGGTTTAGAACAACAAATTGACTCACTTAACACCAAAAATGTGCTGAATCGCACACAGAATGGTGCTCTGGTAGGCATAATAAGCCCCTAACGAGTAAGAGGCTGGAAGTAGTGATGGGTGAAATTGGTGTGTTTCGCTTCGCCAAAAAATTCTCGAAATTCAAGAAAATTTGTGAAGCATAAATTCTGATGGTTGTGTCAATTTTGATGATGGCATTAAAGACAATGGGCATCCGAATACTGTTTATGCGCAACGGTTTTGACGCAATCGACTTTTCCAACGCGCGTCTAAAATTTTTTGATGCCAGTGAATTTTTACTGCTGTTTCACAAATTTATTCGCCGCCGGCGAATACATGGAAAATTGCCGCAAATTCGGCCTCCGAATTTAATCATCCATCACTAGCTGGAAGTGATACAATTGTAGGTATCTCCTTGAATGCCCCCTTTTTTTATCAATGTGATTTTATTAAAATAAGTATCATGGTGTGTGTATATATATATATATATATATATATATATATATATATATATATATATATATATATATATATATATATATATATATATATATATATATATATAGTATATAGTGGTACATTTTACCAGTATATAGTAAAGGTTGACAGTGTATATTGACATCAAGTAATTGTCGTACAAAGGGACAATGTTAATGTTGTATAAATTGTTAACAATAATCGAAACAATAAAAAATCTATTTAATAAAAAGAAAATAAGAATATGCAATTTGTATGAAATGTGGAAAAAAGTTTCCCAATATCAGATGTGATGCCCTATACATTGTACAATATGCAGAATTAAAGGGGAGCTATCACGAAAATGAAAATTTATTATAAGCTTCATCATACTGAAATATAGTAAGAAACTGTCTAAATACTATCAATTTAATATTCTGCATCGTTTATCTTTACTATTCCTTTCTCAGCGTCTGTTTCTCTTCATTCTCTCTTCATGCAGCAGTTGGGTGTCAGATATTCATTGACAGTTAGATCCAGATTTCTTTATCATCTTTAGCATAGGGACTGTCTTTTAAGTTCTAAAGTTAATTTATTGGTGGTAGGCATGAAGGCAGAATGGAGTGCAGCATTCTGCAGAGGGGAGTGGGACAATTTACAACATAATTCATAGGGACAGATTTACTCTATGGGGTGAAATGGCTAACGCTAGCGTCAATTCGCCAGGCGACAATTTGCTCTGGCGAATGGACGTTACTGCAAATTCAATGAAATGTGGATTTTACTGAACGTTACCTCTTTCGCCAGCTCAGACCAGGCATTGGAGTGCATTGATCTTCCTCAATTTACTGTTACTTGTCATATTTTTTAGTGGAAAAAGCTGGCGTCTTTTCCTTTTTTCAGAGTGATAGCCTACAAAAGTCCTTAAAAATATTTTTGGTAACATTGGAACATTAACTATACAGTGGGCTCATGTGTAGGGCATTATACAAACTCTATTTTCTTTATTAAGGTTCCCTGGACTTGTGTAATGTCATCCAATCCTGGCCTTTGCCTGCCTAATTACTCCATCCTCTCCAATCCTGATCCTAGCTTGCTTGTGACTACTCTGACCTCCCCAATCCGACCTTTGCCTGTCTACTGACTATTCTACGTTCTCCTATCCTGATTCCTGCCTGTCTGACGACTCTCTGCTTGTTCTGGCCTGGCCTGCCTGTTTCTGGTGGTGTTCTTCCTTCCAGTATCCTGGTGAGACGGTCGTGCCCCTTTGCTCGTCCAGAAACGCTTGCTTTGCCTCTCTCTCAAATAAGACCTGGCGGCATCCGATTAGCCGAGGGCTCCTCCCGAGGTGAAAGGCAGCGGTTAGAGGCAGATATGAGAGCCGGGACCAGGGAGCTTAGCTTGGGTTCTGTATATAGGGTGCCGAACGTGACAGTGTTGTGTCTTTATTTAGCAGAGGCTTTATATCACAGCAGGCCCAGACTGGCAATCTGTGGGTTCTGGCAAATGCCAGAGGGGCTGCTGTAAGTTGCCATAGACAGTCACTATACAGTATATTGGGCTGGTGGGAGGCTGTTTGGGCTGCTGTGTGGCCTGTTTGGGCCTCTGTGTCAGGGCCGGGCCAAGGTATTTTGGCACCCTAGGCAAGGGCTTCAATCAGTACCCCCCCACCCGGCCCTACATTATCATTTTCCACCTTACCATTCATACTGCCCCCTGTTCCCATGCCAGGAGCCATTATGTTGCCCCATGTACCTGTGCCAGGACCTATTATATTACCCCTATTTGTACCTGTGCCAACGGCAGTCAATCACTCAGATTACCCCCAAGCCCCCAATCTGTACCTGTACCTGTGCCAGCATAAGACAAAACATCCATCATAGTGTTACCCCCAGTCTGTAATTATGCCAGCAGCCATCAAAAAAATCCATCATATTGCCCCTAATTTGTACCTGCGCCAGCAGAAGCCAAAAATCCATCATAATGCCCCAAACATCTGTGCACCTGTGCCAGCAGCTATCATATTACCCCATATTACATGTGTGCCATCAGCAGCCAATCCCTTATATTGCCCCCAATCTGTACCTGTGCCAGCAGGAGCCAAAAATCCACCATATTGCCCACAAATATGTAGCTGTGCCAGCAGAAGCCAAGAGGGAGGTGGGGAGTGCCCACAGTAAAAATCATGGGCAAGAGGGGGTTGGAATAGGCGGTTTATAAAATTGAAAAACTATTAAAGGCCAATCAAACCAGGGTTTAAAAAACAAAAAACAAAATCCCCCTAAAAGTGCGCCCCCCTTCTTGATTGCGCCCTAGGCGGCCGCCTACTCTGCCTACCCCTAGTTCCGGCCCTGCTCTGTGTACCTGAAATGCCAGGGCCTATTTTGAATCTCAGTCCAGGCCTGTATCACAGTATTTACCAACATACTATCAACACTAATATGGGGTCATGGTCATGGTCTTCAAATTTGCTTCTTCCCCCACCTCAAAAACATCTTTACTACATCATTCCAGTTTTACTTTCCATAATAAGTTTTGCATTGCATTTAATTCTGATGTCTATGCAGAGCTGCTGAATGAATCTGTTCAAACCAGGAGAAAACACAACTTACAATTATTATATCAGAGAAATAATAATCCAATAATATATCTTCACACAAGTGAGGAATTGAATGCCACATAGCACTTGAAGCCACTGTAATTTACACTTCAGAACGAAGCAGTGTTTTCCACTTTCTCTGAGATGTTCGGATAGTAGGGCAAGCAGTTCATCTGAAACCTGTCGCTCTGCACTGGGCATGTGATTATGTGTCCCTGCTCCATATTTATGTAGGTCGCACAGCCAGAGCTCTGCGTGACAGTATGGTACAACTCAGCTGTTCTATTAATAATAATAATAATTGCTTATTTTATTAGGAAAATAAAGCAGATAAACAACTGTACCTGCAAAATCCCATAGGACAACTGGCTGTATCATTAATCATGAAGAAAAAGTACATGGAATAAAAGAATATGTTATTACAATAGAGAGCAAATAATGAAAATGAAAGGCTATTTTGTTTTCCATTATCCTTTACAGTGTCGACCCATGAACAGATTGCTTTACAGTTATTGTTCATCATTCACATCAGTCCCTGCCCCGGTGGAGCTTTCAGTTCAAGGTCCCTATCACATTCACACTACACAATTCACCTGGCTATTAGTGATTGGCCAATCTGTCCCGCCGAATAATTTGTGAAACGGCAGAAAAAACCTGAAACAACGATAATTCACTAAATGCATTGAAGTCAATGGGCGTCAAGATAGTTGCACGTATAAAAATTGTCATTTGCATGCATCAAAACTATTTTGTCCAGATGGGCGAAATGCATTGAAGTCAATGGGTGTCTGAATAATTTTAATGTGCAACAATTTTTATGCGAGCAATTTTTTTTGTTGCGGTAAATTTTTGACGCAGTTTCGCGAAAACATTCACGGGCGTCGAAACTCAGAAATTTGCCACAAATCCATGCCTGGCAAAGCTACTAGTTCTATTTTTTAGCAGTGAGGAGATCAGAATTAGAACTTTTTTGGCAGGTACAGATGTGCAGTAAAAAAAAAGTGTATTTTTTGCGTCAGAAACAACACCAATGCCATTTTTATGTGCCCAGATCGGAGCCCTCTAAAGCCCTCCCCCTGTCTGCCCAAGAAGCTAAGAAATTGGCAAAATGGGAGCTTTTTTAATGAAAACAGAGCTAAAAATTCAATTACATTTTGCCATCACAATGAATCCAATTCATTTGGCATTTTGTGAATTTTTCCGCAGTTTTGCTAATTTTTGAGTGAAGAGAAGCTGGGCTAGTTTTGATCATCACTATTTAGAAACAGATCCAGGACCCCTGCTCTGTACAGGTGGCGATGTCGCCAAAACGAGCGGATCTCTCCCCGATATGCCCACCTTGAGGTGGGCAATATCGGGCTGATCCGATCGTGGGCCCTAGGGCCCAACGATCAGATCCTAACAAATAGTAATGGGCGGTCGGAACGCGGGACCGCATCAACGAATAGATGCGGCCGCGATCCGACGGGATTTTTCGTCCCATCCGATCAAGATCGGTGAAGCCCATCGGGGAGCCCCATACACGGGCCAATAAGCTGCTGACACGGTCTGTCGGCAGCTTTTATCGGCCCGTGTATGGCCACCTTAAGGCAGATGTACTTATCTTATCACTTATCTTAATAACATGCTACAAAGCTTCAGTGCACATTGGGTGGGAGCTCACGTCAATCGATCTTAACAGTTTAGGCCCTACTAAGGGAAAAGTCCCACAAAAACTCTGGCCCTGGCCCTCTCCTTAATCAGTGATCCCCAATCAGTGGCTCATGAGCAAGATGGTGCTCTCCAACCCCTTGGACGTTGATCTTAGTGGCCTCAAAGCAGGTGCTTATTTATACTTTATGTACTGCCAAACAGAGCCTCCTGTAGGCTTCCTAACTCTTTTTAAATTTGAATGTAAAAAAAAAATAGAATAGAATTTGATTCGAAATAGATTCGAGTTTGTGGATCGATCCTATTTACTCGAATTAAATTTTTTTTTTTTTAATATACTTAGTATAAATATTTTTTTTTTTTTTTTTTCGAGTTTATGGGAGTTTTTATAAACTCTAAATTCGACCCTTAATAAATATGTAAGGGTAGGTTATATTTGTATAGTGGTAGCAATTAGTTTTTTCTCCAAGAAAAATTACCGTTATTAACCAATACTAAATTGTCTTTCTGTTATGTTTGGATAGCCTTAAAACATATCCTTTCCAGGCTCAGGCCGTATAATAACCTTTCGTATTTAAGAAGGGCTTAATCGATCCATTTATTACAACTTTAAACAATGAATTCTATCTTGCATCCAGAAGTGCTAATTTTGCTCGTAACGTATTTTGACCTAGTTCTTATGTGTCAACAATTAGAAACAGGCAAGGGTTAAAGCGCTCCACTTAGTTTAATTAGACAAACACAGCTTAATAGTTGAAAAGAGTCGATGTTTAAAAATAGACTTGATTAATATGCTAACAATTTAGAATCAGACGATTCGCCACATCCAAATCTGCTGACAGGTGTAATTTATCACTTATGCATCGGATCATCTTGCCTGAAGTATTAAACTGCATTTTTACATACACTTCCAAAGCTGTTTTTGAGCACATGGGAGAAATGAGATCAGCAGCTACTGAAAACGGTAGTTTGGAAAAAAACAAAGCAATAGTTTATGATGGGTGATATCCCTTTTTGTAGGCCTGAGCAGCCCAAAAATTGGATTTGTGGTTTTAAAAATAAAAATCAATTCCCAGTTTTATTTAAATATTCACAAGATATCCTTGGAATGTTTACAGTACAGGTATGGGATCCATTATCCAGAAACTCCTTCTCCAGAAACAGAAAGGCTGTCTCCCATTGATTCCACTATAATCCAAACCTTTAAAAATGATTTCCTTTTTCTCTGTAATAAGATGGAGTCTATGGGAGATGGCCTTTCCATAAATTATGAACTTTCTGGATAATGGGTTTCTGGACAACGGATCCCATACATGTACTTGTTTTTTCTCAAATGGGATCACTAAACATGGCTGAAGTATGAGATGAATTGACAAATGTGCATCGGCTATTATCTTTATATAGCCATAATTTGGTGAAAATGTTGATACAGGTATTGGACCTGTTATCCAGAATGCTCAGGACCTGGGGTTTTCCGGATAACGGATATTTCCGTAATTTGGGTCTTCATGCCTTAAGTCTACTAGAAATTCATTAAACATTAAATAAACCCAATAGGCTGGTTTTGCCTCCAATAAGGATTAATTATATCTTAGTTGGGATCAAGTACAAGCTACTGTTTTATTATTACAGAGAAAAAGGAAATCATTTGGATTATTTGGATAAAATGGAGTCTATGGGAGACCAATACCTGTACTGAAAATAACTGATGAGTTATTATCGCCATACAGCAGTGTCAGTGCTTTCTGTTAGTGTAAAGGCCCTAGTTTGGTTTCTGAAGTTGGGAGAATAAAACAAAACATTGGATCTCTCCCCAGTTTGGCCACTTACATGCTGGGCCAAATTCTGGGTCAATAATCAGATAATACCGTGGGCCTATGGAAATCAATTGGGCAAGAGTGCACCAACATGGTCCTCGCCGGATGGATTTTCAGACCTTCCTGGTAGATATGTGGCAAATTTTTGGTCAGATAGCAATCAGGCAAACTGCCAGAATGATCCCATACTCAGAGCAATAAGCTAATGACACAGTCTGGAGTAACAGTTTATCTCAGCCGGTGTATGGACAAGTATACTGGGGGCCCGTTGAAGTCCAGTCCAGCACAAGTACAGTATTTTATAACTTTCTCCTTAAAAGAACCCTCTGTCCACCTTTTTTCCTTTAATTCCTCCTTACCTTTTGCCAAAAAGGTAACGTTAGGGCTCTTTTATTCTACCCAGAAGTTGGCAACCAATCAAAAATGTGTTCTCATTGTTTTATTTGCAGCTGGCTGAATAAAGCTAATCACTGATTGGTTGCTATTAGTTACGTCCTAGCAGCAAATCTGCCCAGTGTTAATAAATTTTCCCCACTGTTTTTTGTTTTTTAATTCCTTTATGGAATTACTAGTAGCAGCTACTTGTCATTGTTACAAAAATAAACTACTGTCTCTACAGTTTAGCAGGGGCAATGCTCAGTATTGTCTATGGCAGGGTATTTTCTGGTGTTTTGTAGCTGTGACAAGTAGCTCCGTGTGTCTTCACCCTAAACTTGTCATTCAAGCCACTGATTGATTGCTTTAGAAGGTGGCATGCTAGTTACTGTTTAATAGTTTACACTATGAGTAGTGATGGGCGAATTCTCGCGTTTTGCCGAAAAATTCGTAAAAGTAAAAAATTGACACCCGCGTCAATTTTGGGTGCACATCCGAAAAGTCACTCGTGTCAATTTTGACGCCGGCTTTAAAGTCAATGGGCATCCAAATAGTGTTGACGCTCTGCGATTTGGACGCGAGTGACTTTACGTCCAAAATTTTTTGGCGCAGACAAATTTTCGCTGGCGAATTTTCAAGGGAGTTTTGCGAATCTATTCGTCCGCGCCAAAACTTGTAAATTCACCATTCGAGTTCGCGGCCAGGCGAATTTATTTGCCCATCACAAATTATGACCTGTCGAAGAAAAGGAAGATTATCGCAATAAGAGAAAATAAAGACCATTTGTTATCTACTATTTGTCTCGTGCTTGAATGGCTGCCCCCATGGCTACACAGCAGCTTGTTTATATAAACTATAGTAGTACTTATCTGTTATCTACTGTGTATCCTGTGCTTGAATGGCTGCCCCCATGGCTACACAGCAGCTTGTTTATATAAACTATAGTAGTACTTATCTGTTATCTACTGTGTATCCTGTGCTTGAATGGCTGCCCCCATGGCTACACAGCAGCTTGTTTATATAAACTATAGTAGTACTTATCTGTTATCTACTGTGTATCCTGTGCTTGAATGGCTGCCCCCATGGCTACACAGCAGCTTGTTTATATAAACTATAGTAGTACTTATCTGTTATCTACTGTGTTTCCTGTGCTTGAATGGCTGCCCCCATGGCTACACAGCAGCTTGTTTATATAAACTATAGTAGTACTTATCTGTTATCTACTGTGTATCCTGGGCTTGAATGGCTGTCCCCATGGCTACACAGCAGCTTGTTTATATAAACTATAGTAGTACTTATCTGTTATCTACTGTGTATCCTGTGCTTGAATGGCTGCCCCCATGGCTACACAGCAGCTTGTTTATATAAACTATAGTAGTACTTATCTGTTATCTACTGTGTATCCTGTGCTTGAATGGCTGCCCCCATGGCTACACAGCAGCTTGTTTATATAAACTATAGTAGTGTTTCTGAAGCAAGTGCAGTACAACACTATATTAGCTTTTCATTACTTAGGGGCACATTTACTTTGCTCGAGTGAAGGAATAGAATAAAAAAAACTTCGAATTTCGAATGTTTTTTTGGCTACTTCGACCATCGAATTGGCTACTTCGACCTTCGACTACAACTTCGAATCGAACAATTCGAACTAAAAATCTTTCGAAGATTCGACCATTCGATAGTCTAAGTACTGTCTCTTTAAAAAAAACTTCAACCCCCTACTTCGCCACCTAAAACCTACCGAGGTGCAATGTTAGCCTATTGGGAAGGTCCCCATAGGCTTTCTTATGTTTTTTTGGTCGTAGAAAAATCGTTCGCTCGATGGATTAAAATCCTTCGAATCGTTTGATTCGAAGGATTTAATCGTTTGATCGAATGATTTTTCGTTCGATCGAACTAATTGCGGTAAATCCTTCGACTTCGATATTTGAAGTCGAAGGATTTACATTCGGCAGTCGAATATCGAGGGTTAATTCCAAATGTAAATCTGCCCCTTAAAGTTGTGGTTCGCCTTTAGGTTAACTTTTAGTATGTTATAGAATGGCCAATTCTAAGCCACTTTTCAATTGGTCCTCATTATTTATTTTTTTTATAGCTTTTTAATTATTTGCCTTCTTCTTCTTCTGACTCTCTCCAGCTTTGAAATGGGGATCACTGACCCCATCTACAAACAAATGCTCTGTAAGGCCACAAATGTATTGTTATTGATTTTTTTATTACTTCTCTTTCTATTTTCGGGACCTATATTCCGGGTTCTTATTCATATCAATGCATGGTTGCTAGGGTAAGTTGGCAATTTACATGGAAAACTACATAAGCACAATGAATGTTATTTTCACATCATCTGATTTAATGTCTTGCCTTTTTTTAAATTGCCCAATTCCATTAACACATGTCCTGCTGATAGCTTTCTATACAAAACTAGTTATTTTAATTCATTTTATTGCGCTCTTGCTGATTTTATAAAATGTCATTTTCTGATGATATGTTGGGGGAAAGCATTTGCTTCCCCGTGCCGCAGAGTTCTCACTGACTGTTACTGCTGCTGCCACATCTGTCTTGTTTGTGTCTATCAAAGTGAACATGTCTTGCGAGCAATAGAGAACAGTTGTTGCTTTGAGCATTCACAGTGCTATAAAGCTGCCATAGAATGGTTGTTCCGCCCCCACACATAAAGTGGGGAATAAATTTCACAGCAGACGGGATTTATGATTGCTAAAACTGGGATCTCTGCAGCCAGTTTTCTGTTATTAAACACCTGCAAAAAATAACATTGTCATGACACACACTGAGCATAATGAATTACTTATAAATGGGAAAACAATGTAAACTGGTTGGTGATCTGAATTTCTAAAATGCTGGTAAATGCAGTGAGGAAGGAGGATATTTCAGGTTCTTTTGTGTATTTGACGTCAATTAAAATGAAGGAACTCTTGCCAAGCTACCAGCATTTTGCCCTTGAAAAATATGACAAAAACTGCCAGTATTTCTCCTTGTATATCAGATGTAGAGGTCAGATTACCTATTATGTAAACTTCCAGACAATGCAATAAGAAGTCCAATGTACGTATTACTGTCTGGGTTTAGTGCTTAATGGGTGTCGTTTATAAATTAATACATATTTGCCAAATTACAAAAAGTTTTTTTTTTACATACAGAAGCAGCAAGTGTATTCACTATAATATTCAGATCAGATAAGCACCGAACACTTCATATAATACACAAGTATTATAATGTATATGATATAATATATACGAGTCATTTAACAGAAATGACATCACTAAGCACTGATTATAACTGATGACAACATATATAATTTGCCTGCAGCCTTTATATGTAGTGATGGGCGAATTTGCGCCGTTTCGCTTCGCCGAAAAATTCGCGAAGCGGCGACGGCGTCTCATTTTTGACGCCGGCGCCCGTTTTTGACGCCTCAAATTTATACGGGCGTTTTGTGAATTTATTCGCTGGCGGCGAAACGCGCAAATTCGCCGCGAATTCCCGCCTGGCGAATAAATTCGCCCATCACTATTTATATGCTCACAGAACTTATCTGTGATTTATATTTTCCTTTACTTTTATAATACATGGTGCATTATTCACTACGTAATAAAAAGATCCATGAATATCATGTAATTTATATACTTATAATACACAAAAGCCATGAATATCTTGTAAATTATATCCTTATAAACAGTGAGTTCTGATGTCATCAGTTATAAACGGTGAGTTCTGATGTCGTTTCTGTCACATGACTCACTGAAACTTATGTATTATAATAAATAAAGTACCCCCTGTTGTAAAATATGAGGATGTTAGAAGTTACCTCGGAGTTCCATGACCTGTATAAAAACACTTGGCCTTCGGCCTCATGTTTTTATATGGTCATGAAACTCCTCTGTAACTTATAATATCCTTATATTTTACAAGACGGGGTACTTTATTCACTATATAAATGGTGCTTAGTGATGTCATCAGTTATAATCAGTGCTCAGTGATGTTACCAGGGCTGCCATCAGAATTCACGGGGCCCTGCACAACAAAATGTTATGCCCCCCAACCCCCACAGTACAAAGGCCACACAAACATGTGGCCAAAAAATAACTAGTCTGAGTAAGGGCCATTTGTGATCATGTAACCTGTGTCACATAACCATAACTCAACATTTGAAAATTGGAAAGAGGGAAAACAAAAACATTTTTTTTGACCACGCCTATTTTATCACCACATCCCCTTATTATCATATCCATGTTGCAAAATATGGCAGGTTATGAAGTTTGAACACATTTCTGGGAGTTTTAGGGCCCTGTTATGTATTAGAACAGTTTTGCTAATGGTGAAATTGCCTTTTAAGCTGCGAGTCCCAGTCTCAGTTTCCCCAAGAGATTTGTTTATCTTAAATAGTTACAATTGTGTCTTTGCTTATCTTAAAATGTTACAAATGTATCTAAGTGCAGGTGCTGAGTGTTTTGGACTCTCTGTCAAAAAGCCTCTTATTTAATTAAGTTCCAGAAACTTTGTATCTTTTTCTGGCATTAATAAAAATCCAGGACTGCACACTGAGCTGTCAAAATCAAGACTGTCCCACAAAAAAACAGGACAGGTGGGAGATATGCACATAACAAATGTACCCATGTTGCAAAGTATGAGGATATAAGTCACCATGAAGTTCTGTTAACTTTAGGGTAGAACTCGACGATGAGGCTCAAGCCGACACGTTGCCATGCGATGAAACACATGCGACGTGTCGAATGTCCTGAAGAAGTGAAGGAGAAATCACAGGTAAGTACTACATTTATCCGACTGTCGGATGAAGACGCAGAGGGGCAAATTCACTGAGCGCCGAAGCGCCGAACGCTAGCATTAATGCGCTAGCGTTTGGCATTTTCGTTACTGCGCAAATTCACTAACGAACGCTGGCGTAGTTTCGCTAGTGTTACTTCGCACCCTTACGCCAGGCGAATTTTCACTAGCGACGTAACTACGCAAATTCACTAACTTGCGCAGTGTACTGAACGCTACCTTTTACGCTAGACTTCCTTCGCCACCTCAGACCTGGCGAAGCGCAATAGAGTAGATAGGGATTGTTTCAAAAAAAGTCAAAATTTTTTCTAAGTCCCAAAAAACGCTGGCGTGTTTTCTATATTATGGGTGATAGGCTGAAAAAGATCGAAAAAATTTTTGGGGCTCCCCTCCTTCCCCCCTACATTTCCTGACTCATGGCAACTTACCTAGACAGTGGGCACATGTGTAGGGCAAAATAAAATTTTTATTTGATGATTTGAAGCTTTTCTTGGCATTTGTAGTGCTGATACGTATTCCTCCATTGAAATTTGAATTTGGCGCCCTATGCAAATTAGCCTTCACTAGCGTAACTTCGCTTTACATAGCGAATCAACGCTAGCGCAACTTCGCAACCTTACGCTACCCCTGAGCGCAACTTCGGATTTTAGTGAATTTGCGGAGCGCTGGAGAAACTACGCCTGGCGAAGTGCCGCGAAGTGCCGCGAAGTTGCGCCTGGCGCAACTTCGCATCTTAGTGAATTTGCCCCAGAGTGCAGCAGTATGTTATAGACTAGAGCATAAAGCTTTCTCATGGTGCCAATATAAGGCACCTCCTGCTGCAAGCTCCCTAGCAGCGCTTATATACTGCAGGTTGCATTGGATGTGATAATTGTAACATTTCTTTTCTGTAAACAACTTCTCTAAAACTGGCCCTCTGTCTAGAGGAGACACCCGTCTGTGGCAAAAACCCGACCCGCACCTCACTAGTGGATGTAAAAGTTTTTGCCAGAGAGCAATAACATAGAAATTCTGTAATACAATAATTTATTTTGGGTTCAAACATTTCTGTTTACTTTAAAGGGATACTGTCATGGGAAAAAAAAAATGTTTTCAAAATGAATCCATTAATAGTGCTGCTCCAGCAGAATTCTGCACTGAAATCCATTTCTCAAAAGAGCAAACAGATTTTTTTATGTTCAATTTTGAAATCTGACATAGGGCTAGACTTATTGTCAATTTCCCAGCTGCCCCAAGTCATGTGACTTGTGCTCTGATAAACTTTAATCACTCTTTACTGCTGTACTGCAAGTTGGAGTGATATCACCCCCCTCCCTTTCCCCCCCAGCAGCCAAACAAAAGAACAATGGGAAGGTAACCAGATAGCAGCTCCCTAACACAAGATAACAGCTGCCTGGTAGATCTAAGAACAACACTCAATAGTAAAAACCCATGTCTCACTGAGACACATTCAGTTACATTGAGAAGTAAAAACAGCAGCCTGCCAGAAAGCATTTCTCTCCTAAAGTGCAGGCACAAGTCACATGACCAGGGGCAGCTGAGAAATTGACAATATGTCTAGCCCCATGTCAGATTTCAAAATTGAATATAAAAAAATCTGTTTGCTCTTTTGAGAAATGGATTTCAGTGCAGAATTCTGCTGGAGTAGCACTATTAACTGATGCGTTTTGGAAACAAATGTTTTTCCCATGACAGTATCCCTTTAATAAACAAGGACCTATTTTTCGAACCTTGTTTCATAAATATTTATTTTGTTATGCTAGTAAAATTGGAAAAAAAACTAATGCTAAATCATCAGTAGGAAATGATGCTTTGTAAGAAGCCTTTTGTTCATCCTGTATGATTTGAACCCAACCCTTTTGATAAACCTGAGACCTGCCAAGAATTAACAGCATTTTTCTCCTTGTCAAGCCGTATGTTTGAGTGCTTTCTTTTCATCCCTGAGATATAATGTGGAACGGCTCCTGTTATCTTTCCCATGCTGCTGCATCCAGACACAAGCCATAGAGAGACTGTGCCAACTGGTATGTCAAAATTCCTCATGTTTAAAATCTTTCTCCAATATGATTAGAGCAAGTTGGTAAACATTAATAGAAGAGTCACAAAGATTTAACTTATATTTTCTTATAAAGTGCAGTCTTGTATTTCTAAAAACATGACTGGCCAATTGAAAGGACCCTTCCAACACAGTACTTGACAGGGCATTGAAAGAATTTACTACAAGAGATATTGACAACAATCTCTTAAAAGCAGGACCAGTCAACATTTTAATGTTAAATAATTCAAGTTTTCATTTTTCATCTGCGATTCTCTTATCTTTCTGCTCCTGTGACTTCTGGCAAATCTCCTTATATATATATATGCCTGTGGCAAGGAAAAATGAGAGCACCAAGGTGCTTGAAAGATTCTATATTGTGCACAAAAAGAGAGAAGGTATTTCAGTAGGGATCTAGCGAACTGCCGATTTGGTGTTCGCGAACGCCGTTTGCGAACACCGGCAAAAAATGCGAACTTCGAACACCCGCTAAAATCGTTCGATTCGAACGATCGAAGGATTTTAATCGTTCGATCAAACGATTTTCATTCGAATCGAACGATCGAAGCATTCGATCGAATGCTTTTCATTCGATCGAATGCTTACAATCGTTCGAACGAATGGAAATCGTTCGATTTTTAGCGGTCGAAGGAATTCGAATGGTCGAATGGTCGAACGATTTGTATTCGAATCGAACGCAAACTCAAAATGCGAACGTCGCGCGCCGTTCGCGAACATTCGGCGGGCGCGAACGGTCGAAGTTCGCGCGAACAAGTTCGCCGGCGAACAGTTCGCTACATCCCTATATTTCAGTCCAAGGGTCACAGCAGACAGGGAAAATAAAAATCCAGCGACAGGTAGGGGGTCAAAACCAGGCATACAACATTATTAGCAAAACGGAGCTTTAGTTAGTCCTGCAGAAAACAGATTCTAGTTACGATGAGGAAATGCATCAAGCATGAGGCAATATAGGAGGTTTAGGCACTACTGTGAGAAGTGCCCATTAACACTCTCAGCCTAACACAATGTAACTAGAAAGGTCAATTGGATAAGGACATGGTATCAAACCCAAGCAACATCATATGAATATAAAGAACAATGCCTTCTTTGAGGTTTATATTTAAAATTGCAAGAAACTTTCACTCCATACCATCAGCATTAAGTTTTCCAACAGCCTTCTCCCGCATGATTTCATTTTTGTTTGCAAACATAAAATATGCATGTTGCCACCTTATCTTAAATGGCTTTTATAGAATCATTTATACATATAAGCAAGGCCATAATCTGTATTGAGGGTATATTGAGGATATAATCTATACTGAAGGATAGAAAACTGGCTGAAGGATACATTGCATGTAGTAGTGGTAAATGGAAATAAATTACTGTCTGACATAAAAAAGAGCATTAGCTCTAGAGATTCAAAAATAATTTTGCCTCCTTAAAGGTCCATGGTAATCTTGAGTATGCAGTGCAATTTTGGTACCCAGAATTCTGTCATGATTTGTATGGTGTAGTTTTTATTTTTTTCTAATTAAACTGTGTACACTGCAAATAATCCACTCTACGAGGGGCGCATTAATGCCTGGGCTAGCCTAGGCTATAGTCTAGGGGCCCGTAGTGGTCAGGGTCCCATGTTTTTTTTTGCAATTCACCGTCCACAGTCTGAACTCTGTAGGCAATAGCTGGTCCTTGCCGATCGCTGCTGGCTGGGAGAAAATTTAGGCAAGGAGGGTGTTGCACATGACGTCTATCTATATAGTAGTCCTGTGCATACAAAGCCGGGTGTTTAGTCGCTTCAGCGGAATTGGAGAGCATCAGTGATGTCATCTTGTGAGCCGAAGACAAGTCATACGGCTTTGGAGTTGAGTGCACTCGCGGTTCGAGTTTCCGGCAGAAGACACACAGTCTAAAGAGTTATTGCCTAAATCTAAATATATCTTGCCTGAATCCTGCCTAAATTGTCACCCAGCCAGCAGAAAGCAGCAAGGCACGGGGGGCAGCATGGCACCAGACAAGGTCCAGCAGCAGTTGGGGGGGAAGCCTTTGGAAAGCAGGGGGCCCTGTGGAAAGGGAAGGAGCAGGTGTTGGGGGGCTGGTCCCTGTGGAAAGTGTAGCCTAGGGGCCTCACATAGTATTTATCCACCACTGCACTCTACTATGTAAAATTCATTCCTAACACAACAAGAAATATATTTTTTTTTAGTTGTAATATTGGAGTGTAGGAAAGTCGTTCTGCCTGGTTATGTGCTTTCAGAAAGAGCCAGCACTTCAGGATGGAACCGCTGTTGTTTCTCCTACTCAATGTAACTGACGGAGTCACAGTGGGACATGAATTTTCACTGTTGAGAGCTGTTCTTATATCTTCCAGGGAGCTTTTATCTGGTTATCTTCCGATTGTTCTGCTGATGGGCTACTGGGGGGAAAGGGAGGGGGGGAGGTAATATCATTCACTCCAACTTGCAGTGCAGCAGCACATGACCAGGGGCATGTGGGAAACTGTCTTTATGTCTAGCACCATGCCAGATTTCAAAATTAAATAAAAAAATCCATTTGCTCTTTTGAAAAATGAATTCAGACAGAGACCCAGCTTTATATTTTTGGACAAAAAGAAATTACAAGTTAAAACTCGAAAAAGGTAAGTGCCCAAGAAGATGGCTATGATTAATTTATTTGTATCTGTAATGATGTAATAAAGATTCTTAATTATCTGTAAGAATTATGATCAATACTCCAAGAGGACTCCCAATGGGTGACTTTAATGGCCACAATATCTTTATTGGCAATATAGTTTTTTCTGCAGAGAAAATAAAATCCATTGTAGATTATCTAAGGACCGTCTTCATTCTTGTGCTTAGGGCAATCCCCACTCTGACATCAATGTACAATGACATCATGTACAAGCAGTAACTGGAGTGGGATAAAGGCCTTCTTTAGTTTATCAATGGCAGTCTGAGCATCAGGATTATACATTTATGTAGCCCTCCTTTTAATAAAAACAACCCCTTGTAAATGAATATGATTATTGCAAAGAAGGAGCTGTGTTCCATGAAGTCAAGGACTCCTGCAGTATGGAGAATATTTCCAGTAGTTCCATGGAGTGTGCACAGGTGTAACTGACAGCATATGAACTTCACCAGCAGTTATTGGTTACAGTACAAAGGGGTGTTGGAGAGATCCATTCTAAATCCAATTTCCTGCATTTTTCTAGAACTTTTTGAACAAATATCTTGCATTAGTCAAGTTTATCATGCAGTGGTGGCCTTTACTTGGCTTGGCTCAGCTCTACTGGAGGCATATTTTAATTGATTGGATACACCAAGAACCTTACATTTTGTGTTGCTTAATTTGTCATTTAGACAGCACCCAGCAGTCTGAGATGTCTAGAGTTAATCAATATCTGCAAAACACCAACGTGATTTTCCACTTGGTAATTTAGATTAAGAAATGTCTTGTACAAGCATGCATCTTCTGTTATCTCAAAGTCAAAAACAAAGGAGAATGTTGCTCTACAAAAATAATTAAAACAGAGCTTTAGGCTACTGCTGATAAACGCAGGCTGAGAATCGGTCAATCTCCTGGCATCAGCTTTATCCTGTGTCTACACCAAGGGGCTTGCGTTCGACTGGAAGCAGAAACATAGGTCAGATTTCGAAGCGGAAATGTGTAAATATGCATTTTTTGCTGAAATTCACTCACTGTATCTGCACCCAGGCCAAGGCAGGACCTCTTGAGATACCAACAGTGTACAAAGGAAAATAATAAAGTAAGACGTTTTCAGATGTTACAAATCTAGTTAGTAATTCGTACATTATGAAATATACGTTACCTGTTAAAACTATTGTGGCTTCTTAGCTTATTGCTTCTACTTTGTAGCAAAATAACAATGACAAAAGTAAAGAAAATATCTTATTTTAGAGTATAGTAATTTCATACAGCTCAAGATGCATCCAAGATTAAATCCAAAGCAAACCAAAGAGAATGGCACAATTTATCAATCTGATTAAATTGCTTAATGGAGCATCTCATATAAGTCAAATCAAGATAAATGGCCTCTAGATATAAAAGCAGGTTAGAGTGACTTTATCATGTGATAAATGTGTGATAAATTCAGCAGATTTGCAATTTACAACATATCAAACCAAAATTGCCAGGGGAGGTGAATAGCAGATACTGTACAAAGGAATAACAGGAATGAAAAATCTGTTCATCATACAGAAAGTTACTGAAAATACCTACTAATGTTTTTTTACACATGACACATATTGTATAGTATCTGTAATTTTGGTTGGGCTAAATTCAAGGGATGTGGTACCATTATTTAAAAAAAGGAAGAAGAGCCTAGGCTGAACCTCCCAAGAAGTATGAACGGAATCTATAGAGTAGAACATGCATTCACTATAAACAGGAATACATAATTATTGATAATGTAAAAACTAGTGATGGGCGAATTTATTCGCCAGGCGCGAATTCGCGGCGAATTTGCGTGATTCGCTGCCAGCAAATAAATTCACGAAACTCCCACGAAAATTTGCGGCAAAAATTCGCCGGCGTCAAAAACAGGCGCGAATTCGCCCATCACTAGTAAAAACATAATGGTTGAATGAAGAATACAGGTTAGAGTCCTGTGCGGAACCAATTTCTAAGACCTGACCCAAACATGCAGCCCGCGATCCGAACCGCAACCTGCATATTTACCAACTTTGATCCGCTACCCAACCCAGACCAGCAACTCTGCAACCAGACCCACAACCCACCGACCACCATCAAACAGGAAGTGATGTTACTGCGAACTGGACGTGACATCATAAAGTTTTGTATAACTTTCAAAGGATTAAAATATAGACAATATTACATAAGATAAGAAATTTAGATAAGACCTGCATCTCAAATGTTTAGAGCTTTTAAGGAAAATAGAAAAACCACACATTTTTCGAGATTCGTGGAAAAAATTGTTAGTAAATTGGCCCCTTACTGTTGTAGTTATGTATTGTAAAAACATTTATGTAAATGTCAATGCTAAATTGTTTCTTATTGGGGATTTTTACATTGTACAAGTATGGGATCCGTTATCCGGAAACCCATTATCCAGAAAGTTTCAAATTACGGAATGGCTATCTCCCATAGACTATAATAAAATAATGCAAATTTTTAAAAATGATTTACTTTTTCCCTATAATAATAAATCAGTACTTTGTACTTGATCCAAACTAAGATATAATTAATCCTTATTGGAAGCAAAATCAGCTTTTTTGAGTTTATTTCATGTTTACATGATTTTCTAGTAGACTTCTATCCGAAAAACCCCAGGTTCCGAGCATTCTGAATGGCAGGTCTCATACCTGTACATAATAAAATGTTGTTTTGAAAATATTTTAATTGTTTATCTGCGTTCAACAACTATTTGCGCCTCAAAGTAAGTCTCTAAAGATCTGTTTCTGTAACCTTGCAATACAGGTTGAATCTGAACATTCAGGCTAAGAATAAGAAGTAGTGATGGGCAAATTTATTCACTAGGCGCTAATTCACGGCAAATGCCTGCGAATAAATCTGCGAAACTGCCAACTTTTTTTTTTCGCTCGCAGGAGCATTTTGGCAAATTTTTTGCCGTTTTGCGAATTTCATGGGAAATTCGCCAATTTTTCGGCGAAACAGGACAAATTCTCGTACATCACTAATTAGAAGAATTAAAAGGTACAATGAATTGATGAGGTTTAGGCAAGATCTTGAAGTACATGCAACTTACACAACACTGATCTGGGCAACAATGATTTTGGAACCTTTAAGCTTTATTATTAGTACAACACGGTCAAAGAAAAAATATCACATCCTATAAGCTTTAGCAGTAAACAAATGGAAAGCTGACAAATATATTTCTAGAAGGCAAAGAGGCTCATTTACTAACGCTAGGCAAATTTATTGCAGTGCAGTAACCTATAGCAACTCTTTGCCAGTCAGCTTTCATTAGCCTCTTGCAGGTCAAGTTCTGAAAGCAAATCGGATGGTTGCTACTGTATGTGTTATTGCCCTGGGGCAAATTTACCTAGTGCTTGTAAATACAGTGCAGTACAAGCCATTGTTACCCGATTAACCTTCTCAAAAAGGTGTGAATATAAGAATTCTCCACGTTTTTATTCTCTCCATTTCTTATCAGTCTTTCATCCGAGCAGCATAAAGCAGAGAGATAATTGTCTGTCAGCTCTCAGATCCAAGCTTTAATCATCTCTCCTGCCAATGGAAAGTTCCCACAGCCTTGTAACCAGAAGTACAATAAGTCTTTGATAATGCAAATCTGCCGGACGAAACTGCATAACCTGAAATCAGTCAGAGTTCACAACTTCAGACTCTTCAGTACTGTATATCACCTTCTGCTTCAAGCTTAAATGACTCAATTATGATATTGGCTGCGATCAGTAGGTTCGAACAGAAAAAAAAAAAAATCTCAATTCACTTCCCTATAACCAAACAACCACATTTTGTGAAAGAAATCGCAAAGCTCAAAGGATCGTAATCAACACATTTCCAGAATTATTCTTTCTTAAGTCCTTGAGATCACCTGGGGCTGATTTATCAATATCTGATTTTTTCCATCAAGTGCTAATGATGGTTACCAACTGATATAATATCGAGCACTTTGAAGGGATCCTGTCATGGGAAAAAATTTTTTTTTCAAAATGAATCAGTTAATAGTGCTGCTCCAGCAGAATTCTGCACTGAAATACATTTCTCAAAGGAGCAAACAGATTTTTTAATATTCAATTTTGAAATCTGACATGGGGCTAGACATATTGTCAATTTCCCAGCTGCCCCAAGTCATGTGACTTTAATGGCGAAACGGGTCAAATTCGCCCATCCCTGCGTACGATCAAGCGATTTTACTTCGATGTGTAAATACTTAGAAAATGGTTGTAGAAGGTCCCCATAGGCTAACATAGCACTTCGGCAGGTTTAATTTGGCGAAGTATTGATGGCAACGTTTTTTTTAAAGAGACAGTACTTCGATTATCCAATGGTCGAATATTTTTACTTTGAATCGAATTCAAAGTAAATTCGAAGTCGTAGTATTTGATGGTCGAAGTATCCAAAAAATTACTTCAAATTTTTTTACTTCGAAAATTTCCTCGAATTCACTTCGACCCTTGATAAATCTGCCCCTTAATAAAAGTTGCAGTTCCATTCTCTATGAAGTGCATATCATACCCAGTATAATATGCAGATACCTAAAATAAACGTTTGGTGTAAAAATGCTTGGACATGAATGTCAGCAGTGGCGTTACTGGGCCCCGCAGCAAATTACTTTTAGGGCCCCCAACATAACCAGAGGTTGTCTTTTTTACTAATATTCTATTGTAATTACTCATTATTTGGGGCCTCATGGGACCCCTTTACCTCCTGGACCTCCCTGCAGGCGCAGGGTCTGCTTCCTCTGTATTTACACCCCTGAATGACAGTTGTGTCTTATTGTGGTTGCAGTTTGGGCAACAAGTTCTAATATAATGCTACATGAGTCTACACAGTGTTTAATGGTATAAACATCAGCTGGAAGGTTGTTCCAGACTAAAACTCTCTGCCTAGTATAAACACAATCAAGAACCTTGTTGTTAATAGTATGTATTAATAGCATGTGCCAAATGTCACCCACTTTTGACTTTCCTGTTCTTGGAATGATCCAATTTACTGCTTTCTTTCCCTATTGTCTATCATAAATTGCTACAAGAATCTACCGGCTAAAAAGTGGTTCTTGCTTTTGATTAAATAGCTATTGCATGTAATAAATTGCCATATTTCTTGCAGGGAGCTCCCCTTTACCAGTGAACAAATTCGCCAAACGCAAATTCGCAGCAAATTTACATGTTTCGCCATCGGCAGATGAATTTGCGAAACTGGTGTGAAAATTTGCAGGTGTCAAAAACTTTTGGACACATGCCGGAAAAGTCGCTCACGTCAAAACAATGCACATCAACAATATTCGGAAGCCCATTGACTTTAACGCCGGCGTCAAAATTGTAGCGGGCGTCAAAATTCTCGTTGTGCACGGGACAAATTCGCCCAGCCAGTTTAGTAGCCAACAAACTACTGTGTGCCTGGAGTTAGTGTATTAAATGTTTGCATGCAATGACTGCAGCCATTTTGCACAACTGCAACTGCTGACCCCTTACCTTTGCACCCATTCACAGCACCTATTAGAGCAAAATCACAGTGGTAATGATAAAGCACAGCCATGTACATTGTGGAATATCAATCAGCTGCCCTTCAGGCTATGCAACTACAGTATACCCAATTAATAAGTAAGTCAATGTGTTCTGAATTAATTTTATAGTATGGCTTATTTAATATAATCTGTCAATTATTTTAGCAACGTTTTAAGTATATGAATAGGCACAAATTCAGTAATAAAGAGTAGGTATGTTGGCAACTGCACATACAGGCAGGCTGCCATTGCATGTAGCCATTGACACCAGATTTAATTAAATAGAAGTAATTATCAAGGTACAATAAGACACATATTGGATCAGTAGCTCAGTCTCTGAAATATATTGTACAGTTTGACTTTGTTTCAGTATTGCTCTGTTTTGGTTCATTCTCACAACCAGGGCCGCCATCAGGGGGGGACAGGGGGGACAAGTGTCCCGGGCCCGGGCATGAAGGGGGGCCCGGCAGTGCTGCAGTTTTGAAAGAGCCCGCTTACGTGCGCCCGAGCATTTTGCAAGCCCCGAATGCGGAAGTGCAGAAAAGCCGAACAGCCGAATGACCCGAAGCCATGAAAACAGCCAAAGCCGAAGTCCCGAAGCGGCGAAAAGATCCGAAGTCACGAAAACAGCCGAAATTGAAGTCCTGAAGCGGCGAACAGACCCGAAGTCACGAAAGGAGGTGAAGGAACACCAGTTTGTGTATTTTTTTTAATCCACTGGCCACCAATGTATTATTTTAATATTCTATAGGCCCCTGCCACCCATGTTTTTTTTGGGGCCCCAATGTTTTTGTAACTTGTAAGGGGGCCCTGGCACCAATTTTTTTAAAAAAAAATAAATTTGGGGGCCCAATTTTTTTTAATTTGTAAGGGGGCCCCTGCCAACAATGTTTTTTTTTTAAAAAAAATTTGGGGGCCCAATTTTTTTAACTTGTGAGGGGGGCCCTGGCACCAATTTTTTAAAAAAAAAACTTTTATGGGGGGCCCTGGCGCCAATGTTTTTTTTTTAACTTATAAGCGGGCCCTGACCATCAATAGCTTTTTATAACGTGTGTGGGGGGGGGTTACTTTTTTAGCGCTGATGTCGGTGTGGTCTTTTAACTGTGATGTGGATATGGGGTGGGGCTTGGGCGCCAGTGTGGACGGGGCCCAGGGGGTTGTACGGGGCCCCGTGATTTCTAATGGCGGCCCTGATCACAACATCACAGATCTGCAAAGTCTGTGATGAAAAGATACCGAAATAGTAAGGCTATTGTCACACATTTCTCTATTTAAAGAAACAGGTGATTAAAGCCTGCAGCTGTGGAAAATTAAAAATAAAACATCATAATCTGCCACAATGCACAAACGAAAAATTAGTTCTGCCTTTGTTGCTTCTGAATGCTACTATATACACTGTATGCCCACTAAAAGGGCATATATCATTAACAAAATACCTGAAACATAAATGAAGTTATGCTTTTATAAGCCATATTTGCTACTATTAAAATGAAATTGTGGCTTAATCTATAACATTCTCAAAGCCTTCTTTTTTAGCTAGTGAGAGCAGTATTTAGCTAGGGAGAGCAGTTTCAGCACTTAGACTGATACTAAAAAAATCTCAATCTCTTTTAGCTTCATTAAGGCGAGGAAACGAACAATGGAAATACTTAGCTGTAGAAAAAGTAGAAACAGCAAGCAGTAATGACCCATTTCTAATGTTACTTTCATTCTGCAGTCAGCTGAAAAGTCTTACATACACGACAACCTAAACCTATTATAAAACCATCACAAAAGATTCATTTTATACCTGTAATCCCTAGAATCTGTAACCAGGTCAAGTGGTTCCCTCTTCCATGGCTGCAAATTACTTGGTCTTGTTAAGATAAAATAATGTATTTTTTTTATTAAAGTACAGAATAGCAAGTGTATGGATACTCAACTTTGGGTGTGTGCCATGATAATACATGTTTCTATTAAATTACTTTAAGTACAGAATAGCAAGTATTTGGATACTCAACTTTGGGAGTGTGCCATGGAATCACTCAAGTCTTGGCAACATGTATTGACAGTGTCGGACTGGGACACCAGGGGCCCACCAAAAACCCTTAGACCAGGGGCCGACTCTAAGTATTATCTTCCTTCCTCTCCTCACTCAACCTCTGTTCTACTAGTCTCTTTTCTTTACATGCTTTAACCTATTATTCCATCTATTCAGCCTCTTTACTCTCATAGAAATAGGGAATGGCCATGAAAAAATACAACTGTTTAGAAGCAGGAGGGCCCATTGACACCTGGGCCCACAGGGAGTTTTCCTGGTATCCCGATGGGCCAGTCCGACACTGTGTATTGATGTACAAGCACACCTATCACTCTTTTGGGTTGTGCCTTTAGCATATACGTATTGTTGCTTGATTATCTTCTGAACCTATGTTGTCTATTTATTAGAACATGTTTGGCTCTGCCTTAGCTTTTTCAGCTCTGATTTGATAGTTACATATGTTGTATAATAATGGTAAGTTTATTCTTATCGTTGCTTTTAATTGATTAGATCACTGAGAAATATACAGATTATGTGAGTATAACTCAGTGGGGGTCATTTATAAAGTTCGCGCAGTGCATATTTTTCGCAAATGGTTGTATTGCGCATGTTTTTTGCTGAGCGCTAATATATTGCACTGCTCTGCCCGTCTTTCCGGTTTATGCGAATTCGCAGTGTGAATAAATTTTTGCAAATGTGCGAGCGCACCCAATGTGCGAGGTTGTTGTGCGCGAAAATAGCGTTGACAGTAACTTAAATTCGCAGTTTGCAAAACTGTTTTGCGAATATTTTATCCGCCACCAAAGTTGTGGCGTAATTGAGTCGCAGAGTGTGCGCATAAAGATTTGCAATTTGCGAATTGTGACATATTTATAAAGCCCCTTTAGACATTCGCATTGTGAATAAAAAATTCGCAATTCTGTATGCACCCTCTTATTCAGCTTTATAAATATAACCATGCGCAGGGCAAATATATTCACTTTGCGAACCAATCTGCTCTGCGCGAAGTTTATAAATGACCCCCAGTATAACTCTTGATAACTAATAGACTCAGCCCTACCTATAAACGTTAAAGCAAGTCTGACAACTGAAAGCAATAATAAGTTGTTTTATATGGATTTGTGACCAGATAGGTAATATGAGTAATATTTAAGTTAGAAATATAAATTTTTCTGTCTTACAGAAGCAAATGATAAAACAGAGAAGAAACCACACATTAATTAGGCTAAGATTCATACAATGTCTACTAGACCCCTAATCATCTTCACTTCTGGCAGCTGCATCACACATGTCCTTGTTAGGGCTCTATGATTGATTCCATTATATTTTGCCAGGGTTGTACTCATGAGCGTTTAGAGTTCAGATACTGTAGGTTTCCTGCTATGTTCTGCCTTTCCTATGCTCCCTCTGTGTGCCATACTCTGCCTGTACCATGCTCCCTGTGTGTGTCATACTATCCCTGCCCTATGCTCCCTGTATGTGCCATACTCTCCCTGCCCTATGATCCCTGTGTGTGCCATACTCTCCCTGCCCTATGATCCCTGTGTGTGCCATACTCTGCCTTCCCTATGCTCCCTGTGTGTGCCATACTATCCCTGCCCTATGCTCCCTGTGTGTGCCATACTCTGCCTGCCCTTTGCTCCCTGTGTGTGCCATACTCTGCCTGCCCTATGCTCCCTGTGTGTGCCATACTCTGCCTGTCCTATGCTCCCTGTGTGTGCCATACTCTGCCTGCCCTATGCTCCCTGTGTGTGCCATACTCTGCCTGCCCTATGCTCCCTGTGTGTGCCATACTCTGCTTTTCCTATGCTCCCTGTGTGTGCCATACTCTTCCTGCCTATGATCCCTGTGTGTGCCATACTCTGCTTTTCCTATGCTCCCTGTGTGTGTCATACTCTGCCTGCCCTTTGCCCCCTGTGTGTGCCATACTCTCCCTGCCCTATGATCCCTGTGTGTGCCATACTCTGCCTTTCCTATGCTCCCTGTGTGTGCCATACTCTGCCTGCCCTTTGCTCCCTGTGTGTGCCATACTCTGCTTTTCCTATGCTCCCTGTGTGTGCCATACTCTGCCTGCCCTTTGCTCCCTGTGTGTGTCATACTCTCCCTGGCCTATGATCCCTGTGTGTGCCATACTCTGCTTTTCCTATGCTCCCTGTGTGTGCCATACTCTTCCTGCCTATGATCCCTGTGTGTGCCATACTCAGCATTTCCTATGCTCCCTGTGTGTCCCATACTCTTCCTGCCTATGATCCCTGTGTGTGCCATACTCTGCTTTTCCTATGCTCCCTGTGTGTGCCATACTCTGCCTGCCCTTTGCTCCCTGTGTGTGTCATACTCTCCCTGGCCTATGATCCCTGTGTGTGCCATACTCTGTCTGCCCTATGATCCCTGTGTGTGTCATACTCTGCCTGCTCTACGCTCCATGTGTGTGCCATACTCTGCCTGCTCTGTGCTCCCTGTGTGTGCCATACTCTGCCTGCTCTGCCTACTCAACACATTATTATTATATTAAGGACACTGAAATAATTTATGCCTTAAGCTACTAAAAATGCCTTATACTTTAAAAAAAACAGGGAGAGAGAGAGACGTGTTCTGCTTTTTGGATTGCCTTTGATTAAGTGCTGGGTGAGAATGAAATGAATTAGGCTCCAGGTGGGGTTATTGATATTAATTTTAATACGATTAGAAATATATTTTTTAAACAGCATGAGTACAGAGAAATATTTTGGAGTTTAATGAAGTGAGCGTGGTTTAAAACCTGGCCATTATTGACCCTCTACCACGGAGGCCAGAAAAATTCCAGCCTCTGTACCACAGAAGTTGGATAACACTGCACTATTATTGCAATGAAGGTTCAGCAATTGTTTAAATAACATTATCTATGCCAAGCTTCCTTTATTAAAGGACAGTAGAGCATCTTGCCTGTTCTCAGCTGCATTCATTCAACCATATGAGCAGAATAAGACTACTTTTTTAACTTAGTCCAGCATATAAAAAATGATCTATTTGACCAATAGATTGGCATAAAAATAATTGAATTCATGGTCAGCCACTTGTTATGTGTTCTTATGATTAACAGCAATTATTAGGGATGCACCGAATCCAGGATTCGGTTTCGGATTCGGCCAGGATTCAGCAGGACTCGGATTCGGCCGAATCCTGGTGTGTGACCGAACCAAATCATAATTTGCATATGTAAATTAGGTGTGGGAAGGGAAATCACATGGCTTTTCATCTCAAAACAAGGAAGTAAAACATTCTTTTCACACTTTTTCCTTTCCTGCCTCTAATTTGCATATGCAAATTAGGATTCGGTTCGGTATTGGGCTGAATCTTTCACAAAGGATTCAGGGATTTGGCTGAATCCCAAATACTGAATTCGGTACATCCCTAAATATTATGTAACCTTTTTTTTATTTGAGATTTAAATCTCTTTTTATTACTTTTAAACTGCAAGTGTTGGCCGTGTATTATAGATGCACATTCCATGCTTCCATGCCAGTATGATATTGATTTCTCAATCCCTGATAGATGAAGGTTTGCATTAACTGGTTAAAGATTTGAATGGTGGGGATTTCTATGGCATAAACTACAGAGGTGGATGGTTATAACCATTATTTTTGCTGCTAACAGTGACACCTATTGTTCAAAGGACAGAAATATGCAAGTAGCAGCTTGTTCAACATTTAGATTGCTATTGTCTTCTAAAAGGGCAACCTAAGTGGTATTTTTACTTACTTGTTGCTATTAATTGGTATTACTATGTATGTCACACATTCTCTCATTCATCTTCCATGCTGTCATTAGTAACACTGAGTTCTGGGGTAAAATAGCTTAAAATACACACACATTGTCTTTTAATACTGTTTTATACATCACAGAAACAATTATTTTAAGGTTAACTACTGTACCAAATTGCACCAAGCTTTTATAGGCATATAATAGGGCCAATATGTGTCCTTGTTACCAGCTTATGGGGGCAAATTTACTAAAGGGCGAAGTGATGTCATTTCTGTACTTCCCCAATTTACTAACGGTCGGTGGCGTTAGTTCGCTAGATAGACTCTAGTGGTACTTTGCTCCCTAATGCCTGGCAAATTTTCGCTCTGGCGAATGGACATAACTACGCAAATTCACTAAGATGCGGATTTTACCGAACGTTTCCTCTTGCGCCAGACTTGCCTTCACCACCTCAGACCAGGCGAAGTGCAATAGAGTAGATAGGAGTTCCTCAAAATTAAGTTGAAACTACTTGCGTATTTTCCTTTTTACAGGGTGATAGGCTGCAAAAGAGCGTAAATTTTTTTTTAGGGTAACCCACTTCCCCCCTACATTTCCTAACATATGGCACATAAACTATACACTAGGCTCATGTGTAGGGCAATATAACAACTTTATTTTATTTTATTAAGGTTCCCTGGCCTTGTGTAATGTAATGTATTTGCTGCAACATATACGTCCATTGAACTTTAAATACCCGGCGTATGCAAATTAGGCAACGCTAGCACAACTTCGCTTTGCTTGGTGCAGTAACGCTAGTGCAACTTCGCCAGCGTTCGGCACCCTGGACGCAACTTCGGATTTTGGTGAATTAGTGTTGTCCTGGCGAATATACGCCTGGCGAGGAGGTTAGTAAATTTGCCTCAAAGTGTTTATGAGGTTAATTTCAGTGCAACTTTTTTCATGTATAATCGGTGCATATCTCCCCATCCCACCTCAGAACCTTTATCCTCCCCTCAACCTTCCAAAATCTCCCAGATGAGTCTATTTTATACAGTTGTGTTCAGAATAATATCAGGGTGTTGAAAAAAGTGAATAAAGCTCAAAAAAATCCTTATAATAGCTTTTATTTCCAACGCAAATGCCTTGGGAACACTGCACATTTCAAATCAAAACATGAAGAGAACAATTTATCAAAAAAAAAAAAATAGCAGAATCTGCATTCTTCTTTACAACGCAACTATTCAGTGTATATACTGAAAAATGTTTCGAGATTTTGCTTTCCTTTGAATGACTGAACTAATATTTAGTTGTATAACGAGTGTTTCTGAGAACTGCTGCACATCTGTGTTGTATGGAGTCCACCAACTTCTGGCACCTGTTACATTCCACAATTCTTCTGCATTTCTTGGTTTTGCCTCAGAAACAGCATTTTGATGTCTTTCAAAAGGACATTTTCCTGTTGAAACCCCCATTTCAAGGACATTTCCTCTTCAGCATAAGGAAACATGACCTCTTCAAGTATTTTGATGTATTGAAACTGATCCATGATCCCTGGTATGAGATAAATAGGCCCAACACCATAGTATGAGATACATCCCCATATCATGATGTTTGTGCCACCGTCTTCACTGTCTTCACACTGTACTGTGGATTGAATTCAGTGTTTTTCGTGGTCTTCTGACAAACTGTCTGCGACCCCTAGACCCAAAAGAACAATCTTGCTTTCATCAGTCCATAAAATGTTGTGCCATTTCTCTTTAGGCCAGTCAATGTTTTCTTTGGCAAATTGTAAGCTTTTCAGCACGTCATTTTTTCAACAATGGGACTTTGCGGGGGCTTCTTGCCGATAGGTTGGCTTCACATAGGAGTCTTCTAATTGTAACATTACTCACAGGTAACATTAAACCTTCTTTGATCTTCCTGGAGTCTTTGCCATTTTGGCTATTCTTCTATCCATTCCAATGGTTATTTTCTGTTGTCTTCCACGTCTTTCACATTTTGGTTGCCTTTTTAAAGAATTTGAGATCCTTTTTACTGAACAGCCTATCATTTTCTGCACTTCTTTATATGTTTTTCCCTCTCTAATCAATTTTTTAATCAAAATACCCTGTTCTTCTGAACAATGTCTGGAATGACCCATTTTACTCTGAAAAAGCACTATAATCAGTATATACATTTGCTGCTTTCCTTTCTGTTTTTTCACAAAATGAAAGACCTCACTAATGGAACTCCACCCTGCTGTTGTTTGGAACAAGCTATTATTATTTTGAACACTGCTATTATTTGGAACAAGCCTCAATTAATGATTTGATTACACAAAATCAGCAGCATGCATGTCATGACTGTTGGGTCGGTTGGTTTTCTATTACTCTACTACACCTACTAGTAAATTATTTGCCATGTAGAAATATTATTTCTACAAAAAACAGGTTAGTGATGTTGAACTGCTATTATTCAGAATATATATATTTCTATGAATATATATTTACGGTATATATGAAATGTGAACGGTATACATTCAACCCCTTGCAAAGTCAAAAGGTGCAAAACATGATAATAATTACAAGGAACAACTTTGGGTGTAAGTACCTGTAATAAATAATGTTAATTTGTGCAAAGACCATGTCAATTTTTACATTAATGCTACTGCAGTTGCAGATGTAAATAAGCCCATAAATATGTATTTAGAATTTCTTTTACTGAAGCATGAAGGGGGTATTGGCCTCCCCCTGGTCAGAAAGCTGCTCTTTAGCTCACTTGCAGAATGCTGCATTCTGTGTACAGCAGTGATCACTCAAATGCTTATGCTTCTAACCAATGCAGAGAGAGACATGAAACGCGTCAGGTGACTAAACATGTCATAGGGTAAGAGTACATCTGTAAATGGATACATGTTTGTTGTTTTTAAATACTCAAATAAAGCTGGATATTTGATTTTATTCTTCACGTGGAATGGTTTTCTCAACCACTAAACCCCCAATACATGATGTCTACTGGAATGGAGACCAGCAAGAGGAAATCTCCACTGGGCACAATGGAGGAGTGACCCTCTGGACGGGGATATGTGAGATTTTTCCTTTATCTAACCAATGCAGACAGCGTTATTATATTTTTCAACAGAGTAGACGCTTTGGTGAATAAATTCGCCAGGCGTGAATGCACGAATTTCACGGCTGGCGAATGAATTCACGAAACTGCCAGGAAAATTTGCCGGCGTCAAAAAAATTTGCGAGCACGTCAGTAAAGTCGCTCTCGGCAAAACCATTGCGCATCAACATTATTTGCAACTCACGAGGCCAATGGAAAGCCTGTCCTCTAAATTCAATTTGTTCAATGTCAAAACTTTAAAAATCAATGTTGTTTGTTGCAAAGGGAGTTCATTAGATGAGATGAGTTACTGCTTTCAATATCCAATTAAACTGCCTAGTGCCTCTCTTTTTTGAGACGTGCTAATCAATGCTGTCCTATGCAAGAGGCGACGGACCAATTCCCTTTATTTAGAAGAGGAACGCTTTGTTCCTTTGTCAATCAGGGGGGTTACTTACTAAAATTAGTTTTTTTTCTCCAAAAAATTGAATCGGGGAAAAAAGCTGAGGACACCCCAAAACTCGCAAAATTCATGAAGGTCAAAAACATCTTCAAATGGTAGGGACAGCTGCCATTGACTTTTACATGAATTCTACAGGTTTTAGATTTAGTATTTACAGATTCTGAGTTTTGGCAGCTTCGGGCATAACAAATCTCGAAACAATTTGAGTTTTTTGTTCTCTAAATATTTTAGTTTTTTTCTGTAAGCCTTTAGGAGACTATATTTTTCATGATTGTTGATGTTTTAGAAAAGCAGCCAATTTTCAGTGAGAAATAAAATCAATTTCTGTCATGAAAATATCTATGTAAAAATCAATTTCTCACTTCAATGAAACTTGCTGACTATGGAGAAGTGAAGAAATAGTGACCAATCATACTTGCCTCTTGATTAACAACATTTTGATGGAGAAATATTTTTTAGTCAAAAATACAGCAACAAGAAATATTTTGGAGATTAAATATGCATTTTTTGACAATTCCTTGGTGAATAAATCTGAGGTTGTTGCAGTGCCAGTTCTATCAGTTGCACAGTCATCCATGTAAGCATTCTTCTTTGGTGGCACAAAAAAACACCTTCCATTCAGTAAGGGGCAGATTTATCAAGGGTCAAAGTGAATTTGAGGGAATTTTCTAAGTAAAAAAACTGGAAATTTGAAGTAATTTTTTGGATACTTCGACCATCGAATAGGATACTACGACCTCGTCTTCGACTTCGAATTCGATTTGAAGTAAAATCCTTTGAATATTCGATCATTTGATAATCTAAGTACTATCTCTTTAAAAAAACTTCGTCAAATTAAACCTGCCGAAGTGCTATGTTAGCCTATGTGGACCTTCTTTAGAAGTTTTTGGAAGTCGAAGTGAAATCATTTGATCGATCGCTGAAATCCTTCGAATTATTTAAATGTCATCTTATAAAATTATTGTTTTACTTTAATGAAGTAAGAATAAAAATATATTTAAAAAAAAAAGAAATCCTTAGAATCTAATGATTTTACTTGCAGGATACCCAAATTCACTGAAAAAAACTTCGACTTCGATATTCAAAGTCGAAGTATTTTTAACTTCGAAATTCGATCCTTGATAAATCTGCTCCTATGTGTACTTACAGTTAGGTCCATAAATCTTTGGACATATACAACTTATAATTTTGGTTCTGTACATTACCACAATAAAATTTAAATGAAACAACTCAGATTGAACTGCAGACTTTTAGTTTTAATTCAGTGAGTTGAACAAAAAGATTGTATAAAAATGTGAGGAATTTAAGCCTTTTTTTAACACAATCACTTCATTTCAGGGGCTCAAAAGTAATTGGACCATTGACTGAAAGGTTATTTCATGGGCGGGTGTGGGCAATTCCTTTGTTATGTCATTATCAATGAAGCAGATAAAAGCCCTGGAGTTGATTTGAGGGGGGGGCTTATATGTGGAACAGACAACATGTGGTCAAAGGAGCTCTCCATGCAGGTGAAACAAGCCATCCTTAAGCTGCAAAAACAGAAAAAACCCATAAGAGAAATTGCTACAATATTAGAAGTGACAAAATCTACAGTTTCGTACATCCCGAGAAAGAAAGAAATCACTGGTGAACTCGGCAACTCAAAAAGACCTGGACGTCCACGGAAGACAGAAGATAATCGCAGAATCATTTCCATGGTGAAGAGAAACCCGTTCACAACAGCCAAACAAGTGAACAACACTCTCCAGGAGGTAGAGTCTCCATATCCAAGTCTACCATAAAGAGAAGACTGCATGAAAGTAAATACATAGGGTGCACTGCAAGGTACAAGCCACTCATAAGCAACAAGAATAGAAAGGCTACATTGGACTTTGCTAAAAAACATCTAAAAAAAGCCAGCACAGTTCTGGAAAAACATTCTTTGGACAGATGAAACCAAGATCAACCACAAACAAACAGCAACAGAGCATTTAAAAGGAGTTCAAGACTTCAGGCTGTCATTGCCAGCAAACGGTTTTCAACCAAGTATTAGAAATTAACATTTTATTTTCAGTTTTTTAATTTGTCCAATTTCTTTTGAGCCCCTGAAATGAATTGATTGTGTTAAAAAAAAAGGTTTTAGTTCCTCACTAGTGATGGGTGAATTTGGGGCGCTCTGCTTTGTCTCTGTCTACATATTTATGGGCCTAACAGTATATAAAAGTCTGGACTCCGATACAACTAGGAACTGTGCCTGCCTAGAGCTACATGCTGAACCCACTTACTCACAGCTAGAGATGTCGCGAACTGTTCGCCGGCGAACTTGTTCGCGCGAACATCGGGTGTTCGCGCTCGCCGGAAGTTCGCGAACGTCGCGCGACGTTCGCCATTTTGGGTTCGCCATTGTTGGCGCTTTTTTTTGCCCTCTCACCCCAGACCAGCAGGTACATGGCAGCCAATCAGGAAGCTCTCCCCTGGACCACTCCCCTTCCCTATAAAAACCGAAGCCCTGCAGCGTTTTTTCACTCTGCCTGTGTGTGCTGAAGAGATAGTGTAGGGAGAGAGCTGCTGCCTGTTAGTGATTTCAGGGACAGTTGAAAGTTTGCTGGCTAGTAATCGTTTTGATACTGCTCTGTTATTGGAGGGACAGAAGTCTGCAGGGGTTTGAGGGACATTTTAGCTTAGGTAGCTTTGCTGGCTAGTAATCTACCTTCTACTGCAGTGCTCTGTATGTAGCTGCAGTGGGCAGCTGTCCTGCTTCTGATCTCATCTGCTGACTGCTGCAATAACAGTAGTCCTTGTAAGGACTGCTTTTATTTATTTTTTTGTTGTTTTACTACTACTACTACTACTACTACTATAAGAGCCCAGTGCTATTAGTCTAGCAGTGTTGGGGAGTGGGACTGGTGTGCTAATCTGCTGCTCCTAGTAGTTCAGCAGCACCAACTTTAATTTTTTTTTTTAATATTCATTTTTTTTTTATTTTACTTTTTTTTATTTTACTACCGCTGTAGTAGTGTATAAGTTGACCTTTTAGGCATTATTTGCCCTGTAGGCATTATTTGCACACTGTTTTCTTCAACCCGCCATCGAGCTGTGTGACCTTGTTCCCATTCTGTCTAAATATCCATAATATTACCGTCTCCAGAAAAAACACCGGAGTCACTTTTTTCAAGCAGCATTCATATATTTTACGTAATCCGTATCCACCGCTGTAGTAGTGTATACGTTGGCCTTGTAGGCATTATTTGCACACTGTTTTCTTCAACCCGCCATCGAGCTGTGTGACCTTGTTCCCATTCTGTCTAAATATCCATAATATTACCGTCTCCAGAAAAAACACCGGAGTCACTTTTTTCAAGCAGCATTCACATATTTTACGTAATCCGTATCCACCGCTGTAGTAGTGTATACGTTGGCCTTGTAGGCATTATTTGCACACTGTTTTCTTCAACCCGCCATCGAGCTGTGTGACCTTGTTCCCATTCTGTCTAAATATCCATAATATTACCGTCTCCAGAAAAACACCGGAGTCACTTTTTTCAAGCAGCCATAATATATTTTACGTAATCCGTATCCACCGCTGTAGTAGTGTATACGTTGGCCTTGTAGGCATTATTTGCACACTGTTTTCTTCAACCCGCCATCGAGCTGTGTGACCTTGTTCCCATTCTGTCTAAATATCCATAATATTACCGTCTCCAGAAAAAACACCGGAGTCACTTTTTTCAAGCAGCCATAATATATTTTACGTAATCCGTATCCACCGCTGTAGTAGTGTATACGTTGGCCTTGTAGGCATTATTTGCACACTGTTTTCTTCAACCCGCCATCGAGCTGTGTGACCTTGTTCCCATTCTGTCTAAATATCCATAATATTACCGTCTCCAGAAAAAACACCGGAGTCACTTTTTTCAAGCAGCATTCATATATTTTACGTAATCCGTATCCACCGCTGTAGTAGTGTATACGTTGGCCTTGTAGGCATTATTTGCACACTGTTTTCTTCAACCCGCCATCGAGCTGTGTGACCTTGTTCCCATTCTGTCTAAATATCCATAATATTACCGTCTCCAGAAAAAACACCGGAGTCACTTTTTTCAAGCAGCATTCATATATTTTACGTAATCCGTATCCACCGCTGTAGTAGTGTATACGTTGGCCTTGTAGGCATTATTTGCACACTGTTTTCTTCAACCCGCCATCGAGCTGTGTGACCTTGTTCCCATTCTGTCTAAATATCCATAATATTACCGTCTCCAGAAAAAACACCGGAGTCACTTTTTCAAGCAGCATTCATATATTTTACGTAATCCGTATCCACCGCTGTAGTAGTGTATACGTTGGCCTTGTAGGCATTATTTGCACACTGTTTTCTTCAACCCGCCATCGAGCTGTGTGACCTTGTTCCCATTCTGTCTAAATATCCATAATATTACCGTCTCCAAAAAAACACCGGAGTCACTTTTTTCAAGCAGCATTCATATATTTTACGTAATCCGTATCCACCGCTGTAGTAGTGTATACGTTGGCCTTGTAGGCATTATTTGCACACTGTTTTCTTCAACCCGCCATCGAGCTGTGTGAGCTTGTTCACATTTTGTCTAAATATTGATAATATTATCGTCTCTAGAAAAACCACTTGAGTTACTTTTTTTCAAGCAGCATTCATATATTTTACGTAATCCGTATCCACCGCTGTAGTAGTGTATACGTTGACCTTGTAGGCATTATTTGCACACTGTTTTCTTCAACCGCCATCGAGCTGTGTGACCTTGTTCACATTTTGTCTAAATATTGATAATATTATCGTCTCTAGAAAAACCACTTGAGTTACTTTTTTTCAAGCAGCATTCATATATTTTACGTAATCCGTATCCACCGCTGTAGTAGTGTATACGTTGACTTTGTAGGCATTATTTGCACAGTGTTTTCTTCAACCCGCCATCTAGCTGTGTGTATTATCGTTTCCAGAAAAACCAACTGAGTTTTTTGTTGTTGTTGTTGTTTTTTTAAAAATAATGCCAGGCAAAGGCAGGCCGCCACGCAGAGGCCGTGCTAGGGGCCGTGCTGCTATGCAATCCTGTGGCCCTAGCAAATTGCCCAGTTTTAAAAAGCCAATGACCCTGAACTCCCAAAATGCTGAAGAGGTAGTTGACTGGCTTACACAGCACACCCCATCCTCTACCGTTTCTAACTTTACCACAACATCCTCCTCATCCTCCACTGCTATGGCCACCCCACGTAACACTTCCTCACACCACCGGTGCCCCTTCTTCACTGGGGTCAGAGGAGTTATTTTCCAATGAGTTTCTTGAACTGAGTAATGCGCAACCATTATTGCCAGAAGAAGATGAAGGAGATGAGGACCTTACACCAGATTTAATTCTGGCAGAGAACACGATAGAGATGGACATAATGAGTGATGAGGAGGAGGTCCCCGCTGCTGCTTCCTTCTGTGATGTGTCAGAAGAAATTGATGCATCTGAGGAGAATGATGATGAGGAGATTGATGTTTTGTGGGTGCCTAGTAGAAGAGAGCAAGAGGAGGGTAGTTCAGATGGAGAGACGGAGAGTCAGAGAGGCAGTAGGAGAATAAGACTTAGAAGAAGCAGGGAGGACAGCCCGCAGGGATCAGTAGGGCAACAACATGTATCGGCACCTGTGTTCAGCCGGCCAACGCACCCGCCATTGCCGCCAATACCGCCAACTCCGCCAACTTCTACTGTTACCGCCAGATCGCACACTTCCAAAAAGTCAGCAGTGTGGGATTTTTTAATGTGTGTGCCTCTGACAAAAGCATTGTAATTTGCAATGAGTGCAGTCAGAAACTGAGCCTTGGTAAGCCCAACAGCCACATAGGTACAACTTCTATGCGAAGGCACATGAGCGGCAAGCACAAAGCACTTTGGGAGCAACACCTCAAAGGCAACAGGCAAACTAAAAGCCACACTCCTTCTGGTCCAGCATCTTACTGCTCTACCTCTGCTCTCCTTGACCCGTCTGAACCACCCTCCACTCCGCCTTCCACCTTGACCACCTGTTCCATTCCCAGTCATCTGCCACCAGCCAAGTTTCTGTGAAGGCCATGTTTGAGCGTAAGAAGCCAATGTCTGACTGTCACCCCTTGCCCGGCGTCTGACAGCTGGCTTGTCTGCACTCTTAGCCCGCCAGCTTTTACCATACCAGCTGGTGGACTCTGAGGCCTTCCGCAAATTTGTAGCAATTGGGACACCGCAGTGGAAGGTACCCAGCCGCAATTTTTTTTTCTAAAAGGGAATACCACACCTGTACCAACATGTGCAGAGCCAAGTTACCGCATCTCTGTCACTTAGTGTTGGGCCAAAGGTCCATATGACTACTGACGCATGGTCCTCCAAGCATGGTCAGGGCAGGTATGTCACCTACACTGCCCACTGGGTGAACTTGGTAATGGCTGGGAAGCAGGGAATGGGTAGCTCAACAACAACAGTGGAGTTGGTGTCACCGCCACGGATTGCACGCGGTTCTGCCACCACCTCTACTCCTCCATCGCTCTCTACCTCGTCTTCTTCTTCTTCTTACTCTGCTGCTGGGTCCTCCTTCTCCTCCTCCACACCTGTGCACCCCCAGCTCCCCCTAGGCTATTCGACGTGCCAGGTACGCCGTTGTCACGCTGTCTTGGGGATGACGTGCCTGGAAAGCAAAAACCATACCGGATCTGTACTCCTGTCATCTCTGCAGTCACAGGCCGATCGGTGGCTGACCCCACACCAACTGCAGATCGGAAAAGTGGTGTGTGACAATGGAAGCAATCTGTTGGCAGCGTTGAGACTAGGCAATTTAACACATGTGCCCTGCATGGCACATGTGTTAAATTTAATAGTCCAACGTTTTGTCTCCAAGTACCCAGGATTCCAGGACGTTCTCACCCAGTCCAGAAAGGTGTCGGCCCATTTCAGACGTTCCTACACAGCCATGGCACGCCTTGCTGACATTCAGCAGCGCTACAACATGCCAGTCAGGCGTTTGATTTCTGACAGCCAGACTCGCTGGAATTCAACGCTCCTTATGTTGGAACGTCTGCTGCAACAACAAAGGGCCGTCAACGAGTACCTTTTTGAACTGGGTGGTAGGACTGGATCTGCACAGCTGGGGATTTTTTTCCCCCGTTACTGGGTGCTTATGCGCGATGCCTGCAGGCTCATGCGACCTTTTGAAGAGGTGACAAATATGGTCAGTCGCACCGAAGGCACCATCAGCGACCTAATACCCTTCGCTTTCTTCCTGGAGCGTGCCGTGCGACGAGTGACAGATGAGGCTGTAGACCAGCGTGACGAGGAGCTGGAAGCGCACGATTTCTGGTCGGAATCACCAGAACGAACCCAGGCACCTGCTGCAACGCAGGGAGAGGTGCCAGAAGTGGAGTCAGAGGAGGAAGGTGGCTTTGTGGAGGAGGAGGAGGAGGACCAACAGGAGCAGGCTTCCCAGGGGGCTAGTGGTGACCTTTTGGGGACCCCTGGTCTTGTACGTGGCTGGGGGGAGGAGACCGTGGATGATGCAGTCCTTGATAATGAGGAAGCGGAGATGGATAGCTCTGCATCCAACCTTGTGAGAATGGGGTCTTTCATGCTGTCATGCCTGTTGAAGGACCCCCGTATCAAGAGGCTTAAGGAGAAGGACCTGTACTGGGTCGCAACGCTACTAGACCCTCGGTACAAGCATAAAGTGTCAGAAATGTTACCAACATACCACAAGTCCGAAAAGATGCGGCATTTACAAACCAGCCTGCAAAACATGTTGTACAATGCTTTTAAGGGTGATGTCACTTCAGGAACTCATCAACATTCCAGGGGCAGAGGTGCCAGTAATCCTGCCACGAGCACACCTGCAAGGACAAAGCCCTTTGGCCAGTCTGTAACGTCAGACATGCAAATGTTTTTCTGTCCAAGGCAGCGCCACAACCCTTCTGGATCCACCCTCAAAGAACGCCTCGACCGGCAGGTAGCGGACTACCTGGCATTAACTGCAGATATCGACACTCTGAGGAGCGATGAACCCCTGGACTACTGGGTGCGCAGGCTTGATCTGTGGCCAGAGCTGTCACAATTTGCCATGAACCTCTTGTCTTGCCCAGCCTCAAGTGTGCTCTCAGAAAGGACCTTCAGTGCAGCAGGAGGGATTGTAACTGAGAAGAGAACTCGCCTAGGTCACAAAAGTGTCGATTACCTGACCTTTATTAAAATGAATGAGGGGTGGATCTCGGAGGGTTACTGCACGCCGGAAGACTTGTTCTGACTTCTATGCAGCTGTCCTTCTCTTCAAGCCTCATGACTCCACACACAGCTGTCCTTTAGCGTCCTCCTCCTCCCTCCGCCACCGTTACAAACTAGGGTGCAAACCCTACTGGTTTAATTTTTTCTGGCCTCTGTGCTTCAGTGGCTGCAACCAAAAAAATGCATATTTTCTGCATTTATATGGCATAATTTTTCTGGCCTCTGTGCTTCAGTGGCTGCAACCAAAAAAATTTATATTTTCAGCATTTATATGGCATAATTTTTCTGGCAACTGTGCTTCAGTGGCTGCGACCAAAAAAATGACTATTTTCAGCATTTATATGGCATATTTTTTCTGGCCTCTGTGCTTCAGTGGCTGTGGCCAAAAAAACTGGGCAAACAATGCCTACAAGGTCAACGACGTTGACCTTGTAGGCATTGTTTGCCCAGTTTTTTTGGCCACAGCCACTGAAGCACAGAGGCCAGAAAAAATATGCCATATAAATGCTGAAAATAGTCATTTTTTGCCATACGTTGACTCAACGTATATGGCAAAAAATGACTATTTTCAGCATTTACGTGACATATTTTTTCTGGCAACTGTGCTTCAGTGGCTGCAACCAAAAAAACTGGGCAAACAATGTCTACAAGGTCAACGTATGGCGAAAAATGACTATTTTCAGCATTTATATGGCATATTTTTTCTGGCAACTGTGCTTCAGTGGCTGCGTCCAAAAAAACTGGGCAAACAATGCCTACAAGGTCAACGTATGGCAGTTGTTTAAAGAGAACAGTAGATTACTAGCCAGCAAAGCTACCTAAGCTAAAATGTCCCTCAAATCCCTGCAGACTTCTGTCCCTCCAATACAGAGCAGTATCAAGCAGATTACTAGCCAGCAAACTTACTATCATCTGTCCCTGAAATCACTAACAGCTCTCCCCCTACACTATCTCTTCCAAGCACACACAGGCAGATTTTTCAGATACATTTTTGCCCTTGATCCCCCTCTGGCATGCCACTGTCCAGGTCGTTGCACCCTTTAAACAACTTTAAAATCATTTTTCTGGCCAGAAATGTCTTTTCTAGATGTTAAAGTTCGCCTTCCCATTGAAGTCTATGGGGTTCGCGAACCGTTCGCGAACCGCTCGCATTTTTGCGCAAGTTCGCGAATATGTTCGCGAACTTTTTTTCCGACGTTCGCTACATCCCTACTCACAGCTTCCATGTTGCTCATTTAATACGATGACAAGATAAAGCTGGCCATAGATGTTGAGATTTTTAAAAGATCAGATCCTGATCGTGAGACCACGATCTTCTCAGAACGATCGTACGAATTTACCATCAACTAAAAAGACCAATTTACCAGGAAAACAAAGGGGAGCTGCCTGCTTGGCCCTGCAAACATAGAGAGATTGCACTGGGACCGACAAAGATTTTTTGACCTGGCCGATCAATTTCCCGACAGATGTCGGCCGAAAAATCGTAAGATGTACGATCGTTCGAATACCACTAACCGCACGAAAATTTCGAAGGATTGGTCGGGCTTCCCTAAAATCGGTCGTTCGGCAAGAAGAATCGTCGCGTCTATGGGGAGCTTAGAATAAGAAATGAATTATAAATCCTGGGATGTTATTTTTAATGTTTCAGTAACAACTTCTTGCATGGACATAATAGATTCATGTCATTAACAGCTTACAGCTGAAAAATGGTTGCTACTTATAAAAGTACTCCTATGTACTGTACCTCTTTGAGACTGGACAATATGTTACTATATATCTATCCATCTATATTTACATATTCATATATACAGTATGAAATCTGTTAGCCAGAAACCCATATTCTGGAAAGCTCTGAATTATGGAAAGGCAATTTTATCCTAATAATCCAAATTTCTAAAAAGTATTTGCTTTTTCTATGCAATAATAAAACAGTTTATTATACTTGATCGAAACTAAGAAATACTGTAATTAATCCTTATTGGAAGCAGATCCAGCCTGTTGGGTTTATTTAATGTTTACATGACTTGCTCGTAGATTCATTATCTGGAAAGCCCTAGGTCCTGAGCATTCTGGATAACATGTCCCATACCTGTATTATATTATTAACTATAATTATAGCTGCTATTACTCTTATTGATTATGACTTGATCGTAGATTCATTATCTGGAAAGCCCTAGGTCCTGAGCATTCTGGATAACATGTCCCATACCTGTATTATATTATTAACTATAATTATAGCTGCTATTACTCTTATTGATTATGACAGATTTTTCCACCAGATTTATCAAGGGTCGAATTTCAAGTTCAGATTTGTAAAAACTCCCATAAACTTCCACGAACGCGAAATTAGAAAAAATAACGATCAATCTGAATTTTTCAAGAAAATTTTAAATTTTCAAATTCGGGTGAATGGGATCGACCCCCAAACTCAAATCGAATTGAATTCGAATCAAATTCGATTCAAGTTTTTTCACCAAAAAAAACCCCTAAATTTTCAGGATTTTTCTCCAAACACCTCCAAATAGATTCCAGGATGTCCCCCATAGGCTAAAACAGCAATTCGGCAGGTTTAAGGTTGCAAATAGTCTAATTCAAATTCTTAAAGGGCCAGTACATGATAAATTTCAAAATTAAAAGTAAAATTTTTTTAAAAACTCGAATCAAATTTTAACTATTCCCTAGTTGAATTACACTAAAATAAACTTGAAAATTCGAATTCAAAATTTTCACTTTGACCCTTGATAATTCTGCCCCTAGGGACAGGTTTCTAAAAAAATGGCAAAAGTTACAAGATAAATCCATTTTAATTTTGTACTACTCTGTGTAAAATCACACCTCTGGATAAAGTTGTGTAATGATTTATCCAAACATGTAGGAAAAGACTTTACCTTGAAATATGTTGTGCAAAATCTGAAATTACAGTATGAATTTGTTCCATTCATTTCAATGCATTACACAAAGTATAGCGTGGTGTAAATAATGATGTAAATGTTGCAGTCAGTCTGGGTTAAAAAAAAATTCACATATTTCTAAATACATTAATTAGCTTTGTGCAATGGATTTTTTTATGTGAAAAATAATTTCTTAAGGGTCAGGGCACACGCTCAGATTCCAGAGATTAGTCACCCGGCGACAAATCTTCTCTTCTTCAGGGAGATTAATCGACTAATCTCCCCGAACTTCATCCCGCCGGCTAGAATGTAAATCGCCGGTTGGATGGCACTCGGAGGGATTCGTTTTCCAAAGTCGCCCAAAGTTGCCTCACGAGGCCCTTCGGGCGACTTCGGAACACTAAGTGCTCCGAGTGCCATCCCGCTGGCGATTTTCATTCTAGATGGTGGGAAGGCAGTTCAGGAAGATTAGTCTCCTTTAAAGGAAAACTATACCCCCCAAACAATGTAGGTCTCTATTAAAAGATACTGCGTATTACAGCTCATGTGTAAAACCCTGCTTCATGTAAATGAACCATTATCATAATAATATACTTTTCTAGTAGTATGTGCCATTGGGTAATCATAAATAGAAAATTGCCATTTTAAAAAATAAGGGCCGCCCCCTGAGATCGTAAGATTCACTGTGCACACATACAAACCACATGTAAGGTCACATGAGCCAATTAACAGACAGAGTTCTGCCTTTTGCTTCCTCACTTCTTCCTGTTACAGTTAGTGTTGTAGTATTTCTGGTCAGGTGATCTCTGAGGCAGCACAGATTGAGTCACGAAATGGTGGTTCAAGGCAAGAGATGTAAAAGGGCAATATTTATGTAAATATATATTCCAGTTTGGTAAGATTCTTTAATATGTCATTCAATTTGATATAAACTATAATCTGTTGCTTAAGTATTCATTTTGGGGGTATAGTTTTCCTTTAAGAAGAGGAGATTAGTCTCCGGGAGACTAATCTCCCCGAATCTGAGCGTGTGCCCCGACCCTTAACACTTAAGTGCAGCTATGGAGCTTTATAAATATAACAATTCATTTATATAACTACTTTGGGACTAAAATATTTTTACACAGATTTATATTTATTCCCATTAGTGTGTCACTGTCCTGATAATTAATTGGGGAAGATATTAGTGAGCTCCCAAGTTACATGATTACCTGCAAAGAGTTTCATACCCTTGGCATAACCTTTAAATAGAAAATAGAAAAATGTTTTTTTTTAATGTGATTTTATTTTATTTTCATGTTTTATTACCCTGGGGAATGTTGCAAGAACTACATGTAACAAGGGGTTGAAGAGAATGGAAGCAGCCTTTTTCATAAGCACATTCTTCCCAATTAAATAGTATAGTTGTAAGGGTTGTAACCTTGGGGATCACTCACCTAATCTGCTTACTTTCCCATCCTTTTCAAGTAATTCTGTTTATTGCCAGTTTATTTCAAATACATGCAATTTTGCTTGTAGTCCCATTCTGCTAAGCCGCCAATCTTTTTGGCATTTGAATGATTGATAATAAAAATACATGCATTGTATAATTCAGTAACCTCAGCAATCAAACTATAATTACTCAACAATATTTGTTTCTGGCCCATTGATTCCTTTGTTATACACATGTTTCAGTTCCAGCATAGAGGGGAATGTTCCCTTCAAACAGTACAGGGTTCAGAATAATTACAGACCCAGCCTCTTGCTGTGGATATATATTTGTAAAACCTTCTCAAATTTGCAGCTGAATGATTTTAGATGTAATTAGATCCAAGACTTCTCTGTATACACTACACACAGATTATCTCATCAGTTTACAAACTGCGCTGTTTACAGAAACCATGCAAAATGTAAATTTCTCACCCTTCTGAATACTGAAATTCCCAAATCAATCAACTGCCTCGAACAAAAATGGCTCACACTGGCACTGGAATATCAGCAGAGTGGAAGTAAAAACAACTAAAGGCTCACATAAATCATCTGAAATTGTAAAAAAAAGAGCAAATATCCGTATAAAGGACACAACCATGACCATTCTAACAACAGAGACACTTTTCAGCCATGTTAGTCTTAAACCTAAAGATCCAACTTCAGAGGCAGAGATGTCAACTAACACCATGTCACTTGGGTCTTAATGATCCACTCTGGGCATTTTTAGGACCTTATTCCATGTTATCGTTGAGTGATAAGGAATTAAATATTAAATAAATACATTTTATATAAATTAAATTGGGTATTCAATATTGCACCAGGAAAAATCAAATATCAACAGTGGTGGGATCTTGATGTTGGTTGGTGTCCCCAACCTGTGGCTTGTGAGTAATATGTTGCCCCTTTGATGTTGTTCCCAGTGGCATCAAAACAGGCACTTATTTTTAGGGTCGGACTGGGGGGGCCTGAGGCCCACCAGGGCTGCTGTCTCTGGGCCCCTGACCCCTTGCTCCGCCGCCATTGCACATACACGCCTGTGTTTTTTTCTCCCCACGATTGTGCGTGAGTGCGTACTGGGCTTTCACTGCAATTGTGCATGCACGCACATCATTTTTTCTTTACTCGACCTGAAGATCATTTTTGAAAGGAGTGGGCTGAGCTGGTGGGGCCCCCAAGAGCCGGGGCCCACCGGATTTTTTCCCGGTTTCCCAGTGTTTTTGAATATAAGAATTGGAGGCAAGTTTTGGTTGCATAAAAACAGAGGTACTGCCAAACAGAATCTCTTGTAGGCTGTCACTTCCAAATATCCAATCAGAGCCATTATTTGGCATCCCCAGGAACTTGCTCCCCAACTCTTATTAGAGATGAATGTGGCTTGCGAGAAAATAAGGTTGGGGACTCCTGGTCTAATGAGACTATGTAGGAATGCTACAGAGTCTATACTTTTACTCTCATGAGGAGACAAATAGGCAAAGTGAATATTCGGGGTGAATGCGGTTGCTTACTTCTGGTGAGGGATGTAAGTGAACTAATCTGTATTTTAATGACCTGTATTTGCTCCACTCTCTGCTCTTAGCTTCTGGAGCAAAGCCTGGAGTTAACCTGGTTGACAGCCACTTTGCATCTCTTCCTCTGAAAAATATGTATTTAAGTGGGAAATAGCGGTGTTCAGCATGCACCATTAGGCAGAGACAACACTCAGATTTGGGGAGATTGGTCGCCCAGCGACAAATCTCCTCTTCTTCAGGGCGACTAGTCTCCCCTAACTGCCTCCTGCTGGCTAGAATGTAAATCGCCGGTGGGATGGCGATTCGTTTTCCGGAGTTGCCTGAAGTTACCTCACGAGAAATCTTCGGGCGACTTTGGAAAACAAAGTGCTTCTAGTGCCATCCTGCCAGCGATTTACCTTCTAGCCGGCGGGAGGCAGTTTGGGGAAATTAGTCACCCTGAAGAAGAGGCGATTTATCAACGGTTGACTAAATCTCCCTGAATTTGAGCGTGTCTCTGCCCTTAAAGTACATTTAAGGTAAATGTAAAGATAAATACGCCATTGTGTGTAAGTTCACACTCTAGACTTTTGTATTCAATACAATATAGTGGTTCTCATTAAGTTGGGACAAACTGTATAAAGGAACAACTGTACATATTTATGAAAGGGGAGGGTGAGCCTATCAAGCAGGCAAAATAAAATCATAAGTCTTAAATGTATTATACAGTATAATATTTAGAAATAACCTTTCATGCAGTTACTACAGTTCAGCTAAATGTCGTCTGCTGGATTTTTCTACTGACTTAGCACCAACATTTCGCTGCTAAAATGTACTGTAAGGTTTAATATAAGTTATCATTTATAATAAAAAAATCTGTCCCCTAAGGTGGATTCTCTCCAGAGCATACTTTAAAACAGAGTCCAGGCAGAAATTGTACTGAATCACTGACTCAGATTAATTAAAACTTGACCTTCAGTGTTATCTGATTTAGAAAAGTCAAGCAGCAATGCCCCAAGTAGGCCAAACCATTGATTCATAGATTTTGTTGCATATTTGCCTGCAGTTCAACGCACGTGTCCACACTGTCTGACTTTTAAGATCAATAGAGGCTCACGTATATTAGCAGAACATTTAATGCTTGATTACATGTTATTCTTTCAGACTGCAGGGCACACTGGGCCAAACTATAGTGCCTCCGCTTGCAAGGGAATACAGACATAGGCTAGCAATATGCAACTCTAGTAGTATAAACAAAATCTTACCTTTTATAGCTGATCATGTACTTCTCAAGTATTCAAGATGCTGATTAATCAGTTGCTTCAGTGAAGTGGAAAGGTTTCAGCATTTCTCCAACGGACACTGAAAGTTGCTGAGTATCTCCTGTGGAACCTACATAGTAATGATCAAAACTCCAATGCTGGAGAAAATGTTGCTTTTTCTCTGCCTAGGTTAAAACAAAGAAAAAGTCTGCAGTCCTCCATAAAAGAGAGCACCACCTCAGAAGCAAAAAGTCAAAGGATAGAACAAGATCCTTTGAAAAGGTTAAGCTGAAATCGAAAAATGCTATTTTTAAATTAAAGGACTTCCAAAATGATAATGTAACCATTTCCAGGAATTTAGAAAACCCCTCTTCCACCCAAGCGGACAATTCATGAAGAAAGATGTTTCACAAGAATAAGAAAGGGAAAAACAGGTATCGTCTGAGTTCATCTTCATCAGACGTCAGTCAACAGAGTCCCAATAGGGCAAGCGTGTGCACCAGCAAAGAACAAAGTTCTACTAAACTCCAGTTCTCCAAGTTCCTTGACGAGGTTACAGCCAGCGTGCTGAATCCAGCAAGTAACAAGGCATCCAGTCCTGGGAAATATAAAGGTGAACTCAAGTATACTGCAAAAAGTCTGAATGATATTCACAGAACCAAAAATAGTACGAGTTGGAAAGAGGATGCACTGTGTAACGCCTGTCTTGAAACAGATACAGATTGCATGAGGATTGCTGATTCGTTTCATGCAATATCCTTGTCTGAGACTAAAAAGGTTTTAAACATTGATGCTAACTATTTCCAAGATATTTTACCTTCAAGGCACACGTTAACACTGATTGTGGACCAACAAGATATGCCATCAGAAAAAAATGAACTTACTGAATACAACTACAATTCAAATTTTATAACAGAGATCCCAGATGTGGTGAGTATTCTACTATTTGTTCAACTAGTACACATAATAGTTTATATGTTCAGTGGTTATCAGTGCTGCCTTACAGAGCTGGTGTCCTGAGCTCTATTCTGATGTGTATTTTCTGTGTGAATTACTCAGGGCACCCTGTTTTTGTCCCATACTCAAAAACATTGTTCATAGTTAATTGGCTCTTGATAAAACCACCCCTAATGCATTGCTATGTGATACAATAGAGACAGCAAACTGTAAGCTCTACTGAGGCAGAGATTTATTAGAATAATGGCCAATCCCTGTCTACATATTAATTTTCTAAGCAGAAATGGAAAGTGTCCTGTTTGCGTTGACTTTAGAGTTGTAGCTCTAAAGGGGTTGGGTATTTTATACCACAAATAAAGGTTATAGTAAATACTACACATAATGCATGTGTACAGGTGTAATGTATGTGTAATGTACCCATACTCAATGTAACTGACGGAGTCACAGTGGGACTTGGATTTTTAGTGATGTTCTTATATCTACCAGGGAGGTATTATCTGGTTACCATTCCATTGTTCTATTAAGGCCCCCATACACGGGCCGATAAAAGCTGCCGACAGACTGAGTCGGCAGCTTATGGCCCATGTGTGGGGCCATCAAACAGGCTTCCCCGATATCTGGCCGAAAGTTGGGCAGATCTCAATCGGGAAGGTTAAAAATCATGCCCGCATCTGTGCGTGTATGCGGTCCTGCGATCCGACCGCCCGTGTCGGACGCATTATGATTCAATTAATGGGCAATCGGGCCCAAGATGGGATCAGCCCGATATCGCCTCAATGTCGCCAAATGAACGGATCTTTACGTCTATGGCCACTCTAAGGCTGCTGGTGGGGGGAGGGGAAAGGGAGGGGTTGACATCACTCCAACTTGCAGATAGCAGTAAAGAGTGCTTACAGTTTATCAGAGCACAAGTCACATGACTTGGGGCACCTGATAAACATACAATATGTCATTATAAAAGTCTGTTTGCCCTTTTGAAAAACAGATTTCAATGCTGGAGCAGCACTATTAACTGATGCGTTTTGAAAAAAACATGTGACAGTGTAAACAGTGACTGGGACCTGGGCAAATAACCCATCAGTGAGCATCAGCAGTCCTCCTTCCAACAAATTGACAGTACTGCCCTTTCTCTACTTAATACATATACATTTGTACATAGTAGGGCTATCTGTAGAAATTTAATAACCAGCCTAATTGAACATCCACGGTTCCATTCAGAATTAGTACTCTTGTTTTTACTTTTATCGTTGCCATGTAAGTGTGTTGTGGAAAGAAGAGCGAACCCCTAAGGCATAAGTAATCCTTACAAAAATGTAAAAATAAGAGAATTTTTTTCGTTTCAGTCCTATTTAAGTGTTTCTAAAAGAGGGATGCACAGAATCCACTATTTTGGATTCGGCCGAACCCTCGGATCCTGGCAAAAGATTTGGCCCAATACCAAACCGAATCCTTATTTGCATATGCTAATTAGGGGTGGGAAGGGGAAAATGTTTTTTACTAAATTGTTTTGTGACAAAAAGTCACGCAATTTCCCTCCACACCCCTAATTTGCATATGTGATTCGGCTGAGCAGAAGGATTTGCCCGAATCCAAATCCTGCTGAAAAGCCTTGAATCCTGGCCGAATCCCAAACCGAATCCTGGATTCTGGAAACTGGAAATATATTAATGTAAATTCTTAAAGTGCTTATAAAAGCACCCTGGGCATTTGTTTGCATCCCTATAAATAAAGAAGTCAAGTTATATATTTTGATTTACTGCAAAGTGCTGCAGTTCTCAGAGCAGTAAGCCTTCCCATCCAGCTGGGAAGGTGGTAAGTCTGAGATTCCTGTTGTATGAAAGTTCTCCCTGTTGAACTGTTATATTGCATTTAAAAAATGAGCATCTTTGGGGAATTTTAGTGGGAGCAATGGTGCTTGAATACCAGCAGCAGTTTTAGTCTGGTCAATACATCATGGATTCTTTGCATGTTTGCATCCCGCAAATCCCAGCTAAGCTTCACAGTAGCACAGGTATAAGAAACGTGTTATTGCTGATTTATAAAGCTGAAAACTGTTGTAGTCAGGGAAAAGTTAAGTAATTGTCAAAGCAGCAATAGAAATTTAATAGAGATTATAAAATGTTATAGGGATCCCAATATTTGTCTGGCATTTGAACAACTTCAACAGAATTGTCTGATGGGAAATGTCAATTTCCTGAAAAAAATTCTGCTTTCTATAGGAAATATTGTGATCAGGAGAACAAATTGCATTGATGGTTTGGTTAAGGCAGACGTCAGAAGACTGAGGTTCAGCAAAAAGAACCTTTAGATATAGAAGCAGAACGGCACCAAATAAAACAATTTAATTGAAGCCGGAGTTTCAAAACAAAATCTGCAAATTATGCAAATTACAATAATTTTTCCAGCCTCATCAGACTATAAATAGGCCTTTAAATGCTAAAAAGAGCTGATACATTGCAACCTCTATACAGTTGTAGTAGGTTGGTTAAAAAAGAAGTCCTTGCGTCACTATGCTATATTTTAGCCCTGATTAGGTGAAAGTACAGCACAGTGTTTCATGCACGGTTGGGGGCTCGGGCAGCCCAGGGGTTGCGGTTTAATGGAAATCCGAGCCTTCTTTAAAGATCCCGTTGCTTCAGAAGTGCTGGATAATCAAACGGACTATTTCTGTAACTTACTGTTTGAAGTAGACATCTGTTAACGGGTAATTGAAACGTTCATTAGAACTCCTGGTGCCTTTATAAATGTTTGTTTTTCAACATAAAAAAAACACAAAAATCAAAAGATATAGGGGTAACTAAAGCATCAAACTTAACTCACCATTTCTAAAAAAACTTTTTAGATTTTTGCTTTCATTAACTAAGGGGGTAATTTATCAAAAGTCCAATTTTAGCTCAACATTTTCTGCTGCAAACTCCGATCAAAGATTTGCTTTGCGTGAAAAAAAATCAGATTTTTATGATTGTTTCGGATTTTTCACCCGAAATCTCAGATTTTTTATGTTTTTTCCCAAAAACATATTGCACGAAACCCAGCACAAATCAAAAAAATCATTGGGACTTCTCCCATTGACTTATATGCAACCTCCACAGGTCTGAGATGCCGGATTTTCTGATTAGGACTTTTCCATCCTCTGGGTTTGTAAGGTGATTGAAAATGCTGTTGTACACTACATATTCGTACAACAGCATTTACAATCACCTTACAGGTTTAACAAATTCCGAAAAATTTGTGATTTTTTAAAAGTCTGATTTTATTTTTAAAAAATCACGATTTTTTTGTGATTTTTGCATTGGGAGTTTAATAAATAATCCCCTAAGAGTCACTTTGATGTCTGTTGAAAAAAGTATCTAAGTATTAAAATCCTTGTTGGGCTAATATACTGTATATGTAAAAGCACAGCTAATGTCACATAACAAGCATAAATATCTCCTTGAAAAGGGATTTTTAACCTTTCTTCTTACCCGTCCCCTTTAACTGTTCTTCCTATTTCGTAGGTATTCAGAGTTCTTGGAAAAATAACCCCCCCCCTCCTAAATAAATGAATAATTCTAGGGGAACCAGTACTAAAGAAAATATCATTCCCTAAATACCTGTCATATACAGCCATGGGGTACAAGTACCACGAAATTCGCGTAACGGTGAAAAATTCACGAAACGACACATTTTTTTGGATGTCGGCGCACATTAGCCTTCGGAAATATGCTGGCTTAAAAAAACGGACGTCGGCGTCCATTTTTTTTGACGCACAAATTCGCGCCTGCCTAATAAATTTGCCAATCACTAAATGTGAGCCATATTACTTGTTCTTGTAGGGTTTTTTGTGTGGGTCAAAATTTTACAGTTCCTATACTGCAAAACCTATCATATTTATTTTTTACTTATATGCTGGGAAAGGCATTTTATTTACTGGCTGACTGGGGAATATTGTACAAAAAAAGTAACTCCGGTTTGATAAGTACTGCTCACTTGACAGTATGCTTTTATTAAGATAAATTGTGGTATCTGTTCCTAAAAATATTGTGCTATGCAGAGTAAAGTAGTTTTCTTCCAAAAATAGATTTTCTAAGTGTTTTTGGCAGAGTAAGGAAAATGTGTTCTCTCTTAGTAGTCATGCGATTTTACCCTTTCCGTGGAAAAACAGAAATTCCTGATATGATTTTAGTGGATAAAGTAAGTATAGCATGAAAGATCCATTCTCTGACAGATCCAGCAATTCTGTAGTTAACAAATAAGGCAACACACACAAACAAATCAAATACACTTTATTACCGTATATAGTCGAGTATAAGCCGTCCCGAGTATAAGCCGAGGTGCCTAATTTTACCTCCAAAAACTGGGAAAGCTTATTGTCTAGAGTATAATCCTAGGGTGAGAAATGCAGCAGCTTCTGGTAAGTTTCAATCAAAAAATTGATGGTTTCTGCTCCCATTGGAGGTGCCGGCGTCTCATTCTTGGACGACGGCGAATATTCTTGGCGACTATTCTTAGACGCCGGCGACCATTTTTGCGCTTGACCCGAGTATAAGCCAAGGTAGCGTTTTTAAGCATATTTTGGGGGCTGAAAAACTCGGCTTATACTCGAGTATATACGGTAGTAGGACCAAATACATTGATATGGCATTAGTACCATATAAAAAGAATGCTGTTGTGATAATATTAAGCATGCCTCAATTAGAAATATGGTAGAAATTCTTTTTTAAAATGTATATCTAAATGTATAAAATCACACTGGAGCAGAGTATTTTATATTAAAAGTCACAAAAAATTCCCAAATGCAAGAATAAGATTATACACATTTTTAATTGAATAAATTGTTTATAGGGTGCCATCATTTTCCCCAGCGTTGTCCCATTCTTGCTGGGTACATTCACCGATGAACTCTCAACACTTTTATGTGCTTTAAACCTGAAAAATAGATATATCAGTCTGACAGTGGGATTTTGTATCCACATCTCAGCAGGGGTTCATTATCAGCCGGATCAAAGTTTACTGTCTCTGCCGGAGCACCGCCTGTTGCCCCTTATATAATACCCAGTGTGTGTGATTATGGTGCGTAGAAATTTTTTTTGCTACAAAAGCATTCTTTGATTTTATACCTGCTCTTAACTTGCTAACGTGAAAACTTACATGTAAAAAATGTATATTGTGGTTATTACGGAAAACTTTGTATATGGTACATGCCCAATTTAATCAACGCTCATCGTTTCAGCGCAACCTAACCCGTTTAGTTTCCATCAGAAAAACTGAAGATCAATTAATGCAATTGGAAGATCCCTTACAAGAAAAAGTTATTTGTGGTAACATGATATGACTCATTGGCTAAATTAAAGCTTTCAAGATTTAAAAAAAAGTACATCTTAATCTTTACCTAGGGGCAGATTTATCAAGGGTCGAATTTCAAAGTAATGGGAACTCCCATAACTTCGAAATTCAAATTAAAAAAGACCCAATTGAAATTTATCAAAAAATCAAATTTTTTTTTTTTTTGGCCGAATAGGTCCGTTTTCGATCAAATAGGTCAGTTTTCAATTGAATTCGAATAGTACGAATTGAAGTAACAGAGCATTCGTTCAAATTAGATTCAAAGTTTTTCCAAAATAATCTTTGATTTTTCAAAGTCCACCAATTGACTCCAAATCAGTTCTAGGAGGCTAAAACAGCAATTCGGTAGGTTTTCGATGGCAAATAGTCAAAGTCTAATTTTTAAAGAGACAGTACATGATCAATTTCGGTATTCGAATTTTACAAATTTTTTCAAATTCGAAACGAAATTGGACTATTCCCTAGTCGAAGTACACAAAAATTAGCTCGAAATTAGATTTTTTTAAATTGACTTTTCACTTCGACCTTTGATAAAACTGTCCCTTAGAGCAGGGGTCCCCACAGCCCAAAAGCAGGCCACGGACACTCCCGCACTGGGCCGCGAGGAACGAGGTGCATTCAAATTTGCTGCCGACCCCACTAACCCCGCTAGGACCCCGCTGACCACCAACCCCCGACCCCACCCCACCTCCGCCTTAGGGTCCCACTTTATAATACATAGGCTTAGTTTTAGGTCTGCACTGTGGGAGTTCTGAGAAGCTAGCAACACTGCTGTGCCACTGCATTAATGTGTAGGTTATTATCCTAGCACTCTCTAACATCAGTGAAAAAAATCACAAGGATATATCCAGTATGGAGAAAAAATATAGAAATGTTATATTATCTATATATATATGGTTGGTACGGGCACTAACCTTTCCTATTATAGCATTGGCAGGGTGCTCACTAAAAATCATATGTAGTATATTGGAAGAAAGTAGGGATGCACTGAATCCAGGATTTGGTTTGGGATTTGGCCAGGATTCGCCCTTTTCAGCAGGATTCGGCATATGCAAATTAGGGGCGGGGAGGGAAATTGCGTGACTTTTTGTCACAAAACAAGTAAAAAATGTTTTCCCCTTCCCATGTCTAATTTGCAAATGTAAATTAGGATTGAGATGCGGTTCGGTATTTGGCCGAACCTTTCACAAAGGAGTCTGGGGTTCGGCCGAATCCAAAGATAGTGGATTCGGTGCATTCCTAGAAGAAAGCACTCACGGCAAAGAACTGATAGAAGCAAATATAATGCTTTACTGCATCACAACAAATTGAGATATCAACGCGTTTCGATTCTCTAGGGACCGTCGTCAGGATGTGCACACAACAAAATTTAAACTACTTATATACCCCCACCCTCAGTCGTCACACCCACAAGTGTCATATCCGTAATTCACCTGATTCATCCTAGTCAGCAAAGTGCATTGTGCATAATCAATCAGTTAATACAGCTTATGAAATATATATGTATATATATATATTTATATAATATTATTTATAATGTCTATTATACAGTAAAATGTGATATAAATGAAACACTAGTCAAGAAAGATATTACAAAATACATAGCTTCTTCCACTTGGTATATGAAAAGTAATATGGTTAGTTAAAAATATGTGCTTTAACTTCCACAAACATTACATTGTCTGAAATGTATTTGTGCATCTGTTTTTCAGATCTTGCTCTGCTGAGCTATTCATATACAGTAGTAGGTAATCACCAAGGATCCATTTCTCAGTTCTTGGAGAAACCCTGTGAGTTATTCCCTTACAATATCAGGTTACAGTCGTAAACATCATTACATTTTATACCAGGAATGTCACCAAAGGGTGAAGGAAGGGGAGCCTTGCCTGGTTAGGAATGCAAGGAGGACAGTATAGACAAATAAGGGGCGGAAGAATGACCAGTTAGAGAATATAAAAACAGGTTATGGGGAGTTCTTGTGTTTGATAACACAAAAATGTTGGTTAAATGATTAAGTCACAACTGTGGTTTGGCAAGTGGAGACATTGCTTGACTGGTTGGAAGGGGTCATATTCCCTTGTATAGTAGAGTTCAATTCAGGTCTTGTAGTTGGGATCATTTCTAAGGGATGATAAAATGCAAGATTATAATCCTGGCCAGGGTTTAAATGTGTGATTATTGTGGTTTTTAAATATTGTGGAGTTCGGCGAGGCTGGTTTTGTGGTAATTTGTTTTTAAAGGGAATTTAAAGCTACAGTATATGGTTAATTCCCTAACTAACTGTATAGTAATGTGCTTAAAACCCGATTGTCTGTATCTTGGATAAACTGCTCCATTATTGTGTAAAATACTAATATAGTATAACCCTAATTTGGTTACTGTCTCTTTAATTTACCCATGGCAATCCAGGGGCCCTGAGTCCCTTTTGTGTATGAAAAGTACCGGGAACTGGGAATTACAGCACAGTGCCTCCACCTAGGGAACACTGAGGAACACACCTCACGGGGATTCCACTAGGAATAATAAAACACACAGTTTGCAAATGAAACAAATATAAACTTTATATAAACTGCAGTAAAACTTGGACAAACTAATACACCATGCACTCCTACACTGGGGACACTACCTAAATCACTATTAGGTACGTAAACTGTTGCTCCAACACAGTCCTTTTTAATATCAAAGTCCCAATCCTCCGGAAGGGGTTAATAACCACACAGTTCAAATTAAATGTCCCTTCCCCAGAGCTCTTATTCCCCAGGTAGCGCTACAATTTCCGAAAAGTACCTCTCCCATTGGAATTTAGCAGGAGCTACCACGTAGCAGGTAAATACACAAGACTTGTCCTCACTTCAGGGCCCCACGCTTGTATCCATGCCAGTATCCTCCCTTGGGTGGCTCACTCACCGGGGTGCTCTCAGAGGTAATCACACTGGAGATTGTAGGCAGCTCTGCAGCAGGATAAATCTCACCAGTGGTACCTTTCTCCTTCTGAGTCTCTAGCAGCTTGGCAGGGAACAGTATGGGCTCAATCTGTACCTCCACAGATTTAACAGCTTCTCTGTACTTGATAGTCTTACAGCTATTCGTGCTGGCTCTGTTCAGCTTTCTGGGAAACCCCGTACATTTGGCTCCAAAGTCAGGCACACCCTCTCTCCCAAGGATGCACTGGGGTGCCCAGCCAATCGGATCGGTCTCCAGCCTGTAACTCGGCTGGATGATGTCACAGGCAGAAAAACAGGGGAAGTATTCCTCTTGTGCCCTACAATAGCATTATGCTTGAGATGTGAGTATTTAACTAGAACCAAATCCGTTTTAAACTCAATAAAGTGTATTTTTATTGATAAAGATTTATTTGAAATTTAATTTCAGAGCTCTATTATCTAGTTTATTTAGGATGACAAGATGCCTTAAGCTGTCCTGTCAATAGATACTGTGAAACTTACATCACTTGTGCCAGAATCCATACCTGCAACTAAACTACATGGGAGATTTTGTAAGATGGTGTTGGATCGACAAAATGCAGTGGTGCAACTACAGACCCCACAGTTGCAGGAGGCCCAAGGAAAAAGGGGGCCTGAGACCAAGGGTTTAGTTTCCTCAATAGCAACTTACTGCAAATTCGCACATGCACCCGCTGAATGAGATGGCAAGCGCGCATGCACTTGAACTGCTCCTTGTACAGGTGCTCGAGTGCTTAATCAGGTGGGTGGGGCAGGGGAGAGCCGGGCAGAGCCAGGGAATTTGCAGTCCATGCTAGGCCCCTTTATGATGTTGTTACATCACTGACAGAACACACCTACGAGTCAGATTTAGTCGCATGGGTTTAAATAAATTGGTACTGCAGCCTGCATCATCATCTGACTAAAACTGGATGCTGTCTGACAGACCTTTTCTTCTCATTGAAATACATTGAGAGGGTTATTTATTAAAGTCCGATTTTTTCCTGGAAGGAGTTTTAAAGGGGGAAAAACATTTTTTTTGTAAAAAAAAAACTAGAATTTTGAGAGATTTATTAAACCCTGAGGCTGCTTAAGGTCCGAATAAAAAAGTACTCCATCTCAGACCTGCCGAGGTCATGTAGAAGTCAATAACAGATGCCCCATTTACAACTGGAAGATATCTGCGCTGGGTTTGTACAATATTCCAAATAATTTGTGATTTTCGGGGGGATAATCTGAAAAAATCATACAATTAGGATTTTTAGCACCAGATTTTTCTGAGTAAATGTATTGATAAATACAATAAAAATTTGCTCGGGATTCTAAGAAAATAGTGAGAAATTGTCGGATTTTAGTCAATAACCCCCTGAATGTCATATATAGATGCATGAACAAATCACACAATCTGAATTTATCTCATCCGATTTACAATACAGCTATGCGGATCAGATGCTGTTGCATGAGAAGATTTTCCGGATCAGATAAAATCTGACCCAGAAAATCTGATCAAAATCTCCCATGTAGTTTAGCCCTTGATCTTTAAAGTCATCGTGTAGACACCCAGTTGAGGGCATCTTATTCTATTTATATTCAATTTATTTACAGCAGGGGAGTTGGAAAGACTTATTAATTTTAGCACCATTTGTTTCTGGAATTACTGATACAGGAGCATGTACAGTGTCGGACTGGCCCACCGGGATACCTGGAAAAGTCCCGGTGGGCCAAGGTGTCAGTGGGCCCTTATGCTGCTAGAAATGTGGCCTATTTAATGGCCATTCCCTATTTCTATGAGAAAAAAGAGGCTAAATAGATGGAATAATAGATTATAGTTTGTAAAGAAAAGAGACTAGGCGAATAGAGGTTGAGTGAGGAGAGGAATAAGATTAATTGGTGGGCCCCTAGTCAAAGGTTTTTGGGTGGGCCCCTGGTGTCCCAGTCCGACACTGAGCATGTAAGCAACATGCACAGGTGGAAAGCAACATATTGCCTTCCGCCTGCGTTTGGCGCTTACATGATCCTGTGCCGGTATGGGCACGAATGAATTAGATGCGTTCCTTCCTTTAAAACAGAACACAGTGGAGATCAGATTTGAGCACTCATCAGTATGAGCCCTAATGGTGAGAAACTGCATTAGGCAGCTGAGATCACACCGCAGATCCTAATTACTCAGTGCTATTAATTAGAGCAACTAATGCCTGTGTTTCACCACAGATAAGGAATACAACATGATGGCCTTTAGCAGCTGTAATAGAAGTAGGTTTATTTTAAGTAATGATTAAGTATTTCAAGAGGGGTAAGGGCTCCTCTCAGCCCCCCGCAATGTTAAGTCCCCGTTGGCCCCCCTCCCTGCCTCCCCCTTGCAAGTCTTAGGGCTCTTACTGACGAGCGGTTGAAGCTGCGCTCCCCTGCGTTCCGTTTTTCTGCATTCAGCCGCAGGGGAGCGCAGGAATAGATGCATTAAGTTATTTTCAATGGGGCTGTACTCACACAGGTGTGTGCATTTTGTGTGCATACGGCGAAAAATTTGTAAAACGGCGCCGGCGTCTCGTTTTTAAAATAAGTGATGGGTGAATTTATTTGCCAGGCGTGAATTGGCGTCTCGTCCCAAATTTTCGCGGTGGTTTCGCGAATTGCGGGAATTTGCACCTGCCGAATAAATTCGCCCATCACTAATTTTATGTTTTTGATGTAGCCCTACTACAGTGTACTGCAGTGCTAAGGCCTTGACTAAGGCATTTGTAGACTCTTTGCTGGTGCTCCAGGTTCTTATGGATCTCTGCTATAAAACCAGTGGTTCTGGATGCATAGTTGGCCAAAGGGACTTAAAGTGGACCTGTCGCCTACACATAAAAAACTGCATAATGAAAGTCCTTTCCAAATTAAATATGGAACCCCAAAAATTTTTTTCATTAAAACATCCATACCTGTTATAAAGGTGTTTAAATATCTAAACTGTCAATCAAATATTACCTGCCCTGCCTCTATGCCCGTGGCATAGAGGAGGGGCAGTCAATTACTTTCACTTTCCATTCAGCACTTCCTAGATGTCACTGCTCTCCTCACATTCCCCCTTCCCTCCTCAGGCTCTATAATTGTGTACCACACTGCACATGGACATTAGGTCCCCCATTCTGGTTCATAAACAAGATTTTGGGGTGATACACAATATACTGTGTCCACCGTGTCCACAAAATGGCAGCTGCCTGCTTGCTGTGATTGTATAATTCCAAGACAGAAGGAAACAAAATTTAAATAATAAATACTGTGTAAGTAAAGTTTATTTTGCTCAACTAACATGGTAGGAAAGAATTTGAAATTATTTCTTAGGGTGACAGGTCCCCTTTAAAGGAATGATTTGCATGTCTCCACCCATAATGCCTTGTGTGAGTATCAAACTAACATTTTTGGTATTAAGGCATTGCTATGTATGTGGCACGGGGCAAGTAAATACCTTCTGTTTTCAGAATGCTTTACACTGCATATCTTGCAAGTGAAGGGCTTTTGGGCTCCTTTTAGCCCATCTCACCCTAACCAGGTTTGGTTCTGTTATGGTACAAAGAATACTGGTACAGTAGATTAGTTGCCTCCTTATAATAGGGCACCATTGTGTATGCAGTAGGGAAATTGAAGATTGAACATTTACTGGTGAAGGGACATGTGTACTTGATTAAATTATTTGCAAGGTAACAGGGTAGCACTAAGCAAATAGAATAATCCCAATATATAATAATCAATATGCAGATGATTATCCAGGAAACGAATGACAACAAGGTAAAACATTTCAAATCTCCCTTGGGGGCAGACTTATCAAAATTGAAATTTTAAAAACTCGAAATAATGCAAAGACTAGAATGTCACGAATATGAACTTGTAGAAATCGAAATTTGAACACGTTTGCTTAAAAACTTGAAAAAAACAACCCGAACATGGTAAAGTCCCATTCTACTCTTTCTTTTCAATGGGTTTGCCAGATGCGCACTGTGTTTTTGCCACAACCAGCTCGAAGAAGGGCATGTGATTTGATGCATGATGGCTCGAAAAATGCGATGTGGAATTTGTACAGCAGGAATAATCTATATGATCACATTTGCGTTATATAGGGAAAACGAAGAGAGCAATGTATTAAAACAACTTCCACTAAACTCCCATCCACAATTGTACCTTATCAATAAATTAACTTAAAAATCTGGTACGGAAAAAGACTTCATAAATTCTACTGGTGTTGAACCATTAAACAGACATCCAAGTTAAAGATTATGCATTTTTTTTCCTCAGTTGCCCTTATGTCCTAAGATTTCCAGCCAAATTCCTCTTATCCAATATTGCTCTTAGATATTGGGAAAGTGAACACTGCTTTATTTCTGCCAAGCTTTACATTGACTCTAGTTCTAATGCATACCACTGCAGTAATTATATTTAGTAATTCCCTTGCATTGCATTTTATAGTATCAACAGCTACTTTAAATATAATTTCTATTACTTATTAACTTAAATGTCTCCTTTATTTTTTTCAATTAACTGTATGCAATTTCAATCTCAGCCTCCCTTTATATATTATAGCGCCACCAAGAAGTGTTTTTGCAATTCATTTGTCACTACTGTTTAGCCCAATCTTAGAGCTGTTGATTTTGATCATACTAAGACATTTACTAACACCATTGTTGGGTGAAGCACTACTCAGAGGGCTTTTCCATTAAAATTAGGCAGTGCCCTGTGCTTAGCACATGCCAATGCACCTTACTGTACCCTGCAGTGCACCTTACAACTATTTGGAAACAAAATTGACCTATGCAGTGGGAAATCTATAAAGTAATAAACTAACAATCATGTATTCTTACAGACACTGACCTGATAGGACAACTAATTCACAAACCTTGAAGTCTATAAAAGAACGGTTCTGAAGAGTCATAGAAAAAAGCTCATACTGTACAATTACACACAGGTAACACAAATATGTGCTTACCTGACCCTCACCCTGTACCTTAGTATAATAACTCCCACTGATCTAGTATTGAGCAGCAGGTTTATGCCTAGAAGGTGAGCCCCTGGTGAGGTTGGAGCAGGTTGTGGGCCATGCTTTAAGCAGGGCCATTCCCCTTTTGTGATGTAATAGTGCTGCCCTCTACCCTATGGTTGCTGATTTCATTTAAGAGTCATCAGAAGGGAGTCATAAAGTAGAAACGGATAGGGATGGGTGAATATGACCCGTTTCGATTTGCTGATGGCAAATTGTCGCAGACGCCCATTAAAGTCGAAATTATTGACGTGCGTCTTTTTTTTTTGACGCACGAACGCCATACCAGTCTATGGGCTCATTACCGCGGTGAAACAAGGCGAAAAAATTCGCCCATCCCTAGAAAAGGTCTTTGTGCTGGTTTGGGTGCAGCGTTGAAAGTAGTGGGGTTAGGGTCATATTCAGGTTGAAGGATTTCTGACTTTCTCATCCCTGCATAATTTTCTATAGGTACTTTATGTAAATCATACCCAAACCTGTTGAGGGGTCACATCAAAACAAAAATCTGTGTAATACTTTCTTGACATATCCCAACACACAAACCCTAGAATGACTGTTCCCCGCTCACTTCCCCACCACTCTGATGGCCAGTGCTCCAAACACTAAAAACAAACATTATAGAAGGAAAACAGCACTTTTACAGCTTCTACATCAATCCAATGACTTACATGTAGGTACCTGAGCTGGAAACCTTGTGAAAAGCAGCTCTAACAACGGGATTTAATGGTAATTGAGTGACATCTGTCATGACTGCATACCTTTGGCTATAAAACTCTAAACTTTAGTTATATTTTCTGTAATATTTAAAGATAAAAAGATATCCCCTTCATTAATTCTATGATATTTTTATTTAAATAAGATAATAGATTTCCAATATATTAGGATTAACTACAATTTTTAAATATTAATTTAAACAAAGTATAGCATAAATTCAAAACAAAACTTTCTAAAAAGTGCTTAGATATTACAACCCTTAGATTTGTAAAGTGCTAGTGCAGAAATAGGTTTAATAAATTAAATTAATCTTATAGGCATAAAGTGACTCAAAATTTGATTTAGTAATTTCAGACTATTGTATTCCTAATAAAGTGACTTAGTGCATAGGACAATTGATAGTTGAAACCTAAATTAACCGATTAAGAAAATTAATAATTGTTAAGAAAAGATTCAATTACACCCACTTCCATAAACTCAAACAGGTGATTGATATAAATTAATTCTCATTTCATTCAGTTCATTGATTTCAATTGCTTAGATTCCTAGATAAGATTGAATAAGAAAATTAGATGGTGGAGAAGTCCCTTTAGAACTGTCTTATCTGTTTCTATCTTAGGGACCCCACAAAGAGGAGAAGTCAGGGACACTGGGACTGTTGTACCTAGTGATAGATCCACCTGCTATCTCAATTATCTGTTATATGTATACCAGTTTTTAATCTATTTTTCAAATACATTAAATTACCAATTGAATGTATTTAATGGCTTGTGCTAGATAGCACTAGTGCTCTCACCCATAACAACCAATGCAATTTATTGTTTGAAATGTTTGACTACCTGGAGTTTTTCAGATTAGTTAAGGCTAATGATAAATATAATATTTAACCATTAAAAAACAGTTGATCTGTAACTGGTTCATTGCAGAAAAAGGACATTTCGAGCAGTGGCACACGCTGCTACTGGGGGAGATTAGTCGGCCAGCGAATGATCTCCCCTAAATTCCTTCGCGCCAGCTAGAATGTAAATCGCGGTGGGGTGGCACTCAGAGCTCTTTGTTTTCCAAATTTGCCTCACAAGGAAACTTCGGGCAACTTTTGAGAGCCAAAGCAATCCGAGTGCCATCCCGCCGGCAATTTACATTCTAGCCAGCGGCAAGGCATTTAGGGGAGATTAGTCATCCGTAGAAGAAGAGATTTGTCGCTGGGCGTAAATTAATTCTACATTATGCAGCTTGCCTTTGAGATATTTATTATCCAGAAATGTATTACCCAGGCATATCTGAAATACAGCTCTGGCCTTGAAAGCTTGAAATACCATTGTGTTTTTCCTATAATTCGGCTGCTGAGACATTTAACAGCGAAATTTTGTGATGCTTGGAAACACTGCAGCCCAATTTGGCAATAAACTTGTTACTTGTTTTTCTGAATAACAATTTTGACAGCTTTGTAATGTATCCGATTAAAAGCTGAATCTGCTTGCACCAAGGTTAAAAAGCTTTTGTTGCATTCTAGTGCCCCCTGGCAGTGAAAAAGTTAAAAGTATTTGCTGGTATCTAGGAATTCAAAAAAGCTTCCAGCAGCGCACTGGCAAGGGAGATGTTAAATGTTTTTGCTGATGTCTCTGAATACATTACAGCTTGTGGAAAGTTAAACCCCGTTCTCTGTGCGATTATTGACCGTTCAGTTACAAATGTGAAAATTTCAACTCTTTTCTGATAGTGGAGGTTGCCATGAAATCAGCCAATTGCATGCTTCTGCTCCTGTTGCTGTAATGATGTTAGAGAAATGCTGCAATCTTTGTAATGCTGGGTCTCAGGCACCTCTTTCTGCCTGTGTAACCCTGTCCATGCAATGAGCAAGAGAGCGAGAAGGTTCAACTTTCTCTCGGAGAAATTCAGCAGGCACAGAACCTGTTACATGACTTATCCTTTCCAGCCCCCCTCCTTCACATTCTCCTTCTTAGCTCTACAACTGACTCATTCTGTTGCCTATGGCTCCTGGTTATGCAGGGTTTGTGAAGTGCTGCAATATTCCTCAGCTCGTCGGTCAATGGTTTTTTTCCTGCTAATGCAGATGTGACTCCGCTTAGCGTCTCTCTGCTTAAAATCATCCATGCAGCCTGAACTATGCATTTATATGAAGAGTGAAATCTTAAGAGCAGCATTCACATGAGACTCCTGTTTGGTTTCTTGTAGGCCTCCACTGCAGATATGGAGAAAATAAGGTAAGTGTCTCTTATTTATATCTTCTAAAATCCAGAATTTTAAAGTGCAGCAATTTTTGGCACAGAGGAGATTGGCGTATGCCTTGTAACGCAGGTGAATTGTAGCAGCAGGCTGGAGGGAGACAGTGGGGATTTGAAATGAATGTTTTTTTTAAGCCTATATCAGTCCTACAGGCAAAGCTTTGCACAAGGGAGAATTCCTACCAGTAGTGCACTGCAGATGAAATGCATTCTTTTTACTATTCTTTGTCTGCTTATTCAGATCACACAGCCTTTCCTTATTGTAATCTAAAACGGATAGCAGCATGGCGAAACAGAACAATCTTTGAGTTTTCAACATCTGATTGTGTTGCGTTCTTGCAAATTGCTCCGACTGCTGTGTCGCTGGCATACGTTGTCTGTTTTATATTCTGGAGAGCAGCGTCTACGTTTTCTTTTGTGTGCAGCTGTGTCATATTGTACTGTAACGGTTTGAAGTCTCATCTATGTGTTGATTGAGAAGTGATGTTCTACGGGCTGAGAGCATTGCTGTGCAAATTTGTTTTCAATGTACCTTTTCTGCTCCTAATTAGCTCGTCTGCAGACAGTGATATATGCCTATATTAAATGAACGAATGGCACTTTTTAGATCAATGTGCAGTGTAATGTGACTTTTTAGGAGAGTTGGGAATCTTTTCCTGTGATTTCTATGCCTAACTTGTCTTGGGAATGCAACTGCTGAACTGCAGAAAAAAATATTGATAAAAACCATACCCTGACAACCATATTGCCAACTACATGAAGCTGTTCTGCAGGTGGTAGTGCAATGCCTGCCACTGAATGAAAATAACAGCTTTAATGAGAAAGAATACAGTGATAGAGAGGTGTTATCGTGTTCACGGGAAAATGAATGTTAGGGACAGGCAGTTATTTTGAACTCAGTTGCAATGCTCAGCATCCTTGTCCCCAAGAAAATCTGCGAGTTATATTAGTGGAACAGCTGGAGTGCAGAGTGTTGCCCATTCCCAAAGCACTGATCTTTATTAAGAACATGGAAATATGAAAGATGAGGGCGTTGCAGTTTTTTTTTCTCTGAATGCCACAGAACAATATATCAAGCTTTGGAAAACAGTTGTTTTTACATTGTACGTCTCTTTGTTCGTTGTTTCTTCAGCGATAGATTTCTGCAAAACGTATTATTACGAATGAACATGAGATTTCTCTACGTCTGGCAAATAAAATTTCCATTTGTTAGATCAGTAATGTCAAACTTTCCAAGTGATGTCAAGTCAGGATCCTCAGAAGAAGCGATTGGCTGAGGAACTAAGTAGTTCTCACCACAGGAGGGCCATGTGCTCACCTTTAAAAGAGAAGGAAAGGCGCCTTGCACTTGCACCAAATGTTAGGCACCCCCAAGTGATTGTATTTATTTACCTGAAACCATGGCCCAGTGCTCCTATCAGCAGAAAACTGCACCGGCCCGGGGTTATACCAGTGAGCACCATGGATCGATCCTCTTCCGTCTTCCTCTTCGAGCAGTTGCACATGCGCAGTAGAGTGAAAAGCCGAACTTTAACTAAAAAGTCGACTATTTCGTTCTACTGCGCATGCGTCTGCCCCGGAAAAATTTGAAGAAAGAAGAAGCCGGAAGAGGATCGCTCCATTGTGCTTACAGGTATAACCCCTGGCCAGTGCAGTTTTCTGATGATAGGAGCACCGGCCCGGGTTTCAGGTAAGTAAATACAATCACTTGGGGGTGCCAAACATTTGGCACCCAAAGACTTTACTTCTCCTTTAAATTAACTTTTAGTTTGACATAGACATTGATATTCTGAGGCACTTTACTAGTGGCTTTTATGGTATTTTTTGTGGTTTTTCCATGCTTTAGCTATTTGTTCAGTGGCTGGCTAGTATGGAATTTCAGCAGCTATATGGTTGCTTGGGTCTTGTTTACCTGAGCAATCATGGTTAGAATAAAAGATTAGAATATGTGCAGGGGAAGCAATACATAGAAAAATAAGGAATAGAAAGTAACAATAATGCAGGAGGAAAGCAGAGGGACCTCAAGTCCAGAATCCATCACTTCACAATGGAGCAAGGTGAAGAAAGGGCTGCATTACACTGGGGAACTCATCCTTGTGAACAGAAAGAAACTATCATGGTTTGCTTTCAATATGTGAAATCATATATGCCTGTGTAAAAATATATATTTATTTCTGGAAGGTTTGTATATATATATATATATATATATATATACACATATATATATATATATATATATATATATATATATATATATATATATATATATATATATATATATATATATATACATAAATATATATTTCTACATTAGCGAAATTGAATGATCTCATGTCAAAAAGGGTGGTATACTTTCCCTTTAAAACATTCTTGTGATTCCCAAGCATAATTAATGGCCTATCAAGCAGGGCATAACTTCCATAGTTTTACTCAGGTCCATTACCCAGTCTTAATAATGTAAAGGAACCTTGCTGTTGTCCCTCTATTTATGCTTCTTAATATCAATATTGACCAGGGAGACGCACTTCCTAATGCTATTGGTCAATATAGCTTTCATTAATATAAGTGGGTGGGGTTGGAATACAAGGAAGAGAACATTTCTGAGACTGTTGATAATCCTGTGACCTGATTGTCTCTCTCTGCAATGACTATAGATGATAGTGTGCTTTGTTTTGTCTCAAAAGATAATTACCCAGAAGTTACAATCGACTATGGCAAGGCATCCCTAGATTTAACAGCACTAATCCCACACCAGGTTGGCCATGGAGACTTTCTTGTGTATAGGCTGCTTCCTATAGGTCTATCTTTAATTTAGGGGTGAGAAACCTTCCAAAATCCTGACTTTAATCAAATTGAAGGGCACATCAAAAACTCCAAAACCAAAGAATGAAAAAAATTCTCAGAATTTCTTTCTCGTCATTCTGATGCAACTCTCAAAACTCAATAGATTTTTTCCTCACCCATCAGTTTTTTTTTGTAATTTACAATTTCCAATTACTTCTCATTCTCCTTGTTTACCCTTCCGTAACCTAGCTCTTCACTTCATCCAACCTTTGATCCGCACACTCCGGACATTGTTTTTCGGACCCGTTTCTATTTCTTTGTAATCTTCCCTTTTTTATCTTATCTTTCTTCTGACCCTTTTTAATTCTTTTTATTGCTTTCCTATTTCTTTCCCCGCATTTCATGTATTTCTCCCTCTCTTCCTTTATGATCTGTCTCTTTCTTCCAGTTCTTCTTCTTTAACTACTTGCAAGGCTAGAAGATCTTTTATCCAGAAACTTGATATCCAGAAAGCTCTGCATTTCTCCATTTCTCCATTTGATTACCCAGTCTGTTCTATGCTAAATAATGTATATGTTCTTAAGATGATCAGTATAGCAAAATTTATGGATGTCTGATCAAAAGATGCAAGACAGGACATCTATAAAAAATGTATTAAGAAGTCCTGCTTGCTCCACCACAACCCTACATTATGCATTTTAATGTGCCCCTTGCATTAATGGAAGACTTACTAACATTATTCTAGATTTTCATACACATTACAGCTTGTTCAGATAGCTACTGGTAAAATAATTCACAGTGAATATAAAATATGTACTTGGGAATAAATGCATTTGAACATTAAACACAACCAAGGAACCTCCAAGGAAATAAGCAGTAGTTGCCTTGCACGAATCGCAGCCTTGCTGTGAGCGTGCAATTTCGCCATTGTCATGGCAATGGCAGTTACTAGGCACCATTTTTTTATGCTAGCTAGGATTATAAAATGTTTTCAGTGTTGTTCTTCAGCACATGGTGAGGCAGCTCCCATGAAATAAAAGACAATCATACCATGGTCTGGTCTGGTTCTAAAGAATATCTATATTGTTCTTAAATGTTGTAATGCTTGCCCTTAAAAAATGATTTTGAACAACAAACAGCATCTGACTCACTGTCTGTCTTTTACATACTGTAGATGACTTCAGTGGGCTGGTGGAAATGAAGTCAACTCTCTTTTGTGTTTATGGTGCCATCTTTGATTAAGATACTGCACCAGGACTATATGAAATAGCACAATAGTTGACAAACAATCTCAAACATTGATCATAATTATAAGATGTTTCATTTTCTTTAAAAATGAAGGCAAAGAACCAAAACAGTGGCTAAAATATTAACAGATGCAAAAAAATTACAGTTACTAAAACTCGACCTTTTCTCACTCTGTTATAAAAAAAAGTTTCCAAACTCCCAAACCTGATTCCCTTAATTTACCAATGACAAAATTGGTGCGACAAAAAGTTTCAACAAAATCGAGTGTCATTCTACATTGTGCAACTTTTTCAAATTGTCACTTTAAACACTCGACTTTATTATTTATTATTTATCCAATTATTGAACGAAAACCAGCACAAACTGCCTGAGACTATTGAGAATCCTGAATGTAAAAAACATGTTCCAAATGTGAAAGGGACCATCTGTCACTGACTTTTACATGATTTCAACAGGTTTTGGAATAATTTCAGATTCACATTTTTAGCAACTTCAGAGCATAATAAATCTCTGAAAAATTAATGTTTTTTTCCTATAATAAATAAAGTTTTTCCCAACCAGAAATATTTGAGGTTTAATTAATAGGTCCCTTCGTTGCTGTTTTTATGTATGTGGTGCTTTTTAACTGTTCAGGTCTTTGAAAAACAAGTCGAACCAAGGCTGTAAGGAGACTGAGTAAATACAACTAGAAAAATGGAAGTATCCTCCGCACTCATTCTAAAACCTATTACCACGAAAGGAAGAGGTTATGTAAATATGAAAATCCTTATTCAAATTCATCACTTACCTGCTTCTTAAATGAATGTCCTACATAGCAAATAGAGGAGGACCATATGGGGGACCAATTTTCATTAGACGTCTATGCATTTAGTCTGGTTGGGGTTATGCCATCTCGGTGGAATCTAAATAAAAATACGTTTCTACAGTAAGTGGCCTCTTAAAATAATAAGTGGCATGGCATCTATCTCATAAGACAAGGTTTGTCAGCTGAATTGTTGACACAACAAGTAACAAATATCTTTAATAATCATTTAGGATGATATATGATAAGGATTTTTTTGCAAGGAAAATGAACTTAAATTATGTAATAGAGAACCTTTATAAGTATTGCAGATTTTGACATAACTTACATTTCTGTTCAGCATCTAGTTTCTTCATTTGTGACCAATACGCATTGTTAGTTGGTCATAGGAGGAGGATCGGTGGGGAAATATTTGCCTTTAAGAGATTTCCATTAGTACCCAGAGAGTAAACATGGTGATAGGAAGAGTTATGGACATCCCTAAACAAATTTGCAGCCATTTGTGAGGCTAGAAGAGGCTGAGATTCTGTATAAGGTACAAAAAGTGGGATCAAAATTCACAAAAATTTTAATCCCCTAAGAGGTGCAGAAGTTCAGATTTTTCTGCTGAGTGATGCATGTTTGCTGACCTTTTCCATTTTACAGCTCATTAGAATATTCATTTATTAAGGTGAATAGCAATGAGATGACTTTAATGTTGCTGTTGTGTTTTCAGTTCATGCACCCTCAGTAATGAGCCAATGTAACACATAACACTAATGCATAGACCCTGCAATTAGCGTTGCCACCTGACCGGTATTTTACCGGCCTGGCCTGTAAAAATGTTGCTTGATGCCAATGTTATTTATAGGGAAAGACCACAAAAATAGAGGAAGGCTGGTATTTTTTTTCCAATAAAGGTGGCGACTCTACCTGCAATTTGCCAGTACTACAAAACCCATCATATCCTAGAACCAATCATTTATTGGAGAATCCTTTGAGTTGTTGCAAAGCAACAGAGGGACTGCTGCTAAAGTCGTAAAGCTCTAGTTTAATACTTAGCATTGTGTAAGTAATAAGCATCATTTTATCTGACTACTATTAATAAGGCCACAGTCCCTTGAAATGATGGTTCCATAGAAAGGCTAACCTTTATAATGTACTCCTGTAATTGTGATGTTACATAAAGACTGTAAGACAAGTTCAGACAGGCCATTGCACATTGAGCCATTTGATTTCTCCAAAGGAAAGAAATCACTTTGCTGGGAGCAGGGTTGCCAGGTCTAATGTTCAAAACCAGCCCACATCTAGCCAAGAGGTACTTCAAAAATATCCCAAAAATAGCACTATGTGCAGGGAAAAAAGAGGTCTTAAAAATAAATGAATATATGTGAAAATATGCCTTTTTAAAATTTTCTTTCTTTCTCAAATTTTTCCATGGACCAAAATGTGACAGCGTAACTTCTACACAAGTCAGTTCCATTGCATGCTGGGTATTGTAGTTTTACATTAAACTTGGCAGTTAGCAAATTGTTAAACAAAAACCACATTACCCAACATGCATTGGGAGACTAAGGCTTGGCACATTAGGGCAAAAAAAACAAAAAACTTTGGCTGGTTTCCAAAGTACAAACCAACCAAAGGTTCAAAAAGTAGCTCACATCTGTACCTTGGCTAGTTTGTACTTTCAAAATCTGCCTGGGCTTTAAATTAGTAGCCCAATTTGGCTGGAAAACAGCCAACCTGGCAACTCTGGCTGGGAGGCATGCTATTACAAAGGGTAAGTAGCAACAAAAACAATGATAATTGGTGGAATCACAAGAACAATATAGTCGTAGCTCCAAAACTACTTTTTCCTATCCCATGGAACACAGATTAAATAATAGATACACAGCAGCACTTAAATAAACCCAATAGGCTATTTCATTTATTTCCCTAGAAGTTCAGGTGTAATCAGCATATTTACACACGGCTTAAAGGAACAGTTCAGTGTGAAAATAAAAACTGAGTAAATAGATAGGCTGTGCAAAATAAAAAATGTTTCTAATATAGTTAGTTAGCCAAAAATGTAATGTATAAAGGCTGGAGTGAACAGATGTCTAATAAAACAGCCAGAATCCAACAAACCTGCTTTTCAGTTTTAAAACTCTGAGCTAGTCAGTGACTTAAAGGGGGGCCACATGGTACATTTCTGTTCAGTGAGTTTGTAATTGATCCTCAGCATTCAGCTCAGATTCAAAAGCAACAGATATGACCCATGTGGCCCCCCCTCAAGTCTCTGATTGGTTACTGCCTGGTAGCCAGGGTAACCAGTCAGTGTAAACCAAGAGAGCTGAAAAGCAGGAAGTAGTGTCCTGACTGACATGTTATACATCAAATCACTCCAGCCTTTATACATTACATTTTTGGCTAACTAACTATATTAGATACATTTTTTATTTTGCACAGCCTATCTATTTACCCAGTTTTTATTTTTACACTGAACTATTCCTTTAAGAGGAACTACAGTTTGTTATGGCTGCTTTGAAGGCTATTAACTTTTTCTAGGAAATTTATTTTTAGATGTTTTCTTATACAGTACCATTCTACTTTGTTAATACTGTAAAAGTTATATTATGGTAGAAAATACCTGTAATCTGGTTGGGTAAACCCAGAATGGCTCATTTATGAACATGGGCGCTAGACTGCACAAGTGCCGTTGTCAATAACAATAAATTCAGTCTTGAATTTAACTCAAAGTAGACGGATCTAAACTAATTGCTGATTGGTTGCTATTGGCAACTGCACTGCCAAGCTTTACAGGACAGCTGAACTACATAAGCTTGCACATAATTATATTAAACCTCAATGGAACAAACTATTGGTAATACAGGAACAGAACACAGAAATATGGTAACCATCTGGCAGGGATACAATGTGAAATAAATAATACACATTACAGAGCAAAAGACCATAGTCTAAAACCATAGCCATCATTGACCTCTCATGGTTTATAACAGCTAGGATATATTGCTAGTATCACACTGCCATTCACTTAGGAAAGCCTGCTGGATTCCTTAGATCACAGAGCTCTTGATAAGCCAAGGCATTTCCATTTGACAGCTCACACTGATTCACAGATTTCTGATCTTGTGTCATTATACAAGAAAAAAAAATTGGTATAAACTGCCCAGCTGAAACTGCTGAAACTGGGCCCGTCTACAAAAAATTCTCTGTAAGGCTACAATTTATTGCAGCTTTTGTATCACTCATCTTTCTATTATTCAAATCAATTTGTATTTCATTGCAAACAGATTGCTGAAATGGCAAATTGGAAAGCCGCTGAATAAAAACCAAATAACTCAAAAACTCAAATTATCTCAGGATCTCACTCACTATTTCATACTTTAGTAATGACGAAAGGACTGCAGGAAGGAGGTGATATGATCTGCCAGGGCCAGACATGGATTCTTCTTAAACCAGTTTTTCTAGAAATCCAGTATTTGCAAAGGCAGTGCTTTTCCCTTCATATCCTGAAGGTTCCCTTCCAGATATTCCTTGTAAATAGTTGAGGGAGGATGGGTTATAATTGGATCATTTTATTTCCCCGTGTATAGTATCCATGCAAAGATGTAGAACTGTATTCCTCTAACTTTGTAAACTGTTCTTTTACATCACTGTTGATTAAAACCCTTGTAGTGATGGGCAAATTTGTCTCGTTTCGATTCGGTGAAAAATTTGCGAAATTCGTGAAACAGCGAACAATTCGCTAAGCGTAAATTTTGACACTGCGTGCATTTGATTAGTGCCTGCATTGGAATTGGCGCTGGTATAAATATAACAGATGACACCTGCAAATTTTCACGACAAATTCGCAAATTGATTCGCCGACGGCGAAACGCGGAAATTTTCCGCAAATGCGCCCATCACAATCCCATGTTTTGCCCTTAGTCAAGTAAATGAAATAACCCAATACCTGCCTCTGTACTGGTTGTAGGGAAGAATGGATGGAAGTTGGTGTGTACATGAGACTCTTAGAGATGTATGTAAGTATGTAGCACTGGGAGTTTGTTGTTACCTAAATGTAATTCCACTTTTTTTGAATTATTACAAAAAAACCTGGCTGTCACATGAGATGATAACATATAGGGGCCCATTTACTTAGTTCGAGTGAAGGAATAGAGGAAAAAAAGTTTGAATTTCGAATGGTCAAATATGGCTACTTCGACCATCGAATGGGCTACTTCGACCTTCGACTACGACCTTCGACTTCAACGATTCGAACTAAAAATCATTCGACTATTCGACCATTCGATAGTCAAAGTACTGTCTCTTTAAAAAATTCTTCGAACCCCTAGTTCGCCACCTAAAACCTACTGAGGCCAATGTTAGCCTATGGGAATATCCTTCGATCGACCGATTAAAAATCTTCGATCGTTCGATCGTAGGAATATCGCAAAATCCTTCGACTTCGATATTCGAAGTCGAAGGATTTTACTTCGACGGTCGAATATCGAGGGTTAATTAACCCTCGATATTCGACCCTTGGTAAATGTGCCCCCTAAAGTATCTTCAGTGATTTTATTGTTATGATGCATCCTTATTTGTGTGTTTTGTGTGCAACTATGCTCAATTATTGCCTTCTCATTAAAGCTATGAAGGGAATCTGTATGCCTTTAAAATTTCATTTTTTATATGTTCAAAAATATTGCTTTATAAAGCCAAACAAGCATAATTAACATGACAAACAAGCTCCAACGTTCATAAAAACCTACATTTCAAATCTGTGTCATCACACTTAATCACAGAAGATTTATCAGTCCAGGTAAAACAATTCTATCGGAATGGAATGGCATCCTGATGAGATGGCAATGATGAATGGTACATGCCGTCAGTCTTACTAATTGCCATCAGTATATTTGCTCCCACCAACTGCAAAACTCACAGAAACCTCTGAATGAAATTAATGAGAACATAGACAAAAGCGTGGGCCCTGTCTTAGTCATCTCAACTATAAAGACCAGTCATGGCTCATCTTTCTTTCAAGTATCCAAGCTACGATGTCATCAGAGTTCTGTAAAAGAAATTAAATGTAAAATGAAAACGCTGACTTTATTCATATTGCCTAAATCTTTACTGTGCATAGCACTCACTATGGCTGTGACATTTTGTGTTAATCATTTTCTGCAAAAAAATCTTACTCTAAAATTATTCCATCACAACGTTTGACAAATTGATAACAGTGAAAAGCTTTCACAATTAACCCTAGGCACATAGTTATTGGCCATAAACTGCGTGAACTCCATACTCATAATAAAGCCAAACCATTGATTATACAGTACATAGGTAGAAATCTGCTTGTTCTCATTCTTTTATTCTCAAAACTACTAGAACAGCACTAACACAATGAACTCTCAAACTACCTAACATCTAACTCCCTACTGGGCCCACCACAATTTGGCATTTGCCTCCACCACTCCACAAAAACAGCCCTTACTAAGTAGCAAATAACTTACTTGCTCCTAAATCAAAGGGACACTACTCTCTCTTAATTTTGCTTGACCTATCTGCATTTTGACACTCTTTCTTGCTCCATATTCTGTCCTCAAGAAATTGGTCTTTCCAGAAACTGGTCTATCTTGGATCTCCTCCTATCTTTCTAATTGATCCTTCAGTGTCCCCCATACAGACTCCACCTTCTTTCAGTTGGGGTATCTTAATGCTCTGTTCTTGAACCATTACTATTTCCGTTCTTGGTCATCTAATCAACTCATTTGGGTTTCAGTATGATTGATATGTATGATACTTTAATCCACCTCCCTTCTTCAGACTTACCCATGGTTTTAGCGCAGTCTCTCTTGTCCAGAGCTCATCTAGTGGCCAAGTACATCTCCTGTATTCCTAGAAATCCATAGTAGGACCCAAAATCACAGTGTAAGCCCCTTATACCACAACAACAAGTACACAAACATACATACAGTAGATTTTGTAAATGTTTAGGGGTAACCTTTTATACATTTAGCTTGTCATCTGTACTTTCCTTTTAACTCCTTTGTTAAAACATTTAAAATACGTAAGATCTTCACATTAATTACTGCATGCAATCTATTTTGACATCCAAATGCAGTCAGGTGTACATGTAGCAAGCAACCCCAAATCTTTCTATTTATTCAATCAGTGCACATTTTCTTCTATGTGAATACTGTCATTAGCCCATAGTTAATTGGCAGCTAGCATGTAATTTGATACATTCTCCCACCACACATACTGGGAACTGTTTGGTCACCACTTAATTAGCGACCAAACATAAAATCAACTGTAAGGGACCGTTTGCAGATTTGTTAACTCAATTTTGTTTATGCATGGCACCAATTCCTGTTAATAATAATATTATTTAAAAACAGTGCTAGCTGTCCCAAATTTTTTTTGGAAATGTTTTCAAATAACTTTGCTAAGGTCCTAAGGGCAGAGACAGACGTGATGATTCGGGGAGATTTAGTCGGCGACTAATCACCTCTTCTTCGGGTGGTAACTAATCTCCCTGAAAAGCTGGCTAGAATCTAAACCCAGCAGGATAGCACTTGGATCGCTTTGTTTTCCTAAGTTGCCCAATGTTTCCTCATGAATATGAATAGAAGAGGGCCTGACTAGTAAATGAGTAATAAAAAATAGCAATAACAATAAATCTGTAGCATTATAGAGCATTTGTTTTCAGATGGGGGGTCAGTGACCCCCATTTGGAAGCTGGAAAAGAGTCAGAAGAAGAAGGCATACTGTTTAAAAAACTGTAAAAAATAAATAATGAAGACCAGTTGAAAAGTTGCTTAGAATTAGCCATTCTATAACATACTAAATGTTATCTTAAAGGTGAACCACCCCTTTAAAAACATTTTATAAAAATTGAGATTCGTACCACATTTTCGGCAAAATATTTAAGCTCACGTGCCATGTCAAGGCTCCTTATTTAATGTGAGTCCTACACAGCCTATTTTGTATTAAATATTAAAGCACATTTAAAAACTTTAGACCCCTAACAACAATGTGCATTATGTGACCGAGAGGTAGAACTGTGTTAGGTTACCCTTTTTACTTTTTCTCTGTTTGATGTAGAATCTAGCCTTCTGTAAATAATGCAGCATTATGTTGAGCAAAGGACTTGTGGCAGGGATTTTCATATTTCATTCACTGCAAATAACTGAGCAGAGGAGACACTGAGTCAGCAACAGGATTCTTGGCCCTGAAATGATACACAATAAGGCATCAATAAAACAGGGAACATTCCCAGTGAATTCATTGTAAGACTGTGGGTTTCATTTGCTTTATTGTTGTGTGTAGGTAGAAAGGAGAGCTGGTTTCTGACATGGCAGTGTGTGATGCATCACGGTGTAGATGTGAGATGCTATTGCCTCAGGGCCTATCATTATGTGACACACACACTGTAATATATATAAGCAATATGGCCTGTCAGTCTAGTGATTGCAATATCTGATCCTGGGTATATTTAATATTAATACTCAAATATTAAATATTAATACTAAACTCAGATGTACATTTATGACATCTGTACATTTCATGTTTAGTTCCTTTAAAACCTGTTGCTCCTGAATAGTGATGGGCGAATAAATTCGGCAGACGCGAATTTGCGCCGAATTTCTACGTTTCTCCGCCTGCGAATAAATTTGCAAAACTGCCGCGAAAATGCACAGGTGTCAAAACATTTTGGACTAGCGTCGGAAAAGTCGATCGCGTCAAAACCGTTGCGCATCAACATCATTCTGGTGCCCGTTGACCTTAACGTCGGCATCAGAACTGACGCGGGCGTCAAAATTTACTTATTCGTCAAAGTTCAAATCTTTCACGTAAAATTCGCTAATTTTGCGGGAAGTGAAACAGGACAAATTCGCCCATCACTACTCCTGATCTCTGTTTTATATTGTACTATTCCATTTTCAGGGGTATTTTTTTTATTCAAAACATTTATTTACTGTGGATCTAATTCACAACCATAGCATATGCCAAAAAGTATGCAGATAACATGCTGAATGTACAGTATAGTACCAAGTCGGTAAATGATAACAGAGGGCTCATTCAAGTGGCAAAATTAAACTTTTCAACATGACATGGTTTGCTTATAGACAGTACAGGCTGGGCTTTTGAACCCCTATTTTAAGTTGTTCAGGGGATCTGACAAATATTGGTGCAAAATATGTGAAATGTAAAATTAAAGAAATATATTATGTATAATATATGGTATAGGTAGGACCACCATATAAAAATGTAAAATTATGTAAACCTATAATCAGGGGATGTAAAACTGAGTATTAGAAAGGGGAAGTTGTAGAGCCGCGCTGTTAGGTAACTAGGGATTGAGCTGCACCGGTAAGACTCGTGGATCCACGTACCTACGTATAGACAAATGAGAATACAGAGGTCGGTGCGCTGGTACTTAGGTCTACTGCCAAATGCCTAAAATAAAGAAAGATCCCGATAGTGTATTATCCTTGTTATAAGGGTAATATGCGCATCAGAACTACGGGTATTAGTCGGGTTTTTCAGGATTGACCCTGAGGAAGTATTTTTAGATACGAAACGCGTTGGGCTAAGTTCAGTCCGTTCTTAAAGGAAAACTATACCCCCCAAACAATGTAGGTCTCTATTAAAAGATACTGAGTAAAACAGCTCATGTGTAAAACCCTGCTTCATGTAAATGAACCATTATCATAATAATATACTTTTTTAGTAGTATGTGCCATTGGGTAATCATAAATAGAAAATTGCCATTTTAAAAAATAAGGGCCGCCCCCTGAGATCGTAAGATTCACTGTGCACATATACAAACCACATGTAAGGTCACATGAGCCAATTAACAGACAGAGTTCTGCCTTTTGCTTCCTCACTTCTTCCTGTTACAGTTAGTGTTGTAGTATTTCTGGTCAGGTGATCTCTGAGGCAGCACAGATAGAGTCACGAAATGGTGGTTCAAGGCAAGAGATGTAAAAGGGCAATATTTATGTAAATATATATTCCAGTTTGGTAAGATTCTTTAATATGTCATTCAATTTGATATAAACTATCTGTTGCTTAAGTATTCATTTTGGGGGTATAGTTTTCCTTTAATAATAAAAATCTAACTTTATCCATTGAACCATTGTACTTTGGAATTAATTCCCAAAATTGCCTAAGAAGAGTATAGCAGAATATTGCTACATCTACCGGCGTCCAACACGAGGAGTGAGCCGAACTTCCGGAAGCAATAGCTGACAGTAAAGATCAGAACCGGCATCCGTGACTGAGCCCCCCTCCTTGGACAAAGAACCTGGATCTGAGTTTTTTCTATCAGCCTGACCAGTTCAATGCCAAAGATGAAGCAAAAACAGCGGAGCACCGTGGAGTCCAGTAAAAGTATAACAAATGAAATTTTATTTAGTATACATATAAAAACAAACTACAGCAGCAGTGAACCCTGGCTGCCCGCTAAACGCGTTTCGTGGTGTCCTGCCACTTCATCAGAAGCTTCACTGCTGCTGTAATTTGTTTTTATATGTATACTAAATAAAATTTCATTTTTTATTCTTTTACTGGACTCCACGGAGCTCCGCTGTTTTTGCTTTTTCTTGGAATGAATTGACCGCATGGTATGGCGGCAGGGTGTGCAGCACGATGAGTCCAGTGTCCGAAAAGTGCTCCCACTAAACTACAATTTTTCTGGAATGCCAAAGATGGAATTCATCACTGAACCGTAACCAGCCTGCTTCAAGGTGTATCTGAACAGAACCTTCCGGTCAGCTTAACCAGTCACCCTCCCCCCACTTACACGCAGGCAATTCTGCACTATTCAGATTTCTCCCGTTAGGTACACAAAGACGGAGGTACATCAGATCAGGAGGAGATCGCAACCACTGATTGAAGTGCGAAAAAACCAGACTAATACCCGTGAGTTCTGATGCGCATATTTCCCTTATAATACACAAAAGCCATGAATATCCTGTAAATGATATCCTTATAAACGGTGAGTTCTGATGTCATCAGTTATAAACGGTGAGTTCTGATGTCATCAGTTATAAACGGTGAGTTCTGATGTAGTTTCTGTCACATGACTCATTAAAATTTGTGTATTATAATAAATAAAGTACCCCCAGTTGCAAAATATGAGGATATTAGAAGTTACCTCGTGTTTTTATATGGTCATGAAACTCCTCGGTAACTTATAATATCCATATATTTTACAAGAGGGGGTACATTATTCACTATATAACAAGGATAATACACTATCGGGATCTTTCTTTATTTTAGCCATTTGGCAGTAGACCTAAGTACCAGCACTGAGGCTGAGGCTTCACTGAATTACGCATATAAGCTGATGTAAAATGATGGCAAACAGCAGCTCAAAGCAAAAAATATAAACTTTTGCACCAAGTTTGTATAAGACATCCAAAATGATTTGCAGAGCAAAGCAGAGTGACTAGCAGCAAGACTAGATGTAAGACACACCGGCATGGGATCTGTGAACAGCTGATGTACTAAATGTACATATTGTGCTTATTCATTGGCCATATGTGCCCGACACGCAACAAATGTGTGTATTTTTAGTGGTATTAATTTTGACTTCTTAAACTGCATCACGGAATTGTTAATGATATACAGTGGTGCTTGAAATTTTGTGAACCCTTTAAAATTTTCTATATTTTTATATGAATGAAATAAATTCTAAAAAGTACATAAGAAAACCTAGTTAAAGTGTGGTGACTGTTGATCAGTCCTGCACGTCGATTCGGAGGAATTTTAGCCCATTCCGCCATACAGAACAGCTTCAGCTCTTAGATGTTGGTGGGTTTCCTCATATGAACCACTTGCTTTAGGCCTTTCCACAACATTTCATGTGAATTAAGGTCAGGACTTTGACTTGGCCATTCCAGAACATCCTTTTGGTTTGTTCACATGATCTTTAACAAACTGTAAACGGTCAACAATATTTTTGGGAGAGAACAGTGGCTTTCTCCTTGCTACCCTGCCATACACACCATTGCTGTTCGGTGTTCTCTTGATGGTGGACTCATGGTCATTAACGTGAGACCAGCCTTCAGTTGCTTAGAAGTAAACCTTTGTAACCTCTCGGACTATTAGACGCCTTGCAGTTTATTATCTTTCAAGATCGACCACTTTTGGGTAGAGTAACCATGTCTTAAAATTCCTCCATTTGTACACAATCTGTCTGACTCTTGATTGGTGGAGTCCAAACTCTTCAGAGATAGTAACCTTTTCAGCTTTATTTGCATCCTCAACTCTTTTTGTGCACTCTCTCCAGCTCATTTATATCCCTCTTAAGGACTGGAATCCAAAACTGCACTGCATACTCCAGATGAACCCAAAACTGCACTGCATACTCCAGATGAGGCCTCACCAGGGACCTATAAAGAGGCAGAATTATGTTTTCATCCCCTGAGTTAATGCCCTTTTTTATGCAAGACAGAACTTTATTTGCTTTAGTAGCCACAGAATGACACTGCCCAGAATTAGACAACTTGTTATCTACAAAGAACCCTAGATCCTTCTCATTTAAGGAAATTCCCAACGCACTGCCATTTAGTGTATAACTTGCATTTATATTATTTTTGCCAAAGTACATAACCTTGCATTTATCAACATTGAACCTCATTTTCCAGTTTGCTGTCCAGTTTTCCATTTTAGACAAATCACTCTGCAAAGTGGCAGCATCCTGCATGGAACCTATAGTTCTGCACAATTTAGTATCACCTGCAAAAATAGAAACAGTACTTTCAATGCCCACCTCCAGGTCATTAATAAACAAGTTGAAAAGCAAGGGAACAAGTACAGAGCCCTGTGGTACTCCACTAACAACACTGGTCCAATTAGAAAATGTTCTATTTACCACCACTCTTTGTAGTCTATCTTTTAGCCAGTTCTCTATCCAGGTACAAATACTATGTTCCAGGCCAACATTCCTTAATTTAACCTTCTGTGTGGCACTGTATCAAATGCTTTAGCAAAGTCTAAGTAAATCACACTAAGTAAATCACATCCACTGCCATCCCAGAATTGAGGTCCCTACTTACCTTCTCATAAAAAGAAATTAAGTTAGTCTGGCAAGATCTATTACGCATAAAACCATGCTGGCACAAACTCATAGTATTATGATTTGCTATAATTATACTATGTGTAATACTATTGCGATGGGTATGAAACGGACGATCACAATTTTACAGTAATGATACAATGGTGAAGAATATGTTGCAACCTTTCAATAATTTAAACACTTATATATTTCCCTGACTTTCAGCTAAATGATTAAAAATGCATTGTCACATGCACTTACAAACTTTGATACTGAAAATCCCCAAAACATTTTTTAAGAATTTTTACTGTAGAGCATTAAAGTGCTGCATCTGGCCATTAGCATATATTTGAGGTTAAAGAGTACAGATAAGAATCTAATACAAAAGTGATTCAAGTGGGAGAATGGAAATAAAAAAAAATATATAAAATTGGATGAGCAAGCAGAGCACTTTTTGGGCAGTTCTGACATTATAAAAGGGATACTGGCCAGTCTGGTGCCCATGAGTAGATTCATAATGCACACACCCTATAGGCCAGCCCTGGTATTACAAGGATATTAAAAGTTAGCAAGGAGTTCCTGTACTGTATAACGGTCACATGCAGGGTATTTATTTGAATGTATCTCAAGCAGTAACTAGCTCTCAGAGAACACACTGAGCATCCACAGGTTATGCTTTCATAGCAGAGCCTTGCCTGAAGCAAGGGGACAATAAAAAAAGCTTTGAGTACATTATTTTGCATTATAAAATAATTTTAAGGATTAGTTCTATTTCACATATAAATATAAATGTAAGTTTTGGTAAGCACACCAAACACTGCAATTAGTTTGCTGGAGTGATACTAATCTGATCTAAATAGCTGTAGGCATTAATTCAAAACATTAATTCACATTCTGTAACTGCATGCACATATCAAAGTCATATCTTTGTGCAGAACGCTAAACTGGCATACTGAATACTAAACAGGATTTCAGATTTTTATTTTATAACTTGAACACAATATGTTAAAGTCATATATATATATATTGAGTACAAAAATGGATAAACAGCTCTATTATGTCATTACATGTACAGGCATGGGAAACCAGAAAGCTCCAAATTACGGGAAGGCCATCTCCCATAGACTCCATTTTAATCAAATAATTCAAATTTTTTAAAAATTATTTTATTTTTCTCTATAATAACAAAAAAGGACATTGTACTTGATCCTAACTAAGATAAAATTAATCCTTATCAGTGGCAACATAATCCTATTGGGTCTATTTATTGTTTAAATGATTTTACCAGACTTAAGGAATGGACATCCAAATTATAAAAAGATCCCTTATCTAGAAAACCCCAGGCCCAAAGCATTTTGGATAATCCATTCTGGATAACAGGTCCCATAACTGTATAGCCATCTTAACCCACAGCAAATTTGCTTCTAAAGAATAACTAAGAGTAACCAAAGGCCAATTACGTTTTAGAAACTTTGTTCTTTTTCCAGCTGTTTATTGCAGGAGATCAAAGAGAAAGTTGGGACTGCAGGTTGTCCCGCAATCAAGATTGTCCCGCAAAAAACGGGACAGTTGGGGGTATGACCTGGCCGGTCACACAGCCAAATAGGCACTTTCGTGAAAATGGTGAGTGGGGACCAGACTAGGGGGTAGGAATCAGAGAAGGTGGTTGGCTGGTGCCCCGCCACCTTTGCGCCCTATGCACATGCCTACTGTGCCTACCCCTAGCTCTGGCCCTGTTCAAGAGACACTGTAGTGTTAAGCATCAGCCCTTTTTATTCAGATTATTCTATTCATGTTCATTGCTATGCAGCACTGCTAACATTAGAGGGCGCCCTCCATTGCAGGCCAGAGAGTATCCTATGCACTATGGTTTTGACACAACCAAGTGGTGCAGAGTTGGCAGTTCTACAGCCTGTTAAGTAAATCCTGCATCCAAAGCCTGTGAGTCTGAGTGAGTGAGTCACGATTTTACAGACACCAAAGGAGTAAAAAAAAAGTGAGAAATGAAAATATCTGTAACGGAGCCGGGCCACACCAACCAGGCGCCCTAGGCAACCTGGCTGGCTGCGGCACCCGGCTATGTGACCGGCTGAGGTGATGCCGGCGCGCAGTGACGCCGGCGCGCATGCGCAGAAGCGCCAATCGTTTTAGACCCATGGTTTAAGTGGGAAAACCGTTGTTAGGTATCAGCTCTGGGTGATGGTGTAACAGGAAGTGATGTCACATTGCCCAGCCATAACAAGCTTTCTGGCAATTCCTTGTTTTGGAATAGATGGGTGTCTTGTAAATGAAAATAGTTGTTCTGTTTCAGGCTGCTGCTTTTGCTCAAACTTAAACTACCTTACAAATACAAGCTGAGGGGTTTATGTAATAAAAGACCCTACTTTTGTCTAGATACAGTAACCCATAGCAACAGGTAGCATTTACTGGTCATCTGTTCAGAATCAAAAATCGAATTGGCTGCCGTGGGTTACTGCACCTGGGCAATTTTAGTGCCTTGTGTTACATGTGTGGGTGAGAGTTTTGCTCCCCAGGAAGTTTCTCCACATTATCTGGCATTCATCTTGCTTTATAACAAAGGGCAGCCAGTCTATCAACCTGCCTTTGTATTCAGTGCCATTTCTCCCAGCATGTCAGATTTATCATCTCTATTAAATCATAAATAGTAAACAGGGGTATAATTAAGCACCTGCTAAAACAACCTCCTATAACAACCCACACAGAAATACAACCAAAACTCAGGTTGTTTTTTCCAGTATAATTCATGAACAGTATGTCAGTATGTAAGGCCCATGCGAGTCACGATGACTTAAAATCAATAGTCAATTCTTTTAATTTTACATAATAGAATATCAGACACAAAAGGTAGCTGTTTTTGCTCTGAGACATTTGAGATCAAGAGGATCTAAAGTCTAATAGACTTGACTTGCATTGTATTCTTAATTGTGATACAAACTACTTTGCATTATGCATTGGATATTTTTGGTAAATGAATTGTTTCAAAAATCTTTTATTTTTTTCCAACTTTCTTAAAGGAGAACCAAACTTTTTTTAATTAACATCCCCTACCCCCCTAACCTACATAGACTCCCCTCCCTTCTCCCCCCCCCCAGCCTAGTTGTTACCCATGGTAAATGCCCCTAACTCTTTACTTACCTCTCGTTGCAGATTCATGGCATTGGAGTTCAAGAGCGCCATCTTCTTCTCTTCGGTAATCTTCGGGTCTTCTTCTGGCACCTCGGCAACTTCCATGGCTTTCGGCGCATGCACAGTTTTTCGTAACAGGAAGATTGCGCCAACTGCGCATGCACCAATACACCACTGTCTTCCTGAAGATTACCGAACAGAAGAAGATGGCGCCCGTGAACTCTGATGCCCTGAATCTACAATGAGGGGTAAGTAAAGAGTTAAGGGCATTTACCCAGGGTAACACCTAGGCTGGGAGGGGAGCAGGGAGGGGGGGGTCTATATAGGGTAGGGGGTAGGGAATTTTAATAAAAAGGGTTTAGTTCTCCTTTAAAATTTAATACATGTGAGGTCTGACTCTCTTGATCTCAGGAGTGGGTCTACTATGCAGAATGCCAGCTAAGTGGTAACTAGTAGGCATACAAATAGTGATGGTGAATATCGCCAATTTTGCTTTACCAAACACATTGAAGTCAATGGTTAATTTTCACGCAACACTTTTTATGCTATACATTAAAGTGTATGGGAATTTTTTTTTTGGCATATTTCCTTCATCCCTACATGCAACTACAACATTTATACAGTGACTTCTCTGTTAGTAACTTTTCTGTAATTAGGGATGCACATAATCCAGGATTCGGTTCGGGATTTGGGCAGGATTTGGCCTTTTTCAGCAAGATTCAGATTCAGCCGAATCCTTCTGCCTGGCCGAACCAAATCCTAATTTGCATATGCACATGCAAATTAGGGGCGGGAAGGGAAAAATGCATGACTTTTTGTCACAAAACAAGGAAGTAAAAATAGTTTTCTCCTTCCCACCCCTAATTTGCATATGCAAGGTTTCAGTTCCGGAGTGCAGGATTCAGATTTGGTTCGGGATTCAGCCCAAATCTTTCACAAAGGATTTGGGGATTTGGCCGAATACAAAATAGTGGATTCGGTACATCCCTAGTAGTAATGAAACCAGGCTCCGATTTGTGGCAAGGCCATATAGGCCCGGGCCTAGGGTGGCGCAATTTCAGGGGCGACCCAGCCGCATCAGTAACTAGCACTGGAGACTCACGTTAGTCTCCAGTGCTGTTCCCAAGTGTTTAGTGCGCATGCGCGCGCACACACTGAGGGGGAACTAAGAGGACGGCACCTGGAAGGGGAGGGACATCGTTGGACAGGGGGAAGCGGAAGTGGAGGCGACAGTGCTGGACAGGGGAAGTGAAGGGGACGGCACCGGCAGGGGAGCGGGGGCGATGAGTAGAGCCGGCCTAGGGGAGGAAAGTTTGTAAATCCGGGCCTGAATGAAACACATCTAGTCATTCACCGTTGGTTACTGCTCTGGAGAGTACACAGGGACACACATGCCCTCCACATAGCAAAAGTCCCTCTCTTTGAGCTAAAGTGGGCAAAACAATAAATAATAAATAATGTTTTTATTAGAGCAATAAGCAAAAATAAATGTTATCTGTGATCTCTATTGAGTTCAGAAAGGCACCACCAATTTTCTTTGCATATTTTGAACATTAGCACAAGGGATTCTGATAATGCTTTTTATTTATATGTTGTTGTGGGTTTTCAAAACTTTTCAGATGCAAAGAGTTTGTCGGTATACCTACATCTATGGCATGCGCGTTTTCCTGATGCTTGTGTAGTGGTGCACTCCCCTTTCATTAGGAGCGTGCTGTACTGTAATTGGGCACGTCTAAAGGAAGGGAGCACATCGCTAGTACTAATCTCATGCATGCTCCAGTTTAGGGCTCCCTGTTCTTCTTCTTCTAGACTTTACAGGGGCAAATACATAATTTTAGGCCATCGTCATAGGCCATGCACACCCACCTAAACAGCATTATTCAGAATTTACCAGATTCTAGTAGTCGAAGGAAACAGAGATTTAAAAGTGATCAAAAAAGCACAACATTGATCACGAAACCCAAAGAAACAGAAAAAGGATATCAGCAATTCATAACCAGAGAAGATTCTCTATTGACCTCCTCTGTTCCATTTCTTCCAGAATTGTCTCCCTGAACTGCAAGAAGAATCTAGTACTGTTTACAGCACTCTAGGGATAAAGGGGCAGATTCACTAACCGACTAATTTTCAGGAGCGTCCATTTCACACCCATCGCAACACTTTGCAAGGCGCAAATGCACTCAGACTACGCCAATTCACTAATATGCAGAGTTTCGTCCTGGGCGTCGAGCGGTGGCGACTTTTCGCTTGCATTACTTTGGCAGTGAGAGCACTATAGACTAGAAACATTTTTAGATTGTCCGACATCCACCAGGCGCCCCATAAGCAAATGAAGACTCACGGTGACGGCCAGATGCCCCCCACTAACTACTCCAATTGCCCTTCTGCGCTTTATAGTGACCGCCCTGATCTGAAAAAGGTCTAATCCGTGGATATGTGGCAGTTTCATCCCCCCTCAGGTATAATCTTTCATTCGTTGCCATATTAAGAGACGGGCAGCGAGGGCATACGTGGCAACGCTGGCGAAAAATAACTCTTTAGTAAATCTACCCCATAGGGTCAAATTGACCAATTTTTTTTTACTTTTTATCACCAGTGGAATGACAAAAAATACAATTTCCAGTTTTATGTTATCTTAATTGTGTGTTTTTTAAAATGATACAAAAAAATTCTTTCAAGTGGCCAGGGTTTCCTTTAGGTTTTTTTTATAGCTCATAAAATGTGAAAAAGATTTGATCTAAAGGAAAATTACACATTTTTAAATGGAAAACAGCTTTGATAGTTCTAGCCTATAACATAGTCTTTGTATGTATAAATTCAATACATCATTAACAGATAACATTCCAGCTGAGTGCGCTTAGCTGAATAAAAAGAAAAACTGAAAGAATGTGGATATCATTGTTTGAACTAATATGGGGGACATATTTCATCAGTAGCAGTTGTTCATGGCATGTTAGACTTCAAAGAAAAGAAACTTAATTGTTATGCACTTGCTTGTGGATATTACAGCATTGCTGTAAATTATTATCATGTCAGCCTGGTGTTTTGGGGTCTGTATGTGACCCTCTCTTACCCTCCTCATCTCCTCATCTAACATACACAAGCTTTGCAAAGGCAGAACAACAACAACAAAAAAGAAAGTGAACATAAGTTTCTGATACATTTACAAAAACAAGTTACAAAACAAAGTCCAAACAGCTATTACAATTTACAAAATTCTCCGAAAAAAACTCAAATGTCATGAAGGCAGCAAACAACTTCAAATTAATCCCAGGACATCTCCCATTGGCTAAAACAGCAATTAGGCAGGTTTTAAGTGGCGAATAGTGGAATTTGAGTTCTTAAAAGGCCAGAGTATGACAAATCTCGAAAATCAAATTTGAATTTTTTTAAAAAACCTCAAATAGAATTTTAACAATTCCCTAGTCGATTTTTGACCGTTTTGGCCATAAAAAACTAATTCAAAATTTGAATTCGAATTTTTAATTCGACCCTTGATAAATCTGCCCAATAATGTATAATTTGAAGTAGAAAACTTTGGCTATTATCATATTCATCAAAGATCTAAAACACAGCCTCAGACTTATTTATCAAGGGTTGAATTGAAAATTCAAATTTTTAAATTCAAATTTCCAGTTTATTTTAGTGTAATTCTACTAGGAAATAGTCCAAATTTGATTCGAGTGTACTGTCCCTTCAAGAATTCGAATTTGACTATTCACCATCTAAAACCTGCTGAATTGTTGTTTTAGCCTATGGGGGACTTCCTAGAATCAATTTGGAGTTGTTTGGTGGACTTTTGAAAAAAAATTGAAATTTTTATTTATTTATTTATTTTTCTTTTAACTCGAATTTGATTTTAATTTGTGGGCCGATCCTATTCACCTGAATTTAAAAAATTTGATTTTTTTTTTTTATTAATTTCGATTGGTTGGGTTATTTTTTCGAATTCCGAGTTTATGGGAGTTTTTATAAACTCCCACAAACTCTAAATTCGACTCTTGATAAATATGCCCATTAGTTCAAAATCATGAAAAATTTACTCAGCTCGGATTGAGGATTTTAATCTTCCAGTGATAATGCAAGAAATTCATTAAAATGGTTTCTTTAAGCCCACGAGGCTGGTAAGGAAGGTGCACAAACCACATGGAATTAAATAACAGCTAACTAAGATAAAGGCTTCAAATACACTTTGTTATAGGGTGATATATAACAGCCTTTCTGCTTCCATATTTTTCCTTTGTCAGATTTTCACCATCTGCCCAAACCATGTGTGCAGTCCTAGCTGGTGTATATTGAAACTTGGGTGAGCTGTAACAATGTTTTTTTCAAAAATATTCTCTTGCAGTGTCTCTTGACAGATATCATTTTGTGAGGACTAGTTAATTAGTGTGCCAAATGATGATATGTATACTCTGAAATACATTTTGTACATTATAAAATATACCTCATTAAGTGCCAAAGTTAAGCACTACTTGTCTCCCATAGGCAGGTTGTTATTATTTTATAAGCTAGTGAAATGGGTTCTATACTTATGGGCTGAGTTTCCTGAGCTCACATTTAGGGGCAGATTTATCAAAGGTCGATGTGAATTTTCGAATGGAAAAAATTAGAATTTTGAGCTATTTTTGTGTACTTTGACTGGGGAATAGTCCAAATTAGATTTGAATTTGAAAAAAATTAAAAAATTTGAATATCGATGTACTGTCTCTTTAAAAATTCGACTTCGACCATTTGCCATCTAAAACCTGCCGAATTGCTGTTTTAGCCTATGTTTAGCCTATTCAAAGTTTTTCAGTTCGAAATTCGACCCTTGATAAATATGCTCCTTAAGGTACACAAATTTCTGAAGGAAATTCAGTCAAAATGGGTTGGGCTTTCACTTTCGAGGTTTAAGAATGCTGCTCATGGGAAGAACCTTATTACAAGTGACAGTAACTTAACTGTGAGGTTTAGTTACACTTCAAACTTCTTTAAAGGGATTCTGTCATGATTTTTATGATGTATTTTTTATTTCTAAATTGCTTACACTGCAAATAATTAGTTCTACAATATAAAATGTCATTCCTGAAACAGCAAGTGTTGTAATATTGGTGTGTAGGTGCCATCTCAGGTCATGTGCTTTCAGAAAGAGCCAGCACTTTAGGATGGAACTGCTTTTTGGCAGGCTGTTGTTTCTCCTACTCAATGTAACTGAATGTGTCTCAGTGGGACCTGGATTTTACTATTGAGTGCTGTTCTTAGATCAGGCAGCTGTTATCTTGTGTTAGGGAGATGCTATCTGGTTACCTTCCTATTGTTCTGTTGTTAGGCTGCTGGGGGGGAAAAGGAGGGGGTGATATCACTTCAACTTGCAGTATAGCAGTAAAGTCACATGACTGGGGGAAGCTGGGAAACTGACAATATGTCTAGCCCCATGTCAGATTTCAATGACAGTATCCCTTTAAGGAAAACACCACCCCTACCATGGGCCCCACATTCTCTCCTCAACTTCATCACCCTGACTTGCAAATGGTTGTTTCATCTCCCCTACCTGTTTATAGGTTTGTTACCTTTACTAGAAATCAATGGCATCAAATATTTTAATCATCCTGTATATTTTATTTTTATTAGTAACATTTTTCCAACTAGGCCTGTAAAATACATGCCAGGAAGCAAACCTGATGGCTGCCCATTGGTCAATGGGCATGGGGGGAGACGATGCTGCAGTAAAGGTGAATGGGGCTTTCTGTGTAATCCTCAGAGTTAAATATATAGAATGTGCTAGTACCATAGATAATTCTATGTGCATATAATAGTGCCAGATAGAATTTACCAGGGAAGGTTGAATTGTAACTGTACAGATGTCCAGAGCAACCAATCAGGTCTTTGCTTTTATTTTGTAACTTGCAGTAGTAGTAGACTGCTCAAATACAATTGCTGGTTGGTTGCTATTCGCCAAAAGACTTCGCATTCTGTACTGTTCTTCTGTAAAATAACACCGTAACATTGTTTTCTATAATTTACTTTTTGCACAGTAAATCAAAATATTTTATTTTGTTCCTTTTTGTGCTGTTTCATTCCTTTTTGAAAACCATCTAACAATGTCTCCACGGGTTCTATGAACTATTTAAATAGGTACAGCGGCAATCACTGTGCTTGCTATTGTGAAAAAGGAATAACTTGCACTGCCAGTTAAACCTTCCATATATATACTGTCATTTTTTAAATCTTTTGGAGATTCCTTTTTATTTTATTGTTTCTGTATGCTGATCATCCGGATGGCATTAGCTACTACAGTAAGTCTGCTTTAAGTCATTTATCCTGACAAAGTGTCTTGCTGGGACTGTCTCAGAGATTATTCACTCTAATGTACTCGATTTTATGCAGGCTCTTTTCAATTGGTCTCAAAGGAACTCAAGGCTAATGGCACACAGGTCGTTTTTTCCGCTGGCATATGCACGCCAATGGAGAAATGCAGATCCGCTGCTTTTCATATGTGTGCACATGGGGCAGATTTACTAAAGGGAGAAGTGGCAAACGCTGGCAACAACTTGCCAGGTTACTGCACGCAGGCCCTAATTCATATAAATATTTCAATAATCATTGATAAAACAAGTCAAACTCTAGACATTTTGAGTGGCCTGAAAAACACATGCCCAACCACAATACTTAGGGGCCCATTTACTTAGTTCGAGTGAAGGAATAGAGGAAAAATAGTTCGAATTTCGAATGGGCTACTTCGACCTTCGACTACGACCTTCGACTTCGAATCGAACGGTTCGAACTAAAAATCGTTCGACTATTTGACTATTCGATAGTCGAAGTACTGTCTCTTTAGTACAAATGTAATCATGCTCGGTTTCATAAAAATAAAAAAAAAATGTATATATTGTGATTGTAATTTTCCAAATGTTTATATCTTAATCAATTACTAAGGGGCCCATTTACTTAGCTCGAGTGAAGGTATAGAGGAAAAATCTTCGAATTTCGAATGGTTTTTTTGGGTACTTCGACCATCGAATGGGCTACTTCGACCTTCGATTCGAATGATTCGAAGTAAAAATCGTTTGACTATTCGACCATTCGATAGTCGAAGTACTGTCTCTTTAAAAAATTCTTCGACCCCCTAGTTCGCCACCTAAAACCTACCGAGGCCAATGTTAGCCTATGGGGAAGGTCCCCATAGTCTTCCTAACAATTTTCGTTCGATTCAAAGGATTTAATCGTTCGATCGTAGGAATAGCGCATAATCCTGCGACTTCGATATTCGAAGTTGAAGGATTTTACTTTGACGGTCGAATATCGAGGGTTAATTAACCCTTGATATTCGACCCTAGGTAAATGTGCCACTTAGTTTACCATTTACTCCATTTGTTCATTTTAAAGGATTTGTTGTCTAGGTCCCTAGAGCACCCATGTTTCCATATAGGTGAACAGATTTATATTTACTGCCACCAGATTTATTTTGCATTTCCCCCAGAAAGCTCACCTACCCTCAAAATATTCCACCTACTGTGGCTTCAGTAAATGTGATAATCTGCTATCAGCATGTGACCTTCCTAATATTTCACTCAATGTCGGAGCACATATGTGGAGCAAGCTAAATTACTTTTTTTATCTAGAATGTTCAAATCAGGATGTAGGGAAAGTGATGCAATGATAGGGTTAAGTCAGCAGGTAATGTACAGCATAAATAAGTGACTGGTGATGGCAAAGCTCACTTTGACCCTTTTAAAGTGGACCCGTCACCAAGACATAAAAATTTGTATAATAAAAGTACCTTTTAAATTAAACATGAAATCCAATTTCTTTTTTTTATTAAAGCATTCATAGCTGTTGTAAACTCATTTAAAAATATCAGCTGTCAATCAAATATTGCCTACCCCGCCTCTATGCCTAGGCATAGAGGTGGGGCAAGCAATTACTTTCACTTTCCATTCAGCACTTCCTAGATGTCACTGCTCTCCCCACATTCCCACAGCTCTCAACGATTTAATTGTGTAGCCAGTACATGGGGATGGACATCAGGTCCCCCATTCTGGTGCACAAACAAGATTCTGAGATGATACAAGGCTTTCCTTAATAACAGTGTCCACAAAATGGCTCCTTCCTGGTTGCTATAATTATGAATTCCCAGACTGATGGAAACAATATTCAAATAATTTATACAGTGTAATTAAAGTTCATTTTGCTTGACTAACATGATAAAATAGGATTTGGAATAATTTTGTTTGGGTGACGGGTCCCCTTTAACAACAGCTCCAGAGAAATGTGCCTAATATTTAGAAGCTCTACATTCTCTTTAATCAGGCTTCAAAAAATGCGGAAGAACCAAAAGCCAATGAGCTGTCGGCTCAATCACTAAGGTAGCCCTAATTTAAAAATTGGCAGAGAATGAATAAAATATGGTTGCCATAGTGACAAATATTCTTACAAAACAATGGGTCTTGCGGTTCTTCAAACAGAAAGACTGAAAGGGATTTTTATATTTACAATTTAAATTGAGTTTTTCAGTCTTACTGACATTTATCTTAGCTCTATAGGAAGTACTACATGATTTTTTTGAGTTTAAGCAATATCCTTATTTGCTAATTAAAAATAACACTGTTATCGCTGTTAATGCTGTGACCAGTGTAAAATTGGCATTAGTAATCAATAGCTATCCAAATGTGAAAAAAAATATATTTTATTCATCGACATCGGCAGTAGTGTAGCATGTTTTATTTGTAATGCTTTTGATACAGAATTAACAGCAATATTTAAAACCCTGGATGATCAGTAATAGGTTAAACATATTATTTTTTCCTCTATGTGCATTCTTCTATATACAACTGATGCATTATAGAGGAGCACAAATTTTATGAGATTGACTGTAGGCTTTAGGGAACGCTTTTTAGGACATCCTGCGGCAAAATACCCTTCCTTCCTGCGATGTTCTATGCCTTCTGAATGGCGCATCGGGTGCTTTTACTGTCACTCATCATCCAAATCTGCAGTCAAACCTCCGTCCTCTACCCTCCCTTCTCAGCCGTCAGTCATGCTAACTCCGCCCTCAGCCTTCAGCCCTCGCAGGACATCGCAGGAAGGAAGGGTATTTCGCCGCAGGATGTCCTTAAATGCTTTCCGTAAGGCTAAATGCTGTCCTATCATCAAAGACTAGTGTAAGGTCACATTTGGTGTGTGATATAATCAGTTACATGTGAATGTCAAAAAATCTCAAACTGAACATGACACCAAGGACCAATGTAGGTCTTAATGAGCTAAAGGTGGCCATACACAGGCAGACAGCTGCCGATAGGTCTTCCGATGGGTCTTCTCGGTCGATATCTGGCCACGATAACGATCGGGAAGGTTTAATTTTTCCGGCGACCAACCCATCTGAGCCGATTGCTCCTCGTAATCAAATTGTTCGGCCCTAGGGCCGAATGTTCGGATTACTCCAATATAGCCCTGCTGTTAGTGGGCATATCAGGGAAAGATCAGCTCACTTGGCAATCTCTTTGTGTATGGCCAGCTCCTGGGTGTGCTATAAATCTTGATTTATCATTATTTGACTTTCTGTATGTCCAAAATATTTTATTTACTGCCATTGCTGGCATTGCACCTGGCACTATGACTCCATGGAAGTTTATTAACTCTCTGCTTGTCCTTACTTTTTCAATCTGCTGCCAGCCCTGTGCTTGAAGTATGATAAGTAGCATTACTAAAACCTCCATTCCCTTTGCTACTGGACTATGGCCTGTTATTCAGTGTCAAGCTTCCATTTAAGGCCTTGCAAGTTCCATGTGACCCTGAGACGCTAGAAGACTATGTCATATATTACAGTGGCTTCTTAGGGGCCCCTATAGTGCGGACAAATGGACTGGGAATATAGGTGGATGTAGGCATGGACTGGCAATCTGTGAGTTCTGGCACATGCCGGAGGGGCTGCTGTACGATGCCATAGAAAGTCACTATTTAGTGGGCTGGTTGGGTCTCTGTGTACTTGAAATGGCAGGGCCTATTTTGACTCCCAGTCCAGACCTGGTTTGGGATCTAAGCAGCTGAGAGGGGTACAGTTCTGAAACCCTTCTCCTTTCCTCCACATATAAAGTATATACAAGGTCCCAGCTTAGAGTCTAACTTCTACTCAAATATCGTAGAGCCTAAAGGTGGCCATACACGGGCCGATAAAAGCTGCTGACAGACCGAGTCGGCAGCTTATTGGCCCATGTATGGGGCCCCCCCCCCCGACGGGCTTCCCCGATCTAGATCTGGCCGAAAGTCGGGCAGATCTCGATCGGATGGGACTAAAAATCCCGTTGCATTGCAGCAGCATCTGTTCGTTGATGTGGTCCCGTGATCGGACTGCCCATTCCCGTTCGTTAGGATCCGATCGTTGGGCCCTAGGGCCCACGATATGATCAGCCAGATATTGCCCATCTCAAGGTGAGCATATCAGAGAGAGATACGCTTGTTTGGCGAAATCGCCAAACAAGCGGATCTCTCTGTGTATGGCCGCTTTTAGACTGATTGTCTGATGTAACCAATGCTCTACGATATTTGAGTAGAAGTAAGGCCGCACGTTGTTACACTGCTGTGAGTACACTGTTTACTATAGACAATGTTGCAACATTCACCTTTCAGGTATAATATACAGAAAACATTTTCAATTGCAAAAAATTCTCTTCCCTGGTCTTAACTAAGAAACAAGACAAATCAGGCTATTAGCATGTATGTTTATAGAACAATACATTTTTAAATATAGTTGTAAAATATAACTTGTCTCTCAGTGTTAAGTAAGTTGAAAATCCTCAATGACCCTCAAATATATAAAATATAAAATATAGACCCACTAAGGTGGGAAGGTGCACAGCGACATCCTCTAATACTCTAGCAGCCCCATTCATACCTGTTTTGGAATAAAGAAACAAGACATGTTTACCTGCGCAGTAGACTGGCTGAGTGAGCAGGGTCGGACTGGGGGGACCGGGGCCCACCGGGACTGCTGGTCCAGGGCCCCCCGCCCCCCTACTGTGCCGCTCGAACGCCGCCACTTCTCGCGCTGATGTGCAAGCGGTGATGCGAAACTTTTTAAAAATGTTATACTATTAGAGGGGGTCTGGCCCGGCGGGGGCCCATGAGGGTCGGGGCCCACCGGGTTTTTTCCCGGTGTCCCGTCGGGCCAGTCCGACACTGTGAGTGAGTAACCGGACTGAAAACCACTGAAGTTTGAAGCAGAATGGCCTGCAAATTCAAATCATTGAAGTTCAAAATGTATGAAATTTAGCAAATATAGTTTTTTTTTTTTTACTATTTTTACCCTCAAAGTAAAATCCTTCGACTTGGAATATCGAAGTCGAAGGATTTACCGCAAATACTTCGTTAGATGTAAAAACCTTTGAATCGAATGATTCGTGGGATTTTAATCAAACGATAAAACGATTTTTCTTCGATCAGAAATAGCTTAGAAAACTTATGGGGAAGGTCCCCATAGGCTAACATTTTAGCTCGGTAGGTTTAAAGTGGCGAAGTATGTAGTCAAAGTATTTTTTAAAGAGACAGTACTTCGACTATCGAATGGTCGAATAGTCGAACGATTTTTAGTTCGAATCGTAGTCGAAGGTCGAAGTAGCCTAATCGATGGTCGAAGTACCCAATCGAAATTCGAAGTTTTTTTTATTCGAATCCTTCACTCGAGCTTAGTAAATGTGCCCCTAAGTATTCTATATTATAGGAGCAGTCCAGGGTTTGCCCCTAGTTCCTTATTAAAGTGCATTTGCTAAGGATTACTTCTCCATAGAACATTATGATCTCCTGCATGACAGCACGTTGGATTTGAGCTGTCTAAGCAAAAGCTTCTTTAGGGACACCTATGACTCACGCTGTTCTCTGGCAGCGCACAGTGAAGGTGAGTCACTCCCCACAACATAACTGCTCAGTGTGGCTCAGCACATAGAACTGCAGAAACGAGCTCCAGTTTAATTGGATGAAATTCAGAACCAGTTCAAAGCCAACATGTATGGCAGTAGTTTCCATAGTCTGATAAAACCCAGATGACATTGTTTTGGAAGGAAGTGATATGTGGTGACTGTTATCATACGCATTAAGTAATAAGCATCAATGCCACATATTTATTAGACAATTTGGGGTGTATTTATTATTCTGTGTAAGAAAACAGAGGGATAATACACTACACATTGCCAGGTTTCATTGTGGAAAAAATGGCATAAAAAAATGGCTTGATTTTTTTTCACCTGTTTTTTGTTGGAGTGACTTCTCTAAAATAAGAGCATGAAATCTGGAGTTCACATGGTGGAAAACTACACACACTTTGATCAATTCGCCATTTATTTTACACAGCTTTTTACACCGTTTTTTTTTTCCAGTGAATTTCGTATTACATAATAAATATGCCCCTTTGTGTAGGGGTTTTTTGAAATGAGTGTGATATTGTTTACAGTTAAAGGGATACTGTCATGGGAAAAAAAATTCAATACGCATCAGTTAATAGTGCTGCTCCTGCAGAATTCTGCACTGAAATCCATTTCTCAAAAGAGAACAGATTTTTTTATATTCAATTTTTAAATCTGACATGGGGCTAGACATATTGTCAATTTCCAAGCTGCCCCCAGTCATGTGACTTGTGCTCTGATAAACTTCAATCACTCTTTACTGCTGTACTGCAAGTTGGAGGGATATCAACCCCCTTCCTTTTCCCCCCCAGCAGCCAAACAAAAGAACAATGGGAAGGTAACCAGATAACAGCTCCCTAACACAAGATAACAGCTGCCTGGTAGATCTAAGAACAACACTCAATAGTAAAAACCCATATCCCACTGAGACATATTCAGTTAGGGCTATTCCACACGGGGAGATAGCGACGCGTTTGCGGTCGCGGCGACAAAGCGCCGCGACAGTCGCCACGACCGGCGCAGGCGACAGTTTTGTATGGGCGCCTATGTAAAAACGCCTGTGCTAAATTAACCACACAAGGCGATGCGCTTTTCAACAGTCGCCTGAAAATGCCTCGCCAGGCTTTTTCAGGCGACTGTTGAAAAGCGTATCGCCTCGTGTGGTTAGCACAGGCGTTTTTACATAGGCGCCCATACAAAACTGTCGCCTGCGCCGGTCGCGGCGACTGTCGCGGCGCTTTGTCGCCGCGACCGCAAACGCGTCGCTATCTCCCCGTGTGGACTAGCCCTTACATTGAGAAGGAAAAACAGCAGCCTGCCAGAAAGCATTTCTCTCCTAAAGTGCAGGCACAAGTCACATGACTGGGGACAGCTGGGAAATTGACAATATGTCTAGCCCCATGTCAGATTTCAAAATTGAATATAAAAAAATCTGCTTGCTCTTTTGAGAATTGGATTTCAGTGCAGAATTCTGCGGGAGTAGCACTATTAACTGATGTGTTTTGTAAAAACATGTTTTACGATGACAGAATCCCTTTAAAGTAAAAATTTAAATCAGACGTTTTCTCTCTAGTGTTTGGACAGTACGTAACTAGAGGGGGACGGGCCCTGGTGCGTGACGCGCAGCCGGGCCCCCGCCCCCCTCCGTACGGCCTGCATTAAAGTGGTGCGCGGGCTGTCAGGGGGGCCCTGAGGGGGCCGCTCGCACCCCCTGCTCCCACGATAGTTCCGCCACTGTGTTTGAAAACACTGGAAGTCTGAAGGAAGATTGCTATGCCATTTAACATCACACTTTGCATTTCATGACACTTTGGAATGTCAGGCTTCTGTATCATTCAAGCTAGTGGGAAAACTTTAAATAAGAAGGAAAGCTATAAGTACTGCACTGATAACAAGGGCAAGTCAGCTTGTGATGCTTGGGCCATTTTTGCTGTATTTATTTCTAATCAGCCTTATATTGTGACATTTCTATTCTATGGAGCAGATTTACTAAGCTCGAGTGAAGCTTAGTCGAATTCAATCGAAACGAATGATTCGAACGTTTCGAAGTAAAAATCATTCGACTATTCGTTCGACTATTTGATAGTCAAAGTACTGTCTCTTTAAAAAATACTTCGACTTCATACTACGCCACTTTAAACCTTCCGAGCTGCAATGTTAGCCTATGGGGACCTTCCCCAGCACTTTTCTAAGTTTTATTTTGATTGAATAAAAATCCTCGAATGATTTTTATTCAATCGAAGTATTTGAGCTGAAATTCTTCGAATTCGGGTTTATTAAACCTCGAAATTCGACCCTTGATAAATCTGCCCCTATGTGTACTGTATATTGTGACATTTCTATTCTATGTGTACTGTATATTGTGAGTCAATCCCTAAACTCAGTAAGTGACAGCAGCACAGAGCATGTGCAGTGAATCAGCAGAAAAGAAGATGGGGAGCTACTCGGGCATCTTTGGAGACACAGATCTTTACTGCTACGGGCTGTGGTTGCCTTGGGCTGGAATAACTGTATGTTGTACAACATATTTTATGGTTTCTTCTGTGTCCTTGAATTCTCTTAAATTTTTGACCACCTGGCAACTAATATGCCTCGCAAGATCCCATCCAGTTCCAATGAAGAGCAGGCTGCATATTGCACAATAAGCACTGCCTCTGGATAGTGAGGGATAGGCAAGGGTGGAGGTGAGGACCTGTAGCACTAACACTCAGTCAAGGCAATCTCTGCTCCTAACATGGAGCTAGTAATGGAGATTTAAAACTCATGCTAGTATGTCACTAGGGGAGACATAGGCACTAGGCAAAAATAGCCACTAATTGCATCCTGTTCAGTAACATTTACATTTGTTTATAATATGGAAGGATATACAGTTTTTTCCTTTTTCTATAGGAACCACACTAGTGGCCCTGTGGACATTGCTATAAAATATGTGCTGCAGTCTCCTCCTTGCTGTATTCCAATGCACATTTCATAATCCCTTCCAATTATTTAATTCTATCCCATAATCCAACCATATCCCTTATCATTGCTGGGGAACTATTTACACTGCCTTTTTTACTAGTGATGGGCGAATTTATTCGGCAGGCGGGAATTTGCGCCGAATTCCCGCCGGCGTCCAAAAAAATAAGGACGCCAGCATCCGTTTTTTGGACGCTGGCACAATTTCGCCAAAGACAGACGTCGGCATCAAAAACGAGACACCGGTTCCGTTTTGCGAATTTTTTATCGTTTTGCGAATTTCGCTGGAAATTTGCAAATTTTTCGGCTAAGTAAAACGCCCCAAATTCGCCCATCACTATTTTTTACCCTATTTGATAAAATATCAAGTTATTGGTGTCTATAGGGCCAGCTACTGTCTAACAGCTGTACTTGCATATAGTGTTTCCCTTCCTTTGCACTGTTTTAACAATTCTTTTCTAGCCAACATGGTTTCTTTAATCCTCTTGTTTTAATAGTTTTTAGTGGCACTTAAGCTAGTGCCAAAGTTTTAAGGGCTGGAAGTCACAGAGAGTTATAAATACTGAATAGGTCATTGAGAGTTATGGACACTGAACGGTTTTGTAGGTACTTACAGTGGAGCTGCCTATATAAAACAATATTTGTGTTGCCCTTTGAGACACTAGCAATTTTCCAGATTTGTTTCACCATAAACTCAAATGCAACATTCTATAAATCTTCAGTACTTTTTCCTGACATGATCTTCAATGAATAATATTTACTTTTATGGCAAATCAATAACCATTTTACTTTAATAGTTGTTGTCATGAGCAAGCATTCGCTGCATTTCCTTTTGCTGTTACCAGGCATGAATTGACTCCAGTTTTAGGCTGGCTTCCTTTCTACACTGCTGCCTATAAATTACTCAATATATTTTATACCTTCTTACAGGCAACATAGATCTGAAAAACCTTATATATCATGTCTAGAATTGAGTTTTAAAATCTCAATCTCTGATTGCAATTTGCATTTTGTGGCCTCTGGTCTACACAAAAACCCAGATTTACTAAGCTGACTAATGTTAGCGAACATTCACCAGCGTGACGTAATTTTGTTACTTTGCCGATTTACTAACGGGCGCTGCCGTAACTTCGCTAGCGAAAGAGATAGACTCTAGTGGTAATTCGCTCCCTTACGCCTGGTGAAGTTGCGTCTGGCGAATGGACGTTACTACGTAAATTCACTAAGATGCGGATTTTACTGAACGTTACCTCTTGCGCCAGACTTGCCTTCACCACCTCAGACCAGGCGAAGTGCAATAGAGTAGATAGGACTTCCTCAAAAAATAGTTGAAAATTTTTCTAAGTCCCAAAAAACGCTGGCGTCTTCAGGGTGATAGGCTGCAAAAGATCGTAAATTTTTTCTGGGGTACCCGGCTTCCCCCCTATATTGCCTAACATATGTCACATAAACTATACACTGGGCTCATGTGTAGGGCAATATAACAACTTTATTTTATTTTATTAAGGTTTCCCGGGTTTGTGTAATGTAATGTATTTACATATTCGTCCATTCAATTTTAACTTCCCGCCGGATGCAAATTAGCCAAAGCTAGCGCAACTTCGCTTCTCTTGCCGCAGTAATGCTAGTGCAACTTCGCCAGCGTTCGGCGCCCTGGACGCAACTTCGGATTTGAGTGAATTAGCGTTGTCCAGGCGAATCTACGCCCTGGCGAAGTGTTGCAATGTGAGCGAAGCGGACGCTAGCGCAAATTCGGTGCTTAGTGAATCTGCCCCAGGGAGAGAACTATGTCTATGGGTGCTGGGTTCAGGGTGGGGAACCAATCAGTGGGTAGTATGCTGTTCAGTAAACATCTTATTGGTGAGGAGAGGTCACATTGGACTAGGAGCAGAACCACGAGGCAGTGATTTTATACCGGAAAACTTCCTTTTTACAAACCGAACGAGGACTCTGGGACTGTATGCACTATGTGCCTCATCCCAATTTAACAAATGTGAGTGCAATGCTTTTTAATCTTTTTAATAATTAAACAGTGTTACACTATTGGGCTTTTCTATTTTTAACTCCTGTTTGGAGTATCTGAGAAATTGGAAGGGAGGAAAGAGAAAGAGAGACTGTCTGAAAAATTATTCCATGCAAGAATCATAATGATTGGTCTGTGAGTAGGAATTTCTGCTAATTGGTGACGGCTCTCTGAATATAACCAATCTCTCTCTCTCTCCCCTTTTTTTAAACACACAAATAAGATACCTGTACCTATTTTTAAGGGGAAGTACACAATTGAATTACTTTCCAGCTGCACCACTGTTGTGTTGTGAATTAATATACTACACTATATACAGTAGGTTCCTGATTTCTCTGTTGCCATAGGCGTTGAACTATTTGAATATTGTGGAAACATATAATTGGTTGCCATGGAAAAAACGTTGTTATATTACATATGGGAGAATGTGCCTTACTTTTTTACCGAGCCTCTGCAGCTCACTTATGTTTATTTTTTAAGACAATTGCAAATAAAACATTTGCTAATGAATATATACTATGGGGCAGAATTATCAAGGGTCGAATTTAGAGTTTATTGGAGTCTATAAAAACTCCTTTAAACTCCCATAAACTTGATTTTCGAGTAAAAAATTACCAATCGGAATTTTTGAAAAAAAATACAGGTTTTTAAATTAAGTGAATGGGAACGACCCACAAACTCAAATCAAATTCGAATCGAATGCGATTTGAAATTGATTCTGAAAAATTTGATTTTCAGAATGCCACCAAACAACTCCCAATTGATTCCAAGACGTCCCCCATAGGCTAAAACAGCAATTCGGCAGGTTTAAAGTGGCGAATAGTTGAATTTGAATTCTTAAAGGACCAGTAACACCAAAAACTGAAAGTGTTTTAAAGTACTGAAAATATCATGTAGTGTTGCCCTGCGCTGGTAAAACTGATGTGTTTGCTTCAGAAACACTACTATAGTTCATATCAACAAGCTTCTGAGTAGCAATGGCGGAAATTGAAAAACGGCTATATGGCACAGGATACATAATGGATAACAGATAACATTATGTTCTACAGAGCTTATCTGCTATCTGCTGTGTAACTTGAGCCTTTTCTCCTTTGAATGGCTGCCCCCATTGCTACACAGCAGCTTATTTATATAAACAATAGTAGTGTTTCTGAAGCAAAAACAGCAGTTTTACTAGTGCAGGGCAACATTACATTATATTTTTATTACTTTAAAAGAATTTCATTTTTTGATGTTACTGGTCCTTTAAAGGGCCAGTACATGATACATTTCGAATTTTTAAATTTGAAATTCAAATTTTCACTTCGACCCTTGATAAATCTGCCCCCAAATGTTGATTTGGCCACTGTTACCCATAGACTGATAAGTATGCCAAGGATTTTATGGATACATTCTGGTAAGCGCAGGTTACAATATTAACAATAATCCCAACTTTCTCTGCAGTGAATCTTGGTGCCTCAGAGCACCTGAGCTTGCACCCCATCTCTTCCAGTACCAAACACTAAGGGGCCTATTTACTAATTGATTTTTTTCTGGTCGAGTTTTTAAAGGGGGAAAACTCGACTCGAGTTTTTGAGAAGCAAATTGAAAAAGTTGAACAATACAAATTGTTGCACAATTTTTTTTCGCACTAATTTTATTCAAGAATAATTATTTGTAAATTAAGGGGATTTGGGTATGGGAGTTTAGTTGAATTTTTTTTAACAATGTGAGAAAAAGTTGAGTTTTAGAAAATAGGTCTCCCAGGGTCCATTGCTGCTACAGATCACAAATAAGCCACTTCTACACTGCTCGCAGTGCTCAAACTGGACTTTGGTGAACACTAGTCCCTAGAGGATTGTAGCTACAGGTAGTGGACCCATCTCTGAGAAAGATAACCAATCAGCGGGCTACTAGCTGAGGAGAAGCTGTACCAACATAAAATAGTCATGTAGTCGATAACGTTCCTATGAAGTCTCTGACATTTCTCAAGAGTCAAGACATTTGTGTCTTGAAAAAAACATACAACCAAATCCATTTGTAATTAGAATTCTATGAACCAAAAATCACTGATCACTTTAAGAAGACTCCAATCCTTCTAAAAAAACCCCACCACATTTGGCACACTGTGGTCTTCAGTGGAGGAAAATTAGTAAAGACGCTAATTAAGCAGTGCACAGATTCAGTGACTGATCACACAACATATTGCCATGGATTATTAAGTCTGCTTTTTATATTAACATGTGTAAAAGGGTAAGTAGTACAGATGGAGCACAATTCAGAGCACCATCTGGCTCACATTTTGCAGAACACTTTTTTTTGAGCTAGTTACTGAAGGCAGTGAGCTTAAATTGGTGTGTGAAAGAAGTCAATAACAGAGTTCCCTACAGCCCCTACAATTTAAAGTTGAATGAAAGCTTAGCAAAGGAATAGGCTGGTTTATAATGTATCATGAGTATAGCACTTACTAAGACCACACTAGTGTTATATCAGATATATTTAAGTAAAGACCCATGCCTTTGAAGATGCCACCACAGTTTAACTCCATGCTAAGCCATCTTATTGTGCTCAGAGGTTTTGCCACAAAGAGGGTATCAAGTTAAAGGTCACCCTCAGAGGAGGGAAGAGAAATATCTGGATTAAAAAATTGGCACCTTTTGGGGCAGAGACACATGTGGAGATTCGGGGAGATTTAGTCACCCGGCGATAAATTGCCTCTCCTTCGGGCGACTCATTTTCATGAAATGCCTTCCCGCCGACAATATAGATTCTGTTTTCCGAAGTCACCCGAAGATGCCTCACGAGGAAACTTCGGGCGACTTTGAAAACGAAGTGCTCAGAGTGCCACCCCACTGGCGATTTGGATTCTAGCTAGCGGGAAGGCCGTTCGGGGAGTTAGTAGCCTGAAGAAGAGGCAATCGAAAGACGGGCGACTAATCTTTCCAAATCTCAGCATGTGTCTCTGCCCTTAAACTAATTGTACATGAATATTTAAAGAGTCATGGATTGCACTATGTCCTGAAACGACAGGAAATGTCAGCCTCGCTGTGTTTGTGCATGTTAGCTCCAGGTGCTTTGGTTTAGCTAATAACAATGGCTTCAGATAGCAATCTAGATTTTGATTGTAGATGTGTTTGTGGACTTTTTACACAGAAATTAGTAAAACTCCACTGGGCCAAGTTTGATTTGAATGCTTGAAAATTGTGTGCAAAGTGATATCTAAATGCAACATCTCAGAAGGGAGGAGAGATGGAATAAATGGTTGGTAAACACAATGGAACAAGAGCTTTATGCAAATGCTGCTTTGTAACTGTGTATTTGTTTATGTGCTTTTCTATTGTCTAGTGATTTGCTTAATATGTGTTGCTTTTCGTCCATGTCATAGTCATATATTCCTATGAGCTCACGTCTATTATAATTGTTTTACATATTATAAAAAAAGTCCACGCCACCAATAACTTTTTAAATAACATCTGTTTGTGTATTGCAAATAATCATTTGTATTGCCACCGTTGTACTGATAGAGACGAAGAATTGAATATAAACATTTTACATTGTATTTAGAAAATCACTAGATAACCTTTGCCTATTAGCAAAAATAATTCATTACTCTAAGAAAAAAGATGAAAACAGTCAAAATCAAGCCATTCATTATAAGATTAAAACCTTGTTACAGTAAATCCATTTCACAAAGCATCGGCAAGTATAATGTTTCTCATGTGAGATGCATATATTTGAATGCCTTGCGGCTAAGCCAGGCTTACAAAACAACACTGGACTGGGCTTCTACTTCTTAACACCTTCATCAAAAAAAATCTGCTTTACCCTCAAGGAAGTTTGCTAGCCCTTTATTACACATAATATAACCGTTCTTGGCTCTCCAGCTTTAGCCCTATACCCAGCTGGTCACAGAGTTGCAGTGGAAATCAATACCCATTTATATTCCCTTAAGGTGGCCATAGACGTAGAGCTCTGCTCGTTTGGTGATGTTGCCAACAAGCAGACCTCTCCCCGATATGCCCACATTGAAGTGGGCGATATTGGGCTGATCTGATCACAGGCCCAACGATTGGATCATAATGCAACCGATACGGTGGTCGCTTCGTGGGACCGCATAACCGCAAAGATGCGGCCGCGATCCAACGGGATTTTCTTTCAGCCATATATCGATCAGGGAACCCCGTCGGATGGCCCCACACACGGGCCAATAAGCTGCCGACTCGGTCTGTCAACAGCTTTTATCGGCCCGTGTACGGGAGTCTTAAGGAAAGGAATGGTCATTTTGGGAATGCAACCAAGCAATAATACAATTAGCCTTGCTGAAGCTCCAGATATGTGACAGACCAAAAGGTCTGGTCTGTTAGAGCATTTTCAAAACTGTACATCTCAAATATCCACCAATTGTCTTAATAATTTAAAATTTCTCAGTTCTGCAACAAAGGCAAACTCCCTACCTCTAGTTAGCTGCACTGTCATGGAGAAAAGGACTGCATGAACCGCATCCCTAAAATTAATATGTGTTCTGCTGTAATAAAGTACCTAGGCATAATGGGTATATTCATATTGTTACACACTGATTAATACCCATCCCACTGCTGCTGTAATTGGCCGTTATGTGCAGACCATCATCTTTTTCATTGGTAGATACAACCCTTAACTTAATTATAGTTATTCATACACCCTGAACCCTATCAGAATAGCACAACATGTATTAGTGGGTACATGCAGGAATGTGAATGGAGGCCATGCAATACATGACAGTAATACCCTGTGAGCTGCAGATTAATATCATAAATAGGGGTCTGTAAAATAAAGAAGAACTGAATAAAATCATGATGGGAGGAAGGAAATGATGCATTGGGCAATATAGAGAGTTTATTGTTATTGCTGATAACACCCATCACTTAACGCCCCCCATACACGGGCCGATAAAATCTGCTGAAATGCCAAGCCGGCAGCTTATTGGCCCGTGTGTGGGGCCATCCGACGGGCGTCCCTGATCGATATCTGGCTTTAAATCGGCCAGATGCCAATTGGGCAGGGTAAAAAATCCCATCGGATCGCGGGCGCATCTGTTCGTTGATGCGGTCCCGTGATCCAACTGCCCGTATCGCCTCCAAGGGCCCATGATCAGATCAACCCTTTTAAAAGGCCAAACGAGCGGACCTCTCTGTGTATGGCCACCTTTAGTGTTTAGTTTGCTAGGATACAGCAGTTGCCACAAACAACTGAATTCATGAACTGTGCCCACCCAGGTTTCCAATGTTATTCATAGGAGACATATAATGCTTTAGAATCATGTTTACAAATATGCAGTATCTATTTTTGGTGATATTTCTTTAATAAAGACATTGTTCCTGGATTTGTTTTCCTGATAAAACATGACCTGGTAACCAAAATGCACAGGACCTGGGGTTTTCCAGATAATGGATCTTTCTGGAGTTTCATACCTATAAAATCTACTAGAAAATCATGTAGGCATTAAATAAGAAGGTAAATAATTAAAAAAACAATAAAAAAAGAAAAAATGAAGGCCAATTGAAAAATTGCTTAAAATGATCCATTCTATAATATACTAAAATTTAATTTAAAGATGGAACACCCCTTTAATGATATCATAGTTTGGATGAAGTACAAGGAATTGTTTTATTATTACAGAGATAAAGGATTTTTTTTTTTAAAAAAACTTGGATTACTTGGATAAAAATTGAGTCTATGGGAGACGGCCCTTCCATGATTCTGAGCTTTTAGGATAATGGGTTTCCAGATCCCATACCTGTAACAGTAAACTGCTGGGCTTATTTACTACAGAATGAACAAAATGAAATTGCTTTGCTTCGACCAACCATTAACTTTTATCTGAACAGTTACTATAATAAAACCATAGGTCTGACATTTAATGAGGCTATCTGGTCTTTTCTTTTATAAGGTTAAAATGGTAAATGCCCAGAAATAATTTATATATCTGTGATGCCCATATAACAACATGACGTGGGTTATCATGTGATTTGTGTCTAAATCTTTTTTTTTTTTTACTGTTTTTTTTTGTTTTTTTACTGTTTAAAATATTTTATTTTTATATTAAACAAATGAAATCAAAATGTGTCTAAATCTTAATGTTCAGAAATGAACTGATCTGTGACTGTTTAAAGCCGTGTTTAAATAAGGATTATATTAAGTTGTGAATTACGTTGTATATACCTAGCAATGACCTTAACTGTTATTAGTTATACTATTAAAAAATGCAAACATTTATTTAAAGTGCAACACATCTAGGGACAGCAAACTCAAGCAAACAAAGAACACAGAAACAAAGCAAAATAGAGCCATAATGCATCAGCTACATGTTATATCACATTTATATTTAAAAAAAGACGTGGTTGAAAGAAAAGAAAAATGCATTATGGAAGAGATTGTGCTATAAGCCTACTTATTCTGAAATGAAATCCACCCAGAACTGAACTATTGTTGGCCAGTAAAGAAGTGCTCATAGAAAGCTATCTCTTTTCTGCTGCAAATCCCTAAAGGACCAGAAACACCAATACAACTTATTTATTTGAAATATTATACAATTTAATTCTGTCCAATATGTAAAATGTATTGGTGAACTGATTTTGGCTTTATAGCCATGTTTCTTATCTTACTCATGGTAGACATCAGATTCCCTACAAAATTAAAGCTGTTTTTAGTTAAATATGTCTTCTAGATATGAAAATACTCATTGCTTGCTCTTACCTTGTCTTTACCAGTAGTCAGTGCCAGAAATTTTCACCAAGATCACGGATGCAGAAAAAAGCAAACCTGTTATTCTACTACCATAATGAGAATAACAGCACACTCTTCCTTAGTTCAGCAAAAGCTATTGAGGAAAAAATTGGCTGTATTTAAACTAGTGAAGGTGCATGTACAATTTGACACATTGTCCCAGGGAGCGATGAAAAAGATGCAAGTGTTTATTTATGAGCAACTCATACTGATGACTACATAATTGTGGCTTTTAGCTTGCCTTATACTTGCATCTACCCCTGGTTCTGTGCAAGTTTGGTTTGCACCCTTGCACACAGTTGCATCTTTGTTTGCAAATCTAGCACAAGGTGCAAAGCAGAAACTATGGGTCTTATGTACTTAAAGGAACAGTAACAACAAAAAATGAATATGTTTTAAAGGAATGACAATATAATGTATTGTTGCCCTGCACTGGTGAAATTGTTGTGTTTGCTTCAGAAATACAAATATAGTTTAAATAAACAAGCTACGGTGTAGCCATGGGGGCAGCCATTCAAGCACAGGATACACAGTAGATAACAGATACCCTCTTAAGAATCTCATTGTATACTACAGAGCTTATCTGTTATCTGCTGTGTATCCTGTGCCTTTTGAACTTTTTCAGCTTTGAATTGCTGACCCCATGGCTACACAGCAGCTAGTTTACTAGGGATGCACCGAATCCAGGATTCGGTTCGGGATTCGGCCTTATTCAGCAGTATTCGGATTCGGCCGAATCCTTCTGCCCTGCCGAACCAAATCCGAATTTTAATTTGCATATGCAAATTAGGGACGGAAAGGAAATTGCGTGACTTTTTTTCACTAAACAAGGAAGTAAAAAATGTTACCCCTTCCCACCTCTAATTTGCATATTAGGATTCGGATTCGGTTCGGTATTTGGCCGAATCTTTCGCGAAGGATTCAGGGGTTCGGCCGAATCCAAAATAGTGAATTCGGTGCATCCCTGTTGTTTACATAAATTATAGTAGAGTGAAGCAAACACACCAGTTGTACCAGTGCAGTGCAACAGCACATTATATTTTCATTACTTTTAAAAACTTTCATTTTTGGTGTAACTGTTCCTACCAATATGTACCAATATGTTTGGCACCCCTCTGTAAATCCAGTTAATATGTTTATCCCTAGCCTGTGCTAGATTTGTTACCCAGTCAACCCCTTGGCCCAAGTCTGGGCCAAGGGGTTGACCGGGGAACAAAACGGGGCAGGCTATTTTATTTATTTTTCCCCAGACCAGTCCATATTTTTAGTGCACCAGTTCAGGTATAAAACGAGGTGATTTAATTGACTGAGGGGGGCGGGCTAATAATTTAACTGTAACCCCACCCTGTGAATTACTCCAGATGTGCCTGTGTGTGATATTCATTAGGCACATGATATTCATTGGTACCTAATAAATATCAAGCTAGTAAGGAGCATGCATGTGAACACCCATGGACCTCCCACATGACGCTCTATGCCCTTGCCATAGGGTCCTAGTTTATTCATTCAGGCCCTCATATTTTATTGCTTATACAACTTGGAAAGACTTGGCTAGTCAGGCTTTGTGTGCTCAGTGCTGTTGAGATAAAAATCTCAAGATCCAAATAAGTGGAGATAGGGATGTCAGAAAACTCTTTAAATCATATTTATATAGAAAATATTACGCTCACTACAAAAGTGTTTTTATTTTAAGTATAAATATGTTTGCACAATATTTACGTCATGTAGTATTCAAATCCAATATTTGCATGAGACCCTAGAAGCTGCAATTTAATGGGATACTGTCATGGGAAAAAATTGTTTTCAAAATGAATCAGTTAATAGTGCTGCTCCAGCAGAATTCTGCACTGAATCCATTTCTCAAAAGAGCAAACAGATTTTTTATATTCAATTTTGAAATCTGACATGGGGCTAGAAATATTGTCAATTTCCCAGCTGCCCCAAGTCATGTGACTTGTGCTCTGATAAACTTCAATCACTCTTTACTGCTGTACTGCAAGTTGGAGTGATATCACCCCCTCCCTCCCCCCCCCCAGCAGCCAAACAAAAGAACAATGGGAAGGTAATCAGATAGCAGCTCCCTAACACAAGATAACAACTGCCTGGTAGATTTTAGAACAACACTCAATAGTAAAAACCCATGTCCCACTGAGACATATTCAGTTACTTTGAGATGGAAAAACAGAAAGCATTTCTCTCCTAAAGTGCAGGCACAAGTCACATGACTTGGGGCAGCTGGGAAATTGACAATATGTCTAGCCCCATGTCAGATTTCAAAATTGAATATGAAAAAATCTTTTTGCTCTTTTGAAAATTTCAGTGAAGAATTCTGCTGGAGCAGCACTATTAACTGATTCATTTTGAAAAAATGTTTTTTCCCATGACAGTATCCCTTTAATAACAGATTGTAGATCGATCCCTGTTCCAATAGGCAGATTCCATAACTTGGCACTTTCAGCTATTGTGGAACTAATGAAACATACAAATGGATGGCAGAAAAATAACTAGTATATTTCATGTTGTTACAGATTCAAAAAAGCCAGAAGTCACATTTGGTCATGCTTGTCATTTTCATAACCTTGAGATAATATTTAATTTCTGAGGCAATGTATGGATGGATCAAACTTTATCTAGACATTCGGCTCAGATGGCTCAACTTGCCCCACAATTTTAACCCAGTAAATAGATCAACACACCTTCTCTCCTGTTGAAATAAATGTTGCTTTGCTGTGGTGTCCCACGTGAGTCCTGTGATAGCAAAACCGAGTCCTTCATTTAGAGACATGTAGAATAAATACTGCCATGGTGATCTGATATTTATTACTGTATGAGCCCAACCCAGCAATGGTTAATCCTCTATTCATGCTGCAGGGTACGAAATTCCTGGGTGCCAACCTGTCTATGGCAACCTAAAATTCTCCAAGGCAGTCACGCAAAATCTTCTTCTAACCTCTGGGACAGGTAATTACATGTGATGTTTTGTCAATGTATTATTTGTTTTAGAAAACCAGATGTTTTTCTCTCTTTCTGTTTTCTCATCCATTTGCTTTTGCCCTTACTATATACTCCTCTTCTCTTCTGTGTTGTGCTACCTACTTCTCCTCTCCCTTTAAACCTTCTCTCTCCCACCCCCCCATCACCCACTCCATAACTTCCACAAAGAATGAAACTGGGGACAGGGGTTTTGCTGTTATGTATCAGCTAAGTATTTTCCTGAATACTCCTGTAAAATATTAAAACATTGGGCTTATTGTTTCAAGAATAACAGAGTTATTCAAACAACTAGTTGTTTTCAGATAGATCGCCAGAAATAACGACTTTTTTCAATGACTTTCTATTTTCTATGTGTGACCGTTTTCCTAATATTGAAGTGTAAAGTGTCATTTTTCACCTTCTAAAGCAGCTCTGGGGGGGGGGTCGCCGACCCATTAAACAATGGATAAATTTAGTTGATACATTTCTTATCTTTGTCCCTGCTGAGCAGAATCTCTGGGTTTTATTACTGCCAGCTGTTAGGGTAAGAGCACACGGGCAGATTCGGAGAGACTAATCACCCCAGCGACAGATCTCCTCTTCTTTGGGGAGACAATCTCCCTAAACTGCCTTCCTGAAGGCTATAATGAAAAATCGCCAGCGGGATGACACTCGCGTCGCTTTGTTTTTCGAAGTCACCTGAAGTTTCCTTGTGCAGCGACTTCGGAAAACGAAGCGCCGTGATTGCCATTCCGCTGGTGATTTTTCATTATAGCCGGCGGGAATGTAGGGAAAGCCAGGGTTGGATTTGACGGGCGGGCGCCCCTTGGCTGCACAGTCCTAGCGCCCGCCCACACTACCTTGCGCTGTTTGAGGAGCACAGCGCGTCCCCAGTGCTCCTTAGAAAGTGGCCAGAGCAGCATGCCACCCATAAAGCTTCGTCCTAATCCACAAATCCGGGCCTGAGTTCGGGGAGATTGTCACCACGAAGAAGAGACGATTTGTCTCCAGGGCGACTAATCTCTCCGAATCTGCCCGTGTGCCCTTACCCTTAGAGAAAGGTGAACAACCCCTTTAATAACTGTATTCCTTACTATGTAGATAAAGGCTGCCATCATGGGGTGCAACATCACTACAGGGAAAGAATTGTCCTCTGGGTGGAGCTTTGAACAACCCACTGAATATGTTGAATATTCGTCTCCATTGTGGTCAAGTCACCAAGAAAGTGTCTGTGGAATGGCAATAGTCTAAAAATGTTGTGCAGAAACAAGTATTGCACACTGTATTAAATATTGCTGATGGTAACTCCATGGTGGTTACATCACCAAAAATGCCCCGGTGGAAGAGCATGGGCCCAAAAATGTTCTGTACAATCCACTTGGGTTTTGTCTCCATTCAGTGAATCTGGGCAATTTCAGTGCATCAGCAAAATAGGGGGGGGGGGTGTTTCACTCTTGGTTGGAGTGTGTATATTAAATTTGCATGTCCTCATGTTCATGCTAATTTTTTAATTTCAAGAACCTCCTTGCTTTACAGTGAGAACAGTGTCTTATTTAAAGTCCTAAAATAACTCTTCTGGTTTTATTATTTTTGTGGAATTCAACTGTAAATAGTTTCAGTTTAATTATTTCAATAACAGTGATGTGCACCAGAAATTCACTGCCCACCTGGTCTACCTGTCAACTTCCTTATATAAAGAAATGTAGTTACTGCATCTAACATGATTCATCATCAAATCATTGATTGGGGCATTAGGTTTTCAGCTAAAAACACAGAACAGAAATGGTTGTCCTTTAAAATGATATTAAATCATTACTGTTCTCAATTTATTCCCTTAAGGACTAAACGTAGAAGCTCTAAGAATCATCCTGTGTGGCTTAATACAGAAGTAAAGAAATTAATGGGAAAGAAGAGAAAGGCATTTATAAACTACAAATCTGTAGGGACAGAAGCTGCATTTAATGAATATAAACACTGTAATAAATGTTGTAAATCAGCAATCCGGAAGGCTAAGAAAAGAAATGAAGAGTTAATTGCGGTGGAGGTGAAAACTAACCCTAAAAAGGTTTTTAAATGTATTAATAGTAAAAAGATGCAGGTTGAGAGTGTTGCTCCATTAAATAATGGTACCAGTATGGTTGTAACAGATACAGATAAGGCAAATGTGTTAAATCAGTTCTTTTCTTCAGTGTATACAATAGAGGAGTCTGGGTTCACAGGCTCACTTAATAACTGCACGAATGGTTCAGCTCAATCTAGTCAGTGGCTGATTCAGGATATAATTCAAAAAGCTTTAATACAAATTAATGTAAACAAGGCTCCAGGGCCTGATGGCATACACCCCCGGGTTCTAAGAGAGTTTAGTTCAATTTTAGATCAGCCCTTATTTCTGATTTTCTCAGATTCACTATCATCTGGTATGGTGCCTATGGATTGGAGAAAAGCTGATGTTATTCCAATATTTAAAAAGGGATTACGATCTCAGCCTGGCAATTATAGGCCAGTAAGCTTGACATCTGTGGTGGGCAAATTATTTGAAGGCTTGTTAAGGGATCGCATTCAAAATTTTGTCCTAATGAATGGCATTATGAGCAACAATCAGCATGGCTTTATGAAGGATAGGTCATGTCAGACGAATTTGATTGCATTTTACGATGTTGTAAGTAAGATTCTGGACAGTGGGGGGGGGCAGTAGATGTGATCTATTTGGATTTTGCCAAAGCGTTTGATACTGTGCCCCACAAACGACTGCTTTATAAACTCTATTGGGTCTATTGGGCTTAATGAAGTCGTTTGCACGTGGATAGGAAACTGGCTACAGGATCGGGTACAGAGGGTGGTTGTTAATGGGACATTCTCTACTTGGAGTAAGGTTCTAAGTGGGGTCCCTCAGGGCTCAGTATTGGGTCCACTTTTATTAAACTTGTTCATTAATGACTTTGGGGAGGATATTATAAGTAATGTATCAGTGTTTGCAGATGACACAAAACTATCCAGCCCAATTAATTCCATCCAAGATGTGGCATCCTTGCAACATGATCTTGACAAACTGGCAATCTGGGCAGCTAAGTGGCAAATGAGATTCAATGTTGAAAAATGTAAAGTCCTGCACCTGGGATGTAAAAATATCCAAGCCACTTATACCCTTAATGGGACTGCACTAGGCAAATCCATTATGGAAAACGACCTTGGAGTCCTTGTAGATGATAAACTTGGCTGTAGCAAGCAATGCCAGTCGGCAGCATCAAGGGCAAATAAGGTCTTGAGCTGTATTAAAAGGGGCATAGAGTCAAGGGAGGAGGGGGTCATTCTTCCACTGTATAGAGCACTGGTAAGGCCCCATCTAGAATATGCCATACAGTTTTGGTCTCCATCACTCAAACAGGACATTATTGTATTAGAGAGGGTACAGAGAAGGGCAACTAAGCTGGTAAAAGGTATGGGAAATCTTAGCTATGAGGAAAGACTGGCCAAATTGGGGATGTTCACGCTGGAGAAGAGGCGCTTAAGGGGTGATATGATGACTATGTATAAATATATAAGGAGATCATATAATAATCTCTCTAATGCTTTATTTACCAGTAGGTCTTTCCAGCTGACACGAGGTCACCCATTACGATTAGAAGAAAAGAGATTCCGCCTAAATATTCGGAAGGGGTTTATTACAGTGAGAGCTGTGAAGATGTGGAATTGTCTCCCTGAATCAGTAGTACAGGCTGATACATTAGATAGCTTTAAGAAGGGGTTGGATGGTGTTTAGCAAGTGAGGGAATACAGGGATATGGGTAATAGCTCATAGTACAAGTTGATCCAGGGACTAGTCCATTTTGGAGTCAGGAAGGAATTTTTCCCCCTCTGAGGCAAATTGGAGAGGCTTCAGATGGGTTTTTTGCCTTTCTCTGGATCAACTGGCAGATAGGATGAACTTGATGGACATGTGTCTTTTTTCAACCTTACTTACTATGTTACAATTGTGTTCAGCTATTACATGTATTTATAGAGTATGGACATTACCCAGCATGGTACACAAGGCTATTCCAAAATGTATACAGTTTAGCAACTGCAAGCTCAGAAAACTCGACCTACACCTGACCCTAATCCAGCGTGCTCCACTCTTTATATACACCATACCATAGTCTACTAAAAAAATCATGTAAACATTAAACAAACCCAATAGGCTGGTTTTGCTTCCAATAAGGATTAATTATATTTTAGCTGGGATCAGGTAAAATCAACTGTTTTATTATTTCAGAGAAAAAGGAAATTATTTTTAAAGATGTAGATTACTTGATTATAATGGAGTCTATGGGAGACAACCTTTCCGTAGTTCTGAACTTTCTGGATAACAGGTTTCCGGATGTCGGATCCCATTCCTGTACTAACAAATCGAGGCAAATTATATTTCGTCTTTGCAACTCTAGGTAGAGTATACAGTATATCTCTCATCAACTGGAACGAATGTCCCAGACTGGTTCTTACATGATGTTACCATAACAGTAAAAAGACACTAAGGGGCAGATTTACTAAAGGGCAAAGTGACTAACGCTGGTGATGATTTGTCAACGTTAGAGTTTTCAGGGACTTCGCAGATTTACTAACGGGCGTAGGCGTCACTTCACTAGCGAAAAAGATAGATGCTAGCGGTGATTCGCACTCTATCGCCAGGCGAATTTTTGCTCTGGCGAATGGACGTTACTCTGTAAATTCACTAAGATGCGGATTTTATTGAACGTTACCTCTTTCGCCAGACTTGCCTTCGCCAGTCCAAAAAATGCTGGCGTCTTTTATTTTTTTCAGAGCCATTTTTGATAGCCAGCAAAAGTCCTTAAATTTTTTTTGGGGTAAACAGGTTCCCCCATACATTTCCTAACATATGGAACATTAAAGGGATACTGTCATGGGGAAAAAAGAAATTTTCAAAATGAATCAGTTAATAGTGCTGCTCCAGCGAATTTTCTGATATGGGGCTAGACATATTGTCATTTTCACAGCTGCCCCAAGTCATGATAAACTTCAGTCACTCTTTACAGCTGTACTGCAAGTTGGAGTGATATCACCCCCTCCCTTTCCCCCCTCCCCAGCAGCCAAACAAAAGAACAATGGGAAGGTAACCAGATAGCAGCTCCCTAACACAAGATAACAGCTGCCTGGTAGATCTAAGAATAACATTCAATAGTAAAAACCCATGTCCCACTGAGACACATTCAGTTACATTGAGAAGGAAAAACAGCAGCCTGCCAGAAAGCATTTCTCTCCTAAATTGCAGGCAAAATCACATAGTTACATAGTTACATAGTTACATAGTTAAATTGGGTTGAAAAAAGACAAAGTCCATCAAGTTCAACCCCTCCAAATGAAAACCCAGCATCCATACACACACCCCTCCCTACTTTTAATTAAAAAATTAACATGACCAGGGGCAGCTGGGAAATTGACAAAATGTCTAGCCACATGTCAGATTCAAAATTTAATTAAAAAAAATCTGTTTGCTCTTTTGAGAAATGGATTTCAATGCAGAATTCTGCTGGAGTAGCACTATTAACTGATTCATTTTGAAAAAAACATGTTTTCCGATGACAGGATCCCTTTAACTATACAGTGGGCTCATGTGTAGGGCAATATAACAACTCTATTGTCTTTATTAAGGTTCCCTGGACTTGTGTAATGTAATGTATTTGCTGCAACAAATACGTCCATTCAATTTTAAATTTCCCGCCATAGAAGAAGACCTCTAACGGAGTTGCGCTAGGCAGAGTTGAACACTAGCGCATCTTCACTTTGATTCGCTCGCATTGCCGAAGCAACGCTAGAGAAATTTGCCACTTCTTCCCAAAATCTAAAGGCCAAAATGACTTTCAGAAAGCAGAGTTTGAAGTGGGTTAATCTCTAGGCTGTGATAAATTAGGACAAAGCAAGGACAGATGCCATTTGTTAAAAAAAAAACAAGAAGAGAAAAAGCACTGTCTGCAATTAAAGCTCACTAGAGAATTAAACAAGTAAATATTTGGCTTCAGGTTCTGCTGATTCCATAAAAACATGAACAATATACTAATATAGTGTTTGTTGTGTCACCAGATTATCCTCAATTCTGTTGCACGGTAGAAGATTTGACCCTTCATTGTCATTTTCATCTAAATCACAAATCATCAGCACTATATCACAATTTTATAGAAAAAGATTCTTTATATAGGTTAAAGTGGTTATTCTCTCCAGCATGAGTATTTAGCTAAAAGTAAAAAAAAACGGAGTGCTGTATGATGTGCTTTTAAATGCTCGTATTATCCCGAGGCCAGAGCTTCACACAAACAACATATGCTAATTGCCTTTGCTGTTGATAAATGATTCTTTCTACCGTTCCTTCTAGGATTTATTTAACAGATCACCAGACAAATGTTCTATAGTTATATTTACATTTCTGCTGGAGGGTAATTGCAAAACGCTGTCACTTCATATTCTAAGTTTGATTTATTTTCAGTGTTTTTATATGAGAAACAACTTTTCCATGCTGCAGTGTCTATCCTTTCAACTGCATAATTTCCCCAAACTAATAGCGAGATGAAAGGAACGGTTACACCAAAAAACAAAAGTGATTTAAAGCAATGAATAGATAATGTCCTGTTGTGCTGCACTGGTAAAACTGGTGAGTTTGCTTCAGAAACTCTACTATAGCTTATATAAACAATATGGGGTAGATTCACTGAAGGGCAAAGGGGCAGTCACTAGCAAAAAATTAGTTAGAAATAGTGATGGGTGAATTTATTCGCAAGGCGCTAAATCAAGGCGAATTTGCGTGATTCGGCGCCAGCGAATAAATTCGCGAAACGCCCGCGAAAATTCGCCCGAAAAAATTAGTCAAAACGAGGCGCCGTTTCGCAAATTTTTATTTATTTTTTGCCGAAGCGAAACGGCGCAAATTCGCCCATCTCTAGTTAGAAATCGAATCCGCAGGGACATCTCCAATTCACTAACAGGCGCAAACGACAATACTCTAGCAAACGGGACCGTCACTAGCATTCATTAACACTCTATCGGCAGGAGACTTTTCGCTTAGACGAATGATCCGCAAATTCAGTAAAGTGCAGATTTTACTGAACGTTACCTCTTTCACCAGAGTTGACTTTGCCACCTCAGACCAGGCAAACTGCTAAAATGAAGCGAGATCTTCCTCAATCTTCTGTCAGTTAAAACATATCCTGTCTGCCGAAAACGCATTAAAGTTTAAAAAAAAAACGCTGGCGACTTTTCCTTTTTTAAGTGGAATTGCCTTCAAAGTCCTAACTTAGACTTTTTTTGGCTTAACATTTTTCCCCAGACATTTGAGAACATATGGAACATAATATTAACTCTTTTGTCTTTATTAAGGTTCCTTGGACATTAGTAATAAAAAGTGGTAACTTCAAGCATTTGCACCATCTCTAATAAAGACGTCCATACAACTTTAATGTACCCGCCCAATTCAAATTGACTTAAGCGTAAGATGTCTAGTGAATTTTCGCTAGGCACAAACGAATGCTAGTGCATCTTCCTTATGAAATGCTCGCACTGCCGAAGTAACTCTAGCAAAAAGTCGCCAGCGTTCGACGCCCAGATGCAACATATTAGTGAATGAGCATTGTGGTAGCAAATTTGCGCCTGGCGAAGTGGTGCGAGGTTTGTGAAGCGGTCGCTGTCGACAATTCACCCTCTAGTAAATCTACCTCCATGCTGTGTAGCCATGGGAGCACTTATTCAAAACATCATTTTGCCTCTTTATAGGTCCCTTTATAGAGCCTCACCTTGAGTATGCAGTGCAGTTTTCGGCTCCAGTTCTTAAGAATGATATAATGAGCTGGAAAGAGTGCTGAGACGTGCAACTAAACTGGTTGGTGGGATGGAAGATTTAAATTATGAGGGTCGGGGTTGTGCATGATGGGTCTAAGGCACATGGTAAAATCCTTACTTGTATGCAACACTGTATTTAGATCTGGTCTGTAGTGATAAACTCTGAGGCATGAGATTAAAACAAATTTTCCACCAAACTTTGAGTCTCACTCCCCACCGGCTTCAGTGGTCTCTTAGATCTCATTACATTTAGATATACAGTACTGTATATGCTTCTGTTCTCCTGTTTTTTGGGTAGTGATCTCTCACTCCTACCGCCAGCACCTCTCTATTACCCTCAAAAATACAAGATACAGAAGCAGTTGTGCGCTGCCGTGATATTGACACAAGGTCCCTGCTTAATTTATACTCACAGGATCCTCCAGATACAGTCGCGTGTTGGTACTTATTCGCCGTATAATCCTGATTGCAGTCCCATCTGTTGCCTCCTGTTCCACTGCTCCATGCTCACCGCTTCACTTCCTGTACCCTTCGTCTCAACTACGGATTCTCAGTTGGGTCAGTCAGTGAAGTCCAAGAGTTGTGGGCTAGGAAATCTTTTCTAACAACAGGGATATCTCCCAGTTGCTAGAAATGATTTCCCAACTCACAGCTCTTGGACTTCACTGATTGACCCATGTGAGAATCCATACAGTAGCGTAACTACCGGGGGAGCAGGGGATGCAACTGGGCCGGGGGTCGCACCACCGCAGGGCCCCCGGGCGATGCAGCCGGCAGGAGTCGGCTGCAGCAGCAACGTAAATTCGCACGGACGAGGGTGGGGGGTGGCGGCTGCACCAGGGCCCACCCCCACCTAGTTCCGTTACTGAATCCGTAGTTGAGATAAAATCAAATGATTTGATTTAGCTTTTATTACAATAACAACAGTACACACTTACATTTAAAATTGGAGTTTTTGGCCTAATAAGTTTCGTGATTCTCTCTCAGAGGAACAGCAGCAAATATATCTAAATTGAACAAGATCTAAGAGACACTGAAGCTGGTGGGGAGTGAGAGAGACTCAAAGTTTGGTGGAACAATTGTTGCAGGAGGCGCATACATTTTAAAATTATTTCTGACATTTTGGGGGTGGAATCCTCTGTTGTGTTGCTCATCCGAATATTATAATTGCGCAGGGTAAAAGTTCTTTATGGGATTAAAACACAGAACTGCAAACTGATTGTTATGAGTAATACACACAAATGCTACCTTGGAAGAGGGACACACAATGAGAAATACGAAGTAATTGAAGAAACATACAGTACCTGCACAGTACTCCTTGGGAAACACACTGCAAGAGCCATCAACGCACTTCTGTAGCCAGAAGCCAGCCAAGTATAAGTTATATTACACAGGAGGAATTCCATACCCAAAAATAACACAGTAAATCTAATGCAAAATAAATTCTTGGGATAATGTTTTCCCCCAGTGGCATAGCCAAGTAATGTTATAAAATAGCTAGCTGCTTAATATTAACAACAGTATCAACTAGGACCTGCACAATAAATTCTCCACAGATTTATACTTCTCTGGCTGTGGAGCTATAAATAATTCTAAATGTGCCCATATCTGATATTATTTCTGCATATCATATTCTAGCAGTGCTCCCCGAAACAACTTAGCTGTCGGTTGTCACAGTTGTGACAAAGAGCAAACTCACTCGACAATATACAGCGACCATATTTTTCAAGTGCAGATTAATGTTTTATATTAGGAAGATTAGAACCAATAGCATTAATAAGGGGATTATAATGAACAGTACTAGCACAAGAATGGTTCTCAATGCACAAATGAACAGATTTGCTGATTTTAACAATACACTCTAAGGGGCACATTTACTTAGTTCGAGTGAAGGAATAGAATAAAAAAAACTTCGAATTTCGAATGTTTTTTTGGCTACTTCGACCTTCGACTACGACTTCGAATCGAACTATTCGAACTAAAAATCGTTCGAATATTCAATCATTTGATTCAAAGTACTGTCTCTTTAAAAAAAACTTCGACCCCCTACTTTGCCATCTAAAACCTACCGAACCTGAATGTTAGCCTATGGGGAAGGTCCCCAAAGGCTTTGTAAGGCTTTTTTTTGGTCGAAGAAAAATCGTTCAATCAACGGATTAAAATCCTTCTAATCAAACGGCAAATCCTTCGACTTCGATATTCGAAGTCGAAGGATTTAACTTCGGCAGTCGGATGTCGAGGGTTAATTAACCCTTGATATTCGACCCTATGTAAATCTGCCCCTAAGTGGTTGATTTGTTAGCGTTCACATTTGAATTTTTGCCACAATCTGATTTTTTTTTTTTTTTTTGCACTAAAACCCCTGAATTCCAAATATGCTTTTAAAAACTTGAATGTATGATTCAGTGCAGAAAAATGTATGAATGAATGTAAAATTTTGGCACCTAAAAGCGTCCAAGTTCATGGGGCAAATTTACTAAAAGTGACTAATGCTGGCGAAAATTTGCCAGTGAAGGAGATAGACTCTAGCGCTACTTCACACTAACGCCAGGTGAATTTTCGGTCTGGCGAATGGACATAACTACGTAAATTCACTAAGATGCGGATTTTAATGAACGTTACCTCTTGCACCAGACTTGCCTTCGTCACCTCAGACCAGGCGAAGTGCAATAAAGTAGATAGGGCTTGCTTCAAAAAAAGTTGAAATTTTTTCAAGTCCCAAAAAACGCTGGCGTCTTTTACTTTTTTAAGGGTTATAGGCTGAAAAAGATTGTAGAATTTTTTGAGGGTACCCTCCTTCCCTCCTACATTTCCTAACATATGACACCTAAACAATACGGGGCTGATTCCTTAAGGGTCGAATATCGAGGGTTAATTAACCCTCAATATTCGACCAGGAATTGAAATCCTTCGACTTCGAATATGGAAGTCGAAGGATTTAGTGCAAATTCTGCGATCGAAAGATCGAAGGATTATTCCTTCGATCGAACGATAAAATCCTTCGAATCGAACGATTTGAAGGATTTTAATCCAACGATCGAAGGAATATCCTTCGATCAAAAAAACTTAGGAAAGCCTATGGGGACCTTCCCCGTAGGCTAACATTGACTTTGGTAGCTTTTAGCTGCCGAACTAGGGGGTCGAAGTTTTTTTTAAAGAGACAGTACTTCGACTATCGAATGGTCGAATAGTCGAATGATTTTTAGTTCGAATCCTTCGATTCGAAGTCGTAGTCGTAGTCGAAGTAGCCCATTCGATGGTCGAAGTAGCCCAAAAAATACTTCGAAATTCAAAGTTTTTTTACTTCGAATCCTTCACTCGAATTTAGTAAATCCGCCCCTACATGTATAGGGCAAAATAACAACTCTATTTTATTTTATAAAGGTTTCCCAGGCTTGTGTAGTGTAATGTATTTGCTGCAACATATACGTCCATTGTACTTTAACTTGGCGCCGTATGCAAATTAGGGATCGCTAGCGTAACTTCACTTTGCTTGACTAATTGAAGCTAACGCAATTTCGCTACATTTTGCCTCCCTGGGTGCAACTTCGGATTTTAGTGAATTTGAGCAGCCCTGGCGAAACTACGCCTAGCCAAGTGCGGCTAGCGCATTTTCGTCGCTTACTGAATTTGCCCCTTTGTATGTGCGGAAGAAGAGAGAGAGATGGGGGTGATCACTGGAATAAATAAATAACCAGGCATGTGGTTATCACCTTCTTTAGATTTACTTTAATTAATTCTATCTTCATAATACGTTATTGGCATTTGTACCTGGTAGAAGCATTCAATATGCTTTCTCAATAAAACGATAATTACAAAAATACATTGCAAATGTACAAAGTAAGATTGCTAGTTTCTTAATTTAATCTGAATGCAGGGAAAAAAAAGTTTCTATTTTTAGATCACCCTGTGAATTTAACGATGGCAATGTGTTAATTAGTACATTTCTGAGATTTGCATTAATAAGGAAAGTGTACAAATGGGCTTGAACTTTAAAGAAAAGCCGATGACAGAACATCAATTTTAGGCAAGGTAAATTCATTTGAGGGTGATAAGATGGATTTTAATCACGACTCTCCAGAGATACAGGATATTGGAACGAATGAGAGAAAATCCGATTTCTTGAATACATTAGAGAAGTAGTTCAAGAAAGGTCTATTGAAGCATTGCTCTTCAGGGAGTGAATGCCTAATTTGAATTTCAGTATTGAGTAAAATAAAAAGCCTGCAATAATGTTACTTGTAATGCAGTTCATGGTTATCATAGTGTACAGGAATACTTTACCCATTCTCAAACATTATGCAGTGCAACAATTTCCTTTTCATTTTTTTCCTGAATACATTAACGTGGAAGTAGAAACCTAGGAAAATATTTGAAATCCGTTCTTTTGAGTTTAATAAATGTAAACTTTAAGGGGCCAATTCATTAACTTCGAGTGAAGGATTCAAAGTAAAAAAACTTTGAATTTCGAAGTGTTTTTTGGGCTACTTCGACCATCGAATGGGCTACTTCGACCTTCGACTACGACTTCGACTTCGAATCGAAGGATTCAAACTAAAAATCGTTCGACTATTCGACCATTCAATAGTCGAAGTACTGTCTCTTTAAGAAAAAACTTCGACCCCCTAGTTTGCCACCTAAAAGCTACCGAACCCAATGTTAGCCTATGGGGCAGGTCCCCATAGGCTTAGCTAAATTTTTTTGGTCGAAGGATAATCCTTCGATCGTTGGATTAAAATCCTTCGAATCGTTCGATTTGAAGGATTTAATCGTTATTTAAACGATTATTCCTTCGATCGCAGTTTTTGCGCAAAATCCTTCGACTCCGATATTCACAGTCGAAGGATTTTCATTCCCAGTTGAATATCGAAGTTTAATTAACCCTCGATATTCGACCCTTGATGCATCTGCCCCTAAACATTTTTTCAGACATCAGAATTGTATTGTGATTCATTTCTCCCTACAACTCCTGGCCAATTAAACTATAATCGCATTTCTTCTCTACGTTAGAGTATGGTAACACATGCAAAGTTTGCAACCAATAAGAAGTTACATTTAACTAGTTTATTGTAGTAACAATAATGAAAGCAAGCATTTTTTGGCATTTATTGGTAACTGATCTTGTGAAATTTGCTCAAGTAACTACAAAACCTTGTGTTTTTTTTTTATTTGGAAATTATGGTAAATAGGATTAGGGTTTGGTTTATGTTGAAGTCATTGCAGATATAAAAAAAAGATAATTCCTTTTTGTCTGGTATGGATAAATAAAGAGGGAGCTGTTTGTAATGGATAATATATGTGTATTATGATATAGATTTCCCATGTGTCGGTGCTGAGACATAGGGGTAGATTTACTAAAGGGCGAATTGTCGCCAGCGACCGCTTCACACACATTGCACCACTTCGCCATGAGCAAATTCGCCACTACGCTAATTCACTAATATGAGAAGTTTCCCTCTGGGCGCCAAATACTGGTGACTTTTTGCTAGCGGTACATTGGCAGTGCGAGCATTTCATAGTGAAGATCAAAACTGATAGAACTGATAAGTTTTATGCTGTTTCACTGTTTCCCTAAATTCCTTAATCCCTATAATTTTCCAATTTCATTGGTATCGCCCATTCTGTATGTACCTGTCCTATGACTGGGGGTCTAAGGGTCAGATTTATCAAGGGTCGAATTTCGAATTTGAAAAACGTAAAAATTCGAATTCAAAAAGACCACCCGAAATTAAATCGAAGGTTTTTTTTCTGGATGAATAGGTCCGTTTTCGATCGAATCATACAAATCGAAGTAATAGCGAATTTGATCGAATCCGATTGGAAGTTTTTCCAAAAAAAAACTTACATTCTAAACTTAAAGTCCACCAATTTACTCCAAGTAGGTTCTAGGAGGTCCCCCATAGGCTAAAACAGCAATTTGGCAGGTTTTAGATAGCGAATGGTCAAATTCGACAGCACATGATAAATTTCAAAAATTAGATTTTTCAATTTTGAATTTGGACTATTCCCTAGTCAAAGTACGCAAAAATTACCTCTAAATTTGAATTTTTTAAATTTGAATTTTCACTTCGACCTTTGATAAATCTGCCCCTAAAGCTGGTCATAGACGCAACAATCCGATCGTACGAATCGTGGATTCGTATGATTTTCGACCGTGTGTGGAGAGTCCCGACATTTTTCGTCCGGCGGAGATTGGTCGTTTGGTCGATTGGACAGGTTAGAAAATTTCTGTCGGCTGCAGATAATATCTCTGCATGTATTGCAGATCGTACGATTTTCAGTGGGAGACTGTCACTAGTGTTGTCAGACATAACTATCGTACGATTGCTGTCAGGGGCAGAACATCAGCTGATCTGTTATTTTACTACTTTATTTAATCTGAATGGTAAGACTTTGATCTGAATGGTTAGTGGCAGGTTGGGAGATGGGAAAGTCCGATCGTACTTTGATTCGTAAGATCGGATCTTTGCGTCTATGGCCAGCTTAAGAGAGAGAGATTTACACAACATGTTTGCATGGTCCACTGAACAGTAATTAAAAGTGAAATCTCTGTGCCTATTTACAGATATGGAATCCACTATCAGAAAGAGACTTTCCAATATATACTCTACATATTAGTGTTTTAATGTAAATGTTAAATATTTTTTAACACATGACAATCCTTGTGTCTAGCCGAAAGGAATCCAAATCCTAATTTGCATATGTAAATTAGGGTCGGGGAGGGAAATAACATGACTTTTCTTCACAAAACAAGGAAGTAAAAAAAATATTCACACCTTTTCCTTTCCCGGCCCTAATTTGCATATGCAAATTAGGATTCAAATTCGGTTCAGATTCAAATCTTTCACAAAGGATTATGTCTGTACAAAAAAACATCCAAGCCATTCTTAAAGGCATTAACTGAATCAGCATCACAACATCACCCGGCAGTGCATTCCACAACCTCACTGTCCTGACTGTGAAGAACCCCCTACGTTGCTTCAAATGAAAGTTCTTTTCTTCTAGTCTGAAGGGGAGGCCTCTGGTACGGTGATCCACTTTATGGGTAAAAAGGTCCCCTGCTATTTGTCTATAATGTCCTCTAATGTACTTTTAAAGTGTAATCATGTCCCCTCGCAAGCGCCTTTTTTCCAGAGAAAACAACCCCAACCTTGACAGTCTCCCCTCATAATTTAAGTCTTCCCTCCCTCTAACCAATTTAGTTGTACTTAGTCTCTGCACTCTCTCCAGCTCATTTATATCCCTCTTAAGGACTGGAGTCCAAAACTGCACTGCATACTCCAGATGAGGCCTCACCAGGGACCTATAAAGAGGCAGAATTATGTTTTCATTCCTTGAGTTAATGCCCTTTTTTATGCAAGACAGTTGAGTTGATAGTATGAGTGTCAACATCTTACAGACCATACATTTTCCCACTAGACACCTGTTCAAATTCTTCCTTAATAGTTGCTGTCCTAACCTACATGTCAAGGGCCTCTTTGTAAAACAATTGCAAAATGCGCAAAGTGTAACTTTTAGATGCAAACTGCCCTATTTTTTACCCACGCTGTAACATTTTTCCAAGAATTTTAGCATTATTTTGGGTGTACACTAAGCTGCCTCCACTAGCAATATTTAGATATCCAGAACCACGGACAGCACTCTAGTCCTTGGCCCTGTCTATTAGCACCCAGGTTTTGTTGCTGCATATGGTGTGCAACCTTTAGATTATCTGGTAATAAAATACCAATATATTGCTTATGAATTGTGTTTAAGTTGTAGAGTGCAGATCATGTCCCTTTTGGTGGCATCCATATCACCACTAGCATCCAATTTGCTTTCATGGATACAACCCTGTAGGCTAGACAGACACATTGGTGCTCGCAGGTAACTTTGTAGATACCATCATGCTGTATTTTGCCTTCATTCTAACACTTTTTATTTTGTACTTGCTTTTTAAATGAATCTGCAGCCATTCATGCATGAATACAATAATAATAACTAACTGCGGAGTCCTCTGAAATGATTTCAGCATTTCTTTTATTTCTGTCATCATGTAACAAATTCCAGGGAGGAAGCAATTGCACTCTCAGGCATATCCCGCATTCTGCCAATTCCTACTAAAGAATACATTAATACTTAATGATCATTTGCATCTAGGAGACTTTATTGTGGGCCTCAGATTAGATCTTAAAATACCCAGAACTGCGAGAGCGCTGAGAGAAAAACAGCAGTCAGTCGTTTTTTATTGGCAGTGGAAAAAACAACACTTCACACCCTGGATAATCACACTTGGTGGAATATTTGTTTCTTTTAGCAGCTTGCAAGACCAGAAGGAAGAACTGCAGAAGAGATTGTCTTATACGACTCACAAACTGGAAATGCTTGAATCGGAATTTGATTCCACGCGGCAGTACCTGGAAACTGAATTGAGAAGGGCCCAGGAAGAACTGGAGAAAGTGACGGAAAAGCTCAAAAGGTCAGGCTCTATTTTACTCTTCTTCTGTAAGACCCTTTGAACCGAATACATTATGGGGCAATATTTTGAAAAAAATGTTTTACCATGTAGACATTATGGTATTGATTGTAGGGCATTTTAGCAAGAGCTTATAAGTACAATATGGTTGTATAATATAATCTCCCAGAGAGTGTACAACAGATGTCTGTATGAGAAAAAAAATAGAAATAGAAGCTAGTTTTATGCCTGAGCAGAGGATTTAGCCTTTTAGCCAGAAAATGTCTATGTTGCATATTCATTTGTGGAATTATTGCATGATGTCTCACTATTTGCCTCCAGGTTGTCCTAGTTGCAGCATTTGCACTTGAGCCTTTGACTTCTAAAGGGGATGCTTTGAGTTGAAATCACATCTGTCCTGTCAAAGAACAGAAATTCATGCTTTTCATATTTTCTTTTACTTAAAATTGGTGCCCCACTCACCTTGCTCCGGATCTCATTTTCACTAACTGACCATTTTATGGCCCCCAAATAACAACACACTTTAATGGTTTCTCATCACTGTCAGACTGTAAAATGATGCGAAAATGTAAAGAGTTTTATGGCAATTAAATGATATAATCCTGTAAATGTTATCAATTAATGATACCCAGAGGCAGGGTTGGAAGCAGAAAAGGCCTTCCCCTTGTCTAAGCCCTTTTCCTCCCTTCTGGCAAGTTGTTAACACGCATGTATTGATCACACATACCGTATGCGCACGGATGGCCACTTTGCTTAGGGTGTTTGCTGGCTTGGCCTGGCACTGGCACATTAACACTAGTGATGGGTGAATACATTTTCACGTTTCACAGTGAATAATGAAGTGAAACTGCGGCGAAAATTCACTGTCAAAAAAATTTCAGAACGTCAGAATAGACATAAAAATTGTCACATTTCAAAATTATTCGCAAAAGCTATATTAAAGTCACGCTAAGACAAATGTGTTCACACAAAGGCATAACTTTTCGCATTGAGAATATTTTTTCCGTTACTGAATTTTATTATATTCCCCCATTTATGTTGAAACTGCTCATTAATTAGGGCCTCATGGGGCCCCCTATACCTTTTGGGCCCCCTGCAGCTGCAGGGTCTGCTTCCTTTGTACTTACACTTAAACTGCACAGTCCTAATATCTACAACTGCTGCCACCAGAGAAAACATTCTTCAGAATTCAAGAAAAAATAAATCCGCATGAACATGCAGGTAAAATAAGTGATATAACTCTGACACAACATCCCAAGATACATTATGAAACAGTTCAAGTGCTTTCATGTGCATAAAATATATACAAAAAAAGCTAATGTAATGCTAATTTGGCTATACAGACCAAAAAGGGGTTAATGTCCAGCTAGTGAGAGGAGCATGGGTTACATGTGACTCAAACACTTCAGGCTAAGGCTTTCACCATGTGGAAGATTTCAGGAATGGTGAAGTGTAACTACAACTCTTAGGCTACTGTGCATTATAGGAATAATGGAAGTCAGGAGGTTCTTATGGTGAAACAAAGGAGTAACAAGTTTATTTATTCTAGACAAATGACCACAGGTTTACTTACAGTCAGGAGTATATGCAGTATACTAGTAGGCTGAAACAGGTTGAATGACACAGCTGAGGAATGTGACTCCCATAGGCATTATAGTCAAGCAGTAAGGAACTCCACCAGGCTGATGTACCTCCCAGTGGAGTGGTCAGGGAGAAGAAGTCTAAGACTGACACCCTATTCACTGTGGTCTCTTCACTATAGGCAATCTAGGAGCCTTGGGAAGTTACTCCCTGCTACAGTTCCTCGATGGAGCACAAAGCTGCTCTTGCTATCTGTACTCTCTATCTCACTCTCCTAGAGAGTCTATAACAGACATAACCTATTCTAGATAAACCTCGTTCACAGGGTTCCCTGGTCCCCAAATCAGATACTAGAGGTACTGGTACCTCTAGGGCAATGTCTTTACTGGGCCTTGGTGTACCCAGGCTCAATGGGCACCTCCAGCTGGAAAGGACACCAGAAGCCAAAGAAGCCACCCCTTTCCACACACTATATACTCTTGGCCAATAACTGGATAGGTGAAATGTAAACTAGATACATGGGCTTTTGTTCAGCAACTAGGGAAAAGGAGGAAGGATAGTGATTTAAAGCCATAGGGGCATTTTAACCCTATGGGTCAGTACACTAATATTTTTATAGCAAATGTCAATATATAAATCATAATTCACATACAATCAGCACATGGTGGACCCTGTGTAAATAAAATTGAAAAGTTCCTAAAAGCTCCTATTTCTGCTTCGCATTTACTTGAATAGGAAGTGCTAACCACAATGCCCCCCTGGTTGAAACATCATTCAAGCATTCACATTCAAGTCAGTTTGTGTGTAGGGGGGGCAGGTGATTTGGAGCACTTTTTTAGCATGCTGAAAAGTGTCCCATGTGCTTTTACACATGCATGTTCCATATCTTGCTTATTAAGTCATGTGACTTGTGCTCTGATAAACTTCAATCACTCTTTACTGCTGTACTGCAAGTTGGAGTGATATCACCCCCCTCCCTTTTCCCCCAGCAGCCAAACAAAAGAACAATGGGAAGGTAACCAGATAGCAGCTCCCTAACACAAGATAACAGCTGCCTGGTAGATCTAAGAACAACACTCAATAGTAAAATCCATTTCCCACTGAGACACATTCAGTTACATTGGGAAGGAAAAACAGCAGCCTGCCAGAAAGCATTTCTCTCCTAAAGTGCAGGCACAAGTCACATGACTAGGGGCAGCTGGGAAATCGACAAAATGTCTAGCCCCATGTCAGATTTCAAAATTGAATATAAAAAAATCTGTTTGCTCTTTTGAGAAATGGATTTCAGTGCAGAATTCTGCTGGAGCAGCACTATTAACTGATTCATTTTGAAAAAAAAATTTTTCCCCATGACAGTATCCCTTTAAGTCTGAGATTCACTATGTTTCATCCCCTTGCACCTCTGCACAAGTATCTGCACACAGAATCCCCTGATCGATATTGGTTGTCAGAGGATAATGGTATATTAGACATTGTACAGAATTTACATATACAAGGACAAATGACATTGATAGTTTTCCTTCAGTAAAGTGTCTCTAGCATTTTTTCCTCATAGTTTTTACTGGCAAGAAGGACACTAATTGTATTATGTGTAAATCACTGCCATTTAAATAATCTTACTTGCAAAATTCTATAGAGCTATGCAGACTGGCAGGGACAGCTCTGAGTCATTGTCATTTGAACCCATTGAATAATTAGAGTACACAGAAAGTCATTAATGAGCTAGTAGGAGGAATGTGTGCCATAACCCTACTGGAAAAAAGTAAATTTGCTTCACTCTTGGCAATCACCAAGATATATACTGTATACGCAGAAAGGCCACAGACAGTTTTTTGTCATTTTCAATTACTGATTCACCCTGGCACTGGCAGAGTATTGGAAAAAAGAGATTAAGTAGTATTGGAGTGCTCTAGGAAAAGAAATGCTTCAGCATCTTGCAGGCAATATCCACAGATGTTCAATCTGATTCAATCTCTTATCTGATATTGGTTGAAGCCTCTACCCAACACGATTGGTTTTTAAGCTTCTGTGCTATACGATGCCTGTTTATGATTGAATTTGTAATTATATGTACTAAATGTCCAGTCTTGTTATCAAACCTGCCATGATAAAAAAAATCTATTCAACGCTGTAGCATATATTTCTAAAACAACAGTATTGACTGGAATCGGACAAGTTACAGATAAGGTTGTAGAAAAGCTGTACGTGTATTTAGGTTGTCCTCAGGAAAAATAAACACATTTGTACGATGCAGGATTGTGCCTGAAAAGTGCAAAATTAAGTCAGAAATCGGCCATTCTTTTGCACTTTGCAGGTTGCGTCCTGCATTGTGTAAGTAGCCGCAGCCCTCTGCACTGGATTGGTAGAGACCTACATGGACCTGTTTTTTTTATAACTCTTACACGAAGGGGCAAATTCATCAAGGGTCGAATTTCGAGGGGTTAAATCCCTCAAAATTCGACTGGGGAATAGAATGGAATAGAATCGAATAGGCAATTCGGGCGAATTTACGCGCTGGCGAATAGTCAAATTGGCGAATATTCGCCAGGCGAATAGGCGCTCAATCGAATATTCGCTCGAAGGATTTTCATTCAATCGAATGCCTTTTTATTCAATCAAAAACTTGGAAAACAAGCCTATGGGACTTTCCCATAGGCTTTTGAAGCAATTCGGTAGGTTTTAGGTGGCGAAGTAGGCAGTCAAAGTATTTTTAAAAGAGATAGTACTTCGACTGGGCGAATAGTCGCAGCGTTTTTGCACTCGATCCAGTACTTCGACTATCGAATGGCGAATAGTCGCAGTGTTTTTGCGCTCGATCTATTCGAATCATTCTACTCAGGCGAATTTACGCCAATTCGATAGTCGAGGAGCACAAAAAAACACTCGAAATTCGAAGTTTTTGTACTTCGAATCCTTCACTCGAGCTTGGTGAATTGGCCCCTAAGTCTGACCTGTACCCACTTTTACCATCTATGACGTGGCAATTGGGGATTGGACAATCGCCGTGTCAATCAAGAGAATCTTCCCCGATTTTCCGAATAAGAAAAACCAGGCAGGATTCCCTTGATTGAAGTTTTGACCCCGACAGCCGTTCAAAATACTGGGCAGTCCGGGTCAAAACCGGACAGGTGGCAACCCTAGATCGAGTACCCGCTGCCACCTGCAAAGTGGGCAAGTTTAATCCTGCCAAAACTTGATCACATTTCGGGTATTCCATGGGCAACCACAGTTACCCAACCCCATGCAGGACTCTAAACTATGGCAGCCTTCACTAATACAGCGCTGACTGCATTTATAGAGACCTGCAATGTTCAGGGGGAGAGTTTTCCTATAAACTGCATTCTGTGCTTTGCTATTATACAACTGAGCTGCTTTTATGTTACCAATACTTTTATTTTGCTCTCCCACCCTTTGTAATGTTGTTCCATCCATTCTTGTAAGAATTATAAATGTTCATTTTAAGATGCATTAGTAGCTTAGCACTGGGTGGAATAATGAGAAAGGTTGGACACAGGTAGAGGAAGTGAAAAGGAAGGAGCAGAGAGTGTGGAGAGAACAGCCAGGAATAAGCTGACTTCTACCCTCCAGTCTGGCATCTCTGTGCGCATTCTTCCAGTTCCACAACACTCTGCACTGGGTTATCACACCCTTGGCAATCTAATGCTATTCAGGCCAATGTCTCGCTTGCTCTCTCTATTGTACCACATTAGGGTTAGTTCACACGAGGAGATTCGGGGAGATTATGTCGCCTGGCGACTAATCACCTCGTCTTCTGTGCGACAATCTCCCCAAACTGCCTCAGCGTGTTTTCCCATAGGCTATAATGAAAAGTCGCCTGCGCTAAAGCACACGCGGAGATGCGTTTTCCATAGTTGCCCGAAGTTGCATCACGGAGGGATCTCGGCCAAAAAGTTTTTGCCTAACGAGAGTCTGGCTTGTAGGGTAGGACTCCACGAGCGATTTTGTTGCGATCCGACAAAACGCATGCGAATTGTCGCAGGCGACAAAAATAAGGTAAGAGATAGAATTGTCGCATGGTGTCGCAGCGTTGATCTGACGCAACATGATTGTCGGATCGCGACAAAATCGCTCGTGGAGTCCTACCCTTAAAGGAACCATTCTCCCCCAGGTCTGTTAATCAGCTGGATTCTGCTACATTGTTTCAGGAGTCAGAGTCAGGAATGCCAACAATGTAATCGGTCAGCCAGGCATAGCAATTATATATCCAAATACAAAAATCTATTTTAATGAATGAACATTGGAAAGTTGCTTAGATTTACATTTTCTATCATTGTACAAAGCATCTCTTTAACTATAAAACAGATGGTTCAAACACTTGGAAAATTGTCTCTTTTCCAACATGATTTTATTCATTAGCTGCCCTCTATCCTCAGCGATATATTATGTATTTTATTCTCTTTTCTAAACGAAGACTTTTTCTAACAGAAATAAAATACTTACAATTGTACTATGTCTATTTTCCCTTGGATTTGGTCATTATGACATTACGCATCTGTAAAAGAAGTACATAATGAGAAGAGGTTGGAGTAGTTAAAGAATAACATAGCTAAACAAGTAGAAAAACCAAAAATATGCCTTACAGGAAGGAAGATAACCATGCTGTGCCCTGTCTTTCAGAATACAGACCAATTACTTGTCTTTACAAAGGATAAATCAGGAGCTTGAGGAGAAATTACATAGAATGGTAAGTTTTTATATTTCAAGTTTTTTTGGTTTATTTACAGGCTGAAATACATCAATCCACACGGATTTTATTCAGCAAAAATTTACAGCGCTGCAGTTTCCATTGTTGTCATTGTTTTTCTTTGTTTACATTTCTCTTGATGACTAAAGGGGAAAAGGGATAAAAATTAAATAATGTAGTTTAGTCAACGGAAGAATTAAGGCTCATAAAAGAAACATGATTTGAGGGGGGTTTACATCACCCCAAAAATGCATTGAAGTAGAAAAATATTAAACATCATTGCACATCTGTGTTAAAGGGACTCTCCTTTCAACTGCATTTTTGCAGTACACTATTGTAAGCTACTTTACTATATACACTGACTACAAATGATTTTAAAGTTATTTTTATTAGGTTGTGGAATGCCCTGCCGGATGATGTTAAAGCCTTCAAAGGGGTTGTTCACCTTTACATAAAATTTTAGTATGATGTAGGGAGTGATATTCTGAGACAATTTGCAGTTGGCTTTCATTTTTTTATTATTTGTGGTTTTTGAGTTATTTAGCAATTTCAGCAATCTGGTTGCTGGGGTCTAAATTACCCTAGCAACCATGCACTGATTTCAATAAGAGACTGTAATATGAATGGGAGAGGCCTGAATAGAAAGATGAGTAATAAACTCGAGCAATAACAATACATTTGTAGCCTTGAAGAGCATTTGTTTTTTTAGACGGGGTCAGCGACCCCCATTTGAAAGCTGGGAAGGTCAAATAACTAAAAAAAGTAAAACATAAATAATGAAGACCAATTGCAAAATTGCTAAGAATTCTATAACATACTAAAAGTTACTTCAAAGGATAACCACCCTTTTAAGAGTGGCTTAGATGATTTCTTGGACAAGCATAATATCCAAAGCTAAAGTAATCTAAAGTGATCCCAGAGCAATCTATCGACCCAATGCAGTTACACCAAAAGAACAGGGGGCACACATCACTCTCGCACACCAAACCCTGGACATGATACAAACAGATATAGAAAATTCAGTTTTGACACATTGGCTGCAGTTGCGTCAGGCTCATCTCTTTCCGGCAACCACATTTTTGCTGAATCGTAGGGAGAAATGTAACTGAAACACAGAACCGTATTTGCTCCTTTCTGAACAAATGTTTATCTAGTATCTCATCAGCCCAAGAGTGGTGGATTCATAGAACTTGCAATAGGATAACCAGTGTTGTTGTGGTCACAAGGGGACATTGCACTTGACACAATGGTGCCTGATACGTCAACATTAATGAAGTTGCACTTGGACTTTACCATTAACCAAACACATTCACACTGAAGGTTTTCCTAGTCCGTTTGACTGTGGTTCCAGATTCTGTAAATGCAAATGTGCTGTGCCTATTGGTGTAGAGCGCATATAAAGCTTTCCACATTCTACATACATTGCAATATAGTATTATTTGGTCTTTTGGTGACCACTCTGTGGATGCATAGCACTTTACTATGGCTACTTTCTTCTATGTGCTTTTTGTCTTGTTGTCTTCTTTATATTTGTATTTCTGTTATGCATCTACTACATGTTTCTTTTGTGCACAATTTCCACTGCGTAGCTGTTCACTAGTTACATGATGGCTATTGGTTCAATAGCTTTGGTGAATGGGGCTTAATTTTGTTTCCTTTTTTGGAACTATAGCTGTAAATCTGAGCTGAAACATTGGTCCTGTCTACACACTAATGCATAAAGTTTTTCCCCCCAATATATACTTATATTAAGAACCCAGACTGTATTTCTACGTACATGCCTTCTCTCTCTAGCAGTTGTGTTCAGAATAATAGAAGTCCGGCATCACTAACCCGATCAATCACTGTTTTTGGTAGAAATTATACTTCTACATGGCAAATAATTTACTAGTAGGTGTAGTAGAGTCATGGAAAGCCAACAGACCCAACAGTCATGACATGTATGCTGCTGATTCTGTGTAATTAAATCATTAATTATGTGCCGGTGGCACAAGCATCATGATATGGGGATGTTTCTCATACTATGGTGTTGGGCTTGATCACATACCAGGGATCATGGATCAATTTCAGTACATCAAATACCTGAAGAGGTCATGTTGCCTTATGCTGAAGAGGAAATACCCTTGAAATGGGGGTTTCAACAAGATAATGATCCCAAACACACCAGTAAACAAGCAATATCTTGGTTCCAGACCAACAAGATTGATGTTATGGAGTGACCAGCCCAATCCCTAGACCTTAATCCAATAAAAAACTTGTGGGGTGACATCAAAAATGCTGTTTGTGAGACAAAACCAAGAAATGCAGAAGAATTGTGGAATGTAACAGGTGCCAGAAGTTGGTGGACTCCATACAACACAGATGTGCAGCAGTTCTCAGAAACACTCGTTATACAACTAAATATTAGTTCAGTGTTTCAAAGGAAAGCAAAATCTTGAAACATTTTTCAGTTTATACAGTGAATGTTTGAGTTTATAAAGAAGAATTCAGACACTGCTATTTTTTGGAACAGCCTAATATTTCCCTTTTCTTCACTTTCTGTAAAGGAGAAACACAAATTTGATACATTTTCTTTGTTTTGATTTGGAATAGAATGTGCAGTGTTCCCAATGCATTTGCCTGTATGGAAATAAAAGCTATTATAAGGATTTTCATCTTTATTCACTTTTTAAACACCGTGCTATTATTCTGAACACAACTGAATATAGTAATGTGGTACTGTGTGTTTCCCCACATGCGTGATTGTCACATTGTAAAGAAGTGGCCATACATTCCCTTCTATAACATACTGTAACTGCCAGTCCTGTTGTGCTATGTAATGAATGTTGTTTTTGCAATCAGTATCCGTAATAAGGCAATCAATCCTGTTCACGCCCACCATGTTCCAGATTGCTCACGCTAGGCTCTGCAGTGGTAATAAACTAGTAGTCAGCCCAGTAGTAGTAGGAGGGAAAGGGTCGATTGTCAGTGCTACAAATAAAAAAATCTAGCTTTGTATTACTGTGACATACACATTGTCTCACCAGGGTATGTTTAAGGGCAACAGCTTTGTTGACAAGAAAGGTGGATGCAGATTAAATATAAAGAATTAAGTAAAAATAATTCTTACACCAAGCCTGCTGTGCTAAACTGTAGTTTTGAATAGAACATAGACCTATGTATATTACCCATATTTTTAGGCTGAGATGAGCATTTAACAGAGGTTCTTAGTAAAAATAAATAAATAAATAAAAAAAAAGCAGCTAGAAACATTGTTAGTGGCCATACTGTGGGTTTTGTCTACGCAAGGCATTCTGTTTTTATGAAGAATTGTATTCTCGGGAAATGACGGTTAATGCTTTCTTTGACAATGTGGGTCTCAGGAGATGCACCACACTTGACTTCAAATCTAGGGCTTCATTTGTGTTTTCCAGAAATAAGGGCTTCGAAAATGATGATGGAAACAGAAATATCATGCCTTTTGAATTCTTAGCCATTATCACGAGAAACAAAGTCAGGGTTTTTAACAAAGAGCTGTATGAAACGTTCCGTAGCAAACAAAAAGCAAACAAACCTAATGGCTTTACAAGGAAGTGTGCTGTGGGGCTATATAGTATATTATAGAAAATGATAATGTTTCTCCAGCATTAATGGTTCTCTCTGTGTATCAGTATTATAGTCATTGTTCTCCTTAGTCATTTACGAATAAAAGGCATGTGGGAAGTATTTTTATTATATAATAACCTGCGAGCTTAAATTCCCAGTAAAATTAGTGTTAATACTATATATCTTAATTAATGTTGCTGCTGTATGGATTTCCTTCGACAGCAGCTCTGTACATACAAGCCTCACTTGTTTTCCCTGCTATACATGTAGTATGATCTCATCTATAAACATATTCATTTTTTTTTATTTTTTTTATACAACTTTGTTTTTCCTTAAGGGTAAGGGCACACATGAAGATTCAGGGAGATTTAGTCGCCGGCGATATATCGCCTCTTCTTTGGGGCGAGTAATCTCCCTGAACTTGGTGGGGGCGGGCCCTGGTGTGAGCCGTGCAGACGGGCCCGCCCCCACCCTCGTGTGCGCGATTATACTGTGCCGCTGCAGCCGACTCCAGCCGGCTGCAGCGCGCACGATCTTCCGGGGGGGCCCTGCGGGTGTGCGGGCCCTGGCCCATTTGCACCCCCTGCTCCCCCGGTAGTTACGTCCCTGTCGCCGACGGGATGGCACTAGGAGCACTTCGTTTTCCAAAGTTGCCTCACGAAGAAACTTCGGGCAACTTCGGAAAACGAAGCACTGAAAGTCACATCCTCCAGGCAATTTAGATTCTAGCCGGCGGGAGGCAGTTCGTAGAGATTAGTTGCCCCAAAGTAGAGTTGATTTATCTCCTAGGCGACTAAATATCCCCGAATCTTCACGTGTGCCCTTACCCTTAGACGCCTGTTTTATACATCAGCCAACACACTCCTGTCAACTTCCACACCTCCTGTTGCTCCCAGCCCTACTCAGTCCTCCAATACAGCTGGCCTCCCTTCTCCTCAAGCTCATCCCACTGTAGCCCTGGTCATGGCTAATAGCAATGTTTAATTGTACTGTCCAGGTTTAGTTCGACATGTCTGAAGTTGGGGCTGATGTTTTCTTTACTGACCAGCACATCAGATCTTCTAAACTTCAATCTGTGTTCAAGCAAAATGGTAGGGTATAACCAGTGTAGGCTAATATTAGAGCAAACACAATGCACTATTTTCAAGCCAAGGTAACACAGGATCTAAGTGCTGATAAGTCTACAAAGGTATGAGAAAATATAACATCATCATCCAACAGTCTAACAGTTTTATCTCCTACACACGCTCCATAAATCCCCGCTCTCATCTGTTTTTTTTTTAACCAGCAATATAGGCTCTGTCTCCCTCATCCAACACTTCCTGGAGCAGTTTTTACTTCCAAGTATAGGGCTGAAAGGTTTTCCAATACCGCTCACTGTTGAGGGAGTGTTTTCCATAGTATTTGGGTAATGACCCAGGTGAACCCATAATCTTTCCTTTGTTTGGCAGCACTGTCTGCAGAAGTTGTCTTGCTAGTTCATGTCCACATGGAGAAGCCCCAACTACTATAGCAATGCAATCTCTTTTGATGTCTGTGACCCCAACTGTTGGTTCCCTTATTAGTTGAGCCTCACTCCCCCAGGAGGCAGTGCATGCACCTTTCCATTGGTTGGAAAACACACTGTTGGAAGGCCTAAGTTTATAATCTACACCAGCACATGACCCTTCTGGACATGTGTCACTGACCGAGCCACTAACTAGTACTCTTGACCTACACTGTCACTATCACAGGCAACTCTACTTGCATCTACTACAGCCAAAATTGTCACAGTCTAGGCTTCATTGGTTTCCCTGCAAGAAACTTAATAGAACAATAAAATCAAAGCACAGGAACATTAGAATAAATAATAGTTGAACAACATTAAACATTAACACTATGGGTAATATCTGAGTATACAGTGTTGGACTCACCATGGTTACAGGTGTTAGTAGGCCTCCTGCTTCCAAAAATGTGGCCAATTTTATGGCCAAAATGTTTCCTGTTGTGGCTACAGTGCATAAACTCACATATTCATGGTCTAAGTATCAATAGGTTTAGATGGATTAGAATGACTTTATAAACCAAAGTAGCAATGTGCACAGCATCCTAATATGCCAGTTTTGCAATGTAATGTGTGCAATTTTGGTTCAAGGGAAGATATTGAAATATTAGCAGGAGGGCTGTAGAGAAACTTTGTCTGGATACATGTATATGTGAAATACTTCAGTGTGTGTGCACCCAGATGTTGAGCTGCAGAAAACTGGTAGTTTCATAAATATATGCTGCTGCTACAGAAAGGTCAACAGACTAGACTTTTCTATTCCTATTGCTAAACCAGGTTTGTTAATTATATAGTGAATAAAGTACCCCCTCTTGTAAAATAGAAGGATATTATCAGTTACCGAGGAGTTTCATGACCATATAAAAACATGAGGCCGAAGGCTGAGTGTTTCGATACAGGTCATGGAACTCCAAGGTAACTTCTAATATCCTCATATTTTGCAACTGGGGGTACTTTATTATAATACACAAGTTTCGGTGAGTCATGTGACAGAAATGACATCAGAACTCACCATTTATAAGGATATAATTTACAAGATATTCATGGCTTTAGTGTTTTATAATACTATTATTATATATTAAATGATATATTAAATGATAGTACATTCTTAGGCTGAAAAGCACCAATACTTGTGCTTCCAGTTAGTTTTCATGCAAGTCACCCTGTGCCATAAACATTTAGGTCCCTGGCTCTTTAAAACAGTCGGTTTTGCCATAGCTACTAATGGTCTGTCTGTTTTAGGGTTGATCCCTCACGTCTTTAAATTGATGAAGCCAGTGGCATAACTAGATGTTATTGGGCCCCTCAGCAAATTAATTTTAGGGCCCCCCAAATATGCAGAGGTTGTCCTGTTTTACCAATTTAATTAGGGTCTCAGGGGCCCCCTATACTTCTTGGGCCCCCCTGCAGCCACAGGGTCTGCTTCCTCTGTAGATACACCCCTGGATGAGTCTTATAGTTTACACATTCTTTTAGTGAAAAGAAAGCATAACCCTTCAAACCTGTCTCTTACAGAGGCTTTTACAGGATATAAAAAGTCTCGACTCTGCTTTTGCCATTGTGATACCTCTAAAATACAAATAAAATCCGTGCCTAGGAAAGCTTTGTGCATTACAGAACTGTATAAAAACACAGAAATCTCATCCCACTGACATCAATTCCTTTTATTTAAAAGGTAAAAAGGAATGTGCGAGTCCATAAATTAGAATTGTGGAGACAAACAAATAATAATGCACTCGCTATAGCTAGCCCAAAGCACCGGGGAGCCAGCCCTTATTCCTAGGAGTCGTGTAAACTGCTGAATGTGCCCCAGGTAATCCGGTAAAGACTGACTGCCAAGTCAGAGGCAGAGAAGCTTGCAGGAAAGTATATTCCCTGTAGTGTTAATATGGCTGAGATTCTGCTGTCTGCCTTGTATGAGCAAGGGAAGCCTTGATGCAAACACAGCCTTTTTGCTGACTTTAAAATGCATTTTCTATAAAAACCATGGCAAACTGCATATCTGCGCAGATCGGTGACATGTCCCTGTTCTTTACAGAAATCTATTTATAACAGACATAGCCACTGATTTATTCTTATAGGGTAGCATTCAGTATACCCCCCACCCCAAAGAAAATATGAGTAGTAGGAGGAAAGAGTTTGAAAGCCTTAGGATAAGCCCTTGTTTTATTCCTTTACACACCCCTTAATCACAGCAATTCCAGGTACGTCTTTGTCTAGGCTGAAAACAGTATAAAGGCTACAAACAGCACGCACATTTCTATAGTTCTATGTTATTCACAAAAAAATTATAAGCGACTTTCCAATTTGAATTTATTAAAAATCGTTAGTGCTTTAAAAATGATTTATTAATGTAATTGCAACTGAAAGCAGCATTTGCTTAACTCCTGGTTGTTACTTTTTAAACTGTTGCAAAAGGCAGTCTCCTCCAGCAAGACAGGTCTGTTAATCCGTTGGTTTATGTTACATTATTTCAAAAAGCTAAAGCCAACAGGCCAGAAAATAGAAAGGGACAAACACTGCTTTCAGTAGCAATACATTTACAAATAACATATATTAATTACATATACAAATAACATTAAAAAAAACATAGAAAATATGTAATGAATGTATATTGCAAAGTTGCTTCGAATAATGTTTTCTTTTATTAGGCAAAAACAATTATTTTTTGGGTTGACATGCCCTTTAATGCCATATCGTTGCACCTTCTGTACCTCTGCATTGAGAATGCTGTGTCCTTACTCCCTGTGTTCCTCCACCTAAAGTTTGGAATGAGGTGTGAGACTACTAAACACTTAGGGGCAGATTTACTATGGGTCGAATATCGAGGGTTAATTAACCCTCGATATTCGACTGGGAACTAAAATCGTTCGACTTCGAATATCGAAGTCGAACGATTTAGCGCAAATCCTGCGATCGATCGATCGAAGGATTATTCATTCGATCGAACGAACGAACGATTAAATCCTTCGAATCGAACGATTCGAAGGATTTTAATACAACGATCGAAGGAATATCCTTCGATCAAAAAAATCTCAGGCAAGCCTATGGGGACCTTCCCCATAGGCTAACATTGACTTCGGTAGCTTTTAGCTGCCGAAGTAGGGGGTCGAAGTTTTTCTTAAAGAGACAGTACTTCGACTATCGGATGGTCGAATAGTCGAACGATTTTTAGTTCGAATCGTTCGATTCGAAGTCGAAGTAGTAGTCGAAGGTCGAAGTAGCCCATTCGATGGTCGAAGTAGCCCAAAAAACACTTCGAAATTCGAAGTTTTTTAAATTCGAATCCTTCACTCGAGCTTTGTAAATGTGCCCCATAAAGATCTGTACATTTATGTGTTTGAGACTTTTATTCTAAATAATGTAGCAGATGTGCTACTGACTACTGCAGATGGGTTTTATGAAAGAAATTCAGAGCAATCAAGTGGCATACTTGTTATAGTTGTGCCAAGAACAATCCTTCTTTACGCTCACTGTCTAAAAATGGCAGCTTGAAGCGCTGAACACTTGTGTGCATAGTATTCCTAATAATAAGGATGTTGAACCAAGGCATGCATTAAAGAAGCAGAAAGGGCAGAAAAACATCTACAGATCTTAATTGGATGATAAGTCCTCTTTCCTTATATGGGTGGAACAGCTGTGCAATGACAACTGCTGTCACAACAAAGGCAGGGAGCTTGGTGAGACCTTAAATCCAACCAACACACAGATTTTAGCAAAAAAAAAACAATTCAAGTGAACACTGTGTTCCGGATGGAAACTGGTTGAAAGGAACTGTTCTCTGTTACATATCACAGCTTCACAAAGACAGAATAATGAATCTGATCCAGGCAAAAAAGAATTCCTCTAAAAACACAAGTACACTTTATGGAGAGAGAATTTTTTTTCATTACCTAGAACACTGCTGTCTAACTAGCGGCACGTTGGCCGCATCCAGCCTACAAATCCTCCTTTTTGTGGCTAGGGATGTAGCGAACCTCCGATTTGGTGTTCGCGAACGCCGTTCGCGAACACCGGCAAAAAATGCGAACGTTCGCGAACAGTTCGCGAACTTCGAACACCCGCTAAAATCGTTCGATTCGAACGATCGAAGGATTTTAATCATTCGATCGAAGGATTTTCATTCGAATCGAACGATCGAAGCCATTCGATCGAATGCTTTTCATTCGATCGAATGCTTACAATCGTTCGAACGAATGGAAATTGTTCGATTTTTGCGGTCGAAGGAATTCGAATGGTCGAACGACTTGTATTCGAATCGAACGCGAACTCAAAATGCGAACGTTCCCAAACGTTCGCGAACATTCGGCGGACGCGAACGGTCGAAGTTTGCGCGAACTAGTTCGCAGCAGAACAGTTCGCTACATCCCTATTTGTGGCCCCACACATGAAAGTCTGCCTGCTGTGACTGCTTCCCTCGTGTAAGCTTTAAAAGGTATCAGTACTGCATTATGTAAATTTCAAATTCAAACTCCTGCATTCACACCTGTAACACCTCTATTGTTCACACCCACAAAGCCCTGTACTATTCACAAACCCAGACTCAGTTGCCTACATGTTCACACCTCAGAACAAACTGCTGGAGGGTCACCAGTTTTGTGTCACTGTATGTAGCACAGTATGAACTATTCATCTTAGATTGATCCTGATTGGTTTCCCCTGGTCTCCTGCTCTATTCTGCCTGCATTATGCTCCCTGTATGTGTGCCACACTCTGCCTGCCCTATGCTCCCTGTGTGTGCCATGAGGTGCCTGCCCTATGCTCCCTGTGTGTGTGTGTGTGTGCCATACTCTGCTTGCCTTATGCTCCCAGTGTGCGCCATACTCTGCCTGCCCTATGCTCCCAGTGTGTGCCATACTCTGCCTGTCCTATGCTCTCATATGTGTGATGTACTCTGCATGCCATGTGCTGCCTGTGTGTGCCATACTCTGCCTGCCCTATGCCCCCTATGTGTGCCATACTCTGCCTGCCCTATGCTCCCTGTGTGTGCCATGCTGTGCCTGCCTTATGCTCCCTGTGTGTGCCATACTATGTCTGCCCTATGCTCCCTGTGTGTGTCATACTCTGCCTGCCCTATGCTCCCTGTGTGTGCCATACTCTGCCTGCCCTATGCTCCCTGTGTGTGCCATACTATGTCTGCCCTATGCTCCCTGTGTGTGTCATACTCTGCCTGCCCTATGCTCCCTGTGTGTGCCATACTCTGCCTGTCCTATGCTCTCATATGTGTGATGTACTCTGCATGCCATGTGCTGCCTGTGTGTGCCATACTCTGCCTGCCCTATGCCCCCTATGTGTGCCATACTCTGCCTGCCCTATGCTCCCTGTGTGTGCCATGCTGTGCCTGCCTTATGCTCCCTGTGTGTGCCATACTATGTCTGCCCTATGCTCCCTGTGTGTGTCATACTCTGCCTGCCCTATGCTCCCTGTGTGTGTCATACTCTGCCTGCCCAATGCTCCCTGTGTGTGTGCCCTAGTGTGACTGTGGGATGTGAGCATGGTAAGGTTTGTTCTGGGGATTATCATTTTGAAACTGTTGTTAGGGGCCCCTAAGGTGTATAATCATGTGCTGGGGGTGCTGTGTTATCCACAGGGGAGGAGGTGGCATCTGGTTTTAAGGGTATGTTTTAATATGACTTACATTTTTCACATATGAGTGATATATATGCAGTGAGCACCACTAATGGTGTGCTACCACCATTAATGTGGATATAGTCTTAAACAAAGTAGATGAAGAATCAACAGCTGTAAGGCAATATTAACAAACTGCATGTGTTTCATTTCATTCAACAACTGAAATGTTGTGGAAAGACATAGTGAGCAGTTCATGTGAGGAAACCCACCAACATCCAAGAGCTGAAGCTGTTTTGTATGAAGCAATGGGCTAAAATGCCTCAGAGTTGATGTGCAGGACTGATCAACAGCTGCCGCAAATGTTTAGTTGCAGTTATTGCTGCACAAGGGGGTCACACCAAATACTGAGAGCATGATTCATGATTACTTACTGGATCTTTTTTTTTCAATAAATACATCACCAAATATTATCATTTTTGTTTAATTTTTTTAACTGGGTTTTCTTCATCCACTTTTAGGACTTGTTTGAAAATCAGATGATATTTTAGGTCACATTCATGTAAAAATATAGACATTTTTAAAGGGTTCACAAACTTTCACACAGCACTTTATTAAAAGGCATGAGTGTTACACCTACGTCGTTTGCCTCAAATGTGGGTTTGGGAATAATATTGGCCAGGGATTGTTCAACTACTTTTGCTCAAAACTTTTCTTTTGAGGATGGTGAATTGGAAAGGCCAGATAAATCTGTAAAAGAACTCATTCTAAAATCTAACCAAAATTAAAGGCTTCCAAATGAGTGTAGTAGTTGAAGGGAGGGGAAACAGTAAGAATCAACTTAATTTTCTTTGTTTTTAGTATATAGACACCTGTAACAGACACATATTTTTCTGTATTTTACTATATACATAGGATGATGGACTACAGAAATGACTTTCCAAGTTCAGGTGTGTTCTGCAAAATATTTAAATTTTTCATTTCCCCAAGACATAAAGGTTGTGCCCACTTACTACTCCCATTAGACATACAAAGCCAGTTATCTACAAATTGGTTGAAGTCACACTTTACACCACAGTCACACCCACTGCAGGGCACATTACAAGATGCAAAGCTCGGGATGTTAGCTTGTACATTATAGCCATAGGAATTAGGAGTTGGAGGCATGATAACAGGTGAATTTGCAGCAGTGCTCTACCCTCAGAGAAAATGAAAAAGGTGGCACTCTGGATAAATGGATGGTGATTAATTGTAACAGATCATATTACCTGATGCGTTTCTGAAGCAACTCCCTAAATCATAGGCCTATGATTAAAGGAGAATTCAACCCTCTTTTTACCTCACTAGTTTTGTCCTCCACATCTAAAGCCAGCTTCGTGGCATGGCAAATGACCCTGTCTGACCCCAAAATACCTCTGCGTTTGCATTGTATCCACTCCGGCACAGGCTGATTTTGAAAAACGATGCTGTAACATAGACTCAGTAAAGGTAAGTGCCAGCCTGAGTAAGCATTTCAGCTGGGGCCCTCAATCCCAATTCATACTTGTGTATTACTTAGAAAATGTGAGTAGGGTTGAATTCTCCTTTAAGGGAGTTGCTCTCGAAACGCATCAGGTGATGTGATCTGTAAATGAACCACCATCCTTTTATCCAGAGTGCCGCCTTTTTCATTTTCTCTGAGCATGTCTAATTACAGTGGGAACACCGGTGGCGGAGCACTCGGGATATTAAATGGAGCTGCATTAAATATAACAGATTAATGGTGAATTTAGAGCGGCCTAATTTCTTTGTGACTTTGAGGGGCACATTTACTTAGCTCGAGTGAAGGATAAGAAGGAAAAAAACTTTGAATTTCTAAGTTTTTTTTGGCTACTTCGACCATCGAATTGGCTACTTCGACCACGACTTTGACTTCGAATGGAGCGTTTCGAACTAAAAATCGTTCGACTATTCGACCATTCGATAGTCGAAGTACTGTCTCTTTAAAAAAAACTTCGACCACCTACTTCACCACCTAAAACCTACCGAGCACCAATGTTAGCCTATGGGGAAGGTCTCCATAGGCTTTATAACCAATTTGTGATCGAAGGAAAATCGTTCGATGAATTAAAATCCTTCGAATCGTTCGATTCAAAGGATTTAATCGATTTTTCCTTCGATCGTTCGGTCGAACGAATTACGGTAAATCCTTCGATTTCGATATTCAAAGGATTTAACTTCGATTGTCGAATATCGAGGGTTAATTAACCCTCGATTTTCGACCCATAGTAAATGTGCCCCTGAGTGTTAGTACTCTACCCTAATCCTAATTTGAGCATTACTTACTAAATATCTGTACCTTATAGTTTATGTTCCTAGATGAGGGAATGTGAATTGTTGGTTGCTATGCAACTGTAATTGTGGGAGATGCTGGCTAGATTGATAGGGTAGGTGGAAAAAATAGGATTATACACATTTGGCACAAATACTTGATTTAGAATCATAACAAAGCAATATACTGTATGTGCAGTGGGTTTTGTTGTTGTGACCGGCTGCATGTACTATTTAACCCTGAAGCAGAATACAAGGGATTCGTATACTCGCAACTCTAGCTGAGCAGGCTACATGTGTGATACTTGAGTCCTAATAACTGTGTAACCATAGCAAACCATGGGTGACTACGTATAGTCAATCAGGATTCCCTTTCATCTACAAGGATGCTTTAATGGGCAAAAGGAAATGTTCAGGCTCCCCCTGCTGTTCATAAGTATGATTGTTTCCCTGCAGAGCAGTTAGGGACTGTCTGACAATTCCTATCCACAGCAGTAAATGAAGGGAGAAATTCACTGCATACAGTAAAAGTATATAGGAGATAGGTTTCTTTTTCATTAAAGAAAGTAAAAATGGGATTTTATTTTTTTGCCTTTACATGCCATTTAAGAACAAACCTACAAACCCTATCTCTTATGGAACCCGGGGACTGCCTGTACTCAAGTGTTCGGATTCACAAACAATATAATGATATTGTTGAGAAGTTGTCAGAACTGTATAAATACAAAGATTTTGTTGGATACTATGTATCTTATTTAGTGTTTTGTAAATATACTAAAATTAAATTGTGTAAGGTTTTAATATGCCCAGAAGCAGCATTCCACTTGGGCTGTAAGCTGGCTGATAATTTGTTCTAAATAGAGCAAACATAATATATTGCCATTGTGCAGCATGCTGCTTCGCACATCCAATATAATTGACAGAAACATTTTGTGCTATGGGCTACACCCCACTGGAAAAAAACGTCTGCAGCCCTGAAGCTGCATCTAAAACTCACGCAAAATGACATTCTCCGTGAGGCTGTGCACTAGAAACTGAGACTGTAGCAGGAAAGATACAGCTGGCTAAAACTTTCTAGCAAGAATAATGGGAGTTAAAGTATTTGAAAATCAGCAAATGATATTAAAAAAAGCACATTAAGGGTCAGATTTACTAAGGTTCGGATGTTAAATTCGAATTTTCAAATTTGTTTTGGTCAAAATTCACAATTTCGAATTTAAAAGCACTAACTCGAATTTGAATTAGATTGTGAGATTTATCACAACTCGACCCTGGAAACAATTCCAGTTCGAATATTCATCAGTGATCATCACCTAAAACCTGCCAAGGTCATGTAGAAGTTAATGGCAGAGGTCCCTTGAATTATTTGTTAATAGTATTGATGAGCCAAAGTTCTGGCAAGTTTTGCTGCGAAAATGACACCGCATAGACTCCAATGGGAGAAAAAAAATTTGCACGTCAAAAAAACATAAAAAAAAATTTCCAAAGGAAAACTCGATTTGAATTTGATTCAAGTTTTTGGGCCGGGACTATTCGATTGAATTTTAGACGTTCTAATTTTTTCATAAATAACATACCATTTGAATTGTAAATAATTTATTCGAGTTTTAAAAAATTCACATTACTCTAAAATTCGACCTTTGATAAATAGCCCCCTAAATATCTTTGGCTTTTAGTGTATTCGTATTCGGTTACATCCAACCTCACTGTGTGTACGTCTATGGACTGCATTCTTCCATTGCCCCAACTTTACCGATCCTTTTTTATTGGCCCATTCTCTTGGTATTTGGGACAAAAATAAGTATCCTGCTAAACTTTTCTCGCAGACTGTTCCTGCAGCACCAATTCTTGGCAACCCCTCCCCATCTTACAAGATCTATTCCTATTTCTCACTTCAAACATAAATTAAACTCACTTCATAATCAAACATAAAATTGATTATGTTCAACAGTAAAGCTAACTAGCATACTTTTAGATAATCATGAAAAATTGATTACAAATTTCGAAATGTTTGCGACTAATTGCCTCTTCTACTAGGTGACAATCCCCCCGAACTGCCTCCGCGTGTCTTCCCATCCACTATAATGGTGTGTCCTCCCTCATGAGGAAACTTCGGGCGACTTTGGAAAACGATGCGCCGCGTGTGCTCTATCGCAGACGACTTTTCATTATAGTGGATGGGAAGACACACGGAGGTAGTGGCGATTAGTTGCCAGGCGACAAAATCTCCCTGAATCTCCTTGTGTGAACTAACCCTAAATCTTTATTGTCCTTAATCCTCTGAGATTGTTTATTTTAGGACCTCCAAGGTATAATGTAGTTTTGCAGAAAACTTCCTTTACTTTGGATTTTTGATGAGAGACCATGTTTACTTTTCTTCTACGGTTTACCACTTTAAGGTTAGGTAACCGTTGCTTTTGTTTCCTACTTTTCCTTTCCTCCCTTTCTAAAAGGAGAACTCAACCCCCCAATTAAGAAAAGCCCCTACCTACTAACCTAGATAGCCCCCCGTGCTCCCCTCCCACATACCTCAATAGCCCTGAAAATGTCCCTAAAATATTTCTCACCTATGTAAGAGCAGTGAAGCTTGTGGACACCATATTCTGTATCGCCGATCATCTCCAATAGAGCTCCATAATGGCGCATGCGCAGTTGGAGCATTCTTCTTGTTCGTACCGACTGCGCATGCGCCAAAAATTGCCGAAGAGGACCCGAAGAAATCCGAAGATCTGGAAGATGCCACCCACAAGCTCTGCTGCGCTTACTCTACACTGATAGGTGAGAAATATTTTAGGGACATTTTCAGGGCTGTTGAAGTATGAGGGGGGAAGCAGGGAGAGGGGACTATCTAGGTTAGTAGGACGGGGTTAATTGGGGGGTTGAGTTCTCCTTTAAATGGTAGTTTTTTACATCAAAAATGCAAACTTTATTTTGATGTTCATTCTGTACAACTCAGAAACGTTAATAAAACTATTGAAAATTAAACACAAAATAAGTAAACTAACTGGGGAATCACAGCAGATCTTATGGGGAAAGTAAGTATAATCATCATCAGTGAATGTTTTTAGGGAATCCAGGTTTCGGTTCAGGATTCACCTTTTTAGCAGGATTCGGATTTGCCTAAATCCTTCTGCCCAGCCAAACCGAATTCAAATTTGCCTATGCAAATTAGGGAGGGGAGGGAAATTGCCTGACTTTTTGTCGCAAAACAGGGAAAATGTTTTCCCCTTCCCGCCCATAATTTGCATATGCAAATTAGGATTTGCATCCGGTACTCGGCTGAATCTTTCACGAAGGATTTAGGGGTTCGGCCAAATCCAAAATAGTGGATTCGGTGCATTCCTAATGTTTTTTATTAACAAATATTTTATTAGGCAGGATTAATGCAAGCCAAGACTCCCATGTTGGTCTGATATGAATAACAGAACTTTTCCTTTTGAATGCACATTTGCTGAAAAAGAGAAAAAGTACTTTTGAGTTTATCTACTGATTATTCCTAGACCAGTGGTTTTTGGACTTTTTTTGGTTTAAGCCTGACTTTAAGGGGCAGATTCATTAAGGGTCGTATTTCGAAGTTAAAAATACTTCGAAATTCGACCCTCGAATTGAAATCCTTCGACTTCGAATATCGAAGTCGAAGGATTTAGCGCTAATCCTGCGATCGATCGATCGAAGGATTTTTCATTCGATCGAACGATTAAATCCTTCGAATCGAACGATTCGAACGATTTTAATCCAACGATCGAAGGAAAATCCTTCGATCAAAAAAAGGTTAGCAAACCTATGGGGACCTTCCCCATAGGCTAACATTGACTTCGGTAGGTTTTATCTGCCGAAGTAGGGGGTCGAAGTTTTTTTTAAAGGGAAAGTACTTCGACTATCGAATGGTCGAATAGTCGAACGATTTTTACTTCGATTCGTTCGATTTCGTTCGAATTCGAACGAATTTAACCAATTCGATGGTCGAAGTACCCAAAAAATACTTCGAAATTCGAATTTTTTTCATTCGAATCCTTCACTCGAAGTTAGTGAATCTGCCCCTAAGTATCACATATATTCAGGGTCCTTCTTAAGCTGCCCATACACGTTCAGATTATATTTATCGTACAGCGATTGTTCGGATATCGATTGTACGTTTTAATGCAATTATCTAAAATTAAAATTGAGGTTTAAATTGTAGGATTGAAGTAGGAAAAATAACAAATCAGATGATGTTCTGGCCACTAATTGACAGACAACAGACCTACAAAAGTTATGTCCAGGTCCATGGTTATCATCAGATAGCATGCAAAGATATTATCCTAATAAAGATTGCTTTAATATCACTTTCTTAGTAATACATGCTAAACAGTTCTAAGGGTTGAACCCCCCCCCCCCATCACCATTTTCAAGCACGCTATAAAGTAAATAGCCACTGAGAATTACTTTATCTGTTAAGGTTTCGGCTCTTTCCCTAAATTTCAGGACTTTCATGCATTTCTGCTCCAATCTGTTATATCGTTATTCCCTATACTTGGAGTTTTCCACTAAAAGAATGATTAGGCTTTCACTCTTACTAATTGTGTTATAATGTTGAATTATATTTTCTTTTTTTTCTTTTTTGCTGAGTTTTTGTAATGTGACATCATTTAAAAATTGTGAATAATTCATGCTCAGTTTGAATTATTGAACCTGCTATATCGCAACAAGTTCTGCTTCAGACTTAAAATATATCTGCATATGTCATTATTTGAGGGGAAACTAATTAAACATTCTAAAGGATGGAACAGTAAAATGAGAATGAATAACACACAATATCTCTGCTGCGTAAATATCAATTATACTGGGGATGACAAATAATAATACACAACACAGTTATTGTTACATGGAAAAGTATTTATATTGTAGAAAAAGTGAAATATTGCTTAAAATACATCATATTTGATATCGGACATCATTTACAAATTATTAAAGGACTGGATATAAAAATAATGAAAGGGTTTTCTATGCCTTTTATATCAGCTATACTGTTATATTTCACTGATACTAAGGGGGTTATTTATCAAAGTCCGAATTTATCTCAATATTTTCTGAAAAAAACTCAAACTCAAATCCACACGGGTTTTTTGGGCTTATTTATTAATACACTTTCCTGAAAATACCGATTTTCATGGTTTTTTTCAGATTTTTCACCTGAAAACTCAGAATTTTGCCCGGAAACTCCGAAAACTTAGGGGTATTGCTGAAAACCCAGCGCACATCAAAAAATCATTGGGACTTGTCCCATTAAGTTATATGCAACCTCGGCAGGTCTAAGATGCCAAATTTTCTGATTCTGACTTTTCCATCTGGTGTTTAATAAATTCCCGAAAAATTCAGTTTTTTTAAAAGTCAGATTTTATATATAAAAAAAAAATCTAAAAATTTTCGTGATTTTTGCATTCGAAGTTTAGGAAATAACCCCAAAATGTGTGTGTACCTTAATATAGTAAACAAGTTACAGTGTAGCCAAGAGGACAGCCATTCAAGGGCTTTGGGTCACATGGTTATATAGTGGATAACAAACAAGATCTGTAGAATATAATAATTTCAGTTCTTACACATAGGGGCAGATTTATCAATGGTCAAAGTGAATATTAGAATTAAAAAACGTTGAATTTCGAAGTAATTTTTGGGTACTTCGACCATCGAATAGGCCAAATTCGACTTTGATTCGAATTGAAAATACATCACAAATTTGACCATTCGAAAATCGTAGTACTGTCTCTTTACAAAACTTCGACTTCGACACTTCGCCACCTTAAACCTGCCAAATTGCTATGTTAGCTTAGGGGGCCTCCTAGAACCTATAGCCAGTATTTGGCTAAGTTTTGAGAAGTCTAAGTAATTTTTTGTAAAATTGTACGATCGTATGATTAAATCATATGATCGTACGGTTCGAAGTACGATCAAAGTATGATCTTAAAAATCCTTCGACTTCTAATGTCAGACTACCCTATTCGATGGTCAAATTTCAAAGTTTTTTTCACTTTGAAATTCGACCCTTGATAAATCTGCCCCATAATGCTCCTCATAATTCTTGAATGAAAACACCTCTAATAATAGAGGACAACGGTTGTCAAGACATAGTGTAGAAGTTGGACAAGCAGATACAAAATTTAAATGTAAAATACATTGGTAAAAAGGATGGGAACTTCAAGCACAAAAAGGTCAGTGCAGTCCTGAAAGAGTCAGCAGCCTTTTTTGCACTTTTGAAGCACTTGAGGCTATTACATGCCCCTTGAAACTTAGTAGCACCAAACTGCCACATAAAGGGGCAAATTTACTAAGGGCGAAGTGGCTAACGCTAGGAAAAATTTTGCCACTTCGCGATTGCTGGCGTAAATTCGACCTACTCTAGCGCTACTTCACACCCTTACGCCAGACGAAGTCGCGCTCTGGCAAAGGGACCTAACTACGCTAATTCACTAGATTGTGGATTTTCGTGAACGATACCTCTATCGCCAGACTTTACGTTGCAGACTTTACTTCGTCAATGAAAGAGATGCTGCTCTTATAGTTAAATACAGAGCCGGGCCAACCCGGCCGGGCACCCTAGGCAACCTGGCCGGCCACGGCGCCGTCTTAGTGTGTGCTGCATTGCGCATGCGCCAGCGCGCATACGCGAAAGTACGCGCCAGCGCGAAAGTAGACGCATGCGCACAAGCGCTTTTAACGCAAATTACCAGTGGCAGCCAGGGAGCCACAGAACCGGACATGGGGTAGGCGAAAGAGCAGGTACGTGCCTGGCACCCCCTCAGCTTTGCGCTCTAGGCACCTGCCTACTCTGCCTACCCCTAGTTCCGGCCCTGGTTAAATACTTTTTCCACCCTGTTCCTATAAAACACCAAGACCCAGCTACAACTTATCCCAGTCACTCGCAGTAGCATATACAGGTATGGAATCTGTTATCCAGAATGTTCGGCACGTGTGATAATGGATCTTTCTGTAATTTGGATCTTGATACCTTCTGTTTACTAGAAAATCATGTAAACATTAAATAAACCCTAAAGGCTGGTTTTGCTTTCAATAAGGATTAATTATATCTTAGTTGGGATCAAGTTCAAGGTACAGTCTTATTATTACAGAGAAAAAGGAAATCATTTTTAAATATTGGGATTATCTAATGATAACGGAGTTTATGGAAGACGTCCTTTCCACAATTCTGAGCTTTCTGGATAACAGGATTCTGGATAATGGTTCCCATACCTGTAGTGGAAGAGAGATTAGAGGGATCTATTTAGATCAGTTGATAAATCAGTCTAGTCTCTGATCAATCTTGCACAGTCACAATAATGATACACAGGTTAATGTTGCACTTACATTAAAAAATGTGGCCCAATGTTCTCAATGGTCATTGATTAATTATTTGCTTCAACAATCTGGTTCAGTTATTTGCTTTTAATTCTGGCAAAGAAAACATGAAATTTTAAATCCTTGTTGGCAAACAATCATCTTGGTATTTTATTTGTAAATATTCAATGTAGCCAAAAGGCATGGAGCTGCACCTTAGAAAACAATCATTCTCATTCCCAGGAAGAATTCCAGAAAATAAATTCCATATTATCCTTAATTTATCATCTACCACAATGGGTGCCGCAACCAAACAACAAGGCAGTCCAGATTGTTCCTTACCATGTCCCGTTCTGCTGCTTACCACTGGTTAGAACATATATAACAAAGGTAGGGATGCACCGAATCCAGGATTCGGTTCGGGATTTGGCCAGGACTCTTCTGCACGGCCAAACCGAATGTGAATCCTAATTTGCATATGAAAATTAGGAGAGGGGAGGGTAATTGTGTGAATTCTTGTCACAAAATAATGAACTAAAAAATTATTTCCCCTTCCCACCCCTAATTTGCATAGGCAAATTAATATTTGGATTCAGTTCGGTATTCGGCAAAATCTTTCACGAAGGATTCGGGGGTTCGGACGAATCCAAAATAGTGGATTCGGTGCATCCCTAAACAAAGGAATCGGGAACCAAGCAGGATAACTGCGTCTGTGATTTTTGTATAACTAAAAGCTATCCTTCTTGGTTCCAGTTTGCTTTGTTATATATGTTATATCCTTCATTTATATGGTGTTGACATATTTTGCAACAATTTACAGAGACTATACAAAATTCTAAATCCTGTCCCCAATGGAGCTTACATAAATTCCTATCACATTAACACACAGACACACACAAAGGTCGATTGTTGTTTGGCAGCAAACCTGAGTACTTTGAAGAACCCTGTTTATATCACTATCCAAAAAGCACCTACTTTATTCTTGTCTAGGGTCAACACTATGAAGAAGAGAAAAGAGCACTTGGCCATGAAGTCATTGCACTTAACAACCATTTACTGGAAGCCAAGGTGACAATTGATAAATTATCAGAAGACAATGTAAGTATTTACCTTCTGTAACCACTTGTGTTTTTCAAATCCACCAAGTTTTCTCCACTAAGATCTTAACTGATGGGACTTTCTCCAGGGTATTTAAGAAAGACAGACTCATGGGTAGTAGACGTTTTCCTTTAACTGGTCATAATGATTTGCATACAGGTTATTTTCTTAAAACAATAAGGAAGACATTTGAGGTCTAAAGGTGAACTTGATCTAAGCAATAAGCTTTCTGGCCACCTTCTAAACATGAATTTACAGAGGCTGAATAAGATGTACTTAAAGGGATATTGTCATAGGAAAAAACATTTTTTTCAAAATGAATCAGTTAATAGTGCTGCTCCAGCAGAATTCTGCACTGAAATCCATTTCTCAAAAGAGCAAACAGATTTTTTTATATTCAATTTTGAAATCTGACATGAGGCTAGACATATTGTCAATTTCCTAGCTGTCCCAAGTCATGTGACTTGTGCTCTGATAAACTTCAATCACTCTTTACTGCTGTACTGCAATTTGGAGTGATATTCCCCCCCTGCCTTTTCCCCCCCAGCAGCCAAACAAAAGAACAATGGGAAGGTAACCAGATAACAGCTCCCTAACACAAGATAACATCTGCCTGATAGATCTAAGAACAACACTCAATAGTAAAAACCCATGTCCCACTGAGACACATTGAGTTACATTGAGAAGGAAAAACAGCAGCCTGCCAGAAAGCATTTCTCTCCTAAAGTGCAGGCACAAGTCACATGACCAGGGGCAGCTGGGAAATTGACAAAATGTCTAGCCCCATGTCAGATTTCAAAATTGAATATAAAAAAATCTGTTTGCTCTTTTGAGAAATGGATTTCAGTGCAGAATTCTGCTGGAGCAGCACTATTAACGGATTAATTTTGAAAAAAAAAATGTTTTCCCATGACAGTATCCCTTTAATGTTTTACTGATGTGGCACTCAGAAAAGGAAGAGACTTGTTTACTATGGGCAGGAACAGAAGTGTTAAAGTACAACTAGGCATATAGAATGTCTAGACAAAGACTTAGACCATGAATTCTATTGTCCTCTTGACAACTAAGAGGCACATTTGCTACAATTCCAAAAGCTACACCTAAAGGGGACCTGAAAGCATAGATTAAGCAATTCTTTTCACACAGCTCCCAAATCTAACTTGGTAATTAAAAATATTAAAATGGCAACAAATGTATTTTTAGAAAACCAATATGCTTAAGAGTAGACATATGGGAATCTTGTGCAATTTGGAAGTTAATGCTAAAGTGCCCATTACCATTATTACCAAGTGTCTAACATTCTCTTGACAAACATTTAATACTTGTCACAAGGGTGATAGCAGAAAATAGAAAGCCTTGACTTGCTCATTACAAGAGATGTAGTAATAATTGTAGAAAAAAACATCCAGCATGCATTATGTTCCCATTGATTCATTTTGACGTTAATCATTATTTTTATGGTATGCTACACATTGCTTTTATAAATTAAAGGAGGAGGTATGTGTAGACATCTGTTTTCATTATTACATATTACATTTTCCATCTTTGCTTCCGATATGTTTAGATGACGGCAGGTAGTTGTGTACATAAAAGCTTTATTAGATTTCATTTACATACAGCAGGAGAAGGAAAGGTCTTTTTACTTGAGGGTGCCAAAATTAAGGCACCCCCAAGTGATCGTATGTACTTACCTGAACCCCCGGGCAGGTGCACCTATTAGGAGAAAACAGTACAGACCTGGGGTTCTTCCAGCGATCGATCGTCTTCTGGCTTCTTCTTTTTTTCCACGGCTGCGCATTTGCAGTAGCGCAAAAAGCTGAACTTTAGCCAAAAAGTTGGTTCTACGGCACATATGTCTGCTTGGGGAAATTTGAAGGTAGAAGAAGCCGGAAAACAATCGCTCCATGGTGCTCGCTGGAAGAATCCCGGGCTGGTGCAGTTTCCTCCTAATAGGTGCATCGGCCAGGGGTTTCAGGTAAGTACATGCAATCTCTTGAGGGTGCATAACTTTTGGCACCCCCAAGTAAAAAGACCTTTCCTCTAAAGACATAACACAGGCAATCGCTGTAGCAATAAAGACATTATCCCATTATTACAGTACTAATCATTAATGCACATTACCATGTATAAAAGTAGACAAATACATCTGTGGTGTTGGGGTCTCCAAAGAGTATAAAGGTTACTCACCACACAGGGGAAGTGGCCCAAGTGCACCGTCCTGAGCCCTCAGCACGGGGGGCGGACAAACCAATGAAACCAATATGGAGCAGGCACTGAATAAGGCAGACTTCCACCAGGCAAAGGTTCAGAAGTGAAGAAAGTTTATTGTGTCCACAGCCTGACGCATTTCGTGTTACAAACACTTAATCATAGGCTGAGCTTTCAAATTCAGAAGGAGATTTTTCAGGTGCCTATATAAATATAATGACCTTTCTCAATTATTTTCTGTTTCTTTTTTTACCTTTTTCTGTAGCCGTGGAAAGCAGGCAACTAATGCATCACATTGCAACTGCTGCCATCAAACGTTAAGTAAAGTTTTAAACGTGCTCAGTGAGGACTAGAGCTTCTAGGGGTAATAAAAAAAAGGTTTTTTTAAAAAAAAAAAAACAGTAAAAAAAAAATAAAACAAGTCCATTACTTTAATATACTACACCTTTAAATATTTGGAAGTGTACCCTAGTTAATATATGTATATTTTTGTATATCAATGAAACAAAAGATCAGACCGCTCCAGCTCACCGATACTCCCCTCGTCCAGGCGCTCAGTCGACAGTGTCCCCATTGTAAGTATAACAAGAACTCCACAGGCAGACGGCACTTCTGGATAGATTTATTGGGAAAAAGGCTGCTGTATTCTGCCTAACGCGTTTCGGGATTGTATCCCTTAATCATAGGCACACCAGCCTATGATTAAGGGATACAATCCCGAAACGTGTTAGGCGGAATACAGCAGCCTTTATCCCAATAAATCTATCCTATGATTAAGGGATACAATCCCGAAAAGCGTTAGGCTGAATACAGCAGCCTTTTTCCCAATAAATCTATCCAGAAGTGCCGTCTGCCTGTGGAGTTCTTGTTATATATTTGTATGTACTATAGGATGAAAAGATGTAAATTGTGTATAGTTCAGTATCTCATTACAATTGTGTGTAGGGATCTACATTTTTTACCTTCTTTATGATTAGTTGCCATAGTGACTCCATAAATATAATTTTAACCCAATCATTATCGGCATCTAAGGAGCCCATTTTACCATTCTTTTTCCTGGGCAAAATTGCCACTTGTTCCTTTTTCCTGGTGTAAGTCGTAATAATGCTGGTGAATAAAGGAACTCTACTATTTTACCTTAGAAAGGGATGCACCATGGCAGTGCCCTTTATTTTCATATGTGCTAATAAAATCTTAGTTACAATGGACACATCTTCATAAAATGAAATCTTTACTTTACTGACATAAGGTGAAATTGTTTACCTGTCTAGCATGATGTTCCCTTCCAAATCTGATGGGTGATTCCAAATGATGTGCACCCGTTTTTCCCAAGTCCCAAACACTAACCTAATGGGGTGGTTCACCTTTAAATTAACTTTTAGTATGTTATAGAATGGCTTATTCTAAGCAACTTTTCAATTGGTCTTCATGTTTTCTTTTTTATTGTTTTTGAATTATTTGCCTTTTTCTTTTGACACTTGCGTGCTCCCTATAACTGAAAATCTTAAAGCAGTTTATGTTTTCAGAGCTAAACTAAGCAGTAAGTGGGCACTTCAAGGGACAAGATTGATGGTACCAGATTGACTGTGCTAGGAACAGCCTTTGTGACAAACAAAGTCTACCCTGGGTGTCTGTAGGTGTTAATAAATTGCCATCTTGTTGTTTATGTGGTTTCTGTTTTCTTTATAGGAACTATACAGAAAAGACTGCAATTTAGCCTCACAGCTGCTGCAGTGTAGCAAAAGCTACTTCCGAGCCCACAAATTATCCGAGGTAAAATGAAAACCACAATGACTGACGCATGATGTGACACCATTCAATAGACTTAAATGAGCGTGTGCCAACGAATAATTAAGAAAGCTGAACTGCTTTTTCGCAGACTTACTCTGCTACATAATAATTCTGAAGTGATTGTTATTATTTCCACTCAATGCTTAGGGCAGATGAGGGCAAAATGAGTGGGTGGCACGAGAATGCAAATACTAAGGTTTTGGATTAGATAGAGGGTTTATGTATTAACATGGGCAAAGCCTTCCGTGTCCATTGACCGGGAGCAACTGAAGAGATGTTTGTTTTCATTATTCTATCAATACAAGGTCCCATAAAAAGTCTATTGTTACCAGAACCTTTGTTCATGCTACAACACAACCCTACAGTTTATGAAAATTAGGCACTTTGCTTAACTTGTAAATTAATGTGTTATCCCATTATGATTTTGTTTTTCTGCAGTTGCCAGCCGACTTCCAGGAAAGAGTAAGTCAACATTTGGAAAATCATGGATGTAGCCTTTCTGTGCCACTTTCTAACACAACATATGCTGACAGCATTCCTACTTGTGTCATTGCTAAGGTTTTGGAAAAACCAGACCCAGGCAGCGTCTCTTCACATCCATCAAGCGCTTCAATGCGAGATCTTAGCTATGAACAAGGAGGTCAGGCACCTGAAGAGAAACTTCACCAAAGGCAGCAGTTCAAGTCAGAAATCTACTGCAGTGACACAGCTCTATATTGTCCAGAAGAAAGAAGGAGAGACAGGCGGCAAAGTTTTGATGTACACGTTAAAGATGAGGTGTTTCTAAGGTCTCGGAACTCTACGGACAGCACTGTTGAGGACGGATTCCATTCGAGTTTCTCACATGAAGCCTTCAATGAATATGTTGCATCTCTACCAACCTCTAGTTCCTACTCAAGCTTCAGTGCTACTTCAGAAGAGAAAGAGAACAACCAAACCAACACTTTAACTGCCTCACAGCAGGCAATATATATGGGTAACAGGGAGGACCTGTTTGAAAGAAAATCAACAACAGGTTATGAGCATGCAGCAAGTCCAAGATTTGTGAAATCAAAGTCTGTCCAACACATGGAACATCCCGCAGAAAACACTGCATCACCTAATTTCACAAGATCATCTTCCTATGTAGAGGAGCCCTTTCATTTCTCTAGAATACCTACACAACAAACATTAAGTGCTCATAAATCCCACAGTGAATGTAGGACCTCTCACCTTTCAGAAGAAGACCTGCCAACCCGCTGGAGACAGCTGAGTGCGGAAGATATTGGAGCGTACTCATACAGCAATGCTGGAAGAATTTCGCCATGTAGTTTTACGGAACAATACTTTGCACACAGTCCTGTTAAGCAGCTGGAAAGCAGAATGAGTCCACTGTATGCAAGCTACAAACAGGACAGCTTTTCGGAGGGTGAGGAAGTTTGTCAAACTAGAATGGGTGACTCTTGTTTTCTGAGAACAGACTCTGGCTTAAAAATTGACATCAGTGCCAGCTGCAAACAAGAAATGTTATCTACTTTTAAATCAAAGGAAACAAGAGACCAAAAAAGTGAGAGGATGTCAGTCCAAATGAGTAATAAAAGTATAGACTCTAGTTCTTCAGTTAAGAGGGAATATGTTGATGTTAGTCCAAATAGTTCAGCAGAATCCCTCACTCAAAGCCCCGTGGAAGCTTCCGAAATGCACCAGTCTTCCATTGAGCAAGGACATTCAAGTTTCCATGGAAAGCCCCAGCAATTTCAAAGAACTGGAAGCATTGGTTTAACTAGAAAAGACAGTCTTACAAAAGCACAGTTATATGGGACCCTTCTGAATTAATGAGCTTCCAAACTGCAATAAAACATAAACACGATCAAGTTTTACTGACCTAAAAGTCGAAAGACCAGATGAGAATAAACCGGGTTTGCTTACCAGAATTAGAAAGCTGGCAATTTTTTTTGACTTTGTACACGAAGTACCTTAAAGCATATGAGTAAACAATTTATTTTGAATTTTGGCTAGATAAAAATGAAAATGAATTAAAGGAGGCAGAATGGGTGTGTAAACAGAATATGGTATAAAATAAAAGGTTTTAAAAAAAAATGTAACCAAAGCTTAACACCAGACTGATGTTCTGATAGAGCCATTTATTACATAATGACATACAGTCGACCCCTGATTTCTGGTGGGTGTAAATCACAGAAAAACCTAAAATCTGGGGATGCAAAATTGAGGTTTGACTGTATACAAAAATCCCAGGAATCTACAAATTATGCACAAGCATAATAAATGCAATGATGCTGTCGTAGAGCAGGAAAACTATTAAGTCTAGGGGGCACATTTACTATTTGTGGAATATCGAGGGTTAATTAACCCTTGATATTCGACCCTCAAAGTTAAATCCTTCGACTTCGAATATCGAAGTCGAAGGATTTAGCGCAATTCGAAGGAATAATCTTTCAATTGAACGATTAAATCCTTCGAATCGAAATTGGTTAGAAAGCCTATGGGGACCTTCCTAACATTGGTGCTCGGTAGGTTTTAGTTGGCGAAGTAGGGGGTCAAAGTTTTTTTTAAAGAGACAGAACTTCGACTATAGAATGATCGAATAGTCGAACGATTTTTAGTTCGAATTCTTTGATTCGAAGTCATAGTCGAAGGTCGAAGTAGCCAATTCGATGGTCGAAGTGGCCAAAAAAAAAAACTTCGAAATTCGAAGTGTTTTTTATTCTAATCCTTCACTCAGGCTAAGTAAATGTGCCCACCAAGCTAGAGTGAGGTACATCCCATGAAACTGTGCGGCCCAATTGGACAGTCTAGATTTTATGAACATATTCCAGATTAGTCTCAGTGCTGTTATTTTTAAATAGACTTAATCTGGTGCTGCTTTGAACCAAATCAAAATGTATTTCAGTTTATCTTTCCAGTATTGTTGTACTAAATCTTCCATGGGTTGTATACCCAGATATTTTGAGCACTTTTTCGTAGATCAGTACATGGTCCTTATTCACTTTTAGCAAACCTTTCTTAGTTGCAAATCAGTGTATTCAAAAAAAAAAGCAACTGTTATTTCAGGTATGAGATCCATTGTCCGGAAACCCATTATCCAGAAAGCTCGGAATTACAGAAAGGCCATCTCCCATAGACTCCGTTTTATCCAAATAATCTGGATTTTTAAAAATGATTTCCTTTTTCTCCGTAATAATAAAACAGTAGCTTGTACTTGATCCCAACTAAGATATAGTTAGTCCTTATTGGAAGAAAATAAAACCTATTGGGTTTATTCAATGTTTACATGATTTTCTAGTATATTTAAGGTTTGAAGATCCAAATTATGGAAAAATCTGTTATCCTGAAGCAGGTTCCGAGCAGTCTGGATAGCAGGTCCCATACCTGTATTTATCATTTTTGGATTCTATCATATACCAAGTCCTCCATTAAAAAGTAGAAGCAAGACTAGACCAAATCCATTTACCTTATAGATTTGTGCTAGACTAATTACACTAATTGCAATTTAGCCCAGAGATAGGAGTATTGTCAGGCATTTACCATTCAAGTTAATGGGTAGCATCAAGAGGTGATTTTTGTACTATGTACTGTGTGTGCCATCAGAAACAAATGGCAAACCACTACATAATAAATGCAATGGGTGGATGCCAAAAAGATTTAGGGGCAGATTTACTAAAGAGCAAAGTGGCTAATGCTAGCGACTTTTGGCCAGCATTGCCACCCATAGGGACATCACCAATTTCATAACAGGCGCAGGTGCTTATTTGCCAACGAAACAGATCATCGCTAGCGCTCATTCACACTCTTTCGCCAGGCGACTTTTCGCTCTGGCGAACGGACGTTACTCAGCAAATTCACTAAAATGCAGATTTTACTGAACGTTATTTCTTACACCAGGGAGAGTTCTTTCTATTCTCAGGTGGAAGGGAGGAGTCTTTTCTTCCTTAAAATGGACAGTAGATCATTAAATACCTTGGGCACCCACCCATTGAAGTTATTATACAGTGGTCTACAATGGTTTGTGGAGAAGCCAGAATATAGTACCCGCTAAATTTGTTTTGTCTGCTTTGTGTGCCATCAGCCACTGGCAGAAAAAACCTGATGATCATATAGCCAAATGAAGGCCATGGTGCATACACGTTATTATTAGCACCCACATATTACAGGGTTTTTCATGTGTAACAAATTGCACAACAGTAAAAAAAAACACCGAAAATACATTTTGTTTACGTATTTGTGATTTAACTGGTGAAAATGCTATATTTTAAATAGACCTATGTAATTATTTAAAGAATTTAGGAAATCATTAGAAAAAAGAATATATATATATATATATATATATATATATATTTAAAAAATAAAATCCAATTTTTCTTTCTTTAATGAAAAATATCCAATATACTTTAATTGAAAAATGTGTACTGCTTTTATAAGAAACCTGACTGTATGCAGTGAAATTCTTCCTTCATTTACTGCTGTGGATAGGAATTGTCAGACGGTCCCTAACTGCTGAGCAGGGAAACAATCATACTTATTAACAGCAGGGGGAGCCCCCACCTTACTTCCCAGCCATGCAGAACTCAAGCAGCTTTGTTTATGACGATCCCTAAGCAGCCCAGACCACACTGAGCATGTGCACAGTCTTAGTCTTGCAAAGATGTATAACAAAGTTACAAGATGACAGCGCCCTGTGGCCAACTTTGAAAGCATAAATTATTTGTTTGATTAGGCTTGTGGTGCAGTAAGTTCATGTTTAGTATACAAAATACAGCATTTCTAGTCTTATTCTATTTTAGACTTTACTTTCCCTTTAAGAAGTTTCAAAACCTCAGAATTTCTGTCAAAAAAAACACCAACACCTAAAAATATTAGGAATTGTATTAATGCTGGGTCAGAAAGACTAGAGATGTACAAGTTTGAGCTTTCCTACTACTGTAGCTCCTCATGTACTACCTCAAAAGTAATTGAGGGGTTACTTGTTAATTTGTTTTCTATAAGCTTGCATTTCTATTGGTAAAAAAAAGCATGAACTGTCCTCGATGGTGTTGTATTTTGCATTTCTAAATAAAAGCAACAAATTGAAATATTTCACTTTTTTATGATGATGATGTGTTTCTAGGAATGATGAATAGTATTCCCCCATATGTGTGCGAGGATTAGGACCTTCGGCACAGCAGGTAAAACCTTTGAGCTGACTTTTGTCTGGTTTCTATAAATGTACTCAAACTAATTCACGGCACAAGATGTCTTTCATATATGGAAATATGACGTTTGTTTTCTCAGGAATATGTTCCATTAAATATGAAAGCTGGATGGGAGGTTTTACAGAAATCTGGACACAATATTACCCAGTACTATAACTATCTTTTCTTAGGGGGTTATAAACTAAATTCCGAATGCAAAACTCCCGGTTTTTTTCTTTAAAATCTGACTTTTAAAAAAATCACAAATTTTTCTGAATTTATTAAACCATGAGGATTGAAAAGTCAGAATCAGAAAATCCAGCATCTCAGACCTGTCGAGGTTGCAATGTTTTTTGATGTGCGCTGGTTTCCGAAGTTTTTGGGCAAAAAGTATAAGAAATCTGAGTTTTCAGGTGAAAAATCGTGAAAATCAAATATTGTTCCCGCAAAGCAAATTTTCGGGAAAATATAATAATAAAGAAGCGTAAAAAACCCAAGCGGGTTTGATCGGAGTTTGTAGCAGAAAATGTTGAGATAAAATCGGACTTTGATAAATAACCCCCTTAATGTGTGTTCTGCATCTAGAAGAGGTAGAACAAAAGTCGCTGAGGAACAAGACAAATCCATTTCAGCTAGTGACCCACCTTCCTAAAAGTAAAGCTAGGCTATCCCCTTGCTTTATGGGTGAGAGATATGCAGTTGCATTCTCCTTACATTCCTATAATGTATGTGATGCAGGTAAAGCTAGTTGTTAAATGCATTGCACCTGCCTTTTTGTCATCCTTTTGTTCATTAGTTATCCACTGCCCCCAAAATTGTCTATTCTTCTAGTCTTCTAATTGTGAATTTTCAATTTTTATGGATAAAAAAAGGAATGCATTTTGAATCATTTTGTAATTTTCACTGATGAATACTCAAATAAAAATGTCAGTAGAAATACAATTGTCAGGTTGTGTATGTTTGTAATGCAAATGGATGTGTTTTGACGGAACAAAGATGGTTAGATAGCTATTTATGAATTATATACAAATGTGTATAAAGGGAGTTAAATACATTGTGACAGATGAATCCATGCACTTTGTATAAATATTTAATCTTAGGATTCCCTGGACTACATCAAATGGCCATAGGATATAATCTAATAGGCTCAGTTACCTTATTAGTTCTATGCCATTTAGTAAAGAAACAGACCCAAAAATTCTCTAGAATGTTGAAGTAGTGCAGTAGCCAATGACCTGAAAGACATTAATATGTCTATCCCAAACAATAAACATTTTCTAAGTAAAATTGAAAAGCTCAGGACATACGCCGTATATATACGCGTACACATACGACTACATATATATATATATAAATTGACACACTCTCCATTCAAAATATCAGCAAAATTATCATATATTTTTCAGTTATACTTTGCAGTCTATGATATACAGTTGTGTTCAGAATAATAGCAGTATGTTTAAAAAAGTGAATAAAGCTCAAAATCCTTATAATAGCTTTTATTTCCATACAGACAAACGCATTGGGATAACTGCACATTCTATTCCAAATACAAACATGAAGATAAATGTATCACATTTGTCTTATTCCTTTACAGAAAGTGAAGAAAAGGGAAATATTAGGCTGTTCCAAAAAATAGCAGTGTCTGCATTATTATTTACAAACTCAACATTCACTGTATAAACTGAAAAATGTTTCAAGATTTTGCTTTCCTTTGAATGACTGAACTAATATTTAGTTGTATAACGAGTGTTTCTGAGAACTGCTGCACATCTGTGTTGTATGGAGTCCACCAACTTCTGGCACCTGTTACATTCCACAATTCTTCTGCATTTCTTGGTTTTGCCTCACAAACAGCATTTTTTATGTCACCCCACAAGTTTTCTATTGGATTAAGGTCCAAGGATTGGGCTGGCCACTCAATAATGTCAATCTTGTTGGTCTGGAACCAAGATGTTGCTCATTTACTGGAGTAGACGTGCAACGTTTCGGGGTGACCCCCTTTATCAAGCATACAAACTGACCAAAGTGCAAACCATATAAAGAGTGACCAATTAAAATAATTAGCATACATAATTGACATCATTCAGTTTGAAAGACAAAGTTCTCAACCAATGACTTTATAACATGTGGAGAAAAGTTTTTTTAAAAGAAACTTTAAAAAAACTTTAAAAAGCATTACAAAATATTACATAAAAACATGTTGTTTAAAACATCAAAAATTCAGTGAAAAAGTCCAATTGTGCCAGGGTATTCAATCCCTTAAAAGTGCAAAAAAGAAACATGTGTCTGTAATAAAGATAAAACGGATACAAAGTAGTTAGGTAACTGTCTCTCATACTCAAAAGATAAAACCATTAAAAAGTATCAATTTTGAAAACACAAACTTGCCCTACTGTAGATAAGAGGAAATTACCTGTCCCTGGAGAATATACAAGAATTTTCTTATCTGTAAAAACATGAAAGAAACAAGATTATTTACCACAGGCTTGCTCAAAATATATATACACACATTTTAGACAAAGCAGGACAAGTTATACTCCTCGTTAAGACCCTTTGGGCTCCTGGATTGGAGTAACCAGATCCAGTAGCATTCCCTTTGGAGTAGCAAACGTTTTTTGTCCTGCCCTTGATTGGCACGTATTTTTTCTAAAATCTGCCACCTTAATTGTGCCACCCGATGGCCATGGGTAAAAAAATGTTTAGCCAATAAAGTTTCCCTTTTGGTTGTCTTAGTTTCCTTCTCCTGCTGTTTAATACCTGGAGGTTGAGGGGCCTGTGGTTTGTAATTCCGTATCATACACTTGTGTTCGTTCAGTCTAACTTTAATTGGTCTTGTCGTTTGTCCAATATAAACAAGACTGCATGGACATTTAATGCAGTATACTACATCATTGATATCACATGAAAAACAACCCCTGATGTCATGTTTAGATCCATGTTGTGGATGTGTTACATAATTACCCAATATAATGCTATTGCAGTGACCACAATTCCTGCATGGAAAAGTGCCTTGTGTCCTAAAATACTGGGGCATATTAAGCACGGACCCTAAATATGGCCATTTATTTCAACAGACTCCCTTATTCTCCTATAGACGTGGAAAAAATATTGGAGATTTAATTAAACCCAAATCATTAGGACACCAGAGATATAATCCCTCACTAACATCTAGGACACAAGGCACTTTTCCATGCAGGAATTGTGGTCACTGCAATAGCATTATATTGGGTAATTATGTAACACATCCACAACATGGATCTAAACATGACATCAGGGGTTGTTTTTCATGTGATAGCAATGATGTAGTATACTGCATTAAATGTCCATGCAGTCTTGTTTATATTGGACAAACGACAAGACCAATTAAAGTTAGACTGAACGAACACAAGTGTATGATACGGAATTACAAACCACAGGCCCCTCAACCTCCAGGTATTAAACAGCAGGAGAAGGAAACTAAGACAACCAAAAGGGAAACTTTATTGGCTAAACATTTTTTTACCCATGGCCATCGGGTGGCACAATTAAGGTGGCAGATTTTAGAAAAAATACGCGCCAATCAAGGGCAGGACAAAAAACGTTTGCTACTCCAAAGGGAATGCTACTGGATCTGGTTACTCCAATCCAGGAGCCCAAAGGGTCTTAACGAGGAGTATAACTTGTCCTGCTTTGTCTAAAATGTGTGTATATATATTTTGAGCAAGCCTGTGGTAAATAATCTTGTTTCTTTCATGTTTTTACAGATAAGAAAATTCTTGTATATTCTCCAGGGACAGGTAATTTCCTCTTATCTACAGTAGGGCAAGTTTGTGTTTTCAAAATTGATACTTTTTAATGGTTTTATCTTTTGAGTATGAGAGACAGTTACCTAACTACTTTGTATCCGTTTTATCTTTATTACAGACACATGTTTCTTTTTTGCACTTTTAAGGGATTGAATACCCTGGCACAATTGGACTTTTTCACTGAATTTTTGATGTTTTAAACAACATGTTTTTATGTAATATTTTGTAATGCTTTTTAAAGTTTTTTTAAAGTTTTTTTAAAAAAAACTTTTCTCCACATGTTATAAAGTCATTGGTTGAGAACTTTGTCTTTCAAACTGAATGATGTCAATTATGTATGCTAATTATTTTAATTGGTCACTCTTTATATGGTTTGCACTTTGGTCAGTTTGTATGCTTGATAAAGGGGGTCACCCCGAAACGTTGCACGTCTGCACAAGAAATAAAAGCAAGGGGGAACCCTGCATTTCACTTGCCTTGAGTGCCAGAGTTTTTCTCGTTCGATTATACATTGGGGGCTGCCGTACCTCTACCCTGTGCACCAGGCGTTCTCTGTGAAGTTATTAGAGTGTGCTCTGCTTCACCTTGTGCCTGTCATTTACTGGAGTGTTTGGGGTCTTGACTTGTTGAAACACCCATTTCAAGGGCATTTCCTCTTCGACAACACGACCTCTTCAAGTATTTTGATGTATTGAAAATGATCCATGATCCCTGGTATGTGATAAACAGGCCCAACACCATAGTATAAGAAACATCCCCATATCATGTCTTCACAGTGTACTTTGGCTTGAATTCAGTGTTGGGGGGTCGTCTGACAAACTGTCTGCAGCCCCGAAACCCAAAAAGAACAATCTTGCTTTCATCAGTCCACAAAATGTTCCACCATTTATCTCTAGGTCAGTCAATGTGTTCTTTGACAAATGGTAACCTCTTCAGGGCAAAAAAATAAAAAAGTGGTTTAAAGATGCTACCTTTATTGGCTAACTATTTTATTATTTTATTTTTTTTTTGCCCTGTGACTGGCTAACATGGTACAACAAATTAACCTCTTCAGCATGTCTTTTACAATAGGACTTTGCGGGGGCTTCTTCTAATTATAACATCAATCACAGGTAACATTAGACTTTTTTTGATCTTCCAGGAGTTGATCATTGGCTGAGTCTTTGCCATTTTGGTTATTCTTCTATCCATAAAATGAGATCATTTTAACTGAACATCCTATCATTTTCTGCACTTCTTTATATGTTTTCCCCTCTCCAATCAACTTTTTAATCAAAGTACACTGTTCTTCTGAACAATGTCTGGAAAGACCCATTTTTCAGAGAGAAATACACTATAACCAACATGCACAACATTTGCTGCCTTCCTTCCATAAATAAGAGCAGTAATTGACACCTGTTTTTTCACAGAATGAATGAACTCACTAATTGAACTCCACACTGCTATTATTTGGAACAAGCCTCAATTAATGATTTAATTTCACAGAATCAGCAGCATGCATGTCATGACTGTTGGGTCTTTTGGCTTTCTATTAGTCTACTACACCTACTAGTAAATTATTTGCCATGTAGAAATATAATTTCTACCAAAAACAGTGATTGATGTCTGCTATTATCCTGAACACAACTGTATGGGGCAAATTCACTAAGATTCGTAGTTGCGCCAGGCGTAACTTCGCCGCACTTCGTCAGGCGTAGTTTCGTCTGCGCTTCATAAATTCACTAAAATCCGAAGTTGCACTCAGGGGAAGCGTAAGGTTGCGAAGTTGTGCTAGCATTGATTCGCTAAGCAAAGCGAAGTTACGCTAGCGATAGTTAATTTGCATACGGCGCCAAATTCAAATTTCAATGGAGGAATATGTAGCAGCACTACAAATGCCTGGGAAACCTTCAAAACATCAAATAAAATTTTTATTTTGCCCTACACATGTGCCCACTGTATAGTTAAGCTGCCATGAGTCAGGAAATGTAGGGGGGAAGGAGGGGAGCCCCAAAAAATTTTTCGATCTTTTTCAGCCTATCACCCATAATATAGAAAAAACGCCAGCGTTTTTTGGGACTTAGAAAAAATGTGAACTTTTTTTGAAGCAATCCCTATCTACTTCTATTGCGCTTCGCCTGGTCTGAGGTGGCGAAGGAAGTCTAGCGTAAAAGGTAGTGCTCAGTACAATGCGCGCGTTAGTGAATTTGCGTAGTTACGTCCGTTGCGCAAATTCGCCAGGCATAAGGGTGCGAAGTAACACTAGCGAATTTACGCCAGCGTTCGTTGGTGAATTTGCGAAGTAACGAAAATGACCAACGCTAGCGAATTGATGCTAGCGTTAGGCGATTCGGCGCATAGTGAATTTGCCCCAAAGTTTCAGCTGAAGCAAGTAATGTGACAAAGTAGATTTGTATATTATATATAAAGTAAGGTTTAAGAAAACATATAGTGCACCGCCAGCAGTCAAATTATCATGAAAATGTAATACTTTTTGGGGTTTACAGAGCAAATAATTTTAAGTAGATTCATTGGTGGACCCTTTTGCATACGAATGCTGGTACGTACCTCCTATAGAAACTGGAGAAACCTGGTTGTTCTCCTCAGTAGCGTGTGGAGACAGTGGCCCTTGCAATCCACCTTGCCGAGCATCTCAGCATGTATGTGGCACCTAAACTCATGGGTTGGCACTTGGAATCAGAATCAGTGTGCAAAGAGTACAAAAAAAGCTAATATGATACAAAAATGCAAGCCAACACAGTCATTTGGCCCATAGTTAGTGTAACCAAAACAGCAAATTTCAAATCTATGACGCTCATATGAAATTGTAGTTAGAGGCAAAGGTTTTAAGTGGTTCCTCCCTTAGGTGCAAAATATAACATGAAAACCACTCTGCTTAAATTCCAGTTTATGAAAACGCCCATCCATTAACCTATATTAGTGTGACTTGCACAATACAATATGTCATTAAAAAAAAGGGATAGAATGGGACTTCTAAAAGCCCATCCAAAGTATAAAAATTTAATTTGCCTTCTATTTTGGGCATAGTGGCCTATTCATTTACATTTGATGGGTAAATACTTTAGAAAATTGTTAATGTTGAATTCCACAGAGCTTTGAAACTCTTTCAATACATTACAACCTTTAGAGAAAGACAGAAGCTGCTGCAAATTGTGCCAGAACATAGATTTCCATTGGGCCCAATTAGATTCTCGCTAGAGCTGCAGACGATACATTTGACCTTCCTGTTCAAATAATTGTCAGCCAGTCTTATCCCATCACCTGTTCTACAAAGGGTTTCGACTGTGAAGATTCCTTTTTGCTCTGCTGCCTTGGACGCACAGCACCTTAAAGAGCCAGTAAAATAAATTCACATTGTATATAAAACTGCATGTTGAACGTTACAAATATATACATGAACAGGTTTCTGTATCTTATTGATATCATGTACACTATTCATTATAGTCTAGGCATTTGGAGTGTAAATCAGATCAGATCAGATATATATATTGATACAATTGACTGTTTAAAAAAGAAATGTAATGGCCCATTGGACTAAAGGTGACAAACACAGGCAGATTTAAAGTGCCAATGGCCTCTTAAATCAGCCAGATTTCAATTGGACGGATTTCAAAATCCCGTCGGGACAAGGACTACATCAGCTCGTTGTATTCCCATCATTTGATCAGATCATTTGGCCTCATGGTGGGCATATCAGGGAAAGAACAGCTTGTTTGGAGACGTTGCTAAGCGAGAGAGCTAACATTTAGGCGCAGATTGAATGGTTCGAATTGCAAAAAGTTCGAATTTTGAAGTAAATTTTTGGGTACTTCGACCATCGAATAGGCTATATTCGACCATTTGACTTTGATTTGAACGATTCGAAGTAAAAATCATTAGACTATTCGACCATTCGATAATCGAAGTACTGTCTCTTTAAAAAAACTTCGACTTCATACTTCGCCAAATTAAAGCTACCGAAGTGCAAGGTTAGCCTATGGGGACCTTCCAGAGCACTTTTCTAAGTTTTTTTTGATCGAATAGAAATCGTTCGATCAATCGCTAAAAATCGTTCGATCAATCGAATACGGTAAAAATCCCTCGACTTCGAATATCGAAGTCGAGGGATTTCAATTCGAGGGTCGAATTTCGAGGTTTTTTTAACTTCGAAACTCAACTCTTAGTAAATCTGCCCCTAAATGAGGTAACCACCTCAATATACTACACATACACAGACTTCAATTCGAAGTAAAAATCGGTCGACTACTCGACCATTCGATAATCGAAGTACTGTCTCTTTAAAAAAACTTCGACTTCAATACTTCGCCAACTTAAACCTGTCGAAGTGCTATGTTAGCCTATGGGGACCTTCCAGAGCAATTTTCTACGTTTTTTTATATTCGAATGAAAATCGTACGATCGTACGATAAAATCGTTCGAATCGTATGATTCAAAGTACGATCGGAGTACGATCGGAGTACGATCGTACTACGATCAGAATACGATTGTACGATGAATAAAATCCTCCGACTTCGAATGTCGGAGGATTCTATTCGATGGTCGAATAGAGTACAGACACTTTTTTTCAAATATATGTGAAACTCTATGGGGCAAATTCACTAACCTGCGGAGTTGCTCTAGCGCAGGCTTCGCCACATTTCGCCACGCGAAGTTTCGCCAGGGCGCCGCTAATTCACTAAAATCCAAAGTTGTGCTCAGGGAGGCGAACGGTAGCGAAGTTGCGCCTGCGTTAATTTGTCAAGGAAAGGAAGTTACACTAGCGATGCCTAATTTGCATACAGCGCCAAGTTAAAGTACAATGGACATATATGTAGCAGTAAATACATTACACTACACAAGCCTGGGAAAGCTTCATAAAATAAAATAGAGTTGTTATATTGCCCTATACATGTGCCCACTGTATAGTTTATGTGCCATATGTTAGGAAATGTAGGGGGGAAGGAGGGTACCCCCAAAAAAATGTACAATCTTTTTCAGCCTATCACCCTTAAAAAAGTAAAAGACGCCAGCGTTTTTTAGGACTTAGAAAAAATTGCAACTTTTTTTGAAGCAAGCCCTATCTACTCTATTGCACTTCGCCTGGTCTCAGTTGGCGAAAGCAAGTCTGGCGCAAGAGTTAACGTTCATGAAAATCCGCAAGTTAGTGAATTAGCGTAGTTACATCCCTTCGCCATAGCACAACTTCACCTGGCGTAAAGGTGCGAAGTAGCGCTAGAGTAGGTCCACTACGCTAGCGAATTTACGCCAGCGCCCGTTAGTAAATCAGCGAAGTAACAAAATGACGTCACGCTGGCAAATTTGCGCTAGCATTAGCCACTTTTCGCTTTAGTGAATTTGCCGCTATATATGCACTCTATCACTAACTATATATATATATATTTGGTTTTCCACCATGTGGCTGTGGAAAGCCCTGCCTGGAGATGTTGTGGCAGCAGATTCTTTAATCACTTTTAAGTGGGTCTTTAAATGAAGGGGTCAGCAAGTGAAAGGATATGACAGATGTTTGCTGTACGTGGGATAGTCAGCTAGTAAAAAATAGTCACAAGAACTTAAATGCCAACCACATAATGTATTTCTGGAAATACATGTTGGAATCATTCCCAGAGTACCAGAGGAGATTGGAACATACTAAAACTACACAAAAAGATAAGTGCTGCCTTGTAAAGACATTGTGCAACTAGACCTTCCACCCACTCAGAATTAAATAAAACACCAAGGTTTGGATTGACATCAGTGTACTGTATATGCAAATTCCATTCTGTATTACCTGAAGCTCAAGATGCATCAGTCATTTTATATTTAGACATTTTATTATGGCTTAACATAAGTTATTATAATAAGTCCTTATATTTATATTTAGCCTGGCTAAATACCAAACCTTATGCAGTGGATAAACTACTGAAGCAAGGCAATCGTTTTCTACAGTTTAATTCCCTTTTGAGTATAAGGGGCAGATTTATCAAGGGTCGAATTGAAAATGTGAATTTTTAAATTCAAATGTCAAGTTTATTTTAGTGGAATTAGACTAGGGAATAGTCCCAATTCAATTTGAGGTTAAAAAAAATTTGAAATTCAAATTTTCAAAATTTATTATGTACTGTCCCTTTAAGACTCTAAAAAGAGATGAGATAAATAATTTCTATAACTGCCAATTGAAGTATGTGGTCTATCTTATTCAATGTACCTGCATTTTATTATATATGGGGAAAACTATTCACCCATTATCAAAAATAATTCGGGAACATATGAGGAATATAAGGAGAAAGAAAACTGAGGAAAAGGGGGAATCTGCTTATTTATATATTTATTTTTATTAAAAAACTTGGAAATTCGACCATCGAATTTGATACTTCAATCGTCAAAGTATTTTTTCAATCGTAAACAGCAGTAAAATCATTAGATCGATCGATGAAATTGTTCCAATCGAACGATTCAAACGATTTTACAAAAAAATACTTTGACTACTCAAAATGTAGCCAAACACTCAGAAAGGTTATAGGAGGTCCTCCTTAGGCTAAACAGCAATTCGGCAGGTTTAAGGTGGCGAAATGTCGAAGTCGAAGTTTTTTAAAGAGACAGTAATTCGATTTTTGAAGTCTACATTTTTTTCAATTCGAATCAAATTTTGGCCTATTTGATGGTCGAAGTACCCAAAAATTACTTCAAAATTTGAAGTTTTTGAATTTGAAAATTCACTTCGACCCTTAGTAAATGGGCCCCTTAATCTTAGTACCTTTCAGCCAAAAGGATTGAAGAGCAGGTTTAAACTGGCGCCCTTTCTATAATGTAAATATTCTCTAAACTTGTTCTGCTACGCTGTATGTTATAGTATTTAAGATGTAGTATACTCTACGGCCGATTATGGACATGGCCCCTTTAAGAGTTGGGTATATAAAGTGAGGTAAGACTCCACTTCCTGTTTGTAACTGCTTGATAAAGCCTTATAGAGGCGAAACGCATTGCAGTATCAGGGTGGTGTGTCACTCCCAAGGTTGAAACAACATTATTGGTGAATTTACCCCGAAATCGTGAAATCGTGAAAATCAGTAAGCTGCTGGGACTCTGTGAATCATGAAATCGGGAAATTGCTGGGAGCAATTTCAAAGATTTGCACTCCGCAGTGGAACGCATGCGCTGGGACACATCAGGCGCCATTTTAGATTGACGAAGAGAGGAATTCATAAAGTGGAGATATCACGAAGCGGCTGGCTCTCCAATCCAGGGCTAAGTGACCTGCCACTAAGTGATCGTGCCCATCTGTGCCTTAGAGGATAGACCGTAACGCAGGATCTGGTGAGTTCAGTCCATTATTTGGGGGCACGTGTGACTGGAAAGAGAGGGGTGGTGGACACCCCATTTAACCCCTTTGTGACTAAGCTGGCCATAGATGCAAAGATCCAATCGTTCTAATCCTCGAACAATCAGATTTATCGGACTTCCACATCTCCTGACCTGCCACTAACCATTCCGATCAAATAAATCCCTGCCCTTTAGATTGAATGCCAATTGTTTTTCTGTATGTCATTTGTTATATGTCCAGCGCTGAGATTTAAATTGACACTTTAAAATGACTGTAACAATAATACTGTATCATTTGTGCAGAATTCCTTAAATGACACATACTAAAATTTGCTTTTTGAAAGAAAAAATTGGATCCATGTAACCTGCATTAATCGCTTTTTTTACCTGCTTTTACACAAATATGGCCAAATATGCCAACCAGAGCTTCATATTTTATCACACAACCATTTTCATGCCACTAATCTTTAGGGATGCACCGAATCCACTATTTTGGATTCGGACGAACCCCCGAATCCTTTGCGAAAGCTTTGGCCGAATAACGAACCAAATCATAATTTGCATATGCGTGGGAAGGGGGAGAACATTTTTACTTCCTTGTTTTGTGACCCTGTTTTGTGACCCTAACCCTAACTTGCAAATTAGGATTCGGTTCGGCCTGGCAGAAGGATTTGGCCGAATCTGAATCCTGCTGAAAAAGCCCGAATTCTGGCTGAATCCTGGATTTGGTGCATCCCTACTAATTTTATAATGCTAAGAACGCATCATATAACGCATTCATCAGTAATTAATCTGAAACAGCCTTTAAATAAAAACATTGCCATTCTTATTAATTAATGCTCTCCTGCTTCTCCTGTTTGCTTCTTCCTCACGCGGGTCATTGCCATTAATTGAAGAGAACTGTATAAATGCCAAAATATGGCTTTCAACTTCAGCAACAAAAGGTTAAGTTCATCTTGCAGAGAATCCTATAAATAGATTCAATAATTGCTTCGCAGCCAATCCCTTGTAAGCAAATAATTAAATGGACGGATATTGATTCTGCAGTAATTTCAGGTCAGCGAATTTGCCTTCGAGCATATGAAGCTTTAGAAGCAAAATATTCATTTGAAGGTCAAATGTTGAAGGTGGGCATTAATTTCCAGTTCTATTTGTCATTTTCTGGCTTACTATTGCTCACTTAGACAGACTGAATTATACGACTACAGCTTGCGCAGTTATATTGTTTTTTGTTAAGGATTCTGAAGGTCATACAGTGTTCTCACTGACAACTGATTTCAAACAAGCTCATAATTTGAGCAAAATATCACTGGGGTCATGTTTAAGATACAAAAAACGAACAAGAGTCCAAGATCATGGTATCCGAGGGGTTAAACAAGAGAATAGTCAAAGTCCAGGCAAAGTTTCAGGAGGCAGGCAGATCAGGTTCTAAGTCAGAGTTTCAGGCAGGAATCAGGATCAGGATCAGGATCAGGAAAGCATTAGCAAAAACACACCCAGGTTCTATAGCACAAGAAACCTATAATTGGGCAAGGTTTCAGTGTCCAGGGCGCCCTTTTATGACAAAATCCCAGCACCAGTGATGACATCATCATGCAGCGACGCTGCACCCATGTGTTCAACATGGGCGCCGCCATCTTGGATTTTTCATCACGACCGCCGGGAAGGTGAGCAGCGCCGTCGGGTGCTTCTAGCAGTCCTGACAGTTAGTAATGAAGTGAAACCTCACTTGCTGTTTTTATACCCAGTAAACTATGCTGGACTAGGAACTCCATGCACCCATTATTCAACCCATGGTTTGTGCACACAGTTGTAATGAGGGTGGTGGCATATTGCATCATACAGTTTGCAAAGAATAATGGTGGTAAAGTGCTGTCATTATTGCAGATTCCTGATATATACCAAATTAAAGTGGACCTGTCACCCAGACATAAAAATCTGTATAATAAGTCCTTTTCAAATTAAACATGAAATCCAAATTCTTTTTTTTTTTTTTTTTTCTAAAAGTATTCCTAGCTGTTGTAAGATCATTTAAAAATCTCAGCTGTCAATCATGAATTCCCAGACCGAAGGAATCAAGGTTCAAACAATTTATACTGTGTAGTTAAAGTTTATTTTGCTTGACAAACATAATAAAATAGGATTTGGAATATTTTGTTTGGGAGACCAGTCCCCTTTAAGAAAATACAAACTAGACTATTCCTCGAATATAATATTAAGCTTGATTCCTCCGATTCCCCAGCTGTTTACTCACTCAATCAATAGTTAATACCATTGTACATCAAACCAAGGTTTGTCCCAAGGATTTTCAAATTCAAGCAGCCTTACTATTTCATCAGTTCATTCATTCTGCATGAAACCTTTCTTTTTATATTTTCTTATCAACAGTCCTTTTATTTTAAAGACTATAGTTCTCATTGGCTCTGATGAGTATAAAACATACTTTAAAAATAATATAGTTCCACAGAAAGAGCTGTGGTCATCTTGGTAAGTCAAAGGAACCTGTTTGGGTACATCATTATCCCAGGATTCACATTATCTTGTAGACTCTACACTGGTGGTTGTCAAACTTTTTTATCTTAGGGCCCCACTGAAGGTCCATGCTTTATTCACGTCCATAACAAGCTTACAGATATAGGAAAATAACAGTGTTTCCATATTTTCATCCAAAAACGATTTAGGAATTTTTAATACAATGAGGTTTGATTCCAGCCAATGCACTATTTGCCAGTGTCAGACTTAAGGGGTGTGGGCTCACCGGGGCTGCCACACCAGAGGCCTGTAACCCCCCCCGCCTCCCCTCCGCTACCCCCATTGCCCAGGGCAAATCCCCCTCGTTCTCCCCTGGGTATTTCCAGAGTGTTCTGCTGGCCCAGTCTGACCCTGCCAGCTGCAAGAAGTTTTGTAAGGATACCTGGGAGGCAGAGGGGCACCGGCTGGCTCGTCTGCGTGGACACCCACAGCCTTCCTCCTAGTTGCACGCAGTTCTTCCGGGAGTGAGTCAAACACGGATTTGACACACAATTCTTTTCATTTTGGCAAGCATGATATCATCGCACATGGATCAAAATTCAAATATTTAAAGATGCTCATCTTTTTACTCACTGCCCAAAGTAGGTCTATTCCTGATGGTTCCTGGGCGTGCTTCTTGTCTGTGCTACTGTTCCTTGACCCTTGCCTATCCTTGACCACCGCTGTATCACTGCCTCAACCGACCTTTGCCTGTTATTGACCATTCTTCTGGATTCTGACTTTGTACTGTGCTGACTGTTTGGTTTTGACCCAGGCCTGTTTCTCCTGACTACACTCCTGGTTCCTGATCCTGTACTGCATTAACTCATTGGTTTTGGGCTGGCCATGCTCACAACTACACTTACCCTTTGCTTGTTCCTCCAGTCACCCATTCCGGTTCCCTTGCCTGCCCAGAACCCTCACCTTGGTTCTCTCACTTTAAGTCCTGGCGGCATCAGAGTAGCCAAAGGCTCCTCCCTACATGAAAGGCGGCTGTTATAGACAGACGCGTGAGCCGTGACTTAGCATTGATTCTGGGTTTTGGGATATCTGTAAGGGATCACCCCGCTCCCAGATGTATGATCTCATTAACCTAGTGAAACGGTGGCTGCAGGCGGACTTGCTTTCCGCGCCTCAGATAGTGGAAAGGGTCACAATGGACCGATACCTGAGAGCGCTTCCATCTGAATTACGGCGGTGGGTAAGCCAAGCCGAACCCAATACAGCAGACCAGTTGGTGGAACTGGTGGAGCGATACCTTGCCGCTGAGGACTTCACCGAGCCAAGAAGTCGGCTACAGCGGAGAAGCTCAGCCCAGAGGATACCGGTAACCCAGGTCTAGAGTTGACAAGAAGTAGATCCCGCGGAGACAGCGCCCGCCAGACCTGTGGAGCTCCCCAGTGCTGGAGGTGCAGAGAGCGGGGACATATTGCTGCCAACTGCCCAGTTGATCCAGAACCCATGGAGTGTGGAGCAGAGGGGAAGTTGTCTCTGTTCGCTCGACCAGGTCTCGTTGCAGATAGTGATGGGCGAATTTGCGCCGTTTCGCTTCGCCGGAAAATTCGCGAAATTCGCGAAATGGCGAAAGATTTGCGAAATCGCACCCGTTTTCTACGCCGGCGCCCGTTTTTGGCGCCGGCGTCCGTTTTTTCGGAAATTTTTTTTTTGACGCCGGCAAATTTTTGCACGAATTTTCGCAGGCGTTTCGCAAATTTATTCGCTGGCGGCGAATCGCGAGAATTCGCCGCAAATTCGCGCCTGGCGAATAAATTCGCCCATCATGTCTAGGGTGATGAAGGAATTCTGCAGGTTTCTCCAAATCAAACAGTTGCGGGGATGTTAAAAAAAGTAGTGGATAAAGATGGGAGGAACTGGGATTTTTTACTTCCATATCTCATGTTTGCCATTAGAGAAGTCCCACAGGCCTCACCCTTTGAGTTATTGTATGGCCGCCACCCACGAGGGCTGTTGGACGTGGCAAAGGAGACATGTGAATCTGAAGCCACCCCACACAAAAGTGTGGTGGAGCATGTTGCAGACATGCACGACCGTCTTGCAAAGGTAATGCCCCTTGTGAAAGAATAATAGACTGGCTCGTGTCCGAACTTTCCATCCTTGGGACAGGGTGTTAGTCCTGGTTCCTACAGTGGAAAGTAATTTCCTGGAAATATGGCAAGGCTGGACGTAATTGAGGAGTCCCATAGTGAATGGTCCAGCCCCATTGTCTTTGTCCCAAAATAGGATGAGCAAGTTTGATGCATATCCAATGCTCTGGGTAGACAAATTGAAAGAAAGGCTAGGGCAGGCCCAGTACATTACCACCCTAGATCTTACCAAGGGGTATTGGCAGGTACCCCTCACTGAAGGGGCCAAAGAGAAGACTGCATTTTCCACTCCTAAGGGGTAGTGGCAATATAAACGCTTAACGTTTGGCTTGCATGGGGCCCCGGCCACATTCCAGAGAATGATGGACCGCATTCTCAAACCACATCGAGTATATGCTTCAGCTTACCTGGACGATGTGGTTATCTTTAGCCCAGACTGGGAAAGTCATTTGCCATGGGTACAAGTGGTCCTTGACTCTATATGGAAGGCGAGTCTGACAGCAAATCCCAAAAAGTTTGCAATGGGGTTAGAAGAGGCCCGCTATTTGGGGTATATTATTGGAAGAGGGGTAGTCAAGCCACAGGTGTCCAAAATTGAGGGAATTCAGGAGTGGCCCCAGCCCAATTCCAAGAAGCAAGTGAGGGCCTTTTTGGGATAGTGGGATATTACAGGAGGTTTGTCCCCAATTTTGCCACCCTAGCAGCCCCACTTACTGACCTCACACAAGGGAGTAAAGCTGGAACAGTTACATGGACCCCAGAGGCAGAGGAAGCCTTTCTAAACTTGAAGGCATCCCTGTGCAGATACCCTGTGCTGATAGCTACTGACTTCTAGAAAGAGTTTCTTGTACAGACTGATGCCTCTGAGGTTGGGTTAGGGGCTGCTCTGTCACAAGTAGTGAATGGGGAAGAACACCCAGTAGCATAACTAAGCAGGACGCTAACCCCCGCTGAACGCAGGTATGCCATTGTAGAGAGAGAGTGCCTGGCCATCAAGTGGGCACTGGAGAGCTTGAGATCTGTTAGGAAGGCAGTTCAAACTTGTCACTGACCATGCCCCAGTGCCAGGCCTACTCGGTCGGGCGCCCTAGGCAACCCGGCCAAGTACTTCGCCCCTGTCGCTCGCACATGCGTAGAAGTGTACGAGCGGCAATAAAGCCCGAGTGCACAGAATCCACGCGAGTGCGCATGCGCAGAAAATGCGAGTGTGCGCATTCGCAGAAGACCATATATTATGCAGAACTTCAGCCACAGCTTCTGAACACAGCGGTCAGAGCTAGGGGAAGGCGTCAGAAGAGGTACGTGCCTGGCGCCCCTGTGCCTTTGCGCCCTAGGCAAGTGCCTCTTCTGCCTACCCCTAGTTCCGGCCCTGCCATGCCCCACTTAAATGGATGGCCCAAAATAGGGAAAAGAACGCCAGGGTCACCAGATGGTTCTTGTTTCTTCAAAATTTCAAGTCCTCAGTAGGACATAGACCTGGAAAGATGCAAGGGAATGCAGATGCTCTCTCCATGGTACATGCATTAGTGGCATACTGTGCTCAGCCCTACGGCTTGAGCAGAGGAGGGGATATGTGGTATGGTGACAAAAAGGTCCCCAGTTTCCTGGGGAAAAGTGATTGATGGAATGTATGTTGGGCCACGGATTCTCAGATATTGTTACCGAGGTGAGACCAGTAGTGCTGTTAGCTGAGAAACACTGTCTCTCTGCAAGGTTTTTGTAACTGATGATCCGGGGCTGGTCTTACTCGGAATCCGCAAGAGTAGGGTGGGCCGGATTCCCAAATCCGTAGGCCAGGTTTTTCAAGAGGCCCTAGGCCCTATTTAGTACACCTGATGCTGAGCAGCAGGGCTGAATGTGTGTGAGACAAACTGCTGGTGTTCTCAGCTTCAGGCGAAAAAGAAAAACATTTATTTTGTGTTAGCCAGGAGGCTGGATATTTCTGTTGAACTGCTATTTTTCGGTTACCTTCCCCCTGCGAGGGGAAATTTCTGCACCCGCTGGCAAAACGTGGGCAGGAAGCCCTTAAACTGATCCTGGTGTGTGAAGTCACCTCATTTGCAGCCTACCAGCGAGTGAACCCCCACAATATATATATATCCATAATTATTCTCATCAATCCAACAATTATATTCTAAGCCACAGTCTTGAAATGCCCGTAAAGATGGCAGCATCCTTTGTTTAGATTTTACATACATTTTTAAAGCAATTAAAGTATATTTTTTTAATTGTACTTGAAATTAGATAAAAAGAAAGGTAGAAAATGAGGGGAAACGAAAAGGGAAACAACATAGCTGTCAGGGTTGAAGATGAATGACAAGGAGATGGCTAAATCACACATGAATTGTCACTAATACTGTATTACTGCCAATTCTTATCATTTATCTAGTGACATGTAACAAAAATACACATTCATTTCTTAGTTGCCAATCAAGACAGACATATGCAAAATGAGAGGCAGACATGGTATAAATAGAATCAACACAGATGAACATAAGGTAGAACTAATATGTGAAACAGTCAATTCTGTAAATCCATTGAGGTAAAAAGGTTTTCAAGCTGCTTGAAACAACAATTTTCCTGGAACTCTGAGAAATATGGGCCACAGAGAGTGGAATACTTCTCCCTCCCAAAAACAATTCTTTTGGAGAAGGTTGCAAAACTTAGCCCTTGCCAGGCACTGGACTATACTCAATGTCCACAAAAGCTGAAGCATTCCTTTTGTATTACAGGTATAGGATTTGTTATTCGGACACCCGTTATCCAGAAAGCTCCAAATTACAGGAAGGCCATAGACTTTATTTTATCTAAATAATCGCAATTTTAAAAATTGATTTCCTTTTTCTTTTTAATAATAAAACAGTAGCTTGTACCTGATCCCAACTAAGATATAATTAATACTTCTTGGAAGCAAAACCAGCCTATTGAGTTTTTTTATGTTTACATGATTTTCTAGTAGACTTAAGGTATGAAGATCCAAATTACAGAAAGATCCGTTATTCAGAAAACCCCAGGTCCTGAGCATTCTGGATAATGGGTCCCATATCTGTACTGGTTCTTGAGCTTTAATAACAAATGAACAAGACAATCTTACTAACTGAGACCCTATAGCAGGGATCCCCAACCTTTTGAACCCGTGAGCAACATTCAGAAGTAAAAGGAGTTGGGAAGTAACACTAGCATGAAAAATGTTCCTGGGGTGCCAAATAAGTGTTGTGATTGGCCATTTGGTAGCCCTTATGTGGATTGTCAACCTACATAGAGACTCTGTTTGGCAGTACACCTGGTTTTATACAACCAAAACTTGCCTCCAAGCCTGGAATTTAAAAATAAGCTCCTGCTTTGAGGCCACTGGGAGCAACATCCAAGGGGTTGGAGAGCAAAATGTTACTCACAAGCTACTGGTTGGGGATCACTGCCCAATAGTTTTGTTCTTTTTGTTGGACATTACAGGAGGTTGTTTAAAACACTCAATTTCAGCTAACCCATCTTTTAATAATCCCCAATGTTTCCTTATAATTTTCGCAACCTCTCGGCTGGCAGTAGTATATCTTGAGATAAAGGGGATCCGTTTCGCCTTTTGTTTCGGCGGAATTTGAGAGTCCTTATCCTGTGATTTAACTAGAGCCCGTTGTTTCTTTAATAGAGACATTGAGTACCCTCTCTGTAAGAATTTATCTTCCATGTTGTCCAGCTGTTCAGTTAATCTTTGGTCTTCAGAAACTTTTCTTTTCACCCTTAAGAATTGTGATTTGGGTAAGGATTTACGTGTCTGTACTGGATGGAAAGAATCATAATGTAGTATAGTGTTTTTGTCTGTGGCTTTCACAAGGAGATCAATCATTAGACAATCACCCTCCTTAATCACCACAGTATCCAAAAATTGTATATTGTATAAATCAGCATGAATTGTAAATTTAATATGGGGGTGATACCGAATTTATATACTCATGCAACAATTGTAGGCAGGTCCGGACTGAGAATTAAAATAGGCCCTGGCATTTCAGGTACCCAGAGGCCCAATCAGCCCACATAGAGGCCCAAACAGCCCCCACCAGCCCACTAAATACTGACTTTCTATGGGACCTAATAGCAGCCCCTCTGGCATTTGCCAGAACTCACAGATTGCCAGTCCGGGCCTGATTATAGGGTCTCCTGTGGCCCCTTCCATATAGCGAACACGTCATAGATAAAATGTAGCCATACTAAACTATTTTGTTGAAAGCTCTCATTAGTATATATATATATATTTATTCTCAAAATTATTCATAAAAATGTTTGCATATGACGGGCCACATTAGACCCCATTGCTGTCCCCCTGATTTACATGTAGAAATTGTCCTGGAACAAAAAATAGTTGTTACATAATAAATATTGCCAGGAAAAAAGAAACATTCTGCCTGAGAAGCTGTAAAGAAGTGAATCAACTGTTAACATGCTTTTCCATGCAACTTTAACTAAATTTTAAAACAAAATGGTGAAAAAATTTGTAAAGATGTTTTAAAGCCTTTTAGAAAAGTTGTCATATTGTCAATCAGCTAATCTTGTCTACAGAAAGCAACAATGCCTGAACAAGACCTCATAAAAGGTCTTCCAGAACCAAATTAAAAACTAAAAAATAACTTTAATATTTAGTCTTCTTTTAATATTTTGCATCTAGCTGCAAGAACTTTACCTGACGCAGAAAGAATCAGCAAGGAACCTTTACGCCCCTTTGTTCCAAAACGTGCATTTCTAAAACAGTTTGCAACGATGAATAATACAGCAAATGAAAGAATAATAAAATAAACTTTGCATATTGGTAGCTAAAAAGAAGCTACTGGCACAGTGAATGAACTCCATGTACCTTATTTGGTAGATTTTAATGGCAAATGTAATCACTGTGACAGATGGAAAGGCTATGGATAATAAGGTCAAAAATTGAAGCTCCAATGGTTTACAGAAGGCTCTAAACAATTACTTCACATGATTTAACTAAAACAGAATTTGAGGCTGTGACCCTAATGTGCAAAGTTACTACAGAAACATCATTTGTTCCTTACTCTAGTACATGGTTCTCTTCATTATGCAGTTTAAATTCTTCTTTACCAAGTATAAACTTACAATAACTACTGTCCTGATTCTCATTCTTCAAATGGTGCTCACCCTATTATTCCTCTTTTAGTAAAATTTCATTTTAAAATGTAATTGAAAAAACTCATAGATAACAAGTGCTTTTAACGAAAGTACAATCTGTTAATGGACTACATGCTATATGTCATGATGAAGACAACATTTGCAACATTCCTGGGTGCTTTATAATTCTTGTTGAACTGATTTCTGGACTTTGACCCTGTCTGAATATCGAGTTTGATATTTATCTGCCTGCCTTTTGAACATCTGCCTGGATGCTGACTATGATTACTCTTGATCCCCATTTATACTGCGAACTTGGACTTAAACCCTTTAGCTTCCTCCTTGGTTCAGACTACTCCCGCTGGGAGCCGTTGTGCCGAAAGCCATGGAAATTGCTGAAGCACCAGAAGAAGACCCGAAGATTACCGAAGAGAAGAAGATGGTGCCCATGAATGTCCTGAATCTGCAACGAGGGGTAAGTAAAGAGTTAGGGACATTTACCCAGGGCAACACCTAGGCTGGGGGGGAGGGAGGGGGGTCTATGTGGGGATGGGGATTTTAGTAAAAAGGGTTTGGTTCTCCTTTAAAGGACAAGGAAAGTCTAGAATAGAATAAGGCTAGAAATGCTGTATTTTGTATACTAAACATAAGCATAAACTTACTGCACCACAAGCCTAATCAAACAAATGATTTATGCTTTCAAAGTTGGCCACAGGGGGCTGTCATCTTGTAACTTTGTTATACATCTTTGCCTGACCCTGACCCTGCACATGCTCAGTGTGGTCTGGGCTTCTTAGGGATCGTCATAAACAAAGCTGCTTGAGTTCTGCATGGCTGGTAAGTAAGGTGGGGGTTCCCCCTGCTGTTCATAAGTATGATTGTTTCCCTGCTCAGCAGTTAGGGACTGTCTGACATTTCCTATCCACAGCAGTAAATCAAGGGAGAATTTCACTGCATACAGTCAGGTTTCTTATAAAAACGGTACACATTTTTGAATTAAAGTATATTGAAGATAGGTTTCTTTTTCATTAAAGAAAGTAAAAATGGGATTTTATTTTTTTTGCCTTTCCTGGTCCTTTAATATGTATCCATCCCAGCCTTTGGAGCTGTTACTATGTCAGACCAAAGAAAGGCTTGAAAGAAAGTTGGAATTACTAAAACAAAGAGGAAAGTCGCCTTCTTCAAGCAAATCTCTGGGTATTCTTTCCTTCATGTAAACATTGCTGACCATTTCCAAGGAAAACTGATTTATCAGGAATCTGCTATAGTTAGAAGGTCCATGAAGGTCCTAATTACTTTTATTATATCTACAAGTTATCTTTGTCTATCTGTAACTTTCTAATTTACTGCCTATAAACCCTTTTTCAGTGATCTACCAATATATATATATAATGTGCCTTTTCGTCTTTCATTTGTATTTCGCCTGACGTAGGGGCCTGTGCGCTCCGAAGGCTTGAAATTGTTACTTATTCAGTTAGCCAATAAAAGGTATCACCAAACTTTACATTTTCTGCATCTCTATACTGTATATGTTAATTCATATAATAATTCAAAATCCTAGTCACATTATTATGGAATAAAACCATGTGCACATTCCCTTTAAACCAAGGAAGTGGGATCTGAAAGACAACATTAAATAAAATTTGCACCTCCATTTCAATGATTCTCAATTTTCCAGTTGACATCATTTATTGCATTTCCCCTTACAGCTGTTATATAATGTTTTGCTTCACTGATAGAAATAGAAATGACAGAAGCACAAATAAGCTTTACCTGGCCTCCGGCTGCACTTAGGCCACAATGAAAAAAGTTGCCAACAAAGAAAAAGAAGAAAACCTTTTGTATAAATACTAAAATATCTGCTAATGTTTCACATGTAATAGAGCCCTTAGAATCAACCCATCAGAATACTGTGAGGTACCCGAATGACATGAACAAGACAAAGAGCCAACATTTTTTTCTTTCAAGTCATCACTTGATGGTTAGCTATGGGTAAGATTTCTTCCAAAACTTCTGTTCTACCACGTCTGCTTCAATTTGGTATCAGAACAGAGTCGTTTGAAGGATAGATGAAAAATGATGTTAAATCAATACCTTGCAATGGGCTGTATTTTTGCAAAGACGGATCTCAGTTTAAAGTTTCAATTTTGCTTGTGGAGGTTTAAAGGGAAAGTAAAGTCTAAAATAGAATAAGGCTAGAAATGTTGTATTTTGTATACTGAACATAAACATGAACTTACTGCACCACAAGCCTAATCAAACAAAGGATTTATGCCTTCAAAGTTGGCTACAGGGGGTCATCATCTTGTAACTTTGTTAAAGGGATCCTGTCATCGGAAAAGATGTTTTTTTTAAAACGCATGACACATGACTTGGGGCAGCTGGGTAATTGACAAAATGTCTAGCCCCATGTCAGATTTCAAAATTGAATATAAAAAAATCTGTTTGCTCTTTTGAGAAATGGATTTCAGTGCAGAATTCTGCTGGAGCAGCACTGTTAACTGATTCATTTTGAAAAAAAAAATTTTTCCCATGACAGTATCCCTTTAAACATCTTTGCAAGACTAAGACTGTGCACATGCTCAGTGTGGTGTGGGCTGCTTAGGGATCGTCATAACAGGGAAACAAACAAAGCTGCTTAAGTTCTGCATGGCTGGGAAGTAAAAGGCGGGGGCTCCCCCTGCTGTTCATAAGTATGATTGTTTCCCTGCAGAGCAGTTAGGGACCATCTGACAATTCCTATCCACAACAGTAAATGAAAGAAGAATTTCACTGCATACAGTCAGGTTTCTTATAAAAGCGGTACACATTTTTCAATTAAAGTATATTGGAGATAGGTTTCTTTTTCATTAAAGAAAGTAAAAATGGGATTTTATTTTTTTGCCTTTACATGCCCTTTAAATGTCAGCTTAACAATACATCTCTGCATCCCATAATAGATATTTCCAAAAAGGTATTTGCCAAATGTTTTCCAGCAGAGACTTGACAGATGTATTATTTCTCCATTTTCCACAAGGGCTGTTTCTTGGAACCAGAATGTGGAACGGCACTGAGAGGTGCTGAAGTGTGACTGGCCACTCTTTAAACACACTGTGTTGCATCTGCTTTTTTGGGAAATCCATGCATTGATGTTATCCACTCTTAGTAATAGTAATGGTAACAGATATTTTTATATCAAATGTGCAGCGAAACACACTGTACAACGGAATGGTCAAAAACAGAAAAGACATCACAGAAGACTTAAAGGGGTGGTTCACCATTAAGGTAACTTTTATTATGTTATAGACCACCCAATTCTAAGCAACTTTTCAATTGGTTTTCTTATTTATTTTTTTTTATAGTCATAGTTATTTGCCTTTTTCTTCTGACTCTAAAAAAACAAATGCTCTGTAAGGCAACAAATGTATTGTTATTGTTACTCTTGATTACGGATCCTTCTATTCAGGCCTCTCCTATTCATATTAAAGTCTCTTATTCAAATCAATGCATGGTTGCTAGGGTAATTTGGACCCTAGTTACCAGATTGTTTAAGATTCAAATTGAAGAGCTGCTGAATAAAAAGCTAAATAACTCCAAAACCACAAATAATTAAAAAACTAATTGCAAATTGTCTCAGAATATCACTCTCTACATCATACTAAAAGTTATCTCAAAGGTGAACAACCCCTTTATAAAGTCTTAAGCATGCATAGCTTTGATTTGATATGGAAGATATGTGACATAACAAATAACACTATGGGGCAGATTTATCAAGGGTCGAATTTCGAAAATAAAAATACTTCGAAATTTGACCATCGAATTAAAATACTTCAAATTCGAATATCGAAGTCGAAGTATTTTTTACCAAATATGGCCATCGAACGATCGAATTAAAATCGTTCGATCGTACGATTAAATCGGAATAACTATTTTAGCGTAGAATCGAATGATTTTACTTCGATGTGTGAAGACTTGGAAAAATGGTCTAGAAGGTCCCCCATAGGCTAACATAGCACTTCGGCAGGTTTAATTTGGCGAAGTATTGAAGTCAAAGTTTTTTTTAAAGAGACAGTACTTCGATTATCGAATGATCGAACATTCAAATCAAAGTTGAAGTAAATTCGAAGTCTAGTATCCTATTCGATGGTCGAAGTATCCAAAAAATTATGTCGAATTTCGAATTTTTTTACTTCGAAAATTCCCTCTAATTCACTTCGACCCTTGATAAATCTGCCCCTATGTGAACTGGGTCAAACTGGGCCAGTGGGACACCGGTAAAAAACCCGGTGGGGCCCCAGCTGGCCCAGATCTGCACCTTGGTTTTTTTCCTGCCACGAACGACCAGGACGACCAAAAAAGCGGAGCGAGTGAGCCGGCATGTGTGCATGCGCAAGTGAGCAGCTCCTGGGGTCTGGAGCGGGGCCCTGAGGCAGAAGCCCCAGTAGGCCCGGGCCCCCCAGTCTGACCCTGTATGTGAAGTTGAAGGAAGAGACAAAGACCACAAATGCAATAACATTAGTGATGAGTGAAACTGACTAATTTGTGTCACTAAAAAAATCTACAAAACTACTGAAGAATTCACAAAGTGGCAACATTTTGCCAAAAATGCATTGGAGTCAATGGAAAGGGGAAATCACATTGTGGTTAAAGGAACAGTTTAGTGTAAAAATAAAAACTGGGTAAATAGATGTGGTAGGTTGTGCAACATTTACCCAGCTTTTATATTTACACTGAACAACTCATTTAGGGCATTTTAAGCTCTACAATAACACACATATTGCCCTACCATGTTGGAGAAGCTCCTTTCCACTATACTACAACTGTTTTTTTATAGAAGAAAAAAATAGGTTCCCATATTGCCAATTTCTTCAAAACACAGCTTCTTAGATAGACAGAGAAAGCAGTGGGGAGAACTCCAATTTCCTAGGTTGATGTTGAAGGCAAAGTAAGAACATCTGTTTTTTTTTTCCCAGGCAGAACAAAATTCTAGTACAATCTGCTTAAGCTTGAACAGCAAAACAACCATTTAACATGCTAGATGCCCTTAAAGATGTTGTTCAGCTTCCAAACACTTTTTTTCTGTTCAGTTGTTTTCAGATTGTTCCCCAGAAATAAAGACTTTTTTCAAGTACTTTCCATTATTTATTTTTTACTGTTTTTCCAAAATCTAAATTTAAAGTTGAATGTGCCTAGGGGTCTCTGGTGTTTGAGTCTGGCAGCTCAGTAATTCAGGCGCAGACTCTAAACTGTTACAATTTTGCAGAATTAGTTGATCCATTTCTCAGCAGCATCTCTGGAGACTTAGCAACTATTGTATCAATTCTAACAGCTGCCTGTAATGAAACCCAGAGATTCTGCTCAGCAGGGACAAAGATAAGAAATGTATCAACTAAATGTATCCATTTAGAACATTTTACAGGGTCAGCGACCCCCCTCCCAGAGATGCTTTAGAAAGTGAAAAATGACACTTTACACTTCAAAATTAGAAAAATGGTGACACATAGAAAGTAATTGGAAAAAGTTGTAATTTCTGGTGATCTATCTGAATACAACTAGTTGTTTGAAGGTGAACAACCCCTTTAATAATAATAATAACCCTCTTTATGTTTTTGTATTCGTATAATTGTTATTGTGCCAAAGTCCAACTTTAATTTCAGTCAACATCTGCCAAGAACAGGAATGCCACAGAATCCTGACAAGTAATCTTAGCTGGGTCTGACAGTGCCGGGCCACACTGGGCAGGCGCCCTAGGCAGGCCCGGCAGTCGCGGCGCCTGTGTCAATTTGCGTTCGCATGCGCGAATTTGCGCTTGTGCGGATTGAAGTTTTCGCACATGCGCAGAAGAGCAAAGAAGCAAGGAAAAAAGTCAGGCAGAGAAGGGAACCGAACTTGGGTTAGGCGACAGAGGAGGTACGTGCCTGGTGCCCTCCCAGCTTTGCGCCTAGGCACGTGCCTACTCTGCCTACCCCTAGTTCTGAAACAGCACTGCCTGCTCAACAGTTTATTTACAAGACCTGTTCCATACAACCCAGAGCAAATAACTATACAGACTTTTATTTCTACTTACGTAGTGCCAGAAAACCCTAATCCTGAATGAACATAAAACAGGGCAGATAAGAATATGACTTTTGGCTTGACATCTGTTATGGAAAAAGTTAGGAATCTGATGTATTTATAGAATTTGTACAATCTACAGTCAATATTTATCTGAAACAAATCCAAAATATATTTAGCATTGCTAAAGCACCACATAAACTAAGAGGATTATCTAGGCTAGATACTTAGCATGAACGTCAATGTATTTTTTCTTCAGTCATGTATAACCATTCCGCTGGATGCATCTTTATTTTTGAAACATGTAATGAGCACATCCTTAGAAGTCACCTGGCCAATTGATAGGTAGCATTTATTGGTCACTTGTTTAACAGCAAACTTCTAATTCCGTATAGTTCAGTTTATCACAATCCTCCATCCTTCCATTTTGAATTGGGAGCTGCTTTGCCTATTGACACAGGGGTACACTTGAATCATTGACCTAACCAGGTGGGAGCTCCAGGGTTAACGTTGTAGAAACACTAAACAGCTTTATTACCTTTAAATCTGCCAATTTTTATACAAGGATTGAAAAACAATACAAACATATTTTTATTCTAACATTTAAAGGAGAAACAAACCCCTTATTAAAAAAAAACCCTACCCCACGCCCAGCCTAGCTGCTATCCCGGCAAATGCCCCTACATTTTTACTTACCCCTTGGTGCAGATTCAGGGATCAGAGTTTATGGCAGCCATCTTCCGGGATTTCGTGTCTTCTTCCGGTGATTCAGCAATTTCTGTCCATGTCGGAGCATGTGCAGTTCTCGCAAGTCGGGAAATCGATTGAACTGCGCATGCGCCGCTCCGCCAGTCGCATTCTCAGATTACCGAAGACCCCGAAGATGGCTGCCGTGAACTGCAATCCCTGAATCTGCACCGAGGGGTAAGTAAAACGTTTGGGGCATTTGCCCGGGGTAGCAGCTAGGCTGGGGGTGAGGAGGGAGAGGGGTCTATATGGGGTAGGGTTTTTTTAAATAAGCGGTTTGTTTCTCCTTTAACACACAGTATCGGCCAGTGCCGAATTAAACTGTGATGTACCATGCTTGTGTCCATAGATGCAGCAAACTGCAATAAAGACTTTTTCGTTTTATAGGTGGCAGATCACACAGTCCCAACAGATCAGTAGTTAGGAGACCCAATTAACTGCATGAAAGAAGCATTAAATGGGCAGCATACTTGGATTAACTGGTGCTTTGCTGTCATCAAATCCAAAATTTGTAATTAAATAATATGCACACAAATTGTAAAGCTGCTATATAGGTTCATGCAATTTAATAAACACTAATAAATACTCGTCTAAACACCAAGCAGCTTCTACAGAAGAGGAGGTAATTGTGTCTCGTCTTCAGAAACCAGGAGCCATTAGCACAGCAATGAACAGGCTTTATAAGTCTAGCAGTGATAATAAGTAGTAAACCTCCCAAGGCAAATAACAGTGCCAACCTCACATTTGTGCCCTTGACCAATTTCTCATGGAAATGGTTATTGACCAAATAAAAGGGTTATTATAATATACTTTTAATAAGATTTTTATTAAGTAGGGATGCATAATATCAGCTTTATAGCAATAGAGTAAACATATTTGTTTGAATACATAGTTTAGCAAGCCCTTTTCAGCTGATAAGACATTATAAAGAGTTATAATAAAATCAATTAATAGTTTATTCACTGAATACCAATTACGCCAGACTACAACACTTGAGATGAGGCAGTCTCATAACATTCTGCATTCAATTTTCATTAAAGGACAATTACTGTAAAGACATAGCATTGTGCTGTGATTTATTAGACCAATTTTGGCCCAGCACATTACATAGATGTGACCAGGAAAAAAAGCCAATATGTTGTCTGTCACATACAATTCTTCTTGTTGTATTAATCTTTTAGGAAATCAAAATGGACTGTAGAAGGCTGTTGCAATTCGTTTGCAGTATGAATCGAACAACAAATATCCAGCCTGTGCTGAGCCAACTACCGACGACCGTAACTTCTGCAAAGCACCAGCTGGATAGCCTTCTGTTTCATTATACTGACAGAAAGAACATGATTGCAATTCAATATTTATATTTTGTTACATAAAAGTCAACTAAACTTCATAAAAAATAAACCACTGTAAGAAATAAACAAGCCTCCTTTACACTGAAACGATAGTTTACTTTTTAAGGGTTTTATATATAATCATAATCATTTTGTAGCCCCAGACCCAAAGTAAGCTGTGTATCATTTTTCTGCACTGAGGTATACCGTGGGGTTGCCCATTTGTGTGGCTCACGATCCGAGAAGGGGGCAAGGCCATTACATCACCGGGACGGGTCAGTGACTTTGTGGATGGGGCATGCTATGTCACATGATGTAGCAATCAGCGATTGGCTGATCACCGTGTAACTCAAGGGAGATCCTGCCTGGTTTTCCTTTTTTGGAAAACGGGGCAGATTGTCTTGAACCGGGCAGTAGTCTTGCATCAGGTCGGGTGCCCGTGGAATACCCGCAAGGTGATCGGGTTTTGGGAGGGGAAATTTCAGAGTACCTGATTCTGAGGGTAGTCCATCTGTGTACCCGGCTATGTTGCAGGACTGGTCCCTCCTACACTCTCCTGAGTTTGTGGTTGCGGAATAGGGTCCCTTGTGATATAACTTCCGGGTAAAAGTGATGCCACTTCCGGTTAAAAAGTGACGCACTTCTGGTCTTCGCTGGGGACACAGGGTCGGGGGTAAGCGAGCTGTTTGTGGGCTTGGGTCGGGTAGTGGGTCTGGGTGGCGGAGCACAGTCCTTGGCGGGTCAGCTTGAAGATCTGCCTGATTGGACCCGTGCAGGGCTGAAAACCGGGCTGTCCGGGTCGTATCCAGACAGGTGCTTTGAAATGAAATTTGGTAAACATGTTAAACATGATAAATACATCCACCAAAGTCACCTGGAAGGTCTCACTTGCCAGGTGAGACTCTTGCTCGCCATGCTCTCATGCACGCATGTGTTTGAACACAAAATTCTTCATGCCCACCACAATTTGTTGTGTGCCCTGGCCTCAAAGTGTGTATACACCTTAGAGGGAACATCGATCCCCATATATTAAATTATACACCCTGCAGAGAATGTTGCCAACCCAATGAAAGCATATTGTCAAGATTAAGGGGCCCATTCACCAAGCTCCAGTGAAGGAATAGAGGAAAAATAGTTTGATTTTAGAATGTTTTTTTTGGCTACTTCGACCATCGAATTGGCTACTTCGACCTTCGACTACGACCTTCGAATCGAACGATTCGAACTAAAAATCGTTCGAATATTCGACTATTCGACTATTCGAAGTACTGTCTCTTTAAAAATTTCTTCGACCCCCTATTTCGCCACCTAAAACCTTCCGAGGCCAATTTTAGCCTATGGGGAAGGTCCCCATAGGCTTGCTAACACTTTTCTGATCGAAGGATAATCCTTCGATCAATGGATTAAAATCCTTCGAAACGTTCGATTCAAAGGATTTATTCATTCGATCGAACGATTATTCCTTCGATCGTTCGATTGAACGAATTGTGCAAAATCCTTTGACTTCAATTAATTCGGCAGTCGAATATCGAGGGTTAATTAACCCTCGATATTCGACCCTAGGTAAATGTGCCCTTAACTGTGTAGAAAACAAACTTATTAAGAAAATGACTATTTCCAGAATAAAGCATTTCCTCAAGCTCATTGCAGAAATATATTAGGCAAGCCGATGTATAATCAATTGTACGCACTGTACCTTATCTGTCCTCATATCCCAGGCTCTCAGTGCAGGAAAGAATCCGGCACATACTAAAAGAGTATGATCATTTGGGTGAAACCGAACTGCTCCAATCTTAGATTAATTTCTTGCACTAAACAGTTCAGTTTGCCTAAAAGAGATAGTGTTTTAATAATGAGTCAAATAAAAAAGGGATATCAAGCAGATGTTTCAAATAAAACCCTTTGCAAATTGATTTATTGTTAAAGCAGGACAAACATAAATGTCGGCTAGTTGTTTTGTGCTCTAGCACATAATTATGAGCAAATTGCATTCAGTATATCTTTTAACACAAACCCTCACTGTGTAGCTGGACTCATTTAATTTCCCTAAGGAGAAGAATACCAACATATTAGAAGAGGGCAGAGTGGTTGCTATGGCTACACTAGTTGAGATATAATTATGTATAGAAATATTAGCACGAGTCACTAGTTACATACAACAAGTTTATGAACCAAAACCTTTTGCAAATTGCTTGACAATGTCAGAAAATGGAATAGTTCTGAATCCAGAGCAATTTAAAAGTTTTTATATTGTAATTATAGAGATGTATTCTGTTGTCACCATTCCCTCCCCTCATACACCAAGTTTCGAATTAGTAGCAACTATGGCTAGCAGAATCAACACTCTTTATCAATGTCTTCTATTCAGGGCCAGGTTTACATAGCGGGTGCCCCTAGGCCCGCTGCCATTCATTGCCTCTCTCCTTTATTCAAGCAAATTTTCATCATTAGGATTAGAGCAATGGGGATTTGCTGGCGGGAATTTTAAAAACCGATTGTATCCTCTGTGCATCTCCAGTGTTTTTGAACCAATGTGGGTGTGGTTGGGCAGCACGCCACCCCCTAAAATCCTGCCTCCCTAGGCCCCGGCCTTGGTGGTCTTTCCTCAAATCCAGGCCTGCTTTTATTCCCTTGAGTTAATCATGTCACGGCACAATAATGGCTGCCTAGTACAGGTAGTTAAAATAAGTAGGGTCCCACAGAGTTCTGTAATGGGTCCACATTAATTTTATTTAAAGGGATCCTGTCATCGGAAAACATGTTTTTTTCAAAACGCATCAGTTAATAGTGCTACTCCAGCAGAATTCTGCACTGAAATCCATTTCTCAAAAGAGCAAACAGATTTTTTTATATTCAATTTTGAAATATGACATGGGGCTAGACATTTTGTCAATTTCCCAGCTGCCCCTGGTCATGTGACTGCACTTTAAGAAAGAAATGCTTTCTGGCAGGCTGCTGTTTTTCATTCTCAATGTAACTGAATGTGTCTCAGTGGGACATGGGTTTTTACTATTGAGTGTTGTTCTTAGATCTACCAGGCAGCTGTTATCTTGTGTTAGGGAGCTGTTATCTCGTTACCTTCCCATTGTTCTTTTGTTTGGCTGCTGGGGGGGGGAAAGGGAGGGGGGTGATATCACTCCAATTTGCAGTACAGCAGTAAAGAGTGATTGAAGTTTATCAGAGCACAAGTCACATGACTTGGGGCAGCTGGCAAATTGACAATATGTCTAGCCCCATGTCAGATTTCAAAATTGAATATAAAAAAATATGTTTGCTCTTTTGAGAAATGGATTTCAGTGCAGAATTCCGCTGGAGCAGCACTATTAACTGATTCATTTTGGAAAAAAAATCTTTCCCATGACATTATCCCTTTAATTTGTTCATTAATGACTTAGGTGAGGGTATTGTCATGTATCAGTGTTTGTACATCAGACAAAGCTATGAATTCCAATTAATTCCATACAAGATGTGGCATCCTTGCAGAAGGATCTTGACTGGCACTCTGGGTGGATAAGTGCCAAATTAAATTAAATGTTAACAAATGTAAGGTTTTGCACCTGGGTTGTAAAAATATGCAAGCCACTTACATCATATGTGAGGCAATTCCATAATGGAGGAGGACATTGGAGTCCTTGAAGACAATAAGCTGAAACAATGAAGAAGGTTTTGAGCTGTACTAAAACTGGTAAAGATTTACCAGAAGGAGAGGGCCATTCTTCCACTTTACAAAGTACTGGTAAGGCCCCATCAAGAATATGCCATGCAGTTCGGTCTCTAGTGCTCAGGTGAAATATTATTGAATTAGAGAGTGTCCTAAGAAAGGCAACAAAGGCTATTGAAAGTCTCATGTAAGAAGAAAGATTGTCCAAGTTGAGGTTGTTTGTGCTGTAGATGAGTCGTTTGGGGGAGATACGACTTTAGATGTTTTTTTTTACCTTCCTCTGAATATCTAGCAGCTAGGCAGGTGTATATAGACATAAAACTCTGAACTCAATGGACGTGAGTTTTTTTCCAACCAAATTTAATAGGTTACTATGTTACACCAAAACTACCAACTACAAGAAAGAGGAAAAATAATAGGGGTATATTTATCAAAAAGTGAAGTTAGAGATCACCACAGTCCTCTGTGAAATTCTGCCACTCTATGGGATTTTGAAAGGCATATTTATCAAAGGATGAACTTTAATTTTCACCCATTGATAAATACTCTTTTAATAATCCTATAGAAATGAATGGAGAGTGGCGGAATTTCACTCTAGAGGACTGTGGCGATCTCTAACTTCACTCTTTGATAAATATACCCCATAGATGTTAAATGGTAAGCAAATACACACCCTCCCCACTAAACATGTGCAGAGCTTGTTTTGTTATTTACTAGCTTAATCAATTTATGACTATATTGATGGTGCATAACCCTTGGAATAATAATCAGGAGCATATTTTACTTATGACCATGCCATAACATCAAGTACTTGCACTTTAAGTTCTGTATGTTCACATAGGCAAAACTGACCTGCTTCCTAAAGTAGATGATATAAAGAGTGCAACATTTCAGGACTATAGGCATAATAGAAATAATCTTGTTTGAATGTGTAGTAGGAGAAATGGTGAAATTAACAGTAAAGTTGGGTTGAAAAAAGACCAAAGTTTATCAAGTTCAACCCCTCCATTGAAACCCAGTGCACTAAACTGGAAGCCAAAACTGCACTGCATACTCCAGGTGAGGCCTTACCAGGGACCTATAAAGAGGCAAAACTATGTTTTAATCCCTTGAGTTTATGCCCTTTTTTTATGCAAGACAGAACTTTATTTGCTTTAGTGGCCGCAGAATGGCATGGGACTGCCTGGAATTAGCCAACTAATAATTATCTACAAAAACCCCTAGATCCTTCTCAATTAAGGAAACCCCCAACACACTGCCATTTAGTGTATAACTTGCATTTATATTATTTCTACCAAAGTGCATAACCTTGCATATAGAAATCATTTTCCAGTTTTCTGCCCAGTGGCAAAGTCACAACATTCCGCACGAGTTCTGCACAATTTGGTATCATCAGCAAAAATTGAAACAGGACATTAATGAACAAATTAAAAAAGTAAAGGACAGCAACCTACGGCAATTAATAATTTACTACCACTCTTTGTAATCTATCCTTCAGGCTGTTTTCTATCCAAGTACAAATACTATGTTCCAAGCTAATATTCCTTAATTTAACCATTAAGCTTCAATGTGGAACTGTATCAGTAGCTTTAGCAAAGTCCAAGTGAATTACATCCACTGCCATCCCAGAGTCAAGATTTCTGCTTACCTCCTCATAATTAATTAAATTAGTCTGGCAAGATCTGCTACGCATAAAACTATGCTGGCAAAAACTCATAGCATTTTGATTTGCAATGAAGTCAATTATCGTATACCTCAATACCTCTTTGAAAAGTTTTCCTACCACTAACATCAAACTAACCAGCCTATAGTTTTGAGGCTGAGAACAGGATCCCTTTTTGAATAGAATAGTCTCTTGGCACCATGCCGGACTTTAATCCTGAAAAATTAAGTAAATAGGTTTGGAAATCACAGAGCTAAGCTTTTTATATTAAGGGTGGTCAGCAAGTGTTCTTTTAGTTGCAGCTTGAGTAAGTTCTATCATAGCTACCAGGCCCAGATTTGCGGCAAGGCCACATAGGCCCGGGCCTAGGGTGGCAAAAAATAGGGGCGGCATGCCGCCCAGCCGCATTATGGGGACGTGTGCGTCCCCTTTCAATTACATCAGCTGCGCCGGCATTTTTTCGCCAGTGCGCTGGGAAGGGGAAGTGTAGGTGGGCGCTAGGAACGCGCGACCGCCTGGTTGGACTGCGCGGCCTAGGGACGGCCGGCAAAGAAATCCGGTGCTGATAGCTACTGAATTATGTTGAACAACAGTTAAAAGCAAAGTCTGTTTTCCATGGCCACCACTAATAACAATGGCATTCATGTTTTCCCTCATTATACATAAACACATATAAACATCGTAATATGGTACTGAGCATTTGTGACAAAATTATCCAAATGAAGTTGTTAACAAACCGAAGTCGACGTACTAATTTCAAATCCTGCATTGCCATTTAATAAAATAAGACACTGGAACAGAAAAGGTAATGGCGCGTGTAAAATTAGATTTAATCAAATCTGACCACAGCAAGCGTGATTTAGGTCTGGAAAGAAAAGAATCAGTGAAAAATTAAAGGTTTATGGTTTGCGCAGTGTGATTTTTGAATCCCCTAAGGACAAAAACTTTTGTTAGTATACCTTAATGTTATACTAAATATTAAAGCCTTTTGCATTGCATGGAACTTGCTGGTGGGTTTATACAGTAGTTATAAAAACTATTAGGAGATATTCACTATAAGATGGCAGTTTACAGCCCATCAACAACTGCCAATTCAATCATTTCAGCAGTTTATTGGCAGATTATTGGTAAAAAAAAAATTTCTTTTTAAATTTCATTATTTTTATAGATAGTGTAAGCGGAGTCTCAGGTGCTTCTTAATAAAACTGCACTGCATTAAAAGCTTTGCCAAATCAAGTAGATCACACCTACTGCAACCCCACGTATTACTTCCTACTTACCTCATCATAGAAATGAATTACATTAGTCTGACATGATCAGTCCTTCATAAAGTCACGCTTGTTACTACTTACCATGCAGTTCTCCAGAACATAATATTAAATGTGATCCCTTAACAAACCTTCAGCTAACATGCCCACAACAGATGGCAAAAGTATGGACCAATAACTGATTATGAAAACGTAATCACTTTTATTAATATTATAATTTCATTAGCTTTTCTCCAGTCCACTGGTGACACAACAGAAAAAAAGTGTCTTGAGAAAATCAGAAAACATGGCATGGCTAAAACTAAACTCTATGGGGCAGGTTTATTAAAGGGTGAATTGACTAACGCTGGCAAAGATTTGACAGTGTTACCGTTTTCAGGGACTTTGCCGATTTACTAATGTAAACTTCGCTAGCGAAGGAGATAGACGCTAGCGGTGATTTGCACTCTATCGGCAGGTGAATGGATGTCACTCCGCAAATTCACTAAAATGTGGATTTTACTGAACGTTACCTCTTTCGCCAGACTTGCCTGCCACAGCTCAGACCAGGAGAAGTGCACTGGAGTGAATAGATCTTCCTCAATCTTCTGTTACTTACATCATATTTTTAAGTGGAAAAAGTTTCTACGTCCAAAAAACGTGACAGGCTGCAGAAATCCTTTACAAATTTTTTGGGTAACCAAGTTCCCCCATACATTTTCTAAGATATGGCACATAAACTATACAGTGGGCTCATGTGTAGGGCATTATAACAACTCTATTGACTTTACTGAGGTTCCCTGGACTTGTGTTATATAATGTATTTGGTGCAACATATACGTCCATTCAACTTTACATTTCCCGTTGTATGCAAATTAGCCTGAGCGAAGAGCTCTAACGAAGTTGTGCTAGGCATAATTGAACACTAGCGCATCTTCACTTTGATTTGCTTGCATTGCCAAAGTAATGCTAGTGAAAATTCACCAGCGTTCGTCGACCTGGACGCAACTTCGCATATTAGTAAATTTGCATTGTCGGAGCAAATTTTCGCTTGGTGAAATGTTGCGATGGTGAATTTTCGCCGCTTAGTAAAATTACCCCTATGCATTCAAGGGTGTATTCCATCAGGCCCTGTTCCCTTGTTCATATTCATTTTGCTTAAACATTTAGCGACCATAACCCATGTCAGGCAATCAGTTAAGCACATCTGATTTTTCATCCATTGTTACCAAAATATCTAATTTTTGAATGGAGCCACACTATCTCCCAGGGCCGGAACTAGGGGTAGGCAGAAGAGGTAACTTGTGGCAAAAAGTCATGCAATTTCCCTCCCCGTCCCTAATTTGCATAAGCAAATTAGGATTCGTTTCGGCCAGGCCGAAGGATTCAGCTAAATCCGAATCCTGCTGAAAAAGGCTGAATCCCAAACAGAATCCTGATTTCAGTGCATTCCTAACAAAAGATTAGAAAGCACAGAAAACTCACTATATGTACAGCATTTAACCTTAGCCTATATATTGCTACTGTGCTGTTTCCAAACACACGTGTCATTCAGAACTTGTTCAGACTTAGGGCTAGTCCACACGGGGAGATAGCCCTGCGTTTGCGGTCGCGGCGACAAAGCGCCGCGCCAGTCGCCGCGACCGGCGCAGGCGACAGTTTTGTATGGGCGCCTATGTAAAAACGCCTGTGCTAACCACACGAGGCGATGCGCTTTTCAACAGTCGCCTGAAAAAGCCTGGCGAGGCATTTTCAGGCGACTGTTGAAAAGCGCATCGCCTCGTGTGGTTAGCACAGGCGTTTTTACATAGGCGCCCATACAAAACTGTCGCCTGCGCCGGTCGCGGCGACTGGCGCGGCGCTTTGTCGCCGCGACCGCAAACGCAAGGCTATCTCCCCGTGTGGAATAGCCCTTAGGGCTCTTACAGACGAGCGTTTTTACCTGCGCTCCCCTGCATTCCGTTTTTCTGCGTTCAGCCGCAGGGGAGCGCAGGAATAGACGCATTACATTTTTTCCAATGGGGCTGTACTCACACAGGCGCATGTAGGCGCCGAACGCAGGGAAAATGCAGCATGTTGCGTCTAAACCTGCGTTTGGTGCCTACACGCGCCTGTGTGAGTACAGCCCCATTGGAAAAAATGTAATGCGCCTATTCCTGCGCTCCCCTGCGGCTGAACGCAGAAAAACGGAACGCAGGGGAGCGCAGGTAAAAACGCTCGTGAGTAAGAGCCCTTATGCACACCTTTGAATAGAAACAGCACATGGTGCTTTTCTCACAGTCAACACAAAAACAGAGGGATAATGAAGATGTGTAGAATAATCTGTGGAGGAAAAAAACACTGTAACTCTGTACAGCTGAGTGACAACAGAGATATGGCAGTTGCAACAAAGCAAAAAAGACCACAAGTGAATAAATAGGGCATCGCTTGTGAGAGTTTAAAGTCTCATTAATACTTAACTGAATATAAACTTTGGTTTCTCGTTCCACTCAAGGATGGAATGGGGCGGCTGTTACATTTTACAACATGAAGATGTTCTTGGCATGAAATAAATAATTTAAACGCTCATTTTGCTTCTTCAGTTGGTTAAAGAACAAAATGTACTTGCAGACAAAAGAAATGCCTTACAAATTTAAATGAAATTATAAGGGAGCTGCTTTCATCAAATGCTTCAAGAATAACAATGAGGATTTACAGACTTCTTAAATAACTTATCAGAAAGCGATAGAAAGTGATAGAAAAATCACTGTCGGGAAGGCTTTAAAAATAAAACCTCATCTCCTTATTTACCGTATATAATCGCGTATAAGCCGAGTTTTTCAGCACCCAAAATGTGCTGGAAAAACCTCGGCTTATACGCGAGTCAAAGATCGGTGCGCTCCCTCCTTGGCAGCAACAGACCGTGTGCACCAACAAACAGGATCCGCCAGAACAGCAGACGCGAGAAGGACCGTTCCCACAAGGCGCCCTAGGCTATGGCCCACGTGGGTTTAGGGTCCTGGTCCAATGGATTGCCCCCCCCCCAGAATTTTCCTCCTTCCGTTAACTTCAGGCCAGGCAGTAGCAGACTCGCCACTGATGCTGCCTCCGGTTCTGATGCCAAATGCCGACAGAAACTACTGACACTGCCCTGGTACTCGAGGTACCGGAAACTAGGGGGGAAACGGAAGCGCCACGCTTGCGGCCTGAGTGCGACCGCTTTCTTCCAACTGCAGTTAGGTTCAGAATGGCGAAGAATACGCTTCCCGGAAAGTAGATGCAGTCGGACTGGGGCCTCACCGGCCTGCCCAGGAACATAAACGTCTTCACATCTTCCTGTAAGTACAGCCTGAGGTTCAGGCAACTATCAGTGCATGGCAGAATGGGGACAGTGCCGGTGCTCATAATTATACAGAGAGCGGTGGAATAGGTGTCTTTACCTGCGCCCAATATAGGATCCAGGTATACGCAGGATAGCAGTGCCATGATGGTAGGGCTAAGAGGGGGGGGAGTTGATTCCTGTCATGCTTTCACGCATGCTTATCTGCACCTTTAAGTTATTTGGGTGTTGCAGGGAGATGTAGTTCAGCAACATCCAGGTAGGCTTTTTGAAATGCTATAGATAAGGTTAAAGAAAGCAGATATAGATAATGTGATTTCTGGATTGTGTCTGTTGTATTGTTGCACTTGAGCTGATACACATTTGCTTTTGCCCTTGCACCTTGTTTTTTTGCTGTGTGTGTGTGTCTGTGCAGAATCTGTGGCATAAAGCTGTATATGATTAACTCAACTTTTTAAATTAACTTTTTCAAATGTGAGCGCACCGATCTTTGATAACTTTCTGTTTCACTTATATAGCAAGTAGCGGTATATAGTATAGGCTTATACACAAGTCAATACAGTTTCCCACTTTTCCTAGGTAAAATTAGGTACCTCGGCTTATACTCGGGTCGGCTTATACACGAGTATATACGGTAAATACCAGCAATAGTGATGAGCAAATTTGGGGCGTTTCACTTCGCCAAAAAATTTCCGAATTTCCCGAAATGGTGAAAAATTTGCGAAATTTCAACCGTTTTTGGCGAAATTGCACCGGCATACATTTTTTTTGACGCCGCCAAATTTTTGCATCAGTTTCGCAAATTTATTCGCCGGCGGTGAATTGCGGGTTGTCCTCACACAGGCGCGTGTAGGCGCCGAACGCAGGTTGAGACGCAACATGCTGCATTTTTCCTGCGTTCGGTGCCTACATGCGCCTGTGTGGACAGCCCCACTGAAAAGAACTAAATGCGTCTATTCCTGCGCTCCCCTGTGGCTGAACGCAGAAAAACGGAACGCAGGGGAGCGCAGTTTCAACCGCTCTTCAGTAAGAGCCCTAAAGCTTAGCTAAATTAAACTCTAATATAAGCTTCATCACACCGAGATAAGACATTTTGTAAATGCATTCGATTGAATATTCTGCATTGTTTCTAAAATAATCAAGTTTATTGTCACTATTCCCAGCATCTGTTTCTCTTCATTCTCTCTTCATGCAGGAGTTGGGTGTCAGATATTCATGGACAATTAGATCCAATATATCCTATAGGGGGGCTTCCTTGCCTAGCCGATGTATTCGATTTCACTCAAATAATGGATTCTAGTACAAATAAAAACTGCCTTTTGCACAAACCCTGCATGTAGAGAGACATGATGTCTGATGATTTTAATACACTAGGGGCATGTTTACTAACATTGGAGATAAATATCTGGAGAGATTTCTGGAGATGTTGCCCATAGCAACCAATCAGATCTTTGCTTTTGTTTTCTAACTTGGCTGTGGCTGTTTAAATCTAATTGCTGATTGGTTGCCATGGGCAACATCTCCAGAAATCTCTCCAGATATTTATCTCCAATGTTAGTAAACATGCCCCTAAGATCTAATACATTTTATAGGCAAAAGGAGCCCCCCTATAAAATATATTGGATCTAACTGTCAATTAATATCTGTCACCCAACTCCTGCATAAAGATAAAATGAAGAGAAACAGATGCTGAGAGAGACACAGTGAAAATAAACTTGATTATTTCAGAAACAGTGCAGAATTTTTAATTGATTATATTTAGAAAACTTCTTATTTCAGTATGACAAAGCTTATATTAAATTTTCATTGCCACGATAGTTCCTCTTTAAAATAAAATTAGTCCGTCAAGTCCTGCTTCGTACGATGTCAAATATACACGCAGCAGATAGAAAAAATAATCAACTGAAGTCATATGGATCATGTTACGTTATAAATCTGATCACTGTGTCATTTACAAATACATTGTGTATTTAACAATGAATTTGAATGGTTATAAAAGCAGTAGCACTAATACAATAAGTTTTATAAGGTGCATCCACAGATAATATCTATACAGGACTCACGGGCAGAAAAAAATGATCAATTATCAAATATCGATTATTAAGTGACTTAGGGGTCCGTTTACTAAAGTGCGGTAAATCTGACTTTAAGTTTCCGCATGTTATCGCTGAGAATATTTTTACGCCAGAATATTCGCAGCGACTAAGTTTACTAAGCAGCGATACGCTCAGAAGTCATTGCGATCACTTGCGGTAACTACGTTAAGGAACCATCTTACGTTAGCGGTAATTTTAGCGAGTTGCGAATATTCTGGCGAAAAATTAAGTTTTTGCGAATATTTATGCTATAAAATAGTCTTGTTTTATGGCGGTTATTATGGCAATTTTTACTGTGACATTTATGGCCAGAAATGCACCTTCAAAACTCATAAATTTTATTGACTGATGATTATACCATCCAACAACATCAGCAGAGTAACACCAATCAAACATGTCTGCATCATATAAACCCTTCTGCCAATAGAATCATAGGAACAAGAAATGATACCAGTCAATCTCTTTGCTTCATAGAAATGCACAGTTAAATGTAGCCAATCACAATGAAAGCAAAAAAGCGTAGAGGCTGACGAATCCTTGGACTGTGATGCCGCTGCCAATAATACGCCTCTGAGCTGAAACTGCTGCTGTTGCACCAGATAGAAGCAGAAGCCAAAACATTCTGTCAGCAATAGCTACAGATCTGTCTCCTGTCAGCAAAGAATGATGGGTAAAAAAAATAAGTATTATGGGATATTTCCTGCCCCTTGAGAATTTCCTGGCGAAAAAAATACTTTTACGCCACTACATAGGTGGCGGTAAAAGTTTGCGAATATTCTGGCGTTAATTTGGTTTTTTTTAGCACATTTCGCTGTTTAGTAAACCATGCGTTAATGTGTACGTAGAGTTATTTTCAGCGAATGCGATAACTGGCGAACAATTATTCTTGCGCAAGAAAATTCGCAAATTTATATTTACCGCAGGTTAGTAAACTGGCGATAACATATTTGGCGACAATTCTGTCTATATATTGTGCGAATATTTTTAACGCACTTTAGTAAACGGACCCCTTAGGCTCAAGCTATGTGCTGGAGCCCAAATGTTTCTACTAATTCTGTTGATGCAAGTATATTGTCTCTGCTGACCAGGAAATACATAGAAAAACAGGCAAATAGATACATCTGTTTACAACGTATCAGGAATTCACAGCAAGTAATTACTGGCCTAAATGCTGCAGGTTTATGAGAGGCATTTGTTTTAATCCAATCCCGTAGGTAGAATTAGGATATCAGCCTACTACAGAGATAAATCATTTAATGATTTATGAATCGTCCCTGGCACTAAAGAGATAAAGAAAAATGAAAACCAGTCCTATGGGTTAGATAATTCATTCTATGTTCAATAAAGGCTTTTCTTTCCGTAGCCCTCTTGTGCCATCGCTAGAGTGTGACATGCTATAACATAGCAGCCCTGTCTGTTGGCAGAGCAGAACTGTAAGTGGAAACTGTTCTGTATAGTGTATGTAGTTTAGGTAAATCTAAAAACAACTGGACTTGCTGACATTTCACTACTCATCCGAGCAGCTTCTTCAGTTCAACTGACTGGTGTGGGAAGTTCCCGGCATATAAACTCTTCCACTCAATCCAATCACAATGGCACATTGTAACTCTTCAGAGAGAGGTGACATCTGAAAATTCACAGAGGTGTAGATTCTGTGTAGTTACTGAGATAGGATTATCCAATGTGTCATATAACTCCTAGAACGAGGTGTTACTTGTGAGAGTTGCATGAATGGATGTGTGAAGTGTTCTGAATCCGCCGGGGTACAGATGTTAGAACAGCATTGTATGTAGCAGACAGGTGGTGTCGAAGGCCCCCGCCTCTGTTCGGGGATGGTTTCTCCACCTTGACATGAATCGCCTCTTTCACGCCTTGTTCAAACCAGCGGTCTTCTCTTTCCAAGATTTGGACCTTGCTGTCTTCAAAGGAGTGTCCCTTTTTTTTAGTTGTAGAAAGACAGCTGAGTCTTGCCCTGTAGAGTTCGCCCTAGTATGCTGAGCCATTCGCTTGGTGAGCAGTTGTTTCGTCTTCCCAATGTATAGATCTGTGCACTCCTCACTACACTGGACTCTGTGTACCACATTGCTTTGTTTTTCATTTAGTGTTGGATCCTTTGGGTGTACCAGTTTTTGTCTCAGTGTGTTGCTAGGTTTGAAAAACACAGGGACGTGTTGTTTGTTGAAAATCTTCCTGAGTTTCTCTGACACTCCAGCTACATATGGGATGACTATGTTTCGCCTACTACGTGTCTCCGGGTGGTTATTTCTATTGGTGTTCCTGTTGGGCTTGGTTGCTGCAATTTTGACAAAGGCCCAGTCTGGGTAGCCACACACTTTCAAAGCTCCTCTGAGATGTGTAATGAATCCTTACCCTGGTGGTCCAGTGGTGCGGCTCTGTGTCTGGTGCCATCTTTGCTTCCTAAGGGCGCGCGCACGCCTCCTTGTCATTTAAAGGCTCAGGTGCGCTGGAGTGATGACGCCAGCGCGCAATGGCGCCAAATTTGAAAAAATATAAAAAGCCTATTAAAGCCACAGGACCTTGCCCGTGATAGGAGTTTGTTCCTGGTGCATCTGTGCGTTTGCTATCCTGTTCTTGAACCTGTTTTGATTCCTGTTGTGACTCCTGCCTGGCTTTTGACTATTCTGACTTCTGGATCCTGACCCCTGCCTGACTACCTCTTCTGCTTAACCCTTCTGATTGACTTCCTGGTTTGACCCTTGCCTGCCTGACTACAGTTATTCTCTGCCTGCCCTGACCCGGCCTGATCTGACTACTCTTTTGCCTAACGCCTTGTACTACGACCTTCTGCCCAAAGACTCTCGCTAACAGTCGTGCCCCTCTGCCTATCCAGAACATCTTGTCTTGCACCTCTCGTTTAAGTCCTGGTGGCATCCAAGTAGCTGAGGGCTCCTCCCGAGGCCAAAGGCAGTCACACTACAGGTGAAGTACGAGCCGAGACCAGGGTGCTTGGCATTTGTTCTGGTTTTGGGTGCTGACCGTGACAAGATGTTTTTGCTCTTTTCTTTGGACTCTGTATCACTTGCCACACATTACTCCCTGTGGTGCAGAGTTCTAATGACACCCAGCACGGAACGCTTAGGGGCAGATTTAATAAGCTCAAGTGAATAGTTTGAATACAAAAATATTAGAATTTCGAAGTAATTTTTTGGGTACTTCGACCATCGAATTGGTCAAATTCGATCGAATTCGATCGAATTGAATGATTCAAAGTAAAAATCGTTCGACCATTCGATAATCAAAGTACTGTCTCTTTAAAAAAAAACTTTGACTTCATAATTCGCCAAATTAAAGCTACCAAAGTGCAATGTTAGGCTACGGGGACCTTCCACAGCAGTTTTCTAAGTTTTTTTTGATCAAATAAAAATCATTCAATCGATCACTTAAAATTGTTCGATTTCTATTCAATCGTTCGATCGAAACTTTTGCACTAAAATCCTTCGAATTCGATATTCGAATTCGAAGGATTTTACTTCGAGGGTCGAATTTGAGGGTTTTTTAACCCTCGAAATCTGACCCTTAGTAAATCTGCTCCTTAGTTTTCTGAAGTCGCCTGTAATTGCCTCAGGAGGAAACTTCGGGCGACTTCAAACTTTTATAACCTGGGAAGTTTTGTAAAATGAACATGGTAATTAGGGGCTGTGGCCACAAAATGGGAGTGGTCAAAAAATGTGTCCCTCTTTTTGTTTCCAAAATGTTGGGAGGTATGTATATGCTATGTGGCACAGTGGTCATTTAGAAATGAGGGGCAACATCTGCTGCAATTTCTCAGAATTTAATGCTGAAAGCAAACTTAATTTTATCGGAGTAGAAGACTCCTATGTGCAGAGCCCAAACTGCATATCCTACATCTGCATACGTAATTATGACTCTAAAACTGACAACAATAAGTTTGTTTCTGGCAATGATACTGAAGTGCACTTTCAAGTAAATAGAAACGTGCTGAACATGATTAGGTTTCTTTCTATCATGAAACGCCATAAACACTATTCAGATTTATTAAGAAATATGAAGTGTTGTTACTGATACCATCTCCTGCAAAGTATTTATGCTATAATATCTTACCCCAAGAGTAAAGGCAACTTGCCTGATTATGTGCTTGTTGCTAATGTTCTTGAAGTACTTGCACATTTAGAAAATTACAAGCTCGGTATGTGAACAGCAGAATCACATAAAAAAAAAATGAAAAGGGGAAACAGCGTGTGGCTCTGAGCCCTGTTTGATACAGAAAATACTAGGAAAGTGTATAAGCAAAGGAAGAGAGATGAAACGATGTTTAAGGCCCTATGATTTAAAACATTCATGTAGAATTTAAACCTATTGATCTGTATTAGAAGTGAGCTTGTATCCGGAACTAGGGGTAGGCAGAAGGGGCACATGCCTAGTGTGCAGCGGTGGGGGGGCACCAGGCACGTACCTCTTCCATCACTTACCCCTAGTTCTGACCCACTCCTTGGGGGAAATTCACTAAAGGGCGAAGTGACTAACGTTAGCGAAAATATGCCAGCCTGACGTCATTTGGGGACTTCACAGATTTACTAACGGGCGCAGGTGTAACTTCGCTAGCGAAGGAGATAGACTCTAGCGCTACTTCGCACTCTTACGCCAGGCGAAGTTTCGCTCTGGCGAAAGAGTGTTACTTCGCAAATTCACTAAGATGCGCCTTTTTAAAATATTTTTATTTATGAGACTTTTCATACAAATAAACAGTTGTATGTTACAAGCGTGCATGGAGTCTTATTGTGGTGTGCATTACAAAAGAGAAACAGTACAAGTTTAAGTTTCATACAACATTAGTAGAGTATTTATGATAGCTGGGAATATTCAGATTATTTCAAAATTCAGTTCCATATATGGAAACTAAGATGCGCCTTTTACTCAACGTTACCTGTTCCATCAGACTTGCCTTCGCCAGCTCAGACCAGGCGAAGTGCAATGGAATGTATAGGGCTTCTTCAATTTTTATTTGAAAAACTTTCTAAGTCCCAAAAAACGATGACGTCTTTTACTTTTTCAGGGTGATAGGCCGCAAAAGTCCGTAAAAATTTTTTGGGTACCCGGGCTCCCCCCTACATTTTCTAACATATGGCACATAAACAATACACTGGGCTCATGTGTAGGGCAATATAACAACTTTATTTTATTTTATTAAGGTTTCCTGGGCTTGTGTAATGGAATGTATTTGCTGCAACATATACGTCCATTCAACTTTAACTTCCCGCCATATGCAAATTAGCCAACGCTACTTCGCATTGCTTGGCGCAGTAATGCTAGCGCAACTTTGTCAGAGTTGGTTGCCCTGGGCGCAATTTTAGATTTTAGTGAATTAGCGTTGTCCTGGCAAATCTACGCCTGGCGAAGTGTTTTGCGATTTGAGCGAAGCCGGCGCTCGCGAATTTCCGCAGGTTAGTGAATTTGCCCCCTTGTCTCGAATAGATCGAGCGCAAAAACGCTGCGACTATTCGCCATTTGATAGTCGAAGTACTGGATCGAGCACAAAAATGCTGCGACTATTCGCCCATTCGATAGTCGAAGTACTGTCTCTTTTAAAAATACTTCGACTGCCTACTTCGCCACCTAAAACCTACCGAATTGCTTTAAAAGCCTATGGGAATGTCCCATAGGCTTGCTTTCCAAGTTTTTGATCGAATAAAAAGGCATTAGATCGTATGAAAATCCTTCAAGCGAATATTCGATCGAGCGCCTATCGTCTGGCGAATATTCGCCAATTCGACTATTTGCCAACGCGTAATTTCACCCGAATTGCCTATTCGATTCTATTTGATTCTATTCCCCAGTCGAATTCCGAGGGATTTAACCCCTCTAAATTCGACCCTTGAATTTGCCCCAATATGTAATGCAATTAAAAATAGGATATGTTAATGTAAGATATCTGCCAGGTTAAATTGCCTTCAAATAGAAAATTGAATGAGCTGAAAATTCCAGTAGAATTTCGAGGGATTTAACCCCTCGAAATTCGACCCTTGATGAATTTGCCCCAATATGTAATGCAATTAAAAATAGGATATGTTAATGTAAGATATCTGCCAGGTTAAATTGCCTTCAAATAGAAAATTGAATGAGCTGAAAATTCCATTCTCCCAAGAGATGAAATAAATAAGCCATTTAAACCAAAAGCTTTGAGATTACAAACAAAGCCTCCAAAGCATTGCACATATTTTTTTAAGAAAATTTTCAAGTTAACCTTATATAACTATTTGACAATGCATCATCCATACTTCAAAATCATCATCCCTTTGCTACTGTCAAATTTGCATTAATTGTGAGAAGTGTAACTTTTTTTCAGTAAAACGTATCATCTATTACAGGAAAAAAATTACAGTTACCTCGTTTGATGGGTTCAGCTATGCAATTATGTAAAAGCCTTTCGAAATACAATGGTTTCGTTAAAGATATATCAGGCATGAAGTAGAAAAGATTATGGAACAGCTATGGTGAGGCTGGTTTACTGCCAGAAAAAAACATCTATGGGCATATTTACAAATATAGGTGCTCTATTGCAGTTGCCATTAACAACCAGTGAATTTTCTGCTCTTATTTTCTATCTTTTAGTATACCGATCTAGCACCTATGTTTGTAAATCACTGTAAATGTTAAAATTACACTTAAAGGAAAGATTGTATGTGAATATATTATATATATATATATATATATATATATATATATATATATATATATATATATATATATATATATATACTTATATACATATATACATATACATATATTGAATAATAATCAATTATTTGTGAGCCAGTGAGTCAGTCACTAGCTGATAAATATACAAATACTGAACGTAACTGTTTTCATCAATAAAGAGGCACAAGAATTGAGGCTGCAAAGGCCAACCAGTAAACTTAAGCCAACGACTTTTTTTAAGCAAGTGTCTTACACTGGTTCAAGAACACATGCATCAATACACAAACTATCAGTAATACACAGGTGAGAACAGGAACCACGTGACTTTAAAATGAGAATAAATAACACTATACACTTGATTTATTTACACTTTATTTATTCCAAGGTCCATATAAGAAAGTGGTTTCCAAACTGGTGGAAGGTCCAGTCTAAAGGCCAGTAAGGATAACATTATATAATACACAAAAGCCATGAATATCCTGTAAATTATATTCTTATAAATGGTGAGTAGTGATGTCATCAGTTATAAACGGTGAGTTCTGATGTCATTTCTGTCACATGACTCACTGAAATTTATAATGTAATGTATTATAATAAATAAAGTACCCCCAGTTGTAAAATATGAGGATATTAGAAGTTACCTCAGAGTTCCATGACCTGTATAAAAACACTCGGCCTTCGGCCTCGTGTTTTTATATGGTCATGAAACTCCTCGGTAACTTATAATATCCTTAAATTTTACAAGAAGGGCTACTTTATTCACTATATACTGTATAATATACCTTTGACACTAATGGACAGTGAGTAAAATGTAATAGGAAAAAAGTTATGAAAGATAATAAAGGATAATGGTAAAGAAGTTGTGCTTTGACCATGAAGTGAGAAGATAACCACACCACTGGAAGGTCTCTTATTATTGTATGAGTGGATGAAGTAGTAAGAGAGCCTGTAAGAGGGTGGCAAATTAAAATGTAATGCGTATAATGAGTGCAATGCATATATTTTACCTCCTTTCTAGACTTTTTCCAGAGTGGCTCCTTTTCTCTAGCAGCCTCTTTCTACTGCCTATTGGAAGACTCCAGGTAGGAGAAGCTTTCAGGGTAGCTAGGATAGGAATAGTTTTTGTCATAGCTCATCCTCGGGATGAGAGGCAGAGAGGGAACAGCTAGAAAGGGTAGTATGTGCCACACCCAGGATTAAGAAGGGGTTAGTACCTCAGTGGGTAGTTTGCAAGTTAGGCAATAATATAGGGATGCAGCGAATCCTTCTGCCTGGCCGAACCGAATCCGACGGGAGGGAAATCACATGACTTTTTGTCACGAAACAAAGAAGTAAAACATGTTTTCCCCTTCCCACCCCTAATTAGCATATGCAAATTAGGATTCGGTTTGGTATTCCGCCGAATCTTTCACAAAGGATTCGGGGGTTCAGCCGAATCCAAAATAGTGGATTCGGTGCATCCCTACAATAATTACATGCAAAAATGAAAGTAAAGTAATATAATGTCTAATTTTAATAGACATGGAAAAGAAAGACAATTGGATTTTCAACCTGTGCTCTAATAGGATATCAATCCTAACATCATTTTACTTGGGTAACAGCCAACTTGTTGTAAGAAGAGATGTGTAGCAGAACTATTATCACCATCACAGTATACAATTGCAAATGTACAGACTGACAGTTCACAACTAAAGACCATAATCTACTGTTATATCACATGTTCTCCTCCATAATTACCTACATAAAAATGCTAATCAGGTTACTGTGATAAATGAACAGATACATACCAAAGTTTTGTTGGAGCACCTTTAGCTATAATACTTTTCCTTATATATGTGATTCAATAAAATGGGTTTACTGTTATCTTCGTATTATATTTACATGTGTTATAAATTAAGTACAAATTAAGAAAATTGTATATAAAATGCAGATGTTCTGGACTGATGAAGCAGTTTTCTATTATTAGTTATTCCTAGATCTACAATGTGCTTTAGTGTGAGATTAATACTGTCGGCCCACCTCATGCAGTGATATCAAATTATTGGTTCTATATTTAATTGCTCTCTCCATGAGTGGGATGTACCTAAGCAGCATGTAGGGTTTTCTTAGCTCTGGGTGTAAATTTGCCAGAGACATGTCAGTATGTGGCTTCACTGAAATCCTGTTTGGGGAGTAATTATGTTTTAGAAGTGAACAGAAGAATGTCTCAGGCATCCTGCTCCCTTAAAAAGAATTCAGGCTACTGATGAAGAGTAAAAAATAGAAAAGTTAATCACGGATTAACACCAGCCAAACCCTGAGTTTTGATTATTTGGTTTAGCAAAAAAGAGTGGTTTGTATTTTAACTGTATCTTTGTAATAATACTTCAGTCCTTTGCCTTCATCGTGGGCATTTCTATCTGCATTCTTGCATTACTTGTAACCTAGTAGTAAAAGATTATAAAGCATTCTGTCTGATAAGTAGTTGTTTACAATAGGTTCTTCCCCCATCCCCACCAAAAAAAAAAAAGTTTTCTCATAAATATAAGGGCAAAAAAATAAAATCCCATTTTAATGAAAAAGAAACCTATCTCCAATATACTTTAATTAAAAATTTGTACCGTTTTTATAAGAAACCTGACGGTATGCAGTGAAATTCTTCCTTCATTTACTGCTGTGGATAGGAATTGTCAGACGATCCCTAACTGCTGAGCAGGGAAACAATCATACTTATGAACAGCAGGGGGAGCCCCGCCTTACTTTATAGCCATGCAGAACTCAAGCAGCTTTGTTTGTTTCCCTGTAGAGCAGTCTGCGACAGTGTAAAGATTTGTATTGGATTTTATTTTTGCCGTCATCCCCTTTACATCCCTTTTACTGTTTCCAACTCCGGCTGCAGGGACAAAGATCATGGAGTCAGATTTAAACAGATAAGTTGGAAATCTATTCGGAGGAAGGAGAAAGTTTGTATTAAACAATACAAAAATTGTAAAATCCAAATTAGATTACATGACAACACAGGATCCAGTGCAGTCTGTATATTTTGATTATTAATCAGTCTTGCTATATCGGCTTCAGGCAGATATTATTTGACTTGTGCTGTTTTGATAATTTAGGATGATTCGCAAGCAGCCCAGACCACACTGAGCATGTGCACAGTCTTGTGTTTATATGGATTTAGTAGGCTTTAAGTTGAATAAGCAATAATAAGATACATGAAGCACATGAGCCCTCAAATATTCAATTGCAGGGAAAAAAAGACCATAGACTACAATCCAGAGATGTTAAAAGTGTCTTAAAGGAGTTATTCACCTTCAAACAACTAGTTGTTTTCAGATAGATCACCAGAAATAACCACTTTTTCCAATTACTTTCTATTTTCTATGTGTGGCTATTTTTCTAATATTGAAGTGTTAAGTGTCATTTTTCACCTTCTAAAGCAGCTCTGGGGAGGGGGTCGCCGACCCTGTAAACTGTTCTAAATTGATACATTTAGTTTATACATTTCTTATCTTTGTCCCTGCTGAGCAGAATCTCTGAGTTTCATTACAGGCAGCTGTTAGAATTGATACAATAGTTGCTAATACTCCAGAGATGCTGTTGTGAAATGGATCAACTAAATGTTGCAAAATTGTAACAGTTCAGCGTAGAGTCCTGCAGCGGGTCGGGTACCCGCGGTTACCCGCAAAAACCTGCGGTATCCTGCGGGTTGCGGATAGAAGTTACGGGTGCGGGTATAGACGCGGGTCGGCGGTTCTGCGGGTTTGCCGGTCAGGCCGCGGGTCTTCTCAATAGCAATATTCACTGCTTTCTTCTGGCCACGTCTACTTCCGATAACATCACTTCCGGTTTACAATGACAGCACTTCCTGTTTTACTCATTTTTTTCTTATCACGGCTACTTCCGATGATGTCACTTGCGGTTTACAATGACAGCACTTCCTGATTCTTGATAGTCAGCGGGTCGCATGTCCGAGTTGCTGATAAGGTACTTGTGGGTTGGGGTCCAAGCGGGTAAGAATGTGGGTTGTGGGTCCAGGTTGCGGATTGCAGGTTGCGGGTATGGGTCCCAAAAAATAGATACGAACAGGACTCTAGTTCAGAATCTGCCCCTGAATTACTGAGCTGCCAGACTGAAACACCAGGGGACAGGGACATTTAACTTTAAACTTAGATTTTAGAAAAACAGTAAAAAATAAATAATGGAAGGTAATTGAAAAAAGTCTTTATTTCTGGGGAACAATCTGAAAAAATTCATCTGAAAAAAGTGTTTGGAAGGTGAACAACCCCTTTAAACAGCTAAAACAACAATATCTTCATGCTCCTTTCCAGTAATAGGAAAACGACAGTTTATTAAAATGGATATGTATAAAGTACCTTTGCACTGTGCCCCCCTTGCTATCAATGCATAACTGATTTTACATCTGTAAGAGCTGTCTTAAAAGGTATAATTATAGAAGGAACAACTGGCAGGAAATACATTTCTGTTCAAGCAGAAAAAATGATATTTATATATAAAAAAATACATTAATTTTTAGCTGACTGCCAGGCAATTTTTATTTTGACATTCAAAAAGTATGGGATCAATAAAATAATTCACAAGCAGTTAAACAGACTTTTGCAAGAACCATTCATGTGGCAAAATCAGTTACTCTCTGAATGCTGTTTGTCTCTTTGGACTACTAATATGTGACAGCAGGATTGGACTGGTGGGTACATGGCCCACTGTGGCAGTCACCCGCACCCGCCAAGGGGCCCTCGCCATGCCCCACACTCCCCTACAGGGGTAGTCCGTAATCTGCCCTCCCCCGAGTGCACGTAAATTAAAATTACCTAAATTGCATCAGAGGGAGATAAGCGGTTTGGGGGGAGCACTGATGGGGATCAGGTCTGGACCGGCGGGACACTGGGAAAAAACCCAGTGGGACCCTGTCCAACCCCGTGTGACAGGCTGCTGCCAAAGAATGTGAAATCTAAAAGTACGAGAATCCTTCATGTAATTTTTTTGTAACCATCTGCCTGTGAAGAAGCATGGTTTGAAACCACCATGGTGGCCCTAATTGCAGGCATTTGTTTTGTTGAGAATTCAGTCAAGGAGGAACACATGTAATCAAGGCTAGATATAATGGAATAAAAAATTAGAATAATAAGAACAAAAACCTAAAAATCTTTGCATTTAGCAATGTAATAATGTTCATTAGAGCACATCTTAAACACTCGTTTTTCAAAACTAGCTTGAAGGTGTTATTTTCTGGGGACGCAAAAAACTGCTTTTATAGTGCCAATGGCAACAACTGAATGCACATGACATCTTTTTTCCATAAGCAGCTGAGTTGCTATGCAAATCATATATTACTATGTACAATGTAAAGATTATATGAAAAGCACAAAAATTGTACAGTGCTGTGAAAAACTATTTGATTTCTTATTCTTTTGCATGTTTGTCACACTTAAATGTTTCTGCTCATCAAAAACCATTAACTATTAGTCAAAGATAACATAATTGAACACAAAATGCAGTTTTTAAATGAAGGTTTACGTTATTAAGGGAGAAAAACAACTCCAAATCTACATGGGCCTGTGTGAAAAAGTGATTGCCCCCCTTGTTAAAAAATAACTTAACTGTGGTTTATCACACCTGAGTTCAATTTCAAAGGTTATAAAGCCATTTCTAAAGCTTTGGGACTCCAGCGAACCACAGTGAGAGCCATTATCCACAAATGGCAAAAACATGGAACAGTGGTGAACCTTCCCAGGAGTGGCCGGCCGACCAAAATTACCCCAAGAGAGCAGAGACAACTCATCCGAGAGGCCACAAAAGACCCCAGGACAACATCTAAAGAACTGCAGGCCTCACTTGCCTCAATTAAGGTCAGTGTTCACGACTCCACCATAAGAAAGAGACTGGGCAAAAACGGCCTGCATGGCACATTTCCATGGCGCAAACCACTTTTAAGCAAAAAGAACATTAAGGCTCGTCTCAATTTTGCTAAAAAACATCTCAATGATTGCCAAGACTTTTGGGAAAATACCTTGTGGACCGACGAGACAAAAGTTGAACTTTTTGGAAGGTGCGCGTCCCGTTACATCTGGCGTAAAAGTAACACAGCATTTCAGAAAAAGAACATCATACCAACAGTAAAATATGGTGGTGGTAGTGTGATGGTCTGGGGTTGTTTTGCTGCTTCAGGACCTGGAAGACTTGCTGTGATAGATGGAACCATGAATTCTACTGTCTACCAAAAAATCCTGAAGGAGAATATCCGGCCATCAGTTCGTCAACTCAAGCTGAAGCGATCTTGGGTGCTGCAGCAGGACAATGACCCAAAACACACCAGCAAATCCACCTCTGAATGGCTGAAAAAAAAACAAAATGAAGACTTTGGAGTGGCCTAGTCAAAGTCCTGACCTGAATCCTATTGAGATGTTGTGGCATGACCTCAAAAAGGCGGTTCATGCTAGAAAACTCTCAAATAAAGCTGAATTACAACAATTCTGCAAAGATGAGTGGGCCATAATTCCTCCAGAGCGCTGTAAAAGACTCTTTGCAAGTTATCGCAAACGCTTGATTGCAGTTATTGCTGCTAAGGGTGGCCCAACCAGTTATTAGGTTCAGGGGGCAATTGCTTTTTCACACAGGTTTGGATTTCTTTTCTCCCTAAATAATAAAAACCCTCATTTAAAAACTGCATTTTGTGTTTACTTGTGTTATCTTTGACTAATAGTTAAATGTGTTTGATGATCAGAAACATTTTGTGTGACAAACATGCAAAAGAATAAGAAATCAGGAAGGGGGCAAATAGTTTTTCACACCACTGTATGTTGTGTGTGTAAATTGCACATATTTTATCCATTACGTTTATTTGTTACATTACCCAGTGAGAGAGGAGAACGGCCTCTTGAAGGAGAAGGAAAGTCTTCTTGCACTTGGGGGTGCAAAATTTTAGGCACGCCCAAGTGATTGTATTTACTTACCTGAAACCCTGCTCCTATCAGCAGAAAACTGCACCGGCCCGGGGTTATACCAGTGAGCGCCACGGAGCGATCCTCTTCTGGTTTCAAGTAAGTAAATACAATTCATACAATTTATTTGTTTCAAGTACTTCCTATATTTGTTCCCAAATCTTTTTTACTTCAGTCAAATCCTCAATTTCTAGCTTTATCTGGAAGGGAAAACCCCCTATATTAAAACATGAACTATTGATACTACCTAAAGATAAGGGGGGACTAGGCCTACCAGATACATATCTTTATTACATCTCTGTCCAACTTTCAAGGATTTTGGGATGGTTCTCTGTAAAAAATAAAAAAAAAGAGTTAGACTGGGTTAACCTTGAGCAACCTATAGTCTATTATCCATTAGAAAATACTTTATGGACTGAGAATAATAATTCCTTACTGGGAGGGATTTCTGATCATCCACTAATTAAGGCAACATTAAAAGTTTGGCATCAAAATAAAAATATGTTCAACTTATCTCCTCCTCTGTATATATTACAACATTTAATGTATTATTTGGAATTTGCTCCGAGCATGGAACCGGGATCATTCAATAGATGGAATTTGTGGGGCAATAGACCTACGAGAATTAGTGATCTCTTTATTGATAATAAAATGATGACCCTTGAAGAGATTCAGAAAAGGTGGGGTCGGCACCCTAGGGATATATGGGGTTATAGACAGTTATATTTCCACTTACAAGCAAGTAAAGTGATAGACTGGAATAGGTCCTTGACAGTATGGGAGCAGTTATTAACTTCTCCAACAAGTATAACTAAACCACTTTCTAAAAGTTATAAATTACTTCTAGAAACCATATCTAAACATAATAAGCCATTTTGTAAAAATGGGAAAAAGAACTAACAGCTAAAACAACAACATCAATGTGGAGGAAAGCTTTTTAAATAGCTTCAAATCATCAAGAGCTTTGAGGACTAGGGAAGCTGCATATAAATTGATTAGTAGATGGCTCTATGCTCCAGTTAGTAAAATGTGCCCTACTATGTCCGAGATGTAAAGATAATGAGGGATCTCACACGCATATGTGGCTTACATGCCCAGTCTTAGAACAATTTTAAAGTAAAGTAATCCTTATAATTAATAAAGTATCTCATTTCGGGCTGGACATTAATAATCAATCTCAAATTCTACTGAATTTTTCCATCACTAATGATAAAATTATCACTAACCCTCTTGTTTCTCATTTATTGAACGCAGCGAAAGCAGCGAAAGCACCGAAAAACTGGAAATCTTTAGAGGCCCCCAATATTACTGAATGGTTCTCTTATGTAGAGGATATAAAACAAATGGAAGAGATCACACACAGAATACAAAACAAAAGCAACCTATTCTGGGAAACTTGGTCCCTTTGGATAAATGATATGATGACAGTAATTGTGATGAAAGTATATTGTTTGCTTATCACATTTTTATTAAGGGACTTTCGCTAATCAGGCGAGTAAATGTTTTTCGGTCGATGACTGCTTGTTGTTTCATCATGCAGCTGTGAGTAGTGAAATAGTGGATTAATACGCATTGCATATTTTCTTAATTTCATTCTTTTCTCTTTTTTTTTGTTTCTGTATTTCTTTCACTTTGAGAACAAAATAAAGAATCTAGAAAAAAAAGTAAATACAATCCCTTGGGGGTGCCTAACATTTGGCACCCCGAAGAGCAAGACGACTTTCCTTCTCCTTTAACTGTGGACATTTTATTAAACAAACCTCCATGTACTTCCTCTACACATTCTGAATTGTGTATCAGTCCAAATATTTATGTGTCCTTTATAAAGAACGTACAACATAGCAAATGTTATGCACTCCACCATGTTTTCTCTGCGCTGCAACACCCCAATCACATAAGACAGCAGCATAGCACCATTATGGAGAAAGCTCTATATAATTTATTTGATACAAAGCCATAAGCAAGACATGCATCCAGGGCAGCCATCAGGGGGGGGACAGGGGGGAGAGTTGTAGGGGGCCCGAGGGTAAGGGGGGCCCTGCCACACCACACTTACTTGATTAGCCGGCCCCCCATCTTTCTGAGAGCTGCTGACTTCGGGAAGGTATGGACGTTTAAGGGGCCCTGGGCCATTTTTTTTCTCATGTGGGGTCCTAGCCACCAATATTTTTTAATGGGGGGGCCCTGGCCACAAATGTTTTTTTATGGGGGGGCCCTGACCACCAATATCTTTTTATTTTTTATTAACATGTGGGAACCCTAGCCACCAATATTTTTTTTGTTTTTTTACTGTGTGGTGGGGGGCGGACCTGTGGGGTGGGCGGACCTGTAGGTGGGGCTTGCGGTGGGCGCAGCCCAGGGGGCCCAGGAAATTTTGTCGTATGGGGCCCTGTGATTTCTGATGGAGGTCCTGCATGCATGAGCTTGATTGTAGCAAGCAGTGATTTCCCTTCATGTTGCTTCTTCCTTTGTACACACAACTTACAATCAAACTGAGAACAATTGAAGTATTAGCAGCTTGTTTGTAGGGTGAACACATTTAGGGCTCTTACACATGGGCGGTTTTTTCTGTGCTCCCCTGCGTTGCGCTTTCTTCCGTTCAGCTGCAGGAGAGAGCAGGAATAGACGCACTCCATTATTGTGAAGGGGGCTGTACTCACAGAGATGCGTGTAAGCGCCAAACACAGGTGGGACACAGCGGGGCAGATTTACTTATGGTCGAATATCGAGGGTTAATTAACCTTCGATATTCGACTGCCGAATTGAAATCCTTCGACTTCGAATATCGAAGTTGAAGGATTTACCGAAATTCGTTCGATCGAACGAAATATCGTTCGATTCGATGATTCTTCGTTCGATCGAACAAAAAATCGTTCGATTCAATTATTCAATCCTTCGAATCGAAGGATTTTAATCCATCGATCGAACGATTTTTCTTCGACCTAAAAATTGTTCAAAAGCCTATGGGGACCTTCCCCATAGGCTAACATTGACTTCGGTAGGTTTTAGGTGGCGAACTACGGGGTCGAAGTTTTTTTTTAAAAATGGTACGATTGATTTTTAGTTCAAAGATTTGAAGTCGAGGTTGAAGGTCGAAGTAGCCCATTCGATGGTCGAAGTAGCGAAAAAAAACATTCGAAATTCGAAGTTTTTTTTATTCTATTCCTTCACTCGAGCTAAGTAAATGGGCCCCAGCATGTTGCATTTCCCCTGCATTGGGCGCATACATGAAACCGCCCGTGTGTAAGAGCCCTTAGAATAAAAATTATATTTTAAGAATGCACCGAATTTGTGATCACTCCTGCACTGGTATATTCGCCAGTTTGTCTCAAACAAATGGATCACAACATGACTAATAATTGTATGGATCTGTCTGCAATGTAGGTGACATGTTGGATTGTATAAACTGTTTTAGTCCCTTGACTCAGAATCCATGCAAGTAAAAATCTAGAAATTGCATACATTTTCTCTACCTGGCTCCAGTTGTGGGAGGGGGGCAGCAACTGGCATATTACCATTATTGAGCTGTTCATGTTTCCTTGATTAAAATCACAGCTAAAAAAAGCTGTATAATTAATAAGCATAGAAGATGCAATCACAGCTAGAAAGTGACTAGTGTAAACAAGCCCTCTGGTGCATGAATGGCTACACAAAGCTGTCCTCAATGAATATTTAGTACAATCACTTTGGCATCTGCTTTCTTTAATTGATTCAACCAGTCAGTTTCAGAGTCAGTTTAAGTGCTCTAGGGGGGGAAAAAAATCAGAACTATGGAGGAAATGCAGACTTTAGGACACAAAAATATAGAAGCAATTTCTGCTGTCATGGGGTCTTCAAAAAAAAAGAAAGAAAAAAATGAGCTGCCAGGCTTGTGTTTCCTTGACAACAGGACAAGTAAAGGGAGAAAGATAGTAAAAGAGGGTGTGAAAGGTAGAAATGAAAATCTCTTACCTGCAAAAATAAATCTGCATTGAAAATGTGTTAAGACTAGTGATGGGCGAATAAATTCTCCAAACTGCCGCAAAAAAAAATTTTGGAAGCGCGCTGGAATAGTCGATTACGTCAAAACTGTCATGCGTCACTATTATTCGGACACCAATTGACTTTTATGCAGATGTCAAAATTGATGCAGGAGTCAAAATTTGTCTTTCGCAAATTTTTCAGAAATTCGCACATTTTTCTGTGATTTGAAACGGGACAAACTCGCCCATGACTGGTTGAGACAGTGTTCCTAAAGCAACCAGGGCTGACATAAGAAATATTGAGGCCACTTCATGAGGAGGACCCCCCAGAGGAGGGCATAGAGCATGTGCAGCTACACAGGGGCCCTTAGCAGCCCATAAAAAAAGATAATTTTCTTATAAAATTAAAATGGATTACAATGTACATTTGTTATTTGAGCTCTGAAGCACACTGGGTTTATGGTGGGTGGCCCTTACTAATTACTGAACAGGTACAAATTAATCTAGCCTGTTCACCCATGAGAATCCCCTCAATTTTTTGGCCAGCTTTAGTAATAGTGCCACACAATGTTCCCTCGAATTTCTTTGTGGCCGTGTGCGGCAAGACATTTTTTGGTGCGCGCTCTTTAGAATCGTATACGCGCAAAAAAAATGGTGTGTGCAGATTATGTGCGCATCACAATTTATTGTGCACTGGCCTCAAAATTTGTGTGTGTGTGTGCATATGAGTACATAGCTTGGGGGGACAGTGGTGCCACAGTTACTGGCCCAGCATCAAAGTGGATTTAGTGGGTCTCGTACACTTTCCTGTGTTCATCCTTTACATGTGAAAAGGATCACAGTAGGACAACACTTTGTAACTGCTCAAACAACTAAAATCGCACAACTAATACAAAGAAGCAACAGCACCAATATTGGTAAGGGCTTCTCCTAAGCAATTCACACTACAGCACAGCAACTATTAAAGGGGTTGTTCACTATCCAAACACTTTTTTCAGTTCAATTGTTTTCAGATTGTTCACCAGAAATAAAGACTTTTAATTACTTTCCATTTTTTAAAAATCTAAGACTATGGACACCAGTGCTTGACCAAGTTGTCCGGGCGCCCTAGGCTACCCGGGTGACTACGTCGCTCCCCGTGTTTGCGCATGCGCAGAGGACGCACGGGTGCACATTCACAGAGAAAGCGCACACTCACATAAGGGAAAAACTACTACCACAGCTTCTGGAATTAGGGGAAGGAGTCTTTGCGCCCTAGGCACGTGCCTCTTCTGCCTACCCCTAGTTCCGGCCCTGATGGGCTGACCTCAGCCTGTGTGTGACCGCACACAGGCTGATCAGATTCAAATCAATGGAGCAAAACTACAAAGGCTGACAACAGCCTGTGTGTCTGTAGCCTAAGTTTAAAGTTTAATGTCCGTGCCTTCCCTCACTTGAGAGCTGGCTTAAATGAAAACTTGCCGGCGCTAAAGCACACGCGGCAATTCGTTTTCCGAAGTTGCCTCTCGAGGAAACTTCGGGCAACTTCGGATAACGAATCGCCGCGTGTACTTTAGCGCTGGTGATTTTTCATTTTAGCCAGCGCAAGAGTGAGGGAAGGCGTTCAGAGAGATTGGTCGCCGCAAAGACGAGTCGATTAGTCGCCAGGCGACTAAATCTCCAGGAATCGCCCAGTGTGCCCCTACCCTTAGAGAGTTGGCGACTCCCCCCCTTCCCAGAGCAGCTTTAGAAGGTGAAAAATTAAACTTACACTTCAATATTAGAAAAACAGTCAGAAATAGAAAATAGAAAATAATTGGAAAAAGTCTTTATTTCTGGTGAACTGTCTGAAACCAAATGAACTTAAAATAGCGTTGGAAAGTGAAGAACCCCATAAATCAACTACAACAAAAATCCTTTTTGCACAGAATCTGGAGATAAGGTACACCATTTCATACAGTGCTGAGTGTGATTTCTAATGCATGGCATCACAGAAACATACAATTAAAAAAAAATCTTGTGAATATTTTGGTTTACAGTTGGTACATGTGGGCACTGTGCTCAAAGGCTTTTTCCCATGTGAAAACTGTAACAGCTGTTTTGGTGTAGGAGACTGGTAAAATAGCTACCCTTTGTCTCAGGGAGTCCCCTAGATCTTAGACAGCTAAAGAGAATTTCTCCTGCCTGTGTTAAGGGGGAACTCCACAAAAACATAACTTAAGCTTTTTGAAAAGTAAACATAATTTCAAGCAACTTTGCAATATACATAAGTTAAAAAATATGCAGACTTTTCATAGTTGTTAATGGTTTCTGAGAGTTCCCTAAGGGGCCGATTCACAAAGGGTCGAATATCGAGGGTTAATTAACCCTCGATATTCGACTGGGAATTAAAATCCTTCGACTTCGAATATCGAAGTCGAAGGATTTTAGCGCAAATAGTGCAATCGAACGATCGAAGGATTATTCCTTCGATCGAACGATAAAATCCTTCAAATCGAACTATTCGAAGGATTTTAATCCAACGATCGAAGGAATATCCTTCGATCAAAAAAACTTAGGAAAGCCTATGGGGACCTTCCCCATAGGCTAACATTGAGTTCGGTAGCTTTTAGATGGCGAACTAGGGGGTCGAAGTTTTTTCTTAAAGAGACAGTACTTCGACTATCGAATGGTCGAATAGTCGAACGATTTTTAGTTTGAATCCTTCGATTCGAAGTCGTAGTCGAAGGTCGTAGTAGCCCATTCGATGGTCGAAGTAGCTCAAAAAACACTTCGAAATTCGAAGTTTTTTTACTTCGAATCCTTCACTCGAAGTTAGTGAATCGGCCCCTAAGTGTTTGTAAGGTGAACAACCCTTTTGACTACAATGTAATGTTGCCTTTCCAGTGCAATTTGGATAATTTTTTTGAAATGTTTTTCTGCATTTTGTATATTTTTCTCAAGTTTTTGAATTTTTCATCACTAGTCACAGATAATGTCTGGGGGGCAGTTTGAGCACAACAAGGACAGTGGCAGAGGGCTAGGGAAACCAGATATATTAGACAATAAAAAGTGTCTGCAGATCAATTGTAAATTGTACCTTACTTGAACCCCAGCTAGCTGAACAGACAAGTAGGGATGGGTGATTTTTTTCCCTTGTTTCACTGAAAAAATGACTCCCACAATATTTTTTTGACGCCCATAGACTTTAATGAGCGTCGGCGACATTTTGCCAGTGGCAATTTTTTCGCGAAACGAAACAGGTAAAATTCGCCCATCCCTACAGACAAGCCCAAGCCTGCTTTTATAGAAACATAAACTGTGTTGGAAATACATGTTTTAAAAGTTAACAGGTACAATTTCTTGATGCCCCAGGTAAAGAGCCACAGAAGACTAGGTTCTTACCTTGACCAATTAACCAGTGAAATTTTATCACAAATAGGTGGCAGAACTGACCTTAAAGGGGAACTATCGCTAAAATGAAAATTAAATATAAGCTTCAGCACACTGAAATAAGAAACTTTCTAAATACAATTAAATAAATATTCTGCATCGTTTCTTAAGTTTATCTTCACTATTCCTCTCTCAGCATCTGTTTCTCTTCATTCTGTCTTCATTCAGGAGTTGGGTGTCAGATATTCATTGAAATTCATTATAGGGGGCTCCTTTTGCCTAGAAGATGTATTAGAGCTCACTCTATTAAAATCACCAGAAATCCGGTCTCTCTACATGCAGGATTCGTGCATAAGGCAGTTATTTTGTTAGATTTTTTTTGTGCTGGAATCAGTTATTTGAGCTAGCTGCAATTCATCTGCTACGGAATACGCCACTGAAGCTTATATTGAATTTTCATTTTGTGATAGTTCCCCTTTAATAAAGCAGGTAACATTGACCACAGTGTCAGCTTAGTGTGCATCTGTTTAATGGTACCAATTATTGTAATACATAAGTCTAACACAATGAGCCTGACACCACTTACTGTATGAATCAGTTGCAAATCTTGCTACACTGCATGTTTTCGTGTGGACAATTGATATTGCTTTTGATATTTCATGCTCAAAGGTTACAATCATTTTTGAAGAAGTAGATCTATTTCAAAAGTAAAAATTTAGCTTAATATTTGCAACTGAAAAGACCCGTGGTGAGATGATGAAACATCTGTAAAACATTTCACATAATGAGCTGACGAGACACAAGAGAGGGGATGCAATGGGTAAGTGTGATATTGTGTGTTAACTAAAGCCCCATGTTATGCAAACGAATTACTGGCCTATTTGATATTTATTCTTTTAGTAAAAAGAAAAAGTACAGTTATACCTAGTGGCTCACAGTAAAGATGAACTGAAGATGTGAACGTTGAGTTATGTTATAATGGATAATGAATACTACTTCTATGAAACGGAAACTTTTGCCACCAAAACATTGTATAGTTTTAGACAGATAAATGTTGTGCTACCAGATAAGGGAGAGGTTCTGCTGATTCAATTAAGTACCCTGAGCTATATACACATTTGTGCCCACAAACGCAAGGAACCCTGGCCTAGAAGAAAGATATTTAGGATGGTGGGGGCTGCCTCTACTATTATAAAAACAGTGTGGTGTTTTGTGTAGAGTAAAATCGGCACTGGAGCTGATTAAGTGTTCATACCTCCCAACATTTTGGAAATAAAAAGAGGGACAAAAAATTTGCAGCACGGCAAAATATGTCTTTTACAATGCCCTTTTTTTGTGGCCATACCCCCTAATTACCATGTTCATTTTACAAAATTTGGCAGGTTATGAAAGTTTGAGCATATTTCTGTGTTTTCTTTTCCAGTTATTACAAGGTAATTTGCCCTTTAGGCTGTGAGTCTAACTTTTCCCAAGGGACCTGTTATCTTAAATTGTTACAATTACTTATATCAAAATTGTTTCAAAAGTATCTTATCTGAACTTCATGGCTGTTCTAGGCTCTCTGCCAAAAGCCAATTAAGTTAGAAACTGTTTCTTTTTTAGTTGTTTAGCACAGAGAAAATCAGGACTTTCCAGTACAAACACGGGTCTGCGGGTTGAGCTGTCAAAAGAGGGACTGTCCCTCTGAAAACCGGACAGTTGAGAGGTATGAGTGTTATTTTATTAAACAAGCAGTGTAAACCCTTTTTCATCATTAATTCCGTGATAGAGCAATACTTTTATTGCTTTAATTTGTAAATTTGTAAGTTTTTTGTTATTTGCACTATGGTTTGTATTGTTGGTGTTGTTTTGCACTAGACAGAAAAAAATCCTGAGGCTGAAAGTAAAGTTACCATACTACTTTCAGTTCTTACCAAGACAATCAAATCACCAGTCCACCGAGATGATCTCTTTATAAACAAACCCATGCCTTCCCCCAGTGGCAGCCTGTGATAGGCTTTGTAGTAAGGAACAAAAAAAATTTAATTTTATTAAAATTAAATTTCCTTTATTACAAATGTCTTAAATCAAGTAGATCTGTATTTGGTTGTTTGCAAGTTACAAAACTAGCAGAATGGGTATGATTTTCCATCTGCAAAAAAAAAATCTTAATCTGGGCAGCCTGTCGTGCCAGAGAAACCATATAGATTCTGGACAGGATTAATTTGTATGCTTTTTAATAATAATTATATGCAGATATTTGCAGTGTAAGAGTTTGCCAGCATTTCTAGAAAATACATCTGCCTACCCTCTTTCACTCTTATTTTTGTAAATATGCAAAGACAGGAACAAAGACAAAACAATCCAAAGTCAACTTAAGTTGTTCGATTCAAGGGAAAATGTTTATTTTAAGCTATGCCACTAATAAAATAGATGAGATAAACAATAGAAAATGAAATCCAGTGAAACCTCAATTTTACATCCGCTGATTTTAAGTTTTCCCTTATTTTACATTGTTGTTTTTTGGTCCCACCTATATATTGTGCATAATACATTTCCCTGATTTTACATTTTACACCATTTTTTCTGGTCCCCTGAAAAACGTAAAATGGGGATTCTACTGTAACTGAGAATTACAATTTAAGTTGTAAAGGGTGGGCAATAGCATGAAAGCCCCCTCAGAGCGGTAGAGCCATCTTCCGGCTCTTCTGATTTCTTTTGGAAGGGAAGGGATTTCAGTTGGAGCAGTCTTCCAGCTCATAGCAACTGTGTCTGCGCATGCACCAAAAATTCTCCAAATTGGAAGGAAGAGGACCTGAAGAATACCAAAGACCCAGAAGATGGCGCCCATGAGCTCTGCTGCGCTTACTCTGCACCTATACGTGAGTAATGAGTTAAGCTGGCCATAGATGTAAAGATTTTTAAAAGATCCAATCATTATCGCCAGACCACGAATATTGCGAAACAATCGTTTAAATGTACGATGTGTCCATCAACTAAAAAGACCATTTCAGGCGATATTGCCATCAAAACTGAACGGTAGCTGCCTGCTTGGCCCTGCAGACATAGATAGATTGCACTCGGACCAATAAAGATTTTTTAACCTGGCCGATCAATTTTGTGACAGATGTCGGCCGAAAAATCATAAGACGTACGATCGTTCGAATCCCACTAACCGCAAGATAATTTTGAAGGATTGGTCGGACTTCGCTAAAATCGGTCGTTCGGCAACAAAAATCTTTGCGTATAAGGGGAGCTTTAGGGGCACTGTCAGGGATAGTCAAATATGTGGGGGGGAGCAGGGTTTTATTATTGGGGGGTTTAGTTCTCCTTTAATTTACAATATTGCAACTGACTGCTCTATCAAAACCATTTTACAGACATTCCATGTCTTTTCCAGGGTTGCTGCAGTTCTATTTAAGGCATTTCTTTGTGACTTAAAGGAATTCCATAATATGAAGCATATTTGCAAACCTTTCCCAACAAAACCATGCACCATGACAGTGTGATTGGCAGATGCACAGCCTTTCTGACATAATAGAACAGAACAGCATAATTAAACCTGTTCAGAGAGCTTTGATTCTGGTCCATTTTAATTATATTTGTATACTCCCTGCTATCATCTCTAGAATATAAAACACAAATGGGAATAAAACTCACTCTTAAACTACTCAGATAGTAATAGCACTGATTACTTAAGCGCGTTCACCCAGAGATTGTCAGCCTTGACTCAGTAGCTTCTGAGTGTCTAAAACTCTCAGTATTCTCTCTCTTTTATTTTTTTTAATTCCAGGTTTCCCCTAGCAAATGATATACATGGCCACACAAAATAGGATGCTAAAGCCATTTCCGATGATCCCATACTCATTATGAAACTTGCTTGCAATATCACAATTTGCAGGTACTAATACGTGTATATGTTAGCACATCATCTCCAAGTTGCAGCCAGTTATAAGTCTTGGGTGCTCACAATTACCCTAGAATTATAGGAGAATATTATATTGTTTGTTAAAAAAATTAAAAAATAAAACATAATAACATTAAGCCCCCCACCTAAAATACATAGGGGCAGATTCACTAAAGGACGAAGTGGCTAACACTAGTGACAATTCATCAGCATTACCATCCGCAGGGACATCGCCTATTCACTAACAGGCACAGGCGTCAATCCGCTAGTGCAAGAGACTGTCACTAGCGTTCCTTCGCTCTCTATCACCAGGCGACTTTTTGCTCTGATGAAAGGTCTATACTCCGCAAATTCACTAAAGTGCGAATTTTACTGAACGTTACCTCTTTTACCAGATTTGACTTTGCCACCAGAGACCAGCAAAGTGCTAAAAAGCAGCTAGATCTTCCTCAATCTTCTGTCACTTACATCCTATCCTGTGTGCCGAAAATGTACGCTGGCGACGTTTCTTTTTTTATTGCCTGCAAAAGTCCTAACAAACTTTTTTTGGGTAACTAGGTTTTCTCCAGACATTTCATAACATCTGAAACATTAATTTTACAGTGGGCTCATGTGTAGGGCATTATATAGTGAATAAAGTACCCCCTATTGTAAAATTTAAGGATATTATAAGTCACAGAGGAGTGCCATGACTATATAAAAGCACAAGGCCAAAGGAGTACTTTATTTATTATAATACACACGTTTTAGTGAGTCATGCGACTAAAATGACATCACTACTCACCGTTTATAACTGGTGACATCACTACTCACCGTTTATCAGGATATAATTTACAGGATATTCATTGCTCTTGTGTAACGTAACTAGAGGGGGGCGGGCCCTGGCGCGGGACACGCTGCCGGGCCCCCCCCGCCCCCCTCCGTACACCTGGAAACTGCCGGGAATCGTGGCGCGTGAGCTGCCGGGGGGCCCTGAGGGGGTGCGGGCCCTGGCCCAATCGCACCCCCTGCTCCCCCGGTAGTTACGCCACTGGTGGTAACTTCAAGTACTTAGCACCACCTCCATACAACTTTAAATTACCCACCCTATGCAAATTGACGTAAGACCACAAGCGAATTTTCATTAGGCACAAACAAACGCTATCACATCTTTGCTAAGAAACATCTGCACTGCTGAAGTAACGCTAGCGAAAAGTCGCCAGCGTTCAGCGCTCAGGACAAAACTCTGCATATTAGTGAATTGGCGTAGTCGTAGTGCATTTGCGCCTGGTGAACTGGTGCGAGCTGTGCGAAGCTGCCACTGGTGAAAATTCCCCCGTTAGTGAATCTACCCCTTAGTGTCTCTATTTTGACTTATGCATTTGAGTATTCATAGCACTCTAAGGAGTTCAGGCATAGGGGCACCAAAGTTCTTCAAGTCCTTGCCTGAGTTTGGAAGTACCTCTACAAACATACGTTATCCATTGTGTTTGGTAGTAGCTCATTAGAATTGGCCACAATTAATAGCATTTACTGAATAGACTGCAACCTGATTAAGTCAGTTCTGCTCCTAAATGTCCCTTTTCAGAGGATCTGAAAAGGGACATTTCTGTCTCAACAATGTAAAGGGAATTCATTTATTTCTACAAAATATAAAATTACCATGAACTGGACAAAAGATTTAACAGGATGAGTGAGGAATTAGAGAAGATTATTGTTAACGAAAGAAGAACAGGGAATGGATAGGTTAGTGCAGAGTACGAACCCATAACATTAAATAATTGATTTTAAACTTAATGAAGGACAAAGGTTGCTCATAAAAGGGCCGGCTGCATTGCTGGTTTTTACTAATCAGCAATCACACTGCAACGCTAACATTTCACCTTTGTTACATTAGTAGTAGCAGCTCTTGCCTATAATATTTCATTGCTAAAACTTCTAAAGTGCTGATGTTGGTAACGCTAAAGACTGTTCTATTGGTTTAGCAGCTGATTACGCAGTTTTTATAACAATACAAAATATATACACAACCTTTGCTGCTTTGCCACACATCATTAGTGTTTAATTTACAAAGCGATTCTCTGGAGTCAAGCGCTAAATGAGAAGTTTTACCTCTAAGCCCTAATTGGGATGCAACGAAAGGCAGGTTAAACGTGCATTTTAATTCTTCAGGAGATAACTGGCTGCAACTTCTCTGAGGTTCCCTAAGGAATAAGGTTAAGAGTGGTGCACAATGAATACTAAATCACACAAAAAAATCTCAGCACAATCAGCCATTTCAGGACAAGTATCTACTACAGTTATAGCATTAAATAAGGTCTATAGTATAACTAGCAGTTGGTGTACCAGCAGGATCATCAGAGGTAACTTATTATATAGGTATGGGACCTGTTATCCAGAATGCTCGGGACCTAGGGCTTTCAGGATAAGGAATCTTTCTGTAATTTGGATCTTCATACCTTAAGTCTACTAGAAAACACTTTAAATATTAAATAACCCCAATAGGCTGGTTTTGCTTCCAAAAAGGATTAATTATATCTGCGTTTGGATCAAGTACAAGGAACTGCTTTATTATTACAGAGAAATAGGAAATCATTTTAAAATTTTTAATTATTTGGATAAAATGTAGTCTATGGGAGACAACCTATCTGTAATTCGGAGATTTCTGGATAACGAGTTTCTGGATAACGGTATCCTCTACCTGTAGTAGTGCTAAAATGTTAACCATTTGTAAAAACAGCACAACCTGCTGTTCATTGTAGCCATCAGGTTGAAAATGAATTTCACCTTTTGATGTTGCTCTGTCTACTCAGAACATTAAGTTAGTGGCCAGAGAATAGTTATCTGACATTTTTCAAATTCAATTTTGAAATCTGACATGGGGCTAGACATTTTGTCAATTTCCCAGCTGCCCTTGGTCATGTGACTTGAGCCTTGTTTCCTTCTCAATGTAACTGAATGTGTCTCAGTGGGACATGGGTTTTTACTATTGAGTGTTGTTCTTAGATCTACTAGGCAGCTGTTATCTTGTGTTAGGGAGCTGTTATCTGGTTACCTTCCCATTGTTCTGTTGTTAGGCTGCTGGGAAGGAAAGGGAGGGGGTGATATCACTCCAACTTGCAGTAAAGAGTGATTGAAGTTTATCAGAGCACAAGTCACATGACTTGGGACAGCTGGGAAATTGACAATATGTCTAGCCCCATGTCAGATTTCAAAATTGAATATAAAAAAATCTGTTTGCTTGTTTGAGAAATGGATTTCAGTGCAGCATTCTGCTGGAGCAGCACTATTATCTGATTCACTTTGAATTTTTTTTCCCATGACAGTATCCCTTTAAAGTTTACACAAGGTAAGCAGTCACAGCAGGCAGACAACAGTATTAAAATAATATATTGGTGGTTAGGGGTTTAAAAAAACAAAAAAAAACCACACATTGGTGTTCAGTAGAACTGAACTTCGGCTCCTTTTCGTGACTTTGGGTCTTCTCGGCTTCAGGACTTCAACTTCGGCTCTTTTCGTGACTTTAACTTTTTTCGCGGCTTCAGGACTTCAACTTTGGCTCCTTTTGTGGCTTCAGGTCTTTTCGCGGCTTCGGGACTTCAGCAGTTCGGGACTTTTCTGCTCTTCAGCAGTTCAGAACTCCGGAAGAGGCGGCACGGCTGCGGCGCTGTCAAGGGGGGTCGGCTATTTTGAAAAGTACAGCACAGATGGGCCCTCGGCCAGTGTTAATTAAATAAAACATATATACTTCAATGTAACTTCGGAAAGACTGCAACAGAAATAGAGGCAAATATTTGTTAGTCATTTAGCAATTTTCATGTAACAGTGTTTACTTTTAAAAATTGGAACAGAAAACAATTTTTTCAATTTAAATATAAAATAACATAAAATCAGTATCTCAAGCCAATTATCACAGTAACAAACACAATACTGCTGCTTTATTTTAAGCAATAAAGACACATAAATAAAATATATATTGAAAACAATTATCTGGTTTTTGTGTTTTGTATTTTTTTTTTTTTAAGTAAAGCAAGTGAAATGATTTTTTATAAAAATGCTCCCTCTTGTGGTACAACATAAAATAATATGCTGGGAACTGAAGCGATTACCACACACACAAGTTTATTATACTGTATACCTGTCAACTGGCCGAATTTACCTAGGAACTAACAGTTTATTCGACTCCCGCCCTCATGTCCCATTGCTACGCCTAATTCCCCAAGTTTTCTAGTTTCTCTGGCAAAAGAATTTTGAGTTCCAATTATAGCAAGCTATTCCATTTATGGGGTGTAATCTTTCCCAAGGACAATATTGAAAAAGAGATTCCTCTAACCTTTTGGAATTATATCATTCCAATATATTTGTCATCCGTCTCTCACCTGAATAATGGCATAAGAACAAATGTGAAAAATTATATATTACGAGCTATGGCTCTTGATGTTGGCAATACTTACAGTATAACCCTTGCTACCTTGCTTAAGTCACCTCTCGAGATGAGCACATTTTGCTTTCTGCGTGCCAAACTAAAACACACTCAGTGACCATCTTTATATGTGTGTAATTGGGGATATGGGTGGAACCTTGTGAAATATAAAAACTGTGACTAGCAAAGTGTTGTGGAGCACCTTTAATTAACATGTATTTTTATAGCGCCAACATATTTCACAGAGCTGCAAAGTGTGTTTATACAAAGAACATACAGAATTATATACATAGATAATACAGAATGGCAATCATACATAGCGACCAGTAACCAATACAAAAGGCAATGGTCCTGTGTAAAAGAGCTTACAATCTAAAAGGGGAGGGAGTTGAGACACAAGGTGTGGGAGTGGGTAAGATCAGAAATAATGGAGATGTACAGCATATGCGTAGGCTTCTCTAAAGAAGTGTGTTTTAAGAGCTCTTTTGAAAGCAGAAAGGTTGGGAGAGAGTTTCAGAGGAGGGGTGCAGCCCTTGCAAAATCGTGAATGTGAGTAAGTGAGGAGGTAATGAGAGAAGAGTTAAGGAGCAGGTCAGTAGAGGAGTGTAGTAAGCAGTTGGGTGAGTATTTATAGATAAGTAAAAAGATACAGGGTAGGGCAGAGTTATGAAATGCTTTAAATGTCAGGGCCATAAATTTCATTCTGAATGGTGTAGCAGAAGACAGCACAGGGCTTGGCAAAGTGGTATGGCAGAGAAGGAGCGGTTGGTGAGGTGTTTAAGCCTGGCAGCAGTATTTATTATGGACTGGAGAGGTGACAGTCTCTGGTACGGGAGACCAATTAATAGAGAGTTACAGAAGTCTAGACGAGATATGATGAGAGAGGGAATTAGAGCTTTGGTAGCATCTTGGGTAAGAAATAATTGTATTTTTGATATGTTCCTTAGATTAAAGTGACATACGTAATAAGTGACTGGATATGAGGAGTGAAGGACAGGGCAGAGTCTAGGATAACCCAAGGCACCAGACCTGGGGAGATGGAGTGATAGTGCAACTAAGAGAGATACTTAATAGTGCTGCTTCAGCAGGCATCTGCACTGAAATCAGTTTTTCAAAAGAGCAATCAGATTTTTTTTATATTTAATTGTGAAATCTGACATGGGGCTAGACATATTGTCAGTTTCCCAGGTGGCCCCAGTCATCTGGCTTGTGCTCTAAAAAAAAACTTCAGTCACTCTTTACTGATGCACTGCAAATTGGAGTGATATCAACCTGCCATGCACAGTTGCCCAAAGTTTCACAATGTCTTATTCCGATAAAAGGATGACTGGAAAAGCAAGGTAAGCGTGTGTCGCAAAGCATGTTAAACCACATGGTTCACACATAGTAAAAAACATTAAACATTGAACCATGCAGCTTAGTTACAGTCAAGTACAGGGTACTGTATTATCATTACAAAAAACATATATATAATTTTTAAAAATTTGGATTATTTACATAAATTGGACCCAGAGGCAGAGGCTTTCTGCAATTCAGAGGTTTTTTGGATATCAGATTTTCAGATAAGACATTCTATACTGTATACAATGTTGACAGGTTAGAGGAAAACCTTTTTAAGTTACAAAAATATATGAACATGAAATGTTTGTTAACTAGGCAACAATAGACCAGTGTTTTTTTCTTCTCAGCAAGAAAATTGTGCATAGTATTTATTGTTTTCCTATTGTTGGGCACTCTGTAAAATTCCCCATTACCTAATAACAACACAGTGGCATTTCATGCTGAATTCATACAAATAAAAAGGGACTTAAACTTGAGTTGATGTGACAAGTGTTGAGGCTGAATGCAATATTCAAACAACAAAACTACATCTAATGATTAAAGGGCAACATAAGTATGAATGTCCCAGATAGGAATAAGAATATTTCAAGCACAGATAAAAGCTGAGACACAAACTCATCACACAGTGCCAGAGGAAAAAAATCCATTGTTACCCAGAGAGAGTTAAAAGTCTCCTTAACTTCTTGGCTCAGGAGCGATTAGGATTCCCCATTAAACAAACCATGGGGGGGGCCTGTAGAAGAGAACCGATTAACCCGGTCCTATTACACAAGTACACAGACTATACTTGGGGAGGGTAGGGGACCTATGACCCCTAAAAGCCTGAGGAGACTATGGAAGCTACGTTTTCTTTTACATCCTTTTGCTCCAAGTTGTATGTTTAATTTCTGAATTTCTCATTAAAAAAATACTTTAAGACATCTGTCAGCACAAAGTACAAACAGTACACATCCAAGCTGTGCTTTTCTTAAAGGAAAACTATACCCCCAAAATGAATACTTAAGCAACAGATAGTTTATATCAAATTGAATGACATATTAAAGAATCTTACCAAACTGGAATATATATTTACATAAATATTGCCCTTTTACATCTCTTGCCTTGAACCACCATTTCGTGACTCTATCTGTGCTGCCTCAGAGATCACCTGACCAGAAATACTACAACACTAACTGTAACAGGAAGAAGTGAGGAAGCAAAAGGCAGAACTCTGTCTGTTAATTGGCTCATGTGACCTTACATGTGGTTTGTATGTGTGCACAGTGAATCTTACGATCTCAGGGGGCGGCCCTTATTTTTTAAAATGGCAATTTTCTATTTATGATTACCCAATGGCACATACTACTAAAAAAGTATATTTATTATTTTAATGGTTCATTTACATGAAGCAGGGTTTTACATATGAGCTGTTTTACTCAGTATCTTTTAATAGAGACCTACATTGTTCGGGGGGTATAGTTTTCCTTTAAGGCCATTTTAAAAGCACAGAAAAAAACAATTTGCTTCCTACATTTAGTGTTTAAGCCCCACAAACCCCATCTTACACCAGGTAACAGATAGAATGGATTCAGCGCTGTAGTTTTCCAATAACTGGAGCCCCGAACACTGCCTGCTGTTGATTTATACTGTGTTCTGCACATTACATGCTGCTTTATACAGCACTTAGATTGTTGCAGCTATTTTGCAATTGATTCTGAAACATATGAAAGTTCTCAACAGCACAGGTGTGAAACTGGATTAGTTATTGTATTGATTGGTTTCTGGGATAAATATAGAACAGAATCCATGGAGGAAGGACAAGCCTGCTGTTCGGTGAATATAACTACCAGAGTTAAACCATCCAATTTTAGTAGCAAGTCACAAAAGACATTTCTGACACAATGCTACAAAAATCTAATATTTTGAGACCTACCATACTTTCTTAAAGCTAAAGCTTGTGCTGCTACTACACCTGTTACTTCCTTTAGCACTGGTAATCTTTTAGAGCAGGGATCCCCAAACATTTGAACCCGTGAGCAACATTTAGAAGTAAAAGGAGTTGGGGAGCAACACTAGCATGAAAAATGTTCCTGGTGTGCCAAATAAGGGCTGCGAGACATTGGTAGCCCCTATATGGATTGTCAATCTACATTGAGGCTCTGTTTGGCAGTGCACCTGGTTTTTATACAACCAAAACTTGCCTCCAAGCCCAAAATTTAAAAATAAGCTCCAGCTTTGAGGCCACTGGGAGCAACATCCAAGGGGTACTTGGTGGCTTCACCTGTCTTTAGCATAAACATAACAATCTTTTTTTTTACTTGTTTATTAAACACTGCTGTGGAGTAAAATCAAAATCATGTTAATTGTACACTTGTCCCACATGGTTTTTAAAATCAACTTTGGGAGAGAGATGAGAAAGGAGTAAGCAGTTAACATCCCTAGGTCAATTTCATGTAGGGATGCACCGAATCCACTATTTTGGGTTCGGCGAACCCAAGAATCCTTTGCAAAAGATTCGGCTGAATATCGAACCAAATCCTAATTTGCATATGCAAATTAGGGATGGAAAAACATTTTTTACTTCCTATGCAAATAAGGATTTGGATTTGGTTCGGCCAGGCAGAAGGATTTGGCCAAATCCTGCTGAAAAAGACCGAATCCCGAACCAAATCCTAGATTCAGTGCATCCCTAATTTCATGTATAGTAAATGCCTGCTTGTCTTTTTCACTGGGCTCCCTGCCCCAAAGTGAGTGCCCAAAGAAGTACAGAGTAGAGCACAGTCGCCTCCCAAATGCCTATAACAAGCAGTAAGGGCAGGGTTAAGTTTCTCCTGCAAAGAGCATAAGTTCTTTTCTTCATTTGTGGGGTGGGGTTACTTTAAACCGGTTTATTGTGAAAGACAATGTAGTTCTAAACAACTTTGCATTATATTATATAAAAATAAAAAAAAAACATTTTAAATGGTTTATTAGTAGAAGTAATTATTATTGCGAGCAGTAGCTTTCTGGCTACTTATATCATCAGCTACACTACACACTACAGAACCTAAAAAAATGGTTTTCAATTGCATTTACAAATGATAAAGCAACACCATATATGACTCATTATTGCCTACAAAATTATGGTTTTTAATTTAGTAGGTTTTTTAATTTATCTTATATGTCTCCTTTACTGTATGGGCAGATTCGGGGAGATCTAGTCTCCCAGAACTGCCTTCCACCTGCTATGAGAAAACGCTTGCGCCAATGCACTTGCTGCGCTTCGATTTCCGAAGTCGCCTCATATGGAAAGTTCGGTCGACTTCTGAATGCATTGGCGCAGGTGTTTTCTCATTATAGCAGAAGAGGCGATTAGTCGCCAGGCAACTAAATCTCCCCAAATCTGCCCGTGTGCCCCTGCCCTTAAAGTCACTGAGTTTGCCCAGGAGCAGTAACCCATAGCAACCAATAAGAGGTTTTCTTTAAACCAGGTGACTAGTAAATGCCTCCTGCTGTTGCTATGGGCTACTACTACACCCGGGCACACTTAGTGCCTTCTATTCCATACCCCAATAGTATAGTATTGCAACACAACCCTGCACTACATGCCTGGAGCCTTTCCGCTTATCAAGGAGGGGGCTGAGCAATTTTCAGCAGCATTTCATCACTACTTCCCAGCACTGACTGTCAAATACCCTGGCTCCGACATCTCTTCGCTCCGTGCGGAAACAAGACGCGGAAAAACGAGTTCCAGCAGAAATAATGGAGCAGACGTACCTGAATGAGCATGCTGCACGCTTTTAACTAAACACGCTGCTGTCTTCACAAATCAGTCCTGGCGCTGCAATCTACGGCCTCCCGTGTATTATAAGTGAGAGCAGCTTTAGACTGGCAGCAGAGGGCTAGAGGTTGTCGTGTAACAGTGAATGTAGCGGTGTAATCACTAGACATATTCGCGCATCAGGGGCTGCCTGTAGGAGGGGAGGGTCTGATCTTGTGTCGGAACTCTATCACTTGTGTCGCTGTTTCCGGTCGGTGCTACTGGATGTTGCACCCATTGCTATCTGCTGCAGCTGCGAGAGATTGCACCATACAGAGAGAACCGGCAACTACAAGATACACACACGGCGAACAGAGTGAGTTGGTCGTTGATGGTGGGCCGAGTTTCGGGGGCTGGTGAGGGAATGTGTATGTGTATGTGTATGTGAGTGTGAGGGAGTCTGAGGGAATGTGAGGGTGAGGGAGTCTGAGGGAATGTGTATGTGAGTGTGAGGGAATGTGTATGTGAGTGTGAGGGAGTCTGAGGGTGAGGGAATGTGAGTGTGAGGGAATGTGAGTGTGAGGGAATGTGAGTGTGAGGGTGAGGGAATGTGAGGGTGAGGGAATGTGAGGGTGAGGGAGTCTGTGGGAATGGGAATGTGAGGGTGAGGGAGTCTGAGGGTGAGGGAATGTGAGGGTGAGGGAGTCTGAGGGTGAGGGAATGTGAGGGTGAGGGAGTCTGAGGGTGAGGGAATGTGAGGGAGTCTGTGGGAGTCTGAGGGTGAGGGAGTCTGAGGGTGAGGGAGTCTGTGGGAATGTGAGGGTGATGGAGTCTGAGGGTGAGGGAGTCTGAGGGTGAGGGAGTCTGAGGGTGAGGGAGTCTGAGGGTGAGGGAGTCTGAGGGTGAGGGAGTCTGAGGGTGAGGGAATGTGAGGGTGAGGGAGTCTGAGGGTGAGGGAATGTGAGGGAGTCTGTGGGAGTCTGAGGGTGAGGGAATGTGAGGGTGAGGGAATGTGAGGGTGAGGGAGTCTGAGGGTGAGGGAGTCTGAGGGTGAGGGAGTCTGAGGGTGAGGGAGGGTGAGGGAGTCTGAGGGTGAGGGAATGTGAGGGTGAGGGAATGTGAGGGTGAGGGAATGTGAGGGTGAGGGAGTGTGGGGGAATGTGAGTGTGAGGGAGTCTGAGTGTGAAGGAATGTGAAGGTAATGGAGTCTGAAGGAATGTGAGTGTGAATGTGAGGGAGGGTGGGGGAATGTAAGAGTGAGGGAGTACAGGAATGGTAGTTGTGGCCGGGGTGCACACACTGAGCTCACTTAGTAACATATGTCGGCCCCAGGCTGCTGCCCACGGATGAACAAGTGCACAGTGGGGGTGGAGAACTTTTAACACCCAGATGCTTAAGCAGCAAAAATGTGTCTACGTGCCATTTGTTAGCAGTTACCTGTATTTACATAAGTGCAGAGCAATTGGAAGAGCAAATTTATCCTTAAAGGGGAACTACTGCGAAAATATATAAGCTTCAGCACACTGAAACAAGAAGTTTTCTAAATACAATCAATTAAAAATACTGTACCGTTTCTGAAATAATCAAGTTTATCGTCACTATTCCTCTCTCAGCATCTGTTTCTCTTCATTCTGTCTTCATTCTGGAGTTGGGTGTCGGATATTCATTGGCAATATATCTTATAGGGGGGCTCCTTTTGCCTAGAAGATGTAGTAGAGCTCACTCTATTAAACTCACCAGACATCATGTGTCTCTACATGCAGAATTAGTCCAAAAGGCAGTTATTTTGTTAGATTTGGTTTGTACTGGAATCAGTTATTTATCACTTATTCATCTGCAAGGAAAGGAAGCCCCCCTATAAGATATATTAGATCTGTCAATGATTATCTGAAACAATGCAGAATATTTGATTGGATTTTAGAAAGTTGCCTATTTCAGTATGAGGAAGCTTATATTAAATTTTCATTTTCGCGATAGTTCCCCTTTAACATGGCAACAGTAATCAAAGAGAAGCTCATGTAGACTCACCGTCGTCAAGGAGGGCCCAGGTGCTTTCAGTTAGGGGAGTGGCATTTACACCAGTAATGTAGCAACGGGAACTCAGAAACCAAACATCCAGCTGGGTGTGTAATATCAAAAGTAAAAACGTATTTTGTAGAAATCAACAGCCTTATGCTTTTCATGAACAATTAGTCCTAGTCCTGTGTGATCTCATTGACTTTAACATCATGCCATTGCCATCCCTCAACAGTATTGTGCTTACTGTACAGGGGATGAACATGGAAGGATTGTAAAAATGTAATCCATACATTGTGTCTCAATATAAAATAATGTATCTCTGTCATAACTAGAAATGACTGGGCCAACTTCAAGCAGAGCATTGCAAACCCTATTTTATCCCATTAGTCAAGCAGAATGAACTTTAATTACACTGTATAAATTATTTGAATCCTGTTTTCCCTCAGTCTGGGAATTTATAATTATAACAAGCAGGCAGGAGCCATTTTGTGGACACTGTCTTGTATCATCTCAGAATCTTGTTTGTGCACCAGAATGGGGGACCTGATGTCCATCCCCATGTACTGGCTACACAATTATGTGGGGAGAGCAGTGACATCTAGTAAGTGCTGAATGGAAAGTGAAAGTAACTGCCTGCCCGGCCTCTATGCCTAAAGGTGGCCATACACGGGCCGATAAAAGCTGCCGACAGACCGTGTCGGCAGCTTATTGGTCCGTGTATGGGGCCCCCCGATGCGCTTCACAGATCGAGATCTGGCCAAAAGTCGGGCAGATCTCAATCGGATGGGGCGAAAAATCCCATTGGATCGCGGCCGCATCTATTCGTTGATGCGGTCCCGCGTTCCGACCGCCCATTGATATTCGTTAGGGCCCACGATCGGATCAGCCCGATATTGCCCACCTCAAGGTGGGCATATAGGGGAGAGATCCGTCACCAAACGAGCGGATCTCTCAGTGTATGGCCACTTTAAGGCTTAAAAAATCTCAGCTGTCAATCAAATATTTCTAACGAGTTTACAACAGCTATAAATTCTTTAATAAAAAAAAAAAAAGAATTTGGATTTCATGTTTAATTTGAAAATGACTTTTATTAAACAGCTTTTTATGTATAGATGAAAGGTCCCCTTTAAGGCCTACTCCATAATGGATGGGGATCACAGGTTTAAAAGATCGTTGAAATACTGTGGGCAAAGTTATATTGTACATAGACTTTTAAATGAGTTAACATTGGGATCACATCATCGTTTAGCTGCAGATTCTTCTTTACTATAACAATTTTGTCAATATACATATATGAAATATTTAATATATTATAGTCTTTTAGGCTATTTAGACTTCAGTCAACCTTCATCTACTGTATTACATTAAATGTGGTATCTTTACAGCCTTCTGCATAGTTGCAATATGTCCGACAGTGGAACAAGCACATCTGGGTCCCTTCTACCTATGGACTTGTATAACCAAGTAACGGCACAAGGAGACAAAATTCGAGTGCTCAAATCTGAAAAGTCTCCTAAGGTATTTAATTATAGACCTGCATGAATTTATTTGTTTGTTACCACACAATGAGGAAACCATAAACCTTAATTAGTATTTCAGTGAATTCTGAAAGCTGATTTAAAAAAAAACAAAAAAACTTGCAACATGCTTTAGGGAAAGAACAAAATATGTATTGAATGTAGTAATTGTATAGTTGTATTGTATAGTGCACACTATTATAAATGATGTACAAAGAACCTTTTAACATTTTATCCAAAGAGGGAACTTGGCATTAGTGTAAGCTGAACTTCCTTTGTTCTTTATTTTTGAAAAAAAAGGAGGAAGTGTTTGGGCCAAAAACAGGGGAAACATCTTTTATTTGCTCATAAGTGAAAAACCAGGTTGACAACAGTAGGACATGTGCTGGACTAGGCACAAAACTATAGTTTTACCTGCTAAATCTCTTAATTAGGTGCATGTTTGAGATGTAGTTGGTGCTTCTCATTGGCAGTCACTGGGAGGGGGGGCTCAAACCGTGGGCTCAGCTTCCTTATTAGTATAAAAATCTCCCCTTTCCAGCTACTGTTTTTCTTTACAGACTGCACTGGTTTATATGCTGCCATGTAATGTGAATCTGAATTTGTAAAAACGAATCAAGTGCAGCATGAATACTTATTAATTCAGATGTGCATTGCATGATTGTTTACATCAGTGCCAATACATGAGTCATCTTACAGTAAAGGAGCAAATATTGACCCTTTGATTGTCTGACTTTAAAGTTACATTTAAGAATTTATGCTTCCAAAGATGACCATAGATGACCAATAATTTTGTATGATACTCGGTGTGTATGTCAGGAAATGAGCCGATGATATCGGCAGAAGACTTGGCTCATTGATCAGGCTGGCTGGAAATTTATGATCTGGCGCCTTTGAAGTAGGGATGCACAGAATCTACTATTTTGGATTCGGCTGAACCCCCAAATCCTTTGCGAAAGATTCTGCAGAATACCGTTCCGAATCCTAATTTGCATATACATATAGTGAGTGGGAAGGGGAAACCATTTTTTATCCACACAATTTCCCTCCCCGCCTCTAATTTGCATATGCAAATTAGGATTCGGTTTCATCAGGCAGAAGTATTCAGCCGAATCCTGCTGAAACAAATCCTGGATTCGGTGCATCCCTATGTTGAAGGCTACCAAACATCAGCCACTATTCGTGCCGAATCATATCAGATTCAGGTAAGATTCTATTGTTTCTACCTGTATATCTGATGATTCAGCTCTACACGTGTGTATTGAAGACAAGGTCACAGAGTTACATCTATAGCCAACTTAAATATGTGCTGTGCCTGAGAAGAAGAATGAAGTGGGGAGCCACTGGGGAGCAAATTCAGAGCAATCATCAATGCTATAGAGCAGTGGGGGCCTATTTGGGCTTTAGTTGTTATACACTCTTGTGGGAAAATCCTATTTCTTTATTTACTCTGCTATATATTCTGATGTCATCAGGAAGAGATTGATGCAGCTGTGAAGCTTTTATTGGCTCTCAAAGTGGATTATAAGAATGTGACTGGGCAGGATTACAAACCTGGTGTTCCTCCAGCAGATGACATGCCCACTAACCGCAATGGACCATCTACCCCAAATGACGGTGATGATTTTGTTGATCCATGGACTGTACAGACAGGAAGTGCAAAGGGTGTCGATTATGACAAGCTTATTGGTGAGTTACAAATCAATGCTACCTAATGTAAATATTCTGCCAATGTATAATCATTTTAAATCCACAGATTTTTGGACAACGAATAATTAAATTGTTTATGCTCAGTAGGAGGTGCTTTACAAACCGGAACCCCATAGTGTGCATAACCCCGAGCTACCACCCATGCCCACACACACAATCCTTATACCCTGATTTGAATTTTTAGAAAAGCACTGCACCTGTCTATAGCAAAACATAAGCTGCTTAACAATTTGGCACCCACAATTTTTTTGTCCTAATGTTTCGTTGTCCCTTAAAGGAGAAGGAAAGTCATTTTATATATAAAAAAAAAGTTAGGCACCCTCAAGTGATTGTATGTACTTACCTGACACCCCAGGCTGGTGCTCTTATCAGCAGAAAACGACACCTGCCTGGGGTTCTACCAGCGAGCAGCACAATGCAAGCCTCTTCCAGCTTCTTCTTTCAGCTCGTGGCCGCGCATGGGCAGTAGAGCGAAAAGTTAAACTTGAATGAAAAAATCAGCTATTTCGTTCTACTGTGTATGCGTCTGCCCCGGGAACTTTGAAGAGCGAAGAACCCGAAAGAGAATCAGTCCAAGTATAAAACTATGTTCCTTCTCCTTTAAGACTTGGATTGAAATTGTGTTCCGGCATTCTTGATACATAAAGTGGCTTAGCTATAACAGTAGCAGACTCGCATATAGAGTGGGTCCTTGGTTACTGACACATGTAGATCTTTTGAGAAGAACACACCCAATGCTATTCCTATGGAATGTTTCAGCTTACCCAATAAATGTATGATATCCTGATCACCCAAAGGTTGTGGAGGTCAAACGTTAAAGGGGTGGTTCAACTTAAATTTTCCAATGACTTTCTATTTTCTATGTGTGACAGTTTTTCTGATATTGAAGTGTAAAGTGTAATTTTTTACCTTCTGAAGCAGCTCTGGGAGGGGGGTCGCCGACCCTGTAAACTGTTCTAAATGGTTACATTTAGTTGATACATTTCTTATCTTTGTCCATGCTGAGCAGAATCTCTGGGTTTTATTACAGGCAGCTGTTAGAATTGATACAATAGTTGCTGCTGAGAAATGTATGAACTAAATTTTGTAACATTGTAACTGTTTAGAGTCTGCCCCTGAATTACTGAGCTGTCTGACTGCAACACCAGAGACAGGAACATTTAACTTTAAACTTAGATTTTGGAAAAACGGTAAAGAATAAATAATGTAAAGTAATTGAAAACGTCTTTATTTCTGGGGAACAATCTAAAAACAACTGAATTGAAAAAAGTGTTTGGAAGGTGAACAACCCCTTTAATCCTCAGACCACCTGCTCAGAAGCCCTAAGAGAGTTGGCAGTAGAATAAACTGCTACAATCTTTAAATCTTTGTAATTGTATATAAATAATGAAATATTTATTCCACTTTTGTAGTACGGTTTGGGAGCAGTAAGATTGACCAAGCACTCATTGATCGAATAGAAAGAGTCACTGGACAAAAAGCACATCACTTTTTACGCAGAGGAATATTTTTTTCACACAGGTATTTCATTTATTTTATTTTTAAGAAACAAAATTGATATATATTGGCACAAGAACAGTATATAGTTTTGCAGGTCATTTTAAAATGCCAAATGCACATTTGTCCTGACGCTCCACATATGTAATTTAATCTGGAGGTTTTCGCTGGAAAACAGTATGTATATATTCCTGAAAAAAATGTTGGAATTAAGTTAGCAAACAAGAACCAAATCTATTTGTATGGAAAATAAACTGTATTTGCATGTGGGATTGTATACATTTGGTACTTTTACTTCCTTCTTGAACAAAAAATAGCATCTGTTTAATGTCTTTGGAAGGTTTGTAGTTCCAAAGTCTAAAATAGAATAAGGCTAGACATGCTTTATTTTGTATACTAAACATAAGCATGAACTTACTGCACCACAAGCCTAACCAAACAAATGATTTATGCTTTCAAAGTTGGCCAAAGGGGGGTCACCATCTTGTAACTTTGTTATACATCTTTGCCTGACCCTGACCCTGCACATGCTCAGTGTGGTCTGAGCTGCTTAGGGATCGTCATAAACAAAGCTGCTTGAGTTCTGCATGGCTGGGAAGTAAGGCGGGGGCTCCCCCTGCAGTTCATAAGTATGATTGTTTCCCTGCTCAGCAGTTAGGGACCATCTGACAATTCCTATCCACAGCAGTAAATGAAGGGAGAATTTCACTGCATACAGTCAGGTTTCTTATAAAAACGGTACACATTTTTTTCATTAAAGAAAGTAAAAATGGGATTTTTTTTTTGCCTTTCCTTGTCCTTTAAGTACATACAATAAAGCTTATGTGACTGTAACAGACATGTCCTTTATTGCGCTTAGAGATATGCACCAGGTCCTTGATGCTTATGAGAAGAAGAAGCCATTTTACCTGTACACAGGAAGGGGCCCTTCTTCTGAAGCAATGCATGTGGGTCACCTCATTCCATTTATCTTCACAAAGTAAGTGCAGACCTGAAACTTGAGAATGTTACCATTGGTGTATTTTTCCCATTTATTAAAAAATACATGAACAGACATTGTTAATCTTTTTTTCTGAAAATTAAAAATAAACTGTCTTTGGTAGTAATTAAAATTAGGATTGATCGCAAAACAGGAACTCTCACTTCTGTAATAGTACAGTTATTCAGGGATATAGTAATATTCTTACCAGCTAACAAATTAAGACATTACTAATGGTAGTCATTAACTACTTAAAGGAAAACTATACCCCTTAAACAATGTAGGTCTCCATAAAAATATATTGCATAAAACAGCTGGACTGCGCAGAAGGGTAAGTAACAAGTTAGGGGCATTTGCCCAGCGGGACAGGTAGTCCAGGGGGGAGGAGGGAGGGGAAGCAACACAGGGGGGGGGGAGGGTTTTTGAGCCCACTGGGTTTCCTTCTCCTTTAAGGCACTGTGAATAAGGGATTTAGGCCACATGGTTAAATCCCTGGGGGTTGTACAATGGCTTCTGCCCCAAATCATTGGGCAGAAATTTGAGATTACACTAGCAGGTCATTAAATCAATTAAATCATATTCCTGATCAAGAACAATATATGGTATGCATGTTACATTAAGATGTATTTTGTACCTGTTTCTATATACCAGTCAAAAAAGATTTTTAGGAAAGTGTCCCGCAAACAACTGTATTTCAAAGCTGTCTCTTTATACCAGTGTGGTATACTTTTGCACTTACAGATCTTTCTATTTAGTCCTCATATTTTTTTCACCCTTAAAAGTGTGTTGTTTTATTCTGATACATTTGATATGCATTTTACTACAATTGATTTCATGTTCTTTTGAATCCCTTCCCTTATAAGGTGGCTGCAGGAAGTGTTCAATGTCCCCTTGGTTGTACAGTTAACTGATGATGAGAAATATCTGTGGAAGGATCTCACATTGGAAAAGGCTTACCAATATGCAACAGAAAATGCCAAGGATATTATCGCATGTGGCTTTGATGTAAATAAAACATTCATCTTTTCTGATCTTGAATACATGGGGTAAGCACTTTGCAAAACATATGGATAATTGGAGACTATTATGTTTATATCAACTTGCTGGTATTGGTGAATGCTTGCTCTTTGTCTGAGAAAACCCAGGGTTTTTTGTGTACTATAGTTTCATTTTATTGGACTTGCACTTATTATTATTTAGCCAGAGAGGCAGTGACTGATTTGGCATGGCTGAAAGGTGAGCAATTATATCTTTACCGCTTCTTGGAGCAAATTATTGAAGGGAAAATCAATGCATTTTTCTAATCACAATATCAAAAGCAAAATGCTGCAAAGGAAAAAGGAACTTACAGTGTCACATGTCACTACTTTGCAGCCGTAAAACAATGCAACTAATGTTGGGGTTAATATTTTTTGTTTTTAGGAAGAGTTCAGGGTTCTACCAAAATGTGGTAAAGGTCCAAAAACATGTAACCTTCAATCAAGTGAAAGGAATATTTGGCTTTACAGACAGTGACTGCATTGGTAAGAATACATTTTAATCCTTTTGAATAGTATGGTGCACCATGGCTTTGTAATTCACTCTTGGGTGCCTAAACGATGATTCTTAGACTAAAATACTGAACTTGTGTGAACTCCAGACTCCTTTCTTTGTTTACATTGGCAGTAACTTGTGTGTGTGAATTACTTTGGTAAGTACCTTACCGTATATGGGTAATATGTTTATTTTACCAACTTTATTGCTTATAGGGAAGATCAGCTTTCCAGCTATACAAGCTGCTCCATCTTTCAGCAGTTCCTTCCCAGAAATATTCAAGGGTAGAAAGGACATTCAGTGCCTCATTCCTTGTGCCATCGACCAGGTAATAAAAAATGTTTTTCAGTGGAAGTATAAAAGTACTTCTATCAAATGTAAAATTGCTGCCTTACTAAAAGTAAACTCTTTAATTGTTAGGGATGCACCAAATCCACTATTTTGGATTGGGCCGAATCCTTTGTGAATGATTCAGCCGAATACAGAACCAAATCCTAATTTGCATATGCAAATTAGGGGTGGGAAGGAGAAAATTTTTGACTTCCTTGTTTTGTAACAAAAAGTCACACAATTTCCCTCCCTGCCCCTAATTTGCATATGCAAATTAGGATTCAGTTCGGCCAAATCCTGCTGAAAAGGCAGAATCCCGAACCAAATCCTGGATTCGTTGCATCCCTATTTTACTGAGTGGCAGAAAAGTGAGAATCATCATCATTAAAGTTAAAAAAAAAATATCAATGGAGAAAGGTTTGCAAAACGATTATTGACTTCACTGGTGCCCTAGAACATATTTTTGAGGAGCCATAGGAATAACTTTCCTTTTAAGTCCTGGGTTATGATCTTCATATTCCATTTTGGGCAAGTGTGTGTGTGTGTATGTATGTATGTATGTATGTATAACTTTATTTGTACAGTGCATAAAAGTACAAAAAAAATATATATATATATATATATATATATATATATATATATATATATATATATATATATATATATATATATATATATATATATATATATATGAGACTAATCACATAATAAATATATACAGAATCATAGGACAAAGAGCTATGTGGTAAGAGACGTAGTGGGAAGGAGGTCCCTGCCCCGTAGAGCTTACAGTCTTAAGTGGATGGGAGGCTTATATACAGGCACAAATTGGAGATGAAAAAGTGCACAAGGTAAGGCATAGTCAGTAGGGACAGGACTAGGCTAATGTTCTAGTGCTCCAAAAGGTAGGCTCTTAGTTTTTTTTCTTTAGGAGATTAAGAGAGGTTTCCTTACGGAGGAATTCAGGGATTTCTAAGCAAGATAGAAGGGTTTGAGATGAGAGGTGGCAGTGGATGTGGATGGTGTGAAGAGAAGGTGACTGAGAAGCGCGGAGTAGACGACCAGTAACATATAGTGAGACGAGGAGCAGAGGAGTGAGGGGCTTTGAATGTTAATAGAAGGTTTCTATATGCTATCCTTTGCTTAACAGGCAGCCACACTAAGGATTTTAGTTGGGGTTGAACAGGTTCCCTTTTAGGAGAGAGCAGAAGGATCCTGGTAGCAGAGTTTAAGATTGATTGGAGAGGAGAGAGATGGGAGTCAGGAAGACCAGTTAGGAGGAGATTGCAATAGTCTAAACGGGATAAGATAAGGCATGGGTTAGTGTTTTGGCTGTTGTGTTGTGGTTAAGTATCCTGCCCTTGGTCTGTAACACAGGGAAAAAGTAATTAGCACCAATCATGCATCTTTAAGGAAAGTGTCACTTATATGTTCTACCAATATTTTGCAAAGACACACAGATTTCTGCCCTTACTGGATATGTGGATATCAGGGGAGAGGGAGTTGATGCAGACTGAGTGAGCGCAGTATATGGTCAATACCTGAATTAAGTAGAGTGTCTGTAAATCAGCCTAGAAATGTCTGGTTGCTTTTTAAATATAACCATGTTATTTGTTTTACCCCTAAATAACATTGACCTTTTATCTGTTATAGGATCCATATTTCCGCATGACTAGAGATGTTGCTCCTCGGATTAATTATCCTAAACCTGCATTAATGCACTCGACATTTTTCCCAGCACTTCAGGGAGCACAGACAAAGATGAGCGCCAGTGATCCAAACTCTTCTATATTCCTTACAGACACCGCAAAGCAAATTAAAAGCAAGGTACCACTTTCTAAATGTCCAATAGTGTGTGTGTGTGTGTGTGTACATCTCTCTAGCAGAGGCGAGTTCATATCTCTTCCTTCATTGACTATCCATATATTTGCCTCTTACCAAAGTCATACTTTTTAATACTAGATCAACAAGCATGCTTTCTCTGGGGGAAAGGACACTATTGAAGAACACCGGCAATTTGGAGGCAACTGGGAAGTTGATGTCTCTTATATGTACTTGACGTTCTTCCTTGAAGATGATGAAAGGCTTGAACAAATAAAACAGGTAAGGTATTTCCCTGCTTGAATGTTGCAATACAAATCTTCTTGTTACAATATACTGTAACCCCCTTAAATTGAATAGTGGTACAGTGAGCAGAAAAGTAAAAGTACAGCAAATAAAAGTAGGAATGCACCGAATCCAGGATTCGGTTCGGGATACGGCCAGGATTCGGGCTTTTTCAGCAGGATTCGGCCGAATCCTTGTGCCTGGCCGAATCCGAATCTTAATTTGCATATGTAAATTAGGGGCGGGTACGGAAATCATGTGATTTTGTCACAAAAGAAGTTTTTTCCACTTTTTCCTTTCCTGCCCCTAATTTGCATATGCAAATTAGGATTCGGTACGGTATTCGGCCGAATCTTTCACCAAGGATTCTTCCAAATCCCAAACAGTGGATTCGGTGAATCCCTACTTTAAAGTAAAACTGGTGTGTTTCCTTCAGAAAGACTACTATAGTTTATATCCGTGATCCCCAACCAGTAGCTCACGAGCAACATTTTTCTCACCAACCCCTTGGATGTTGCTTCCAGTGGCCTCAAAGCAGGTGCTTTTTTTTTGAGTTCTAGGCTTGGTTTTTGGTTGTATAAAACCAGATGTACTGCCAAAGAGAGCCTCAATGTATGTTGACAATCCACATAGGGGCTACTAAATGGCCAATCACAGCCCTTATGTGGCACCATAGGAACATTTTTCATGCTAGTGTTGCTCCCTAACTCCTTTTACTGGTTTATATAAACAAGGTGCTGTGTAACCGTGGGGGTATATTTACACCTCTAATAGCGGGCCAGTTACTGGAGTTGGAATAGTTGGGTTTTTATTCATGCACTACTTTAGTATAGCCACATGCTTATATACTTATATACTTCATATCTCAGCCCTTTATGCTAGATTTTGGCACCATGCTGGGATCTTGTTCAAAATGTATGCAATTCTGTGCCTTATTAGAGGGTATCCCAGTATTATGGATAAACAGCCAACTCTATTACTATGTATTAAAAAGATTTTGGTTGGTTTTCTAGGATTATTCAAGTGGTGCCCTGCTAACAGGAGATCTTAAGAAAATCCTGACAGAAACCCTGCAGCCAATGATATCAGCGCACCAGGAAAGAAGGAAGCACATTACAGAAGAAACGGTCAAACAGTTTATGATGCCAAGAAAGCTGGCGTTTGATTTTTAGAACTGTTTTAAAAGAAATGATTCTGCAATCCAACATTGTACTGTACAAATGCACCAAATTCAGGATTGGGTTCGGGATTTGGCCAGGATTCGGACGAATCCTTCTGCCTGGCCAAACAGAACCCTAATTTGCATATGCAAATTATGATTCGGTTCGGTATTCACCCTTTTTCAGCAGGATTCAGATTCGGCCAAATCCATCTGCCTGGCCAAACCGAATGCTAATTTGCATATGCAAATTAGGGGTGGAGAGGAAAATCCTGTGACTTTTTGTCACAAAACAAGGAAGTATTTTTTCCCCTTCCCACCCCTAATTTGCATATGCAATTCAGGGATCGGTATTCGGCCGAATCTGTCGCGAAAGTTTGGCCGAAACCAAAACAGTGGATTCGGTGCATCCCTAGTACAAATAATTATCAACCAAATAAGATCGTATTTGCACCTCCCGCTTAGTTTGGAATATGTGTCAAATTGACATATTTAAGACAAGTTATGTGGATTTGTTGATCTTGGTTTGACACTCCCAGGGGACTTAACGTGAAACTTCTCCAAGGTATCCAATGCCGCCTTCATAATTCGTATTTATAATTTTACACCTGTGCTATTAAACCATTCTAACTTGTGCTAACCAACCTAATAAAATAAATATGATTGCACTACTTTCTTATTTAGTGATTTTAACAGCAAACTACTAATCGAGTCAATTGTACATGGAAATTGTAACTATATTTTCCTCACGTCCCCAAGGCAGCACTTACAAATTAAACATCTCTTCCCACAAGTAGGAGAAACACCACCCAGTTTTTGACCTCCCCGTATATAATGCAACCTCCCCTCCTCACTAGAAAGTTTTTTTTCCTACCTGCAGGTCAGGAGCACATTGCCCTGTTTGTTGAAATGTGCTGCATTCGAAAGTGATACTGACACTAAAAAACGACTTTTTAAAATATGAATGTACATTAAGGGGCAGATTTATCAAAGGTCGAAGTGAAAATTTTAATTTTGAGCTAATTTATGTGTATTTTGACAGGGAATAGTCCAAATTCGATTTGAATTTGAAGAAAATTCAAATATCGAAATGTATCATGCTTTAAAGATTCAACTTCGACCATTCACCATCTAAAACCTGCCGAATTGCTGTTGTAGCCTATGGGGGACCTCCTTGATCCTATTAGGAGTCAATTGGTGGACTTTGAAAAATCAAAGTTTTGGAAAAACTTTTAATCGGATTCGATCGAATGTGCTGTTCAATTCGTACGATTCGATCGAAAACGACCTATTCGTCCAAAAAAAAAAAAACGTAGGTATTTTAATAAATTTCGAATTCAATCAAAAACTGACTTATTCGATCAAGAACTGACCTATTCGGCCATCCAAAAAAAAACAATTTTGATAGATTTAGATGGGTCTTTTTTTAATTTGAATTTCAAAGTTATGGGAGTTAAAAAAAAAAACCATGTCGGTTTTTATGATGTGTTTTTTTTTTTTTAGTGGTAATATTGGTGTGTAGGTGCATCTCAGAAAATCCTTTATCCAAAGATAACTGTCCCAAGGCTTTTTTTCATAAAAAATATTGTTTTATTAAATTAGCATTAAAATTCAGTTACAAACAACCCCACCAGGCCCACCTTACGCGTTTCGCACCCTCCGGCGCTTAGTCATAGGTGTCCTATGACTAAGCGCCGGAGGGTGCGAAACGCGTAAGGTGGGCCTGGTGGGGTTGTTTGTAACTGAATTTTAATGCTAATTTAATAAAACAATATTTTTTATGAAAAAAAGCCTTGGGACAGTTATCTTTGGATAAAGGATTTTCTTATATGTTATCGCCGGAGAACTGGGGCGAGTCCCTTAGGCTTAATTAAATGAAAATCAGATGTGAACTCCCAATTGATGTATAATATAGGTGCATCTCAGGTCATTTTGCCTGGTCATGTGATTTCAGAAAGAGCCTGCACTTTAGGATGGAACTGCTTTCTGGCAGGCTGTTGTTTCTCCTATTCAATGTAACAATGTGTCGCAGTGCGACCTGGATTTTACTATTGAGTGTTGTTCTTAGATCTACCAGGCAGCTGTTATCTTGTGTTAGGGAGCTGCTATCTGGTTACCTTCCCATTGTTCTTTTGTTTGGCTGCTGGGGGGGGAATGGGAGGGGGGTGATATCACTCCAACTTGCAGTACAGCAGTAAAGAGTGACTGAAGTTTATCAGAGCACAAGTCACATGACTGGGGGCAGCTGGGAAATGGACAATATGTCTAGCCCCATGTCAGATATCAAAATTAAATATAAAATAATCTGTTCATTTGAAAAACGGATTTCAGTGCAGACTTCTGCTGGAGCAGCACTATTAACTGATGCGTTTTGAAAAAAACAGTATCCCTTTAAGATATGGTGATCCAAATTACGAAGATCCGGAAAACCTCAGGTCCCTAGCATTATGGATAACAGGTCCCATACCTGTATAAAATATTGCATTTACTCCAAAGTTTGCTCCTCTTCCCCCCCCCCCCCCTTCTCTACTGTAATCTGAGCCCAGAGCAGGGAGAGACTCAGGCAGGAAGTGATGTCACACCAAGCTAATACTGCAGCTCCTATCCTAAACAAACAGAGTTTCTAGAGCTTTTTACTCAGGTATGGTAAAACATTCTACAGAATAAATATAGAATTCTAGCTTGCACTATTGCAGCTAATCTATTGGCAATAACATGCCTCCGTAGCTTTCCTTCTCCTTTAAGCAATTTAAAGATTATAGTGGTCAGGCTGTAATGACAACGCTGACTACATGATTAGTCCACTAATCCATCCTATGCCTGGTTTTTAAATGTGTGTTTTTTAGGGACATGGTCCCGGACTTCCATACATTTATAATGGAGTCTGATTTGGCATTGTCTTTTTAACTTACCTAGATTAAAAGTTACGTTTTATTTTTCACACACTATCAACATTATTTCATCTGAACTGGTTAGCTTGGAGTTAACAGGGTTTAAAAAAGTCCTTTAGTTTCCCTGCTTCTCTGGTGGTTGTTTGAACCCTATCTGAGACCCAGCAATATATTACATTGCATTCAGTCTAAGGGGGTTATTTACTGATTCTCGCAGAATGGCGTAAGACAGGAAATAAGTTGCGAAGGAGAGGAAATCTCTGAACATTAAAGCAGAGGAGCCTTTGTACAGCCCAAGAAACCCCTCCTCTTTCACAATTGTCAGTTAATGGGGCCCAGTCAGCCAAGAGCATGCGGTAGAATTAGGTGGGCACATTTGGTTCTGTAGACGAACTTTCGCCATGTCAGCAGGAGATGAGACTAAAATCTAGAATAGGAAACAGTCATGATAAGCGACCTATACATGTAGGGGCAAATTTACTAAAGGGCGAAGTGACCAACCCTGGGCAAAATTCGCCAGCGTGACGTCATTTTGGAACTCTGCCGATTTACTAACAGTGGCTGGTGTAATTTCGCGAGCGAAGTAGATAGACTCTAGTGCTACTTTGCTCCATAACACCAGGCGAATTTGCGCTCTGGCGAATGGACGTAACTACGCAAATTCACTACAATGCGGATTTTACTGAACGCTACCTCTTGCGCCAGACTTGCCTTCGCCCCATCTCAGACCAGGCGAAGTGCAATAGAGTAGAAAAATAGTTGACATGTTTTATAAGTCAAAAAAAACACTGGCGTCTTTTCCTTTTTTCTGGGTGATAGGCTGCAAAAGATCGTAAATTTTTTCTGGGGTACCCAGCTTCCCCCCTACATTTCCTAACATATGGCACATAAACTATACACTGGGCTCATGTGTAGGGCAATAGAACAATTTTATTTTATTAAGCTTCCCCGGGCTTGTGTAATGTAATGTATTTGCTGCAACATATACGTTCATTGTACTTTAACCGTATGCAAATGAGGCAACGCTAGTGCAACTTCTCTTTGCTTGCCGCAGTAACGCTAGCGCAACTTTGCCAGCTTTCGGCACCCTGGACACAACTTCAGATTATAGTGAATTAGCGATGTCCTGGCGAATCTACGCCTGGCGAAGTGTGGCGATGTGACTGAAGCCGTAACTGGCGCATTTTTGGAGGTTAGTAAATTTGCCCCTTAGGCAGTCATGTCGCGCCTCTGTGACAGAACCTCATGCAGTTCTTTGCTTAGACGAAGTTAAATCTGCAAGCTGAGCCTGAGACTGTAGTGGAAGGCCAAGCATAAAGGAAAATTAAATATACACTTAGCTCTTAATGAATGAATCCAAAAGAACAATTGAAAATGAAGTGGCCGTTTAACTACAAATACGTTTGCACTGTTTCTCAAACATCTATTTATGTGTATATACTGTATATATAAGAACATTGATATATACTGAACAATATAAGAAATAAGTAGCATGTTATACAGGCAGTTCCCGGGTTACGTAAAAGATAGGGTCTGTAGGTTTGATCGTAAGTTGAATTTGTATGTAAGTTGAAACATATAGATTTACTTATTAAATGCAACTTACACAGATGTGTGTAGTATTTATTTTTACCTTTTTGTGCTCCGCAGTAGACAACACAGGGGTAGATTTACTAAAAGGCGAAGTGGCTATCGCTAGCGACAATTTGCTAGGGTTACCGACCGAAGGGGCATCGCCGATTTACTAACGGGCGCAGGCATCAATTCGCTAGCGGTCATTCATACTCTATCGACAGGCAACATTTCGCTCTGGCGAAAGGTCGTTACTCCGCAAATTCATTAAAGTGCGGAATTAATGAACGTTTCCTCTTTCGCCAGAGTTGCCTTCGCCACCTCAGACCAGGCGAAGTGCATTAAAGTAGATACATCTTCCTCAATCTGCTGTCACTTACATTATATTCTGTGAGCGTCAAAGTCCAAAAAACGCTGGCGTCTTTACCTTTTTTCATTCTGATCTAACTTAAATTTTTTTGGGGAACCAGTTTTTCCCTATACATTTTACAACATATGGAACATTATTTTACAGTGGGCTCACGTGTAGGGCATTAGAATAACTCCATTGTCTTTATTAAGGTTCCCTGGACATGTGTTATGAAAAGGGCACCAACATTTAACATAAAGACGTCCATACAACCTTAAATTTCCCACCCTATGCAAATTGACCTGAGCTCAAGATCACTTGCGACGTTTCGCTAGGCAGAAATAAACACTAGCGCATCTTCACTATTAAATGCTCACATTGCGGAAGTAACGCTAGGGAAAAGTCACCAGGGTTCAGCGCACACGTCGAAACTCCGCATTTTAGTGAATTGATGTAGTCTGAGCGCATTTGTGCCTGTCGAAGTGTAGCGATGGGTGCGAATTGGTCGCTGACGACAATTATTGGATGTTGCCTGGGGTAATAAGCCAAAAATATGATGTGGGATTCAGCAGCTTCCATAAAGAAACATCTAATTCTGCATTATGTGTTTGGCCAGCATTCTTGGTGGTGCTGATATATATATATTTTATTTCATATTTAAAGTTTATTGATCGTAGCACAGGTGGTGCTGATATTGTGCCAATCGGATGTCTTAGGGTGGCCACTACATCACTTTCTAAAAGTGAGAGAAGTAAGCTGTGAAAGGTGTATCTTAGAACTCAGGCCTAGGCAACTGGTTGGATCTCTGAAAAGCTCACCAGATAAAAGTATTATCAAGACTTCCAAAATGAGCTCACTGGGGCTCATTTATCAACACAGGGCACATTTGCCCATGGGCAGTTACCTATAGCAACCAATCAGTGATTCGCTTTTTATAGCCAGCTGCAAGTAGAACAATGGATGCAGCAATTTGATTGGTTGCCATGGGTTACTGCCCATGGGCAAATTTGCCCAGTGTTGATAAATGAGCCCCAGTGTCTTCAAGATCAAAATCAGTAAACAACTAAAAAGCAGAATGCTTTGTTTTCTTGTTCTTGGTTGCTGTCAAAATTGCCCACAGTTCCTAGAGCAACACCCTTTCGGTTAGGCCTATCATACATGTTTATAGAGCTTGGTTACCTAATTTGGCTTTTTTTGGCTTTTTAACCTGTACCATTTACTTCAGATATTTTGCAATAGAGCAATCATTTAAAGGGGTTGTTCACCTTCAACACACTTTTTCCAGTTCAGTAGGTTTCAGATTGTCCACGAGAAATAAAGACTTTTTCCATTTACTTTCTATTTTCTATACTGTATGTGACCAATTTTCTAATATTGAAGTGTAAAGTCTTCCCCTTCTAAAGCAGCTCAATCGTGTGTGAAATTCCTTTGCAAAGGATGCCTATTTTTATTGAAACCAAAATGAAGGGGAAACCGTTATTTGACCTCTCTGCAACACTAAGGGGCTGATTTATCAAGGGTCGAATTTCGAGGGTTAATAAACCCTCGAATTCGACCCTCAAAGTAACATCCTTCGAATTCGAAGGATTTTAGCGCAAATACTTCGATCAAACGATAAAATCCTTCAAATCGGACGATTCGAAAGATTTCAATTGATCGAACAAACGATTTTTATTCGATCAAAAAAAAACTTCGAAAAGTGCTGGGGAAGGTCCCCATAATCTAATCCTTACTCATGGGTTCAGTCATCCTGGTGTAACATGGGCAAAAAAATGAATTGATGCACAGTTACTCAGAGTGCATCTCTGAAACCCTTATGCCAGTGATCCACAACCAATGGCTCCCAAGCAACATGTTGCTCACCAAGCCCTCAGATGTTGCTCTCAGTGGCCGTGAAACAGGTGCTTATTTTCTAATTCCAATAAAAAAAAACTTGTGTATTGCCAAGTAGAGCCTGTAGGCTGCCAGTCCACATAGGGGCTACCAAATAGCCAATCAGATCCCATATATCATCCCTAGAGACTTTTTTCAGGCTTGTGTTGCTCTCCAATTATTTTTACATTTGATTGTGGCCCACGGGTGGAAAAGGTTGGGGTCCTCTGCCTTATACAATATATAATGCATTACTTTTCTAACTGAGCCTAACTGAGTATATGCACCACCAACATACTGTATGTGTATCTCTCCAGTAATAGTAAGGTAGTTGCTTTCAGCCCCCACTGGAGGTTAGTAAATCAGCAACAGCCACTTTCTTATCCTCACATCTTCATCCTTAGATTATAAACACAATTACTGTACCGAGGATTATGTGCATAAAATTGTAGGGAAAAGAATGCCTTGTAAAAAGGAATACCGTGTATTACCAAGTTTAACTGTAAGTATATTTGTCAAGATTAAAAATTTACTGTAAGTAGGATACAACTCATTATTATAAATCCCAGTACAATTTAATGTAGAGATACAGCACAAAGCAACATACTTAGGAATATACACTAATGTTTCCTAGACTGAAAGCAGAACGTTAATAGAAAGCACTAACATAATGCTGTGAGCAACAGGTGCAGGAAAGGCTTGTTGGTATTTATGTAGAAGCTGTTTAGGAAAAGTTTAACGTGATCCCTTTGCATCATTTTCAGCTCAGTGTGTAACTATGTATCCATGCAATAACTGTACCTCCAAAGGCCCCAGCAATGAAGTCAGACATCTGACAGTGTTCTCCAGTTACACTGTCTCGCTGCGTCTCTCGGTGATAAACTCAAGCCCTTCACTAATAACTTAGTCAGCCAATGATTATTCTAATAACATTAATTCCAGTGACAGTCAATGTACTTCCGACCTTTATTTCCTACTGGCTCATAAGCACCTTTCCTCCTCCTGGAATGAAATCAAAATAAAGAACACAGACCAGGAAAAAATGTGTGTCCAGTACGGAGTGCAATGAAGTACTGAGCCAATGCTTAGAGGTCGGAACAGTCAGTACAGCCTCCTACCCATCCTTCCACCTCAGCAACACTCCTAGTCTGTCACGGTCGGCACCCAACACCAGAACATACACCAAGCACCCTGGTCGCGGCTCGTGCTTCACCAGTAGTGTGACTGCCTTTGGGCCTCGGGAGGAGCCCTCGGCTTACTTGGATGCCTCCTTGACTTAAATGAGTGGTGCAAGATGAGGGTTCTGGATAGGCAGAGGGGCATGACTGTAGATTGCGTCTTTAAGGCCAAAGGTCACGGTACAAGCAGGAATAAGCAAATTCATGGTCAGACAGGCAGGATCGAGGCAGGTAGATAGCAAGGATTGTCAGGCAGGCAAGGGTCAAACCCGGGTAATCAATCAGATGGGATGAGGCAGAATCGGAATTAAACAACAGGCAGGAGTCAAACCAGAAAGTCAATCAGGAGGGACAAGCGGAATCAAAGTCGGTTTCAGGCAAGGGTCGGGTTTTCAGAGGTCAGAGTAGTCAAAAGCCAGGTCGGGTCAAACACAGAAGATCAGAACAGATTTCAGGCAAACAGGAACAAGCACAAGGCTCAAGAAACTACCAGGAATCAAATCCTTTCACGGGCAATGAGAACAGTAAAAATGCCCCTTTAAATACCTTTAAAAAACATCATCACACCAGCGTGCATGCGCCTATAAAACCCGTAAGTGCGCGCCGCAGCGTGGCGGGCGTCCCCGCTGCACTGCTAGACCACCAGGGTTAGTTTTCGTTACACAGTCATTGTTATAAAGGTGAATTCACAGTGAGACAGTATTGCTGAAAGTAAGATTTGTATCAACAGCTACACTGCAACTTCAATGAATACATATGTAAAACAATCCGCCCATTAACTGAAAATGCAATATATGATACTGAGCAAAGCAATTTTCTAATCACATGCAATTCTTGTTATCTTGTGTCATAGTAAATTATCACTGACACTGATTCCTCTTGCACTGATTAAAAAATATCAGTGTAAAGCTGGCCATAGACGCAAAGATCTGATCGTACGAATCTAGGATTCGTACGATTTTCGGAATGTGTGTGGACATTTTTCGTCCGGTGGAGATCGTCGTTTGGTCGATCGGACAGGTTAAAATATTTCTCTGGGCTGCGGGTAATATCTCTGCATGTATTGCGGATTTCACGATTTTCAGAGGGAGACTGTCACTAGATTTGGTTGGACATAACTTTTGTACGATTGCTGTCAGGTTCTTTTGTACTTTATTTGATCGGAATGGTTAGTAGCAGTTCGGGAGATAGGGAAGTCTGATCGTACGTTGATTCGTACGATCGGATCTTTGCGTCTGTGACCAGCTTAAGACAAATCAGCTTTCCTGTATATATTGTTTCCAAACAGTGGAGACCAAAGTTCAATCCTTCACTGCCATCAACAGGCTGGATTTCTAGTAAATAGATAGTAAATTAGATAACTAAATGGACTGATCATTAGCTCTACTGTTTTGAAAGAAAAGTCAGAAGCCATTGCTTTATATCAGGGAACCCGTGAGCAACATTCATAAGTAAAAGGAGTTGGGGAGCAACACCAGCACGAAAAATTTTCTTGGGGTGCCAAATAAGTGTTGTGATTGGCCATTTGGTAGTCAACCAACATTGAGACCCTGTTTGGCAGTACACCTGTTTTCTATGCTACCAAAACTTCCCTCTAAAGCTGGCCATAGATGCAAAGATCCGATCGTACGAATCATCGTACAATCGGACTTTCCCATCTCCCGACCCGCCACTAACCATTCAGATCAAAGTCTTACCAGTCAGATCAAATAAAGTAGTAAAAGAACAGATCAGCAATGTTCTGCCCCTGACAGCAATCCTACGATATCTATGTCCAACCAAAGCTAGTGACAGTCTCCCACTGAAAATCGTACGATCGGCAATACACGCAGAGATATTATCGGCAGCCGACAGAAAATTTCTAACCTGTCCCATCGACCAAACGACCGATCTCCGCCGGACGAAAAATGTCGAGACTCTCCACACACGTTCCGAAAATCGTACGAATCGCGTCTATGGCCAGCTTAAGCCAGAAATGAAAAAATAAGCTCCTGCTTTGAGGTCACTGGGAGCAAAATCCAAGTGATTGGTGAGCAACTTGTTGCTCGCATGGGATCCATTATCTGGAAACTTGTTACCCAGAATGCTCTGAATTACTAAACGTTCATCTCTTATAGACAACATTTTGAGCAAATCATTTATTTATTTATTTATTTTTGCATTTTTTAAACAATTTCCTTTTTCTCTGTGTTAATCACACACTGCCTTGTGCTAGATCCCAAAAAAATTGATCATGAATCCTTATTGGAGGCATAATTTGGTTTAATTCATGTTTAAATTAGTTTTATGTTTTTATCTGTACTTTTTACGCAGACAGAAATGCTCTGAATATCCGAAATTCGAATAATTCGTAGTTTTCAGACAAAAAAAAGCTACGAATTTTTCGGAATTTATTAAAGCCTGATGGTCTTCAAAGTCCGACTCCGAAAATCCGGCATCTCAATGTTCTCAAGGTCCTGTATAAGTTAAAAAGGTCCCAGTGTCTGCGTTGCTGATATCCAATAATTTCGGGGATTTTGGAACAAACACTGGATCATGGAGTCGCTAAATTAATGTTAGCAATCTTAATTAAGATATCACAATACTGTAAACATTTGAACTGAAAAGACATACCTGTATATCACAATTATCCAGTTTATGAATATACCTTCATTATTGGCCCAACCTGTACAGACTGTTGTTTCTTTTGGGTAAAGTAGAATTTGGAGTGACATTTAGGGGCCGATTCACTAAGGGTCGAATATCGAGGGTTAATTAACCCTCGATATTCGACTAGGAATTAAAATCCTTCGACTTCGAATATCGAAGTCGAAGGATTTAGCGCAGATAGTTCGATCGAACGATCGAAGGATAATTCCTTCGATCGAACGATTAAATCCTTCGAATCGAACGATTCAAAGGATTTAAATCCAACGATCGAAGGAATATTCTTCGATCAAAAAAAGTTGGCCAAGCCTATGGGGACCTTCCCCATAGGCTAACATTGACTTCGGTAGCTTTTAGATGCCGAACTAGGGGGTCGAAGTTTTTTTTAAAGAGACAGTACTTCGACTATCGAATAGTCTAACGATTTTTAGGTCGAATCCTTCGATTCGAAGTCGTAGTCGAAGGTCGAAGTAGCCCATTCGATGGTCGAAGTAGCCCAAAAAAAACTTCGAAATTCGAAGTTTTTTAACTTCGAATCCTTCACTCGAAGTTAGTGAATCGGCCCCTTAATAAAATAGAAAGAGGAAATGTACTGTGATCCTTCAAACCAACAGTTACAGGATTATCCTGTTTTAAAATACTTGTAAACAAGAAACAATGTATAAGCCATGCCTACAGCAGTTCTTTACTAGTGACGCAATTTATGTTATTAATGGAACCTGTTAGTATTACATTTGAGAATTTGTTTTAGTTTCATGTTTACCCCAATGTTTGCTTTAAAGTGTATCTGTGCTACTAAACACACATTGTATCTATGTACACAAAATTACTTTCACAAACAGTAACTTTTACTTTCTCTTTTTTTTTGGCAGCCATGGACTGTATACAGCTATACTATCCCTAAAAGTAGAACCAAATCAGGTTATGGAAGGCACATGTTTTGATTGGAGGGCTACTAACCTAACAGTCCATGCTCCAAGCACTCCATCTACACATGTTCCACGGGTAGATTTATATTAAAGGAACAGTAACATCAGAAAATGATTTAAGGTAATAAAAATATAATAAAAAGTGTTGCCATGCACTGGTAAAACTGGTGTGTTTGCTTCAGAAACACTACTATTGTTTATATAAATAAGCTGATGTGTAGCAATGGGGGCAGCCATTCAAAAGAGAAAAGGCTCAAGTTACACAGCAGATAAGCTCTGTAGAACATAATGGTGTTATCTGTTATCCATTAGTTAACCTGTACCATGTACCCTTTTTTAAATTTCCACCATTGCTCCACAGCAGCTTGTTTATATGAACTATAGTAGTGTTTCTGCAGCAAACACATCAGTTCACACATCAGTTACTGTTCCTTTAATAGGAAATGTAATTGTTGCAGATCTGGTTGCATTGCTCAGATCCTGGGAATACAAGAATGCACATTTTTAGCAACAGAGCATTACCTGCCATGCCAACCCAAATCCTACTTGTTAAAAGGTGCAAATGTACACTTTCATGCAGGACTGGCAATCTGTGGGTTCTGGCAAATGCCAGAGGGGCTGCTGTAAGGTCCCATACACAATCACTATTCAGTGGGCTGGTGGAGGACTATTTGGGCCTCTGTGTACTTAGAATGCCAGGACCTATTTTGACTCCCAGTCCGGACCTGCTTTCATGTAAATATAAATCTGCACTTTAAGGCTACATAGCAGTGGCAAAAAAACATTTCCACCAGTGACTACAATAAAACTTGTTTACAGGTTGGGTTTAGGTGGGGGCAGGGTCTAAAGTTCTAGTACTATAAATACCCAGCCATGCTGTGGAAAATGGCAGTTAAATATAGAGGTCGCAACAGGGGTCGATACGTTGCACTTGTGAATAACAACAATGCTCTTTGGCAGAATGTGGTCAGAGCCAGCTGATACTAGAAGTCTATGTATATAGTTTCCTCAGGGGAGTGTCAGTCAAAACAGCATTGATCCAGCACAAAGAGGTTCTGCTGTTCTACAATGTAGGTGAAAGAAACCCCTTCACATTTAGGCTAGGGCCACATGGGAAGATTCAGGGAGATTGGTCGCCTGGCGGCTAATCGCCGCGTCTTTGAGGCGACTTATCTCCCTGAAGGGCTTGCTGGTATCTCGCACCCGCTAGCACTAAAGTCGCCTGCTCTATTCACACGCAGCGATACGTTTTTCAAAGTCGCTCTAAATTGCCTCACGAGGCAATTTCGAGCGACTTTGAAAAACGTGTCGCCGCGTGTGAATAGGCGCAGGCGACTTTAGCGCTAGCGGGTGCGAGATACCAGCAAGCCATTCAGGGAGATTAGACGCAGCGATTAGTCGCCAGGCGACTAATCTCCCTGAAATCTTCCCGTGTGGCCTAGCCCTTAGGCAAAAAAAATAAAACCTAAGTTGCCGGAAGTCTTTGAATGCACATACCGTAGAAGCATAATAAATAATAGTAACACAATGAAAGTACATTGGAAAAGTGAGTGAACTAGGACTATGGGGCAGATATAATTATGATTTAGAGAATGTTATACACTGTCCCTGTAATCTCAGCCAAGCATTATCTTCTTACACAGCTTATCCATCCAACACAGGGATATTTGTGCAATTTGTCTAAGCTCTCGGTCATCCCCCCTCCCCTTCAGCTCCACCTTCATCTTCATAGGAGCCAGGATTGTCCATCACTTCCACCTCGCCTACTTTTTGCAATCTTTCCAAAAGACCTCTTCAATGTAAAAGGCTATTGCCTCTTTCCTTTCCAATTATAGCCCAGTGTATACAGGCTTAAAAAAAACCAATATTTAAATGGGTGGTTCACCTTCAAACAACTAGTTATTTTCAGATAGATCACCAGAAATAACGACTTTTTCCAATTACTTTCTATTTTCTATGGGGCCCATTCACTAAGTTCGAGTGAAGGAATAGAGGAAAAATAGTTAGATTTTCGAATGTTTTTTTTTGGCTACTTCGACCATCGAATTGGCTACTTCGACCTTAGACTTCGAATCGAACGTTTCGAACTAAAAATCGTTCGACTATTCGATAATCAAAGTACTGTCTCTTTAAAAATTTCTTCGACCCCCTAGTTCGCCACCTAAAACCTACCGAGGCCAATGTTAGCCTATGGGGAAGGTCCCCATAGGCTTTCAAAGTTTTTTCTGATCAAAGGATAATCCTTCGGTCGATGGATTAAAATCCTTCGAATTGTTCAATTCAAAGGATTTAATTGTTTGATTATTCCTTCAATTGTTCGATCGATCGAACGAATTGCGCAAAATCCTTCGACTTCGAATATTTTAGTTAACCCTCGATATTCGACCCTTGATACATCTGCCCCTATGTGTCACCGTTTTTCTAATATTGAAGTGCAAAATGTCATTTTTCACCTTCTAAAGCAGCTCTGGGAGGGGGAGTCACCGACCCTGTAAACTGTTCTAAATTGATACATTTAGTTGATACATTTCTTATCTTTGTCCCTGCTGAGCAGAATCTCTGAGTTTCATTACAGGCAGCTGTTAGAATTGATACAATAGTTGCTAATACTCCAGAGATGCTGCTGAGAAATGGATCAACTAAGAGGCAGATTTACATATGGTCGAATATCGAGGGTTAATTAACCCTCGATATTCGACTGCCGAATGTAAATCCTTTGACTTCGAATATCGAAGTCGAAGGATTTACCACAAATAGTTTGATGGAACGACTGAATCCTTCGAATCGTTCGATTCAAAGGATTTTAATCCATCGAACGATTTTTCTTCAACCAAAAAATTGTTAGAAAGCCTATGGGGACCTTCCCCATAGGCTAACATTGCACCTCGGTAGGTTTTAGGTGGCGAAGTAGGGGGTCGAAGTTTTTTTTAAAGAGACAGTACTTCGACTATTGAATGGTTGAATATTCTAACGATTTTTAGTTCGATTCGAAGTCGTAGTCGAAGCAGCCAAAAAAAACATTCGAAATTCGAAGTTTTTTTTATTCCATTCCTTCACTCGAGCAAAGTAAATGCCCCTAAATGTTGCGAAATTGTAACAGTTCAGAATCTGCACCTGAATCACTGAGCTGCCAGACTCAAACACCAGAGACACAAACATTCAACTTTAAACTTAGATTTTTGGAAAAAAAGTCTTTATTTCTGGGGAGAGAATGTAAAAGCTTCGAGAGAATGTAAAATAGAAGGAACACCACCAAAACCATACTATACCGAGTTACCAATGTCAATATAACCAGGACACCAGCAACAGCACTACCAAACCACAACTTGGAAAACCATCCTTGGCAATTGAGACACCTAGGGGCCCCATTAGGTAACATTGGAATTGCATTTTTTTCCATGAATCTTGAAAAATGTGTGGTTTTCCTATATTTCTTAAAAGCTCTATAAATTTGAGATGTATTAAATGTAAAGGCCGCAAAAACCTCTAATGCCAAATTCCACTAAATAAAAGTTGTTCTGTAGATCCTGTAGAAGTCAATGGTAGCTGTGCTTATCTTATTGTACACATATAGGATCCCTTATCTGGAAACCCGATATCCAGAAAGCTCCAAATTACGGAATGGTCTCCCATAGACTCCACTTTATCCAAATAATCCAAATTGTTAAAAATGATTTCCTTTTTCTCTGTAATAATAAAACAGTAGTTTGTACTTGATCCCAACTAAGATATAATTAATCCTTATTGGAAGCAAAACCAGCCTATTGGGTTTATTTAATGTTTAAATGAATTTCTAGTAGACTTAAGGCAAAATTACGGAAAGATCCGTTATTCAAAAAAAACCAGGTCCCAAGCATTCTGGATAACAGGTCCATATCTGTACTGCTTAAATTAATTGTGACATTAGGTTTTCTGATTTTTTTCGCTAGCAATTGTCAGAAAAACTAATTTTTAGACCTTTTTGAGGTATTCGTATTTTTTAGGAAATTGTTCAGTGCTTTTTTTTCAAGTTTGTGAGTTTAGTCTAAAACTAAAATCTGACCTTTAATAAATAAGCCTCCTAGTATCTCACATCCCAATAGCAATAGTAAGCAGATATTGGAAATCCACAAACATCCCAACAATATCAGACCTAGTTACACTCATAGATATGAACCTAACCTACAAACAAATGACCATAATAACACATACTCATACTCAGCACAAAGCAGGGAATCCATGATGATCTGAAAAAACTGGAAAAACACCTTCTACTTAAAAAACAAGATGAGCAACTCCATCTGGAAACTTCACTCACGGCAAGACATACCTTGGAGAGAACTTCTGTCACCATATCCACCTCATTAACCCACCACCCCTACATCTAATTCCCCTAACTTATTCACCCTCCTGCTTTTACTAACCCCTAAGACATTGCACCACTGCTGTAAAGCATGGCCTACGAACACAGTTTTTCTTGTTTATATGAGAAAAAAATAAAATTCCTTAATTTGAAATGGAAGCTCATGATGGCTTCAGGGAATTCCCTACCACTGCAGTCGAACTGAAGAAGCCACTCGGATAAATGGTGGAACGTTTTCAAGAAAAACTCTAAATGCCCAGTTGCCTTTGACTTTATTCTACTAGATACTGTACATCATGACCTGGATAAATGAGAATCTTCATAGACATATGACTTACTCGGTAGAAACCAATTATGCCTTTGCGTTCATTTTATCTATATTGTAGCTGTTCAAAACTGCTGATTGGTTGTGCAATTGCACATATGTTATTGGTAGGGATGCACTGAATCCAGAATTTGGTTCGGAATTTGGCCAGCATTTTTCAGTAAGATTCGGCTGAATCCTTGTGTGTGGCCGAACCGAATCCGAAGCCTAATTTGCATGTGAAAATTAGGTGTGGGAAGAGAAATCACGTGACTTTTCCTCTCAAAACATGGAAGTAAAACATTCTTTTCCCACTTTTTCCTTTCCTGCCTCTAATTTGCATATGAAAATTAGGATTCGGATTCAGATTTGGTTCGGCCAAATCTTTCACAAAGAATTCGAATTAATGGGATTCGGCCTAATCCAAAATAGTGGATTTGGTACATCCCTAGTTATTGGAAAATAAGCCATACTGGCTGCAATGTTGCCTCTGATTCCTTCTTGGAAAATAAATTATTTTGTGTGCACATTTTAAACTTGTGTGCGCAGATTTTAAAAACTGTGTGCTCAGGTCAAAAGTTTTCACACAGAACTCATTAGGAATTAGAACCCAAACCCAGGACGTACCTGTAGAATTGCCAGCCAAACACAGGGAAGTCTGTAGCAGGGTTGCCAGGTCTAATTTTCAAAACCAGCCCAAAACTAGCCAAGAGGCACTTCAACTGTAGCCCAAAAATAGCACAATATGTGCAGTGACAAAAAAATTCTAAAAAATGATTTACCGGTATGTTAAAATACACCTTTTTAAAATGTTCACTGTTTCACAAAATTTCCCATGAAGCACAGATTAGCCCATCACCAGAGGGGGGCCCAGGAGGTATAGGGGTCCCATAAGGCCCTAATACATATACGATTTCAATATATATTTGTATAACAGTTCAACCTGTAGATATTTTGGTGGCCAGCTCATTTTTGTCACAAAAATTGAGGAAAGTCACTGGAAAATGTGAGAATACTTAAGAGGGACGGGAGACTGGGGTACAGAGCCCAAAATCTGGTAACTCCCGACTTCTACACAACTCAGTCCCATTGCATGCTGGGAATTGTAGTCTTACATTAATCTTGGCAGTTGGCAAATTGTTAAACAAAAACTACATTACCCAACATGCATTGGGGACACAGGCTTGGCACATTAGGGCAAGAAAATACTTTGGCTGGTTTCCAAAGTACAAACTAGCCAAAAGCCCAAAAAGTAGCCCAAATCAGTACCTTGGCTAGTTTAGCCAAAAGTAGCCCAAATCCGTACCTTGGCTAGTTTAGCCAAAAGCCCAAAAAGTAGCCCAAACCGTACCTTGGCTAGTTTAGCCAAAAGCCCAAAATGCAGCCCAAATCCGTACTGTGGCTAGTTTAGCCAAAAGCCCAAAAAGTGGCAAAATCCATACCTTGGCTAGTTTAGCCAAAAGCCCAAAAAGTGGCCCAAATCCGTACCTTGGCTAGTTTGTACATTCACAACCCGCCTGGGCTTTAAATTAGTAGTCCCATTTGACTGGAAAACCGCCAAGCTGGCAACCCTGCTCTGTAGAAATGGCAACTAACGAGGGGGTGTGTGTCAGTAATATTATCAGCCAAGCCTTGAGGGTGTCAATGGAAGTGCAGGTTGTGTTGGTTGTGCAAACAAACTCCTATAGAAACCTTGTTTATATGACAAACGAATAAGCAGTACCAGGCCAGCGCCTCACAAGAGCTGCAGTTACAAATCCATTTCCTCAGCTCTACAAATGGCGCCTAAATCAGTTTATTTTGTGACTGGTAACCTTGACATAATAACCATGTGCCTGGGGACTTCCTATTCTAGTGTTTACTATGAACGTAATTCAGCCGGCCACATTCCCTTCCCCTCACTTCTCAGCTCCTCCCTCCTTAGCCTCCACCATTCCACCATTGGGCAGCGCTTTTATGATATACCGGTAAGCATTCCCCTGCTCCCCCTCCTCCTTTCTTCTTGGTGCAGTCTTACCTCAGCTACTCCCAAGAAAAGGAGGCGTTCATTGCTAGTCCTGGGGGTGTTGTCCTCTGCTCCCGCTCTCATTGGACGAGGCTCATTTCCTAAATAAGGACATTTGCACCTTATTTGGTGGCGTCAGAAATAGATAAGGGCAGATTTATAGAGACTGCTGTGAGAGTTGCGCGCTGCTCCGGGGAGCCGTGTGTCAATCTCTGTGTATCTGGGATCAAAGAGGAACAGAGCGCATCGAGCAGCTGGGACCTGGGAGCCTTGTCACTACAGCTCCTTGGGATTGAAGGGTTAAGTGACTGGCACAGGGGAAGCCCTGCCATTGGCTGATTAGATCCTTTCAATCTCATTTCCATTCGTACCCGACAGGAATGGCGTTGGATTTCTTTGCAGGATGCGCAGGAGGTGAGACAGACTCGATTCTCTATCAATTATTCATTATAGGCTGCTGTTACTGCCGGAGGCTGGGAGCCCAGTTGCCCACAAAGGGACACTTTGAGGCTCATTTATCAACCAATCAGTGATTAGGTTTTTTGAAGAGAGCTGTAAGCAGAACAATGAATGCAGCAATTTGATTGGTTGCCGTGGGTTACTGCCTATGGGCAAATTTGCCCAGTGTTGATAAATGAGGGTTGCACAAAGGATAGTAAGAGCCTGGCCAGGACTGGCAATCTGTGGGTTCTGGCAAATGCCAGAGGGGCTGCTGTAAGTTGCCATAGACAGTCACTATTTATTGTAGAGATGCACCAAATCCAGCATTCTGGCAGGATTCTTCCTTTTCCAGCATGATTCAGATTCGGCCGAATCCTTGAGTGTGGCCGAACCAAATCCTAATTTGCATATGCAAAAATTTTTCACAAACGATTCGGGGGATTCGGCCAAATCTCAAATAGTGGATTTGGTGCATCTGTAATTTATTGGGCTGGTGGGGGCAGTGTCGGACTGGGATGCCAGGGGTCCACCATAAAAAAACCTTAGACCGTGGGCCCATTCCCCAACCTAATTTTCTTCTGCTTCTCGTTCAATCACTTTAATTTTCTTAGTATGTTTTTCTTTACATGATGATATATAATCTAGTTTCCATCTATTTGCCCTCTTGGCTTCCATATAGAATTAGGAAATGAAAGTAAAATTGTTGGAAATGCTTCGAAACAGGAGGGCCCACTGGCACCTGGAGTTTTCCTGGTATCCTGGTGGGCCAGTCCCACACTGGGTGGGGGGGCTTTATAGGCTTTTGTTTACCCAAAATGCCAGGGTCTATTTTGAATCTCAGTCCAGACCTTCCTGGCAGTGCTCAGAATACTGTTGTCTGGGCTCTATGTACCGCACATTAAAAAGAAGGGGTGTGTGGGTTCCCTCATTTAGGTGGGGGGGGGGGTAAGTGTACCCTTTATGCAGGGGTTTAGGCGCTGTATAGTTACATCCCCTAAAATAAAGCCAGTGTACCTACAGAATAGCTTGATACCATTTGTATGGGGATGTTTGTGGCCCCCTCATTTTAATGGAAGTGAGGTGCCCTAACTACAGACGAGTTGGCCATGTGGGGGAGACTATTCATGTCACAGAAGGGAGGGTGCCGGGATACAAGAGAGAGTCTTTGTCCCCCAGAATGGGAGGTGGTGTTTGCCGGCGCCCTGACTGATCTGAAAGGCGACGTGACTGAACTATAATGAGGAAGCTGCAGCCTGGCGGGATCTCTGGCTTTGTGCCCATCATGCGGGAGTGTGTGCCATAACACTGAGACAGCTGGTGCCCAACGTGCAGGGGTGATGTGCGCTCCAACTGGGCACTTATCATGGGGGGGCGAAGGAGTTACAACATTTTAGTTTTACGAAATCACACTTATCTGCTTGTTACTGATCGGGTGCTAATAATAATAACCCAGCGGCATTGCCACATATTTCTTATAAGGTAGAGGGGTTGGAAAAAGACCACAATGGACTCATGTGTCGCCTTCCTTGCACTGGAGACTTTGTCCCTCTTGAGATTATGCAGATTACAGGGGAGGGTCTGTGACCTCAGACTCCCCCCGGGCAGGAGGGAGTGGGAGAGGCTGCTGCAGGCTGGATGGAAGGGGTCAGGATGAGAGGCTGCTGCTTGTTGGGTCCTGGTACCAGGAATGATGGTTTGTAAAGTTGCAGCAGCAGGCACAGATCATATGAATATGCTGTGTGTATATATATATGTGTATATATATGTATATATATATATATATATATATATATATATATATATATATATATATATATATATATATATATATATAGGCAGTGATTCAACGGCACTCACCACTCCAAAGTTAAGGCTGGGTGCTAACCAGAGTATAATAACAAATTGTCAGTCATGAAAGCACTCACAGCAGTTTTCTTCAATACTTAGTTAAAAGTTCTTTATTCCACGTTCTTATCTTATTGATAAGAACGTGGAATAAAGAACTTTTAACTAAGTATTGAAGAAAACTGCTGTGAGTGCTTTCATGACTGCCAATTTATATATATATATATATATATATATATATATATATATATATATATATATATATATATAGTGAATAAAGTACCCCCACTTGTAAAATATAAGGATATTATTAGTTACCGAGGAGTTTCATGACCATATAAAAACACGAGGCCGAAGGCCGAGTGTTTTTATACAGGTCATGGAACTCCGAGGTAACTTCTAATATCCTCATATTTTACAACTGGGGGTACTTTATTTATTATAATACACAAATTTTAGTGAGTCATGTGACAGAAATGACATCACTACTCACCGTTTATAACTGATGACATCACTACTCACCGTTTATAAGGATATAATTTACAGGATATTCATGGCTTTTGTGTATTATATATATATATAATATAAATTGCATCAGCCGCCCTCCTGCACCCCAAGACTCTCCAAATAACAAGTTGCTGCAGCCTGAGGAAATGGACTTACTATCAGCCGGAAAGCAGAGTGTGCTGGATCAAAAGCAGAAATAAAGCAGGGAGGGGAGGGGTTGTAGGTGCATTGTTCATAATGAAAGTGTTCAGAGCCTTAGTGGCATGTTTGTACTTGGGTCATTATTCGTTGCTCCATTTGTGACTGGTCAGAAACTATTTAGAACAGCAGCCCTGTGCCAATATTGTTATCTATGAGAGGTATTCTGGAATGTGGTTCATGGAGAAGGTGTCGGAAATCTGTGCACATATAAACGCACACCTATAAAGTGAGTCATATTGGCTCCTTATACCAGCCATGCATGGACAGATACGGCTGCTTCACCTTGCTGCCAGGTATTTGTATCTGAGGCTGGTGTTGTTGCACAGGTGGAGTCCCAAACTGGCTACCTCTGGCACAGATCTTTGCTAATCTCAGTTGTGGGTTAGGAAACAGATTCAGTATTCAGGTTGATTATTTCCAGACAATCATACTTTTGCCAATACTTGCACTTATCCACTTACTACTAGGGTTGGATTGGCCTGCCAGAGCCCCATAGAAAATCTAGTGGACTAGTGGTAGAACTACTGGGGGTGCGACTGCACTAGGCCCACACCCCTCGGGGCACGCCAGTGGTTCACACATAGGGTTGCCACCTGCCAGTTATTTTACTGGCGTGACTGGTAAAACTTAAGCTTGATCCCAATGTTATTAATAGGGGAAATGCATAAAAATATAGGAATGCCGGTATTTTTTTCAAGAAAAGGTGGCAACCCTATTCACACAAGCGCCGCCAACATTGCTTGTGGAAGGGGGTTCCCGGCTGTATGGACAGCACCCAAGCCCCACGTTGGGTAGTTCCGTTACTGTAATGGACAAGGCCAGGCCAGATCGGCCGGGCACCCCAGGCAACCTAGGCGGCCGCATTGCCCCCTCCACTACGCGTGCACTCATATGTGGCCGCACAGGCTGTGTCAGCACGCATCTCACCCTCCACTCACTTACGCTCAAAGAGCAGGACTGGGGTAGGCAGCAGTTAAGGTACGTGCCTGGCGCCCTCAAACTTTGCACCCTAGGCATGTGCCTACTCTACTCCTAGTTCTGGCCCTAGTAGTGGACCTAGTGTAGGAAATATTTTTACCTAATACAGGCCTATACAGTATAACACCAATATCATTTAGCACTAACTACTTCAAATGTTTGTCAGAGTGGCCCTTGTCAGGACCAGATTGGCAATCTATAAAATTCTGGCAAATGGCTGAATTTGCAGAGGGGCTGCTGTAAAATGCCATAGGCAATTACTATTAATTGGGCCTATTTTGACTCCCAGTCCGGTTGACTTGATATAAAAAAACTTCTGGTAGGAGCTACAGGGCTCATTGCTTTGTTAATATGTTCCAATGTTTCAAAAATGTTGCTGTAAAAATAGTCTACCAAAAATTATAGGAAAATGTGAAAGGTGTTTTTTTACAAAAAAAATGTATATTGACATTAAATTAAATGCTTTATTAGGGGCAGCTTGTGCAACTGTCTCAGAACAGTAGGCAGTGGGGCTTATTTACAAACATGGGTGCTAAACCGTACAGGACACACTTATCTACAGTGTTGGACTGGCCCACCAGGATACCAGGAAAACTTCTAGTAGGCCCAGGTGTCAGTGTACCCTCATGCTTCTAACTATTTTGCCTATTTCAAAGTCATTACCTATTTCTTTATGGGGAAAAAAAGGCTTAAAATGGAAGACTAGAGTATAGAAAGTAGATATAAAAGACTAGGAGAATAAAGATGTTGAGTGAGGAGGGGAAGAATAATAGTTTGGAAAGGGGATGACCCACAGTCTACAGTTTTCTGGTGGACCACTGACATCCCAGTCCGACGCTGCTTATCCATAGTAATTAACAAGATCTTTGCTTTCAGTTTCTAAAGGTGGCCATACACGGGCAGATAAAGCTGCCGATATCGGTCGTTTGGACCGATTTGACAGCTTATCTGCCCGTGTATTGCGGCTTCCGACGGGTCATCCCGATCGATATCTGCCCACGATATCGATTGGGAAGGTTGGATTTTTACCCGACCGACCCGTCGGAGCCGCTTGGCGCATCGTAATTCGATCGTTCGGCCATACGGCCGAACGCTCGAATTACCCCCGATATAGCCACGCAGTTTAGTGGCATATCGGGGGAAAGATCCGCTCGTTTGGCGATGTCGCCAAACGAGCGGATCTTTAAGTCTATGGCCAGCTTAACTTGTAGTAGACCATTACAACATTAGTGGTGGGTTGCTATTGGCAGTAAAGTTTGTTAATCTTTCCTAGCAAAACAACAAATGCAATTAGAGGACTTCTATTAGGAATCCATCGTTTTCAGTCTCCTTTTGAGACCATCATTATATGCATCTGAAACATTTATCACTTTAGAACACACATTCAATTGCTTGTTTGTCTTTTAACTGATGCAGTTACACCTACGATGCACATAGGCAATATACTCGCATGATTAGAGCAGTGCCTTTTTATATAAATACACCAGTGAATGCAACGGTGAATATGTGATGGGTAATTTTAATATATCTGATAAGGCCATTAAAGTAAATGACAGACTTTTATTTATGCCGTAGTATCAGAACTGTACAGATATTAAAGCACTGTCTGGATTTGTGATGAGCCCAATGGCAGGTCTGTTTATTTGCTCTGCTCTTTACACCCCAGTTAAGTATCCACATTGACTCTGGGCCATTTTTATGCTATGTTTGCTATATCTGGTTGTAGAGCTTTATAGTAAACTACAGCTCAATGTTATTGAGGTAAAACATATAGCAATGTGCTTTTCTTTTTCAGTGCAAGTTAAAAGCCATGTTTATCACGTGGGTGGTTTATCAGAGGTTAAGAGTAGCGCTATATCATTAGCTGTACCCAGTGCAAGAATGGAGATATGTGACCACTTCCTTCTCGTTCTCAGTGATTAGCAGGTTCTCGGACTGTCCAAGGAAGGTATATTCAATAAACTGCCATCTGCAGCCGCTGCCTCTGTAGCTGAACTACAATTCCCATCATTGTGTCAGATTTCATGGTATTGCATTGTATTGGAGTTGAACTGTTTAGGGGACAAGTTTTAGATTTGTAATTGCAATCGTTCAATGCTGTGCCTAACATTTAACTGTCCAGTACTCCAGCATCTGAACCTCTAAATAAAACCATACAGTTTGTCTAGTTATGATATATATATATATATATATATATATATATATATATATATATATATATATATATATATATATATATATTATGCGTTATCTGTTGTCTTGTTTTGGAATCCTACCAGTCTGTGTTTGCCATTTCTAGCCATTGCCTTTCAGGAGAGGTCAGTTAGGACATTACACTGCAATAACCGCACTACAGGGAATAATGAGTAGCCATGCCAGTTGATTACATGCCTTTAGATTGGACAATGTATGGCTAGGGGGTGTTCCCCGCAGTGTTACGTTTCAACACACCCCCCAAGTGACCAATCACAGATGCCCTGGAAAAAAAACCTCAGTTGACGTATGGGGAATGTTTGCTGCATATTTCTCAGCTTGCATTGCAGAGAGGATTTAAAGTTGTTGAGTAAAGCCCAGGGGTTGTTCACCTTCCAAACACTTTTTTCAGTTCAGTTGTTTTCAGATTGTTCCCCAGAAATAAAGACTTTTTTCAATCACTTTCCATTTTTTATTTTGTACTGTTTTTCCAAAATCTAAGTTTAAAGTTGAATGTTGATGTCTCTGGTGTCTGAGTCTGACAGCTCAGTAATTCAGGTGCAGACTCTAAACAGTTACAATTTTGCAGCATTAGTTGATCCATTTCTCAGCAGCATCTCTGGAGTATAAGCAACTATTGTATCAATTCTAACAGCTGCCTGTAATGTAATCCAGAGATTCTCTTCTCTGGACAAAGAGAAGAAATGTATCAACTAAATGTATCAATTTATAACAGGGTCGGCGACCCCCCCCCTCCCAGAGCTGCTTTAGAAGGTGAAAAATGACACTTTACACTTCAATATTAGAAAAACGGTGACACATAGAAAATAGAAAGTAATTGGAAAAAGTCTTTATTTCTGGTGATCTATCTGAAAACAACTAGTTGTTTGAAGGTGAACAACCCCTTTAAAGGAGAAGGAAAGCTACGGAGGCTTTTTATCGCCAATAGATTAGCTGCAATAGTGCAAGCTGGAATGCTATATTTATTCTGTAGAATGTTTTACCATACCTGAGTAAACAGCTGTAGAAGCTGTTTGTTTTGGATAGCAGCTGCCATTTTAGCTTGGTGTGACATCACATCCTGCCTGAGTCTCTCCCTGCTCACTCATAGCTCTGGGCTCAGATTACAGCAGAGAAGGGAGGGGGAGAAAGAGAGGAGCAAACTGAGCATGCTCAAGCCCTGCCCTGGAGGTTTATGCTGAAAACAGGAAGTCTGATACAGAAGCCCATGAGTACACAATAGAAGGAAAGAAATGTGGTGTATCTTTTGACAGAGGACTCAGAGCAGCATTACTTTGAGGGTTTACCGGTGTATTTATATAGACCTTTCTGATAAAGCTTACTTAATTTCAGCCTTTCCTTCTCCTTTAACCCTCTTTACTCATATGTTTCAGCTTTTGTAAACTGCTATTCCCAGCATGGTCAGTGTGTGTATGGACTTTATCATTTGCCACAGGAAGCAGGGTGTGTTACTAATAGGTATGTACACATTGCCCATTCAGATTATAGTCAATACAGCTTTAATAGCTGCTCTGTGGCCTAATTCCATTTACAATGTACTTGCCATATACTAAGCACATGTCCCAAGGCAGAAGGCACCAGACGGCAGAACACTAAGGGGCCCATTTACTTATCTCGAGTGAAGGAATGAATAAAAAAAACTTCGAATTTCAAATGTTTTTTTTGGCTACTTCAACCATCGAATGGGCTACTTCGACCTTCGACTACGACGTCGAATCGAACTATTCAAACTAAAAATCGTTCGACTATTCGACCATTCGATAGTCGAAGTACTGTCTCTTTAAGAAAAAACTTCGACCCCCTAGTTCGCCACCTAAAAGCTACCGAAGTCAATGTTAGCCTATGGGGAAGGTCCCCATAGGCTTAGCTAGCTTTTTTAGGTCGAAGAAAAATCGTTTGATCGATGGATTAAAATCCTTCGAAAAGAACGATTCAAAGGATTTAATCGTTCGATCAAACGATTTTTCGTTCGATCGAACGAATAGCGCTAAATCCTTCGACTTCGATATTCGAAGTCGAAGGATTTAACTTCGACAGTCGAATATCGAGGGTTAATTAACCCTCGATATTCGACCTTAAGTAAATTTGCCCCATAAGGTTGAATAAACAAATGCCAGGCTGTAAGCAGACTGATCTGCCAAAAATGTATAATTTTCAGAGGATCATACAGATCATTAGGAAATTGTCAGAAATGTATGAAAGTTCTGTGTGGGTGGCAAGATTTTGTTGGTCAATAAATAACAAAGAATACCCAGAAATAAAAACAAAATTTCCTTTATCTCAATTATCATTTCAATAAAGGAACATCTAGTACCAGTGAACTACTGTGCCCACTTTCCCATGGGAGCAACCATGTTTTTCCATTATGCGGGAGAAAATAAAATTGTTATTTAATAGATTTAAAACAAAGTACGACAAAGATCCTGCTTGCCAAACAAAGCTCATTATGTATTGTCACTGTTTGAACTGAGTAATCCCAAGGACACAAAACAGGATGTATTCCACCCACACCAGCTTCATCCAAAAGAAACATTACGCTTGACTTTGTGTTGATTGTGATACTGGGAGAGAACCAATGATTGGCAAAGGAAACAAACAACAGTGGCCTGTTGTAAGGTATATAGTCTGGTCTGGCTCATTGTATATAGATCTGTCTGTCTTAAAGTTTCAGTATTACTTTCCAGCTTTCACTCTGAGTTCTTTTCTTCCTGTACAAGATGCCCCGGTGTAAAAAGAGAGCTAGGATCCGTTTTCAGTCTCCTGCTTTTAGCTCTGTGTGATCAGATCATGTTAGCAGAGTTCTGACTTTTATGGATTATGCCTTAAAGAGATATCGTACTTTTTCAATATACTGGTGCTGAATACAAAAGTTGTGAATGTATGTCTGTACTGAAAAGCTAAAGGTCCTTGTCTGATGTAAGATCAGGTCACTTATTTTTTTTCCGTTAAACTGCATCCTGCCATGTTTGTGATGACTTGGTATATATATATATATATATATATATATATATATATATATATATATATATATATATATATATATATACATATATATACAGGGGCATAACCCAGAGGTATAGGGGGCCCCATGAGGTCCTCATTATTGAGCAATCTCAACATATACTGGTAAAACAGGGCAACCTTTGGATATGTTGGGGGCCCTAAAATTAATTTGCTGTGGGGCCCAGTAATAACTAGATATGACACTGTATATATAGTTCACAAAATAGCCAGCACTCTCGAAAATATATTTCAGCTTGCCTGGGTGCTGTATCCAAAATTACAATATGTAGTCGACAAGAACGGTCCGCACTCTCAGGTCTTATGTAGAAAGTAAAAAAGTTTTATTGCTACATACGAGACTACCGTTTAGGCCTCCTCCGAGGCTTTTTTCAAAGAAAGGCCTCGGAGGAGGCCTAAACGTTAGTCTCGTATGTAACAATAAAACTTTTTTACTTTCTACATAAGACCTGAGAGTGCGGACTGTCTTGCTGAATATATATATATATATATATTCTTATACATCCAGTCACCAGTCACTTTGGCTAGCTAACTATATTAGAGACATATTTTTTATTTTGTATAGTTTTTATTTTTACACGGAGCTGTTCCTTGAAAGGGTTGTTACACAGGAGGCTCTGGATAAAGTTTGCACAGATGATCTTACACCATGGCATTTATCCCAGAACACCATTATCTGGAAACCCAATCGCATGGCTGCTAATAATGCTTTAAGCCTATATTGAAAGACACAGGCACTATTACTACCACCCCAACTGAAATCACTTTAGAGATTTCAATGTCAGCTATTACAAATCAACTGAACTGTACTCAAGATTCTATAAATACTTATATTAAGGGACTTCATTGCCCACAACTAAACCAAGAGCATAAATATTTTCTTGAAAACTCCATCACTCTACAGGAATTAGCTGAAGCACTCCACACATTTCCCAGTAATAAAACTCCAGGCCCAGAAGGTCTCCCAGCTGAATGGTATAGACAGGTAGCTTTAGATTTGATTCCAAATTTCCTACAAGTCTGGCAAACTCCTATCATTTTTATACTCTGCTTTAATTGTATTGATCCATAAACCTGGTAAAAACCTGGACCTGTGCATTTCATACCACCCATTTCTTTGATAAATACTGATGCCAAATTACTATCTAAAAACCTGGCATCTAGAGTTCTAAAGGTTATAACCTCAACCAAATGCCAGGACCAGTCAGGCTTTATGGCGAGTATTAAGAGTGGCCATACGCTATAAGATTCACTCATTTGCTGATCTTTCCCTGATATGCTAGTAAGACAGGGCCATATCAGGCTAATCCTATCCCAAAAGACCGAACTACAGCAATGCCAACGGGGACCAACGTGATGAGGACGCATCAACTAGCCGATGCTGTCCTCGATTTCAAAGGAGAATCGAACCTGCCGATCGATATTGGGCAGACTTTTGGCCAGATAATAAGCGGGAGGCCTGTCAGAACACCCCATACACTGGCAGAAACAAATAGGTCTAAAGGACCGGTCTATAGTCTACCTCTATTAACCTGGGCAGACTGTACACTAACTTACAAATTGTTGAATGTCAAACAACCTTTTATTGTGCATTTATTAACCCAGTGTTCAGCAGAGCTTTAGCTGTTGTCGCATCATATTATCACTCACATTCATAGCAAATACTGAACTATGATTCCCACGAAGTTCTATCCGGTATCAAGTTTCTTTTTATTCATCCCATTTACAATGTTACAGTATATGTAACAACATTAAGCAGTGAAAATAGGTCTCACTCTTTCTTTAATCTATTGTAACCTTTTTTTTTTCTGGGATATGTAATTTGTCCTGAATCTTCCTCAAGGTGCATCTAGATCAGGAGTGCCTACGCTTTACTAATGCAAGGTCTACTTTTAGCAATGTTTTTCCTAGGGATGCACCGAATCCAGGATTCGGTTCGGGATTTGGCCAGGATTCGGCCTTTTTCAGCAGGATTCGGATTCGGCCGAATCCTTCTGCCCAGCCGAACCGAATCCGAATCCTAATTTGCATATGCAAATTAGGGGCGGGAGGGAAATTGCATGACTTTTTGTCAGAAAACAAGGAAGTAAAAAATGTTTTCCCCTTCCCACCCCTAATTTGCATATGCAAATTAGGGTTCGGTATTCTTTCATGAAGGATTCGGGGGTTTGGCCGAATCCAAAAAAGTGGATTCGGTGCATCCCTAGTTTTTCCATTATGATCTACATCCATAAAAGCATTGTTAGCATTCTGTTCCATGGAAAATATTACTTAAATAGATTTATAAAAGAATTTATTTTGCTATATTTAACAAACTATTTCTTATGTAACCATAACCTAACAAATATCTGAATGAAAAGCATGAATATGAGGCTGATTTATACAAGCTGTTTGTTGACATTGTCTTGACATCTACTGATCACCACCTAAAGGTCTACTGGTAGAGCCCGATCTACCTTTTGGGCAAAAAGATTCAGGAAAAATGACATTCCCCAGAAAATTTTCTTTAAGCCGTCACACCCAGAGCTGTCATCAGAAACTGACCTTTTTTTTTCAGATGGTGCCTAGTACAAGTAATAAAAAATATTTGAATGTAATACAAATGGAACATTGCTAAGGATTTCTTTTCAGAGCCCTTGCAATGGATGGGCCTCCAACTTGGGTCCCTAACAGTATTCCCTTGCTCATCACTATGGCATCTCCTGGCTGAAACCAAGGAGCAGATTGTCAAGACGAGTCATCCGAAATTCAAAATAGAAACTATAAAAGCCACTAGCAAAAAGAGTATAACATTTATTTATATATATATATAAATATATATATATAAATATATATATATATATATATATATATATATATACAATAATCGTCTAGCAAAATGCATTTGGTTATTGACTGTTCCTTCTGTTTTTGTATGTAGGTGCAGCTGGTGTGCTAGTTGGACATCCATTTGATACCGTTAAGGTGAGTTCACTTTTTATATCCATTAGATTCCATTATTTGGGGGGCATTTATGATGTTTAAAAACTAAAATACATATTTTGGCCACTTATATTCCATAGCTGTTACATGACTTAAAAACTATTGATCTACATTTTACTGGACTTAACAAATTGACAATTATGTAAAACGTTGTTGGAGGACATGTTGATGAGCAAGATCTATTGGGATATTTTTTGGTGAAAAGAGTGAATGGTGGCACAAGGGGATCTTCTAGACTACAGCGCTGCAAGTAGCCTACCTGTGGTTATTGTTGTTGCAAAATGCAATGCTGTGTATGGACGCAACCCAGAAGCCATAAACATTATGGTGCTGTTGTAAAAGCTATCTCTATTTATACAGAAATGCACATTTGCTGAGAATGTTCCATGCCCTCCCAATTTACTGACTTGTAAGCTAAACCTTATGTAGAAATTGGGTATATTTCCCTATAACATTCACAGATCTATATCTAGTATAGGTCAATCTAAAAACAACTGGACTTGCTGAGTAATCAATGAAGACGTTTCAGTTGAACTGAAGAAGCTGCTCGGATGAGTAGTGAAACGTCTTCATTGATTACTCAGCATAGTTACATAGTTAGTTACATAGTTAAATTGGGTTGAAAAAAAGACAAAGTCCATCAAGTTCAACCCCTCCAAATGAAAACCCAGCATCCATACACACACCCCTCCCTACTTTTAATTAAATTCTATATACCCATATCTATACTAACTATAGAGCTTAGTATCACAATAGCCTTTGATATTATGTCTGTCCAAAAAATCATCCAAGTCATTCTTATAGTCATTAACTGAATCAGCATCACAACATCACCCGGCAGTGCATTCCACAACCTCACTGTTCTGACTGTGAAGAACCCCCTACGTTGCTTCAGATTAAAGTTCTTTTCTTCTAGTCTGAAGGGGAGGCCTCTGGTACGGTGATCCACTTTATGGGTAAAAAGGTCCCCTGCCATTTGTCTAGACGACTCATCCGAAACTCAAAATAGAAACTATAAAAGCCACTAGCAAAAACAGTATATAAAAAAGTCCAGTTGTTTTTAGATTACTAGATATACTATGACCTGGATGAATGAAAATCTTCATAGTCATTCACAGATCTATGTGTAACAGAAACTACACTATACTGTACATTTTTTCCAGCAGGCAAGTTATTCATATTTCAAGGAAATGTTTCCTCTACTCTGTGAAAGATCTCCAATCTTATTTATGTTGTATATCGTTATAAGCCAAATCTAGACTTTTATATGTACAGAAGTGTATCTTATCATTATAGTTTTTTTGCATTATAATTCAGTTTAGATTTTGATAATAAAGCAGTCTAAAGCTTAGATTTTATTGTGTTAGAATTATTTTATATTTTGATGACTCAAGACTGATCAGGATTTATGTATATTCATGAAAAGAAACCAGCATGCCAAACTAGAGCAAATATTTTAATATGTTCCAGTACAGCTTGCATGGATACTGCTTTTCTTCTAACACATGCTGACATATGACTACAAATCCAAACTCTAGCACCTGATTCTGTCTCCACATCTAATAATAATAGGACTAAAGGGTTGAAAATGTTTTTACGTTGAAGGTTAATGTTTTTTGGTTGAAATGCATGGGGATAAAATGACATTTTAACATTTTTGGGGATGGTGGTCTTAAAGGAGAACCAAACCCTTAATTATAAAAACCCTAACCCCCTACCCTACATATACCCCTTCCCTGCTCCCCCCCAGCCTAGGTGTTACCTTTGGTAAATGCCCCTAACTCTCTACTTACCCCTTGGTGCAGAGTCAAGGCACTGGAGTTCATGGGCACCATCTTCTTCTCTTCAGTTTTCTTCAGGAAGTAACGGGCAGATTTACAAAATGGGTCGAATATCGAGGGTTAATTAACCCTCGATATTCGACTGCCGAATGTAAATCCTTCGACTTCGAATATCGAAGTCAAAGGATTTACCGCAAATAGTTTAATCAAACAATTTTTCTTTGACCTAAAAATTGTTACAAAGCCTATGGGGATCTTCCCCATAGGCTAACATGGCACCTCGGTAGGTTTTAGGTGGCGAAGTAGGGGGTCGAAGTTTTTTTTAAAGAGACAGTACTTATAGTCGAATAATTTTTAGTTCGATGGTCGAAGTAGCCAAAAAAATCATTCGAAATTCGAACTTTTTTTCTTCTATTCCTTCACTCGAGCTAAGTGAATGGGCCCCTAAGTGTCGTATTGGCGCATGTGCAGTTGGAGCAGTCTTCAGGTTTCTGACAACTGCGCATGTGCCGAAATTGACGGAAAATTACGAAGCGCCAGAAGAATACCCAAAGATTACCGAAGAGCTGAAAGATGGTGCCTGTGAGCTCCATTACGATGAATCTGCCTAGAGATGTAAGTAAAGAGTTAGAGGCATTTACGGAAGGTAACAGCTAGGCTGGGGGGGAGCAGGGAGAGGGGGGCTATGTAGGGTAGGGGAGTAGGGGTTTTTATAATTAAGGTTCTCTGACAGAGCCATTGTATGAGCAGATTATGTGTTATAACATCACAAGCTTCAGTGACTGCTTGCTGACAAACTCTTGTTAGTAACGCTCTTGGTGCCAATGTGAATATGCACTTGCAATTTCAAATCCAGATTCAGCCAGTGAATGAGATGCCTTTAATACAAATAATAATTAAGGATGGCAAACGGTAGCATAATTGCAGTTTTCCTGAGAAAAGTATTCTATGAATGATTAAAGCCAAATGCATTATAAACATCCGCTAACCTTACTAGGCCTACAACTGCAGAACGAGTAATGCACTGTTAGTTCAGCAATGTTGCTGCATTACCATCACTTTAGATGTGTTCCTGTAAACAGGAAGAGTAGTCTCATCATAATGAGACTTTAGATGTATCTAGATCTGATACACGTCTGTGCTCTGTCCTTAATGCTAGTATCACATTAGGTGCAAGAGAAGCATCTGGTAGCCATATGTCATGTTCCAGTGTAGCTTGTCCCAGGTAAACCCCTAGAATTTTACTGATGATGCAACACTTGTGCTTCATGCAGGAGGCTGCATCATCTTATGGCTGGCAATGGAGATCAGTTGTAATGTCAGTGGAGATAGGCAGCAGCCATCATGTTCTGGGAAGCAGCTCAGCTTACCTGTTTGGCTGCTCAATGCCTTGTTAAATATGTTAATGGAGCACTAAAGCTTAACTAAAGAAGCAGGGCAGAAATATTATGGGGTCCAGTAGCTGTCTTTTAGCAGGGAAGATCTGTACCTCTAAAAATGCCCCAAGTAGCTCCCCATCTTCATTTCTGCTAATTCACTGGCAGGGCCGTAACTAGGGGTAAGCAGAAGAGGCATGCACCTAGGGCACAAATGTGGAGGGGTGCCAGGCACTGTACCTTCCCCTAGTTCAGACCCTTGTTTCTCCTACCTGTGGCAGCAATCTCCACATCCTAATGCATACACGTGTCTTTGGCTCACGCATGTGCATTTGTGTGCGCATGAGGAGGGGGTGACATAGCCGGCCAGGTTGCCTAGGGTGCCCAGCTGACTTGAGTCCAGCACACAGGCTTCAGCATGCTACACGTCCACTGCCATCCCATGCTCTGAGTCCATTTCCTTTGTAGATACAATTAGCGGAGCACCAAGGAAGCCGGTTTAAAATGGTAAAAAGGTGAACTTTATTTGAAGCACATTAAAATATCCAAAATTACAGCAGCATACCAAAAAACGAAGCTGCCCGCTTGATGCGTTTCGTGGCCCCCAGCCACTTCATCAGAAGCGTCTGATGAAGTGCGGGCTGCTTAGTTGTTTGGTATGCTGCTGTAATTTTGGACATTTTAATGTGCTTTACAGAAATTTCACTTTTTTACCATTTTAAACCGGCTTCCTTGGTGCTCCGCTAATTGTATCTGCCCAGCCGACTTGGCCCAGCACTGTTCTCTGCAAATTCTCTGTTCTGATATAAGTTACTAAACTTAGGGGCCGACACACAGTTAACTGAATATATGTATAATATAAATGTCACAATATAAGCCTGAGGGTGATTAAATAATTTTTGCTGCATGACAGCTCAGAAACACAATTAGAGTTTAATAATCAGCCCTGCGTCATCAGCTCATATGAAAGACAAACTTCATCTTCTGCTTGATGATTTGCGCAATCCTTAAACTTAGCTTCTCAACAGCCGCCCAGAGCCCACTGAGCATGTGCAGGTGACATACACTTCTAACTAAATCCAAAATTCCTGTTACAGCTTTGAAGGCTTCTCTTTATCTTTAAATGCCAAAGAATAGCTTAAATCTGGCTCCAGAATGGGATCAGTTAATAGTTCTGTTCCATTAGACCTATGCACTGAAATCACTTTTTCAAAAGAGCAAACTGATTTTTTTTTTATTTTGAAATCTGACAGGGGCTAGACATATTGTCAGTTTCCCAGGTGCCCCCAGTCATGTGACTTGTGCTCTGATAAACTTCAGTCACTCTTTACTGCTGTACTGCAAGTTAAAGTGATATCACCCTCCTCCCTTTCCCCCCCAGCAGCCTAACAACAGAAAAATGGGAAGGGAACCAGATAACCGCTCCCTAACACAAGATAACAGCTGCCTGGTAAAGGTACACTTGTTTAGTTAGGAATTAAATTTAACATGGTACAGTGAGTTATTTGCAGTGTAAACACTGTAATTTAAGAATAAAAACAACACCATAAAAATCATGACAGAATCCCTTTAATAAAAAGTAAATTGTTTGTGCCTTTTGTTTCGGATATAGTGTTATTGTGTTCTGTTTTTATGGTTTGTTTGGGTTCTTGAAGAGAATGTATACCATTAGATACCATGAAGATAGTTATCAGTGGCATTAAGATAGAGGAAGAAGACCCCAATGTCTTTTGGAGTCTGTGTATTTAAGGAAATTACAGTCCCCAAAAATCTCCTTGTCAGAACCTTCACTTTTGCTTCTGTAAAGTGGAAGCACAAATTAAGCTGAATAAGACTAGAAATCAGTTCTTGACATGCTTACCAGTAACCCAGACTAACATGATATATTAAACTGTCACTGTGTGGCTGCATAGAATATTAGGAAGCCCTAAAGTCAATATTAATATCATTTTGAATGTCCTTCATTCAAGGAGTATACAACTCACTGGCAGTACAAATTCCAGTGGTACAATCAGGTGCACAAAGGCATGAAATGTGTAATGTTCCCCCCCCACCAGTCATTTCTGCAACCAGGGTCCAAAGTAATGAACATCAATCAAAGATTTTATTTTGTAATTTATCTTTAGGTATTGGAGTACATTCCTTGAGGTAAATTTATCAAAGAGAGATGACCACAGTCCGCTACAGTGAAATATCAAAGGGTGAAAGTGAAAGTTCACCCTTTGATAAATACGCCTTTAAAAATCCCATAGAAATGAATGGAGAGTGACGGAGTTTCACTCTAGCGGACCGTGGCGATCTCTTCACTTTTTGACAAATATACCCTCTTATGTTATGACTAGGGTTGCCACCTTTTTTGGAAAAAAATACCGGCCTTCCTATATATTTATCTTTTTTCCCTATTAATAACATTGGGATCAGCCATCATTTTTACTGGCCAGGCCGGTAAAATACCAGCCAGGTGGCAACCCTAGTTATGACCTTACCTTCAAGTCCCAGGCTATTACAATATGTTTATTCACCATAACAAACACAGCCCATTACTACTTAATTAATGCTGGTTCCCGTCTCTCTTGTGTGTGTTCTGTGATACATTGCCTTGTTGCTTTTAACGACCTTTACTTTTTAAGCTAGGGGCTGTCTCATTAATAGCAAAAGTGTTACTTTGTTGTAGATGAGAGATAAGCCTCCCCATGGAGAGTTACCTCCGAGTAAGTATAGACAAGGTGAATCCTTGTGTTTCTCTAAGTATCATTTATTCTAATTTTAACTTCTAGATCAATTTAAATTCATTTTAATCAATCTATCTCACAATTGAAGCTTCCATTGTTTTTGATTGTACCCTTGTTTTAGCAAATACAGCTTATAATCAAGCTGCTACACTGATAATTCTTGTTTATATCCAGTTCCCCTAATTTTGTTTTGTGTGTTTTAGCTTTAGGGTCAGTGCACACAGGCAGATTCGGGGAGATTAGTCGCTCGTTGACTAATCTCCTCTTCTTCGTTTTCCAAAGAGGAAACTTCAGGCGACTTCGGAAAATGAATCCCCCCGGCGATATGCATTTTAGCCGGCGGGGAGGCAGTTCCGAGAGATTAGTCTCCCTGAATGAAGAGATTTGTCGCCGGGCATCTAATCTCCCCAAATCTGCCTGTGTGTCCTGACCCTTAGGGGGCCAATAGTAATTTCTTGCCTTTCAAGGCTATCAGGCTCTCTTGAACAGTCAGTGCGGGATTTTGTGCTGAGAGGTAGCAGATGAATTAGAGTTCACTCAAATAAGTGATTCCAGTACAAGCAAAATCTAACAAAATAACTGACCTTTGCACAAATTCTGCATGTAGAGAGACATGATGTCTGGTGATTTTACATCTTCTAAGCAAAAGGAGATATATTAGATCTAACTGTCAATGAATATCTGACACCCAACTGCTGCAAGAAGAGAGAATGAAAAGAAACAGATGCTCAGAGAGGAATAGTGAAGATAAACTTGATTATTTCAGAAACGATACAGAATTTTTAATTGATTATATTTAGAAAGTTTCTTATTTCAGTATTTTAATTTTCATTCCCCTTTAATTACAGTCTTTATTGCTTGTCTGTGCCATCTATGTATGGGAGCTGATAGGCAGATACCTCTTCTCTGTGTATGGAAAAGGCAGATTACATAAGTGAATAAGCATTCTCTATCCAATGTGTTAAAGGGATACTGTCATGGGAAAAAACATTTTTTCAAAATGAATCAGTTAATAGTGCTGCTCCAGCAGAATTCTGCACTGAATCTATTTCTCAAAAGAGCAAACAGATTTTTTTATATTCAATTTTGAAATCTGACATGGGGCTAGACATTTTGTCAATTTCCCAGCTGCCCCAAGTCATGTGACTTGTGCTCTGATAAACTTCAATCACTCTTTACTGCTGTACTGCAAGTTAGAGTGATATTCCCCCCCACAGCCAAAAAAAAGAACAATGGGAAGGTAACCAGATAACAGCTCCCTAACACAAGATAACAGCTGCCTGGTAGATCTAAGAACAACACTCAATAGTAAAAACCCATGTCCCACTGAGACACATTCAGTTACATTGAGAAGGAAAAACAGCAGCCTGCCAGAAAGAATTTCTCTCCTAAAGTGCAGGCACAAGTCACATGACCAGGGGCAGCTGGGAAATTGAAAAAAATGTCTAGCCCCATGTCAGATTTCAAAATTGAATATAAAAAAATCTGTTTGCTCTTTTGAGAAATGGATTTCAGTGCAGAATTCTGCTGGAGCAGCACTATTAACTGATGTGTTTTGAAAAAAACATTTCCGATGACAGGATCCCTTTAAGATCCATTCATTCGTACCATCTGTGTGAAAGGCCAAAATGGTCAGTATCCAGACATTCAGCATGTGGGCCAGTTGGTTGGATAGCGCTAAAGTGAGTCAAATAATGCCCATTTTAAAGCTCATGGGGTTTGTCTGTATTCAGCCCAACAGGCCCAAATATCACTCTTGTGTGTGATGAGCCCAATTGATGCTCCTGTGTAACTGGATTAGTTATTGTTTGAAACTGAAAATGATGCTGGGAGATTAGATCCATTATCCAATATAAAAGGGAGTGCACACACCTTTTACCCATAATGTGATCTTATTCACCGTTTTATAGGAATTTGGGCATCAAAATGTATGGACAAATAACAGATAATCCGGGCCTTGTCCCTTTGATAGACTATTGGAATACACAGGAATCTACCTCCTATGGCCTAATCATGTAACGCCTTTGTACATGCTTGTGTTATTATTGTACCCTTTTTGTGTTATTATTGGGTTTGAATACATACAAAAAGTCACCACCTTTCCACAATAATGTAATGTTGGACACAACAATCAAAAGATCAGGCAGAGTGAGGGAGTTTTATTCAGCCAGAAGCCTTGGGAGTATTTACACTTGCTGCGGCCTTGGATTCTGTGGGATTTTCCATCGGCATAAAAATACCTTCAGTGCAGGGTTCAGCATATAATCTTTGCTTACGTCAGGCTGGGAATGGGGGATGTTTAACAGTTTATGACATGGGAAGGGACTGGCCTTGGCTTGAGAATTCTTTATCTAACTCCTGTGCAGCCAAGAAGGGAGGAAAGTTCAATGCAGCTGTTTATCATTAGCGTTTATTGTGTATTTCCCTAATGAAGAAATACCACAAACTATCTTTGTTTCATATAGTGAGGGCTCTTACACACGGGCGGTTTTTGCGGTGTTCTGCTTTATTCCATTCAGCCGCAGGGGAGCACAGGAGTAAACGCACTCAATTATTGTCAAGGGGTCTGTACTCATATGTAAGCACCAAAGCAGGTGGGACGCAGCATGTTGCATTTCACCTGTGTTTGGCGCTTACATGCGTCTTCACGGTAATTGAGTGCGTCTACTCCTGCGCTCCCCTGCGGCAGAAAGCAAAACGCAGGGGAGCACAGCAAAAAACGCCCGTGTGTAAGAGCCCTTGGGAAGAATGCACTATAGTCTGTGTTTAGTTATCATTAGTTGTTTTACCAGTTGGTGCTTAACTGTACCACTTGCAAAATGATAACAGTAGTTTAAATAAATTGGGCCCTTATTTATTTGAATTATGATACATAAGGCACTGTATTTGGGATTGGACAGAGTTATAGGCAGGTGGAAACAAGAGAAATTGGGTGATATGTTTAGATGAGGGCTGGAGTATTATTATTGGATAGAGGAGTGGCAAAAGATAAGTAGGAGGGAGAAGACACGGCACAGAAGAGAAGATGAAGAGAAGTATGACAGGGTATTAAGAGCAAAGTGCAAGGAAACAAAGGACTCTGCATTCACATGCTACAGGTTTAAATAATGTTAATGTACTGCCTACAAATAAAAAAAAATAAATACAATCTATGCTATTATGTGGTTGAACAAACTGCATAGTGTAAATGGCATAATCACAGCCCTCTGTACAGAAACATGACCTGTCAGCCAATCAGCTACAGCATGAATGAAATATTGCTGCTCTCTGCAGATTGGTTCCCATTACAATGAATGTGAGGTACGGTAGTTCTGTATTGGTAAATCACCCCCAATATATCACCCAGACTATGCAACCAGTGCCATATAAGTACTCCCATATAGAGAAAATGGGTCCTTCGCCTGCACAGGGGGCCCGGGAGTTATAGGGTCCAAGGGAGGTACTGGAGACTGAGAAGCAGTTTAAATGCATGTTTGTGAACGAATGTCTTACTCCAAAAGTTTAGGGGGACCCTAAGGGTAGAACTCCACTGTTGATTTTACTTCTGTTCCGATGTGATGAGACTAATGCCAGGCTTCACGTTGGATGCGCAGAATCTAAGGTAAGTAATACAAAAGTCGCACGTACAAGCTGATTACATCCGTTACAACTGTCGAACGTGAACGTTGCATGTTGCGTCTTCATCCGACAGCTTCTACTTGCGATATTTGTATTACTTACCTTAGATTCGGCGCATCCGACGTGACGCCTGCGATTAGTCTCATTGAGTCGGAACAGAAGGTATCGCAGGAAAAATCGCCCTTGGAGTTCTACCCTAAAAGCGTAGGGGCCAACAAGTCTAGTTGTTCCATTGGCTTCCATTCATGCGAATATTGAGTTATAAGCAGTTCAATCACAAACTCCCATTGCCATATAAAAAAATGAATAGGGGGGAGCAGCACATGGTCTGACAAACGCCATAGAATGTGGCCCAATGGTAGGCAGCCAGATAATGTGAATGTAGCTCCTCAGATACTGCTTAAAGGGATACTGTCATGGGAAAATACATTTTTTTTCAAAATGAATCAGTTAATAGTGCTGCTCCAGCAGAATTCTGCACTGAAATCCGTTTCTCAAAAGAGCAAACACATTTTTTTATATTCAGTTTTGAAATCTGACATGGGGCTAGACATATTGCCAATTTCCCAGCTGCCCCAAGTCATGTGACTTGTGCTCTGATAAACTTCAATCACTCTTTACTGCTGTACTGCAAGTTGGAGTGATATCACCCCCTCCCTTCCCCCCCCAGCAGACAACAACAAAAGAACAATGGGAAGGTAACCAGATAGCAGCTCCCTAACACAAGATAACAGCTGCCTGGTAGATCTAAGAACAACACTCAATAGTAAAAACCCATGTCTCACTGAGAAACATTCAGTTACATTGAGAAGGAAAAACAACAGCCTGCCAGAAAGCATTTCTCTCCTAAAGTGCAGGCACAAGTCACATGACTGGGGGAAGCTGGGAAATTGACAAAATGTCTAGCCCCATGTCAGATTTCAAAATTGAATATAAAAAAATCTGTTTGCTCTTTTGAGAAATGGATTTCAGTGCAGAATTCTGCTGGAGCAGCACTATTAACTGATGTGTTTTGAAAAAAACATGTTTTCCGATGACAGGATCCCTTTAACTCCCAAGCTGTGCCATAAGAAGTAGTGGACAGCAGCACACTATTCTAATAAAAAATCATCTTTATTTGTGCTATTAAAAAAGGTAAGGCCCAGTCTTACTTTTTTAAGAAGCTCCAGTTCTCAAGCCATAACTAGAGGCTTTGGGGAGCTGACAGTAAATACTGGTTCTCTTGCCTTGGTGTTGAAGTGAGGTCAGTAAACATGTCATGTAACAGGTTAGATTAAAAGTAATATGCATGGAAAGATAAACCCGGTGTAGTATGTATTTCTGTGTCTTGTAATATGTCATTTGTTTAATGCTCAAGGTTCTGTTTTTAAGCATAAATCTGCATATATCTTTGATCCAGACAATCTATATTAACTGGCCCAAATGTGATAAATGTAATTTCTATAAAAATCAGCTTCATGTTCTTAAACGCCGACATTGCCTTATGAATACTTGACCCTTTATTCCCAGGTGCGTCTTCAAGTCCAGAGTGTATCAAATCCCAAGTATCGTGGGACCATTCACTGCTTCCAGTCTATTATCAAGCAAGAAAGTGTAAGTTGCTTGTGCAAATGAAATGAATTAATCATTTGTATCAATTATGATACCAACAGTAAGCTGCCATTGTATGATTGGTGTATTTTCAGCACTAACCTCCTGGTCTAGTGACTGTTGTTCATGGTCATGGCTTACGCTGGTTTCTTATAGACCTTGCACTACGGTGCTTTTCGTACCATTGCCCCTTTAAAGGGGAAGGAAACCTAGTCGGCGCAAACCCCCCCCCCTCCCGTTTGTTGCCCACCCTCCCTCCTCCCCCCTTGGCTACCAGTCCCGCTGGGCAAATGCCCCTAACTTGTTACTTACCCTTCTGCGCAGGTCAGTCCAGGGAGTTCACCGACGACATCTTCTTCCACGCGATCTTCTTCCTGCTGTGAACGGCGTTTTGGCGCATGCGCAGTAGGATCATTTCGCCGTTACGGATCTACTGTGCATGCGCCAAAAGTCACGCGCATGCGCAGTAGATCGTACCCGCGAAATGATCCTACTGCGCATGCGCCGTTCAAAGCAGGAAGAAGATCGCGTGGAAGAAGATGGTGTCTGTGAACTCCCTGGACTGGACCTGCGCAGAAGGGTAAGTAACAAGTTAAGGGCATTTGCCCAGCGGGACCGGTAGGCCAGGGGGGAGGAGGGAGGGTGGGCAACAAACGGGAGGGGGGGTGGGGGGTTTGCGCCGACTAGGTTTCCTTCCCCTTTAATCTTCTTTTATGTCTTGCACAGCCATCTTCTAAATTGATCTGCCCTTTTCATTTCTTCCCCACTTTTACACCTTTTTCCTTTCACTCCTTCTCTATCTCATTCTTCTTCTGAATGTCTTCATTTATGGAATAAGTGGCATTCTTCTATAATCCTACTCAGTACCAATCTCTCCACCCAACTACCAGCTCTACTTTATCCTATATTGTATTTATTAGACATGTCCTTCTACCTTCTTTTGCATCTCTTTTTTTCAGGAACAAATTTAGTTTTCCCCAATAGAATTCACTGTTTTTTTTTACCTTTTGACTGGTTTTTACCTTTATATTTGATAAATAAATCTAAAAAAAAACAAAAAACATTACTAGTGATTAGAAAGCTGCAAGATATCCCTGATTGTGGTAAGATCTATTCTTATACCTTGACTAACATACCCCATTGTGTTGATTAGAGCCTTCATAACTTGCCCCCAATAGTCCTTAAATATTTTATCTCCCAATTATTGGAACTAAATCCCAAAAGGAGAACCATCTTTAAATGTATTCTCCATTATTAATCCATGAAGTCAGTTAAAACCATGTGATTGGCTCAGTAGATCTATTATCCCAGGTAATGTACCACGAGGGCCAGTCCCACAGGTACCTATATATTACCAAAAATATGTATTTTATACCTAGTCTTTATTGTTAAAGGAGAAGGAAGCTCTTTTTGCACTTGGGGGTGCCAAATGTGAGGCAACCCCGAGTAATTGTATTGACTTACCTGAAACCCCGGGCCGGTGCTCCTATCGGCAGAAAACTGCACCGGCCCGGGGTTTTTCTAGCGAGCACCACAGAGCGATCCTCTTCCGGCGTCGTCTTTCTTCAACTTTCCCGGGGCAGACGCATGCGCAGTAGAACGAAATAGCCGACTTTTTGGTTAAAGTTTGGCTTTTCGTTCTACTGCGCATACGCAACCACGCGAAGAAAGAGGAGGCATGAAGAAGATCTCGCTGTGGTGCTCACTGGTATAACCCCCGGTCCGGTGAAGTTTCTGGCAATAGGAGCCCGGGGTTTCAAGTAAGTCGATACAATCACTCGGGAGTGCCTAACATTTGGCACCCCAAGTGCAAACAGACTTTCCTTCTCCTTTAAGGATAAATGAACATGTTATATTTTGAGCAGATCAAAGTTTAGAATGGATTCTGGTTTAAATTACATGTTCTTTTATTTTTTTTAGACTCTGGGACTCTACAAAGGAGTTGGATCACCCATGATGGGACTTACATTTATCAATGCCCTTGTGTTCGGTGTTCAAGGAAACACTATAAGATATTTAAGCAAAGACACTCCATTAAACCAGTTTCTTGCTGGTGCAGCCGCTGGCTCCATTCAGTGCGTCATCTGTTGCCCCATGGAATTAGCAAAAACAAGACTGCAACTTCAGGGAACAGGGGAATACAAATCCAAGTCGAAAAATTACAAAAACTCTCTGGACTGTCTGGTAAAAATCTACCGCAAGGAAGGTCTACGAGGCATTAATAGAGGGATGGTAACCACCTTCCTTAGGGAGACCCCAAGTTTTGGATTTTACTTCTTGACATATGATTATCTAACGAGGTATATTGGATGTGAAATCAATGACAAGTTCATCATTCCAAAGCTTCTGTTTGCTGGAGGAATGTCTGGGATCGTATCATGGCTCTCCACCTACCCCATCGACGTGATCAAGTCAAGGCTTCAGGCAGACGGCATTGGAGGAGTGAATCATTACAATGGGATTATGGACTGTGTACGAAAGAGTTACAAAGAGGAAGGCTGGAGAGTGTTTTCAAGAGGCCTCACCTCTACTTTACTCCGGGCCTTCCCAGTTAATGCAGCTACATTTGCTACAGTCACCATGTTCCTTATGTACATGAGAGGAGAAAATGACCTACCTGAATGTGAGGCTGGTCCAGCCATCCAGCAACCCAATAGCATGTGATTGCATTATAGCAAATGTGACCATCGATGTCGGAGAGTTATTTTTTATATATGGGAGCTGTACAAATTGTATGTACATAACTTTTATGTATAGTTTGTTTTTATGCTTTTAGACAGGATTTCATCTCATTCGTTTTATCATAGACCGTCTAGAATGGAGAGGTCACAGTTACGGAGATTCTCCTAAGTAGAGGGTATTGCTGAAGGTTGCTGAGGTATCGGGACCTTCCAGCAAAAAAAATTACTTGTCTTCAGAATCTATTCTTATAGAATTTCTGCTGCTCTCAATGCGTTCATTACTCCAGATATGTGAATAGCCATTATCCATACTGATGTATGAGAGTCTTTTCAGCTGCTACAGCTGGTTCTAAATGTTACATTACACGCTACGCTGGGTTCAGTCGTCTGAAAGATAATACCGGTATGGGATCTGTTATTTAGAAACCTGTAATCCAGAAAGCTCTGAATTAAGCGAAGGCCACCTTCCATGAACTCCATTTTAATCAAATAATTCAAATAATTATAAACAATTCCTTTCTTATCTGTAAAAATGAAATAGTTCCTCTTCTTGATCCCAGCTAAGGGGCAGATTTACTAAGGGCATTAGAACAACTCTATCTTCATTATTAATATTCCCTGTTTGTAACGTCCATTCGGACATCGGCAATTTACGAACGGGCGCAGGCGACAATTCGCTAGCAAAAGAGACAGGCGCTAGCAGTTATTCACACTTTCTCGCCAGGCGACAATTCGCTCTAGCGAATGGACGTTACTCCGCAAATTCACTAAAGTGCGGATTTTACTGAACGTTATCTCTTTCACCAAACTTGCCTTCGCCACCTCAGACCAGGCGAAGAGCACAGGAGTGCATAGATCTTCCTTATTCTTCTGTTACATTATATTCTGTGAGTGGAAAAAGCATCAAAAAACGCTGGCGTCTTTTCCTTATTCCAGGCTGCAAAAGTCCTTTAAATATTTTTTGGTAACTGGCTTCCCCCATACATTCTCTAACATATGGAACATTAACAATACAATGGGCTCATGTGTAGGGCATTATAACAACTCTATTGTCTTTATTAAGGTTCCCTGGACTTGTTCTAAAAAGGGCACCAACATTTAACATAAAGACGTCCATACAACTTTAAATTTCCCGCCCTATGCTAATTGACCTGAGCGCAAGATCCCTAGGAAGTTTCACGAGGCAGAAATAAACGCTAGCGCATCTTCACTATCAAATGCTCGCATTGCCGAAATCACGCTAGCGAAAATTTGCCAGCGTTTGGCGCCCACGACGAAACTCCTCATTTTAGGGAATTAGCGTAGTCTGAGCGAATATTCGCCTGGCGAAGTGGACGCTGGAGAATTTTCGCCAGTAAATCTGCCCCAAAGATGGAGACAGAACAATGCTATTGGGTTTAATACATGTTTAAATTATTTTTTTAGTAGACTTTAGGGGGCCCGTTTACTTACCTCAAGTGAAGGAATAGAGGGAAAAAAACTTTGAATTTCGAATGTTTTTTTTTGGCTACTTCGACCTTCGATTCGAACTAAAAATCGTTCGACTCATCGACCATTCGATAGTCGAAGTACTGTCTCTTTAAAAAAAAAAAACTTCGACCCCCTAGTTCGCCACCTAAAAGCTACCGAAGTCAATGTTAGCCTATGGGGAAGGTCCCCATAGGGTTTGCTATCTTTTTTTAGCTCGAAGAAAAACTATTCGATCGATGGATTAAAATCCTTCGAATCGAAGGATCGTTCGATCGAACGAATTGCGGTAAATCCTTCAACTTCGATATCCGAAGGATTTCAATTCGGCAGTCGAATATCGAGGGTTAATTAACCCTCGATATTCGACCCTAAGTAAATTTGCCCCTAGGTGTGGAAATCCAAATTAAGGAAAGACCACCTATCTGGAAACCCCCAGGTCCCGGGCATTCTGGATAACAGGTCCCACACCTATACCAAATATAAACAGTCATTACCATTCAAATAAGGCTGCTTCTCTTAATTGGCCAGTAACAGCGCACAATGGAAATGGCATATGAAAGAATTGCTTGTGTGTGACGCAAAAGTGTTATTTATTTACATTGTGTGCTGCTCTCAGCTGCAGTGTCTGTAGACAGTGTTTATCAATTGTCAATGTAATACAGTCAATGTTTAGCGGAACACAGATGCATCCATTCACAGCCAGTGATGGGCGAATTTTTCCTGTTTTGATTCGCTGAAAAATTCACAAATTTCCTGAGAAATTCGCGAAACGGCGAAAAATTCATAAAACTCAACTTTTGACGCCCGCGTCAATTATGATGCTGGCATTAAAGTCAATGGGTGTCCGAATAATGTTGACGCGCGACGGTTTTGACGCGAGCGACTTTTCTGACGAGCGTCCAAAATGTTTCACTGCGGTTTTGCTAATTTATTTGCCGGCGAAACGCAGAAATTCGCCGCAAATTCACGCCTGCCGAATTTATTCGCCCATCACTATTCACAGCCTGGGTTGGAAAACCCTACAAGATGAAAGTATTATACATTAAAATGCGCTTTGAAGAAATGTTACAGAATGAATACGCAGACGTCATTTACATTTTCTGCTGTTACTGGTCTTTGAAGAGCAAATAAAATGATATAGGTGATTTATGGTTCCCCATACCAAGCACAGTCCTTTGTTTTAATTCATTTATTACAGTACTCCTGTCTACACCGAGCAGATTATTGGCTTCACAATCTTAAATGTGTCTGTTACATAATGTACCTATACTGTACCTGTACCAACTGCACTGAAAGGACAGGGGCAATGCAGAAAGCTCCAGCGCTATCTCCTCAAACGCTTGGAAGTGCTCAGTGTGTGTCTTGACTAAATACACGACTTACTAGCTCAGAAGATACTATAGTCTATGCAATGTTGTCCCAAATACAATCACAGTATTCATAGTTCATACACATAAATGACATACTCCACTGATATTACTGGCCACTAGCTATCCCCCCTTTTTTCAACATTTTTGCCTATTGTTTTAATCAGCAAATATTTAGGGGTTTTGTACTAAACAAATTTTAAAAATCTGACATGGGGCTAGACATATTGTCAGTTTCCCAGTTGCCCCCAGTCCTGTGATAAACTTCAGTCACTCTACTGCTGTACTGCAAGGAGCAGCTCAATATACAGGACTGTTATAGTGGACTGTTGACAGCACTATTCAAGGCAATAAATGTTAATAAAGAGGATCTACTGCCCCTTTAATGAGGTTTTTGCCTACAATGAGAACATTACAATTGTACAATAGGTGTGTAATCTGGGCAACTTTATTACATGATGGTTGGTGAATGTGTGGTCAGCTTTTGACTTCTCACACTACAGACTTTCATGCAAGTTAGTCTTATTAGATTTAGATCAGTCATCGGAGTTCACGGGCGCCATCTTCTTCTCTTCGGTAACCTTCATGAAGTAAGCTCTGAATCGGCGCATGTGCAGTTAGAACACCAAACCCTTCATATTAAAATCCCCTACCCTACATAGACCCTCTACCTGCTCCCCCCCAGCCTAGGTGTTACCCTACATAGGCTGGGGGGGGGGAAACAGGGAGGGGGGTCTATGTAGGGTAGGGGAGTAGGGGCTTTTAATATAAAGGGTTTGGTGTTCTAACTGCACATGCGCCGATACAGAGCTTACTTCATGAAGGTTACCGAAGAGAAGAAGATGGTGCCCGTGAACTCCGACGTGCTGAATTTGCAATGAGGGGTAAGAGTTAGGGGCATTTACCAAGGGTAACACCTAGGCTGGGGGGGGGGGTCTATATAGGGTAGGGGATTTTAAGATAAAGGGTTTGGTGTTCTAACTGCACATGTGCCGATACAGAGTTTACTTCATATAAAAGTTACCGAAGAGAAAAAGATGGCACCCGTGAACTCTGATGCACTGAATTTGCCATGAGGGATAAGTAAAGAGTAAGAGGCATTTACAGAGGGTAACACTTAGGCTGGGGGGAGCAGGGAGGGGGTCTAAGTGTTACCCTCGGTAAATGCCCCTAACTCTTTACTTACCTTTACCCCTAGTTGCAAATTCAGCGCATCGGAGTTCACGGGGGCCATTTTCGTCTTTTCGATAATCTTCAAGAAGTAAGCGACGTATCGGTGCTTGCTCAGTTGCAACAATCTGCCGTTTTTTTTAACAACTGCGCATGCTACGAAAGTCACGGAAATTGCCAAAGCGCCGGAAGACCCGAAGAGAAGAAGATGGCTATAGACCACATTGTGTAGAAAGACCCAGAACATTTTTAAAGAGTAATCAATAGTTTTTTTTTGTTTTGCATCGATCTAGTAGGATCCATTTGATTCATGAATATCTGTAGTGTGAAATAATATACCCTGAAAGCATGAATATTATGAGGGATATTAATCAAGGTCTGAATTTATAGAATTTATTTCTAATATCCAACTCCGAATTCCCGAATGGACCTTATTTATGAAGAGAGCCCGAAAAAATAGGGTTGACAAAACTCCGAAAACTTCAGAGCTTCACCCCAAAAACCCGTAATTGTTCTGAGTTTTCCCACAAAAACTACGATTTTTTTTGCGCCGAAACCCCAAGATCATCGGATATCGGTAGGGACATCAGCGCAGACACTGGGACCTTCCCCGCTGACTTATACAGCACCTCGAGAGCTTTTAGACCATCGAACTTTAATAAATGTAGAATTTTTTTATGCTCTGAAAACTAAGAATTATTCAATGTAGAATTTTTTTTTTTATATAGAGGCAATTTGTGGTAGTGCTTTTGGCAGCCTGGCTAGTAAGTATTTCTGCATGCCCTTTCCCCAGGGGAATATTTTTTCATAATAGTGTCCATTCTCCTCATTTTAAGCAATATGAAACCTCTAGATTGTAAGCTGTTATGGGCAGGTGCCTCTATTTCCTTTGGTCTGTCTGATCTTGACACAAAATTGATTTTCATTGTTCTCTATCATGTTTTGTACAGTGCTGTGAAACAAACTTGCTGCTTTATAAATAAACTGTAATAATAAGTCAATACTGGATGTAGGTTATTAAATCTTTAGAATTGGTCTTGATCTAAAGCAGTGGTCCCCAAACAGTAGCCCCTTGGATGTTGCTCCCAGTGGTCTCAAAGCAGGTGCTTATTTTTGAATTCCAGGCTTAAAAGCAAGTTTTAATTGCCTAAAATCTAAGTATAGTGCCAAGTAGAGCTTTTTTGTAGGCTGCCAGTCCACAAATGGGCTACCAAATAGCCAATCACAACCCTTATTTGGCACCACAGTAACTTTTTTCATGCTATTGTTGCTCCCCAACTCTTTTTACATTTGAATGTGGCTCACGGGTAATATGAATATACAAACTGATGACCAACTGGAAAATTTAAGTAGCGGTATATTTTTTATATTGCTTCTGTACCTGCGCAACAAAATATTTAAGAGGTGAATGTACAATTGGCTCTTACAATTTGCCTTGTTTACCCCACCCTCAGTTTTGATATAAGTGTCAGTTTTTGCCTTGAATGGTCAGATTCGGGTGGCTTGGACAGTTGTGAACAGTATCCATTACAGGGACAATATCTTAGGTTTTCTGATAATTTGTATAGAGAAATCCTCCAAACAAGATTCCCCTACATTGAGCATAATTCTACAGCAAAACGTATGGGTGTAGCAACACTATCCTTTAATCGAGTATGAGTGTTTTATTGATTTTTTACTTGCAATGTACCTCAACTTTGTTGCATTAATCTCTCAGGGAAGCTCAAGGAGTTTTGCATTTGTTAATTCTGCTGCCCAAACCTATTAATTCAGTGGAATTACACAGCAAATAGAAACAGGCTAATTTGTGAGCAACCCACCCTATCAATTCTATTCAGCAGATAGTTCCATTCATCAGGTACAATGTACTATACTTTAGTCTGTGTCTTACCCCATTACTGAAGTTTATCTGCAAAAGACAGCAATAGCTGATGGGACAGTCAGACATTAGTTGATACGGTTTCACTCCTGGAAGAAAGAAAGTTATTTTCAGCAGCAAACTTTTGTTTAAAGGGATACTGTCATGGGAAAAAAATATTTTTTCAAAAAGAATCAGTTAATAGTGCTGCTCCAGCAGAATTCTGCACTGAAATCCATTTCTCAAAAGAGCAAACAGATTTTTTTTATATTCAATTTTGAAATCTGACATGGGGCTAGACATATTGTCAATTTCCCAGCTGCCCCAAGTCATGTGACTTGTGCTCTGATAAACTTCAATCACTCTTTACTGCTGTACTTCAAGTTAGAGTGATATCACCCCCCTCCCTTTTTCCCCCAGCAGCCAAACAAAAGAACAATGGGAAGGTAACCAGATAACAGCTCCCTAACACAAGATAACAGCTGCCTGGTAGATCTAAGAACAACACTCAATAGTAAATACCCATGTCCCACTGAGACACATTCAGTTACATTGAGAAGGAAAAACAGCAGCCTGCCAGAAAGCATTTCTCTCCTAAAGTGCAGGCACAAGTCACATGACCAGGGGCAGCTGGGAAATCGACAAAATGTCTAGCCCCATGTCAGATTTCAAAATTGAATATAAAAAAATCTGTTTGCTCTTTTGAGAAATGGATTTCAGTGCAGAATTCTGCTGGAGCAGCACTATTAACTGATTCATTTTGGAAAATTTTTTTTTTCCTATGACAGTATCCCTTTAAATACACAATGCTTGGTATCACTCTGCTGTTGGCATACACACAAATATACCATTATTCATCCACAAGCAATCCATTAGGAGTACATTACCTAGGAGTACGTTGACAAAACAAAACTGAAACCGCTATTATTTTTGGGAAATAAATGTATTTACAGTATTAAAATACAAAAATTACGCCCACTGTTTTGGAACACAGGTAGGAAACTTTCTTGACCAACATCATTCAATAACTAGCTATATGTATGTGTACTGTATATATCCAGACAAAAATTTTCATGCTGGATAAAGGTTTTTTTTCCAAAATGTAGAAAATATAGCAAGAGTGCAGAAGGGAAGAGGACCGTCCTTAGGCGTCAGAAACTTTATGTGGTTTCTACCTAAACCATGCTGGGATAGGGCTGAGTACTTCTATCTTCTCTCATCAGCATATAGTAGCTGCCATGCACAAACACCAGGCCATTTTCCAGCAGACGATTGGCCAAATATGGGCCAATCATGAATGGCTGGTGAATCAGAGCTGCATGGCAGGGTGCTCTGTGCTGGCATTTCATTCTAATATTACACTCAAGGGAATAAATTAGCGTCAGTATGCTGATCACAAAGTAATTTTAAATATTTGCTTTATATATTATGTTTGCTTAGTACAAAATAGATTTTGACAACTGATTTAAAAATATAGGGCCTAACTGCATAAGCACTGCTACCATCAAGGCAGAATGAAACCCCCTCGGAAGTGGGCAGAAACAGTACTTTGATACAATCATAATGATATTAAATAAATCAATTGATTGGCTTAGGGAAAGAGGTGGTTCATCTGCGTTCAGTTCAGATTATTGATCCTCTTACTTTAGACCCTGCTTTTATTGCCCCATTAAACGTAATGCAGAGAATAAAAAGGTCAGTGTCTGTACAAATACATTCTACACCGAGCACCAAGTTCTGTAACCGAACAGGCAAATAAAAAATACAATATACATCAGTGTCTGGCAAGTCCTCCTTCCCCAACATAAGTGACTAAAATGGATTTAATGAACACTATCTTAAATCACATCTAATAGTTGGTGCTACAGGATTCCAATACAGCTATATACGATACAATTATACAAAATGTGTCAACATCTAAAAATACAACCAAAATAAAGAGAGCAAACAGAACCTATAAAGTTTTTTTTCTTGGTTTTTTTTTCTCTTTTTTTACAGGAAAATACTTTTGAAGTATGCATGTAGTACAGTAACTGTCCATTCTTTTAAAGAAAATCTACTGCAAGCAAAGTTATCAACCTCCAGAAGAAATCACGTAGCAGAAGTATATACCCAAAAAGTGTACAATATGCACACTTGAAATTACAAATAAAAAAAAAAATAAAAAATTTGAACAACTGGTGAGTGTCCATTTCTAAGTGTGGAAAGTCCAAATTGAATATGTCGGTAGAAATTCAATGCATCTTGGCGACATTGTTCTCCTGCTTGGAAAGGGGGGAGTGAAGAGGCAGGGGGGGCACTTTACAAAAACACTCATGAAAACAGGATATCAGGGCAACAGATCATCGTAAGCATTGAATCAGAAAGAGGCTTCCTTTTAATAAGTTTTCTACAGTACATTATCAAAACTGTCTCTCGGCTGAGCAGGATTCGTTTAAAATTCATGTATTCCCGGAAACCATATACAAAGGAGGCGTATTGTTTAGCATACACCAGTTACGGATGCTGCAGAGGGTCAAATGTCTTTCCATCTGTAGAGTTTCACTGGTTATTTTTGGCTTTAGCGTGTGTTAAAATGTGGGATTTCAGATTGGTCGACTGAGCAAATTTTTTATTACAGCCATCGAAAGGGCACACATAGGGCCTATCACCGGTGTGAATCCGCACATGAGTACGCAAATTGAAGTCCAATGAGAATCGCTTGCCGCAGCCTTCGAACGTGCACTGTAAGGAAACCAGAGCAAAATTAAAAGCTGTGTCTGCAATCTTACAAAGTCTTGGTATAGCAATGTATACACAAGTGCTGCCCCTGGTTGAAGAAATGAGCAATAGCACACACAGGTTATTGATACACATCAGTGGGAGCTTTGCTGAATTGTTCGAATGGAATCCATGGTGAGCAGGGGTTCAGCTGGATTTACATGAAAGATGTAAGCAGTAACAATGTAAATATATTTGTGTACACATTAAGCCATACAGCTAGAGTTTGCTAATGAAGAAAGGTGTAACATTCAGTAGGGCTCATGTAACTACGTCATTTTGATGCTAGGGCTGCAGTTGCCTGTCTGCTTGCAAAAGTTTAAAGGAGAACTAAACCTTAAAAATGAATAGACCTAAAAAAAAGACATTTTATAAAGTGAACTAATTGCACGAGGCTAAAGTTTCAGCTTGTCAATAGCAGCAATGATCCAGGACTTCAAACTTGTCACAGGGGGTCACCATCTTGGAAAGTGTCACATGTTCAGTGGGCTCTGAGCAGCTGTTGAGAAGCGAAGCTTAGGGGTCGTCACTAATTATCCAGCAGAAAATGAGGTTGGTCTGCAATATAAGCTGATGCTACAGGTTTGCCGATTATTAAATTCTGATGCTAATTGCACTGGTTTCTGTGTTGCCATGTAGTAATTATCTGTATTAATTACTAATCAGCCTTATATTGTGACATTTCTATTCTATGTGTACTGTATATTGTGAGTGGCTCCCTAAGCTCAGTAAGTGACAGCAGCACAGAGCATGTGCAGTGAATCAGCAGAAAAGAAGACTGCTAAATGGCTTTGGCTGGTACAGAAGCCCAAAACATAAGCTACAACATTTCTAGCTACTTCTTTAGTTTAACTTTCCTTGTCCTTTAAGTCGATGGCCAACTTTTGTTAGCATTTGTTCAACAAGTCCCTAATACCACAATAAGTATTATGCCAATCAGAAATCACTCGTTTCCTTTATATTTTAAAAAGAATCCGGATTCTATAAGGTCCAAGTAGAGCCAAATCTGTAGGACCTATTTAGCTGGCTCCTTTGCCAAAGGCTGGATCATAATTGGGTTCTAGGGATAGCTGTTTTAAAGGACCACAAACATGCAATACGGTCATCATTGATTATATTTTCTAACCTGCCAGATGTCATTTGTGAGGGCAACTGGAGGGCCCTATACACAGCCCAATTAAATGCTATGTCTGCAGCTTTCATGGGCCATCTATAGCCACCATAAAGAGATCCTGTCATTGAAATTTATTTTTTCTCAATAGTGCTGCTCCAGCAGAATTCTGCACTGAAATCCATCAAAAGAGCACATTATATTTTTATATTTAATTTCGAAATCTGACATAGGGCTAGACATGCTGTCAGTTTGCTAGCTGCCCACAGTCATGTGATAAACTTCAATCATTCCTTACTGCTGTACTGCAAGTTTGAGTGATATCACCCTGCTCCTTTTCAACCCCAGCAGCCTAACAGATCAATTAGAAGGTAACCAGATAGCAGCTCCCTAACACAAGATAACAGATGCCAGGTAGAACTTAGAACAGCACTCAATAGTAAAATCCAGGTCCCACTGCAACACTTGCTGGCTCAGGAATTACATTTTAAATTGTAGAGTGAATCATTTGCAGTGTAATTTAGAAATAAAAAATACATCATAAAAATCATGACAGAATCCCTTTAAGGTTGCACCAAGATAACAGATCAAGCAGACTGTCAAGTGCAGAATAAAAAGTAAATGACTGCACAACTGCCTCATTAGCCAACATGTAAACGGCACATCACAGAAGTATAATACGATCTTAATACCTGAAAGGGCTTCTCGCCAGTGTGGACCAACTGATGTCTCTTAAGTTTGGAACTTTCAACAAAGGCTTTGCCGCATTCTGCACAGACGTGTACTCGTGGACCATGTGTGTGTAAATGTTTTCTCATTGCAGAGTTATCCCTGAACATCTTTGTACACCCCTGTAGAGAAATTCCAGTTATTAATATAATAATATATAGAAAAAAATATATGATAATCACAAAATTCAATTTTAAGGATATATATTAAGTTATTTATGGCTTGTGTATTATAAATATATTAAATGTTTTCATGATGGCAAGTGAAAACTTCTTTTGCCCATGCAGAATGTCCATACCTTGTGAGGACAGGCAATAGTTCTTGGAGCGTCATCTTCTTTGATTTTTCTAGGCTTCATTCTTAAATAAAAACAAAATACATGTTCAAATTTTGCGGATGTTTTTGGGATGCATTCGATTTAAAGGACAAGGAAAGTCTAAAATAGAATAAGGCTAGAAATGCTGTATTTTGTATACTAAACATAAGCATGAACTTACTGCACCACAAGCCTAATCAAACAAATGATTTATGCTTTAAAAGTTGGCCACAGGGGGTCACCATCTTGTAACTTTGTTATACATCTTTGCAAGACTAAGACTGTGCACATGCTCAGTGTGGTCTGGGCTGCTTAGGGATCGTCATAAACAAAGCTGCTTGAACTCTGCATGGCTGGGAAGTAAGGCGGGGGCTCCCCCTGCTGTTCATAAGTATGATTGTTTCCCTGCTCAGCAGTTAGGGACCATCTGACAATTCCTATCTACAGCAGTAAATGAAGGGAGAATTTCACTGCATAGTCAGGTTTCTTATAAAAATGGTACACATTTTTTAATTAAAGTATATTGGAGATAGGTTTCTTTTTCATTAAAGAAAGTAAAAATGGGATTTTATTTTTCTTTGCCTTTCCTTGTCCTTTAGTTCAGTTTTAAGAAAGGTTTGAAGGCCTTTTTAAACATTAGAAAATACAGGGTTACTGAAAAAAATAAAGCAGAAGTCACTGACCCGATCTAAAAAACAAATGCTTTGTAAGGCTACACATGTATTGTTATTGCTACATTGTATTACTCATCTTTCTATTCAGGCCCATTCCTGTTCATATTCCAATGTCTAATGCAAATCAAATGCATGCAATCAGATTACTGAAACTGCAAACTGGAGAGTTGCTGAATTAAAACCAAAATAGTTTAAAAACAACCAAAAAATGAAAACCAATTACAAAGTGTCTCAAAATATCTTTATGCATCATACTAAAAATGTATTTAAAGTTGAACAACCACTTTAAAGGAAAACTATACCCCCAAAATGAATACTTAAGCAACAGATATCAAATTGAATGACATATTAAAGAATCTTACCAAACTGGAATATATATTTACATAAATATTGCCCTTTTACATCTCTTGCCTTGAACCACCATTTCGTGACTCTATCTGTGCTGCCTCAGAGATCACCTGACCAGAAATACTACAACACTAACTGTAACAGGAAGAAGTGAGGAAGCTAAAGACACAACTCTGTCTGTTAATTGGCTCATGTGACCTTACATGTATGGTTTGTATGTATGCACAGTGAATCTTACGATCTCAGGGGGCGGCCATTATTTTTTAAAATGGCAATTTTCTATTTATGATTACCCAATGGCACATACTACTAAAAAAGTATATTATTATTATGATGGTTCATTTACATGAAGCAGGGTTTTACACATGAGCTGTTTTACTCAGTATCTTTTACTAGAGACCTACATTGTTTGGGGGGTATAGTTTTCCTTTAATCCTCACTGGAGGCAAAACCATCCTATTGGGTTTCATTAATGCTTAAAGAGGAACTATCACAAAAATGAAAATTTAATACAAGCTTTAGCATACTGAAATAACTTTCTAAATACAATCAAATATTCTGCATTGTTTCTGAAATAATCAAGTTTATGTTCACTATCCCTCTCTCAGCATCTGTTTCTCTTCATTCTGTTTTCATGCAGCAGTTGGTTTGCGGTGTAGCAATGGTGGAAATTGAAAAAAGGCTATATGGCACAGGTTAAATAGTGGATAACAGCTATCATTATGTTCTACAGAGCTTATCTGCTGTGTAACCTGAGACTTTTCTCCTTCGAATGGCTGCCCCCATTGCTACACAGCAGCTTATTTATATAAACCAAAGTAGTGTTTCTGAAGCAAACATTAGTTTTAACAGTGCAGGGCAACAGTGCATTATATTTTTATTACTTTAAAAAAACTTTCGTTTTTTGATATTACTGTTCCTTTAACCGTCAATACACAATGCACACGCAGACACTGTACGTTAATTTTGTACAAAATACTAGTAAAATAGAAGCTACCATCGCCCTAAACAGCACGTATACCCTTTCCCTTCAAACCAGTTTCACCCCAATCTCAAAGTCTCCAGCAGGAAAATCTTCAGAGAGATGTTTTGTACGAGTAGATAAGCTTTACTTAAAGGGATACTGTCATGGAAAAACATGATTTTTCAAAATGAATCAGTTAATAGTGCTACTCCAGCAGACTTCTGCACTGAAATCCAATTCTCAAAAGAGCAAACAGATTTTTTTTATATTCAATTTTGAAATCGGACATGGGGCTAGACATATTGTCAGTTTCCCAGCTGCCCCAGTCATGTGACTTATGCCTGCACTTTAGGATGGAATTACTTTCTGGCAGGCTGTTATTTCTCCTAATAATGTAACAGAATGTATCTCCGTGGGACTTGGATTTTACTATTGAGTGTTGTTCTAAGATCTACCAGGCAGCATGTTGTGTTAGGGAACGGGTACCTTCCAATTGTTCTGTTAGGCTGCTGGGGGGGGGGGGGGGTGATATCACTCCTACTTGCAGTACAGCAGTAAAGAGTGATTGAAGTTTATCAGAGCACAAGTCACATGACTTGGGGCAGCTGGGAAATTGACAAAATGTCTAGCCCCATGTCAGATTTCAAAATTGAATATAAAAAAATCTGTTTGCTCTTTTGAAAAATGGATTTCAGAGCAGAATTCTGCTGGAGCAGCACTATTAACTGATGTGTTTTAAATTAAGTAATGTATATAGCAGTTAATATTACCACCATTCAGAAATGATCAGCATAAAAAAAAAAAGTTTGACAAATGAGAACTAAAAATCCTATACAGCTAAATAGAGGGGTGGAGTTGTGTCTCTTGTTCAAAGTTTGATAAATGTGCCTTAAAACCAACCAAGAATTTGCTATAAAAAAACATCTTAACAGGGAATTAAAGCTAGACTGGTCCCATGTTAAGAGGTCTGACAGGAGGCAGGTGAACAAATGGCCACCCAAAGATTATATTTAACTGCATAGAAATGGAGCAAAGTGAAAGGTGTATTAATTATAGAAGGGGAATTATCATACAGGGCCCCTCTTAGTTCCACTTTCCTACTAGGGATGCACCGAATCCACTTTTTTGGATTCGGCCGAACCCCCAAATCCTTTGTGAAAGAATCGGCCGAATACCGAATTGAAGAAAACATTTTTTACTTCCTTGTTTTATGGAAGAAAAAAAACATGCGATTTCCCTCCCTGACCCTAATTTACATATGCAAATTAAGATTCGATTCGGCCAGGCAGAAGGATTCGGTCGAAGCCGAATCCTGCTTAAAAAGGCCGAATCCCGAACCGAATCCTGGATTTTCTTCGTCAAATGTATCAACATTTCTTTTTCAACTTAATTGCAGATGTGTTGCTTTTCAGCCATAGCTCCAACGCTTGCTTTGTATCTTCCACACCAGTGTCTTGCTTGTTTGTTTTTCCATTAACATGGTTAGTGCATTCAGTTTCCCTAGTCATGCACTTAACAAAAACAACTCTGCTGAAGGAACAGCAACACCAACAAATAAAAGAGTTTTAAAGTAATGAAAATATCATGTACTGTCGCTCTGCACTGGTAAAACGGATGTGTTTGCTTCAGAAACACTATTATAGTTCATATTAGGGATGCCCCTTGAATACAGGATTTGGTTCGGGATTCAGCCTTTTTCAGCGAGATTTGGCTGAATCATTCTGCCCGGCTGAACCGAATGCGAATTTTCATATGCAAATTAGGGATGGGGAGGGAAAATAAGGTGACTTTTTGTTACAAAACAAGTAAAAAATGATGTTTCACCCTTCCCATCGGCAATTTGCATATGCAAATTGGGATTTGGTTTGGTATACAGCTAAATCTTTTGCGAAGGATTCGGCCGAATCCAAAATAGTGGATTCGGCGCATCCCTAGTTCATATAAACAAGCTACTGTGTAGGAATGGCGGAAATTAAAAAAACGCTATATGGCACAGGTTAAATAGTGGATAACAGATAACACCATTATGTTCTACAGCTCTTATCTGCTATCTGCTGTGTAACCTGAGCTTTTTCTCCTTTGAATGGCTGCCCCCATTGCTACAGAGCAGCTTATTTATATAAACTATAGTAGTGTTTCTGAAGCAAAAACACTAGTTTTACCAGTGCAGGGCAACACTGCATTATATTTGTATTGCTTTAAAACACAATTTTTTTCACGGTACTGTTCCTTTAATGGTGAACTGCAGCATAGTAATAAAAAAAAAAAAAAAAGCTGCAGTATCATGTGGCAAATATAGAAAAGACACCAGCAAAGGAAAATGTTACCTAAAAGGCATCAAAGGAAAGTGATGAACTGGGGTCTTGAGTTTGAACAAAGGCATCATTATGTAGAATTTTTTCCAGTTTGTATGTGGGTCACATCTTATAGTACAAGACTTTGGGCAAAATGTAGAAAATGTCGATATAATTTGATGAAAACATGGGAGAATTAGAGCAATTACCTTGCAAACTCTGCCAGCTGCTTCGGATCTGATAAATCAATGCCTGGTATTCCTCCTGGTGGCAACTTCTTTCCAGTCATGTATTCAGAATAATCAGGTGGCGAATTCTCTCCAATAATCTGTTCTTCAACTACTGTCTCATGGTCAATGTCTTTCTTATCATCTGAAAACCAAACAAAAAAAATATTTTACAGATATTATACATCATTCACATCAGTCCCTGCCCAAGTGAGCTTCCAATCTGAGATCCCTATTACACAGCTTCATACCATTGATTTTGTGGTATAGCTATGGGACCTTTTATCCAGAAGGCTTAGGACCTATGGTTTTCTGGATAACAGATCTGTCCATAATTTGAACCTTCATACCTTAACTCGACTAAAAAAAAAAAAAGGAAACAGATATACCCAGTAGGCTGGTTTTGCTTCCAATAAGCATTAATTATATCTTAGTTTGGATCATGTACTAGGTACTGTTTTATTATTACAGAGAAAATGGAATCATTTTTAAAAATTTGGATTATTTAGAATGGGATTTATGGGAGATGGCCTTTCTGGATAATCGGTTTCCGGATAACAGACCCCATAAACCCATATGACACATGGGGTGCCGACTGTTGTTGTTGCTCAGATAGAAAATAACCATGGTCAAATTCTCGCTCTCCAACAGTCGCTACTTCACATTAAACCAATGGCTGCAAAGCCCTAGGAGGCCAAGCTGAAGGCCAGTAATCGGGAGGAAGAATGCCTGTTTCCTCTATTCCTATAAAAAGGCAGATACGACACTTATCACCAATTTATTTCACCTGAGAACACAGTCAGTTGAAAACTCCTGGAGTTCTGTCTTCCTAAACTAGATCGCAATCTAATTTCAATGAATATATATCGGATACACAGCACTGCATATTCCCACGAGGCACATTTGTATTAGCAGAATGGTATTCAGTTGCAAACAGGATTTTAGCAAAACACTAAGCACCACTGAGCAACAACGACTGGAGAACAAAGACGTAGGTTAGGGGCAAAGAAGCACTTATAGTGTGTACTCAACATAAAGCTGAATATGCTGGATGATAACTCTCCCGCAGGAGAATTTCCATTATACAACACTAACAGTAAAGGGCCAGACATTCAAAGCTGAAAAAGGAGAAAGGGCACAAGATACACAGCAGATAACAGATAAGCTTTGTAATATACAATACAATTATTCAGAACTTATCTGTTATGTACTGTGTATCCTGTGCTTGAATGGCTGCCCCCATGGCTACACAGCAGCTTGTTTATATAAACTATAGTAGTACTTATTTGTTATCTGCTGTATCCTGTGCTTGAATGGATGCCCCCATGGCTACACAGCAGCTTGTTTATATAAACTATAGTAGTACTTATCTACTGTGTGTCCTGTGCTTGAATGGCTGCCCCCATGGCTACACAGCAGCTTGTTTATATAAACTATAGTAGTACTTATCTGTTATCTACGGTGTATCCTGTGCTTGAATGGCTGCCCCCATGGCTACACAGCAGCTTGTTTATATAAACTATAGTAGTACTTATCTACTGTGTGTCCTGTGCTTGAATGGCTGCCCCCATGGCTACACAGCAGCTTGTTTATATAAACTATAGTAGTACTTATCTGTTATCTACGGTGTATCCTGTGCTTGAATGGCTGCCCCCATGGCTACACAGCAGCTTGTTTATATAAACTATAGTAGTACTTATCTGTTATCTACGGTGTATCCTGTGCTTGAATGGCTGCCCCCATGGTTACACAGCAGCTTGTTTATATAAACTATAGTAGTACTTATCTGTTATCTACTGTGTAGTCTGTGCTTGAATGGCTGCCCCCCATGGCTTACACATAAGCTCGTTTATATAAACTATAGTAGTACGTATCTGTTATCTACTGTGTGTCCTGTGCTTGAATGGCTGCCCCCATGGCTACACAGCAGCTTGTTTATATAAACTATAGTAGTACTTATCTGTTAACTACTGTGTATCCTGTGCTTTAATGGCTGCCCCCATGGCTACACAGCAGCTTGTTTATATAAACTATAGTAGTGTTTCTGGAACAAACAACAGTTTTACCAGTGCAACAATACATTATTTTCATTACGTTAAAAGACTTTCATTTTTTGGTGTAACTGTTCCCTTAAAGCTAGGCAATGACAGGAGCTTTGTTTCCGGTTTCATAAAAATCTTACAGCAGGCGACACACCTTCCAAAAAATAGTATTTTCCCAATAATATCGCTACCAGTAATGTACTTGTGGCAATAAGGTTAGTGTGTGGCAAGACATTTTCAGGAAGATTTGCCTCCTGTGGTAGCAATTTATTTCAATGTAGGAGACAAAAATCACCACGTGTCATTGGCCTTACAGTTTACAAGCATGAATCAGATCAGCTGGTTAACACATCAAACGGACTATTACAGGATGCTGAATCTATGGCTCACACCACCCAATGTTGATTTGTCATTTGTCCCCATTGTAAAAAGATTAGACAATACTGACACAAGCTGCCCATACACAGGGACACTTTGTTGCCACCCTGTGAAGGATCTTATTGGCTAAGCCATTGACATTCAACCTCTGTGGTACCAAGGGTCAAACATTTTCTAGTCTATGTGGTGAATGGCCGATAATGAAAGCCAGTGTTGACTACTCCCCCCCTTTAAACAACTCCCATGTACTCCCAAGAATTTGTAATACCACTGTAACACACCATTCCTGGGATATCACTCATATGTAAAAAAAAAAACCTTATAACCTTAAATATACCATAAACATACCCTTAAATCCATATGCCACCTCCCCCCGCACATGATTAAACACCTTAGGGGCATCTAACAAAATTTCTAAATGATATACCAATATAACAACCCTACCAGGCTCATGTCTCACAGGGTACAGAGTAGGGCAGGCAGAGTATGGCACACACGGGGAGCATAGGGCAGGCAGAGTATGGCGCACACACACAGGGAGCATAGGGCAGGCAGAGTATGTCGCGCGCACACACAGGGAGCATAGGGCAGGTAGAGTATGACACACACAGGGAGCAAAGAGCAGGTAGAGCATGGCACACACAGGGAGCAAAGGGCAGGCAGAGTATGGCACACACAGGAAGCATAGGGCAGGCAGAGTATGGCGCGCGCACACACACAGGGAGCATAGGGCAGGCAGAGTATGACACACACAGGGAGCATAGGGCAGGCACACACAGGAAGCAGAGTATGGCACACACAGGAAGCAGAGTATGGCACACACAGGAAGCAGAGTATGGCACACACAGGAAGCAGAGTATGGCGCACACAGGAAGCAGAGTATGGCGCACACACACACAGAGAGCATAGGGCAGGCAGAGCAAAGGGCAGGCAGAGTATGACATACACAGGGAGCATAGGGCAGGTAGAGTATGACACACACAGGGAGCAAAGGGCAGGCAGAGTATGGCACAAACAGGGAGCAAAGGGCAGGCAGAGTATGGCGCGCACACACAGGAAGCATAGGGCAGGCAGAGTATTGCACACACACAGGGAGCATAGGGCAGGCAGAGTATGGAGCACAAACACAGGGAGCATAGGGCAGGCAGAGTATGGCACACAGGGAGAATAGGGCAGGCAGAGTATGGCACACACAGGGAGCAAAGGGCAGGTAGAGTATGACATACACAGGGAGCATAGGGCAGGTAGAGTATGACACACACAGGGAGCAAAGGGCAGGCAGAGTATGGCACACACAGAAAGCAAAGGGCAGGCAGACTATGGCACACATAGGGAGCACAGGGCAGACAGAGTATGGCACACATAGGGAGCACAGGGCAGACAGAGTATGGCACACATAGGGAGCAAAGGGCAGACAGAGTATGGCACACAGAGGGAGCATAGGGCAGGCAGAGTATGGCACACACAGGGAGCATAGGGCAGGCAGAGTATGTCACACAGAGGGAGCATAGGGCAGGCAGAGTATGGCACACAGAGGGAGCATAGGGCAGGCAGAGTATGGCACACACAGGGAGCATAGGGCAGGCCGAGTATTGCTGGAACAATCGAAAATATAACGATAAGCTTATCGGGTAATCCTAAAATAGGTCCTTTCACACGTCAAGACTTCCTATGTACAGCCTCCTTAAAGGGATACTGTCATGGGAAAACGTGTTTTTTTTCAAAATGCATTCGTTAATACTGCTGCTCCAGCAGACTTCTGCACTGAAATCCATTTTTCAAAAGAGCAAACAGATTTTTTTATATTTAATTTTGGAATCTGACATGGGGCTAGACATATTGTCAATTTCCCAGCTGCCCCCAGTCATGACTTGTGCTCTGCTAAGTTTCAGTGACTCTAGTTTTGTGCAGCTCCGAGTCCCATCATTTTCTTCCAGCCCCTCCCAACACAACAATTTCGGTGACAGTTCCCCTTTAAGCACTTGCCGGAGAACTGCAGGTTAAACATCCCAATTAAAAAATATAAGTATCCTTAGCTTACTTCACATTTATTCCAACCATACTTTGCACTGTGAACATCTGTTTAATGCTGCGATGTTGCTGGTAGGGATGCACCGAATGCACTATTTTGGATTCGGTCGAACCCTGAATCCTTCGAGAAAGATTCGGCCGCATACCGAACCCCAATGTGCTTATGCAAATTAGGGGTAGGAAGGGGGAAAACATTTTTTACTTCCTTGTTTTGTGACAAAAAGTCACACAATTTCCCTCTCCGCCCCTAATTTGCATATACAAATTAGGATTCGGTTCAGCCGGGCAGAAGGATCCGGCTGAATCCGAATCCTGCTGAAAAAAGGTTGAATCCTGGGTTCGGTGCATCCCTAGTTGCTGGAATGATCATAAATACAATGATAAGCAGACTTTTATGAGGTCATCATAAAACCAGTCCTTTCACAAAACTTCCTATGTACAGCCTCCTTAGAGGGATACTGTCATGGGAAAAAATTTTTTTTTTCAAAATTAATCAGTTAATAGTACTGCTCCAGCAGAATTCTGCACTGAATTCCATTTCTCAAAAGAGCAAACTGATTATTTTATATTCAATTTTGAAATCTGACATGGGTCTAGACATATTGTCAATTTCCCAGCTGCCCCAAGTCAGCTTCCAGAATTCTACTGGAGCAGCACTATTACCTGATTCATTTTGAAAAAAAAATTTTTTCCCATGACAGTATCCCTTTAAGGCTGAAGGCTCAGCTGCTGTCAACCTGCATATTTTTTGCATGTTGAGAGAAGCAGATACATGCAGGCTGATCGGATTCATATAAATGGAGCACATTTGCTTCTCTCTAGAACTGCTTTCTGGCAGGCTGTTGTTTCTCCTACTCAATGTAACTGAATGTGTCACAGTGGGACCTGGATTTTACTATTGAGTGCTGTTCTTATATCTACCAGGCGCTGTTATCTGGTTATTTTCTCATTGTTCTGTTAGGCTGCCGGGGAGGGAGGGGGGTGATAAAACCAATCAGCCTTTACACACACAGCGGAGCTGCCTTCTCCTGTAGCATTATTTGGGCTGACCTCAGCTGTGTGTACACGTAGGCTGGTCGGATTCATATAAATGGAGCGCATTTGCTTATCTCAGGAACTGCTTTCTGTCAGGCTGTTTCTACTAAATACGTCGCAGTGGGACCTGGATTTTACTATAAAGTGCTGTTCTTTGATCTATCAGGGAACCGGTATCTTGTAGTTTTGTGCAGCTCTGGGTCCCATCATTTTCTTCCACCCCAAACAATTTTGGTGACAGTTCCCCTTTAAGCACTAGCTGGAGAACTGTAGGTTAATTACAAAATGAAAGTATCTGTTACATGCGGGTGGCTCATTATTTGCTATAAATCATACAATATCACAGCTAGAACATCCACGCTAGGCTCTTCATTTAAGCAATTAGGAGCCAGTCGTATAATACAATAGAGATTTTTTGAACTGGTATTTATATAGTGAATAAAGTAGCCCCTCTTGTAAAATATAAGGATATTATAAGTTACAGAGGAGTTTCATGACCATATAAAAACACGAGGCCGAAGACCGAGTGTTTTTATACAGGTCATGGAACTCTGAGGGGACTTCTAATATCCTCATACAACTGGGGGTACTTTATTTATTCTAATACACAAGTTTCAGTGAGTCATGTGACAGAAATGACATCAGAACTCACCGTTTATAACTGATGACATCAGAACTCACCGTTTATATAGTGAATAAAGTACCCCCTCTTGTAAAATATAAGGATATTATAAGTTACCGAGGAGTTTCATGACCATATAAAAACACGAGGCCGAAGGCCGAGTGTTTTTATACAGGTCATGGAACTCCGAGGTAACTTATAATATCCTCATATTTCACAACTGGGGGTACTTTATTAATTATAATACACAAATTTTAGTGAGTCATGTGACAGAAATTACATCACTACTCACCGTTTATAACTGATGACATCACTACTCACCGTTTATAAGGATATAATTTACAAGATATTCATGGCTTTTGTGTATTATAAGGATATAATTTACAGGATATTCATGGCTTTTGTGTATTATATAAGAATATTATAAGTTACCGAGGAGTTTCATGACCATATAAAAACACGAGGCCGAAGGCCTTCTAATATCCTCATATTTTGCAACTGGGGGTACTTTATTAGAATACACAAAAGTGCCAGTGAGTCATGTGACAGAAATGACATCACTACTCTCAGTTTATATCTGATGACATCAGAACTCATCGTTTATAAGGATATAATTTACAGGATATTCATGGCTTTTGTGTATTATATAAGAATATTATAAGTTACCGAGGAGTTTCATGACCATATAAAAACACGAGGCCGAAGGCCTTCTAATATCCTCATATTTTGCAACTGGGGGTACTTTATTAGAATACACAAAAGTGCCAGTGAGTCATCTGACAGAAATGACATCACTACTCTCAGTTTATATCTGATGACATCAGAACTCATCGTTTATAAGGATATCATTTACAAGATATTCATGGCTTGTGTGTATTTTAAAGCACCAACCATTGATAGTCTTGTACAGTAAATATATATGTTTAAAGGCACACAGATTAATTAGCATTTTGAATGACAATTGGAATTTTAGGCGCTAATCGCTGTAGTTTAAACAGGGGGTCCCCTCGTCAGAATTAAGTGACTTTTAGAGCAGGACAAGTAACATGTGTGACCCAAAAAACACTAACTGACGCCATTGTCGCAAGTGTATGAAAACAAAGCCGAATTGTGCAGAACACGGAGCGGACTAACGGGACGTCAAGCTAAAGGGGAAGCGCGGGCAGGACAATTCACCACAGAAGCTCTAACACAGAACAAGCGGCGACGAACAAGAATCCGCAGCCCGTGAGGGATAAAATCCGCAACACTGAGCGCCCGCCCCTCCCCCACTGCCCATCAAGTGCGCCATTGCGGCCTAGTCCCCGAGCCTTCAGCAGCGCGCTCGCTCCCGCTTGGCCGCCATCTTCCCCGGCCCACACGCCATCTTTTCGGGCCGCCATACTGGCCAGTGAACATGGCGGCGCCCAGCAACATCTCAAAACATGGCTTCCTTTCAAAACAAAATAAACACCGCGGCCAGGGAGCCGCTTCCCGAGCTTTAAATTGCGGGCAGCACGGGCGCCGGAAAGCGCGGGGACACGCCCTGAGGCCTAGCCGGGCAAGAACAACGAAGAACTCACCTGAAGCCCACATAGTGACCGAGAACTCCCCCTCCAGGGTCTTGATCTGCACTTGTTTCTGCTCCCATTTCCTCCCGCTCGCCTCGGCCCCACTCAAGTAGCTTTTCTTGCTGCTCTTCTTGCCGCTCCCGCCTCCCCCTTTCTTCATGCGCCCCCCAGAGCTCTTGCCGGCCACTGTCACCAGAGTCTGCTCGATGTACTCGTCCTCTCCAGCCGGTGCAGGTACCGGGATAAGGATCTGGTCCTCGTAGCCATCGTCGGCCCTGAGATCCGAGTCATCCCCCCCGACCACCTCTTCCCGGGTCTGAACCAGGATCACCTCTTGGTGGTGGGAATGGACCCCGTCGTCGGAGTCCAAGGGCTGCAGAGCGATCATAGGCTGCTGGTGGTGCCCTGATTCGTCGTCATCGTCCTCGTCGTCCCCGACCACGGTGGTCTCAATAGTTTCCACAGGGATACATTCCACCTCAATCTCGTGCAACTCCACGATCTCCGCGGGCATCTCGGAGCCATCAGAGGCAATGTAGAGCGTGTCGCCCGATGCCATGTTCATCCCCTGCTCAGTTTCCCCTCAGTTTCTCGGCTGCTCCCCCCACCCGCACCTAAACATTAATTCCCCCCAGCCCCGGATATATATATTTTTTTTTATAACACTCTCTTTTCCTTCCTCCTTCAACACAAATACCAACTCGTCCCACCAAATCTCGTCGCCGCCGTCCGCTCCGGCATCATCTCGCGAGACTTGGCATTTCAACGGCCAGGTTGGGAGGAGGCGGCTGGCGACATCCTGGCTAGGGGCATAGAGGGGGAGTGGGCGGGGTTATCATTGCGTCGAGTGACGCGGAGACGTTGTACGCTGATCGCTAACGCGCTTGCGTCATTTCACCCTTGTTCGTGGCTTGCAGTGGTTTTGGGCCGATGGTAAGTGGATCAGGTTTTAACAGATGTTACATTCAGTGTGGCTTTTAGTTCCTGAGTAATTAGGTCTGGGCAGAAGGTCAGTCAGTATTAATAGTATAGCACCCTTCTTCACACAGGATATTTGGGATGAGGGTTGAGCTAAAAGTTCAAGGATACTGTGTGTGAGAGTTCTAGTTTAACAACGCCTTAAAGAGGTGGTTCACCTTTAACTAAATGATAGTATATTATAGAAAGGCTAATTCTAAGCAACTATTCAATTGGTCTTTTTTTATATATAGTTTTTGTATTATTTTCCTTCTTCTGACTCTTTCCAGCTTTCAAACGGGGGTCACTGACCCCATCTGTAAGGCTACACACGTGTTATTGTTACTTTTTATTACTCATCTTTATAGTCCGGCCTCTCTGCAATGCATATTCCAGTGTCTTGTTCAAATCAGTGGATGGTTGCTAGGGGAATGTGGAACGTAGCAACCAGATTGCTGATACTGGGGAGCTGCTGAATAAAAAAGCTAAATAACTCAAAAAGCCACAAATAATAAAAAATGTAAACAGGTTGCAGATTGTCTCTGAATATCATTTTCTACGTCATAGGTTCATTTAATTGCGAACATCCCCTTTAAGGGTTGTCAGGGCTGCATCCCAGATTTATGTTAATTCTTACTCACCTAAGGGGTTGTTCACCTTTAAACGAACTTTTAATATGGTGTGCAGAGTGATTTTCTGAAACTATTTGCGTATTTGTGTTTTTTTTAGTTGTTATTTCGATTTTTATTTATTCAGCCATTCTCCAGTCTGCAATTTCGTTGCTGGTTTTTAGGTTCCAAATTACCATAACAACCATACACTGTTTAGTATGAGAGTCTGGAATATGAATAGGAGAGACCTACATGGAAATATGTGTATTAAAAAGTAGCAGTAACAATAAGGGACAGATGTATCAAGGGTTGAAGTGAAAATTTGAATTTTTGAGTTTTTTTTATGGCCAAAACTGTGAAATTAGACTAGATTTTTGAGATTAGATTTTTGAGATTTATCATACACTGGCCCTTTAAAAACTCAAATTCGACTATTCGCCACCTTAAACCTACCAAATTGCTGTTTTAGCCTATGAAAGATCAGTTTGGAGTTGTTTGCACCCTTCCTGACAATTGAGGTTTTTTCAGAAAAAAAAAAACCACAAATCGAATTTGATTCAAGTTTGTGGGTCGATCCTATACACCTGAGCTTCAAAAATAAGGATTTTTTTTTAATAAATTGCAATTGTTTGAATTTTAAATAACTCCCATGAGCTCGAAATTCGACCCTTGATAAATCTGCTCCTATATGTGTAGCCTTACAGAGCATTTGTTTTTAGATGGGGTCAGTGACCCCCATGTGAAAGCTGGAAAGAGTCAGAAGAAGGCAAATAATTAAAACACTATAAAAAAAAAAGTATAATGAAGACCAATTGAAAAGCTGCTTAGAATTAGCCATTCTATAACATATTTTAACTTAAAGGTGAACTACCCCTCTAATAATGGGTACTAATTTTAAAGGGAATGTTTTTCCCAAAGACTGTCATTTAAATAAAGAACATGTTTAATTCTAAGACTCTTTCAAATGTACTATAATTAGAAAATATAATGGTTTTAACGTTACCGTTAAATGTAACTGCAGCTGACAGCAGTATCTGTTTATTCCTTTCTGATCTCTCGTCTCACTCCTGGTTCTGATTGGCTGTTGAAACAATGTAACAGACACGAGTATGAGCTCAGCTGGATTCTGCTACATTGTTCCAGGATTTGGTATTATTGGTAACAGACAGATACTGTTCAATAGCAATTACATAACTTGCAAACCAGTAAAAAGATTCAATGAATATAAATAAAATGTCAGTTTCTTTCAGCAATCTGGTTGCTATTTTCCACATTCCCCTAGCAACCATGCACTGATTTGAACAAGATGCTGGAATATGAATTGCAGAGAGGCCTGACTATAAAGATGAGTAATAAAAAGTAACAATAACACGTGTGTAGCCTTACAGAGCATTTGTTTTTTAGATGGGGTCAGTGACCCCCCCCCGTTTAAAAGCTGGAAAGAGTCAGAAGAAGGTTTTCAATTGGTTTATTATTTATTTTGTATAGTTTTATATTTATTTGCTTTTTCTTCTGACTCTTTGCAGCTTTCAAATGGGCGTCGCTGACTCCCTTCTAAAAAACAAATGATCTGTAAGGTTACAACTGTATTGTTATTGCTACTTGATATTCCTCATCTTTCTATTCATCCACTCTCCTATTCATATTCCAGTCTCTTATTTAAATCAATGCATGGTTGCTAGGGGAATTTGCACCCTAGCAACCAGATTGCTTTAAATGCAAGTTGAAGAACTGCTGAATAAAAAGCTAAATAACTCAAAAACCTTAAATAATAAAAAATTAAAACCAACTGCATATTGTCTTGGGAATATCACTATCTACAGCATACTAAAAGTTATTTCAAAGGTGAAGAACCCCTTTAAATTAAGTAAATACTGTTAACAATAAAGTAACAATTTTCTCAACCTAATAAAGTTTACTGTCTTCCTCAAGGGGGGGGGATGCTCTGTATTTGTGTTTCGGTTTGAAGTAGCAATGATGGCAGGTGTTGAGAGATCTATGGGGAACATATTTTGTTGAACCTTATGGGGCAAAGGCATTAGCAATCATCACCCTCTGCCACTTGTAAGGGGGTTGGTTGGATTATGTGTTTACAGGGTCCAGTGGTATTATCAAATCTAAGGGGCAGATTTATCAAGGGTCAAACATTTGAAATTTTAATTTTCGAGTTTTTTATGGTCAAAAGTCGACTAGGGAGTTATTTAAATTCGATTTTGAGTTTTTAAAAAAATTAGATTTTTCGAGATTTATCATACTCTGGCCCTTTAAGAACTCACATTTGACTATTCTCCACCTAAAACTTGCCAAATTGCAGTTTAAGTCAATGGGAGAGGTCCAGGAATCAATCTGCAGTCTTCCTGACATTACTCAGATCTAGTTTTTAAAATTGGATTCAAATTTGATTTGAGTTTTCGGGTCAATTCCATTCATCCGAGTTTAAAAATTTCAATATTTTTTTTTAAAATACATTTCGAATTTATTGGAGTTTAGGAGAGTTTTTAAAAATTCACATTCAAAATCAAAATTTGACCTTTGATAAATGTGCCTCCCCAAGTCAGCTTATTTTTTTTTGACACTGGTTTCCAGAAATTTTGGATAACACGATAGTCCCAAACTAAATGTATATAGTTATCAGGTGAGTAATTGCATTTAGGGCATATGTCTGGTATATTCAGGTTCATCAAATGCAGTCTAGGGGGGTAAGTTAGGATCTGTGTAGGTATCTGTTTTTAAAACTAATAAATATTCGACTATGAGCTTTCAGGATATCAGTCCACATTTCAGGGGTAAGATGTGATAAATCCTGGATCCACTTTTCACATAGTTTTAGGAATACCTGGTCCCCAGGTTTGATTAGGAGAGAATAAAACTGGGAAACTGGGTTTGGCAGATCTGGAGTAAATATCATTTTCTCCAAACTGCAGGGAGTACTATCAGTTATATTTCCAAATTGAGCTTTCAGGGCATTCCTGAGTTGGATATAGTGGAAGAACATCTTGTTGGGTAGGTTATATTTAGCTTTCAGGACATCAAAAGATATTAGTTCCCCCCTTTTCTTTTTTATGACCCAGGTACTTGATGTTATAGTGAGCCCATAGCTAAGGGTTAGGGATGGATAACTGGTGGTAGAGCTGAGGATTGTGCCATAGTGGGGTCCAGATGGAATCATGGTAGTCACCTCTAGGCAATTGTAGTAGGGCTGCCTTCCTAATTTCTACTGCTGCTTTTGTTAGTGGGAATAGAATAGTTTGTAATTTAGTTCCTCAGTAAAGTAATTTTCTAAGGGCTTCGTAAGAGCCTACAGCTTTAATAGTAGTGGCAGTATTTTGAGGTGAAGGGGTAGCCCACCACCAAGTATTTACAAGCTTTGTAGCTAAGTATTAATAAAATGTATTAGGGGCTGCTAAACCTCCCATATCAGAGGGGTGTTGTAAAATAGAGAGAGCCGTCCAGAGCTGTAAGGGGGCCCAATACAACGTGGAGAGCATAGATTTCAGTTTGTGAAAATAGTTAGGATAAGGATGGTTGGTGGAACAGGTGAATTTGGGGAGTAAGATCATTTTAAAATGTTTTTTTCCACCCAAGTAGTGTAAGTGGAAGGGTGGTCCATGCCTTGGTTTTAGTTTCTAATATTTCCCATATCCTTAGTAGTCTAGATCATTTTCTACCAAACCTTAAGTTGGGACAATGAGGTTGTAGCTATCCTTCTGGAAAAAAAAACAACTTTGCAGGTTTTAGTTGGCACAAATATATGTCAGAAGACTGAGCTTGTTCTAACAAAGTTTACACTTTATTATTTGTAAACTTTTTTATGACTTTTTTCGGGTATTGCCTGAAAACTACAAGTTCATTGGATTATTGAACGAAACCCACAGCAAACCAGGGTATCTTCCAATTGTCAATGGGACATCTGCTATTGACTTCTACATGAACTCGGCAGGTCTGACTTTTTTTTTTTTAACTCTTTATTTAACATAGAGTTTTCATTTTCATCTTTACAACATCTATGCAATGACATTATATACATCAAATCAGCATATAATTTCACATTATACAGAAAAATAAAGGAACATGGCATCTGTAATAGAGAAAGTGGTCATATGCATCCTAGGTTTACCTATTCCCAAAAAGGGGAAAGCCGTCGCAAACAGTGTCAGCGTTCCGTAGATGTATGCAGAGAGGAAAAGGAGAACAGAAACAGTAGGTGGAGGAGAAGAGAGAGCAGGAGAAGAAAAAGAGAAGGAAAACAAAGGAACATTTTAAAGGCATCAAAACTGTCCGAGCTCGGGGGTGATTTGAAAAAATAAAAGGTTCCCTACACGGGAGCAAGTTATCATGTCGTCAGGGGGTGTAAAGTGTCCCAAGGAGACCAAACTTTCTTGTAGTTTGATAAACCGGAGTTATGCAGGGCAGCCATATATTCTTTCAGCAATCTGGTTGCTATTTTCCACATTCCCCTAGCAACCATGCACTGATTTGAACAAGACGCTGGAATATGAATTGCAGAGAGGCCTGACTATAAAGATGAGTAAAAAAAATGCAGGGCAGCCATATATTCCATTCTTCGTATGTCCTGGATAGCTGTTTTTAGTTCGGTTGCTGTGGGGGGTTGTGGTTTCTTCCAGTTGTGGGCTATTACCCGTCTAGAAGCAGTTAAAATCAAATTGGCCAATTTTTGGCTGTGCTTCTTAAGCCCTGGGCAGGTCTGACTTTTAACACCTTTGGAGTTTAATAAATTAATTTTAAAATTAAAGTTTTTTTTTTTTTCTACATAAAATGGTGTAGCAAAAATCAGACTTTAATAAATAACCCCCTAACAGTTGTTGCATGGTGGGTTGGTGGAGAGTAGCAGTAAAAAAAAAAAAAAGAAATACTGTATCTGTTCCATAATATGTCTTTTGTACTCATCACTCACTCTCTGGCTCTAGGAACACAGATGTATGTATATATACGGTATATATAATTTTTTTTACTCCTATAGAACCAATGCAGATTAGAATAAATACAATAATAAAATGTAAATAATACAAACCATGTGATGTTGCTCCCAGTGGCCTCAATGAAGATGCTCATTTTTTTCTGACTTAGAGCCTTGTTTTGGAGCCATAATAACTATGTATATTGTGAATCAGAACCTTATATAAACTGCCAGTCTACATGTGGCTACCAAATAACCAATTAGCCCTTAATGGTCACCTCCTAGGACCTTTTTCATGCTTGTGTTGCTCCCCAACTTTTCTTGTTTTTTTTTCCCAAAATGTTTATATTTTTTAATGTTTTACAAATGAAATATGTAGCAAATAAAATAACACAAATGTCAAGTACAAATCAAGTTTTGAAGAAGAAAATTGGTGACTAACATATTTAGATCCTTCCCAAGTGACCATCACGACAGTTCAGGTGTAACTCTATCTTTTGAGAACAGAAACAATTTTGTCAGTTTACTTCATGTCGGTAGTGAAGCAAGTAACTAGTGTTTAATAGTTACAGTAAAGGACTTGTAAACAGTCTGTTGAGGTAATGACTCCTGGGGGTTCCACTGTGGTTCGTTGTTACGAATTTTCTGCACTCGTAAATAGTTGTTCCGCTGTCAATTCCTCTTAATAATTCTGTTTCATACCAAGTGTTGTGGTGGAAAGTTTGTGTAGTTAGCAGTTTGGTAGCTGGTGGTAGAGTATTTATGTAGGTTAGCCAGGTGTCGAAAAATGTTTGTATTTTTTTCTTTATTTGTCATTGGGTTGCAATACTTTCATTATATGTTAACCTATGGTGGGAGTTGTAGGCCAGTAACATCTAGGTACCCAAGGTTAAAGAGGTTTCCAAGATAAAATGTAGGGGATGGTGATCCCAGGAAATATTCAGCTGATATCTGTTAGTATGATTCCAAAGATAAAAGCAGTAAAACCCCTCTCTACCCATGATTAACTAGTTATTGAATGGATAATTTTTAAATTAAATTAAAGTGCGCAGTGCTAAGGACTCAAAAGAAAATGAAAATAACAATCAATTCCGTGCCGACAATTAATCAACTCAATTAATAAATACCAATTCTTGAAATGATATCCCAATTATTCAGATTAAAACTTTAAAATAAAGTGCTTGTGCTATAATTATTTGTGTCCACTCACTGCTTGAGTAACCTTGATTAATTGGTAGACAAGGTTACCTTGTGAAAGTGCTAGTGTGCAATAAATATAATGTTAAAAATGTTAATAATTAATTATCTCAATTCAGACAACCAGCATTTAAGAATTCCTAGATTGGAAAATGGAAAATAGTTGTAGAGGTGGAATTGTCCCAAGAAACTTCTATTAGTGGTTTGTACTAAGCCCTGGGACACTACACGAAGGAGAAGGCAGGGCACTGGGGACTGTGGTCTCAAAATTGCCTTGCTTGTTCAATAGAGAATCTAAGGGACAGATTTACTAAAGGACGAAAAGTGACTAACCCTGGTGAAGATTCACCAATGTGACAGTTTTCAGGGACTTCACCGTTTTACTAACGGGCGCAGGTGTCACTTCGCTAGTGAAGGAGATAGACACTAGCAGTGATTCGCACTCTATCGCCAGGCAAATTTTCGCTCTGGCGAAATGGACGTTACTCCGCAAATTCACTAAGATGCAGGTTTTACTGAACGTTACCTCTTTCGCCAGACTTACCTTCGCCAGCTCAGACCAGGCAAAGTGCACTGGAGTGTATAGATCTTCCTCAATCTTCTGTTACTTACATCATATTTTTTAGTGGAAAAAGCTTCTAAGTCCAAAAAACGCCGACCTCTCTTCCTTTTTTCAGAGTGATAGCCTGCAAAAGTACTTAAAAATTTTTTTTGGGTACCCGGGTCCCCTGTACATTTTCTAACATATGGAACATAAACTATACAGTGGGCTCATGTGTGGGGCGTTATAACAACTCTATTGTCTTTATTAAGGTTCCCTGGACTTGTGTAATGTAATGTATTTGCTGCAACATTGATGTCCATTCAACTTTAAATTTCCCACCATATGCAAATTAGCCTGAGCAAAGACCTCTAACGAACTTGTGCTAGGCAGAATTGAACGCTAGTGCGCCTTCGCTTTCATTTGCATTGCCTAAGTAATGATAGCGAAAATTCTCCAGCTTTGTCTGTCTGGACGCAACTTTGCATTTCAGTAAATTAGCGTTGTCTGAGCAAATTTTCGCCTGGCGAAGTGTTGCATTGGCTGCGAAGCCGTCGCCGGCGAATTTTCGCAGCTTAGTTAATCTACCCCTTAATGACCTATAAAACCACAAATCCCCAAGCCTTTGGAGTGAAAGGAGAATCAAGGGGAGTAAACGCGGTTGCTGCAGGTTAGTTTCTGGCTCCAGTTCCTATAAAATGAAAGATCTCGTGATCGATTAAATTCAAAGTTAAAAGAGCTTAAAATAACAAAGGCTCGCGTTTCGCTGAACGCTTTTTCAAGGCAAAATATATATATCTGTTAGTATATGATTGGAATCTGTTTCTTCTTATTGCTGCATAGTAAGAACAAGCAAGAAGTAACAAACTGGGTCTTGTTTGAACAATAAACAGTTTATTACCAATATGATTACATCTACAGGTGTGCACCAACGTACCATTTTAATATTGTGATGAAGTGGAGATTTGTGTTGTCCCCTAACAACATGTCTCTGGTTTTCGTGTGATTCTGCATTTTAATTTTGGTTGGCAAAAGGGTCGTAACACTGCAGACTATATCCGTACACTTACTCTGAAGTCATCCTATAAAAGTAAATGGTTCACGTCGTTTTTTCCTTCAATCTACTACTACATGAAAAAATGATACATTTAAATAAGCAGCTATATGATCATACAAATTAAAAAATAAACGGGATGTGCGACGTCAGATGAAACCGGAGAAAAAATCCAGAAGTCATTTTATTTTAAGACTTTTGAGTAAAGTAAATCCAAAGGCAAGTGCTGAGTCTGCTAATAAAAAGGGAGTGGGAACAGTGCAGGGATCTTCAGTGTCAATTCAACACTCCGGATGAATCTGTTTGTGGAATTTATTGAACATTCCCAGACTGCAGTGTTATCTGTCATTATGTTGTACTGATTCTGCTCAGTTCCTGCCTGATAGCTGCAAGAAAACAAATGCATTATGAAGGCATAACACCATCCAGTCTCCAGCTTTTCTCTAGTAGTATGAATTATTCAGAAACTGTTTATTGCAGAAATAGACATATCTGACCTTGTTCTGTATCTCTTGGTATTTTGAGAAAAAATGCCGTAAAGTCAAATTAATTAGACAAGAATGCTAACAGTATTTAATCGGAAAAACCACGTCAGTCATTAAAAAATCTAGAGGCACCCAAACAACAGAAGCAATGTAGCAGAGGACAGATATGGTGGAGAATCCTTGAGCTAAATTGTTTACAACCAGAGAATAGAAAGGGGTGCAATAATAACTTTAAACCCATTTCAATTAATCTAAGTTGCATAATGAAAAAAATTGTAAATCTAAGCAAAGGTTTTTTTTTGGCTAAAAAGTTGCTTTAAAGAACATTATTGCGTCTGTCTTTTCACATACTTCAGAACTGCTTTGTTTTTAAATGTACTGCAAATTCATGAGAGGCAGGTGTGAGCCACAATGTTTTTTTGCATTTGAACTCAGACTGTTTGAAATACAGTACTCTAACCAATCTCTGTCCTCAGCATGCTTCCCATACCTGCACATGCAACAAATTAAAGAGTTTAAAGGGACCCTGTCATCGGAAAACATGTTTTTCTCAAAACGCATCAGTTAATAGTGCTACTGCAGCAGAATTCTGCACTGAAATCCATTTCTCAAAAGAGCAAACAGATTTTTTTATATTCAATTTTGAAATCTGACATGGGGCTAGACATTTTGTCAATTTCCCAGCTGTCCCTGGTCATGTGACTTGTGCCTGCACTTTAGGAGAGAAATGCTTTCTGGCAGGCTGCTGTTTTTCCTTCTTAATGTAACTGAATGTGTCTCAGTGAGACATGGGTTTTTACTATTGAGTGTTGTTCTTAGATCTACCAGGCAGCTGTTATCTTGTGTTAGGGAGCTGTTATCTGGTTACCTTCCCATTGTTCTTTTGTTTGGCTGCTGGGGGGGAGGGGGTGATATCCCTCCAACTTGCAGTACAGCAGTAAAGAGTGATTGAAGTTTATCAGAGCACAAGTCACATGACTTGGGGCAGCTGGGAAATTGACAAGATGTCTAGCCCCGTGTCAGATTTCAAAATTGAATATAAAAAAATCTGTTTGCTCTTTTGAGAAATGGATTTCAGTGCAGAATTCTGCTGGAGCAGCACTATTAACTGATTCATTTTGACAGTATCCCTTTAAGGTTAGAAAAAACCTTTGCAGTACCGACACTTTGGGAGGGGGGTATTTACTAAACTTATTCTTTTCTTACTATAATAAAAAAAATTCAAACAAACTCTGAAACCTGAATCCCCTTAATTTACCAATAAATTGATAGAAAACGTTGGTCAGAGAAAAAGTCGCGTCAAAATCGAATCATGTGACTTTTTAATTGTTGCCCAGAAAACTTGACTTTATCGAATTGTCGCCTCAACAACTTGAATTTATCAGATGATCGAAAGAAAACCAGCATTAACAGCCAAATCTATCGAGAATCACAAAGGCACAAAACATGTTCTAATGGTTAAATGTTCCATCGACTTTTTAGCAGCTTTGGAGCATCATAAATCTCGAAAACTTTTTTTTCCTATAAAAATTTGAGTTTTTCCCATTAAAAAAACTCTACCAGAAAAATTCAAGGCCTAATAAATAGGACCCTTAGGGGCAGCTTTAACAAGGGTCAAATTTCGAGTTCTTGGGACTTTGTAAAAACTCCCATGAACTTGAAATTTCAAAAAGAATTAGAATTTTTCAAATTCAGGTGAATGGAATCGACACGCAAACTCGAAATCGAATTCGATTGGAGCTTTTGCACCAAAAAAAACCACGATTTTCAGGACGTCTCCAAACAACTCCAGGACGTTCCCCATAGGTTAAAACAGCAGTTTACAAGGTTTATGGTGGCGAATAGTCGAATTCCTGTCAAGAAAGCATGCATCATGTAAAAATACACAGGGCTGCATTTTTCGAGTGCTTCACACCTATTACTTAATGATTCACATTTACCTTGAATGGGGGAGGGGCTGTCCCCTCAAATTAAGGAACAAAAAATATCCATGGCCCAACACAGGGTGTAATATGTGCAAATATGGGATGAACTCATGCATGCGCTGCGTTTTCATCCGACAGTCGGATAAATGTAGTTCTTACATGCGATTCTCCTTCACTTCCTGTTTCTTCACAGCCTCCGGCATATCGCATGCGTTTCGCCGTGTCGGCACCAAACGCATCGAGGAGTTCCTCCCTAAATTGTGAACTTCAGTTTCAGTTGCATCATTTCTAAGATCTTACTGGTTGCTCTGATTTATTAGACTCAATAAACAATTGTGAAGCCCATTACATTCTTTCTATATGTTTTAGTTCAGTAATGACATATTCCCAAGCAACTGCATCAAGGACTTCATTTTCTTACCATCAATGATCTCTTCTTTGACCTTGTGCAACTCTCTGACAACTTCCTCTAGAATTTCCTTAGGGATCAAATACAAAGAGCCATTAATATAGTTATAGTCCCTTCCCGTACTGATTTTCTTTCATATCAAAATACAAGAAATGTTCAAACTAGAGGAAAGGCTCAAATTTGTTAAAGGGGTTGTTCACCTTCAAACCCTTTTTCCCGTTCAGATGGTTTCAGATTGGTCACCAGAAATAAAGACCTTTTCCAATTACTTTATATTTGTGACTGTTTTTCTAATATTGAAGTGTAAAGTTTCATTTTTCACTTTCTAAAGCAGCTCTGGGAGGAGGTCGCTGACTCTTTAATTGTACTAAACTGATACATTTAGATGATACAAGTTTTCAAGTCGATCTGCTGAGCAGAATCCCTGAGGGCATGTAAAGTCTAAAATAGAATAAGGCTAGAAATGCTGTATTTTGTATACTAAACATGAACTTACTGCACCACAAGCCTAATCAAACAAATGATTTATGCTTTCAAAGTTGGCCACAGGGGGGTCACCATCTTGTAACTTTGTTAAACATCTTTGCAAGACTAAGACTGTGCACATGCTCAGTGTGGTCTGAGCTGCTTAGGGATCGTCATAAACAAAGCTGCTTGAGTTCTGCATGGCTGGGAAGTAAGGCGGGGGCTCCCCCTGCTGTTCATAAGTATGATTGTTTCCCTGCTCAGCAGTTAGGGACCATCTGACAATTACTATCCACAGCAGTAAATGAAGGGAGAATTTCACTGCATACAGTCAGGTTTCTTATAAAAACGGTACACATCTTTTAATTAAAGTATATTGGAGATAGGTTTCTTTTTAATTAAAGAAAGTAAAAATGGGATTTTATTTTTTTGCCTTTACATGCAGAGACACGCATTGAGATTCGGGGAGATTTAGTCGCCTGGCGACAAATTGCCTCTTCTTTGTGCGACTAATCTCCCCAAACTGCCTTCCCACTGGCTAGAATCTAAATTGCAGGCGGAATGGCACTCGGATTGCATCATTTTCCAAAGTCGCCCGAAGTTGAATCACAAGGAAACTTCGGGCGACTTTGGAAAACGCAGTGCTCCGGGTGCCATCCCACCGGCAATTTAGATTCTAGTCAGCGGGAAGGCAGTTTGGGGAGATTATTCACACGAAAAATAGGCGATTTGTCGCCGGGCGACTAATCTCCCCGAATCTCCACATGTGTCTCTGCCCTTAAAGCAGCTGTTAAAATTGATACAATAGTTGCTAATATTCCAGAGATACTGCTGAGAAATGGATCAACTAAATGTATCAACTAAATGTAGCAAATAGTGATGGGCTACTTTGTGAAACGTCAATGGACGTCCGTTTAATTGGTTTATGGTGAACAATCTGAAATCAACTAAACTGAAAAAAGTATTTGGAAGGTGAACAACCCCTTTAAGGTGTTTCAACAATTAACGTTAAATCCATTTCAATTAGTCTAAGTTGCATAATGAAAGAATATGTAAATCTAAGCAGAGGTTTTTTTTTTGGCTAAACATTTGCTTTAAATAATATTGTGTCTGTCTTTTCACATACTTCAGAACTGCTCTGTTTTTAAATGTACTGCAAATTCACGATCGGCAGGTGCAAGCTGCACTTTTTTTGCACTTCTTTGCACTTGAAATCAGACTGCTTGAAATACAGTACTTTAACCAATTTATTTAAAAATGTATTGTGTTGCATGCTGCATGCAGATCTGATTAGATTTGAGTGCAGTACTGGATTCTTTTAGTATCATGGATGAAACACACTCGCTCACAATGCACCATGCAGCCAATTTTTAGATGACAGAATTAGGGATGCATGGAATCCATGATTCGGTTCGGGATTTGGCCAGGATTCGGCCTAATTCAGCAGGATTCGGATTCAGACGAATCCTTCTGCCTGGCCGAACCAAATCCGAATTTGCATATGCAAATAAGGGGTGGGGAGTGAAATCGCGTGACTTTTTGTCACAAAACAAGGTAGTAAAGAATGTTTTCCCCTTCCCATCCCTAATTTGCATATGCAAATTCAGTTCGGTAATCGGCCAAATCTTTCGTAAAGGATCCGGGGGTTCGGCCGAATCCAGAATAGTGGATTCGGTGCATACCTAGACAGAATTCTCTCTTTAATTCTTCAGTTGTTTTTTTCTTTACATTTTAATAGATCGATATGGCTGAAGCTACAGATATTTCCAGCCCAGGCCACCACATTTCTGCAACAAATCACTTATCAAAAGTAATATATTCCTTAAATGAACAAAACGTGCATCATAAAAATAGGATAAAAGTAACTTCTTACTTGCTTCATTCGGTCGAAATCGAAGGCATCTGAAGATACATCATTACTGCTGCTCACTAGTTTCATCCTATTGAGAGTGGGGTAAGGTGAATGAGAAAATAAAACGGAACACCACCAGCAGTTGGGGTAAATAATATTGCTTGGACTTATTATAACATCCAGTTTTCTGGCAGCATAAATTGTAACAATTCACTCTTGTTCCTCGTATATATCTGCCAATAGATGATGGTTCAGCGTTGTATGATACACTGTACCACAAAAGGAAATGTCTTATTTTGCCTGTGTCTATTAGTGATTTGCGGGTCGGGTAAAACTCGACCCGCGCCCAACCCTAACCTGCCCGAGCTTGACTTCCAGCTTCCATTTATAGACCCGCCCCGCCGATGACATCACAAAAGGGGCGGGGTGATCAGGTGCGCATCTATAAAAAAAGGAGCTGGAAGTCGAAGCCGGCAGTGCAAAGTACAGTCCTGCGCAGATCCATTTTTTTGAACCCGTATCCGACCCGTACCCACAACCTGCAATCTGCAACCCGGACCTGCAACTCGCATTCTTACCCGCTTGTATCCGCTACCTGACCCAACCCGCAAGTACCTTATCCGCAACCCGCTGACCATCAAGAATCAGGAAGTGCTGTCATTTTAAACCGGAAGTGACCTCATCGGAAGTAGGCGTGATCAGAAAAAAAGGAGTAAAAATCCCTATTGAGAAGACCCGTGGCCCGACCGTGGGCCACGGAAGTCAAGCTCATGCAGGTTAGGGTTGGGTGCGGGTCGAGTTTTACCCGACCCGCAAATCACTAATAGACACAGGCAAAATAAGACATTTCCTTTTGTGGTTCAGTGTATCATACAACGCTGAACCATCATCTATTGGCAGATATATACAAGGAACAAGAGTGAATTGTTACAAGTTATGAACTGCCGACCTGCGTCTATACCCGCACTTCTAACCGCAACCCGCAGGGTACCACAGGTTTTTGCAGGTACCCGACCAGCTGCTGGACTCTAGTGCAAGATGGTGGGTGGAGAGAACAGGAAGAAGAGCTCAACCTGGACCCGCCCACCACCCGCAAAAGGTGGTGAGAGGTCGGCCGAACCCGTGGGTCCCGCTGGTATCGAGCCGGCCCGCGCATCACTAGTATTTTCTCCGAAAAAAACTCGAATGTCAGGAAGACAGCAAACAACTCCAAATTGATCCCAGGACATCTTCCATTGACTAAAACAACAATTCGCCTGGTTTTAAGTGCAGAATAGTCGAATTCGAGTTCTTAAATCTAATTTGAATTTTTCTAAAAAATCTAAATTTTAACAATTCCCTAGCCGGATTTGACAGTTTTGGCCATATAAAAAATTCGAATTTTCACTTCAATCCTTGGTAAATCTGCCCCAAGTTGTAATTCAGCCACTTGATGGAAGAGAATATTAACAGCTACACAGATGCTGCTTTTAATAGCTGTAACATTTGCAAATAATATAAAAACCACTGCAAATGTATATTGGAAAGTTGTGTACAATTATATTTTGCTTTCATTAGTCAAAATTGTATTTGTATTCATTTCCCCCAAGCCAAAAAAAATCTTTATTTCCTTAACCAAAAGTTACAATGTGAAAATGTGTCACAACATATGTTAATAACATGCACGTTTTCATCCGTAATACAGCACAAAAGAGGCTGTCTACCAATGTCAACATATAAATAAAGGAGATGATTGGTTATTGATATACAATATCAGCTGAATAATACCATGTATTTATACTGATTCACAATCTTTAATCTCTTACTATTTAATACAAGGGTTGCCACCTTTCCTGGAAAAAAAATTCCAGCTTTTCTATATTTTTGTCTTTTTTCCCTATTAATAACATTGGCACTAAACATAATTTTTACCAGCCAGACTGGTAAATATCGACCAGGTGACAGCGGCATAACGAAAAACTGGACCACACAATAAATGTTTTTTAGGGCTCCCAAATAACAAAAGTTGATCTGCTTCAGAAACCTATAGTGAAATTGTTCCTCACTGGATATGTGATGGTGCCGGTCAGCAGCACCTACTTCTACTATTGTTACATCCTTGAATGATGTTCATAGTGCACGTCGTCCTTTAAGCTTCTTTTGGGCAAAATAATGATTTTAGATAGAATTTTTTTAGAGATCAAATCAACTGTGTACCCCTTCAACTAAACTTCTCCATTGGCCTCAACCATGCTTCTGCATGGTACCCAGATAATGTTTTTTCTCAGTGATTATGTAAAAGTGTTTTGTAAATCACTGCCCAAAGCAGTGGTGTACCGAGATATTACACTACAGCAAATAATTTTTCAGGCCCCCAATATTTATTCGAATTGTATATGAATTAGGGCCTCACGGGCCCCTATACCTTCTGGGCCCCCCTGCAGCCGCATGGTCTGCATCCTCTGTAGTTACACCCCTGGTCCAAAGCCAGCCCCTCCAGAGTTCCATGAGAGCCAAAGGGGTTGAGCTGGTTAATGAATTTAAAGGAATTGTCCAGTATAAAAATTAAAACTAGATAAATGCATAGGGTGTGCAAAATAAAAAAATTCTAATATAGTTAGCCAAAAATGTAATGTATAAAGGCTGGAGTGACTGGATGTCTAGACAGTAACCATTTAGAGACTTGAGGGGAGGCCACATGGGTCATATCTGTTGCTTTTGAATCTGAGCTGAATGCTGAGGATCAATTGCAAAATCACCGAAAAGTTGTGGCCCCCCTTCAAGTCACTGACTAACTCAGAGTTAGAGAGCTGAAAACAGACTGTTCTGTTACACATCCAGTCACTCCAGCCTTTATACATTACATTTTTGCCTAACTAACTGTATTAGAAACATGTTTTATTTTGCACAGCCGATCTATTTAGCCAGTTTTTATTTTCACACTGAATTGTTCCTTTAAAGGGTTCAGGAAGTGCAAACCATACAGCAGAACCAATGGACCAGGCCCCTTGACGCCCAGGCATCTACTTTGAGATAAGTGTGCCATGTTTTGGGCAAACACCTCTTACTGAGCAAGTCAGATCAATGAAGAAGACTCGACTATGCCATAATCATCACTGAGGAAGGGTCATTTGGGTCCTGAAACGTTTTAATTGGGTGTGCAGTGACTGAAGCACCTTGCAATAAAAGTTGGGAATACCCCGTTTGAAGCACAATAAGGTACTGGTGTTCTATTTTTGTTTGAAAGTATATTAAGGCCAGTATTGGTACCTGCACCTCTGCATGATATATATAGTCTTCAATCTAATATGACATAAACCTGTTTGTGTAGAGAGATAGCCTCATGGTTTTTGACTATCTTTATGGTTTCTGTGAGGAAATTAAATGTCTCAGTTATGCACCTTAAGAACATTAAATTCTGTATTATTACATTTGCCGTGACATAAAGCTGTAAATATTGCATTTGGAAACATTTGACGAACAATATGGGGAACTACAAAGTGAAACAACTGAACATGCTGCAAACAAAGAGCAACACCAATACGACACTTTACAAGGACAGACAAGAATTTGCACGGGACAATGTGAAACATAGATCTGCACTTTGGCGCGGTACCTAGAGGGTGGTTGAGATTGTATGGGACTCTTAGCTTCTGGACTCTTCACCACTGGTGGGGTTCTATGGCAATGGAATGAGATAGCACATGAATTTAGCTCTCTACAGACTAATGTCATGCATTAACAATATACAGTAGATGATGATCCCACTTACCTAGAGAGTAATGAGGGTACAGGCTTTTCAACTGAATTACTTCTTTCCCAAGGTTTTTTACCCAAGTCTGTAACATGATCATATTAACTATTAACATGTAAACAAGTTATGGAATAAAGCACAAGGTATACAAGGCGGTATTCTTATAGTTGGGCTGGTCATTGGTCATGAATACTTAGTAAGGTACCGGGAGTTTCATCAGTTTTCTCCCCAGACTGTTGGGCACATCTCCTGGCTATTTTCCCCCACTGCCTGGCTCTGCTCAGAAGGACTGTGCCTTGTGTTTACCGAATCGCACAGTCTTATCAGTCCTTAAAGTGGACCTGTCACCCAGACATAAAAAGCTATATAATAAAAGTCATTTTCAAATTAAACATGAAATCCAATTTCTATTTTTTATTAAAGCTTTCCTAGCTGTTGTAAGCTCATTTCAAATCTCAGCTGTCAATCAAATATTGTCTGCCCCTCCTCTATGCCTTAGGCCAGGGTTCCCCAACCTTTTTTACGCATGAGCCACACTCAAGTATAAAATATTGTTGGAGAGCTACACAAGCATGCAAAAAGTTTCTGGGGCTTCCAAATAAGGGCTGTTATTGGGTATTGGTAGCCGCTATGTGGAGTTGCAGCCAACAGGAGGCTCTGTTTTGCAATATACATTTTTTTTATGCAACTAAAGCTTGGCATAGAGGCGGGGCAGACAATTACTTTAATTTTCCATTCAGCACTTCTTAGATGTCACTGCTCTCTCCAAATTCCCCCGTTCTCTTCACCATTTAATTGTGTAGCCAGTGCATGGGGATGGACATCAGGTCCCCCATTCTGGTCCTCAAACAAGATTCTGAGATGACACAAGGCTTGCCTTAATAATAGTGCCCACAAAATGGCTCCTGCCTGCTTGTTATAATTATGAATCCCCAGACTGAAGGAAACAAGATTCAAATAATTTATATAGTGTAATTAAAGTTAATTTTGCTTGACTAATGTGATAAAATAGGATTTTGAATTTTGGTGATGGGTCCCCTTTAAAACACAATTATTTTAGAATGGGGGAGGTACAGTATGTTTTATTTTTTACCCTCACCCAGATAATTGTTTTTCCTGCCTGGTGGCTTTTTTTTTTTTTTTTACAGGTATAGGACCGGTTATCCGGAAACCTGTTATCCAAGCTCTGAATTACAGAAATGCTCCCATACACTCCATTTTATCCAAAATGTCCAAATTTTTTAAAAAAATTTTCTTTTTCTCCGTAAAAATAAAACCGTACCTTGTACTTGCTCCAATATGCAATTAATCCTTGTTGGGAACAAAAAAAACAGCCTTTTGGGTTTATTCAATGTTTAAATAATTTTCTAGTGGACTTAAGGCATGAACATCCAAATAACGAAAAGATTTGTTATCTGGAAAACCTCAGGTCCACAGCATTCTGGATAATAGATCTCATACCTGTACAATATAGGGAAGAGTAAAAGATTTTATTTTTACCGGTAGAATTCTGTGGTGTAGGGCCTCGAGTAACAGGAGAAGATGAAAGACTGGCATCCTCCTAAAATAACAAATAATCAATGTGATTAACTAAGACACGTAATTCGTTATTCGCACATTCACCCACACATGCTTATTAACGTGTTAGAAACATTTTTTAAAAGCCTGTGGAGTTACAGGAAATCACTTACATTTTGGCATTCGTCTTCTTTTTTGTCACCTGGTTTATCCGTTTGCGATGCTGCTTTTCGTCTATATTTTTTGAAAAATAGAATTGTTATAAAATATGAATCTGTTCTGTTCTGGTCAGTGCAGCCATTATTTTGGTGCTGTTATATAGTTTATAGTTTGCGATATAGTTTAACACAATCAGATTATTTTTTAAAGTTTTACTAGTACTGGGTCCCTTATTATTCTTTTCCACCCCCCAGTTAATATCCTGGTGCATCAAACTCAACGTTCAAGCCCTCATTCTATGGGCAACTTGGGGTTCCAGGGGCTAAAATAGTCACAACTGTGCTGCTTTATAATTGTGTTTGCTTTGATACTTATAGTAGATTGCTGTAAATACAATAGTCAGACCTCTTTGCCAGCAATTTATTCATCTCCTCCATAAGTCCTCCTCCTCCTCCACCACTACTTGTTCGATTGGCATCAGTTTTTGTTGCTCCACAAGGACTTGAGCTTCCATCTTCTGGCTTTAAAAACAAGACACTAATTAGAATGAAGTATGGAACTTAACTAGGAAGCATATAAGATGCATATGGAAATGATTATAACTTTAACCTGAAGTATGCTGGCTGTTATATTTGCTGTGTTCAATCGGGATAAATTATAGACCTAATTGCATGAGCAATACAAGCTAAGAGCTCAAACTTGCCCAGTGGGCTGTTGATAATTTACAGGTGATGGGGAGGGACTGGAGTTTGGAAACATAAGACCAATATAATATTCATCACATATAGGGGGTTATATATCAAGCTCCGGATATCCGAGCCTTGGATAATTCGTAGTTTTCTGAGCAAATTTTTTTTTCGAGATTGAGTCCATTGATCTAAAAACTCAGAATCCGAAACCTCGGCATCTAAAAGCTCTCGAGGTCCTGTATAAGTCAATGGGGAAGGTCCCAGTGTCTGCGCTGATGTCCGTACTGATACCCGATGATTTCTCAGTTTCGGCAAAAAAAGCGGGAAAACGCCGAACATTTCAGAGTTTTTGGGGAAAGCTCCGAAGTTTGCACAACCCTTCTTTTCAGCTTTTTTCTTCATAAATAAAGTCCATTCGGGAATTCGAAGTTGGATATTAGAAATACTGTGATAAATTCAGTAAATTCAGTTCAAACAACCCCCATAAGTTGCAGACCCTAAGCAATGATAACTTCCTCTCAGCATGGAAATCCATATTTAACACTGGGAACAAGTAAGGGTCACAACATTTATAAGGAAATAATTAAAGGGTTCTGTGAATACCCAAGCCCAGAGAGGTTCATATCAATATTTTTTTTGTACAACACAAGTAATAATAATTAAAAAAAAAAAGGTAAGTATGTGGCTGTTCCATGGCTATAAAATAAATCCTAATCATCATCCTTTGTAATTAATAAAAATTAGGGGGCCCCAAATACACGTGTTTTCTTCACTACAGCCTGATTTGGTTAAATAAGACAAAAGGGGAAAACATTTTTTAAAAATGTTATGAAACAGCCAACTGTATCTGTTGTATTATAAGAAATGAATACAATGAAAATTGACTGCATACAGTATGTTAGTATTCCATTTCTATCTTCTATACAGACAGCTAATTTTTAGCAGTTTTTACACTGATATTATAATGTACGATGCCACTTGCTATTCATTTGCACATATCAAACCTGGTCTGCAGAAAATGATGTTATTGGGGAAAGAGAAGTCTTGTGATGTTGTTCTGCTCATAAAAGAGAAGAGCAACATCACAAGACTTTCCTTTTCCACTACCTTGATTTTCTGTCAATTGTTTATAGCAAATAATCACTAACAGCCAAACTGTATGCTTCATTGTCTAGAATCAAACTCTGTTCTTTTAAATACATCAACACCAATATTTGTCAGAAAGCTCACCCTTTGTACTTTCCTCAATTTGGCACCAGCCAGAGCTGCAGCTAGCCCTGACGCAGGACTCTCTTCATACACTACTCCTTGGCTTCCCCCGGCTGGGAGAGGTGGGGCAGGTGGTGGTGTAGCTCCTGATGGTGGTGGTGGCCCAGGAGGTGGAGGAGGTGGTGGACCACTAGCCGGGGCAGGTGCTGAGCCCACTGATGCTACCATTGCTGTAGAAGACGAATGAACAGGTGGAAGCATAGGACCTTCAAAAAGAAGGAGATATTTTCTGTTAAAACACATGACGGCATCTTCTTCCTACTCTAAGGTATAACAGTGCAAATATAATTTGTAATATGCACTGGAATAAATAGAGCCAAACCCAATATTTTGTAGGACATTCATTTCTTGGCTATTCAGATTCCATTTATAACATACAGTTAGTGCTTCATGGTATTTATATTACTGAATGGTAGAAATGCAAACTTTGGGGTATATTTATCAAAAAGTGAAGTTAGAGATCGCCACAGTCCTCTAGAGTGAAATTCCGCCACTCTCCATTCATTTCTATGGGATTTTGAAAGGCATATTTATCAAAGGATGAACTTTCACCCATTGATAAATACTTTTTTTTTTAACTTCACTCTTTGATAAATATACCTCATTATGTTTTAATATAAAACAAGTTAGATATTCGGGTTGAACACATAGGGGCTGATTCACTAAATTCGAGTGAAGGATTCGAAGTAAAAAAACTTCGAATTTCGAAGGTTTTTTTGGGCTACTTCGACCATCGAATGGGCTACTTCAACCTTCGACTACGACTTCGAATCGAAGGATTTGAATTAAAAATCGTTCGACTATTCGACCATTCGATAGTCGAAGTACTGTCTCTTTAAAAAAAAACTTCGACCCCCTAGTTCGGCAGATAAAAGCTACCGAAGTCAATGTTAGCCTATGGGGAAGGTCCCCATAGGCTTGCCTAAGTTTTTTTGATCGAAGGATATTCCTTCGATCGTTGGATTAAAATCCTTCGAATCGTTCGATCAAAGGAATAATCCTTCGATCGAATTTTCTGCGCTAAATCCTTCGACTTTGATATTCGAAGTCGAAGGATTTCAATTCCTAGTTGAATATCGAGGGTTAATTAACCCTCGATATTCGACCCATAGTGAATCAGCCCCTTAATCATAAAAATGTTTCTTTCGTTATCAAATCTACAGTAATAGGTTCTACAATTCCTAAATCCTACAGTGTTGAAGATATGGAGTGTTTTCATTGTGCACAGGTAAAAAGAATTAGGATTTTTAAGGTCTATATCAGACAGAAGTGCCTGCAGCCCTTAGTTAACAGTGTTTGGGTATTTGCAGACTGCTTTGAAGTGAGGACAGTGTTCTGTATCAAAACACTTGGAGAAGATATGCATGTGTATAATATTTTTAATGCAACAATCACAAAATCCCCTTTGAATCATTAAGGGACAGATTTATCAAGAGTCGAATTTCGAATTCGAATTCACGGTTTTTTAAAATGGAAATTTATTAAAAAAAAAAAAATTTTCTAAACTCAGGTGAATAGGATCGACACGAAAACTCGAATCGAATTTGATTCAAGTTTTTAAAACTCGATTCAAGTTTTTCCTCAGAATAAAACTTGAATGTCAGGAAGGCTGCAAACAACTCCAAATTGATCCCATTGACTAAAACAGCAATTCAGCAGGTTTTAGGTGGCAAATAGTCTTTAAAACTTGAAAATCTAATTTTTTTTAAAAAAATCGAATCCGATTTAAACAAGTCCCTAGTCGAATTTGACAGTTTTTGCCATAAAAAAACCTCGAAAATTCGAATTTGAATTTTCAATTTGACCATTGATAAATCTGCCTCTAAAAGTTGATGTTCAGCTTTCTCATCTCCTAAAGAAAACATGACTGCGTTACTGTTATCAGTGACAGTCGTTCCAGAAACAAGTACTTACTGAACTGGGTAATGGTTGATGATGTCATGTAAGGTGCAGTTCTCTTGGGCAAAGTCAGCTCAGATACAGCAGCATAAGGGGGAGGTAATGAAACAAAGTGTGACATGGACTGGTATGGTGGCTGTGAAGGATGAGCGGAAGATTGGAAGGGCTGAGGAGGAGCCTGGCTCAGAATGCCAGCAGGGCTCGTTATCATTGGCAATTGAGCAACAGGTACAGTTTCGATATAGGATAGGAAAGAACGGTCAGCGCATTTAACCTGCGTCCGGGGTGAACTTAAAGAAATTTGAGAAGTAAGAGGTTCTTCTGCTTGGTCTCTTGGGCCTGTCTGAGATACAATTGGAATTTGGACCATTTTATCTGAGCATCCTCTGACCCTGCTATTCTGGACAGGGATTACAGGTAGGACCACTGGAATAGGTGACTGCGGTGATATACTCTTCCGAACTGATGAGTTTACTGAAACAGGGGGAGAAGAGGAACAAGGAGAAAATGACAGAGAAGGATGCCTTACAGACTGATGCAGGGTTAATGGAGAATGGGAACCTGGAGCAGGTGGTGGGGATAAAGAGATTTGCTTGATGCTCCGGGATAGAGTCCCATTGCTTGGCCTTATTGGAGAAAATGCAGAACTTTGGGATGTTGAAGGCTCTGGTCCACAATGGCTGTTCTGCATCTCTGGGGGTTCGCTGGTTCTGTTACTGGACTTGTGTGTGGATTTACTACTAAGTTCAGGGGAAGCAGCTGCTGAAGAGATAACTTTTGCATAAGATGGAGGTGGGACAGCGCCAGTAGAAGGAGAAGCACTGAAGTTACTGTAGTCAGGAGGAGGAGACTGGCAGTGGGAAGGGGAAGAAGACACGTTTATCTGAAGGGTAGAAACTAAAAGAAAAGAAAATGAAAAGAACAAAATGGGCATATATCAAGGAAAGCAAACAAGGCAGAGTGATTAGGAGAGCTGGAAAGGACAGATGACAACAGAAAATTAAAGATGGTCCATGCAATATTTGTTAATGAAGCACAAATGAAATAAAACAGTTTGTCTGCTTTGTTTCAAAACCATTATTATGTGGAGGGGGACTGACTCAAGGGGGTATATTTATCAAAGAGTGAAGTTAGATATCAGCACAGTCCTCTAGAGTGAAATTCCGCCTCTCTCCGTTCATTTCTATGGGATTGTTAAAAGAGTATTTATCAATGGGTAAAAGGGTAAGTTCATCCTTTGATAAATACACCAAATTCCATAGAAATGAACGGAGAGTGGCGGAATTTCACTCTAGCAGATCTTTAGCTTCTCTCTTTGATAAATATACCCCAATGAGAGATGGGTATCAACTTACACCTCTAATCAGACACATTATTGTGCTATTGTGATTTCTTAAATCTCTACTCTACAGTTACCAGGAAGGAAACACTGCAGTTCTCTGGTGCTTAGCAATTCCTTAATGGAGAACTAAAGCTTAACTAAAGAAGTAGCTAGAAATATTGTACGTTATGTTTGGGCTTTTGGACCAGCCCAAGGCAACCACAGCCCTTTAGCAGTAAAGATCTGTGTCTCCAAAGATGCCCCAGTAACTCCCCATCTTCTTTTCTGCCGATTCACTGCACATGCTCTGTGCTGCTGTCACTTACTGAGCTTAGGGACCCACTCACAATATACAGTACACATAGAATAGAAATGTCACAATATAAGGCTGATTAGTAATTAATACACATAATTACTACATGGCAGCACAGAAACCAGTGCAATTAGCATCAGAATTTAATAATCAGCAAACCTGTAGCATCAGCTTATATTACAGGGGAACCTCATTTTCTGCTGGATAATTAGTGACGAGCCCTAAGCTTAGCTTATCAACAGCCAATCAGAGCCCACTGAGCATGTGAGTGTCACAGACACTTTCCAAGATGGTGACCCCCTGTGACAAGTTTGAAGTCCTGGATCATTTCTGCTATTGACAAGCTGAAACTTTAGGCTTCTGCAATAAGTTCACTATATAAATCATAGCATTTTTAACCTTATTAATTTTAAGGGTTTAGTACTCCTTTAACTGTGCTATATAACCGCAAAAATTATTGGACACTGCCTGAAAGCTTCATGTCATGTGCTAATATACATCACTGAACAGCTACAGATTGAAGAGCTACACAGTATAACCTTATGATTGGACTCTCAGGAAGAAGCCCTAATTGGCTTTTCATTGGTCTGTTGCGCTTGCTACTGCTTACACTCAACGTCTGTTTTACTCTTCAGGCACAAATAGGGATAGATTTTTACTGTAACATTATTTGAAAGCTGAACAAAGCATCCTAAACTGCTAGTAAATCTAACAGCGACCGGGTGTGTGGACTTAGATGGACTGTATGTTCAGTGTGCCAGCAACACTTATGGCCCCAACAGTCTCAGGTTCTAATGCACTTCTTGTTATGCCCTCCATAATACAAGATAAGGTTAATTTAATTTAAGGGCAAAGCACACAATTGCACCCAGGTAAACTCTATTCACATCTATACATGCTATCTTATACAGTATATGTAGCAACAATGGTGGCTTCTGCTTTGTGAATAAAGGCATCAATCCCTGCCTTGCAGGGGCAGTATACATCTATATATATTTTTTCAACGTGAGCAAAATAAATAGAACTTAGACTGAAAGTATATTTCTTAGTTATTTCTATTATAGAACAATAAAAGAGTATTTTTTTTACCATTTACACTTACTATTAATTAGCAGTATTAACTAGAATTAGTTTAGCTAGCTATTATATGCCCTGTATGTACAACCTCCTCTCTTCACCCTTCGTTGTGACTGTTTTGGCTTAAAAATAGGCAGAATTATCTGTTCATTGGCAATCTATGCATCTACCTTGCAAGAACCAAATAAGAAGTAGCTTAAAGGGGAAGGAAACCTAGTCGGCGCAAACAAGTTTGTTGCCCACCCTCCGTCCTCCCCCCTGGCCTACCCGTCCCGCTGGGCAAATGCCCCTAACTTGTTACTTACCCTTCTGCGCAGGTCCAGTCCAGGGAGTTCACAGACGACATCTTCTTCCACGCGATCTTCTTCCTGCTGTGAACGGCGTTTTGGCGCATGCACAGTAGGATCATTTCGCCGGTACGGATCTACTGCGCATGCGCCAAAAGTCACGCGCATGCGCAGTAGATCGTACCGGCGAAATGATCCTACTGCGCATGCGCCGTTCAAAGCAGGAAGAAGATCGCATGGAAGAAGATGGCGTCTGTGAACTCCCTGGACTGGACCTGCGCAGAAGGGTAAGTAACAAGTTAGGGGCATTTGCCCAGCGGGACGGGTAGGCCAGGGGGGAGGAGGGAGGGTGAGCAACAAACGGGTGGGGGGTTTGCACCGACTAGGTTTCCTTCCCCTTTAAGGGCAGAGACACAAGCTGCAATTCGGGGAGATTAGTAGCCCGGCGACAAACCTCCTGTTCTTCGGGGCGACTAATCTCCTTGAACTGCCTCACGAGGAAACTTCGGCGACTTTGGAAAATGAAGCGCTCCAAGTGCCATCCCGCTGGCGATTTACTTTCGTTTTTTTAAGTTAAAGCATTTCCTTGTCCTTTAAGGTTCTGAATACAGGAAGCTTTTGTACTTTGAATAGTGGACTTAACTGGAATGCAAAGGAATCCTGATAAACAGATAAAGAGTTATTAAGTCCCAGGTTCCCCAAGATATACCTACCTATATGTTCTTTGGGTATTTATCTTTATGATTATTTAGGTGGTCGCAATCAGGGATTGGGACATACCTTCAATTAGAGACAAGGGCAAAGTAACAATAGTCCAACCACTAAACCTGATGCCACTCACAAGGCCCCTCTGCTTGAAGCTCTGTTGGTGTTGGACACCAATTTGTAATTGAGGTTATGGGGAGGCAAAGGGAGGCATGCAATTTAAGGAGGCGGTTAGCCCTGGGAAGGTTTATATAGGCATAGTGACTAAACCTGGAACAAGTCACTGTGCCTTTAAATGATTTGTATAACAGATCATATCATTGATGTGAAAAAGGAGACAGTTTGGGAAACAGCAGAAGAACATTACTACCGAGGACATGTCATTTTAGATGTAGTATCTGTCTGAATAGTTTTTTTTCCATGTAGTGTATACTTTTTAATTCTAAAAAAGTGCAATCTGTCACATAATTGAACAATTGCTAAAGCCTGCATATTTATATCAAAACAAAAATGGACTGTTAAACAGAAGAGCGGATACTATAGTTGCTCTTCCAAGTGTTGTCATAAATACCATACAAGCTGGCAGAACATCATACAACAGACGCACAAGTATAACAAACATTGGCAGAAACGTGGACACTTACCTGTTGTAGAGGTCCTTCGTTCCAGGGTCTCTTGACGTTGCTGTTGCTCCAATATTTGCCTAAATGATCAGACAACAGAGAATAAATACAGACTCTGCATGTGCCACTTTCTGGTCACACAAGTACATTGACTATAATGATATTTATTGTATATGGATGTATATGTTTGTTGTCATTGCATGCAGTTTTCTCTTTTACCAGAACCCTACACATAGGGGCAAATTCACAAAAAGGGTAAATTTTCGCTTGCAAAGGCTCCGCCACATTTCTTCGCCAGGTGCAAATTCGCTACCACTACACTTATTTACTAAAATGCGAAGTTACGTCTCAGCAACCGAATGCTGGTGAAGTTTCACTAGTGTTAACTCGTTAGTTAATTCGTCATAGCGAATTTTCGAAGTGTACTATCGAAACTTCGATAGTACACTTGCGCTTAGGTTATAAAAAAAATAGGTCGTATGGACGTCTTTATTAGATATTTTGGTGCAAATGCTTGAAGTGGCCACTTATTATTACAAATGTCCAAGGAAGCAAAATAAAGGCAAAAGAGATCCTCTAATGCCCTAGACATGAGCCCACCCAAAAACAAATGTGGCATGCCCCTCAAAAGGTTAAAAAAAGATTAAATGGATACTGTCATGGGAAATCATGTTTTTTTTCAAAACGCATCAGTTAATAGTGCTACTCCAGCAGAATTCTGCACTGATATCCATTTTTCAAAAGAGCAAACAGATTTTTTTATATTCAACTTTGAAATCTGATTTGGGGCTAGACATATTGTCAATTTCCCAGCTGCCCCCAGTCATGTGACTTGTGCTCTGATAAACTTCAATCACTCTTTACTGCTGTACTGCAAGTTGGAGTGATATCACCCCCCTCACTAGGTTCTAGGAGGTCCCCCATAGGTTAAAACAGCAATTCGGCAGGTTTTAGATGGCAAATGGTCAAAGTCGAATTTTTAAAGAGACAGTACATGATAAATTTCGATATTTGAATTATCGATTTTTTTTTCAAATTGAACTATATATAGTTTGAACTATTCCCTAGTCTAGGTACCCTAAAATAGCTCTAAATTCAAATTTTTTTTTTTAACTCGAAAATTTACCTTGACCTTTGCTAAATCTGCCCCTAAGTAGGAGAAATAACAGCCTGCCTGAAAGTAGTTCCATCCTCAAGTGCAGGCACAAGTCATGACTGGGGGCAGCTGGGAAACTGTCAATACGTCTATCCCCATGTCAGATTTCAAAATTGAATATAAAAAAATCTGTTTGCTCTTTTGAGAAATGGATTTCAGTGCATAATTCTGCTGGAGCAGCACTATTAACTCATGCGTTTTGGAAAAAACATGTTTTCCAATGATAGTACAAAAATTTGTAATAGTTACAACCCTGCATTAAAATATGAAAAACCGCCAGCGTTTTTTAACATTTTAATAACTTTCCAGCATTCAGGACATGATGTCACTGACATAAGATTGAGGAGGAAGTTAATAGGTGCAATCATTAGAATGCATGATAAAATGATGAGAATAGGATCTAAGGACTTTGCACTGGAATTTATTACCATTAGTCTTATTCTGTGATATTTGTCGTAATAACAGCAGCCTCACATTTGTTTTTTTTTTACTTATTGCTTTGACTAAATTCTGTCCTTTAGGTTTTACAAAACTAGAGCCTAGGAGAAATCTATTGACAATAGCTCTGCACAATGTTTGCTCCCCTTTCCATAATATTACTTCTTATTAGCAGTTAATCCATGTCTTTTAAGTCACTCAAATTAATACATGCAAAATTAGAAATATTATTCAAGCACAGAACAGATTTTTATTCCCTCAAGGCAAAATGTGCATTCAAAAACCTTTTATTTTTAACAGGAGTTGAAGGAGAAACCATTAATCTTTTATTCATCTGATTTGTGTGCAGTATTCAGTTGTAACCACTAGATGTCCTTCTTATCTTTAAATAAATATGGGAAATAGCTTTGCAGACAATAGGCCTCAATTACTATGCCAGGGGCACCATGCAAAGAACCCTATTCATACATTTTTACCCATATCTTGTGTCCTAAGGCTCAGCTCTTTGAGCTTAGTATGGAAGACAGTTGCAGGGATGTATATAGGTCTTGTGCTGCCCTAGGCACCGAAACTTAACCTGTCCCTTCTGTTCATCAACCCATGTTTCAGACAGTCCTGCTGTATTGTGCAAGTGCCAGTCACTGCTACCCAGTCAGGTAACTCGTCCTTCCTTTCAGCTCTACCACCAGCCTTAGACACAAGCATCTATCAGCTGGGGTTGCTTTCAAACCTTTTTCTGATCTGGGCAAATGAACTACAAGCATATAAGAGGAATTGATTAAGGCACATTTCCTAGCCCCCTGTTTTATTAGAAATGGTAATGGTGATCCTAACTATTTAACTTCAGTCATACCTTCAGGCTGGCAACTCCACGCATGGTTGCATTTCTAGGGAAAAATGTCTCCTGATCCTACCCGGCCATTTGTTTTTATAGGAGAAGGATTGCCACAACCAAAACATTGGTCTCTAAAAGGCTTAACCCTCCCTTGATTGTCTATGGCAGGGCATTTTGTAGCCACAAAAAGTAGCTGCTACAAGTAGCAGCTACATTTTGTGGCTACAAAATGCCCTGCCATAGACAATAATGAGAATTGCCTCTGCTAAAACTCACTGGGGCTCATTTATAAAAACTGGGCAAATTTGCACCTGGGCAGTAAACCATAGCAACCAATCAGTGATTAGCTTTCTTAAGCCAGCTGCAGGTTGAACAATGAAAGCAAGCATTTGATTGGTTGCTATGGGTTACTGCCCAGGTGCAAAATTGCCCAGTGTTTATAAATTAACCCCACTATTGTCTATTTTCTAGCTGTTACAAGTAGCTGCTACTAGTAGCTCTGTGTGTCTTCTTCCTTTAGGGTAAGGCCAGACGAGGAGGTTTTGTCGCCTGGCGACTTATCGCCACGTCTTTTGCGCGACTATCTCCCCAAACTGCCTCAGCGGTTTTTCCCCATAGGCTACAGTGCAAAATCGCCTGCGCTAATGCACACGCGGCGATGCGTTTTCAATAGCCGCCCAAAGTTGCCCCAAACTGCCTCCCCTTCCTTCCAGCCGGCTAGAATGAAAATCGCTGGCAGGATGGCACTCGGAGCAATTCGTTTTCCGAAGTCATCTCACGAGGAAACTTCGGGCGACTTTGGAAAACGAATTGCTCCGAGTGCCATCCTGCCGGCGATTTTCATTCTAGCCAGCGGGAAGGCAGGGGAGGCAGTTCGAGAAGATTAGTCGCCCCGAGGAAGGGGAGATTTGTCGCCGGGCGACTAATCTCCCTGAATTGCAGTGTGTGTCTCTGCCCTTATGGTGGTTGCAGACGGGGAGATTACTCGCCCAGCGACAAATCTCCTCTACTGCGGGTGACTAATCTACCTGAAATGCCTTCCCGCTGGCAAGAATACGAATCGCCGGCGGGATGGCATATGTATAGCTTGCAAAAAGAAAGACTTACACTCGCACACCCTGGCCGTCCAGACTTCAGCGACTCCCAGGTGCTCGATGCTAGAGGGAATGGGCAACCTCAGAAACAACGTAGGAACAAGACACACCGGCACAGCATGGGTGAGTTCAGCAGGTTAAACCTTGCTCGTTTATTGCGGATGCAACGTTTCGGGGCGTGACCCCATATGTATAGCTTGGCAATTCCGAAGTTGCCCGAATATTCCTCGTGAAGCAGCTTTGGATGACTTCAGAAAATGAAGTTCTACATATGCCAACGACTCATATTCTTGCCGGTGGGAAGGCATTTCATAAGATATTCTCCTTTGTACAGGCTAAAGCACCGGTGCTCATAGGGAAAAGTGCTACAATACTGCACCACTGGCCTTCAATCGTTAACCTGATTTAACCTTTAAGTAAAACAACACTTTAATTTTCCTATGTTGTGTTGCCACTAATAACACCCGGCACAGCATCAATCAAAGCAAAAACTGAAAAGCAGAATCTGTGCTTCAGCGCTATGGTACCTCTACACTGATGTATAGTTTTACGATCTAGGGCACTAAAAGGGCTAATAAATACTCACATATTATTACTAATAGTTTTACAACATGCTATAAGATACATTGCCACCCAGCCTGCAGTCTAATTATAGGCAAGTCAAGAATGCAAGGCCTCTCCTACTTACAGGTGCCACAGTCAGAGTAACAAACTGGGAAGTTGAACCGCTGCTTATTGAGATGGAATGTGATCGATGGGGATCCTTAAGTATTTTGCAGCTGCAGTTGCACAATTTCGCCTGTGCTATCTATTTTTTATTATTACCATTTTTATTATATCACTGTTCAAATTTGCCCATGGGCAGTTACCTATAGCAACCAATCAGTGATTAGCTTTTTAAAGGCAGCTGCAAGTAGAACAATGAATGCAGCAATCTGATTGGTTGCCATGGATTACAGCCCATGGGCAAATTTGCCCAGTGTTGATAAATGGCCCCCGGTGACTGCCAAATCCAAACCACGCGTTTTTTAAACATACGATTTAATTACAGCTGCAAAGTGGCTGTTTACATAATTCCTACAACATGTCCCAAATCTCCCAAATATGGTTTTATCATCTCCTGCATTGAGACCCCTAACCAGGGGAGCTAGGCCAACCCTTTGAGGGGTTGTTCACCTTTGGGTTAGCTTTTAGTATGATGTGGAGTGTGATATTCTGAGACAATTTGCGATTGGTTTTCATTTTTTATTATTTGGCGTTTTTGAGTTATTTATCTTTTTAATCGGCAGATCTCCAGTTTGCCGTTTCAGCAATCTGGTTGCTAGGGCCCAAATTACCCTAGTAACCATGCACTGATTCGAATAAGAGATTGGAATATGAATAGGAAAGAGGCTGAATAGAAAGGTGAATACTAAAAAGTAACAATAACAATAAATGTGTAGCCTTACAGAGCATTTGTTTTCAGATGGGGTCAGTGACCCCCCTTTTGAAAGCTATAAAGAGTCAGAAGAAGAAGGCAAATAATTAAAAAAACAATATAAAATAAATAATGAAGACCAGTTGAAAATTTGCTTAGAATTGGCCATTCTATAACATACTAAAAGTTAAATTAAAGGTGAACCACCCCTTTTAAGCAATGTAGCTTTTTCCTATTTACCTTTAGTAAACCTTTAAAGGCAGAAATAAACCAAACAGTGATGCGATACAATTTTGCTACCTAGGTGTCTCTCAGGAAGGAAGAGGTTAACCATATCCTCAGTAACAGTGTGGAGTTAACTGTCTGCACATATACTGCACTTGTATTTATGTACAGCAAGTTATTGCAGCTCCCAATCCTTTGACTGCCAGGGAGCTGTAGTTCCATAGCTCTGGAGGGCTGCAGGTTACTCACGCCTGCTCCACAACACTGGGGACCCATTTACTTAGCTGGAGTGAAGGAATAGAGGAAAAATAGTTCGAATTTCGAATGGTCGAATATGGCTACTTCAACCATCGAATGGGCTACTTCGACCTTTGACTACGACCTTCGAATCGAACGATTCGAACTAAAAATCGTTTGACTATTCGACCATTCGATAGTCGAAGTACTGTCTCTTTAAAAAATTCTTCGACCCCCTAGTTCGCCACCTAAAACCTACCGAGGCCAATGTTAGCCTATGGGGAAGGTCCCCATAGGCTTCCTAACAATTTTCTGATCAAAGGAATATCCTTCGATCGATGGATTAAAATCCTTCGAATCGTTCGATTCGAAGGATTTAATCGTTCGATTCGAAGGATTTAATCGTTCGATTCGAAGGATTTAATTGTTCGATCGAACGATTATTCCTTCGATCGTTCGTAGGAATAGCGGTAAATCCTTCGACTTTGATATTCGAAGTCGAAGGATTTCACTTCGATGGTCGAATATCGAGGGTTAATTAACCCTCGATATTCGACCCTAGGTAAATGTGCCCCTGGATGTTTTTTGTTTACCCTCCCTGTGCTCACTACCAAATGAAACCTACAATAATTCTATTGATGTAGATGAACAGTGAATAAGCCTTGACTAGACATGGATATCCTGATTATCCTGATTTTGGGAATATTAGGGCACGGTATTGGCCTTTCTGTGATATCATCTGGTAAAAGATCTATAAACACTGCATATCAGATACTATCCTGTTTACATACATAGGTGTTTAAATATGTGTTCATCAATGTAGATGTGTAACCATTTTACCAAAGTCAAGAGAACTAACAAGTAGTGATGGGCGAATAAATTCAGCAGACACAAATTTGTGAAATATTTTCGTGTTTTGCCACTGGCAAATACGTTTCTGAAACTGCTGTGAAAATTGGGCGGCGTCAAAAATTTTTGGACGCAAGTCGGATAAGTCGCTTGCGTCAAAACCGTCGCGTGTCAACATTGTTCGGACGCCCGTTGACTTTAACGCCAGCGTTAAAATTGATACGGGATTCAAAATTGATGTGTTTGTCAAGATTCACGTTTCGCTAATTTTTTACTATTTCGCAAATTTTTCGGCCAAACGGGACAAATTCGCCCATCACTGCTAACAAGGCAATGTCCAAACACTCCGTAACTCACTATAAATGCAGTTAATAAGCTCACCCCCTCCATTATACTTAGTGCTGTTTAGCAGGGGTGTTCAGTTTTCGGTTGCTGGATAGGGATGAGCGAATTTGACCTGTATAGTTTTGCCAAAAATTTGCCACCGGCGAAATGTCGCCGACGCCCATTAAAGTCTATGGGCGTCAAAAAAATGTTGTCGCGCTGCGAATTTTTTTTTTGACGTGCGTCTTTTTTTTTTTGTCACACAACGCCATACAAGTCTATGGCCGTCATTTCTGCGGCGAAACAAGGCGAAAAAATTCACCCATCCCTGTGCTGGAAGCTGTATTGTATTAAATCTGAGGACTTGCAAACTGGACCCTGCTTTGTGCATATTACAGAACATTGCCACAAAGGTTTTGTATACACATTGTACTCCAGCACAATAATTGCCTCCACCAACTACACCAGGGGCTTTCCAGCTAGTGCAATATACAAACCGCTATTTGATTGAGAATGGCAGAGACTACTGAAAAAAAAACCAACATATATAAATAAATCTTACCTTCTCTGTATTTCCATGTCATCTGAGGAGGGTCCATTCTGTATATTCTGAGCTTGGCGCTGGGCAGCAGGACCTGGAGGGAGATGGAGATTCATGAAGAACAGTACACAGTGGAGGAAACAGCTTTGTTTTAAGAAACATGAATCTCAAAATATAACACAAAAGATTGTTTAGTGTTGCGATTTAATAGGAGAACTTAGATGTAGAGGCAGATTTATCAAGGGTCGAATTGAATTTTCGAGTTTTCTTATGGCCAAAACTGTCAAATTCGACTAGGGAATTGTTCTAATGCATTGTTTTTTTTAGAATTTGAATTTGGAATTCGAGATTTATCATACACTAGCCCTTTAAGAACTCAAATTCAACTATTTACCACTAAAAACCTACAGAATTGCAGTTTTAGTCATGGGAGACGTCCTGGGATCAGTTTTGAGTTGTTTGCAGCCTTCCTGACATTCAAGTTTTTTTCAGAGAAATAACTCAAATTCAAGTTTTCATTTTTTTTAAATAAATTCCTGTCTATGGTATAATACCATTAATATGGAAACATTATACTTTATCTTATCTAGTTCTTTTGTATGTGAGCATATTATATTACCTGCATATTTGGGTTTATACAGGACTAATGGATGTTGTATGATTTATTCTCTATAGACAACTTAACACCTCCCACTGGATCATCTAGAGCAGTGATCCCCAACCAGTAGCTCGTCAGTAACATGTTACTCCCCAACCCTTTGGATGTTGCTCTCAGTGGCCTCAAAGCAGGTGCTTATTCTTTAATTCCAGGCTTGGAGGCAAGTTTTAATTACATAAAAACTAAGGGGGTTATTTACTAAACTCCGAATACCCAAAAATACCCGAAATCCAAAGATTTTTTTTGTTATAATAGGCTTTTAAATTTTTTTTTCCGGAATTTATTAAACCCAGGGTGGCTAAAAAGCCAGAATATAAAAACACGGCATCTCAAACCTGTCGAGGTTGCATAAAACTCAATGGGAACAGTCCCATTGATTTTTGGTTGTGTCGGGGGTTTCAGTCAATTTCACTATGTTTTCGGAGCTTTTCGGGTGAAAACTCGGAAAAATTCTGAGTTTTCGGGGAAAATTCACGAAAAAAATCGTGAAAATCTGAGCATTTCATACTGGGCGCCGAATGCTGGCGACTTTTCCCTAGCGGTACTTCGCTAATGCAAGTTTTTTAAAGCGAATATATGCTATCATTCATTTCTGCCTAGTGAAAATTCGCTAGAGATCTTGCGCTCAGGTTAATTTGCTTATGAAGAGAAATTTAAAGTTCTATTGACTTCTTTATGTTATATGTTGCAGCAAATACTTTACATTACACAGTTTATTACACAAGTCCAGGGAATCTAATAACGACAATAGAGTTGTGATAATGCCCTACACATGAGCCCACTGTATAGTTAATGTTCCATATGTTAGAAAATGTATGGGGGAACCCAGTTACAAAAAAAAAAAAGGACTTTTGCAGCCTATCACTCTGAAAAAAAGAAAAGTCGCCAGCGTTTTTTGAACTTTGATGCATTTTCGGGTCACAGAATATAATGTAGGTGATAGAAGATTGAGGAATATCTAATTGCTTTAATGCACTTCGCCTGGTCTGAGGTGGCTAAGGAACTCTGTGGAAAGAGATAACGTTCAGTAAAATCCGCATTTTAGTGAATTTGCAGAGTAACATCCGAAAAGTTGCCTGGTGATAGAATGCGAATGACCGTTAGCGATGGTCTGTTTCGCTAAAGAATTAGCGCCTGCACCTGTTTGGTGATGTCCCTGCGGGTGGCAACGCTGGCGAAAAGTCGCTAGCGTTAGCCACTTTGCTCTTTAGTAAATCTACCCCTAGGGCTCATTTAATTACATACTGTATATACTCGAGTATAAGCCGAGTTTTTCAGCATCCAAAATGTGCTGAAAAAAAAGTCTACCTCGTCTTATACAGCGGGCAGTAGCTGAGATTGCAGTCACTTTTAATCATTCCTATACCAACAGTTCACTTGGGGAGAGACTGCAATATCCCACAATGCCCTCTGTTGGTTATATGAAAGAATAACAGTGCGCCCTCTGTTGGTTATATGAAAGAATAACAGTGACTGCAATATCACACAGCGCCATCTGTTGGTTATATGAAAGAATAACAGTGACTGCAATATCACACAGTGCCCTCTGTTGGTTATATGAAATAATAACAGTGACTGCAATATCACACAGCGCCCTCTGTTGGTTATATGAAAGAATAACAGTGACTGCAATATCACACAGCGCCCTCTGTTGGTTATATGAAGGATTAACTGTGACTGCAATATCACACAGCACCCTCTGTTGGTTATACGAAAGATTAACAGTGATGGCAATATCACACAGCACCCTCTGCACATGGTAGTGGGACAGTGGGACAATGCAAACAGTAATCCGTTTGGCAATTCTCTGTCACCATCAACTTTGCAAAGAAGTCCGGTTGATCGCTGGGGGGGTCGCTTTGGCAGAATGTGCGCTGCTGGGAGACAGGGCTGTAGTTGTGTCTAAGCTTATACTCGAGTCAATAAGTTTTCCCAGTTTTCGTAGGTAAAATTAGGTACCTCGGCTTATACTCGGGTCGGCTTATACTCGAGTATATACGGTAGGTGTTAAATAGCACACGTGCAGGTGCACATGACAACCAGTAATTAATTGATATAAGGAACCTTATATTATAAGCTCCACTGAGGAATGCAATTTAATCTCTGTGATGGGTTACAAAATTTCTGATGCTGTCGGTAATTCCACCTACTGCAGTAAATCAGATGTAAAGGAGCTTTAAAAGAAGATTAACACTAACTATATTTCCTCTCTAATAAAGACATCCATATCCCACATAGCAACACTTTATAAAGTATGACATTTACTGAGCTACATCAAATGTTGCCAGACACAGTTATAGGCAGCTCAGCTTTCCCTTTGGGAAACTCATTGCCCTACAAGAAGTTGACTTTTTCACATTTGGATGGTAAGGCTACCGATATATAATTCAGTAGAGTTAGAGAACTGGGAAGAACAACAACACAGTTAATGACACACATACACCAGCTGGTAGAAAAATACAGAAGGTCTGTATCTCAATGGAACAGGAGATATTCTCCATCTGCTTGAGGCTTTTCTTGTGCAAACTGTATTCATAATGTTGCACTGGGGGAAGAAGCCTAAGGGGAATAATGGTATTTGTGTAACGCAGACGCACTTTCCAAGTGAAGACTGGCACAGAGCTAATGTTTCACTGGTATTCCACTGATGCATAGAATATTGTTAGCATTGTAGCTAATATTTAGAAACTGAAAGATGCTTTATATAAAATACAAGACAGTAAATAATTGAATAAAAGGCAATTATCAGATCACAATAAATGCCATTATTGTCTATAAAGCAGTAACACATTCAGCAGGGATGGAAACCAGTAGCTCTACAAATGTAACATTATTGTTCTCAATGCCTAATGACATCCTTTGGCTCTAGGTGGGATTCTGGGAGTTGTAGTTTACTAATGTCTGGCAACAGTGTCGGACTGGGATACCAGGGGCCCACCCAAAACTCTTAGACGAGGGGCCCACCCAAAAACCTTTAGACCAGGGGTCCACTCAAGTATTATTTTCTTCCTCTCCTGACTCAACCTATATTCTCCTAGTCTCTTTTCTTTACATAATATAACCTATTAGTCCATCTATTTAGCCTCTTTATTCTCATAGAAATAGGCAATGACCATGAAATAAGACAAATGTTTAGAAGCAGGAGGGCCCACCGGGAGTTTTCCTTGTATCCCGGTGGGCCAGTCCGACACTGTCTGGAAAGTAACAGGATAGATATCAATTATATACTGTATATACTACAGTATTATAATGAGTTTATAGTGTGGCTGCCTACCTGTCTACTAGTTCCTAGAAAGCAATACAGGTATGGGACCTGTTATCCAGAATGCTCGGGACCTGGGGTTTTCAGAATAATCCGTAATTTGGGTCTTCATGCCTTAAATCTACTAGAAATTAATTTAAACATTAAATAAAGCCAATAGGCTGGTTTTGCTTCCAATAAGGATTAATTATATCTTAGTTGGGATCAAGTACAAGCTACTGTTTTATTATTACAGAGAAAAAGGAAATCATTTTTAAAAAATTGGATTATTTGGATAAAATGGAGTCTAGTATTATGTAGAGAATGATATTCTAAGACAATTTGCAATTGGTTTTCATTTATTATGATGTTTGGTTTTTGAGTTATTCAGAAACTCTCCAGTTTGCAATTTTAGCTGTCCGGTTGCTAGAGTCCAAATTCCTCTAGCAACCATGGATTGATTTGAATAAGAGACTGAAATATGAACAGGGGAGGGTCCGAATAGAAAGATGAGTAATAAAAAGTAACAATAACAATACATTTGTAGCCTAAGGGCTCTTACTGATGAGCGGTTGAAGCTGCGCTCCCCTGCGTTCTGTTTTTCTGCGTTCAGTCGCAGGGGAGCACAGGAATAGACGCATTTAGCTCTTTTTCAATGGGGCTGTATTCACACAGGCGCGTGTAGGTGCCGAACGCAGGTTGAGACGCAACATGCTGCATTTTTCCTGCGTTTGGTGCCTACACGCGCCTGTTTGAGTACAGCCCCATTGAAAAAGAGCTAAATGCGTCTATTCCTGTGCTCCCCTGCGGCTGAACGCAGAAAAACGGAACGCAGGGGAGCGCAGCTTCAACCGCTCGTCAGTAAGAGCCCATACAGAGCATTTTTTTTTTTAGCTGGGATCAGTGACCCCCCAATTGAAATCTAGAAAGAGATAAGATACAGTATATTGGATCTAAGTCAATGAATATCTGACATCCAACTTCTGCCAGAAGAGAGAATGACGAGAAACAGATGCTGAGAGAGGAATAGCGAAGATAAACTTGATTATTATCAGAAACAATTCAGAATTTTTAATTGATTGTATTTAGAAAGTATCTTATTTCAGTATGATGAAGCTCATATTACATTTTCATTTTCACGATAGTTCCCCTTTAAAATATTAAAAGAAAGGTGGAACACCCTTTAACTGCTGGCATAGGAACCATCACTTTTATGCATATAGAAAATGAACTAAACACATTTATCATTAAACCCACAATCTTACTGTAGAATATTTCCCACAATTCAGACAATATATATAAACCTGCTGTATATATGGAATAGGAAGCAGTCAGAGCTGAACTTGTCAGAGCACTGACCTACTGCCATTATAGTGGAAATGTGCTCCCTTTATAGTGCTGACCGCGTCTATCAACTAGTGATGGGCGAATAAATTTGTGAATCTCCCACGAAAATTCGCCGGTGAAAATTTCCCGGCGTCAATTTCCGATTTTCAGGATTTTTTCATGAAAAGGTTCGAATTGCTTGATTTTTTAGTGAAAAGGTTAGATTGCTTGATTTTTAGTGAAAATGTTCGAATTGCTCGATTTTTTTTGTGAAAACTTTCTAATTCCTCTATTTTTTCGTAAAAACGTTCGAATTTCAAGTTTTTTTTCGGGGACACTGTAGAATTTCACCATTTTTTGGTGAACTTTCGGGTTTCGCGAATTTTACGCCGTTTTGTGAATTTTGCAGGAAATTCGTGACTTTTTCGGCGAAGCGAAACGGGAGAGATGCGCCCATCACTACTATCAATAAACATAGAGTCACACACACATAAACATATATATCTTTGAAATACAATGAACTGGAAAATCATTACAAATCATTTTTAAGAGTGACCAAAATCTATTTTGTCTATACAGCCCTCAATGGACACATTCACTAAAGGACGAATCGCCTAATGCTAGCGTTAATTCGCTAGCGTAGCGCATTTTCGTTAATTCGCCGATTCACTAGCGGACACTGGCGTAAATTCGCTAGCGTTACTTCGCACCCTTACGCCTGGCGAATTTGCGCAACGGACGTAACTACGCAAATTCACCGACTCACGCATTTTACTGAACGCTACCATTTACGCCAGACTTCCTTGGCCACCTCAGACCAGGCAAAGTAGATAGGGATTGCTTCAAAAAAAGTTAAAAAATTTTCTAAGTCCCAAAAAACACTGGGGTTTTTTTCTTTTTTTATGGGTGATAGGCTGAAAAAGATCGAAATTTTTTTTGGGGCTCCCCTCCTTCCCCCCTACATTTCCTAACTCATGGCACCTTAACTATACAGTGGGCACATGTGTAGGGCAAAATAAACATTTTATTTGCTGTTTTAAAGGTTTCCCAGGCTCGTGTAGTGATGCTACATATTCCTCCATTGTAACTTCAATTTTTTCAAATTAATCTTCGCTAGCGTAACTTCGCTTTGCTTGGCGAATTAACGCTAGCGCAACTTCACAACCTTACGCTTCCCCATAGCGCAACTTTCGGATTTTAGTGAATTTGCGTAGCGCTGGCGAAAATACGCCTGGCGAAGTGCCGCGAAGCGGACGCTGGCGCAACTACGAATCTTAGTGAATTTGCCCCATTATGCAGAGTGAGAAGAAGTGCTGGGATTCTCTGAGTAGCTGTCCCCAACTTTGCATTCTCACAGATATCAGAGACATAGCTGGCTTTGTTAGAATCGAAGTCCGTACTGTAATTAATTACACTGCCGATTTACTGCCGAAATTCAGGCACATTGTTCATATACACAATAAGCTAAAAGCCAATTTCATCTGTGCAAGTGACACACACTGTGGCCTGTTTGCTCTTATTAAAAATACGACTTGCTCTTGCTTGAAAGCATATATTAATTATATTGTAGAGGTAACAGTCCACAGTATAGAGTTTATAATGAGATGTACAGATAAAGTCTACAGGCTAAGTCTATACTGCAATTTCTTATTAAGTATTGTTTAGCCTAAAACCCTATGTAATCGTTTGCAATGTGGTATTTAACTTACCATACAGTTGGTTAGTAATGCTATTTATTTTCTTTCATTATCTCCCCCAGTGCATAAAATGTAAATAAAATGCATACCGTCCAGCTTGCAAGCAACAGGCATGATAAGCAAGAAATGTGGCAGGAAAGAGCAACCTTGCTCTCTGACAGACGAATGGTTAAGCAATATATATTGGAAAGCCGTCATCCATCATAGTATAACATAGTATAATTCCTCTGAGCAACTCTCAATATTCAGAATATTCATTCCCAGCCCTTACCTGCCCTCCTACAGGGCACCAGGTTACACAAAGTGTAATCAATCCCTAACTCCTCCACCTCCCTATAAATATTTCATTGTAGTCAGTTTGCCAACCCCAGGACGCTGGGGTTGTTTACTAAACTCCCTTAGAGCTGGCGCTCTAAGGGAGTTGTTTACTAAACTCCGAATGAACTCCAAAAAATTCGTGATTTTGTTTTATATAAAATCAGACTTTTTAAAAATCACAAATATTTAGGAATTTATTACACCCTGAGAGTGGAAAAGTTTGAATCTGAAAATCCGGCATCTCAGACCTGTTGAGGTTGCATATAAGTCAATGGGAAAAGTCCCAATTGTTTTTTGATGTGCGCTGGGTTTTGTGCAATACTCCAAAGTTTTCGGGTGAAAATTTTTAAAAAATAGTGAAATTCGTGAAAATCGGATGAAAAAATCGCGAAAATCTGATTTTTTTTACCGCAAAGCAAATTTTCGGGAAAATTTAATAATAAATAAGTGTAAAAAAACCCGAGCGGATTTGATCGGAGTTTGTAGCAGAAAATATTGAGATAAATTCGGACGTTGATAAATAACCCCGATAATGACCATCATTTTATAGATACAGTCATTTGTTTAAAGGGGTTGTTCACCTACAAATAACTAGTTGTTGTCAGATAGATCATCAGAAATAACTACTTTTTCCAATGACTTTCTATTTTCTATGTTTTTCTAATATTGAAGCGTAAAGTGTAATTTTCCAAAGCAGCTCTGGGAGAGGAGGGGGGTAAACTTTCTAAATGGATACATTTAGTTGATACATTTCTTATCTTTGTCCCTGCTGAGCAGAATCTCTGGGTTTCATTACAGGCAGCTGTTAGAATTGATACAATTGTTGCTGATACTCCAGAGATGCTGCTGAGAAATTTATCAACTAAGGGGGTTATTTAGTCCAAATGCTATATAAAATAATTCTTGCGATAGTTCTTCTTTAAATGTACTTTAAAGGGGACCCGTCACCCAAAAAAAATATTTAAAATTCTATTTCATCACATTAGTCAAGCAAAATGAACTTTAATTACACTATATAAAACAGCTGAATCTTGTTCCCTTCAGTCTGGGAATTCATAATTATAACAAGCAGGCAGGAGCCATTTTGTGGACACTGTTATTAAGGAAAGCCTTGCATCATCTCAGAATCTTGTTTGTGCACCAACATGGGGGACCCAATGTCTATCCCCATGCCTTGGCTACACAATAAAATGATAAAGAGAACGGGGGAATGTGTGGAGAGCAGTTATATCTAGGAAGTGCTGAATGGAAAGTGAAAGTAATTGTCTGCCCCGCCTCTATGCCCAGGGTATAGAGGAGGGACAGACAATATTTGATTGACAGCTGAAATTTTTAAATGGGCTTACAACAGCTATGAATGCTTTAATAAAAAATAGAAATTGGATTTCATGTTTAATTTGAAAAGGACTTTTATTATACAGATTTTTGTGTCTGGGTGACAGGTCCACTTTAAGGGGATTATTTACTAAACTCCAAATGCCAAAAAAACGCTAAAATTTGTTGTTTTTTTAGTATAAAATCTGAATTTTTAGTGGAAAAAAAACATGAATTTTTTGGGATTTATTATACCCTGAGGATGGAAAAGTCAGAATCATAAAATCATAAAATGTTCATTTTTGCAATAGTTCCTCTTTAAATTTACTTTGAGGGGGCTATTTTCTAAACTCCGAATGCAAAAAACCCCAAAAAAATTGTGGGTTTTTTTTGGTATAAAATCAGAATTTTTAGTGAAAAAAACCCCATATTTTTCAGTATTTATTATACCCTGAGGATGGAAAAAGTCTGAATCTGAAAATCCGGCATCTCAGACCTGTCAAGGTTGCATATAAGTCAATGGGAGAAGTTCTAATGATTTTTTGTTGTGCGCTGGGTTTCGTGCAATACCCCGAAGATTTCTGAGTTTTCGGGAAAAAAGCATACGGGAAAAAGAATTGTGAAATTCTGATTTTTTCCTACATAGCAAATTTTCGGGAAAATCGAATAATAAATACACCGAAAAAAACTCGTGCGGATTAGATCAGAGTTTGTGGCTGGAAATGTTGACATACAATCGGACTTTGATAAATAACCCCCTAAATGTTGCAAACTTGTAACACTATATAGTCTACACCTGAATTACTGAGCTGCCAGACTCAAACACCAGAGACACGAACATTCAACGTTAAACTTAGTTAAAAAATAAATTATGGAAAGTAATTGAAAAAAGTCGTTATTTTTGGGGAACAATCTGAAAAAAGTGTTTGGAAGGTGAACAACCCCTTTAATCTCAGTGTCAAGTCCAGTACAACCACCATGATCAGTCTATAGAATACAGCAGTTATCGGGGATCATTATGGGAATATATATGTCACAGCCGGCACCCAATACCAGAACAAGTGCCAAGCACCCTGGTCTCGGCTCTGCTTCACCAGTAGTGTGACCACCGTTGGGCTTCGGGAGGAGCCCTCAGCTTACTTGGGTGCCACCTGGACTTAACGAGGGGTGCAAGGCGAGATGTTCTGGCTGGCAAAGGGGCATGACCGGATAGCAAGTGTCTTTGGGCAGAAGGTCAAGGAACAAGGCGTCTGGTAGAAACGGAAACAGGACAGACCAGATCAGGACAGGCAGATAAAGAATCGTCAGGCAGGCAAGGGGTCAAAACCAGGTAATCAGACAGACTGGATCAGGCAGAAGGAGTTGTCGTTAGGCAGGCAAAGGGTCAAAACAGGGAAATCAGGCAAACAGGATCAGGCAGGATCGGTAGTCAATAAACAGGCAGAATCAGGATACAGAGGTCAGAATAGTCAGGAACAGGCTGGGTCAAACACGGAAAGAACAATCAGGATAGTAATACAGAAACAGGTAGCACAAGGCTCAGGAAACCTCAGGATATGATCCTATAACGGGCACTGGCTACAGATCTGAATGGGCCTTAAATAGGGTCCCAAATCGCGCCCAAAACGTGTGCAAATTCGCGCACGCCCTAGGAAGCTCACAACGGCGCGGGCAAGGAGAGGACAGGAGTGGCGCAGCGGGCGTCCACGCCAAGGACTCGGCGTGGACACCGCTGCCCACGGTAGGTTCTTACAATATAACCGTTAAGGTACCAAGTTTTGGAAAATTAAATAATAATTACTCAACTTCACCATCTGCTGATTCTTTATGTAACCTGTTTGACTAGATACATAGTCAGGCAATAAATCATTGTGACAGTGCATCTTCCTTGATTAAGGGTCTAGGTTTTTCCTTTCTCTATACTTTGCCTTATGTTATGTCTGTGTCTCACAGCTCTAACGTCTGTGCCATAGTATTTATAGTGAGTACCAGCTGCTGCTGGCGTCTGCGAGGGATCGCTGTTTATATAAACGGTCATGCTATAACAGTGAGTGTTGTATTCTGCTTGAGCCTGAACGAGTTATTTAAAACTCCCATAAATTCCCATGAACTCGAAATACGACCAATTGAAATTTATTAAAAAAATTGAATTTTTTTTAGAGTTGGGTGAATAGGATCGACCCGCAAACTCAAATCTATTTTGAATCCGAGAAAAACTCGAATGTCAGGAAGGCTGCAAACAACTCCAAATTGATCCCAGGACGTCTTCCATAGGCTAAAACAGCAATTCCGCAGGTTTAAGGTGGGGAGTAGTCGAATTTGAGTTCTTAAAGGGCCAGTGTATGATAAATTTCAAAAATCTAATTTTTAAAAAAAACTCGACTCGAATTTTAATAATTCCCTAGTCGAATTTAACTGTTTTGGCCATAAAAAAACCCCTAAAATAAGAATTTTCACTTTAAACCTTGATAAATCTGCCCCTAAGGGGATTTTCGGAATTTGAATTTTAAAAGACCGAAATTAAGTCAGTTTTTTTTGGTCGAATAGGTCAGTTTCCAATTGAATAGGTCCGCATTCGGCCAAATTTGAATTGTATGAATCAAAGGTATAGCGAATTTGATTCAAAGTTTTTCCTAAAAAACACTTTGATTTTTCAAAGTCCACCAATTGATTCCAAATGGGTTCTAGGAGATCCCCCATAGGCTAAAACAGCAATCGGCAGGTTTTAGATGGCGAATGGTCGAAGTCGAATTTTTAAACAGTACATAATAAATTTCGATATCCAAATTTTCTAATTTTTTTCAAATTTGAATCTAATTTGGACTATTCCCCAGTCAAAGTACACAAAAGATAGCTTAAAATTGAATTTTTTTTCATGTGAAAATTCACCTCGACCTTTGATAAATCTGCCCCTAAGTGTTTGATACACAAAACGCGTAAGTCTGTGGACACAATAAATTTCTTCACTTTGCTTTAACTACCTGGTGGACGATTGCCTTTATTTGAGTGCCTACTTTTCAGTATATTCGGTTTATCCGCTCCCTGTGCTGAGGGCTCACGGCGGTGCACCTGGGCCTCTTCCCTAATGTGGTGAGTAACAGTCTTTCTATTTGGAGACCCTCATTCAAGTTCATCTATAGCCAGGAGTGCCCATACTTTACTAATGCGAGGTCTACTTTTAGTGATGTTGTCTCATTATGATCTACAGCCATAACATCTTGTTAGCATTCTGTTCCATGGAAAATATTACTTAAATATTGATTTATGAGAAAAGGTATAATGTTATATTTAACAAACAACTATTTACTATGTAACTTTAGCATAATAAAAATATGAATGAAAGGAATGAAATGGGAGAAATTTAGACAAACTGTTGACAGTGTCTTGAGTTCTATTGATCTCCAGCTGAAGGTCTATTGGTAGATCCCGATTTACCTTTTGTGACCTCCTTACGAGCCATCTAAGCAGTTATTGCATCTGCAGGTACTTATTACTCTTTTATTGCTTATATTTCTTTTTAGTTCTTCTACTATTTATCTTTCCAGGTGCTATGAAAATTAAGCCATAGCAACAAGGTATTATTCATTATATAGCACAGGCCTACTCTGCAGTGCTTTACATAGATTATACATCATTTGTGCACTTCAGTTTGATTAAGGAACAATTAAGCTACATATATGGCCCACAAGTCAAATAGATGTTCAGTGTGACTGGCCGCACACATGAATGGATGTTCATTTAAGCAACTAAATTATCTGAACTCCAGGGAATAAAGAAGGATCTTATTCACTCACCCTCATGGTGCATTAGTAGCATTTTTTTAGACCGGACAGGTCATCTGTAAAACGTATCCCTTGCCAACTTGCAATACAAGTCCCGGTAGAGAGAAATGACTATGCTCCTCTGCTGCCAGTCAGGAGTGTATATCGTGAATAAAGTACCCCCTATATAAAAGCACAAGGCCGAAGGCCGAGTGCTTTTATACAGGTCATGGAACGCTGAGGTTACTTCTAATATCCTCATATTTTCCAACAAGCGGTACTTTATTTATTATAATACACAAGTAACTCACTGTTTATAACTGACAACATCACTAGTCACCATTTATAAGGATATCATTTACAAGATATTCATGGCTTTTGTGTATTATAAAGACATGGCACCAGAAGTGATTTAGGCAAATGTCCTAGGGGTCCATTTACTTAGCTTGAGTGAAGGAATAGAGGAAAAAAACTTTGAATTTCGAAAAAAAATTTTGGCTACTTTGACCATCGAATGGGCTACTTCGACCTTCGACTACGACTTCGAATCGAATGATTCGAACTAAAAATTGTTCGACTATTCGACCATTCGATAGTCGAAGTACTGTCTCTTTAAGAAAAAACTTCGACCACCTAGTTTGCCGCAAAAAAGCTACCGAGGTCAATGTAAGCCTATGGGGAAGGTCCCCATAGGCTTCCTAAGCATTTTTTGGTCGAACAAAAATCGTTCGATCGATGGATTAAAATCCTTCGAATCGAACAATTCATGCTTGACAAAGAGTGGGGTGCCGCTCGAAACATTGCAATTTTATGGAACAACGGAGTGCTGTCAATTGGAAGATCTTATTTCTTTTACATTAAACCACCGCTTTCCATTTATGCACATAGAGGTATATTTATCAAAGCGTGAAGTTATAGATCGCCACAGTCTGCTAAAGTGAAATACCCCCACTCTACTGTCATTTCTATGGGATTTTTAAGAGTATCGATGGGTGAAAGTCAAAGTGAAAGTTCATCATTTGATAAAAACGCCTTTCAAAATCCCATAGAATTTCACAGGCAGAATTTCACTCACTGTGGTGATGTATAACTTCACTCTTTGATATATACACTCCAGAGTTGGAAAGTTGCACAGCATCATGAAGTGAATGGGGACATTCACATACGACATTGAGACAAAAATACTATCTGAAGTAGTCAGATAGTATATAATTATTGTTACAATTATTTGTATTTATACTGAAAGCACTGCTGCTATTGCTGGTTAAGCTGGCCATAGACGCAAAGATCCGATCGTACGAATCATCGAACGATCGAACTTCCCCATCTCCCAACCTGCCACTAACCATTCAGATCAAGTTTTACCATTCAGATCAAATAAAGTAGTAAAAGAACAGATCAGCCGATGTTCTGCCCCTGACAGCAATCGTACGATAGTTATGTCTGACAAAGATAGTGACAGTCTCCCACTGAAATTCGTATGATCAGCGATACACGCAGAGATATTATCGGCAGCCACCGGACGGAAAACGTTGGGACTCTCCACACACGGGCCGAAAATCGTACGAATCCTCGATTCGTACAATCAGATTTTTGCATCTATGGCCAGCTTAAGTGTCAGCCCAATCTCACTTCTGCCTTCAGTATTTTCTTTATGAAAAGGCTCATTAGATAGATGAAAACTCTTTCCCTTCATTCCTTGAGAAGATATTAATAGCAATATCTACTACATGATTGATAAGACTTGGCTTCCATGTCTTAATTAGCACTTGTATTCGGGCGACAAACCCATTCTGTATAGACCTCATTTTTTACACAAGGGGGGGGAGGGAATTATTGTCCTCCAAATGGAAAGGGTCTCCTCCAACTGTTTGCCCTAAGTAGGAAGCACAGAATTCAAGAATTATCACTGTATGATGTAGTGGCACTTGTGTTGGCAATGATTCACGTAGCTTTAAGGAGGATCGACGTAAAGTAAATTTTTTGTATGTTATCCTATTGTTACATCTTTGCAATGGTCTTCATTATGTATTTCTTATACAGTACTTTTTAAATTCTGGGGGTTTTTTTAGCGTTCAAACGGGGTCACTGACCACAACAGCCAAATATCTACTGCTCTCTGAAGCTGCAGTCTTGTTATTGCTACTTTTTGTTACTTATCTTTCTAGTCAGCCCCTCTTAAGCTGGCCATACATAGACTGAGTTAGCAGTTTATCGGGGCATTACTACACCTGAATTACCCTGTTTCCTCTTTGAAGCCACACCCAAAATCTTTATTCAATAATCTTAATAACGTTATTACATTGTTGACAGCAGCTACAAAGAAATTGTTATTCTTAAATTGGTTGTCTGTATCTACACCTTCAATAAAGGATATCTTGTCCCTCTTAAATCACTTATGCTGGCAAGAAGCAATAAGGATTAAGACGGCTGATCCTCACCTTAAGCAGAATTTTATTAACAATTGGTCATTATATTGGGACTTTTTTGACTCTTCAATCAAACTCCGTTCACTTGGACTGCTGCATTTATAATTGTAGTTTGTATCTCATTTCAAAATATTTATTTTCATTTGTGATGTGTTTGTAGTCACTTACATGTTCCGGCATTTCCTTAATATCTTTCTTATTCTACTTTCAAAATTAGCTGAGCATTATTACGTTAATATGTTTTGTTTTACTTTTGTTGGTTTTTTTTTTCTTTTTTTTTTTTTTTTTTTACTTAGCTCTAATATCAGCTTAGGTGTATTCTCCATCATCAAATTCTTCTAGGACACCTAACTCCCTAAGCTGTATAAGATTGTGTTATAGTCCTTCAATGGACCAATGTTATATCTTGCTTGCTTTTGTAAAACCCAATAAAACTTTTTAAAACACAAAAAGCAGTTTATCGGCCCATGTGTGTGGCCCTCCGACGGGCTTCCCCGATCACTGGGGACTGGACTGGGATTCAAAATAGGCCCTGCCATTCCTAGTACACAGAGGCCCAAACAACCCCCACCAGCCCACTTAATAGTCACTTTACAGCATTGGCATTTTACAGCAGCCCCTCTGGCATTTGCCAGAACCCACAGATTGCCAGTCCGGGCCTACCTAGGGCCCATGATTGGATCAGCCCAATATTGCCCGCCTCAATGCGGGCAAATTGGGGAGAGATCCGCTCATTTGGCGACATTGCCAACCAGACAGCTGCTGAAATACTCATCTGGAAAGCTGCTGAACAGAAAGATAAACAACTAAAGAAAGCAGAAAAAATAAAGAATGAAGACCAATTGCTTATTATTTTAGAATATCACTGTCTACATCATACCAAAAGTACATTCATAGGGGAACTATCGCAAAAATGAAAATTTAACATAAGCTTCCTCATACTGAAGTAAGAAACTTTCTTAATACAATCAATTAAATATTCTGCATTGTTTCTGAAATAATCAAGTTTATATTCACTATTCCTCTCTCAGCATCTGTCTCTCTTCATTCTGTCTTCATGCAGCAGTGTCAGATGAATGATCCAATATATCTTATAGGGGGACTTCTTTTTCCTTTAGTTGTATTAGAGCTCACTCAAATAACTGATTCCAGTACAAACAAATTCCAACAAAACTATTGCCTTTTGCACAAATCCTGCATGTAGAGAGACATGATGGCTGGTGAGTTTAATAGAGTGAGATCTAATACATCTTCTAGGTAAAAGGAGCCCCCCTATAAGATATATTGGATCATTCAACTGACACCCAACTTCTGAATGAGGAGAAACAGATGCTGAGAGAGGAATAGCAATTTTAATTGATTGTATTTAGAAAATGTCTTATTTCAGTATGTTGAAAGTATTACATTTTCATTTTCGCGATAGTTCCCCAATAATTGGAAAATGTGTTTAGATACATCTAACCATGTTGCACAGACAAAGCACAAATGCATATGAGTGTAGAGCCTGACATATGGGGGTAAATTTATCAAAGAGTGAAGTTCCGCCACTAGAGTGAAATTCCGCAGCTCTCAATTCATTTCTATGGGATTTTGAAAGGCGTATTTATCAATGGGTGAAGTGAAAGTTCACCCTTTGATAAATACGCCTATAAAAATCCCATAGAAATGAATGGAGAGTGGCGGAATTTCACTCTAGTGGCGGAACTTCACTATTCACTATAGCACATAACGGTTGCCAGGTATGAAATATTTGCTCTGACTTTTCATCACTTGTGATTGGGAAGATGCTGACATAACGCAATCTGTCTGTCCCCTCCCTGCTGAATGTTATACATGACATCACACACCCCCATATATCATGTGCATAGCTGGCAAATAACAAGTGAGACTTTATTCTGACACAACTACAGGTGGATAACTGGAGCCATCTAATAACTGTGAACAGACTAATATTGGAAACAGCACTGTCTGTGATTTCCCTTTTAGCCCTGCCAGATTTAGAGCAAACTGTGAAGCATCCAGGGTGTCAGTCTCAGATTAGACATGGTGTGTAATAAAAATAAGATTAAAACTTCTCTGAGCTGGTTTGTGTTGGTTGCTATGAACGTAAGCCTCTAAAGCAGTACACCAAACCATCTCATCCTATAATAACAATGTCGCTCATTGATCAATCCCCCGTGAAAGATAATTTCCCCTCCGTAGGGGTATTTATTGCACAAGTGAAAGCATCGCTGCTCTGGGAAATGCCAGCCAAGATATTCCTTTACCATACCTCCCAACTGTCCCGTTTTTCACAGGACAGTCTCGCTTTTGACAGCTCAAGCCGCAGTCCCGGCTTGTTACTGAAATGTCCCGACTTTCTCTTTTATCTCCTGCACTGAACAGCCAGAAAAAGATACAAATAGATAAATGTACTAAGCGGCGAAAATTCGCCAGAGACGGCATTGCAGCCATCGTAACACTTTGCCAGGTGAAAATTCGCTCAGACAACGCTAATTTACAAAAACGCAAAGTTGCGTCCAGGGCGCGGAACGCTGGTGAATCTTTGCTAGCGTTACTTCGGCAATCAAAGCGAAGATGCACTAGCGTTCAATTATGCCTAGCGCAACTTCGTTCAGGCTTCGCTCAGGCTAATTTGCATACGGCAGGAAAATATAAAGTTGAACGGACGTGTATGTTGCAGCAAATACATTACATTACACAAGTCCAGGGAAGAAAATAGAGTTGTTATAATGCCCTACACATGAGCCCACTGTATAGTTAATGTTCCATATGTTAGAAAATGTATGGGGGAAGCTGGTTACCCTAAAAAAAATGTAAGGACTTTTGAAGGCTATCACTCTGAAAAAAGGAAAAGACGCCAGCGTTTTTTGGGATTTAGAAACTTTTTCCACTAAAAATATGATGTAAGTAACAGAAGATTGAGGAAGCTCTATGCACTCCAGTGCACTTCTCCTGGTCTGAGCTGGCGAAGGCAAGTCTGGCGAAAGAGGTAACATTCAGTAAAATCCGCATCTTAGTGAATTTGCGGAGTAATGTACATTCACCAGAGCGAAGATTCACCTGCCGATAGAGTGCAAATGAGCGCTAGCGTCTATCTCCTATGCCTGCGCCTGTTAGTAAATCGGCAAAGTGCCTGAAAGCGCACCACCAGTTGCAGAAAGATACTTTTGTAACAATTTTGAGATAAGCAAATAAGTAATTGTAACAATTAAGATAAAAATGTCTCTTGGGAGAAGTTAGACGCACAGCTTAAAGGGCAATTCACCTTCATTAGCAAAACTGCAATAACTGGGAAAAAAAACACAGAAATGTGTTCAAAACTTTCATAACCTGCCAATTCAATTTTGTAAACTGAACATGGTAATTAGGGGGTGTGGTCACAAAATGGGTGTGAGCCAAAACATTTCGCCGCGTGGCTACTCTTTTTATTTCTAAAATGTTGGGAGGTACTGTATAATTTATTGAAGTTGCCAAATTGATTGTTAAAGGAACCCATAAAAACTGGGTAAATAAATAGGCTGTGCAAAATAGAAAAAAAATTCTAATATAGTTAGTTAGCCAAAAATATAATGTACAAAAGCTGGAGTGACTGGATGTCTAACATAACAGAACAGAACACTACTTCCTGCTTTGCAGATCTCTAACTCTGAGTTTGTCAGTGACTATAAGGGGGCCTGTATGGGACATAACTGTTCAGTGAGTTTGCAATTAATCCTTAGCATTCAGCTCAGATTCAAAAGCAACAGATATGACCCATGTGGCCCCTCCTCAAATCACTGATTGGTTACTGCCTGGTAACCAATCAGTGGAAACCAAGAGAGCTGCAAAGCAGGAAGTAGTGTTCTGGCTATTATGTTACACATCCAGTCAATCCAGCCTTTACACATTACATTTTTGGCTAACTAACTATATTAGAAACATGTTTTATTTTGCACAGCCTATCTATTTACCCACTTTTTATTTTTACATTGAACAATTCCTTTAATAAAATAGCTTGTTAAAAATAGGGCTCAGCCCATAGTCTCAGCTTGTTAAAATCCACTAAATTTCCAATATTACGTTTCTGTAAATGTGACACTCGAAACCATCTGATCCTTTCCTCATGCTCTAAGTGATACAGTGAATGGAACCAGTTCTTCCACACGTTAATGGAGCAGTACATTTTACAGACTTCAAAAAATCAGTAGAAATGAATGGGGTCTTGTTACAGTATTTGTAGTGACCATAAAAGAACTGCAAATGTTCTGCAGTAAAAGTCTCACTTTACTGTATCCACAGGGGCAATCTCCCTCCTTCCGCTAGCAGTACTTCCATCACATAATAGTCACATCTGGATGCTGTCAATACACAGAACATGCAGCAAAGGTTCTAATGAAATGTAAAGACACTGTTTATATAGTATTGTCTAGTGAACAATGTAGCCCCCTTTTGTAATATATAAGGGCATTAGAAGTCACCAGAAGCTCCATTACCAAAGGCTGATTGATTTCCTACAGGTCATACAACTCCAAGGTGTAAATTATCGCTGTACTGGATATTATCTCTTATCCTGTAATATGCAGGTCATGGATGAAAAGTGATCTCAATTAGCATTGTTTATAACTGATGATATCACCAGTGCAGTGTTTCTAAGGATACATTTTGCAGGGTATGCATGGCTCTCATTAATTATTCTCAGATTAGAACACATTGTTTTAGCCATAAAATATCAGAAACAAGCAATCGAATATATTAAACCAACTTCTACAACTTTAATGGTATATGCTGCATTATTGAGCAATAAAACGGCAACTAAACAATGTTTACTTTTGGCAGCAGAATCCCTTTTGTTAATGGTTGTAAACAACCAGAGAAGCCGACCCAACCCTGAGTTATGCTACCTCTTGAGGCAGGAGTGACCACCATCCTCTCCCGAAACAGACCTGCAATTGATAGAGAAAAACATCTCTCCAGGGGGCATATTTATCAAAGAGTGAAGTTAGAGAGTAGAGTGAAATTCCGCCACTCTCCATTCATTTCTATAGGATTTTTAAAAGAGTATTTATCAATCGAACTCAAAATAATCAAAAAACATGGAGGCCCATTTATCAAAATTCAAATTTGTGTAGTTCTAGAGGTTTTTTCAACCACAACTAAACTCATGTTAAAAAAAAGCACAAATGTCTACTTATTTATTAAAAGATCTAAATATAAAAACCATGAACAAACAAAATGCAGGACTAACCCAAATAAGAATATGAACTTGAAACTTGAACTTGAAATCCTTGTTTATTTTTGTGCATTTACAAGCAAGAAAAAAAACTTCTGAATATTCTAAAACCTCAAAGTTACCATATATTTTAAATTTGCAAAGGACAGCTCCCACTGAATTCTTTTTTTTTTTTTTTTCGTTTTTTTGTGGTTCTCACTTGTAATACATTTATATATAGATAAAAAATGATTTATTCATTTTGCTTGTTTTTTTTGCTAAAAATGATAGTAAGAAAAAAAAGTCAGTTGTTAATCACAAACCAGTGATGGATGGAACAATGAAAGCGTGACTATTGTGCAAATTTAACGATTTGTATTGAGAATGAAGGGGATTACAATACAGTAAATACAGTATATACCAAGGCAATCCTGAATGTGTTTAACTTGCCGGTGCTGGACTAGCAGGAACCACAAGTGTTAGTAAAATATATTACTCCCTCTAAAAACCATGTTAGTAATGCAAAGGATGCAGGTGATTTTAGGATGGAATCTAACCTCCCTTCATTAGGTGAAATTGTTGGGTGATCCCACTGATTCCCCAGCTGGGGAGATACTTAGGGGGTTATTTATCAAGGTCCGAATTTATCTCAGTATTTCTAATATCAAACTTTGAGTAACTCCGAATTCCCCAATGGACCTTATTTATGAAGAAAATAAGGTCGGGCAAACTTCAGAGCTTTCCCCGAAATCTCCGAATTATTTGGAGTTTGCCTGCAAAAACTTTTTGTGCCAAAACCCTGAAATCATCGGATATCAGTATGGACATCACCACAGACACTGAGACATTCCCCATTGACTTATACAGGACCTCGAGAGTATTTAGATGCCAGGGTTTCGGTTTAGGAGTTTTGAGACCATCAGACTTTAATAAATCTCGAAAAATTCGTAGTTTTTTTTTTGCTCAGAAAACTACGAATTATTCGAGGTTCGGATATTCGGACCTTGATATAATAAATATAATTGAGACCTTGATATAATAAATAAATAAATAAATAACCCCCATAAAATAGTGCAGAATAACATTATATCACTATGCACTATGAGATTTAGATTTATGTTACAGAGATACCTGCAATAACACACATGATCATTTATTAACAAGGGGCCTCACTGAAAAAAGGGGCTTATATGAAAAGCCCTACTTACACATCAGGTCGATAGTTGCCCAGCTGACTCGTTTAAGATGACCTTGCCGAGGCCGACGGACTGGCATCTTAAAGAAACCAGATTATCTGGCAGATTCCACCATGAAAATGGGCAGAGTAGCAAATCCTTCAGATTATTTCCCGCATAGGACAGAAAGGAGAATGTATCCAAATGACACATCAGGCAAAAAGTATACCGACACTCAGGGTCCGAATTAGCGTTTAGCACAAACGAGGAAATGCCACTGAGCACAGCAAGGGAAAATAAATTCAGTTGAAATCAAGCCAAGTTTCACCAACCCAAAACTGCTTGGGATATTTTGGACTGAAAGCCCTCCAATCACAGGAGTGGTGACAAGAAAAGCTAACAGCAGCCCCAGTGCACCATATATGTATTAGATTGTAGCACACTGGGGACACTGAAACTGGAGATGGGTCTTCCAGATCAGACCTTGCCTCCCTATAAGAAGCATCACATGTCACTTGTCAGTGTGAAATAGAGTAGGGTTCAGAGGTCTCGTGTGAAACTCAGGGCCATGTGCAGAGGGACATATGTGAAATGAGATTTTAATCTCATCTAAAGAAAGAAATGCAGCTTGTCATTGTAACAATCCAGACGCAGCTAATACTGACATGGGACTCATCTCATAGCTACCATTAGTAACCCAAAGCCCAGACATCACAACAGCACTCTAGTGACCAGTGGCATGGATGGGAAACTTTACTAAAAAAAAATACTTACTTTTTTTAAAAAAAAAAAAAAAAACAAACTTGCCCTTTAACCAAATAATAAAGGGCTCCTGGTATTTGGAATGTACAAGAAAAATAATTAATTACATGATTAAGTATTATTGAATTAAAATAATCTCAACTGTATTAGTTAGTGGCTATTAAAAGCAGTATATGTCTATGTTTTCCTATTCCCTTCACAACTTCCCTGACTATGGGAATCAGTAGTAGTAGTAGTTAGCTGTCTTCAAACCAAGCAGCCATTTCCCACAATGCCTTATTTTCTCACAGACCATGCAAGGCATTGTGGGGTTTTTAAGACAGCTGACTACCAATATAATATTTCAATGGGGTCAGAGCAAGGGGTGGAGGGATTATAAGGAACAGAATCAGTCAGTATTGTTGATACTGAATCAAAACAATTACATTTACAAGACAAAATCTTTAAAATAGTTGAAACTGACAAATTTGCCAGCAATGGCTTTGCACCCATTGCAACACTTGGTCAGGCGGAAATTCACTGGGACAATGTTAACTTATATAAAATGTGTCGTTTCGTCCTGGCTGACGGACGCTGGAGAATTTTCGCTAGCGTTACTTCGGCAATGCGAGCAAATCAAAGAGAAGATGCGCTAGTGTTCAATTCTGCAGAGCGCAAATTGGAAAACCGGAAACCGGTTACCCAAAAATTTTTTTATGACTTTTGCGCCCAGAAAAAAAAAGGAAAAGAGGCCAGCGTTTTTTGAACTCAGATGCTTTTCCCACTCAGAATATGATGTAACTGAAGATTGAGGAAGTTCTATGCACTCCATTGCCTGGTCTGAGCTGGCAAAGTCAAGTCTGGTGAAAGAGGTAACGTTCAGTAAAATATCTAGTATAGGAAAATCTAAAAAAAAAAAAATCTAAAATCTAGATTTACCTATACTAGATATACCATGACCTGGATGAATGAAAATCTTCATAGTCGTTCAGTAAAATCTGCAGTGAATTTGCGGAGTAAAGGCCTGGCAATGAAATAATATGATTGGCTATTTGGTAGCCCCTATGTGGACTGGCAGGCCACAGGCGGCTCTGTTTGGCAGTACACACGCTTTTTATAAAACCAAAACTTGCCTGGAATTCAAAAAGAAGCACCTGCTTTGGGGGCATTGGGAACAATATCCAAGGGGTCAGAAAGCAACATGTTGCTTGTGAGCTACTGGTTGGGGAACACTGCTTAATAGTTACATTGCACCTCACTATATTTACTGCTGTCCATTTATTTGGATTCCTGACCTGAAGAGTATATTGCTAGGTAATGTTCCATCAAGGATTTATATAACTAAATCTAATTAAAAGTACCCAACCCTAGGTGTATAACCTTATGCTCAGTTTCCCAGCAACACCATTAAATGTCCCATTGACACCCAATCCTCAGTGGTCCTTCATTCCTACCCAACCAATTGGCCTTCTACATGGTTTTACCATGTCATTCCTCTTTTTCAACCTCTTTTTCAGTTACTAAGTTGTTTCACACTTGACAAAGAGCCTCACAGGGCTCCAAACATGTTGTGTGGCAATAAACACTGAAGTTGAGCAGTTAATCCTGCAGTATTGCCTCTTCCTTGTAAACCTTATTTCTTTGGATAATATTATTGAACCCACAACAGAGGCACATACAAGGACATTGGCTGAAATTTTTTTTATCCACTATTGGATTTGTAGGTATCAGTCTAATTGACTTTGTTTCTGCATATCAACTATGGTGGGTAGATTCAAATGTGTGTCTAAATATTTATGCAGGTGAAGGTTGCACTATAAATGTAAAAATATGCCCCTTAATTTATACTAATATAAGCAGCTACTGTAGATCAGCTCTATGTTTTTCACAACCAGTAAACTGCTGTGTTGTTGCCTTATCACATAAGCAGGGCATCATGGATTATTTTATCTCTTATATTTTATACGCTGTATGTATTCATTTAAACATTTAGCGGCAGATTTATCAAGGGTCAAATTAATAATTTGAATATTTAAATTCGAATTTTGAGTTTACTTTAGTATAATTTGACTAGGGAATAGTCCAAATTCGATTTGAGTTTAAAAAAAAATTCGAAATTCGACTATTCACCATCTAAAACCTTAGCCTATGGGGGAACCTCCTACAACCAATTTAAAGGCATTTGGTGGACTTTTGAAAATCAATTTTTTTTTTAATCCAATTTGATCGAATTAGATTCGAGTTTGCAGGTAGATCCTATTCACCCGAATATAAAAAATTAGATTTTTTTTCCCGAATTTCCTGTTTATTGGAGTTGAAGGGAGTTTTTAGAAACTCCCATAAACTCAAAAATTCGACCCTTGATAAATCTGCCCCTGAGTCTTATTACTTATCAATGTTTCTTTACCTCCATCTTGTGAGTTCATGATATTGAGAGCAAACAGCATTGCGTTGGAAAAGGTAGTGGCTTCTTCTTTGCTTGCAAAGTTCAGACCGTACACCTGCCGGGCATCCCTCCATTGGTGGAAGGTTGGCGTGGCCTGATTGTATTTCAGACCTTTCACAAGAGAATAATTAATAACTACCTGCAAAGAGAAAAGGGATTTTGTGCTTAACACTAAAGTACAGCTTCTGTTGTTTTGCAGTAATGCTTAGGGCAGTGGTACACGCTAAGATTCGGGGGGTTTAGTCGCCCAGCGACAAATCGCCTCTTCTTCGGGCGACTAATCTCCCTGAAAAGCTTTTCTGTCGTCTAGAATCTAAATCGCCGGCGGGATGGCACTCGGAGCGCTTTGTTTTCCGAAGTCGTCCGAAGTTGCCTAACGAGGAAACCCGCCGACGATTTACAATTTAGACTGACGGAAGGCTTTACGGGATGATTAGTCGCCAGAAGAAGAGGCGATTTGTCTCTGGGCGACTAAATCTCCCTGAATCTTAGCATGTGTCACCACCCTTAGAGAGACTTGTTTTTTAAAGGAAAAGGAAAGACAATTTACATTGGGGTGCCAAAAGTTAGGAACCCCTAAGTGATTATATTTATTGATCTGACACCCCAGGCCGGTGCTCCAATCAGTAGAAAACTGCTCCGGGCCGGGGTTATTCCAGCAAGCACCACGTTACGATTCTCTTCCATCTTCTTCGGTTTTCAAATTTCCCGGGGCAGACACATGAGCAGTAGAATGAAATATCGGCTTTTTCATTAAAGTTCGGCTTTTCACTCTATTGCACATGTGCAGCCGTGAGAAGACTGAGGAAGCAGGAAGAACTTTTGGGATCCACCTCGTCCGACCATTACTACTCATCATTAAAATATAGAAAGAAAAAGCAAGTGCCATGGCCTACTTAATTACTTCTGTATTCAGGTTTGCTTTTAAAAATTACTGATCTGATATTGATCCTTCATTGCCACTATGGAGCTATAGCAAAATAATAACCATTACTGGCGATTTTTGTTTCTGTTACATGAATTTAGGTGATATTATGTTTCTTTAAAGGGGAACTTTCACGAAAATGAAAATTTAATATAAGCTTCAGCATACTGAAATAAGAAATTTTCTAAATACCGTATAATCAATTAAAAATTCTGTACCATTTCTAAAGTAATCAAGTTTATCTTCACTATTCCTCTCTCAGCATCTGTTTCACCTCATTCTGTCTTCATTCAGGAGTTGGGTGTCAGATGAATGATCCAATATATCTTATAGGGGGGCTCCTTTTTCCTAGAAGATGTATTAGAGCCCACTCTATTAAAATCACCAGACATCATGTCTCTCTACATGCAGAATTTGTGCAAAAAGCAGTTATTTTGTTAGATTTTGTTTGTACTGAAATCAGTTATTTGAATGAGCTCTAATTCATCCGCTAGGAAAGGAAGCCCCCCCCCCTATAAGATATATTGGATCTAACTGTCAATGAATATCTGACACCCAACTGCTGCAAGAAGAGAGAATGAAGAGAAACAGATGCTGAGAGAGGGATAGTGAATATAAACTTGATTATTTCAGTAACAATGCAGAATTTGTAATTTATTTAATTGATTTTTAGTTTCTTATTTCAGTTTGAGGAAGCTTATATTAAATTTTCATTTTCACAATAGTTCCCCTTTAAACTTAAAGCAGGGAATAGTTTGATATTAACACTCTCAGTTATATTAAGATTTGCATATGACATATCTGCTGTTCTTTCATCAAGGATTATTTCTTGTGACAACTCTATTATCATGCATAAATGAGAGAGTCTTTGAAGATCATCTCATTTTTATTCAAGTACTTTTTGGCCAAATAAAAGAATATTTATAGAGCTCATATCAAAGTAAAATATGTTCATGGATACATGACAGATTTCATTTTTAGATACTTGTACATTTTAATGAGTAAGCCTAGATATTTAGGTAGTACATTTTATGAATCTCTGCTAGAATGGATCTATAATTCATAGAACAGGTTGTTGATGGTCTGTTCTTTGGAAGCAGATCCAATGACCTAACTAGGGAGCCACCCAAAGAGCTAATAATACTGTTGTCACTGATAATATTGAATTTAGTTAATTACCTCCTTAGCAGAAGACAGGGCTGTCCATTCTGGCAATTACCAGCAGCCTCCTGCCTGATATTTAAAAAAAAAACTCTGTTAATCTGCCCCAAGCATTACATATATTACATGCAGCACCAGTGCATACCTCCCAACATTTTGGGAATAAAAAGAGGTAAAAAAAAGTTGCCACGCGAAGTGCGGCGAATTTTGACCATGCCCATGTCTGTGGCCACATCCCCTAATTACCATGTTCATTTTAGGAAATTTGGCAGGTTATGAAAGTTTGATCATATTTCTGTGTTTTTTTTTCAGTTATTACAGTTTTGCTAATGAAGGTGAATTGCCCTTTAAGCTGTGAGTCTAACTTCTCCGAAGGGACCTGTTATCCTATATTGTTACAATTACTTATTTGCTGATCTCGAAATTGTAACAAACGTATCTTATCTGCAGCTGTGGCTGTTCAGGGCTCTCTGCCAAAAGCCAATTAAGTTAGAAACATTGTTTCTTTTTCTGCCTGTTCAGTGCAGAGAAAATCTGAACTTTCCAGTACAAACGAGGGACTGCTGGTTGAGCGGTCAAAAGAGGGACTGTCCCTCTACAAACGGGACAGTTGAGAGGTATGCCAGTGGTGTAACTAGATTTACTGGGCCCCACAGCAAATTAGGGATGCACTGAATCCACTATTTTGGATTTGGCCAAATACAGAACCAAATCCTAATTTGCATATGCAAATTAGTGGTGGGAAGGGGAAAACATTTTTTACTTCCTTGTTTTGTGACAAAAAGTCACTCGATTTCCCTCCCCGCCCCTAATTTGCATATGCAAATTTGGATTCGGTTCGGCCGGACAGAAGGATTCGGCCGAATCCGAATACTGCTGAAAAAGGCCAAATCCCGAACCGAATCCTGGATTGGGTGCATCCTTACAGCAAATTAAATTAATTTAGGGCCCCCAACATATCCAGTGCTGCTTTACCAATATATGTTAAAATTGTTCTTTATTTGGGCCCCCTTATACCTTCTGGGCCCCCTTATACCTTCTGAGCCCCCTACAGTCGCAGGGTCTGCTTCCTCTGTAGTTACACCCCTGTGCAGCACTCACATCACTGTGACAAACTAATCATAGGGGTGCATATAATGAAATGAAGCCTTTTACTCCTGGATTTTGCTTTTTCCCTCAATTCACATCTTTAGAATTAGGTTCCAAAATTCCAAAATTATATTTTCCCAGAATTTAAATTTTTCCATAATTGGTATTGTTCATGCTGGTCCTCTGATATATCTTAAACTGAGGCTCTTCGCCTAACATAGAGAATGTCCATTTTTTTTAATGTGTCTCAATAACCCCTTTTCTGACCCAACCAGAAGGCCCCTACGCAGCTGCAGTATTGCACATTCACAGACCAACTTGCCGTATATTTAAAATAAATAACTGAAATAAAGATATCATTAGTACATAGGAGTTATCCTGCAGCGAAAGTGTTTAGAAAACCTACAGGTACTTACTTGCTGATCCTGAAGTTTAACACCGACTACTCTAAAGGTATTATTGGCAGTGTTGTGATATATATTAATCCTGCTGAACCCCTGCTGGCCTGGCTTGATTGGCACCCATTTTTTACTGGTGTCATCATAGATCATAACGGAAGCTCTCGCTTGGCAGATACTCTGTTCACTGTAAAAGAAGAGAGAAAGATGTATTCAGGATTATGCTATTAAGATTGGGTTGGGGAGGGGATTCTGTATTAGTAATTTCCAGCCAGCAGCTATCATTTGCACTTCTCATCATACAAATGGTACAAAAGCAGACAGCTGAAAACAATCACAACATTATTCCATATAGTACAGGTATTTAATCAGAAATTACTAGCATTATTATATGATATTCGAAACCCATATACCCCCATGATATCTGATATTGCAAGCGGTGTTTCTCAAGGCACAAGAAGGGAAACACCATGCTGAGTAACAGGAGATGAGGAGAAAAACAGACCTTGAACCTTGTATATAAACAATCTTCTGAATACAGCAGAACACTTCATATTACATAATTCGTGATTTTGGCTATAGCTTCCAGTCAAGTACACACTGAAGTTCTATGTAGTGCACACTACTGACATTTCCAGCCAATGCAGTGACAATTTTTCTGCTACCTTAAAGGAAAACTATACCCCCAAAACATACACTTAAGCAACAAATAGTTTATATCATATTAAGTGGCATAGAATCTTACCAAACTGGAATATATATTTAAATAAATCTTGCCCTTTTACATCTCTTGCCTTGAGCCACCATTTCGTGATGGTCTGTGTGCTGCCTCAGAGATCACCTGGCCAGAAATACTGCAGCTCTAACTGTAACAGGAAGTAGTGTTGAAGCAAAAGACAGAACTCTGTCTGTTAATTGGCTCATGTGACCTACAAGTATGGTTTGTTGGTATGTTTGTGTGCACCGTGAATCCTACGATCCCAGGGGAAAATGGCAATTTTCTATTTATGATTACCCAATGGCACATACTACTAGAAAAGTATATTATTATGAATATGGTTTATTTACATGAAGCAGGGTTTTACACATGAGCTGTTTTATGCAATATCTTTTTATAGAGACCTACATTGTTTGGGGGTATAGTTTTCCTTTAAAATAAAGCTCTTCAATATTATTTATATTTTGTTAAATAAAGTAGCTGTGGCTTGGGGACACACGGGAAGTGGACACAGTTGCTGCGTGTGAGAATTCTGGTTTTTGCCCTAAAATACAAAATTATCATGTTCTTAACACAATAACCACTTTAGAGTACACACAATATGTCAAATGCAACAAATAAAACTGACCCTAGTGGGTGTGTGTGACAGTTATAAAGACTGAAGATAAAGTTCAGCTGGGGCAGATGTGAATTAACAATTCTGTGCTGTGTAGTTTGTCAGCTCTCTATAAATGAAGGATAATAATTACAATAAAAATAAAAACAATGAAAATATACTGTACATACAAATATAACTGGCCTGACTGTCCTTTACAACAGAGTGTTAAATTCAGTGAAAGAAACGCAGCACCCTCTGCTGTCCCTGAGTCCATACTCCCACTGTAGTCTTATTCAGGCATGGCACTGTACACAAGCAAGGGAAAGTTCCTCTACTGTTAAAAGGGGTGGTTCCCCTTTAAGTTAACTTTTAGAATGGCTATTTCTAAGCAACTTTTCAACTGGTCCTCATTATTTATGTTTTATACTTTTATAATTATTTGCCTTTTTCTTCTAACTCTTTCCAGCTTTCGAATAGGGGTCACTGACCCCTTCTAAAAACAAATGCTCTGTGAAGCTACACATTTTTTGCTATTGTAGTTTTTATTACTCATCTTTCTATTCAGGCCTCTCCTATTCATATTCCAGTCTCTTATTCAAATTAATTCAATTTGCCAAAACTGTAAACCGGAGAGCTTCTGAATACAGTGGAGGAACTACCGGGGGAGCAGGGGGTGCAATTGGGCCGATTTCCGGCCACAACGGCCGATTTTGGAGCAGATAATCTGGTATGGAGGGGGGCGGGCCCAGCTGCACGTCCCGCACCAGGGCCCGCCCCCCTCCAGTTACGTTATTGGCTGAATAAATAGCTAAATAACTCAAAAACCACAAATAATAAAAAATGAAAACCCACTGCAAATTGTCTCAGAATATCACTCTTAAAGCTTCTATAAGGTCCCTGCACACTGGGTTTTTTTTTCCTTGATTTGTGTCAGGTTGCAACACTTTTCCAAAGCAAATGAAAGCTCCAGACTTAAAAAATATGATCTAAATTAAATTTGTAACCAACATGTAACCATATATGTTATGCTTTGCTAATGCAAAATTCATATAAGTGCATATGGTAATTAGTGAACTTACTCCTAATTCATACACAGACATGTGCATATGTAATTTACAAGGTAGATAGATAGATACTGAATATACTAAGTACCATTGTTGTTAATTCTGGGACAGCTCTTTAAAGTTCTTAGTCAGTGATCCCCAACCAGTAGCTCGTGAGTAACATGTTGCTCTCCAACCCCTTGGATGTTGCTCCCAGTGGCCTCAAAGCAGGAGCTTATTTTTAAATTTCAGGCTTGGAGGCAGGTTTTGGTTCTATAAAAGCCAGCTGTACTGCCTGTAGGCTGCAAGTCCACATAGGGGCTACCAATAGCCAATCACAACCCTTATTTGGCGCCATTCAGGAACATTTTCCTTGCTTGTGTTGCTCCCCCACTCTTTTTAAATCTGAATAGGTTATATGTTTTTAAATCTGGTAAGTTGAATGTATAGGAGAATGTGAAGATATCCTTAGATAAAGAGCTGATTAGGATGAGTAGCTTGATCCCTCTTACAGAATACACAGTGGTCTTAGAGACCCGGCAATAAGTAAATAAATGAATTAGGGATGTGTTCAGTGCACAGCAGAAAAATACGGAGTGTTTATGTGAGCAGGCCCATTTGCTAGTGAGACATTCAGAAAAAGGCCTAGGAGCACAACGGCAAGTTATTCTTTAATTACTTATATTTCTTGTGGTGTGCTATAATTGACATTTAAAGTAAAGTGTATATTAACTGCTTTCATTAGTTACTGTTCAATAAACAACAGTCTGTTTGCTGGTTCAGCTCCCCCACCAAAATCAAAGTCTAGAAACCATGAGAGTGTCTAACCAGTGCAGTGTTGTGGGGTTCAGATTAGGTTTCCACAGGGATAGATGATATAAGCAATGATATATAGATGATATAAGCACATAGAGAAAACTTTCCAACTTGGGGGCAGATTCACTAATTGGCAAAAAGTCGACAGCGACTGCTTCGCACCCATCGCTAGACTAGGGTTGCCACCTTTATGTCTGGCTGAGACCGTCCAGGGGGGGGTCCGTGGCGTCAGTGGGCGTGTCTGTGACGGGGTTATGACGCGGCGATCAGCGATTGGCCGGTCGCCGTGTCAATCAAGGGAACCCCGCCCGGTTTTCCTTATTTGGAAAACCGGGCAGGAAGTATAGACCTGGGCAGCCCCTCAAAATACCGGGCTGTCCGGGTCAAAACCGGACAGGTGGCAACCCTACGCTACACTTCGCCAGGTGAAAATTCGCTCAGACAACGCTAATTCACTAAAATGCAGAGTTTCGACGTGGGCGTTGAACGCTGGCGACTTTTCGCTAGCGTTATTTCGGCAATTGAAAACGAAGATGCGCTAGATTTAATTTCTGCCTATCGCAAATTCGCTAGAGGTCTTGTGCTCCGGTTAATTTGCATACAGCGGAAAAGTTAAAGTTGAATCGACGTCTTTATGTTTTATGTTGCAGCAAATACTTTACATTTCCACTGTTAATTACACAAGTCCAGGGAACCTTTCTAAAGACAAGAGAGTTGTTATAATGCCCTACACATGAGCCCACTGTAGTGTTCCATATGTTAAAAAATGTTAGGACTTTTGCAGGCTATCACTCTGAAAAAAGGAAAAGACGCCAGCGTTTTTTGAACTTTGATGCTTTTTCCAATATGAGGAAGTGACAGAAGATTTAGGAAGATCTATGCACTCCATTGCACTTCACCTGGTCTGAGCTGGCGAAATAGGTAACGTTCAGTAAAATCCGCATTTTAGTGAATTTGCGGAGTAACGTCCATTTGTCAGAGCGAATTGTCACCTGGCGAGTGCAAATGAGCGCTAGCGCCTGTCTCTTTCGCTAGCGAATTGGCGCCTGCGCCCCTTAGTAAATTTGCAAACCCCCTGTGGGCAGTAGCGCTGGCGAATTGTTGCCAGTGTTTGCCACTTCGCCCTTTAGTAAATCTGCCCCCATGTGATGGGAGCATTTCCTTTATAAGTATCACTTCTATATTTCATTTGTTATTTATTTCTAATTCAAAAATCAGCAAGGCTAGCTCAGTCTCATTTACCATGAATCACCAGGAATTGACTGCTGTTATATTTTGCAATATATTCTGCTGCCTTCAGCTCCAAAATGATGTGTTGGAGAAATCATGCCAGTGGGTTGGTTCCTTCCTGTATCTGCTCATTTTTTGTGCTGTCAGCTCTCCGCTTTAGCTTTCACGTGACCATTTTATAAAATCTTATTTAGAAATTCAGTAAAAACAGTGTTTTGGGACATTGCCAGTGACCAAATACCCGTTCTCTCAGGGCCAGACCACACTCTCCAAACTATTTCCAGGATCATCGCCCAGACTTCTGTTTTTCAACAACTCACCCAAAAATGTCAATGCTCCCTCTGTCAGATTTCATAAACCAGCAAGCATAATATATGTAATTATTTACTAGCAATTAGGCAACAGGGTATATATAAAATAGCGTCTTAGGGGGCCGATTCACAAATGTCGAATATCGAGGGTTAATTAACCCTCGATATTCGACTGGAAATTAAAATCCTTCGACTTCGAATATCGAAGTCGAAGGTTTTTAGCGCAAATGCGATCGAACGATCAAAGGATTATTCCTTCGCTCGAACGATAAAATCCTTCGAATCGAACGATTCGAATGATTTTAATCCAACGATCGAAGGAATATCCTTCGATCCAAAAAATCGAAGTCGAAGGTTTTTAGCGCAAATAGTGCGATCGAACGATCAAAGGATTATTCCTTCGATCGAGCGATAAAATCCTTCGAATCGAACGATTCGAAGAATTTTAATCCAACAATCGAAGGAATATCCTTCGGTAGCTTTTAGATGGCGAACTAGGGGGTCGAAGTTTTTTCTTAAAGAGACAGTACTTCGACTATCGAATGGTCGAATAGTCGAACGATTTTTAGTTCGAATCCTTCGATTCAAAGTCGTAGTCGAAGTCGAAGGTCGAAGTAGCCCAAAAAACACTTCGAAATTCGAAGTTTTTTTACCTCGAATCCTTCACTCGAAGTTAGTGAATCGGCCCCTTAGTGTTAGCCATGCAAGGTTGCCATTATTTATTATTATTATTTATGATTTCAAAAGTGACCGATAACATTTCCCATCAGGAAAACTGTCCTGTTGTGGGTGCATGGGAATTTTAGTTTTTGAGTTATGCTGATACCACCCAAAAACATCACACAGTACAAGGGTCAAAATAAGACTAAAGTGTGATTAATATTTGCAGCTTGTTAAAGGGTGGTTGGAATACGAGTAACTTGGTACTAAAAGGTTAAAGATATAAGACATCATAATACAAAAATGTGATGGGCTAAGTTGTAACTATACATTATCAGCACCACAGCAAAGCTGTTTTAGGCTCTTACTCTCTAGCCCTAAAGGATGATGAGAAATGTTTAGAAGTTATTGACAAACCTGCTGTTGCTAAAGAAGTAATACCCTGGCAGGCAGTACCATTGGGCAGTACTAGCTGTAAACACTGACAACACTATTCATACTTGGCCAGGATGTGTTGCATATGGTGCCAGCCCTGAGAAACCGGAGAGGAACTTGATCTTCATGGAAAGTTACCAGCAATCCTGACATTGACCCTTGATTTGATCCTTAGGCTTATAAAACTAGTGAGTTTTGCATGGTGAACATTTTCTACAGTCAAAAGGCAATGTCATAATGCTTATTATTATGCCTCACTAATGAGTGAAAATGATATCTGTAACAGTTCCGTACTTAAAAGTTTCTAAAATATGTTTCCAACCTTGCAGTTCGTGGTCTTGCCAAGTGGCTTGCTGAATGGAAATAGCTCTCTCCCCTAAATACAGAGGATTGGATACTAATCGTCATGGTTCAATATCATCTTCTTATTGTATCTCTCCACCTATTTCTCTCTTACTCCAGTTCTGTGTAGTGAACAGGACAAAAATCGTGCACCAGGATGAACCATTACAGACATAAAATCAACACCAAATCATTCACTAGGGGGTGCCTAACATGCCTAACATTTGGTGCACCAGGATTCGGTTCGGTATTTGGCCTTTTTCAGCAGCATTCGGATTCGTCCGGGCAGAAGGATTCAGCCGAATCCAAATCCTGCTTAAAAAGGCCATATGCATATGCAAATTAGGGGTGAAGAGGGAAATCGTGTTACTTTTTGTAACAAAAGAAGGAAGTGAAAAATGTTTTCCTCTTCCCACCCCTAATTTGCATATGCAAATTAGGATTCAGATTCGGTTTGGTATTTGGCCAAATCTATCACAAAGAGGATTCGGTGCAGCCCTAGTATTAAGTAACCCAAAACTAAGAGAAGAGCCGAACTCTTGCCTTGCTGTATTGCACTGACCCTTAAAGAAGGAAGTACTGTATTTGCACAATAAATCTCATTCAGCTGACAAATATATATATTTATTTATTTTCTTTAAAACAATCAGATATTCATCAAACCAAGATATTTGAAAATCAAAGAGTGCAAATGCTATTTTTACACATAATTCCACCAATCTCAATAACGTGTGCTGTCTGGATTGAGAGCAAATCAAGAGAGATTACAAGGATAGAAAGGCTGGATTTTTTTCTCTGAAGGTGGTAACCCTTTCGAAAATATTTGGACAGAGACAACTTTTTTCTAATTTTTGTTCTGTACATTACCACAATGAATTTTAAATGAAACAACTCAGATGCAGTTGAACTACAGACTTTCAGCTTTAATTCAGTGGGTTGAACAAAAAGATTGCATACAATTTTACATTTTTGTAAAGTCAATTCCATATATTTTTGGACTCCAAAGCAATCACTGGGTGCTAGTACAAACCAATATGATGCACCAGCCCCACTCCCCACCACCTACGCCCCTTTCTCTGGATGACGAATAGAAATACAAGGTTTGTTCCATATCCACTTGCGTGGTGAATAGTAAACAAAACAACATTCCTGGCACTGTGCTCTTCCCTAATCGGTGCTTATGTCCCTGCTTGGCTTTTGATATGCAAACCTGTTTCCCCTATATTAATAAGAAATTCTTATTCGCTGAGAAATTCGCGAAAACTCTGAAAAAAGTTGCGGAACATCTGCGAAATGCATTGAAGTCAATGGGCCTCAAAATTATTTTGACGCAACAACATTTTTGACACGAGAGACAATTTTTATACCCTTGACTCTCTTGTCCAAATGCATGAAGTCAATGGGCGTCCGAATAATTTCGACTTGTGACGAATTTGACGAGCGACTGTTTTTTTGTTGCAGCGAATTTTCCCATGGAGATATTTTAAGAGCAGTTTCGTGAAAACATTGGCCGACTGCAAAATCCGTAAATTTCCAAGCCTGGGGAATAAATTCACCCATCACTATTAATAAAAAATTGGGGGGGGGCAAAAAAAGTTGTACATCTAAATGGTCCTAGCTGTAGGTGTCTGTCTGTTGCACTGGCTGCTCTGTACAGTACTTACTTGGCTGCCATGGCTGATGATATGAAGCAGAACTGATTGGGCTGAAGTGAGACTTTGCTCAGAGTTCTGTGACGGTTCCAGTATGGACAAGCTCTTTGAGCATAAGAGCAGTGAGTACTGTTCAGCTATACCCAAACAGGAAAAGGATGTTCGAAGCAAACACAGCAGGAAGTAGGTATTGGTTAAGAAACTCTGGTACAAAGAACCGAAACAATTCTTTTCATATATTGTACCTTCCTGTGAAAATAGCACTTTAATTACCTCATTAATGCAGTGGTTTCTACTTGTTTCAGCATCAGTATGAAAAAAGATTCCTTAAACTGGCTATAGATGTTGAGATTTTTAAAAGATCCGATCGTTATCGTGAGACCACGATTATCTCGGAAAGATCGTATGAATTGTCCATCAACCAAAAATAGCAATTTGGCAGGAAAACAAAGGGGAGCTGCCTGCTTGGCCCTGCAAACATAGAGAGATTGCACTGGGACCGGCAAAGATTTTTTAACCTGGCCGATCAATTTCCTGACAGATGTCGGCCGAAAAATCGTAAGATGTACGATCGTTCGAATCCCACTAACCACACGATAATTTCGAAGGATTCGCTAAAATCAGTCATTCGGAAAGAGAAATCTTTGCGTCTATGGGGAACTTAAGTCACTTGTCTAATCGATCAACCAAGCAAAATCCATTTTACAAAGGTATTGGTCGAGATTGTCATTCTAGTAACAAATATTGTAGGAAACATATGACCAGCTTAAACGCTGATCAATGAAATGAGGCGTCACGTGCTGAGAAACCAGAGAATCAAAGCAGTGGCCGTGGCCAATCACACCAGCTAACACGTTCCATGACTTTAGTAGAACTAAGGTCATGAAATAAAATCATAATCTGCGTAGTGAGTATAAAATAAATCTAGTAGAAATGTGCTGATTTTTGTGTGAAATACATTTCCTCTTTGATTAAAAAAGGAAAATGTTCATGTTCAGAGAGTACAACAATTTAGCAAAATATTTCGGTTGCTTGAGTGGCTTTCCAAGGGCTCCAAAGACTTTACTGTATATAACCAACATTTTCCAGCCCTGCTGGTCCCTGAAAGATCCATTATCCTGAAAACCCCAGGTCTCAAGCATTCTGTATAGCAGGTCCGTACCTGTATACATTTATTTGGCACGTTGTATTAAAATAATATATAGTACCTATACCATCAACATGTCAGTGCAGTATATATGATATAAATATATAAAATATATATTCATGAATGCCCTGTTAACACTGTAATGGATTGAATCTGCATTAGTATGTTTGTTTTTTTTATGAATAAGTCTATTTCTTTTCATGGCAGGGAAGGGTTAAGCAGCCATATTTAGTTGGCGTGAGGCACAAATCAGATAAATCATGTGCTGACCTCTTTCTATAATTAGGAAAGTAATGGCTTGATTCATATCTGTAGCCAGGGGGCAGCGTGTGAGACATTTTTTATATCCCACATATGAGGGTCTGTTCACAGGCACGGACGGCTCCATGTTTGTGTTACACAGTGTAAAATGTCACTGCTTCAAAAATGATCAATTGAAAGCTAAACTATTAGGGGCCGATTCATCAAGAGTCGCATATCGAGGGTTAATTAACCCTCAATATTCGACTGTGAACTAAAATCGTTCGACTTCGAATATCGAAGTCGAACGATTTTGCGCAAATCCTGCGATCGTTCGATCGAAGGATTTTTCCTTCGATCGAACGATTAAATCCTTCAAATCGAACGATTCGAAGGATTTTAATCCAACGATCGAAGGAAAATCCTTCGATCAAAAAATCACAGGCAAGCCTATGGGGACCTTCCCCATAGGCTAACATTGACTTCGGTAGCTTTTAGCTGCCGAAGTAGGGGGTCGAAGTTTTTTTTAAACGGAAAGTACTTCGACTATCGAATGGTCGAATAGTCGAACGATTCGATGGTCGAAGTACCCAAAAAATACTTACAAATTCGAATTTTTTTCATTCGAATCCTTCACTCGAGCTTAGTGAATCGGCCCCTAGATGTATAAACATCCTGTGTTTCCCTTAATATTACAGTATTCCATAGTGACTAACAAAGGGCAAGCAGCCTTGGTGTAATATATTGTACAGTAAACAGTATTCTGTGCATACAAACACAACTTGTCCGCAATTGGGAAAAAAAGATTGCACATTTTATCATTTGCGCCAGCACACAGCGTATGTAATAGTAATACCACACAGCAGGGAGCATTTAGTGGTCATGTGTTTAAAAGCAAACTGCTAACTGGTTGCTGTTGGTTACTAGACCTGGAGCAAATGTTGCTCCTAGTATTAAATGTATATATATATTTCTTCTATGAATGAAAATGTTGCACCTGGTATTAAATGTATATATATTTCTTCTATGAATGAAAATGTTAGACTAGTGCCACATGTAGTGGATCTCGGCCTGTGGAGCAGCAGCTTACCAGAAAGCATTTCTCTCCTAAAGTGCAGGCACAAGTCACATGACCTGGGGCAGCTGGGAAATTGACAAAATGTCTAGCCCCATGTCAGATTTCAAAATTGAATATAAAAAAATTCTGTTTGCTCTTTTGAGAAATGGATTTCAGTGCAGAATTCTGCTGGAGTAGCACTATTAACTGATGCGTTTTGAAATTTTTTTTTTCCCCATGACAGTATCCCGTTAGCAGACAGGGCCCCACAAAAAATTGTGTTCCGCATGGCTCGGCTCCTGCTTCAGCGCAACTCAGCTCCTTTTTGTCGCAACTCAGCTCCTTCTTTGTCGCAACTCGGCTCCTTCTTCATCGCAAATCGGCTCCTACTCAGACAGTTCAAGGAGGGCCCAACTAATCCAGGAAACACAGCATGGCCGGGCCCCCCTAAACATATAGAAGCCATCGAGCCTGGGGCATTTGTTCCCCAGTGCCCCCTGATGGCGGCCATGTTCTCACCTACGTTTCTCCGCAGGCTTAGATCCGATACATGTGGCACCATGACTATACATGTAGTCATCCATGACTAGTGACTGACTTCCAAAAACACTTTCCCTCATTTGAATTTCACAACAGGAAAACCCTGTGTCACTCTAGAAGCAACTGATGCCCAAAACACACAGAGGCACAAGGTAGGCACCTGCAGAGCAAGGGTGGAGTGTTCATTCCCAGGAACAGGCGCTGAACTCACACTGACGTATTGCCAAATGCAGCCTTGGAAAAGAAGAACAGCTGCCACCCTCTAGCTTTGCTGGGTGCTGTAATTAAAAGACAATTATGCAGGAATGATCAGACATGCTTGATAGAGCAGGTATCTTTGTTTGGGAGGAATGTGTCACAGGCACATGTAAATGCAAAGAAAAGAGAAGAGAGGCCCTAGCAGTTCAAAAAGGCTTAGGCCTACTATGGGGTATTTTCATGGCAACTGAATTTGCGTTCAAATACAAGCAAAACTTTGTTCAATTTAATGCATAGGCAGCAATTTTGTTGATGCAACTGCCACAATGACACTGGAGAAAAAATACTGCTAACAAAAATGGCGAATCGTGTTGAAATTGCACTTTCCTTACCGCAGCCGCAGCGTCTGTTCCCTCTGACGCCGCATCCAAGATAGCGCCCATGGATTACACATGAGTAGCTGCGGCTAAAACCCATCCGGGTCACACGTTCAATGCCCAAGCATTGCATTTGTTTGTTTATTATTCCTGGGTGCTCTATATTGATATATTGACTGTTTTCTGGATTTTGACCCCTGCCTGAACTTTGATTCTGATTCTATTCTGCCTGCCTTTGAACTCTTGCCTGGATTTGGATAACGTTTTCGCCTGAACCCTTCTGTGCTGCGATTTCGGACTTTTAACCCTAGAGCTTCCTCCTTGGTCCTGACTACTCTCGGCTGGAGCCGATAGACCCCCGTGACACTGCAAAGTGCAAAAAAATGGCTGATTGCAACCTATTTTTGCACTTTTCACACTGCATGGGACATTGTAAATGAGCCCCAGTAACCCAGCCGATACCTTAGAAAGTGGCACTTCAATAGCTCAGGACTGGCTTTCATGGCAGCTCTACTCCTTTTGAGCCAAGCTCATCAAGAATGCTGTATTTATTCCAAACTTGTATTATGATTAATGGTAATAGATGGGATTTTAAATCAAGCAGTTCTACGTTTTCACCAGTTTGATTTTTCTCTGTAATAAGACAGTACCTTGTACTTGATTATAACTAAACCGACATTCATCTGTGTTAGTGCCAAAGCAAACCTACTGGATTTTTTTTGTCTTTGTTTTTTTTTAATGTTGGAATTATTAAGGCACGCTGCTCTTAATTATGGAACAACCACTAATACTGAAAACCCCAGGTCACAAGAACTCCAAATAACAGATGTCTGTTCATAAACAATGACAGGAGTTTCAAATCCCTCCTTTATACAATGCATTCGTTTACATTTTCCATTTCCTCCTGTTAAATCATATTGGAGCACATTTTTTTCTCTTTTGATAAAGTGCTCCGCTCTCTCCCTTTCATTCCATTCCACTTCCACCATTCACTGAAACTGTCAAGTACATCAGGGGAATTAATGGAGCTGGCAAGAACTGCACAATGTGAAGCTGGAGGGAGAAGACCCTGGCTACCTCTGAGTCCATCCCCTACACTATACTCATCCCTTGCTCCTTACACCAAGCCACTGGGGCAGATTCACTAAAGGACGAAGTGGCCGACGCTAGAAATCACATTTGCATGGACATTGCCAATTCACTAACAGGCTCAGGCGACAATACGCTAGCGAAAGAGACCATCGCTAGCGTTGTACTCGCCAAACGACTTTTTGCTGTGGGGAATGTTCGTGCCTCCGCAAATTCCGCCAGAGATTCCTTCGCCACCTCAGACCAGGAGAACTGATAAAATGAAGCTACATCCTCCTCAATCTTATGTCAGTGACTTCGAATCATGTCTGCTGGAAATGCATTAAAGTAGGATTGCCTGCAAAAGTCCTAACTATTTAACTTTTTTGTGTTAACATTTTTCCCCAGACATTTGAGGGGCATGGGACATTCGTTTTAGGGTGGGCTCATGTCTAGGGCGAGGATCTCTTTTGTCTTTATTCAGGTTCCTTGGACATTTGTAATAAAAAGTGACCACTTCAAGCATTTGCACTAACATCTCAAATAAAGACGTCCATACGACTATTCAAATTGACCTAAGCATTAGAGGACTAATGAAGTTTCGCTAGGCAGCAATGAATGCTAGAGCCATTTCGCTTCAAAACGCTCGCACTGCCGAAGTAACGCTAGCGAAAAGTCGACAGCGTTCAGCACCCAGCATGCAACTTCACATTTTAGTCAATTAGCGTAGTGGTAACGAATTTGCGCCTGGCATAGTGGCGAGAAGTGTGGCGAAGCGTTCGCTGACGACAATTCGACCTTTAGTGACTGTGCCCAACTGAGTACAGGTAGTTCACTAGCTCTAGGGCAAAGGCCAGACCATGTACAGTGGCCAACTGGGTGGCCAACGAGAAAGGTCTGTGTTATAAGCAGAAGCTGAAGGGTGCAAAGAGAGAGTGGAAAGTGCTGGTAGAAATGATTTTTTGCTATACAAGTTCACATAGCTAGAAATTTTAATTTTTACCGATACATTACAGGAATTCAGAAATGCGCATCGTCTGTATTGTGGACAAGATAAAATCTAAGCTTCATAAGGCTGTTGTATATGGTAAAGACTACAGCAGACACATCTTAGTAGAGACAAAATAAGCTCTGCGATGCTTGTGTTAGGCTTTTAATTGCCTTAAAGGGATACTGTCATGGGGAAAAAACATTTTTTTAAAATGAATCCGTTAATAGTGCTGCTCCAGCAGAATTCTGCACTGAAATCCATTTCTCAAAAGAGCAAACAGATTTTTTTATATTCAATTTTGAAATCTGACATGGGGCTAGACATATTGTCAATTTCCCAGCTGCCCCAAGTCATGTGACTTGTGCTCTGATAAACTTCAATCACTCTTTACTGTTGTACTGCAAGTTGGAGTGATATCAACCCCTCCCTTTTCCCCCCCAGCAGCCAACAAAAGAACAATGGGAAGGTAACCAGATAGCAGCTCCCTAACAGAAGATAACAGCTGCCTGGTAGATCTAAGAACAGCACTCAATAGTAAAAACCCATATCCCAATGAGACACATTCAGTTACATTGAGAAGGAAAAACAGCAGCCTGCCAGAAAGCATTTCTCTCCTAAAGTGCAGGCACAAGTCACATGACCAGGGGCAGCTAGGAAATTGAAAAAATGTCTATCCCCATGTCAGATTTCAAAATTGAATATAAAAAAATCTGTTTGCTCTTTTGAGAAATGGGTTTCAGTGCAGAATTCTGCTGGAGTAGCAGATGATTAATGATTTAATGATTTTAGTTTTTCATAAAAATCCCAACATATACACAGTACAGGCAAGTATGCAGATACAGAATATTCAGTGCACACATAAACTTTTGGCAACCTATTTTGCCGATATTTGGGCTTTTTTGGCCTCTCATCTCATATAATTACTATAAACATACAGAATGGTCTCCTTAGCACTCTCTCAGTCTCCCTGCTTTCTCTCTATTATGAATGAGAGTCCCTGCACTAACATATGGGGTTATATTGGTGATCCCACACTAACCTGAAACCCTCAATACAATGCACTGAAATCTGGTGTTTCCTTTATGTGAGAGAACGAAAGGCACACAAGATAAACAAGTGTAATTGGCAAACAAGAGTAATTGGCATAACAGTATCAGTTATCTCACATTAAATATCCTTGAGATTGACACAAGACGGCGGCAATGGAGTGAAGGCTCCTGGGAGTGCGTGCAAACCTCGATACAGAGTTCCTGTAATATGGGTCTTCTATAAATAAACCTTTAACAATTTCCCTCACAGTAAAAAGATGATCATTGAGACCAACCAATGATTTAATGTTTCAGGTAATTGGAATACGGCCAGGAATACATTGACAGTGCAGGATATAATCTGCTTGTCCTTCAGTGAAGCACATAGAGGACTGTTATAATTGCTGAGTTAGTGGGTTAGCAGGGAGATGATATATTCTGCACATGCTAAGACACACTTTGGGTGTTCAAGGAACCCTCCACTCCCTAAAAATTCTGATTCCCTAGACCCTAGGCATATGCTTTTGTACATTTCCCATGTCATTGGGAAATAAGGAATATTTTTCTTCAACAGTAGTAATATCCAATGGCATAAGATGGTTAAGGTAACACATGCTACAGATATACATAATATATATATATATATATATATATATATATATATAGGTATGGGACCTGTTATCCAGAATGCTTGGGACCTGGGGTTTTCCGGATAACAGATCTTTCCATAATTTGGGTCTTCATGCCTTAGGTCTACTAGAAATTCACTTAAACATTAAATAAACCCAATAGGCTGGTTTTGCTTCCAATAAGGATTAATTATATCTTAGTTGGGATCAAGTACAAGCTACTGTTTTATTATACCAGAGAAAAAGGAAATAATTTTTAAAAATTTGGATTATTTGGATAAAATGGAGTCTATGGGAGACAGCCATTCTGTAATTCTGAGCTTTCTGGATATTGGGTTTCCGGATAAGGGATCCTATACCTGTATATATAGTTAGGGAGCATGTGTTTGTTGAAGTGACCAGTTTAGTTCAATCAGATGTACCAGATCTATTAGACCCTTCTCTAAAGCAATGAGTATCATCTAAACATTTGCTGTTGTTGCTGATCCCCAGTGCAAACCTTGGCTGTTACAGTGACATTAGCACAATGTTTTTACACTCCCAGCTGCCTACGTTTCATTCAGAGGAAACAAACTTGAGTATTTTTTGCAGTGACTGTTTTTTTCCTCTCACCATTAACGTTTATGCCGATAACTGGAAGCTGAGCATTTCTGACAGCAGGCCTGGGGTGTGTAGAATACAATCTAATAACGGCCTCGCAGAGATCTAAACAGCTGCCTGCGATCCTCACAGGGATGGAATTCCCAGCATGTGTTTCTCACACCACATTGCACTTTTCTAAGACATTGGAAAAAGCTCTTTACCCAAATAAGTCCTTGTTCTCCAGTTTTCTGCTGCTTTAGCCTAAGGGCAGAGACACACGCTCAGATTCGGGTAGATTTAGTTGCCCGGCGAATAAATCGTCTCTTCTTTGGGCGACTAATCTCCCCGAACTGCCTCCCGCCAGCTAGAATCTAAATTGCCGGCATAAGATGGCATTTGGAGCACTTCCTTTTCCGGAGTCGCCCCAAGTTTCCTTGTGAGTCAACTTCAGGCAATTTCGGAAAACTGCGGTTTTTGTGTTCTTCAAAAGCATTTATCTTTATAGTCACATGACTTGGGGCAGCTGGGAAATTGACAATATGTCTAGCCCCATGTTAGATTTCAAAATTGAATATAAAAAAATCTGTTTGCTCTTTTGAGAAATGGATTTCAGTGCAGAATTCTGCTGGAGCAGCACTATTAACTGATTCATTTTGAAGAAATTTTTTTTCCCCATGTCAGTATCCCTTTAAAGATTTATGTGTAATCTTTTTTTTTATATTAGTTTGAGGGGCTTGGAACATTTGTTTAAGGGTGGGCTCATGTCTAGGGAATTATTGGCCACTTCAAGAATTTGCACCAAGATTAGTAATAAAGACGTCCATGCGACTTTTAGGTACCCACCCTATTCAAATTATCCTAACCACAACAGTTCTAGCAAAGTTTCACTAGGCAGAGATGAACACTAGCAAAAATTCACTATGAAATGCTTGTCCAGCTGAAGTAACGCTAGCGAAAATTCGCCAGCGTTCAGCTGCTGAGACGCAACTTTGAATTTTAGTGAATTAGCATAGTGGTAAAGAAATTGTGGTCGCTTGCGAAAATTCGCCCTTCAGTGAATTTGCCCCAATTTGTTTGACTGCTCTGAGCAGTATCACCTTGAAGAAAAAGGATTTAAATAATAGTTTTCCGCTATAAAGCAATTTTTTCCTGCAAAGAAGATAAACCGAGATCTAAAAAAAAAATATATATATATATATATATATATATATATATATATATATATATATATATATATATATATATAGATATAGATATATATAAAATTCCCGGTTAATGTTTTAAGAATTACCAAGAATTGATAAATCAGCTTCTATATTGTGATTCTGCACAAGGCAAAGACAAAATGATTATAGCAGAATGGTCCCTTACAAGCTGAATTATACAATAATGAAAGTATTCATAGCTAGCTGCTATTTCCTGAGTTTATGCATGTCAAGGCCAAATTCATTTTGAGATTTAGATTATAGATTTTATTTCCCATCCTGTTAAATGAAAATAATAATAGGGATATTTATGCTTCTCTTTATTCCCATGAAACCCAAAGCACTTTACATCAGTTAAGGTCACCAGAACAACACTGGGGGTTTGAAGCAGGGTTCCAACGTCACAGGAAGATCAGATTAGTCTGAGTGTCATCTCCCCCTCCATTCATTTCTCTCTCTAGTGTGTTTCTCCCATGGTTGGAACAGTCCACTGTTCCCATTAAGAAGCATTTAAACTAAACAATAGAAATGTGACATTATCACTGCTGATTTGCAGCCTGTCCTGATATTTACGGCTTATACTTCCTGTCCAACTACCAGAATGTGTTTGATGTATTATGCACCAAAAAGCACTATTTAATAAAAACCACATATGTGCGGATATATGTCACAAATACAGCGCACAGAGATGGTCTGGTCTTTCAGTGGATGTTTTGGAGTAAAATAAATCAAATGTGTATCCAAATTAAAAGACAATTTAAACTCAAAAAAGGCAACATTTATGGGAAACATCATTGTTCTGCTTCAAAATGAAGCAAAGTTGGTGACAAGTGTAGTAGTGATGTGCGGGCTGGCCTGATACCCACGGGATCCGCAGGTTGGGGCCGACCTCGCACTCCTCTTCGTGGGTGACTCTTCTCCTGCTCTCCCCACCTACCACCTGCAAATGCCGGCCTCCGACTTCCGGCTTTATAGCCACAACCCTGTTCGCCCGCCACTTTTGTGACATCGTCGGCTGGGTCGATCAGCGCGGGTCTATAAAAGGAACCCGGACATCGGATGCGGGCAGACCACATGGTATTCTGACTTACGCGCATACCAGGGGGTATGAAAAGCGTAAGGCGGAATACCATGTGGTCTGTATGCCTATCTTTTTAACATGATTTTTGAATAAAGACATATTTTTTATATAATATAGACTTTTGGGATAACTTTTTTGGTTTTTCCATGTTTAGTCTCATATGAGTACCAGGGGGTATGAAACGCTTAAGGCGGAATACCATGTGGTCTGTATAGCCAATGCCTATAATTAAGTTCCAGGGGGTTTAAAACGCGTAAGGCGGAATACCTTGTGGTCTGTATAGCCAATGCCTATAATTAAGTACCAGAGGGTATGAAACGCGTAAGGCGGAATACCTTGTGGTCTGTATAGCCAATGCCTATAATTAAGTATGAGGGAGTATGAAACGCGTAAGGCGGAATACCTTGTGGTCTGTATAGCCAATGCCTATAATTAAATATCAGGGGATATGAAACGCGTAAAGTGGAATACCTTGTGGTCTGTATAGCCAATGCCTATAATTAAGTATGAGGGAGTATGAAACGCGTAAGGCGGAATACCTTGTGGTCTGTATAGCCAATGCCTATAATTAAGTATGAGGGGGTATGAAACGCGTAAGGCGGAATACCTTGTGGTCTGTATAGCCAATGCCCAGAATTAAGTACCAGGGGGTATGAAACGAGTAAGGCGGAATACCTTGTGGTCTGTATGCCTATCTTTTTAACATGATTTGAATAAAAACATATTTTTAATATGCTATAGAGTTTTGGGATAACTTTTTTGGTTTTGGACGTATATACCCTTTTGAACTGGGGGCTTAATCCAAGAAACCGTGGGCCCTTTTTGACAGGCTCCTTAGAGACTTTCATCCTATTGTATATTTTGGAAAAAACACAAACTACAACACACAATTTATCACTGGATATTTTACCTGGGTCTCTGCCGCTGTTATTAAACTAAATCTTTTTCCAAGGATTGTGACACTAAAATCTACAATTATTATAGATTTTGGGATGTATAGTTTATACATGTGCACTGGGGTTCATTTGGAGGGGTTGAACTTGTTGGAACCTGGTCTTTTTTTTCAACCCAACTTAACTATGTAAGTATTACAACATTGCCCAATAGTCTTTGTCAGCCTTGGATGCTGGAAGCTGTAGTATAATAAGAGCTGGAGACCTGGCATTTGGAAACCTCTCTCTGGGATAAATGCAGTAGAACAAAGACATTTAAGTTGAAGGTCTCCATTTCCTTGTGAAGTCCCAACATTGGCAGCCAGCTGCTTGTTAGCCCTCAGAATCCTCTAGCAGTTTCAGCAGAGCGTTAAACAGCCGCAGGTAAGAAGTCTCGGCTTGAGACCTTTTCCTGCTGGTCCAAGAAAAGCTGTTATAACTGATGTTACACAACTGGACCGGCTTCCAGCAAAATCATTTCACCGAGGCAGCCGTGTGTGTTATAAATAGTGTTAACAGATATTATCTGCTACCCTGTAATTCTCCTAGCAGGGCTTGAAACCGGACATTCTTCCTGGGCTCTGTTTTACATTCTTTTTATGCTTTTGTACCAGCAGCACATTATCTGTGGCTATAATATTTTATACATAACACTCTTTATTTTCTCTCTGACAATTAAAAACAAGCACAAGCCACCAGCCTCATATACAAAGCCAAACAGTTTGACATGAAAATCAATGAGCAGAATAATTGAGAAACATACAGTATGAGAAATAATGCAGCTCTGACCATGAAGGTCTAAAATTGGCTTTAGTGGGTACCAAAGTAATGTACTTTTTTCATAGAAATGGACCCTACATTTATATAGTGGCAGTCAGAAAGTAGCATCACAAAAAATATACCTCATGTTGATTTTTGTCCCACAGTTGTGGCAATCTTCTTAAAAGTACAGTCAAACAGGAAATATAATTGCCCTAAAACTATTGACAATTACAGGCATGGTTTACAACCATGAGGCAAGGTGCAAAGGGCAAATAACAGGCAGAATGTTTTCTGCACTTAAAGTGCTGTCTATAGGTGAAGCTCTTTGTATTTGCAGAATGGAGCTGAAAGAGTTGCACCTGTTTACACTATATATATTAGGGATGCACCGAATCCAGGATTCGGCCATTTTTTAGCAGGATACGGATTCAGCCGAATCCTTCTGCCTGGCAGAACCAAATTCGAATTTGCATATGCAAATTTTCCCCTTCCCACCCCTAATTTGCATATGCAAAGTCGGATTCGGTATTCAGCTAAATCTTTTGCTAAGGATTTGGGGGTTCGGCTGAATCCAAAATAGTGGATTTGGTGCATCCCTAATATATATATATACTGTTCCTTATTGCACTGCATGCTACATAGGCTGCTGACTTTGCACACTGTCTTTCTATGTTGCAGAATTGCTGGAGGTCTCTACTTTATTAAAGCCCTGAATGCAAGTGCTCGAGCGCTACAGGGCAACATATTGTATCTCCTCAGTGATCAGTTACAGAGCCCTGACATGGGGACACAAGAGATCCCAGTTAAAACTGAGACAGGCCTGTTGGCACCCCTAGCTGCCCCCTAAATGCAAGGGGATATGATCCCCCTTATTGGCCCTTTGTGTCCATTGTTTGTACCCTTCACTCTGCCTAAACAATAATAAAAATGGAGTCTCCTACCACCATGCAGGGAATGCTGTGTTCTCAAGTTTAGCTAAAAGTGCTGCCCTGCAAGATCATTTTAGCTTTATTCCCTATTCAAAGGCATTTACTGTATGATTGTAGTAATCATTTTACTCCCAACCCCTTCTTTACTATAAACTCTGCTTCCAGTCACAAATAGAAACTTTATTTCGATGACAGAGTCTGCTGCGCTAATGGTTAACAGAACCGCACTGGACAAATCCAGAGTAAGCAAAGAATGTTCTGTTGATTCCCAGTGAATGGTCCCGTCTGATAAATAACAGAACAATATCTCTGCCCCAGAACTGTTCCGCTTTCATCTTGATAAATGCTCCCCAGTGCGGAGAATGGATAGAGCTGCCATTTACATGCGATTTGCAGTAATATGTGAGCGCATCTTTCATTTCTTCACCTGAGAAATAGGTCACTTCTTCCCACTCCTAAGGCTTCTCTCAGTCTTTCTGGTGGATTTAAATCAGCTTTTTTTAGCAACATTTTTAATTAAAGGATTCGCGGTGCAATTACATCGTACTCTCAGACATCGCCTTGATAAAGCTACAAAACGCGGGCCAGTGAAGGCTTTTTTCTCTCCCTTTTTTACTTGTTTCAACTGAATAATGTTGAAAAAGAGGGAGGCCAATTTTTAAACAATTTTATAAATTTTTTCAGTCCAATACTCTAAGAGGGTTATTTATCAAAGTCTTAATTTATCTCAATATTTTCTGCTACAAACTCCGATCAAATCTGCTGGGGTTTTTACGCTTATTTATTATTACATTTTCCCGAAAATTTGCTTTGTGGGAAAAACTCTGATTTTTTAGGATTTTTTATATGATTTTCATGATTCTTTTGGATTTTTCACCAAAAAACAAAATTCTGATTTCTTATGCTTTTTTGCCTGAAAACCCAGCACACATTAAAAAATCATTGGGACTTCTCCCATTGACTTATATGCAACCTCGACAGGTCTGAGATGCTGGATTTCAAGATTCAGACTTTTCCATCTTCGCGGTTTGATAAATTCCTAAAAATTCATGATTTTTTGAAGTCCGATTTAAAAAAGAAAATCACTAATTTTTCAGGATTTTTTGAATTCAGAGTTTAGTAAATAACTCCCTACGTTTGGGGTGGCATTTGGGAGGAACTGCTTCCTTCACATTGAACTTTCTCTTCTTGCTACACTGCTAAGGGGCCAAGAATTTGTGGTTTTTGAGGTTTAGTTGGTTTTCTCCAACGGTATAGGGCAGGTATACAATGAGACCACAGTCCCGGTCTTCTCCAAGCTTTGTGGTGTCTCTTACTTTTTAACTAAGGTAATATGAGGACAGCTCCAAAGGTAATGAAAAAGGTTGACTAGGTTTTTTGAATGTAATGTACTGAATAATGTGGTTTAGGGTTTAATTCAAATGGAATGAACTAGCAGCACGTTATGTTTAATTAAGTTGACAATAAAAAAAAACAACTGATCTGGAAGAAATCCTAAACTGTAAAGGATCGTTTAGTCCAAGTTCAATGATGTCAGATTAGAGAAAATCCTACCTGAATTCTTCAGAGGGAAACATGGCAAGCAGGTACCGGTAACAGCAAGCATAGAGAGAGGCTTGTGTGATCATTCCTGCATGTCTAACTAAAGGTGGCCATACACAGGCCGATAAAAGCTGCAGACAGACCGTGTCGGCAGTTTATTGGTCGTGTATGGGCCCCCCCGACGGGCTTCACCGATCGAGATCTGGATCGGATGGGACAAAAAATCCCGTCAGATTGCGGCCGCATCTATTCGTTAATGCGGTCCCGCGATCCGACCGCCCGTTAGGCATCGTTAGAATCCAATCGTTGGGCCCTAGGGCCCACGATCGGATCAGCCCGATATTGCCCACCTCAAGGTGGGCATATCGGAGGGAGATCCGCTCGTTTGGCATCTCTCCATGTATGGCCACCTTAATGCAGCTAGTGGCCTTCTACTCATACAATGTGGGGAATATAGATCTGTGCTAACAAACAGGAAAAAAATGGTGAGAGAAGCAGCAAGTACAATAACACAAGTTTTCTGTGGTCACATTTAGGGATTCTGTCTTGCCCAGTAAATTATTATTGTCATTCCAAGCTCACAAATGCCTATAAAGTGTATCTGTCGGGATATTTTGCACTACTCCCCGTGGGAGCAAATTTAACCTTAAATCCTTATTTACCGATCTTGATTATAAAGTTTGACTTTCAATCTATGGTTAAAGTAGCCCAGCCACCGACTCTGAATAGATGGATTGGACTGATTAATTCGCAATTGGAACTGTACAAGCTCAGTTACTTAGCACGTGAATGTCCTAAGAAATTCGAGAATATTTGGAACCCATGGCTTGAGTCACCAGCCACCTCGACCGACCACTGATTTCAGCCACATCTCTTTTCCCCTCTACTTTCTTTTTCCCTTCTTTTCTATCTAGCTTTCTTTCCTTCTAATTTTTTTGTTCTGTTGTAAAATGCAATAAAAATCAACCTTTAAAAAAAAAAAAAGTAGCCCAGAGTTTTTTTATATTTAAGAAAAACAAAAAACCTGAAATATTGATGCACCACTATCCAGAGTCTTACCAAAAGGTGTAGAAATACAGTAAGTATTTGGGGTTACAGTGCACAAGGTGTCTTGACTGTCATTGTTACATTAATGATCATGGGCCACTTCTTAATGACTGCGAAAGAAAACATCACAGGTTGCAATGAAATCTGTTGCACTGGATGGACCCAGCTTCATCAAAGAGAGCAAAAAGCCGCTGCTTGCAGTGAGACTGAGCGAGACTGAGATCTGCAATGGAATTTAGGTTTGGCAAAGAGAATTAGTAAGTGTCACAGAGCAACAATAGGTAGGGAAAAATATATATTTAGTGTACGCACAGGGCCGCCATCAGAAATCGCAGGGCCCCATACGAAAAAATTTCTTGGGCCACCTGGGCTGCGCCCACCACAAGCCCAACCTACAGGTCCACCATCCATACCCCACAGGTCCACCACACACTAAAAAAAACAAAAAAAACATTGGTGGCTATGGTTCCCACATTTCTGGGCAAAATATCCAGCATTGCCCTATATTAGTCCCGAGGAAGACATTTAAAAGTGGGCCCGAGAACAGGTTGTTAGTTAGAACTGCCACATTAGTCTATTAAGAGGAATATACCCATATCTCATTAACTTCCCACTGTATTCCCAGCTAGTTGCTATCAGAGATGGAAGGATTAGATACTAAGCAAGTACAGCTGTGCCCTAATGCAGTCAAGACATAGTCATGCATGACTACTCCACATGTGGCATGATGCCCTATTATCTCATGTTCTCTTGTTCCTATTTCAGGTTTCTTTCCAGTGACATCTAAGAAAAAAATACAAATAGAAACGCACACAATTTCAAATTTAGTATTAGAATCTGACCACAGAAATCAGAGAAAAAGCAACAGCTGATCCACATCTGTGGCAACAAGGGGCTTTGATAATGGTGTAACTACAAGACAACAGACCCCATGGATCCGCCTCAAATTGAGGCATTTGTCCAATAAGTGTCCTTTGTAAAAGTGTAAAATATATCATTAACTTCTCTTTAATTATACCACCTAGATTTAAGGCAAGAGAAGTTGCCAATCTAGATGAGGATGCAATTCAGGAAGGGAGCCATGAACTTTACATGAAGTCAGTGTCAGGTATAAAGTACAGGGCTTCCTTGCTGCTGCACTTTCACTTTATACTATTAGGTGTAATGGGTGTATAGGCTCGGTGCAAGAAAACTTAGACTCAACCTTATAGTGTATGTTTTATTTACTGTATTTGTCCACTTTCTGTAGAATGATTTGGTAGACTGGAACAATTTGTTGCCCAGAATTAAGGTTGGGGAAATCCACTTTCCAGCACCATGGACAGAGAACCATTCTGTTAATAACCCCAGAGATGTACAGAAATGATTTACAGCCTGGGGTTGCCAAACTGTTTCTGGAAACCTCTGGCTGCAGTGAAACCTCTAGTGCAGAATAGATGTGTAAATATCAACATTAGCGTAACGTACAAACCTGCTAAGGGGTAAATTTACTAAGCGCCGAAAAATCGCCAGCAACGGCTTCGCAGCCATCGCAACATTTTGCCAGGTGTTACTTCAGCAATGCGAGCAAATCAAAGTGAAGATGTGCTAGTGTTCAATTCTGCCTATCGCAACTTCATTAGAGGTCTTCGCTCAGGCTAATTTGCATAATTTGCATACAGTGGGAAATTTAAAGTTGAATGGACGTCTTTATGTTATATGTTGCAGCAAGTACATTACATTTCCACTGATAACTACACGTGTCTAGGGAACCTTAATAAAGTCAATAGAGTTGTTTTAATGCCCTACACATGAGCCCACTTTTAAATAATGTTCCATATGTTAGAAAATGTATTGGGGAAAATTATACCCCCCAAACAACGTAGGTCTCTATAAAAAGATATCGCATAAAACAGCTCATATGTAAAACCCTGCTTCCTGTAAATAAACCATATTCATAATAATATACTTTTTTAGTAGTATGTGCCATTGGGTAATAACTGCCAAGGCCGCCGGGAGCACGAAGAGACGCGTCTGCTCCCGGCGGCGAAGAATCCAAAATGGCGGCGCCCAGTCGGCCCACGTGGACGCTGGGACGCCAGCACCACAACGCTGACGCATGCGTAAAACACGCATGCGCAAACACGCCGGCGCAAGTGACGTCACTATGGCGCCAAATTCAACTATAAAAGGGCGTCCAGGACACCAGAATGGCGCCCAAGAATAGGTTCTGCTTCCCTGAACCTGGGTTCCTGATCCCAAACCTTGTTTCCTGTTCCTGTATCCTGATACCTGCACCTGCCTTGGTTTTGACCCTTTGCCTGGACTCCTGCTTATTGATCCTGATCTGCCTGCCCTTGAACTCTAGCCTGAAGTCTGATTATCCACTTGCCTAACCCTTTGGACACCGCGACCTTGATCCCTCAAGAGGGCTTCCTCCTTGATCCAGACTACCTCCCTGGAGGGAGCTCCCGGCTCCCTGACAATAAAAAATACGGGCCGCCCCCTGGGATTGTAAGATTCACAGTGCACACAAACATACCAACAAATCATACTTGTTAGGTCACATGAGCAAATTAACAGACAGAGTTGTGTCTTTTGCTTCAACACTTCTTCCTGTTACAGTTAGAGCTGCAGTATTTTTGGTCAGGTGATCTCTGAGGCAGCACACAGACCATCACGAAATGGTCGTTCAAGGCAAGAGATGTAAAAGGGCAAGATTTACTTAAATATATATTCCAGTTTGGTAAGATTCTTTAATATGACACTTAATATCATGTAAACTATGTGTTTAAGTATTCATTTTGGGGGTATATGTATAAATAATTGTAATTAAATGTAGTGATACAGGAACAACGGGGTTTTTTCCCAGAAACTCTAGCGTTCCCTGGGGGTCTCAGAGCATTCGGGGAGGGAGGAAGGTTTCAAAATAAAGATTAGTTAAGAAGTGATTTGGGGGAAATGCCTAATTGCTCTCCTATATACTTCTGGATATTTAATTTAAAGGTTATTTCTAATTAAATCTGAATTATCCGTCACTTTGTTATAAGCCATGGGGCACCCTGAACATATATAAGGGAAATATGTCAATAAATTAGTATATTTTACTATACTCCCAGTTGTACTGCTCTGCATAAACATGATTGTGCTATAAAATGTTTACTAGCACAGTTATTCATGTTTTAGGTATATTTAAAATTCAATATTTTTTTAGATATTTCAGGAAGCATCTCTAACATGTACTGTACAAAAAAATCTCTTTGTATATCAGCTCGCTTTATGTAAGTACAGCTGCAGCCTTTGTTGGGCTAGAAGTGCTTTTGTTCTATGGAGCAAAATGGAACAATGATCCTAACGTAGTGAGAGGCCATTCAATCGACAGAAAATATGGGATCTCTTTGAACAGTAAAACATATGATAAACCAGGATGTGTATGTGTATATATATATATATATACATTTTTTTTTTAAAACTGCATTTATAATTTGCCAAATAACTTTGTAACCCTTTACAAAACAGTTCACTCTTTAGTAAATGATACAAGCTCTTGAAACAGTCTCTTCATTTTATCATTTGTTTGACTTTTACATGTCACTTCGCCAGGCGTAGTTTCGCCAGCGCTTCGCAAATTCACTTAAATCCGAAGTTGCGCTCAGGGGTAGCATAAGGTTGCGAAGTTGCGCTAGCGTTGATTCGCTAAGTGAAGCAAAGTTACGCTAGCGAAGGCTAATTTGCATACGGCGCCAAATTCAAATTTCAATGGAGGAATACGTATCAGCGCTACAAATGGCTAGAAAACCTTCAAAACCTCAAATAAAAATTTTATTTTACCCTACACATGTGCCCACTGTCTAGGTAAGTTGCAATGAGTCAGGAAATGTAGGGGGGAAGGAGGGGAGCCCCAAAAAATTTTTCGATCTTTTTCAGCCTATCACCCATAATGTAGAAAACACGCCAGCGTTTTTTGGGACTTAGAAAAAATTTTGACTTTTTGAGAAGCAATCCCCATCTACTCTATTGCGCTTCGCCTGGTCTGAGGTGGCGAAGGAAGTCTAGCGTAAAAGGTAGCGTTCAGTACACTGCGCGCGTTAGTGAATTTGCGTAGTTACGTCGCTAGCGAAAATTCACCAGGCGTAAGGGTGCGAAGTAACACTAGCGAAACTACGCCAGCGTTCGTTAGTGAATTTGCGCAGTAACGAAAATGCCAAACGCTAGCGAAGTAACGCTAGCGTTCGGCGCTTAGTGAATTTGCCCCAAAGAGTTAGAGCAGGTGTGTCCAACATGGCACTCATCAGAACCATGAATGTTGGGCATACCCAGAAGTGGAATCGCTGTGCTCATAAGATGTCCTAATTGAAAATACATTATCAAGCCACTGAATATATAATGTGTTTGCCTTTTAGACCCGTACCATACAGAGGGAACATAACATAACATGCATGTGCAAAGGAACCATGCATTCTGCAGTGGGCACATGGTACATTCTGAACAGGACTTACACAGAATTAGAATGCTTGCCATGGGAGGTGGCATTTAAGCCCTCGCCATAATCAGAATTAAAATAGCCTTTCTTTATGTCAGGATCTAGATGCACTTTAAAAACGACTGTAATGTTAGAAATGAACCTGATTTTAAAGACTGTGACATATAGGCATACATACATAGATGTGACTGGAGAAGGTCTGCTGCACTCCTCCAATCAAAGAGAATTCATGTCTGTAACGGTGGCCATAGATGCAAAGATCCACTCGTTTGGCGACATCGTCAAACGAGCCGATTTTTCCCCGATATTCCACTAATGGGCATGGCTATATCGGGGGTAATCTGAACGATTACCAATTTACAATGAGAGCGCAATGGTCTCCGGCAGGACAAAATCAAACCTGTCCGATCAACCAAACGACCAATCTCCGCCGGACAAAAAATGTCGGGACTCTCCACACACGGTCCGAAAATCAAACGAATCGAGGATCTTTGCGTCTATGGCCAGCTAAACTGTGTTGTTCATTCTTGTGCTGGTGAATCACAAAAAGCCAATGGGGCAAATTCACTAAGGCGCAAAGCGCCGAACGCTAGCGTTAATTTGCTAGCGTTTGGCAATTTCGCTACTGCGCAAATTCACTAAAGAACGCTGGCGTAGTTTCGCTAGTGTTACTTCGCAACCTTACGCCAGGCGAATCTTCGCTAGCGACGAAACTACGCAAATTCACTAACTTGCGCAGTGTAGCGAACACTACCTTTTACGCTAGACTTCCTTCGCCACCTCAGACCTGGCGAAGCGCAATAGAGTAGATAGGGATTGTTTCTAAAAAAGTCAAAATTTTTTCTAAGTCCCAAAAAACACTGGCGTGTTTTCTACATGATGGCTGATAGGCTGAAAAAGATTGAAAATTTTTTGGGGCTCCCCTTCCTCCCCCCTACATTTCCTGACTCATGGCAACTTACCTAGACAGTGGGCACATGTGTAGGGCAAAATAAAATTTTTATTTGCAGATTTGAAGGTTTTCTAGGCATTTGTAGTGCAGATACGTGTTCCTCCATTGAAATTTGAATTTCGCGCCGTATGCAAATTAGCCTTCGCTAGCGCAACTTCGCTTTATATAGCGAAACAACGCTAGCGCAACTCCGCAACCTTACGCTGCCCCTGTGCGCAACTTCGGATTTTAGTGAATTTGCGAAGTGCTGGCGAAACTACGCCTGGCGAAGTGCGGCGAAGTTGCGCCTGGCAACTTCGCATCTTAGTGAATTTGCCCCAATGTCTTTTTGGGAATAAAGAGGATATACATTCCTGGGGGTCATTTGTAGGTAACTATTATTTCAGTGTCTGTAAACGGCAAAGGCTATGGCGTTTAAAGCTGAACAGCAATAGAGATAGGGTGTTTCATCTTGTTATGTACATCGATGGATATGAAGGTAGGCCCCATTTGTGTAGGCCTACCCTTTTATTTGTAACCCTATGTAAAACTATATAGCATTCAATATTGTTTGTTGATATGTTTTGTTTGGTGCTCAACAGCTGCTCAAGGCCTGGAAGTTAGACATCCCAAAAATATTCTGCTTCACCTCCAATTTCCCCAATTGTTATTCCCCACATAGACTGGAATTTGTGTGGCTTGAAGCAGGAACATGACACTGACTATCCACAGTGGATAGGAACCCTATTTTGCTTGCAGGAACCCAATGAAAACAGTAAAAATGTGCACTGGCCATATAATGATGGGCCGTTTTGTAGCTCTGGCCAGTGGTTGCAGAACTTATTAATTAAATCCTTCCTATCCGCTCACCAAACACATTGTATTTCATAAGGTGCAACTGTTACAGCAGGCTCTTGGATTATATTGGGAGTTGTGTTTGGACAGGAACTCAAAACAATATTCCTTTAATGTAATACAACTTGTTTTATTCCATCGAGCATGTACTAACATTTATGCTTCACATAAACACTGACCCAATTTGCAGAATAACCTGTTTTCCCTTGTCTGTAAAAAAAAAAAAGGGCAGGGATCATTTTGAAATGCCATAATAAACCTTTTTAATGAAAACATTACATGAGTCATTTACCAAGAGGTGTAAAATGATGCACCACAGGCTCATCCATTTGCACCTCTGTGATTATAGACTGTGCTCTGCACCTTGTCCTCATTAAGAATCTGGTGCAAAGTGCAGAGAATGAGGGAGTCCAGTGCTTAAAGTCTGCCTATGGCTCCCCAAGGCTCTGCCCAGACGCATGTAAGCGCCGAATGCAGGAAAAATGCAACATGCTGCGTCCCAACCTGCGTTCTGCACTTACATGCGTCTGGTTGAGTACAGCCCCAATAAAAATAATTCAGTGCGTCTACTCCTGCGCTCGCCTGCGACCTGAATGCATTAAACCGGAACGCAGGGGGGCACAGCTAAAAACGTTCGTCTGTTGTTAAAGAAAAGTCCTTTAAAAAAAAAAAAAAAAAAAAAAACACTTGTCTGTAAGAGCCCTTACAAGGATACTGTCATGGGAAAAAAAAAAATTTTTTCAAAATGAATCGGTGAATAGTGCTGCTCCAGCAGAATTCTGCGCTGAAATCCATTTCTCAAAAGAGCAAGCAGATTTTTTTATATTCAATTTTGAAATCTGACATGGGGCTAGACATATTGTCAATTTCCCAGCTGCCCCAAGTCATGTGACTTGTGCTCTGATAAACTTCAATCACTCTTTACTGCTGTACTGCAAGTTGGAGTGATATCACCCCCTCCCTTTTCCACTCCAGTAGCCTAACAACAGAACAATGGGAAGGCAACCAGATAGCAGCTCCCTAACACAAGATAACAGCTGCCTGGTAGATCTAAGAACAACACTCAATAGTAAAAACCCATGTCCCACTGAGACACATTCAGTTACATTGAGAAGGAAAAACAGCAGCCTGCCAGAAAGCATTTCTCTCCTGAAGTGCAGGCACAAGTCACATGACCTGGGGCAGCTGGGAAATTGACAAAATGTCTAGCCCCATGTCAGATTTCAAAATTGAATATAAAAAAAATCAGTTTGCTCTTTTGAGAAATGGATTTCAGTGCAGAATTCTGCTGGAGTAGCACTATTAACGGATGCGTTTTGAAAAAAACATGTTTTCCAATGACAGGATCCCTTTAAGCATTCCCTAGCTTGTATGCCTTAATAAAGTAGAGGCTTAGGTTTGTGCCAGGTTGAAAAGAATTCAGGGCACTTCAGCTTGAAGTGCTGTCCATGGAAAATGTAACAATAGGCAAATTCTCTTGTTCAATTCGTTGTCGACCATTGTGTATAAGAATCTTGTAGGAAGCCTTTTCGTGTTTATGTATTTATACATCTACTGTATATTACAGAGTGCCAGGATATCCCGTGTCTAGTCTTCAGTTTAAAACATTTTTCACCTGGAATGCAGCCCGGAGACGCTTGGCCGTGCATCTAGTTTGGAGGATTAAAGCAAGTTATAAATCTTGTACATAACACAAATCGGCCAGTCACTGGGTAGTGATGCTACTTTTATAACAGAAGGAGCCCATACATAAAACCCAAAACCTGATTAGGTGTAAGGAAATTGGCATTACAGACACCTGACCTTTGCAATGCTAACAAATGCTGTACAATCAGGAAGCCACAATTATAAATAAACTTGATTATATGTACAAACTGGCAAGTAAGTGTTAGAAGTACATGGAACATAGACTCTTGGCCTGCCATCAGTGCAACTACTGTACATATGAGCCAGGTGTCTGCTTATGATGCCTTATAGCAACTATAACAAAGCTATAATGGGTGCAAGTTCCAAAGCATATAAAAGCAACGTGCACAGTAATAGAATGTGAGCAAATGACTAATGTGAGCCAGAGTTACTGCTTTCAGGGACTTCGCCGATTTACTAACAGGCGCAGGCGGCACTTTGCTAGCGAAGGAGATAGACGCTAGCGGTGATTTGCACTCTATCGCCAGCCAAATTTTCGCTCTGGCGAATGGACGTAACTCCGCAAATTCACTAAGATGCGGATTTTACTGAACGTTAACTCTTTCACCAGACTTGCCTTCGACAGCTCAGACCAGGCGAAGTGCAATGGAGTGCATAGAACTTCCTCAATCAGTTACTTACATAATATTTTTTGAGCGCAAAAACGCTGTCTTTTCCTTTTTTCAGGGTGATAGGCTGCAAAAGTCTTACATTTTCCGGTTACATTTTACAACATATGGGAACATTATTTTACAGTGGGCTCATGTGTAGGATATTATAACAATTCTATTGACTTCATTCAGGTTCCCTTGGCATGTGTAGTTATCCGTGTAAATGTTATGCATTAGATGCACCATGTAACATAAAGAGGTGCTTTCAACGATAAATTTACCACCATATGCAAATTAGCCTGAGAGCAAGACCACTAACGAAGTTGCGCTAGGCAGGATTGAAGACTAGCGCATCTTCGCTTTGATTTGCTTGCACTGCAGAAGTACCGCTAGCGAAAATTCGCCAGCGTTCGTCGGCCGGAACAAAACTTTGCATCCTAAATTGCGTTGTCTGACCGAATTTTCATCTGGCGAAGTGTTGCGATGGCTGCAAAGCCGTCGCTGGCGAATTTTCATCCATTAGTAAATTTACCCCTACAAGTAGCTGCTAATAATCACCTGGTATGATATAGGAATGTTGACAACAATTGGTGAACGATTGCCTCCCATGTCAGAAACTCACTTATCTAGCGAGCCATTGCCCACCATTGTGGAGGGCTCAAAAAAACACCTTTATTATGGATTGTATATACAATCAATTAATAATTCTATTAATGTGTCAGATGAATGATCCAATATATCTTATAGGGGGGCTCCTTTTGTCTTGAAAATGTATTAGAGCTCACTCTACTAAAATCACCAGAAATCCTGTCTCTCTACATGCAGAATTTGTCCAAAATGGCCAGTTATTTGAGTGAGCTCTAATACATCTGCTAGGAAAGGGAGCCCCCCTATAATATATATTGGATCATTCATCTGACACCCAACTGCTGAATGAAGACAGAATGAGGAGAAACAGATGCTGAGAGAGGAATAGTGAAGACAAACTTGATTATTTCAGAAACGATACAGAATATTTAATTGATTGTATTTACAATGTTTCTTATTTCAGTACGAGGAAGCTTATATTAAATTTTCATTTTCGCGATAGTTCCCCTTTAATTTAAAAAAAAAAACTCCCCTGGGTCTCTGGATTGATCGGCAGATCCACATTGTCCCACAGAGTCAATCTATAGGTATGAAAGGCTAGCGTTGTTTTGTATGGAGCTATAGGGCATTAAAGAGGAGTGCCAAGCAGAGCATAATGGTGAGCAATGTACTAGCTGCTGCCTGTGCTGCTGTTGCCAGGCCATGTGTCCACGGAGTTTCATTTTCCGGCAGACTGTAACGATTGGATGAGATGATGAGAGATCCATGCAGTGTGCATTGCATGTGTGTGTGAGTGAGGAGAATGACTATGTAATGACTCCCTGGGCTTTCTACAGTCACATTCAGGGGATTCAGGGAAAAGGATTCTGAAAAATCACACACAGCTGCAGCACACAGCTCTATGTACAGCGTGTGTCCCAGGTGATGCTGGAATTCTGGAAAATAATGTATTATTGAGGGTAAAATACACGATGCATTGCTAGTGAATTTAGCACTTTGCATTTGTTTCACGAGTGATGTTCCAGGGCCCAGATTACAATAAACTCATGGGGGCAAATTCACTAACCTCCGAAAATTCACCAGCGACGGCTTCGCTCACAGCGCAACACTTCGGCAGGCGTAGATTTGCCAGGACAACACTAATTCACTAAAATCCAGGGCGCCAAACGCTTGGGAAGTTGCGCTAGCGTTACTGCGCCAAGTTGCGTTAGCGTTGGCTAATTTGCGGGAAGTTAAAGTTGAATGGACATATATGTTGCAGCAAATACATTACATTACACAAGCCCAGGGAACCTTAATAAAATAAAATAAAGTTGTTATATTGCCCTACACATAAGCCCACTGTATAGTATATGTGCCATATATTGGGAAATATAGGGGGGAAGCCTGTTACCCCCAAAAAAAGACGCTAGCGTTTTTTGGGACTATTACACTTCGCCTGGTCTGAGGTGGTGAAGGCAAGTCTGGCGCAAGAGGTAACGTTCAGTAAAATCCACATTTTAGTGAATTTGCGTAGTTACGTCCATTCGCCAGAGCGCAAATAAGGCCGGCGTTAGGGAGTGAAGTACTGCTAGAGTCTGTCTCCTTCGCTAGCGAAGTTATGCCGGCGACCGTTTTTAAATCGATGAAGTATCGAAATGACGTCACGCTGGCGCATATTCGCCAGCGTTAATCACTTCGCCCTTTAGTAAATTTGCCCCAGGGTGTCAAACAAAGAATTCAGTGGAACACAAGCAAGTTGGAGACCCAAAAATGTCCTATGAGGGCCACATCCAGCCCATTGGCCTCCAGTTGGACATCTTAGGCCCAAAACTGTCCACATTTTACATCATGCACCAGATTAAGCTGATATTCTGTGGTATCTTCCACATTTTAATACAATAAATGAAAAAAATGACAGTTTGTCATTTTTAGCACCAAAATGTGGAAGGTATCACAGAATATCAGCCTATAGGGTGCATGATGTAAGATGTGAAAATGTTTGGGCCTAGTAGCTTAAGGCCCCCATACATGGTGCGGTCCCGCAATCCGACTGCCGGTATTGCCTCCATTCTGATCCGATCATTGGGCCCTAACTCACCCAACTCAATGTGGGCATATTGGGGAGAGATCCACTTGTTTGGCCACATTGCCACACTAGCGGATCTCCCTGTGTTTGGCCACCTTTAGAGTTACGTAGCAGATTATATGATAGAACATCTACAACATACAGATATGGCAGTTCCCACAGAGTCTATTTTAAAGGACAAGTCAACTCCAAAATTAACATTTGCCTAATAAAAGAAAATGTAATCCTAATCAACTTTCGAATATACATTTATTACAAATGTCAGTGCTTTTAAAGTTATTTGTAAAAACAATTGCTATTGAAAGCAGTATTTCCTTAACTACTTGTTGTTGTTACATTTTAAACAATGTTGCAAAAGTCTGAGTTCCCCAGCAAAAGACAGGTCTGTTAATCAGCTGCCTTGTCTTACAGTGTTTCAACAGTCTCAACCATCAGGGCAGAGAATTATTGCAAATATGCTTAGAATTAGGTTTTCTTTTATTAGGCAAAAATGTATTTTTTGAGTTGGCATGTCCTTTAGGGTAAGGCCACACGAGGAGATTCGGGGAGATTTTGTCACCTGGCGACTAATCGCCTTGTCTTTTGAGCGACTGCATTAGCCGCGTGTGCATTAGCACAGGCGACTTTTCATTGCAACCTATGGGAAAAACGCTGAGGCAGTTCGGGGAGATAGTTGCTCAAAAGACGAGGCCGATTAGTCGCCAGGCGACAAAATCTCCCCGATTCTCCTCGTGTGGACTAGCCCTTAAGGAAATAATTCAAATATTAATGAATAATTTCCTTTTTCTCTGTAATAATAAAACAGTGGGGCTCATTTATAAACTTCGCGCAGGGCAGATTGGTTCGCACAGTGAATATATTTGCCCTGCACACGGTTACATTTATAAAGCTGTATAAAAGCGTGCAAACAGAATTTCGATTTTTTTTTTCACACTGCGAATGTCTATAAGAGCTTTTTAAATATCGCAAATTGCGAACAATATATGCGCACTCTGAGTTTGAATTACGCCACAACTTTGGTGGCAGAGAAAATATTCGCAAAACAGTTTCTCAAATTGCGAATTTAAGCTACTGTCAACGCTATTTTCGCGCACGACAACCTCGCACAGTGGGCGCACTCACGCAAACACCTGTCTCATTTGTGAGCCATTTGCGAAAATGTATTCTCAATGCGAATTCACAAAAACCAGAAAGAAGGGCACAGCAGTGCAATGTTTTAGTGCTCAGGAAAAAACATGGGCAATACAACCATTTGCGAATAAATACCCCTAGTACCTTGTACTTGATCCTAAATAAGCTGCACGAATCCCTACTGGAGGTATAACAATCTTATTGGGTGTATTTGATATTTAAATGTTTTTTAGCGAACCTAATCAAGGAGATCTGAATTGCAGAATGATCCCTTATCTGGACAACCCCAGGTCCTAAGCATTCTGGATAATAAATCCCATACCAGTATAATAAGTGAACAGCTGGTAAAGATATTTATTCTGTTCTCAATGATAAATTACAGCTCCCATCATGCACAGCAAGTCACAGATTTGTGGTTTAGTGCTGGATGGGTGACTCTAGCTTGTCATTGCCACTAAGGGCTCTTACACACGGCCATTCCGACCTGCGCTCCCCTGCGTTCCGTTTTTTGGCGTTCAGCCGAAGGGGAGCGCAGGAATAGACGCAAGTAATGATTTGAAATGGGGCTGTACTCACTCAGGCGCGTGTAGGCGCCGAACGCAGGTTCAGACGCAACATGCTGCATTTTTCCTGCGTTCGGCGCCTGAGTGAGTACAGCCCCATTTCAAATCATTACTTGCGTCTATTCCTGCGCTCCCCTGCGGCTGAACGCCAAAAAACGGAACGCAGGGGAGCGCAGGTCGGAACGGCCGTGTGTAAGAGCCCTTCCACATTCTACTTATTTGTGTTTCTTTCATGAATGTCTGGAACGGTCACAAGGTTATCTTTCAAACACCTGCAAAGAATGAGGGTCACTTTAGGGGAGAGCTGTTAAATACTGGGATAGACAGACACCCCAAAGGGCCTCATATGACACATACACCCTGGTGATCCTCAGCCTATTTTAGGTGGGCTTCTCTTGTAACCTTATAAAATAAATGTGCCAGCCAGAAAGAATGAGAGGCCAACCCCTTGTAAGCTCTAGTAATGTGTGTCTGTCACTCAGGCAAAGACAAGCTCTCTCTCCTGCTCGCTGCAAGTGCCAGGGAATAAGCGAGGGTTTAATGTCTGTGCACACATAGCAATATTTAAAGGAGATTAGGGCATTAGATGGAGAACAGCGATTACAACATTATCTAGGTCAGGGCAATAAAACTAGAAGCATCCAAGTATCTGTGTACTACAGCTCCCACAATTCTCCATTAGACAATTGCTGTATGATCAGAGCTCATGTACAGCAGCCTATGTGGCAAGGTAGGGTTAAAATGTTGCAGTACTTATGTATTGGGCATATTAATAGAGCAAATATTATGTCTCGGCTGAATAACCATCTAGGTCTCCAAGGCTGGAAAGTTTAGGTTCTATACCCACCAGAGAACTGTAATAGGACAGACATAGGTGTTTATATTCCTATACTTCAGATATCAAGGCATTCGATTGCAAAGCTGTCAGTGAAACTAACAGTAACATATAAGACCACTTCACTTGTATCGCTCACTTTTAAATAACCCCCAGTAAAGCAAAGCTAGAACATTGTGATAAAGGTGAAGTGCAACTGTAAGGTCTGACAGAGTCCCAGCTTGTTCCATGGGGATCCAATCAAACTGGCTACTCTTAGAGAGACTGCGTGCGACTATTTGGGCCACAAGGCTCCACGAGACAGTGAGCAGTGTAAAGAGGTGTGTGTGTGTGAGAGAGGGGTCTGTGAGTGTGAGAGAGAGAGGTGTGTGTATGTGAGAGAGTTGTGTGTGTGTGTGTGTGTGTGTGAGAGAGAGGTGTGTGTGTGTGTGTGTGAGAGAGAGAGAGAGAGAGAGAGGTGTGTGTGTATGTGAGAGAGAGAGGTCTGTGAGTGTGAGAGAGGTGTGTGTGTGAGAGAGAGGGGTGTGTGTATGTGAGAGAGAGAGAGAGAGAGAGAGAGAGAGGGGTGTGTGTGTGTGAGAGAGAGAGAGAGAGAGGGGTGTGTGTGTGTGTGTGTGAGAGAGAGGTGTGTGTGAGAGAGAGAGGTCTGTGAGTGTGAGAGAGGTGTGTGTGTGAGAGAGAGAGAGGGGTGTGTGTATGAGAGAGAGAGAGAGAGAGAGAGGGTGTGTGTGTATGTGAGAGAGAGGTGTGTGTGTGAGAGAGAGAGGTCTGTGAGTGTGAGGGGGAGAGAGAGAGAGAGAGAGAGAGAGAGAGAGAGAGAGAGAGAGAGAGGTGTGTGTGTGAGGGAGAGAGAGGGGGGGTGTATGTGAGAGAGAGAGAGAGAGAGGGGGGGGTGTGTGTGTATGTGAGAGAGAGGTGTGTGTGAGAGAGAGAGGTCTGTGAGTGTGAGAGAGGTGTGTGTGTGAGAGAGAGGGGTGTGTGTATGAGAGAGAGAGAGAGAGAGGGGGGGGGGGTGAGAGAGAGAGGTCTGTGAGTGTGAGGGGGAGAGAGAGAGAGAGAGAGAGAGAGAGGTGTGTGTGTGTGTGTGAGGGAGAGAGAGAGGGGGGTGTATGAGAGAGAGAGAGAGAGAGAGAGAGGGGTGTGTGTGTGTGAGAGAGAGGTGTGTGTGAGAGAGAGAGTTCTGTGAGTGTGAGGGGGAGAGAGAGAGAGAGAGAGAGGTGTGTGTGTGTGTGTGAGGGAGAGAGAGGGGGGGTGTATGTGAGAGAGAGAGAGAGGGTGTATGTGAGAGAGAGAGAGAGAGAGAGAGAGAGAGAGAGGGGTGTGTGTGTGAGAGAGAGGTGTGTGTGAGAGAGTTCTGTGAGTGTGAGGGGGAGAGAGAGAGAGAGAGAGAGAGAGAGAGAGAGAGAGAGAGAGAGAGGGGTGTGTGTGCGTGAGGGAGAGAGAGAGAGGGGGTGTGTATGTGAGAGAGAGAGAGGTCTGTGAGAGAGTTGTGTGAGTGAGAGGAGAGAGAAGTATGTGAGAGAGAGAGGTGTGTGTGTGTGTGTGAGAGAGAAGTAGACAGGTGTCATTTGCAGCAGTTTATACAGTAACATACCGCAACATACTCCATTACAAAACCACATGCAAAGAACACACATGTTACTGTACATGGACTGAACTACTAAAGTCCCCGCAGCCCCGTTACAGGTGCGTCACTTGCACATTCCCAGTTAAAGAGTTAAATAAAGCTGATTCTGGTTTCACAGATGTTACTGCAAAAGGCCTTTTTTTAAATGTACTTTTCAAGGGACCTTTTTCCAGTAACAAGAATCATATGTAACCACCATACTACGGCTCCTGTGTCACAGAAAGGAACATTGTCCTGTAATTCCTTGTACTACAGGGCCAGGCAGTTGTCAGGCAGATTCTGTAGGGATTTTTAGTCTTTAGAAGAAATTGTCACCGTATGGAAATGTGATGTTGTTGCTGTGGGGCCCATTACAATATTATCACTTCCCCCGAGCACCAGAAACACCAGTGACATTATTATTATTATTATTATTGGCGCTGTGTTTGGGGGGTGTAGATTCCCCGGTGCAGATGATGCAGCTGAACATTCAGTGACACAGATCAGACGCTTCCCCACGTGATCCGCCATGTCCCTGTAACCCCTGTGTGTGATCAGTGTCCCCCTCCCTCTGAGCCACAATCAATGGTCTCCCCCGACATCCAAACTGTCCCCCCAATCCCCCGGCCGCTCCCCTCACCTCATTCTCGCTCTCTGGCCCCGCGTTCTCCCTGGGATATCGGCTGAGCTGGCGGCGGTGCGGGCGGGGGCAGATTAGCGGCGGATCTCCGGGGCTGCTGGCGATTTCAGATCGGGCTTGTGCCGAGCGCTTGGGGCTGACGGGGAGAGCTGCTCAGTGACCGTCCTTTGGCGGCTCCTGGATGTGCGGGTTATACTGTCACTCCCGGCTCCCCTGCAGATCATGTTTGGCCCCAGATTAGCTGCAAAGATGCTCCTTCCCGGCTGACAGTTCTTCTAGCGTTGCTGCCATTTTCTCTCCGCCGAGTAGGTGAGGTTGCAGCAGCGGCACATACACAGCTCTACATAGAATTCATATAATTCATACACTACATACAAAGCGACTGAGCTCTGCTGCCCCCTACTGTCAGCCTGAACCCCCCTCCCTCCTCTTCCTCCTGTCATACTGTACTTACACCCGGGCACCTGCATCTGCCCAAAATAGGGGGGTCTTATCCGTGCCCAACTTTATTCCTTTTACCCACAGTGTCAGAGAGATGAGTGTGGGGGTAAAGGTGGCCATACATGGAGAGATCCGCTCGTTTGGCGAAACAATCGGATCTCCCTCCAATATGCCCACCTTGAGGTGGGCAATATCGGGCTGATCCGATCATGGGCCCTAGGGCCTAACGATCGGATCCTAGCAAATGGGAACGGGCAGTCGGATCGCGAACCGCATCAACGAACAGATGCGGCCGCGATCCAATGGGATTTTTAGTCCCATCCGATCGAGTTCTGGCCGACACGGGCCAATAAGCCGCTGACTTGGTCTGTCGGCAGCTTTTATCGGCCCGTGTATGGCCACCTTAACTCAGCAGAATGAGACAGAAAGGGTAAAATAGGAGAGTGAATAGAGTGAGGCAGAGGGTCATTAGAGACAGAGAGGTGAGCATGGCAGCCATCAGGGGGGGGAGAGTTTTAGGGGGCCCCGAGGGTAAGGGGGGCCCTGGCCACACTTACTTGATTAGCCGGGCTACTGACTTCTGGAAGGCATGGACATTTAAGGGGCCCTGGCCACCAATATTCTTATAATGTGGGGGTGGGCCCTGGCCACCAATTTTTTTTTCTCATGTGGGGTCCTAGCCACTAATATTTTTTAATGGGGGGGCCCTGGCCACAAATGTTTTTTATGGGGGGCTCTGACCACCAATATCTTTTTATTTTTTATTGATAGGAATCCTAGCCACCAATATTTTTTTTGTTTTTTTACTGTGCGGGCTTGTGGTGGGCTGGGCCCAGGAAATTGTGTCGTAAGGGGCCCTGCGATTTCTGATGGCGGTCCTGGAGGTGAGTGTTAAGGTAGCTCAGCAGAATGAGAAGGGAAAGGGTAAAGGAGTGAGACAGAGTTATTGGAGACAGAGAGGTGAGTGTTAGGGTAACTCAGCAGAATGAGAAGGGAAAGGGTAAAAGAGTGAGACAGAGTTATTGGAGACAGAGAGGTGAGTGTTGGGGTAACTCAGCAGAATGAGAAGGGAAAGGGTAAAAGAGTGAGACAGAGTTATTGGAGACAGAGAGGTGAGTGTTGGGGTAACTCAGCAGAATGAGAAGGGAAAGGGTAAAAGAGTGAGGCAGAGTTATTGGAGACAGAGAGGTGAGTGTTGGGGTAACTCAGCAGAAAGAGAAGGGAAAGGGTAAAAGAGTGAGGCAGAGTTATTGGAGACAGAGAGGTGAGTGTTAGGGTAACTCAGCAGAATGAGAAGGGAAAGGGTAAAAGAGTGAGACAGAGTTATTGGAGACAGAGAGGTGAGTGTTGGGGTAACTCAGCAGAAAGAGAAGGGAAAGGGTAAAAGAGTGAGGCAGAGTTATTGGAGACAGAGAGGTGAGTGTTAGGGTAACTCAGCAGAAAGAGAAGGGAAAGGGTAAAAGAGGACACTGGCATTCACACTCTCAGCTAAACACAACAGATTCATCTGACCTGGGAAAGAAGCTGCTTCATCAGGAGGAGATTCTTTACTCTGATTCTCCCATTCCTCACACAGTTCAGGAGCAGGAAGCTTCTCACAGAGGGAAGGGAAAGATCTAAACTGCACTGCTGCTGAGCAGTAGAATAGGCATGAGGATGGTCCGTTATTTGAAGGGGTGCTGGCCATAAGCCTTTTATAAGATTATTGCATAGTCTTAGTGGTAATTTTAAGCCGTGTTCATAAAAAAAAAAAAAAAGAACAAAACAATACATATATTCATATGACAGGAGAATATCCTTTATGATGAAGTTCAAGTCCAGGGAAGGGCAATTCCGCCTTTTTTGGTTGTATAAAATCCAGATGTACTGCCAGAGCCTCCTGTAGGCTGCCAGTCCACATAGGGCAGGGATCCCCAACATTTTTTTACCCATGAGCCACATTCAAATGTAAAAAAAAGTTGGAGAGCAACACAAGCCTGAAAAATGTTGCCAATTATGGGCTGTGATTGACTATTGGTAGCCCATATGTGTTCAGGCAGTCTACAAGAGACTCTGTTTTGCAGTACAGCTGTTTTTTATGTAATTAAAACTTGCCTCTTAGCCAAGAATTCAAAAAGAAGCACCTGCTTTGATACCACTGGGAGCAACATCCAAGGATTTGGTGAGAAACATGTTGCTCACGAGCCACTGGTTGGGCACCACTGACACAGGGCTACCAATAGCCAATCACAGCCCTTATTTGGCATTTTCAGGGACTTTTTCATGCTTGTGTTGCTCTTTTTACATTTGAATGTGGCTCACAGGTTAAAAAAAAAAAAAGGTTGGAGACCCCTGCAACGCAAGCCTGTAATAATCATTTTCAGTAAGGGTGTGTACTAGGAAACATACGCACCGGCCTGATAATCACCATCAAGCTCGCTTAATTACTCCACCTCACCTTTCACTTTCTTAACAAGATGATTTGAGCTAAAGAACGGCTTCAGCCTTAGCTTCAGGCAAATGAAAAAGTGCTGTGTTGAGTATTAACGCTGTAAGGGAAGGAAAGGATGGGCTTCACAATCAGTTTGCCTGTCGAACAGTCCAGTTCTAGTATAGTAATCTGCACTGTGCTGTTGCAGGGAGTGTCTGCATATAAGCCGTAATTAATGCAATCAAGTTCCAGGAAAAAAATAACTATTCTCCTCATAAAAACACATGTGCTTCATTAGCAGTGATGGAAATAACCTTGAACAAGACAATAGCTTGGGCCCCTTTTATTTCTGGTCACACTATGGAAAGTCCTGCCCTTGTGCCAGTTTGCACCTCATGCGAGACATTGAAAAGTATATACACAACATGGCATCTTCTTCCCTCATACAAAGACAAGGGGGCAAATTTACTAAAGGGCAAAGTGACTTAACGCTAGCGAAAATTCGCCAGCGTGACGTCATTTTGGTACTTCGCCAATTTACTAACGGTCGCCGACATAACTTCACTAGCGAAGGACATAGACTCTAGCGGTCCTTCACACCCTTACGCCTGGCAAATTTGCGCTCTGGCAGATGGGCGTAACTACGTAAATTCACTAAGAGGCGGATTTTACTGAATGTTATCTCTTGCGCCAGACTTGCCTTCGCCACCTCAGACCAGGCAAAGTGCAATAGAGTAGATAGGACTTCCTCAAAATATAGTTGAAACTTTTTCTAAGTCCCAAAAATTGCTGGCGACTTAATTTTTCAGGGTGATAGGCTGCAAAAGATCGTAAATTTTTTCTGGGGTACCCGGCTTCCCCCCTACATTTCCTAACATATGGCACATAAACTATACACTGGGCTCATGTGTAGGGCAATATAGGTTCCCTGGGCTTGTGTAGTGTAATGTATTTGCTGCAACATATACGTCCATTCAACTTTAACTTCCTGCCATATGCAAATGAGGCAACGCTAGCGCAACTTCGTTTTGCTTGCCGCAGTAACGATAGTGCAACTTCGCCAGCGTTCTGCGCCCTGGACGCAACTTCGGATTTTAGTGAATTAGCGTTGTCCTGGCGAATCTACGCCTGGCGAAGTGTTGCGGTGTGAGCAAAGCCGTCGCTTGGAAGAAGATGGCGTCGGTGAACTCCATAGACTGGACCTGCGCAGAAGGGTAAGTAACAAGTTAGGGGCATTTGCCCAGTGGGACAGGTAGTCCAGGGGGGAGGAGGGAGGGGAAGCAACACAGGGGAGGGGGGAGGGTTTTTGCGCCCACTGGGTTTCCTTCTCCTTTAAGTTGTGTTGAAAAAAGACCAAAGTTCATCAAGTTCAACCCCTTCAAATGAAACCCAGATTCCATACATACACATACAGTATATAAACTATATATACCAATATCTATACTAATTGTAGATTTTACAGTTGTTATCGTGCACAAGAGCCATGGATATCTTGTAAAATATATACACCACCCTTATTGGTTATTTATGTCACAGGTCACTTACAATGGGGTATATATTATTTTTGTTTTATTACACAAGTTTCAAATATTTGCATGTTATATTCCTTGAATTGTATATGGTCATGTAACTCCCTCAATCAGGGCTGGAACTAGGGGTAGGTAGAGTAGGGATGTGCCTAGGGTGCAAAGCTTGGGGGTCGCCAGGCACGTCCCTTTCAATGCTGCCTACTCCAGTCTGGTCTGCACACGGTGGAGGGGGGCGCCACAGTCAGCCAGGTCGCCGGGGCTCCCACCGGCTTGGCTCGGCCCTCAATGACTTCATATCCTTGTAGAATACAATAGGGGGTACATGATTCTCTGTATAATTTGCATATGCAAATTAGGATTCAGTTTGGCCGGGCAGAAGGATTCGGATGAATCCTGCTGAAAAAAGCAGTATCCTGGATTTGATGCACCCCTAATAATTTGAGACAGGCTATCTTTGGCAGGTCACCAACATACAGTTCAGAATAATAGCAGTATGTGAATAAAGCTCAAAATCCATATAATCACTTTTATTTCCATACACACAAATGCGCTGGGAACACTGCACATTCTATTCCAAATCAAAACATGAAGAAATATTTATCAAATTTGTGTTATTCCTTTACAGAAAGTGAAGAAAAGGGAAATATTAGGCTGTTCCAAAAAATAGCAGTGTCTGAATTCTTCTTTCTAAACTCAAACATTCACTGTATAAACTGAAAAATGTTTCAAGATTTTGCTTTCCTTTGAATGACTGAACTAATATTTAGTTGTATAACGAGTGTTTCTGAGAACTGCTGCACATCTGTGTTGTATGGAGTCCACCAACTTCTGGCACCTGTTACATTCCACAATTCTTCTACATATCTTGGTTTTGCCTCAGAAACCAAATTTATGATGTCACCCCACAAGTTTTCTATTGGATTACGGTCTGGGGATTGGGCTGGTTACTCCATAACTCCATCTTGTTGGTGTGGAACCAAGATATTGCTTGTTTACTGGTCTATTTGGGGTCATTGTAGAGATTTCTTTTTTCTGTTTTTGCAGCATAAAGATGGCTTGTTTCACCTGCATGGAGAGCTCCTTTGACCGCATGTTGTCTGTTCACAGCAAAATTTTTGTAATAAAGGGGTGAACCTTTATCAATAATAATAATTGTATTAATTAATATCAATACAAATATTAATATAAATATACAGGATCAATAATTAAACCTTTTGATAAACTGCTTGTGAGCAATAACACACACACAAGTGAAGGTAGAATTTAAAAACATTTACTTAGCTTTGTATGATGGTAATTACAAGAATATCCAGTTCTGCATCACATCAGCACAATCGGGGAGCCCCACAACCTTTGGTTCATCACCCTCAGGTTCCCGATAATCAAGCGATGATCCAAATCCTGGCACCCACTCATGGGTCCGAGGTGAAGCTACTGACCCAAGGCAAAGGCTGTGCTTGTTAAACCCCCAACCCCAACTGCTGACATAGGCAAATATGTTTCTAAAAAAACAACAAATACTCAGCCATTGTTTTAGGAACTTTATGCTTCTTCAGCCAAGTAATATATTAGGATTGTGAGGCTGTTGTCTGCCTGGTGTTATTAGTGCTAATTGATGGGTAACAATACTTATATTTACTATATAACAATAAACAATGGCTATGACTGTTTACCCAGCAAGGCACATACAAGGCCACTGGACTCCCCTTATTCTCAGTAGGTTTCTCTAATGTGTTGTGCAAACTGTTGTCATAAACACAAATTTCTAACTAGTCAAAGTATTAACTTTGTACAAGGCCTAATTTGTTACTCAAATAAGTTGTTGGGTTAGATAAATGTCTATCTGCTGTAACAAGTACATTGACCATTGGACAATAGTCGTCCAAAAATCTGCTGCTTTTACCTAAATCAAGGATTTGATTCATATATCAAATCATATATCAAATAACTCATTGCCAGGGCTACAAAAAAATAAATAAAATTCATTACGAGGAAAAAAAACCCAAAAACAATTTCTGATAAACTTCAAATTTATTTTTTTCCAGATACAGACCCCCCCCCATGTAAACAATGCATTTCAACAATCAATGCGCTTACCAAGTTAATGTCTATGTAAGCCTTTTACAAACCCTCCAATGACATTTATCCATTTGACGTATATATATCAACCTTCATGCAAAATCATATGACTTATATTTTACCTTGTAGGAAAAGGGGTGATGAATTCAGTCGGACGCAGTGGGTTGCTGCAAAAACTGTGTTCTTTATTTTAACACAACATGTTTCGAGCTGTGCTCTTTGTCAAGTGCAAGAGCACAGCTCGAAACATGTTGTGTTAAAATAAAGAACACAGTTTTTGCAGCAACCCACTGCGTCCGACTGAATTCATCACCCCTTTTCCTACAAGTTATTGTCTTCATTGGACGGAAGCACAGTGAATGATCAGTCTAAATTGAATCCCATCGATTTGCCTTATATTTTACCTTGTTATTATGCATTTAAAAAATCAAAAAAAAAGACCAAACAGACAAATATACACGGAAATAAAACGTACGGCACAGCCTTATTGTTCATTACGCTCCATAAAATGTATAGTGACAGCTTAGCACAGGATTGGTGATACACCTACATGAATATATTCAGCACAGTTCCTTCATAACCAAATCATTGCAACAAATTTTATTTAACCAGAAGTCTTATATATGTTACCAACGGATTTCAAAGTGCCATTAGCAAGAAATCTAGTAAATGCAACGCACAAAAAGGCACTTGGCTACATGAGCCTTTCAATTTTTATTATTTCTTTCAAATGGCACTTGGGCCAAGTTATAGAATGAAAGTTTAACACAAAGTTGTGACATTTTTTTTTTTTTACTGTCTTAACAGAAGGCGGAATAAAGACATATATGCACCTGAGGAGTGAAGAAGGCATAGGAACATGCTATACTGCCTTCTTCATTTGCCAACCCTCTCAACTTTACATCACTGGGACAAAATGAGCAAGTGCCACAATGCCAGCCTTCCAGCTCTGAAGCCTTCCCAATGTAAATACCCCAACAACCTCCCATATCCACCTTTGTACACCTTCTCCTAACCAAAGCTTACCAACACCTACCAAACCCCAGTAAATGTCCTACATCACTTATATGACTCCCTTTTACACAGGCAACTTACCCACAGCCACTGTTAGGGTTGCCACCTTTTATAAAAATCTTTACCGGCTGCTGGGAGGCGGGGCCTCAAATGGGCGGGGTGTGACATCAAAAGGGGCGGACGTGATGTCAAAAGGGGCGGGGCCACACAACGGAGACCCGCAGACGCTAGAAGAGGAACAAGATAAGGTAAGTTTGGGGGCAGGCCGAGGGCTCCTTTTGATCGTATTATAAATTTACCGGCAGCTACATTGCCGGTAAATTTGTAATACTGGCCCCCGGCAGGTATTTTACCGGCTAGGCCGGTAAAATACCGGCCGGGTGGCAACCCTAGCCACTGTTGGCAGGGAAGAGCGACTATTTCCCGATCTTAATTTTGTCCAGTCTAGAAAAGGTATTTGGTGAAACTACAAGTGACATACAATATAGTTTTGGAAGAAATGTCATCTTTTATATTATTAAGTTAAGGAAAATATATGTGACCAGACTATTTTTGGTAGAGATTTTCAATAAACATGTCTTTATAATGTGCCTATCTATGTGCTTCTCTCTCCAAAGTGAAGCTGAAAATGCTATCAGAAGTGCATCATATTTATGCTTTATTTAGGAAACCTAAATTGCAAAACAAAACAGCAAAGAATTAGTTCACAGCCCTCTAGCTGTTGCACTATACCCAGGAAAGTTGTGGTTCAACAACTGATAAGGCGTAGTACTCTAGGTGGTCATACACATCGGCAAACGATATGCCAACATTGAGGTGGGCGATATTGGGCTGATCCGATAGTGGGCCCTAGGGCCTGACAATTGGATCATAATGTATGGAATATGGGTGGTCGGATCGCGGGACTGCATCAACAAACAGATGTGGTCTACGATCCAACGGGATTTTAACCCTGCCCAATCGACATCTGGCTGACTTTCAGCCAGATATCGTTCGGGAAAGCCCAACGGACTTGGTCTGTCTGCAGGTTTTATTGGCCGTGTATGGCCAGCTTAAGACTCTGGGTCAGATTTTGACCCTCATGGTGTTGTAGCATGGTTTGGAGATGTAGAACAGGTCTTCCATAAATAGTGGTTAAAACCCCATGCCCCGCATGTAAAAACATACTGAATACACTATATAAAGGATTTCCTACCTCAGGCAGAAGTTGGGCGAGGTCCCCTCTCCTCCCACAGTTGCAGCAGATGACTGTTTGTGTCCTGTAGTGCAAACGCCCAGCCAGTAATACCTCTCAAATGCTGGAGTTACTTTGGAAGCTCAGTAAAACAGTTTGTATGCCATTTTATAGGGTAATAAAAACCCAACCTTTTTGCTACAGTTTGTTCTAAAACCCATCAGAAATGAACAGGAGGATACTTCTATCAATGGCCAATAAATGGAATAATAAAGCTATAGGAGGACTGGAGAATTGTATTGCTCAATGCAAATAAGTCGAACTTGCCAAAAGTCAGACACCTACATGAAACACATTCACAGCTGCTGTATTTCACAATGTACCCAGGCTCTTTGTTTTAACACAATTTACAGTACATTAGACATTCAACATTACGCACGAATGCAATGGAAACCTTTAAGCTTTTGTATTTGATAATGTAATGCATATTTGAAACAATTCTAAGTATAGATGGCCCCCCATTGAAAGCAGACGTGACACACGGATTTGTCAGCGCAGGACACCAGTATAAAGAGGATTGTTCCTGAGTTTGATTTTTAACAAAGAGTTCTGAGACACTGTTTGGTACAGTCCAATGCGTGCCCACAGTACCAATACTCTTTATATAACACGCCACTGCATTATACTCATGTCCTTTCCGCCCGTAGAGATTAGATGACGATCGTCACATAAAAAGCTGACATTTGTAACATGGCTGCTGTGCCCTCCATAAGCATGACCAGAAGCCTGAAAAGAGCAGTAAAATAAAACTTAATGAACATGTAAACCCTCAAAGCAAATTTATGTAAAAGTGTTCCATGTCCTAAGCACTTTTGCAATTTACCGGATTTCTTTCATTCTTTCTTTCTAGTTTTAAAGATATTAGCAGTTTTTAAACTGTTAATACAGTTATGGGATCCGTTATCCTGAAGCCCGTTATCCAGAAAGTTCCAAATTACTGGATGGCTGTCTCCCATGGACTCCATTATATTATAATAAATTGATTCAGATCTTTAACAGTGATTCCCATTTTCTCTATAATAATAAACAGTACCTTGTCCTTGATCCAAACGATCAACGACAAGGTACATGTCATGGAACTCCGAGGTGACTTCTAATATCCTCATATTTTGCAACTGGGGGTACTTTATTTATTATAATACACAAGTTTCAGTGAGTCATGTGACACAAATGACATCAGAACTCACCGTTTATAACTGATGACATCAGAACTCACCGTTTATAAGGATATAATTTACAAGATATTCATGGCTTTTGTGTATTATAATTAATATTAAAGGGGTTGTTCACCTTTGAGATAACTTTTAGTATGATGTCGATAGTGATAATCTGAGACAATTTGCAATTGGTTTTCATTTTTTTTAGCTTTTTATTTAGCAACTCTCCATTTTGCAGTTTCAACAATCTGGTTGCCAGGGTCCAAATTATCCTAGCAACCTTGCATTGATTTGAATAAGAGACTGAAAAATTAATAGGAGAGGCCTAAATAGAAAGATAAGTAAAAAAAAGAAGCAATAACAATACATCTGAAGACTTAGAGGATTTTTTTTTTAGATGGTATCAGTGAACCCCATTTAAAAGTTGGAAAGATACAGAAGAAAAAGGCAAATAATTCAAAAACTATAAATATAAATAAAAAGTTGGCCATTCTATAACATACGTTAACTTAAGGTGAACCACCCCTTTAACTGAAGGCAAAACAAGCCTATTGGGTTTATATGATTTTTTAGTAGATTTAAGATACAGAGATCCAAATTAAGGAAAGATCGATTATGTGGAAAACCCCAGGTCCCGGGCATTTTGGATAATGGGTCCAATACCCATATAATGAATTTGAAACATTGTCATTTCCACGGACATGCTCAGTCAGCTAAAAACAAATTTCCTAACAGAATGAACATTTTGTGATGTTGTTCTGCTGAGTGAGGAGAGAAAAGTCAGTTCTATGGACAGTTCTAAGCAGAGCAACAACACAAGACATTCATTTTATCTGGAAAATTATTTTCAAACTACTGTAGCCAGTTGGCCAAAAACACTAGATGGTGTCACTGTGGGGATTTATATTTACTTAGAAAAAAACAACTACAAAAGCTACTTTGTCTGTAACTTACCCGGAATTGTGAGCATGGAAAAGAGAAGAGATGCACTTTGCCAAAATCATCCCCAGTAGCCAAAAGTTTCTTATCCGTGGATCTGCATATGGCATTAAGATCGGTTCCATCAGAGCCCTCGGGCCAAACTCCTGTAAGAGGATAATGTGAAAGGTAGGTTACAGAATGCAAGCAGTTAATAGTGATTCAAATACATGGTTGGAATCTCCACATTAGTAATGAGAAGTGGTTATCAAATCATGAGCGTCTTAAAGGAGAACTAAAGGTGAACAAAGAGCTGGGCTACGCCCTTTAACATTCATATAACATGGCAGCATAAAAAAATCAGAAGCTAATAATTAGCTTTGTAGCATCCGCTTCCATGATAGACAAACCTCATTTTCTGCTTGATTTCCCACAACATACGCACAGCTTCTCAACAGCTGCCTAGACCACACTGAGCATGAACACTACCACTGATCATGATGGTGACCCCCGTGTGCAACGTTGAAGGCCTAAATTATTACTGTTATAGAGATTCTGAAACTTTAGACTATGTTTCTACACAAATTATCTCTAATGTGAACATGCAAATATTTAAGTGTTAAGCTCAACTTAAGGGGGAAGTAGTGTTTTTCTTCTCTACTCCGGAATGGAAAATAATTTATACTCTGATCTTGTGAATAATGCCATAGCTCCATAGTGACCTAGCTGCTTTTTGGACAGAAAGTTGAACAATATGTTGTATTTATAGATGTACTCCTTGATAAGTCCTTGATAAGAGATGCCAATGCACAGCCAATTTTGGTTAGGTCTCCCCCAGAACTTAAAGGAAACAGTTCAGTGTAAAAATAAAAACTGGGTAAATAGATAGGCTGTGCAAAATAAAAAATGTGTCTAATATAGTTAGTCAAAAATGTAATGTATAAAGGCTGGAGTGACAGGATGTCTCACATAATAGCCAGAACACTACTTCCTGTTTTCAGCTCTAACTCTGAGTTAGTCAACGACTAGAAGGGGGCCTACATGAGACATAACTGTTCAGTGAGTTTGCAACTGATCCTCAGCATTCAGCTCAGATTCAAAAGCAACAGTTATGATCCATGTGTCCCCCCCCCCTCAAGTCACTGATTGGTTACTGCCTGGTAACCAATCAGTGGAAACCAAGAGAGCTGCAAAGCAGGAAGTAGTGTTCTGGCTATTATGTTACACATCCAGTCACTCCAGCCTTTATACATAACATTTTTGCCTAACTATATTGAAAACATGTTTTATTTTGCACAGCCTATTTACCCATTTTTTATTTTTTTACTGAACAATTCCTTTAAAAGGTCTGACAGCTAATGACATAAGCTGTGTCATATACCTTTGGCCAACTGAAATCACAGGCTTAACGTCACAAAATTAATATTCTCTAGTTTTCTTACAGAAAACGTGTTTATATTTACCTTAGGTTCATACAGATCCTATATACAAACTTTTAAAAATATCATGCCTTCTGCTCACAAGTGGTAGAGGTTTACAGTGGACCTATGACTATCGTAAGTCAAATGCAAAATGTATGGTAATTATTCAAAAAGAAATGTAATTATAGCTGCAAGGAGAAAAAAACAAAAAAGTTTTCATATTTACAATGACTTAAAGTTTGTCTGATACTAACCAAACACCTGGAAGCCAAGAGTGCATGTGTGCGTGGCCCACTCAAGATCTCTGGTTGTTTCCACACTTACTACTTGCTTGCAGGCTGAGGGAATCCCTACACAGAAAAAGGCCAATGGTTACAACATTTTTCTGAATGAATTAAAGGCTTAACAATAATCACTTGACAGACCATCGATGCAACCGATTCATGATACAGCATGAGTTACAGCAGCACTCCTTTTTAGCTAAGCAGCCAACACATTTATAGAAAATTGAGAAAGAGCATCAAACAAAAAGCAGTGATGAATAAATCAGTAAGGGTAACTATATGGCACACCCCACTCTGGAAATGGTAGTGGTGGCACCAGACCAGGTGACATTAATGGTGAGGAAAGAAAAGGGGGCAAATTCACTAAAGGGTGAATTTTCACCAACGAAGGCTCCGCACACTTCATGCCACTTCGCCTGGTGTAAATACGTTACCACTAAGCTAATTCACTAAAATGCGCAGTTGCATCTCAGCAGCCAAATGTTGGCAAAGTTTTGCTAATGCTAATTGTTAGCACGAGCATTTCATATCATTCTTTCGCTAGCGTTCATTTCTGTTTAGAGAAACTTCATTAGTACTCTTACGCCAATTTTAATAGGGTGGGTACATATAGGTATTATGGACGCCTTTATTAGAGATGTTGGTGCAAATGCTTGAAGTGGCCACTTATTATTAAAAAATGTCCAAGGAAGCAAAATAAAGACAAAAGAGATTCTCTAATGCCCTAGACATGAGCCCACCTTAAAACAAATGTGGCATGCCCCTCAAATTGGTAGGGATGCACCGAATCCAGGATTCGGTTCGCGATTCGGACAATATTCTGCCTTTATTATCAGGATTCGGTTACAGCCGTATCCTTCTGCCCGACTGAACCCAATTCGGAATACTAATTTGTATATGCAAATTAGGGGCGGGGAGGGAATTCGCATGACTTTTTGTCACAAAACAAGTAAAAAATGTTTTCCCCTTCCCACCCATGATTTGCATATGCAAACTACGATTTGGTTCGGTATTTGGCCGAATCTTTTATGAAGGATTCGGGGGTTTGGACAAATCCAAAATAGTGGATTTACAAATTGTTAAAAAAATGAACACAAAAATAACACAAAAAAGTTAGGACTTTTGAAGGCAATCCCACTTTAAAATATGAAAAAACGTCAGCGTTTTTTAGAACTTATGACTTTCCAGCATACAGGATATGATGTCACTGACATAAGATTGAGAAGGATGTAGCTTCATCTTATCAGTTTGCCAGGTCTAAGGTGGAAAAGGAAACTCTGGTGAAAGAGGTAAATTCTGTAAATTTCGCACTTTAGAGCAACGGTCGTTCGTCAGAGCGAAAATTCACCTGGTGATAGGGTGCAAAACGACACTAGCAACGGTCTCTTTCGTTAGCAAAATTTCCTCTACACCTGTTCATAAATTTGAGATGTACCTGCGGACGGGATTTCTAGCGAAATTTCGCTAGCGACGTCCACTTCGCCCTTTAGTAAATCTGCCCCAAGGAGTTGGTCTCCTTGGCTGGCTCAAATAGTTTTCTGCTTACATATTCTCAAACTGTGCCTCCGTTTCCAGAGATACAGTAAAGCCAAGCCCAAAGCAGATACCTCTGCAATCTAATGCTAGTTCCAGCCATGTGTACACTTCATATATAGGTGTATACTCATGCAGTCACTTAGTTAACTGGTTTTTAGCTCAATCAAAAGAATTCCATTTGTGGTCTGTCCTTTTGAAATCACCATGTTGTCAAAATGACCACACGTATGGATATTCTGATTGACCAGATCTGACTGTGTGGGTCTGCACAAAGCCTGTGTCAGTACCATAATTCCCATGAACCTACCAATGTCAATGGAATTTTGTTTAGATTCTGCTTCACTGACGCACTTGCATTCGTTTTGTCTATTGTCCAATAAACTGTACTTGTTTACTTTACTAACAGCAGAAATGGTTAGCAAGTCCTATGTTTTTAACATGGGTGAATGGTCTTCTGCAAACACTTACAGTACAAGATTTCATAGTCTCCAGAATTGGACATCAAATACTGCGAATTCACAGACCAGTCCAAATGAGTAATGAAACTGGAATGCCCCTAAAAATATAAAGGAGAGTCAGACTTACAGTAATTCCAGTTAAAGGGAGACAACTCATGACCATTAACACCAGTGTAAATATAATGTAAATATTTTATTCACTGCAAACAATATATAATGCTCTACTGTTTTATGGTCTAAAATGAATAGAACTCCTGCTTATAAAGGGTTTATATGCTGTTATTCAATATATTCACACAAGCACCATCAAGTGTCCCATAAAGCGTCATATATTTTGCTCTGGAGTTTGTGTTGCTGTTCAACTTTTTAAACATAACACAAAAAGACAAAACAGAAAATCTTAATACACTTACTGAGCATTTCCCAATTCGACTGTATTTTCTTCCGTTCTCATTAACAGCATATATATAGATGTAGTTGTCATGGGAACCAATTGCAAGAAAATTCCCATCTATTGAGGGAAAAGAAGGATTGCAAAATTATGAGTCAGCAAAGACAAAATTGTCAGTAGGCTGTTGCTCAGTATTCAGGTTCCAAATTCGCCATTTCCTCTAACTTCTCTACAGCTTCTACCTGGTACTTGGTGATAGACTAAAATCCTGAAAACATTTCATCACATCCGCTAGAACAGATTTTAGAACAGTACGGTAGGATTATAAAAATATGCACATAAAGTTTCAATTAGTCCAGGCAATGTAAATGTAATGGTTTGTACACTGACAGTACAGTATATATGCCGCAATGGATACCGTATATACATTAGGAGATATATATATATATATATATATATAGCTTTATAGGTAGACTGATTAGGGTTAAGAACATTTTTTTTTATTTACACATGCTTCATACAGCATTTCTCTCTCTAATAATTTGTATGTATAGACTTTATAAATACATTTCAACAAGGACACAGAGTGCTGTACTTGCCATAACAGGCACCTTTGGGTAAAATAAATATGCTAGTATATAATGCGACTAACAGGGTTTTATAGTACAGATCCAGTAACCCATAGTAACCAGTAAGCTTTCACTGGTTCTAAAGCAGTGCATATATTTAAAGCAAGATTTTATTGGTTGCTATTGGTAACTAGACCAAGGAAAACACTGTTTTTCCAGCTGGCATTGGAGTCAGAACCATGATGTTCAGTCTGATATTACATATCGAATTCAGAGAACTTCATCTCTAGGCCAACTCTTTCATATGGAAAAAAATTAGGTCATCTGTCATTTCCATTTACCACGAGAAGGAAACGTGCAACAATGAATGAGCAGAAAGAGTTCAGAAAGGGTAGCGATGAGGTATCAAAGGCAGAACAGAAATGAACTCAATATCCCCTGCTCCATATGCTTCTCTAAATAAGCAAAAGACTTACACTTTATAATATGGATTATTTTCAATGTCTTAAATATCGACTATACTACCGTTATAATTAAAGGAACATGGCAGATGCTACAAACAGTGCTCTCACCATTCAACAATACTATACCAGCCCTGTTAAAACGGTTAGGGAGGGCAGAAGATATTTGTATATAAAGTCACTGCTAAGCAGTCATGCAAAATCATTTGGAGTTTGTCTTAGCCTTGCAGTCCACAGCAACAAGTTCACATTTAATGGAGAATTGCAATTCGAGTAATGAAACCTGTTTTTTGTACAAAGCTTGACTAGCCACCTGCCTGACCTGTGTCCTGGATACTTATTATTCTTCTGTTCTCTACTTTGTTCCTGACCTGATGTCTATACCTGTAGCCACGGTTTCACTTTTCTGAAAGACTGAAGTGAAAGTGACATTTTAACAAGTATTCCTGGAAAAACCCTAGAGCCCAAACAGAGTGCTAGTAAACGCAGTCACTTGAGGAACTCTCCATCTTTTATAAAGATCTCATGTCTGTGGTTGCCTCTATACTGCCTCCAGTCATAGTACAGCCTGGGTATGAACATGGGACCAGCAGAGGTCACAGCCCCACAAACCAGCAGGAAACATTTTTAAAAGCTTTAGTCAACATGCTTCCCATTTGCAAATGCACTTGTCTTAGCATTTATTAGCCCACTAGCTCTGCCTCCCAGTCATGCTCTTCTTTTAAAGCAGGGATGCCCAGGACATCGATCGCGGTCTACCAGTAGATCCTAGTAATGTTCATGGTAGACCACGACCTGGGGCATGGTGTCGGGAGTGAGCGAGGGTGGGGGGTCAGGCTGGCTGAGCTGCATGAAGGGAGGGCAGGCTGAGCAGCAAGCATGAAGGAAGGGAGGGAGTGTTGAGTAGCAAGCACAAAGGAAGGGAGGGAGGAAGGGAGGACAGAGCAGCAAGCATGAAGGAAGGGAGGGCGGGCTGAGCAGCAAGCTCGAAGGAAGGGAGGGAGGGCTGGCTGAGAAGCAAGCATGAAGGGAGAAAGGGAGGGAGGGAACAAGGGCTGAGCAGCAAGCACGAAGGAAGGGAGGGAGAGTGGGCTGAGCAGCAAGAAGGAAGGAAGGGAGGGCTGAGCACGAAGGAAGGGAGGGCAGGCTGAGCACAAATGAAGGAAGGCAGGCTTGGCTGAGCACGGAGGGAGGGGAGTTGGGGCCATCAGGCTGAGCATGGATGGCTACTCTGCAGATTTCCCCCCGTCCCCTGAACTGATTAGTGCAGCAGTACAACATTAAGCAGTTTTATTACTTTTACTGCCTGCTGGCACTTCCCCCATAACTCTTGGCCAACTCATTTAATTTCCTGTAATTCGACTGGGGGTTTGGATAATTCCCTATTTGAATTTGACAGTTTTGACCATAAAAAGAATTTGAACATTCAAATGTTCAATTAGACCCTTAAATCTGCCCCTTAATGACCAGCTAACTATTAGTATAAGGTAAATAATTGCTTATTCTGCAAGTGCAATAATTTATATTTTATTCAGTCTCAGTGAAAAATAGCAGTGTAGAGTTTGTGCAAAAAAAAGTACCGTTGGGGTATAAATTGCTTCCCATACATCACACATTTATGGCTTTCTGTTACAAATCTACATAAGAATGAGTGAACACGACACAGTCTTATCTCCTATTATAGGTTAAAAAACGGAGCATCAGTTGGTCTAAAACAGGGGTGTCCAAAAGGTAGATTGGGATCTACCATTAGACCTTTAGCTGGTGATCAGTAGATCTCAAGACACTGTCAACAAACAGCTTGTATAAATCACCCTCCTGTTTCACACTTTTCATTCAGATATATATTAAGTTAAGGTTACATAAGAAAAAGTTGTTTGTTAAATATAGCAATATATATTTTCTCATAAAATATTTAAGGAATATTTTCAATGGAACAGAATGCTAACAATGTTTTATGGATGTAGATCATAATGGGACAACATCACTAAAAGTAGACCTCGCATTAGTAAAGTATGGGCACTCCTGGTCTAGAACCATAAACATTTACTTCATTAGCTCCAGCAGCTTTCATCATTTCTATAATAAATAATATAATAAATAAGTGAAACAGTTTGCCAATTTGACATGTAAAGACAGACCTGGTGAGTAACACATGACAGACAACTGCTCATTGCCATCTGTATGCACAGTGACTAAATCTTTTGTTTCTGTGTCTAAAACAAACCACCTGCAAAACAAGACATATAATTATTTATAGTGTGACTGCATTAAGAAGCATTTCTGTATACGTTAAAGGAGACATATGTGAAAAACAAGAATGTGTCAGTGCATTATATTTGTTTAACTATTAAAATAATTTGCTGTAAAAAAAAAAAAAAAAAAAGTAAGTTGTGTTTCGGATTGATTTATTGAAAATTTCTAGTTGTGCCCTTCTGTTCCACTTTCTGTTGCCTCCTTTTCCAGGCTATGCAGCTAGGCTCACCTGTTCGAGAACTGGAGTCTGTCTTTGCTTGTGTGACTGCAGGGCTGTGATTGGCTCACGCTCTCTTACTGTGCTTCTGGCAATGACATTAGGACACTCCTACCCCTCATTTTAAACTCGAATAGGGGCTATAACAGATCAATAGGGAGCTCCAATAAAGGGGCCATTTTTAAAGGAGAACTAAACCCTAAAAATGAATATGCCTAAAAATGTCATTGTATATATTGAAGTTTGTGAAGATTCTCAGTAATCCAGGTCATGTTATATCTGTAGACTGTAGTCAAATCAACTGGACTTCCCCGCCACAGCAAGTCCAGTTGATTTGACTTATTTCTACAGATGTACGTACATATTGAACTTATTGCACCAGTTTCAGCTTGTCAATAGCAGCAATGATCCAGGACTTCAGACTTGTGGGGGGGGGGGGTGTCACCATCTTGTAAAGTGTCTGTGACACTCACATGCTCAGTGGGCTCTGAGCAGCTGTTGAGAAGCTAAGCTTAGGAGTCGTTGCAAATTATCAAACAGAAAATGAGGTTGGTCTGTAATATAAACTGATGCTACAAGGTGGATTATTAAATTCTGATGCTAATTGCACTGGTTTCTGAGCTGCCATGTAGTAATTATTGTATATATTGTGACATTTCTATTCTATGTGTAATGTATATTGTGAGTGGCTCCCTAAGCTCAGTAAGTGACAGCAGCACAGAGCATGTGCACAAAAGAAGATGGGGAGCTACTGGGGCATCTTTGGAGACACAGATCTTTACTACTAAAGGGCTGTGGTTGCCGTGGGCTGATACAGAAGACCAAAACATAAATGTACAACATTTCTAGACTATTTCTTTAGGTAAGCTTTAGTTCTCCTTTAAAGTTAAACATTTTTTGTTCAGAGTGAAAATGGACACATATATTAGTCATTATTGCCTACAAGATTGGAGGAGTGTTTATGTATGCTTTATGCCTCATTTAATGTTACTTCTGAAGACTAAGTAATTGGCTACTAAACTCAGGTCTGGATCTGTGGCAAGGCCAGAAAGACCTTGGCCTAGGGTGGCACAAATTAAGGGGCAGCATCCCACCCAGCCGCACCTGAAATTTGCTCACTTGCGAGTGCTGGGGTCAGAGATCGACCTGTCGATGTGCTCCGGGTGTAAGATAAAAGAATGCACTTGCGCAATCTCGGGGAGCAGGGAGGGGGTGGACATTGGAGGCCTCTGGGAGCTCTGAAGATAAATCTGTCCCTAACTAAAATATTAATAAATTGGGAATGATCAGCCTTTAATCTACAGCAATAATTATCCAAGGGGAAAATAGTGTATCCTTAAAATGAAGTATTTAGCAATGTTTCTAAACATGAAAGGCACGGTGTCATTATCACTTCCATTAAGGCCTGCTTTATATCCCCCCCCCAAATTCCTGCCAGTATTATCATAAGGCTCTGACATTGCTCCATTCAGTAGAATACAGAGAGCCTGTTCTGTCAAATAGTTTTGGGGGCAGTAAAATCTTCCTATATGGCGTATAAAACCACCCAAAAATCGCCTTTGCTGCTAAGGGATGGTTAAAGAGGTGGTTCACCTTCAAACAACTAGTTGTTTTCAGATAGATCCCCAGAATTAACAACTTTTTCCAATTACTTTCTATTTTCTATGTGTCACCGTTTTTTTAATATTGAAGGGTAAGGGTAAGGGCACACCTGGCGATTTGGGGAGATTTAGTCGCCTGGCGACTGATCGCCTCTTCTTTGAGGCAACTTTGAGGCTTCACCTGGTCTTCCGCCGGATATAATGAAAAAATCGCCTGCAGCATGGCACACACAGCGCTTCGTTTTCTGAAGTTGCCTCATGAGGAAACTTCGGGTGACTTCGGAATTCGAAGCGCCGCGTGTGCCATGCCGCAGGTGATTTTTCATTATATACAGCGGAAGCCGTTCAGGGAGATTAGTCACCCCAAAGAAGAGGCGATTAGTCGCCAGGCGACAATCTCCCCGAATGCCAGGTGTGCCCTTACCTTAAAGTGTCATTTTTCACCTTCTAAAGCAGCTCTGTAAACTGTTCAAAATTGATAAATTTAGTTGATAAATTCCTTATCTTTGTCCCTGCTGAGCAGAATCCCTGAGTTTCATTACAGGCAGCTGTTAGAATTGATACAATAGTTGCTAATACTCCAGAGATGCTGCTGAGAAATTTAGCAAATTGTAACAGTTCAGAATCTGCACCTGAATTACTGAGCTGCCAGACTCAAACACCAGAGACTGGGACATTAAACTTTAAACTTAGATTTATGGTTAGTATTCTGTTTAAAGAAACATGCTTTATAGCCTACTAAATTTAGTTTTACAAGGAAACTAGACCTTAGACCAAGAAAGAAAAAAGTCACTTTGGACAGACGAGAGAAGACATGCAATTCCTTAAAATACATTGGGAAAACAGAATGTCGGTATTTCTCACCTTCCAGTTAGTGTTCCTATTGCTACAACAGAACCGTTAGGATGAAACCCTGAGGATTGTGCTGGATCCTTGAAAGAAAATATAATAAAATTAATAAGAAAACATGACATTTATTTTACCTGTTGCTCCACCCTGAAAACAGAACTGCAGCCACAGTTTGCTTCAAATTACAGACCCCTCTAATAACTTGATACATGTGAAATATATCCTAACATGTGTCACTCTGTTATTTAGAGCAGATCAAATTCAAGGATATATATACTGCTGGCAATATCCTAAATATACGGGGTCCTCGGAAATGCTCCTTTATCTGTTATGTATAAAGTGCCCATGGTTTTGGGACATAGTTAGCCATTCATTGCTAGGTAATGTAAATTCATTGCTAGGTATAAACTGTCTCCCTTCTGTAATCAGCCAATGACTGATGAGCATGAGGTGTGTGTTAACATCATACGTGCGGACTACCTAGAAGACCTCTGGTGACCTTTTACTTTTAGGGAGTAATGATCACCTTTTCTCTGTTTTCCGAACCCCTAGTCCCCTTTCCAATAAACTCAGACAGCCACTTTCATAAAGATGTATATATTTATTTATATCTATATTTAAGGCAGGTTATATATAGAGTTAAAAGGTTGAACTTGATGGATGTGTGTCGTTTTTCAACCTTACTATGTTACTATATGGTAAACACACTAAAGGCACATCACACCAAACAATAACATCCCTCCCATGTCTGAGAGATGCCAGTTATCCATTGGTAAAGCCAAGCATGCACTACCATATTCTCCAAGGAATTCGGCCAAGGGATCAAGGTTTTCCATATTTTTAAAGGAGTTTTCAGTTGCTAATTGTCTCTGAATATCAATGTTCAACCTCATACTCAAAGTTAATTTAATTGTGGTCTTCATTTTTTATTTTGTTTTAATTAATTCACTTTTTTCCCCATCAGTAAGGGCCAATACGCCTTAGCAACCAGACAGTGGTTGGAATAAGCGACTAGAATATGAATAGGAAAGGGCTTGAACAGAAAGAGAAGTATTAAAAAAGTAACAATAAATCTGTATCCTTGCAGAAAAATAGTTTTTAGATGCTGGGACGCCCATTTGAAAGCTGCAGAGAGCCAGAAGAAGGTAGCAGAGGTAGTGATGAGAAGCAGATGATTTTTATCGTTTATGGAGAAACAGGATCCCAGAGGTATGCTAAAAACCGCACTAACTTGATTTTTCATGTTAAACAAACAAGATATATGTTCGCTTTAAATGTATGTATTTTTAACAATTCTCTTGCTCGGTAAATAATATGCTTTAATCAGGGAGCCCATACCCACCTCAATGATCTTGGTCCAAAGAGGATGATGGCTGGTGGCATCCCATAATGTAATTTGCTTGTCTTGACCACAGGTCAGGAACTGATGCTTCAGTGCATGTGCAGCAAGTCCCCAGAGCTCATCGGTATGACTCTATAAAGGAGAGACACAGATCATCTTAAAACATACCTATTTGGTACTGCTCAACATAAAACAAATTGCTCAAGCAGGGGTTATTTAATCTTGAGCAAACTTAATGCCTTTTACAACATTTCCCCTTGGCAGACATCTTTTACATGCTTTATAGAGAACCATAAAATGTTTCTTTTTTACCTATAACGCGCTCATGTGAGTTAACTTTTTTATACCATCTTTTGATAACCAGTCATAATTTTAATTCAGTGTAAACATAAAACTGGGCAAATAGATAGGCTGTGCAACATAATGATGTTTTCAAAATATATACAAATATACAAGTGGTGCTTGAAAGTTTGTAAACCCTTTAAAAATTTCTATATTTTTACATGAATGTGACTTAAAACATCATCTTATCTTCAAACAAGTCCTAAAAGAACATGAAGAAAACCTAGTTAAAGTGATACGGACACTAAAAAAAACGTACATTTTAAAATATGAATGTACATTAAAAGTTGCCTATAGGTCATGTTGATCATTTTTTGCAAGTTATGGTTAGTTGTAGTTTCTAAACCTGTTTTGCCAACCTGGCTGTCCCATCTCAGCCTGTCAGTTAAAGTTTCAATTGTGAACGGACTCCTGCGGCACAAATATGGCAGCCACCTCATACAGGAACATGGGGCATCAGACAGGTAATGTATAAGCGTTGTGCAAATACTTTATGGCAAAGTTATAAGTAGCTTTCAAAGGCAACATTATGATAAATGTAAAAAAAAAAAAAAGTTTAATTTCTGGTGTCAGTCTCTCTTTAAAGAAATGAAACAGAAATTATATTTGGTCATGTATTAATAATGAAAAAAAAATGATCCAATAACTTGTCTGTGGCATATGTAAGTGAATCAGAATTCCCTTACTTTCACTCAGTATTTGGTATGACCCCCTTGTGCAGAAATAAATGAAACAAAACATTTGCGGTAACTGTTGATCAGTCCTTCACATCGACACAGAAGAATTTTTGCCCATTCCTCCTTACAGAACAGTTTCGGCTCTTGGATGTTGGTGGGTTTTCTCACAAACCGCTCACTTTAGGCCCTTCCACAACATTGCAACTGGATTAAGGTCAGGAATTTTACTTGGCTTTTCCAGAGCATTCCCTTTATTCTTCTTTAACTATTCGCTACGCTGCCATTACACATCATTGCTGTTCAGTGTTCTCCTGATGGTGGATTCATGAACATCAACATTTATCAATGTGAGACAGTTGCTTAGAAGTTACCCTGGATTCCATTGTAACCTCTCGGACTATTAGGCACCTTGCAGTTGGAATTACCTTTGATGATGGACCACTTCTGGGTAGGTTAACAACAGTCTTGAATTTCCTCCATTTTTAGACAAACTATCTGACTGTTGATTGATGGAGCCCAAACTGTTTAGGGTTAGTCTTATAACCTTTTCCCGCTTTATGGGCATCAACAACTCTTTTTGTGAGGTCCTCAGATAAAATGTGTTATGTGTGTGATCAGGCTTTGCTGGATCCCCGTTCTTTAAATAAAACAGGGTCTCTCACTCACACCGTATTGTCATCCCATTGACTGAAATCACCAGACTCTGATTTCACCTTCAAATTATATTATAATTCTAAGGATTCACTAACTTTTGACACACATAGATATTTTAAAGGGTATACAAACTTTCAAGCACCACTGTAGTTAGTTAGCCAAAAATGTAACCTATAAAGACTGGCGTAAACCAATGTCGAACACAATAGCCAATACACTATGATACACAGTGAGCAACCTGTTAGTCAGTCAGCAATTTGAAGGGAGGGCACATTACATAACTGTTCCATTTGTTTACTTTTGATCCGGAGCACTGACCTGTGTAGAAAGGAATAAACTAACTACTAGATTACCCACCTGGGTAATAGTGTTGAATTCCCCAGATAAAGTGCCTTGAAGAACAAAATTTCTTGTTGTGCCAATAAGCACAACATCTCCTTTTCCCTCAGCAACAGTACGTACTGGACCAAACTGTTCTGGAATCTAAGACAGGGGGAAAAAAAAGTATAAAAATGTATTCTATATTAATAAATTTTTCTGAAAAAAATCTAACCAAAAGAACATACACATAGGAGGCAACAACTAGTAACTCTCACTGCAGGACAGCAAACCAAATTTTTATGGACTACCACTACTGGCCTCACCCACTGATTGGCTACTTGCAAACAGATTTGCATGTGGACAATTCTCTGCTTGGTGCGCCTGAACACCAACATGTAAGCCCTCTATTTGAATGCTAGGAATAGGCTGAATATATTTACTGGCCGAGTTCACCTAAAAGAGCAGAGGGGTATATGGAACAGTGCAGAAGCAGGGAGAGGTAGTAATGGACTTGCCCCTGCAAAAATAGATATAATCACCTCGACTTTATTTAGTTGTTGATAATTTCCATTCCACGACACAAGATTTCGGTCTTTTCCTCCAGATACTAATGTTCCATCTCGCTGCATACAAAGTGCAAAAATCCCACCACCGTGGGCTCCTTGAACTGCATGTGTTATCCTGTTGGTACCTGCAGAATACAAATAAAGCATTTGATTAAGTCTTTACGAGTAATTTTTAAAAGAGAGTGACTACGCCATCAACAGTACCCCTCCTCTTTATAAACCTTTAATTTTTCTTTAGAGAAGCCTAAACATTGTGGTCTTTTATTTTTTTTCAGTGATTTAATTGAGGACTTTCATGTAGCCATAACTTAAATTTTTCTAGTCAAATCAGTTTAGTTCTCCAGCAAGCAATGGTTTAAAAGAGAAAAAAAATATTTAAGAGACATTCATCTTGCAATCGGCCTGCTGTAAAGGAAGCAAAAGCATGGGACGTTTCCATTTAAAAGAGAAAACAAACTGACTGGCCTTATGTAGGGCAGTAATAATCTCAAATGTAGATGCTTCTGTGGCCCTAGACTGAAGCTGGCTATACATGTGCTGATAATAATTTGGTATGACTTTTGGTATGTGCATGTTGGGTGTTTGATCCAGAGATGATATCTACGCTTCATGAATATTGATTTGTTTTTCAATTAGGCAGTTGTAAGACAGTGTATGACGAGGCCATGAAAAGGAGACACAAAAATGGTAAAAGTTTTTTGGCAGGCCTACTTGCATTACATAAAATTAAAAAAAGCTACAAAAAAAAACAAAAAAAAAAAACAGGTCCATATTGCACAATTTTTTTTAAACTATTTATGATATCAGTGTCATGATACCAGATTAATCTTAATAAAAGTAAATTCTGAAAAGTCATTTTTCTTACTGAAGATTATGTGACTATTCAGAGAGAAAGAAATTCTTTATATATAGGATAGTGTCTACCCAGAAGCACCTGCTTTTAAAGGAAGAGGTAATTCAGCCGTAAGCATGTAATGAAGATCTATGGTGCCATCTGCAGATGCAATCAAATCTGCTTTGACTATAGCATTTGAAATTAAGATGTTTCATTAGTGCAGATATAATTAAGTAAATGATTTTGACGAAGAGCTCAAGTGGCACAGAAATGTCATCACAAATACTGATTGGGCAGTATGCAATGATAGTTTATACCGACATCATTTTCATTTTTTCAGGTATCAGAAGGCTACAGTTTCACTCTGCTGGTGTATATACAAGTCAGCAGAGAAACCGACCTGTGTGCCATTAGCCTAATATATAGCGGTGTTCTTTGCAGCTCCTTTAGTCCACCGCACCCTAATGTCCCAGGATCTATATTGTGATACCGACAAGCTGTACCCAGCACCTGATCAATTAAATGATTAAACGCTACTGAAATGCCCTCTCCTTTAAATAAGAAACTGTTTCTTCATATACTGAAATATTATCAGTCACTAGAAGTCTTTTGTGCCCCTAGCTATCTAAATTTGTCACTTCAGGCGTCTATTTTGGAATTCGGAGCAAAACCTAGCTTAATGCATTTGGTGACAATCACGTGAATACAAGAACAGTAAGTCAATGTAAAAAAGAACAGAGTATTCTCTAAATATTTCTAACATTTTTGATGCACATGTATAAGCCTTTTTATGAAAGTTTTCATTAAACATGAGTATGAATATACCTAGAATTGTCTTTATTGTTACCACTGTAATCACAATGCAAAAACACAAGTTAATAAATGCATGTTTACTGAATAATAATAGTGTCTGCAAAACGGCCCTTACCTTTTCCCCAGACCAAAAGGTTTCCACTAGAGTCTCCTGTAATTGTATCGCCATTTTCTGAAAAGGTTACACATAACACAAACTTTGGTTTTTCCTGTTTCTAAAGAAAAAAAAATAAAATATTCAGATCATATAATCATCTGAAAGGCAGGGTTAATTTTTAGGTTTTTTTTCACAATAAACAAAACAACAGGCACCTGTATGATATTGGACACGGACAGAAATGCTGGAGGATAGATGGAGGAAATTGGGCCCTGGAGAGCTACACTGTGGCCAGAGGTCATCTTGTCTTTTGGCAATTCTTTTCAGTTTGAGTGACATGATGTTGATTTGTAGGACTGTGTTATGGGGTCCACATCGAGCTGGAAGAATTGTTAGGGGCCTGAATGGATATGAATTCCCAGGTACTTGAATGGCCTTACCCATTTTTGCGGTTTATCAGGAAGAAGCTGGACTGGGAGCCTGGGGTCAATGGCATATAACCATGATTTATCCCAGTTGATTTTAGCCCTAAAAAATGCAGGCAACAAGGAGTCCACTTGATTAGCCAGATAGACCAGAATGTCATCTGTGATAAGGGACTCCTGTTCTGCAAGATTACCATATTAAAGAAAGGACTTTTGTATCATTATAGCCAATTATAGCTTAATCGTCAGAGCAAATATCACTGGTGAGAAGGGACAACCCTGCCTAGAGCGCCTGTACAATTGAAATGGGAGGGGGGGGTCATGCAAATTACACTGACATTCGCTAGAGGATTTCACTAGAGGAGTTTTAGCCACCTGATGAACCTTCATCGTAGGCCAAATCTTTCCAATACTTTCCAGAGGTAGCCCCACCCACCAACTTCTGGCACCTGTTACATTCCACAATTCTTCTGTATTTCTTGGTTTTGCCTCAGAAGCAGCATTTTTGATGTCACCCCACAAGTTTTCTATTGGATTAAGGTCCAGGGATTGGGCCACTCCAGAATAATCTTGTTGGTCTGGAAACAAGATGTTGCTTATTTACTGGCGTGTTTGTGGTCGTTATTGTTGAAACCCCTATTTCAAGGGCATTTCCTCTTCAGCATAAGAATAGAAATACACAGGCACTCAAGGCAACTTCAATGCAGAATTACCCCTTGATGGTTTATTTGGTGTGAACGTGCAACGTTTCGGGGCGAACCCCTTTATCAAGCTTAAAACGTTGCACGTTCGCACCAAATAAACCAGCAAGGGGTAACCCTGCATTGAAGTTGCATGGGGGGCAAGTGTATTTCTATTCTACGATCGTGAGCACCAGGCGTTCTCACAGCATAAAGTTTCAGGACTGTGCTCTGCCTCACCTTCCTTCTCGTCAGCATAAGGCAACATGGCCTCCAAGTATTTTGATGTATTGGAACTAATCCATGATCTCTGGTATGAGTTAAATAGGCCCAACACCATAGTATGAGAAACATCCCCATATCATGATGCTTGTGCCACCGGCTTCACTGTCTTCACAGTGTACTGTTGCTTGAATTTAGTGTTCTGGCAAACTGTCTGCGGCCCCTAGACCTAAAAAGAACAATCTTGCTTTCATCAGTCCATAAAATGTTGCGCCATTTCTTTTAAGGCCAGTCAATGTGTTCTTTGGCAAATTGTAAGCTCTTCAGCACATCTTTTTTTTTTTTCAACAATGGGACTTCTTGCTGATAGCTTGGCTTCACATAGGCGTCTTCTAATTGTAACATTACTCACAGGTAACTTTAGACCTTATTTGATCTTCCTGGAGCTGATCATTGGCTGAGTCTTTGATATTTTGGAGATTCTTCTATCCATTCGAATGGTAGTTTTACATTTTCTTCCACATCTTTCAGGTTTTGGTTGCCATTTTAAAGTATTTGAGATTATTTTATCTGAGCAGCCTATCATTTTCTGTACTTCTTTTTATGTTTTCCGGTCTCCAATCAACTGTTTAATCAAAGTATACTGTTCTCCTGAACAGTGTCTGGAACAACCTATTTTACTCTGATTTTCAGAGAGAAATGCACTATAGCCAACATGCACAACGTTTGCTGCCTTCCTTACTTATGTATGGTCCATAATTGACACCTGTTTTTTCACAGAATTAATGGCCTCGCTAATTGAACTCCACGCTGCTGTTATTTGGAACATGCTTTTCAATTAAATAGTTGGTTTTCTATTGCTCTACTACACCTACTGGTGAATAATTTGCCATGTAGAAATATAATTTCTACCAAAACCGTGGTTGATTAGGTTATTGATGTCGGACTGCTATTATTCTGGACACAACTGTACAATAATGTGCAAATAAGCCTGTATTGTTGGGGCACTAATGCTACAGCTGGTATGTACTATGTACTATGACTTTATGGGTAGATTTACATTAAGAGAATGCAGAGACCCACCAAGACACTCAGGGTCAATTATCAACACTGGGCAATTTTCCAATGGGCAGTAAACCATGGCAACCAATGAATTCACTGCATTCATTGTTCTACTTGCAGCTGGCTTTAAAAAGCGGGTAAATGTGCCCTGTGTTGATAAATGAGCCCCACTGAGTCTAGTGACATGCTTGGGGACTAGCTCAATATGACATGCAGGTGTCACAGTGTGTTGTAGAATGATTCGGGCCATGTTATATTATAACATGGTGGGGGCCACTGTGTCTGTCTTAAACCACTAGTTTAATTTGTGAATCTCATGCTAAAAAAAGGTGGAGTTATGCAAACTGGGTGTGCTATCTGGGGGTGTGACCATCATTTTCACTGCATAGCGGCACCCAGGAGCCCTCATAATTTTGGTATGGCAACTCTGTCCAAACCCGCTATCCAGACAGTTAATAACTCAAAATATGAATGTAGCACACAAACTAAATATTAAAACAAATATAAATTCAATTCATTTTTATTTAAGAATATGTCTCAACATACCTCAAATAATCCTTGCTTTTTATTTAAAGAATTTCCTTCTAATGTCCAAAAGTAAAGATGAGACTTGCCACAAGTCACTATAACATTTGTATCCGTTGGATGAAAGTCAGCAACAAACACAGCTTCATTTGAGCACTAAAAGTAAAAGAACATTATTTATACACACTATAGTATTTTACACATCCATATTATTTCAGAAACATACACATATAAAGATGACCAAGTGATAAGTCCTTCTGCATAGAGAGCATTATTATTAATAAACACTGGCACTGGGGTGTGTAAATGCTCCTTAAAGAGAGGTACATGCTCTCTGATTCTTAAATAACTGTTTCCTAAGAGAAAGCAAATATAGGTATGGAATCCCTTTTCTGGAATGCCATAATCCAGAAAGCTCTGAATTATGGGAAGATGATCTTCCATAAACGTTATTGTAATAAAAAAAATATTTTTATTACTTAAAAAAAAAATAATTACCTTATTCCCTGTAGTTATAAGACAGTACCTGTAGGGATGGGCGAATTTGACCCGTTTCACTTCGCCAAAAATTCGCTGCCGGCGAAATGTCGCAGACGCCCATTAAAGTCTATTGGCGTCAAAAGAAATTTGTCGCGCGGCGAAATTGTTTTGACGTGCGTCTTTTTTTTTTTTCTTGACGCACGCCGCCATACAAGTCTATGGGCGTCATTTTTTCGGTGAAACGAGACGAAAAAATTCGCCCATCCTTGAACCCAGCTGAGATATAATTAATCCTTATTGGAGGCAATACAATCCTGTTAGGTTTATTTCATATTTAAATATTTTTTAAATACGTTTTTTTTAAGTTATTGATATCCAATTGATGGAAAACCTCAGGTCCTGAGCAGTTCCCAAACTATAACCCACTATACAATGATTACAATGTAATTATCCTACCGCACACCTGTAGTTCACCAATCCTGCAAGCTCCTGATGAAGGGTGGGTGTTCCCCCCCGAAACGTTGATGTTTGGTGGCTGAATAAAAGGGGATAATCCCCGACTGCACTAATCGGTGTGTGTGCGGATCCGTTTCTTTTACACATTGGCCACTATACAATGAGGCAGTAATAATCCTCTGTAGTTGACAATTCAACCCTCTACCATACCTTAACATCAGCCAGCTTTTCTTCTTTTTGCCAATCCCAAACAGACAGTACATGGTCATTGGAATCATCCACAGAACACAGGTTCCCTCCTCCATTCTAAATAAAGAAGAAAACAATTTGAAGCCAGAATTACAGACAATACAAAACAATCTAAAAATATAATTCAAATGATCTTCAAATGATCAATAAAGAACATTTAATATAAAAAAATGTATGTGGTAAATCATGTGGATAAATATTACTATATGCATAGTAATCATGGTCAAAGGGCAGATATGCTTCTATTATTTATAACTGCCCAGTACATTAACAAGTCCATCAAGCAGGTGGTTCAGTAATATAATGCTGATTATTATTATATTATTATTAATTATAATTAAAATAAATGTCTAAACAGAAAGCAATATGAAAACAAAAAAGGCACTTAAAATTACAAAAAAAAATGGCTGAACCACAAAGGTACTGCATCTCTAGTAAATGCTATGTTGAACTAGTTCTTCTAAGCCCACTAGAGCACCTGACTCTGGGCCAAATCTCGCATCAATTTTGTCATGCAGGGTGTAAAATGGTATATCGGTCTTTATAAAGGCCCATGGAATAAGGATCTGCTGATGAAGACTGTCCTAGGCTGAGGCCCACTAGAAGATCCCCTGGTTTTTAAATTAGGCTTATTCTGACCCTGATTCAACACTTTACAGGTAACGTCATTAGAATACTTACAGATTTAGAGAATGCAACACAGGTAACCGCACGATCGAAGAAGCCCATTCCAATGACATGCAAGGTATTCAGTGTAACAGAATCCCAAATGCGAACATGTGGTGCCAATTGCTAGAAAAAGAATTTAGACCTTTAGTGTTGTACCACAAGAGGGAGCTTTTTTAAGATTAAATAAAAAGATAATTGTAACTGAATACTTACTCAAAACTAATTTTCATGAAAAATTTGTAGGGCTCTTACACATGGGTATTTTTATGTGTGTGTGTTTGAAAACACAAAAAAATATACTGCATCTGTGTGTTCTTTTAAAGCAACTAATTGCATTTTTTTGTGATTTCCAAACACAACCCTTTTTTCTACAGGCAGGAAATAACAGAATAGATTAGCTAATCCGATGGAGCTTTCAAACCTGCATATCAAATTAGCATCAAAATCAGACCATCAAAATCAGACCTTTATAAACTACAGTGTGTTGCAACAGAGTGACAACATTGCATTTGGATGCAACCTGCTTCAAGCTTGAAGGTCACATCAGAATTTTGCCGATAAAGTTTAGGTAGTTAGAAGTAACAAATAATATATGCCACAGTACGGTCTGTCTTTTTAGGCCTACAAAAACATTAAAACCACCCAAAAACGGATTTCTTGCCTATAAAATAAAAATTCTAGAATGTGCCCTAGTGAGGCAGAGAATTTTAACATTGATTGCATACAGATTACTAGGGGGCAGATTTATTAAGTGTCGAATAGTAAATCTAGTTCTAAATTTTTTTGGGATCAAAATTCCCACATTCGAATTTTAAACCCCCTATTCCAATGTAAATTTGAATGTGAGATCACACCTTTACCATGGAAACAGTCCTAATTTGAATATTTGCCACCTAAAACCTGCTGAGTTCATGTACAAGTCAATGGCTGAGCCATTTGGAGATTTTAATAGCCTTCCTGACATTCAAGTTTTTGTTTTTTTTTTCCCCGGAGAAAAACTCGATTCGAACAAATCAAATACGAATCGAATACGATTCAAATTTTCGGGTCGGAATTGTTTGATCGAATATTAGAAGTTCAAATTTTTTCCTAAATAACCTGCCAGTCGAATTGTGAGTATATTAAAGTTAAAAAAAAAAAAATCACATGAATTTGAAATTCGAACTTTGATAAATAGGCGTCTAAATATAACATGACAGCTTGATGAAGATTATATATTTGATTTTTAGCTTTATTGCATTAAGTGAAATATAGAAAAAAAGAGAATCCAGCCAATTACACATACTTCATTATTAAAATTAAAATTAAATTTTTTTTTAATTGATATTAAAAAAAATTATCACTTACTTTCCCATCCTTAGATGTACCGGCAACCTGGCCTGTTGCTATAGTAATTTTATCTGGATGGACAGCGAGGCTGCAAGAAGAACATATGTAGGAGTCAGCATGGTAATTAATAATTAAACCAATACTTCTAAGAGGTTATAAAAAATACATATGCACTTGAATCAAGCATATGACATGACTCGAGTGCCTAGCATCTGTTTAAGAGGCTGGTATTCATTTAAGTGCTACCAAAGAGGGTGTTGGTGTTGACAGTATCAGATAACCTTAATTATAAAAGCAATGGTCTGGCAGAAATTGTTAAAGCTTGCACCAGAACCAAAATTGCTGATAAACTTGTAAAGTATTCAATAGGACTTACCACTTGACGTCATCTGTGTGGCCAGTGTAATGTCTTTGCAGCTGCTCTTCAACATTATATAACACAACTACAGAAGCAATAAAATATACAGTTTCTCCTGTAGGCAAAAGGTACAAGTTGCTGCGGCAGTCTCGTCCCCGGTAGCCATATCTGGATCATGAATAAAGGAGAAATTCCACTGGCACGTACAACAGTCACCACATAAAGCTCAATATTGCTAAACAACGAGTAAACTGAAATGAATCCATGAACTTAAATGGATATTGTGCACTGCATTTCATTATTAAATACATTGATCTTTAAACTAAAGTATACGGAGCCCAAGAATCTGCTCGAGGTGGTAAAACATACAGTAATTACCAGTTCCTCTTGAATTACAAAACACTATGGGGTAAATTTACTAAGCGACGAAAATTCGCCAGCAACGGCTTCGCAAGCCATCTCAACACTTCCCCAGGTGAAAATTCGCTCAAACAACACTAATTTACTGAAATGCAAAGTTCTGTCCAGGGTGCCGAACGTTGGCGAACTTTCGCAATCGTTACTTTGGCAATCAAAGCGAAGATGCGATAGCGTTGCCTAATTTGCATATGGCAGGAAATGATAAAGTTACATGGACTTATATGTTGCTGCAAATACATTACACAAGTCCAGGGAACCTTAATAAATAAAATAGAGTTGTTATAATGCCCTACACATGTGCCCAGTGTATCATTTATGTGCCATATGTTAGAGAATGGAGGGGGGAAACCCGGTTACCCAAAAAAAAATAAAAAATTTACGGACTTTTGCAGGCTATCACTCTGAAAAAAGGAAAAGACGCCAGCTAAAAATTGGAAGTCCTATGCACTCCATTGCACTTTGCCTGGTCTGAGCTGGCGAAGGAAAGTCTGGCAAACGAGGTAACGTTCAGTAAATTCCGCATCTTCGTGAATTTGCGGAGTTACGTCAATTCACCAGAGCAAAAATTCGCCTGTCGTTAAGAGTGCGAAGCAACGATAGCGTCTATCTCCTTCGCTAGCGGAGTGACGCCTGCTCCCGTTAGTAAATCATCAAAGTAGCGAAATGACGTCACGCTGGCGAATCATCACCAGCGTTGGTCACTTCGCCCTTTAGTAAAAGTGCCCTTATAACTTTACAGGTTTATAGGTACAAGTTTGTAATCATTCCGTCTTCTATTTCCAACCCATTTGAAAACTTTGACCAGAGACAATTAAATACAACCCCGTTTTTGCAAATTTTTGTTAATCTTACTTCCACTGACCACTTAAAAGTGCAAAAAGGTGTTTAACAATTTTATCTGCCACAAACAGTGAAAATAGTAGTAACATATTGGGGTCATAAGCCTACATATGCGTTACCATGGAAACAGGGGTGCTTCGCCAATGAGGCGAGTTGAGGCTGTCGCCTCAGGCGGCAGCACCCCACTAGGTACCAGGGGCAGCAAAAATGCTGCTCCTGGTACTTTAAGAGCGAATTTCCGGGGAAGGGGGGGCAGCAGCAACTGCTGCTGCCTCAGGCGGCGGAGGGGCCAGGATCGGCCCCTGCATGGAAAGATCCTTATCCAACAAATGCAGTACATATTCAGTTTAATTATACCTTTAATTTCATTCCTCAAATACCTAGAGTCAAGATGATTATTACCAAAGTGAAATGAATAAACAGGATACACCCATTCCAGCTTAAGCCTTTTAGCTGGCAGTTCACCTTTTGCCTCCAAACTATAAGTGTCCACTTGATCTTTGGGCATATACATGGCAACAGGACGTCCTCTCAGGAACATTTTTACATAGCCTTCCTCTACAAAAAAGAAAAAAGTTCAATAAATTGGATGATTTTCAATATATTTGCAAGTCAGAAATGCAAACCATTAACTCGTGACCATCTCAGGTTAGTTATCATCTGTATGACAATCTGAATAGTAGTTTTTAGTGGAAACAAAAAAATAAAAAGTTTTCTTGTACCAAGCAAATTAAAATACAAAGTTGGGAAAAAAAATACACAAGTCCGCAACCAGAATAGTAAAAGCTCTTTAATGCAATTAGTAACATCCACATGCACATAAATCAACACACAAATATCTTGTGACATGCCTATAATGAAATCATAAACAAAACACAGGTAAAATGATTACTTATACAATACCAAAGATCAGGGCTATTTAATAAGACAAATCTATTTTTATTGCATTCCAAAATAAGATTCTACTATGCTTTTATTAATAGCAAAGCTGGAAATAACTGCCAGGGGACTTGGGGCTCTTAAAACTAGGGGACATGGGAAAAGGGAGACTGGTTTGGCTAGGACTTTTAACCAGCGGGAGGGAATGGGACTTTGGAGAATCGGACGACACTTGTCCACTCTCAGAAATGGTTGGCGTGTGCAGCTCTGTGAGGCGATCAGTGGATTCCGTCTCTTTCTTAATGGAGTCAAGCAGTTGGGCAGCCAGCAAAATCTGTACAGTTACTGGGTAAAATTGACGAGGAATCACGCAGAGAAAGTACACAGGCAACAATTAATGATAAAAAGGAATATTTCTTCCCATTACAAAATACGTTCTACCTGGTAGAATTCAATCTGTGCTAGACCTGGATTTTGCTATGCAATTTAGGGCGAAGATAAATCGCAATTGCTCACTGCAGTTTTGTAAACATTCATTCTTTCCTTCTATTTAAAGAAGTGCATGTATAAATAAATAATTGGAAAAAAGAAAAAACAAAAGCAGAAAATGCATGGAAGGTAATAATGTAAATACATGAACCGATAAATAAAGAGTGTCTGTGTGGAAGAAAAGAAGGAAAATGAGAGAATGTAATGAAGGGAAGGCGACACATGAATTGCTCTACTCCCTCAGGGCTTGCCAAGGTTTCCCTGATATCCCAGAAAACCAGTCTGACACAGATTGAAAGACGGATGGCAAATACCACTGCACATCACAGACAACTTTATGAAAGCAGGTGCACATAAAAGGCAAGCTAGGAGCTCTGTAACAGCAGGTTTGTCTCTACAATGCAGGCTACTAGTGAAACAAACACTGCTTATTCTGGCTAAATCTCATTTTGTCTAAATGTATTAACTGTGCAATGTCTATATAAGCATTGTATACATTTCCTAAAGCAAGATTGTTTGGGCTAAAACAGACTACCATGTTATAAATGAAGCCCTACATCTGACAGAATCCGGAGCTCGCAACGCTCACTTCAGAAGTAACCTGCCAGTGTATTTGTGGCTTTACATACCACTACAATTGTAGCTTATAATGAAAGCCAATATGTCTAGGTCTAGTGTTGAACGGTTTGCATTAAACAAGGGAACCTCTACTCAACAAATTGCTTATTTGGGTTAAAGAGAAGCATTCAGTATGTCTGCTTACCAAGTCTGCTCTAAGGGCTGCATATTTCCTATTGCGAGTACTAAGATACCAGTTCTTTCAAAAGAAAACAAACATTTTTAACCCATCCCACCTGATGACATTCTGACCAAGTATCCAAGAAGGTGCAGATAATAGCCTGCAGTGATATCGTGCAATGACTGTGCTGACCACGGTACAAAATATAGCTATGCACCATAGATAGGCTCCAGCAGGGCAGCCACCGGGGGGGGACAGGGGGGAGAGTTGTAGGGGGCCCCCCAACTTTCTGAGAGTTGCTGACTTCGGGAAAGGCATGGACGTTTAACGGGCCCTGGCCACCAATTTTCTCATAATGTGGGGGGGGCCTGGCCACCATTTTTTTTTCTCATGTGGGGTCCTAGCCACCAATATTTTTTAATGGTGGGGGCCCTGGCACAAATGTTTTATTATGGGGGGCCCTAAACCAATATCTTTTTATTAACATGTGGGAACCCTAGCCACCCTGTGATTTCTGATAGCAGTTCTGGGCTCCAGGCACCATGTGAGAGCCAACTATTGGCACAGAAGTAACTTACAAGAAAAAAAAATGCAAAAAATATGTATATGTGTGTGTGTATATATATGTATATACAGTATATATATTTATATATATCTATATATATATATATATATATCTCTATCTATCTATCTATCTATCTATATATATATATATATATATATATATATATATATATATATATACATAAAAAAAATATATATATATATATAACAAGTCCCAAAGGTGCACTCCGTTTCCTGTGTAAATGCCCAGGTGCCGGCAAACGTGTAATGATATATCTGCAGGAATAGCGACACTCATGGGACTCTTCTGAAGCTTAACAAATGTGATACTTTATTGGAGACTCAACGTTTCGATCCCCCACAGGGATCTTCGTCAGGAGAGGTTTTGTTCTGTATTCTACTGACGAAGATCTTCCTACTTCTGTAACTCAAGATAAGCATTAAGCTCTGAACCTCTCCATCATATTTTCAATGACAGCCTATGGTGCCTGGAGCCTAACAAATGGTCAACTGTGGCTTGAAACATTGCTCAATGCTATTTGTGTTAAAGGCAATTTTAGTGATGTGGAATGAGGCACAAACTGGTTTAGAAACCCCTTGCTTTTTAAGGCTTTAACAAAAAATGTTTGTCACATTTTAGGGATTCTGTCATCATTTTTATGATAATTCACTATACAATATAAAATGTTATTCCTGAACCAGCAAGTGTATTTTTTTTTAGTTGTAATATTGGTGTGTAGGCGCCATCTCAGGTCATTTTGCCTGGTCATGTGCTTTCAGAAAGAGCCAGCACTTTAGGATGGAACTGCTTTCTGGCAGGCTGTTGTTTCTCCTACTCAATGTAACTGAATGTGTCTCAGTGGGACTTGGCTTTTTCTATTGAGTGTTGTTCTTAGATCTACCAGGCAGCTGTTATCTTGTGTTAGGGAGCTGTTATCTGGTTACCTTCCCATTGTTCTTTTGTTTGGCTACTGGGGTGGAAAAGGGAGGGGGGTGATATCACTCCAACTTGCAGTACAGCAGTAAAGAGTGATTGAAGTTTATCAGAGCACAAGTCACATGACTTGGGGCACCTGGGAATCTGACAATATGTCTAGTCCCCATGTCAGATTTCAAAATTAAATATAAAAAAAATCTCTTTGCTCTTTTGAGAAACGGATTTCAGTGTAGAATTCTGATGGACTAGCACTATTAACTGGTGCATTTTGAAAAAAAAAATTTTTTCCCATGACAGTATACCTTTAACATCTTTATATAGTTCTAATCAACAAAATGTAAGGCTGGGACCTAACAAAAGCCTATCATATTGTGCTTAAGCAACTGCATTGCGGCTGCATCTATGAGTACCAGGCAGCTGTCACCAGAAAGAAATGCTGTTCCTACCAAGCAGTACTCACTTGTGGCTGAGTATGCACCTCACCAGAACCGACTACATTACAAAACTATGTAATGCAGTCAATCATTACTAACAGAGGATCTCTTCTTCTCTGCCTGATTCTTAACCTTAAAGGGGACCTGTTACCCTAAGAAATAATTACAAATCTTTTAGTTGAGCGAAATAAACTTGAAATTAAACACAAATCACAGCAGACAGGCAGGCGCCCTTTTGTGGACACTTAAGGCAAGTTGTGTATCACCCCAAAAGTTTGTGTATGCACCAGGATTGGGGGAATCGAATGCCCTACACAATTATAGAGATTGAGGAGGGAGGGGGAATGTAAGGAGTGCAGCCATATTCAAGGAAGGGCAGAATGTGGGATTCATGTTTAATTTGCAAACTTTCATTATACAATTTTTGTGTGTGTGGGGACAGGTCCACTTGGTGCCAAAATAGATATACATACATCACACGCAGGACTACACTGGACTACTTACTGGACTACTACTTAGTCATCCATATGGCCTAATTAAGCACTGCTATCCACAAAATGGATCCAATTGCTGTGGATATTGGTATGCTTTAGAGACCAAGCACTTCTCATTAATAGGAGTTGCCTTGTTTTACTTAGTAGGAAAAGAGAACATGCACAGTTTTGTTTTTTCTACTAGTAAAGAGCCAAATGAACAATAGCAATGTTATAAAAATGCAAGACATTGCATTTGAACTTGGAACAAGCAGCAAATTAGCTGAGGATATTTCACCAAGAGCTAGCTTTGCGCACACAGTTGCTTGGGAGTAGGAAAGTAGACTTTAATGCATTCTATTTATTCATTAGAATAGGATACTAGCAAAGCAAACTATGCAAGCTATCTACATACTTCACTACGGACTACATTTCAGAAGCCAGCTTTCTATGAACAGGGGGTATAGTCCTTGGGTAAGCACTGGCTTTTATTTGCCAAGATCAAACAGCCTTTCAAGTAAGGGTTTTACCTGGGTGTTTGCAGCAAGCATAGAGCCCAACTGTAATCATTATTTTGGAAGAAATGTGCAAAACAGAGAAACACTTTTATATAAATTTAAGAAGGGCAGGCAAAAATTTTTTGACCCTTAAGTTATAATCAGTTGGGGGGGGGGGGTTACTACAAAGCTGCTGCATGTCATTTTGGCATTAAAGGTGTTTTTAATGAAGCTCCGATCACCTTGGCAACAGCGCTGCCCATAGAGAGTATGAGCATTGGCAAGTGAATCCTACCTTTGCAGTGTGTCACACGGCGCTTCCCTTGTGATTACAGAGACAGAAAGAAAATTAGGGGTAAAGAGATTCACAGTTCAGAGACTTTTTGTCAGAAGAGCACAGGGGTCATTGACACCCACTATCGCAATTGCATTCACACAAAGTAAAAGCCCATTCATTAAAGATGTTAAAATTCTCTCTATGTATTTCCTTATAGTTGTGCTCTGCTCCAGTCCTTTCCTTCCATTCTGAATCAAGTGCAGTTATACCTACTGACACAGCAGTGGCTCCATGGTTCCCTCAGCACCATATGAAATGTGTCACTCTCACACTGAATGACGCCAACTGGACTTGGAATGAACAACTGCATTAGATTCACAGTAAAGTGTGAAGCATTTGTGTTAAATGCGATGCACTGGACACTGCAATGTTGCAGCCCAATGCCACTGCAATGTTGCTGGAATTCTGGGGGGGGGGGATGCTGCATAGTGTTAAAAAAAATGGAAATAGCTCTTTGCTTACTGCACTTGCGGACATCAATGAGCCTTCTACACTTATACTGGCCCACTATCTAGATGCTGCATTTACATAAGTTAACCACCCAGTGGAATATTACTTGAAGGAACTGTAACACCAAAGATTGAAAGTGTTTTCAAAGAATGACAATATAATGTACTGTTGCCATGCACTGGTAAAACTGGTGTTTTTGCTTCAGAAACACTACTATAGTTTATATAAACAAGCTGCTGTGTAGCCATGGGGCAGCCATTTAAGCACAGGCTACACAGTAGATAAAGTTCTGAAGAATCCCATTGTATACTACAGAGCTTATCTGTTATCTGCTGTGTATTCTGTGCCTTTTCTCCTTTTTCAGATTTTATTAGCTGCCCCCCCCAGCAGCTTCTTTATATAAACTATAGTCATCTACCTGAAGCAAACACGCAGCTTTTACCAGTGCAGCACAACACTACATTATAGTCATTCCTTTAAAACACATTTGTTTTGCGTTGTTTTTGTTCCTTTAAGCCCCAAGTCACTGGCAGTTCATTGGCCAATTTACAAGACCAAAAGCATCACCTTTCTGGCTAGCTGAGATGTTGATTGGGCTGGGGAAATATTATAATTGGCCAATAACTGAATCCTTCCAAGTCAAGTAGTTGTTTATTGCCATTTGTACTAAAAGTACATAGGCGTTTCTTGTGCAGCATAGAGCAGTAAGACGCAACTAATTTATAATATAGAATTACAGAATACAATAACAAGGTGCAATGTAATGCAGAAATGTGCAGTGAGTACAGAAATATATTGGAATATATAAGCAGTCCAGTGAGTTCATGAGGTTAGTTAAGTCCTAGTGGTTGTTTATATCCTATCCACTGGACCAGTTTGCAGTTAGTCTCCCTGCTCTTGGGTAGAAGCTGTTAAATAGTATTTTACTCCTGTTTTTTTATGCTTTCAGGCCTTCTAAGCCCAAGAGAACAGTTGGGCTTGTACCAGATGAATAGTTTATTTTTTCGGATGGCTCAGGTCATCCATGGCATGTATGCCTTACACGGACAACAGCATTTTATTGGCACCATGTATGAATTAATTAATTGAATAAGGGCCACACATTTGGATCAGCCCCATTTTGTACGGAAAAAGGTGCAAAATCAATATCTAAATTTCCGAAAATACATTTAAACACAGACATACCTGATTCCACAGGTATGATAGTCTGTCTGTGCTTGCAGGGACCATTTCCCCACCCCCTTAGACTCACAGAGTTATCCACCCTTGAAGATTCTCTACCTTCCAGTGAATCTGTGCACCAATATAGAAAGCAGAGGGACATTAATCCAAAGCTGATGGAAGTTTTGCATTACACCATGAGCCTAAGCGAGGTGGGGCAGCTACAGAGGAGGTTTCCATGATCACATGGAACAAATCATTGCAATACAGGAGTTCCAATTTTAAGATAGTCTCCATTTTAATTGAGATTTACCAAGCACTGCAAAAAAAGTTATCATTTGCCTAGCGCACCTAAGAAGCATTAAGTGAACTAAACACAATGTAAAATTTAGGGATGCACCAAATCCAGGATTCGGTTCGGGATTCGGCCAGGATTCGGCCTTTTTAAGCAGGATTCAGATTCGGCCGAATCCTTCTGCCTGGCCGAACTGAAATCCTAATTTGCATATGTAAATTAGGGGCGGGGAGGGAAATCGCGTGACTTTTTGTCACAAAACAAGGAAGTAAAAAATGTTTTCCCCCTTCCCACCCCTAATTTGAATATGCAAATTAGGGTTCGGATTCGGTTTGGTATTCGGCCGAATCTTTCGCAAAGGATTTGGGGGTTCAGGCGAATCCAAAAAAGTGGATTCAGTGCATCCCTAGTAAAATTATATCACTGTTTGTAGCCACATAATCATAGAACAAAACACTGGACACCATTTTAAGTATACCAGAGTCAGAATTCCAGGTTCACAATAATGCTTTCTGAGCAGCAAAGGAGTTTAGTGTATCCAATAACAAAGTCAATTTCATGTACTGTATTATCTGCAAGAACTACCACTGATGCTGCAAGCTGGTGCCAAGCAACTATCTCCATTTGTTTACTAAATCTCTTAGAGACCTTTAGAGCTTCTCTATTTACCATCCCACTGTTGGCACTAAGGCAGAAGGGAAAACAGAATGGATGGAAAATGAAACGCCAAGGGGTAAGGGTCACATCAGATAAACCATTACATTTTGTTAAACAACAACTTACTGCATATCTCGAATGAATACTTAATTGCAACTCACAGCATCCTTACTAAGTATTACATGATATTAAGAAGGGGAGATCAACAAATCTTGTAAGGAAGCTGTTACAGCCTGGCCCCTCTGTTGCCAGCATGCCATTATATATATTATAAAAACTTTAAAACCGGCACACCCTTAAAAAACTTCAATCTTTTTATTTCTACCATATTGTATAGAAGTCCAATGTTTCGGTCCTCATTAGGACCTTTCTCAAGTCCTATGTCCTAAAGTTTATTTTATGGGAATGCCGGTTTAAAGTTTTTTATATACAAGTTGTAACATTAACTCTCCCCCTCGGCAATATATATATATATATATATATATATATATATATATATATATATATATATATATATATATATATATATATATATATATATATATATATATATATATATATATATATATGTATATATGTATATATGGACCTGGGTCTTTCTGTATAAGGGATCTTTCTGTGATTTGAATATAGTTTCCTCCCTCTCACCACTACAGAGTAGATAGAACTCACTGTCTGAACAACATTTTCAAACCCATGTTTGACAAGTTAAATAAGAACTCAACTGCAACAGACAGTGATATACTTTTATTTTTGAGAAAAAGACTCACCTGCACTGAACATGGGTTCCTTGGGTTTGCTAAAAAAGAAAATCATTAGTTAGAATTACATTTTAAATGTATTTGCCAGCTGGAGATTTGTACAGTTTAACGTGAAAAGGCAGATGCAGCCGTATCTCAATTTCTCCCTTAAAATATAAAGTTGATCTCATGTATAAAGTAATGCAGAATAAATGTTCCCATTTATTCAATAATACTGAAGATGTCCAAAAAAGCTCTGCCCATTCGGTTCAGGATACTAGTGCAACTTTCCTCTTACAGGTCACCACTTTCCTGATATTTATGCTTTTAGTATAAGAGAAATCAATAAGCATAAATGCTGTGGGGTTACTTTATTTAATGCTGACCACCAGTACCCATTTATTCCTTCTCTACTGTGTGCAAAAAAAAAAACATTTTTGCGTTCACATTTTAAAAAGTGTACCACTGCACTGTGACAGCTGGGAGTTGTCCCGCAGAAAATGCTGCTATGTAGTCTCTGTTTAACCAGCTAACTGTGACATTTAGTATATCATAGCTCTTTAAACAGTGAAGGGTTAAAGGGAAACATATTGGCTCATTTCCTGCTTATAAGAAATAATAAAGGACAAGTTACAGGTAGATGAACAGGAAAATGCTTTGCAAACATTATTGCTTTGAAATAAAGTATAAATGTCAGAGGAAGTTCTAAAAACTCAGAGGTAACAATGGGTTTGTGCTTTCTTTTGCATTTTGCAGCCTTTTGTAGTTCCAAGGCACTCAATTTTGGTATATGATAGGATGGCTGTGCAAAGGTTTCAAAATTCAGCACCTGGTGAAATGCCATGTAACTCGTTACCTTTTGACCACAATTAAATCAATCCATTAATCAAGGTATATGCAATTTGTTAATTAAATATGAAAAAAGCCTTGCAGTATATTGCATTAATTATAGAACCAAGCCAAAGTTTCCTTTCAAAGCCTGTAAAATGAGAAACACAGGAATTAGCTGAAGACTAATTCCAGTTGTAAAGACCCAAATCTTTCTGTAGTCAAGTATTATAGAATATATTTTAATGGTAAGGCCTATGGTTTAAAATCACTATAAAGCACAATGTGTGCAAAAGGCCTTATTACATTTTAGGGAACATATTTTAGAAGCTTTGATGAGCTGGCAGCAAATGGTGACCAAATTATAGGTCATCATCACACACATCATGGTCAGTTTTTCCAAGTTCAATTATATTTTAGTGTGTGAGAGGAAACCCAAGTATCTGATGGCTCCCTCAAAAACAGGGCCGGATTTAAATAACAGGTGCCCCTAGGCCCACTGCCGTTCATCACCCCTGTCTCCTCCCCTTCATTTGTTTACCTGCACAAATTATCAGGTCAGGAGCATTGGGGATTGGCGCATGGGAAATTTAAATAACTATTGTATCTCATGATCAGCCCCAGAGCTTCCAAACCAATTTGGGTGTGGTTGGGCTTCATGCCGCCCCCTAAAGTCCTGCAGCCCTAGGACCGGACCTTGGTGGCCTTTCCACAAATCCGGGCCTGCTCAAAAACACAGGGATAACATTTGCTGAGAAAAGATCTTCTAATTAGACTACTGTCTGTGTTGTTTGCATTGCATTATTTACAAAGCTGCATTTTACCAGTAAAATACAATGTGGGCCAAATGCCTATACTCTTCTCCGGAAAATTCCCAATCAAAGAAGGGTGTTTCCTGCTCACAATCTAGATTTGCGGTCAAAAGATTTAGTGCTGGCTGATTTACCTTGTATTTCTAACCAATGAACAGATATCACAAAAACTTGTCTGAACAGCTGGCCCAAGCTGAAGAAGACTGTCACTTAAGGAGGCTGTCACTGTTTGTTATAGTTATACAGGAGCAGTGACCAGCTCCATGTTGTAGCTCCCAACCTTCCCAGCTATAGTCAGGTGATCCCACTGGTGTCTAATAAAAGGGCAGCCAAGTTTGGGAGTTTTACTTTGAAAGCAGCTAGTAAGTTGCAGGTAAAACTTAGTCCCTTTGTAAAATGTATAATGAAGCAATAGAATTCTTAATGAATCAGATGAATATTGAGCATAGGACTGGCCAGATATGGGATGACTTTGACGTAGTTGGCCAGCTTAAATATATTGCAAAATATTCAATTAAAATTGAACACATACTATACTAATGCAAGATTGACGCTAGAAATCTTAGGATAAAAAAGTTAAACAATTTTCAATGAGCCAGTAAATTATCTTTTTAACATAGAGGTCTGACCTGGAAAGGAAAGATGGGATTGATTTTCAACAGTGCAGAATTCCACAGAATGATGTGTTCAGTTGTTTTTACTGTACCTGTCACTATTTTTTTTTCCACTGGATGAACTGCTCGTTGAGCCTGCACGATTACGGCCACCTTTGGCATCTCCAGAACTTTCCCTTCTCACTCCAGGAGAGATACGCTCAATAGAATTCGTTCTCTTGACATTACTAAAATAAAAAATTGTGTACAGTAAGCAAAATCACATAACTTTTTACTTTATAATTATGTAGAATGCAGGAAGAAAGGCAGTGGATTGATTACGGTATAAGGTGGATTTATAATTGCTGCCTCTAGCGGCTTATTCTGGCCTTTTGAAATCTCAAATTGCAAAATATATATAGTATAAATATATAATTTACTAACAAAAAATATTAATATCTTAATATTAAGAAAGAATCGCATCTCAGGATTGAGGGGCTGATGAATATGTTGTATAATCTCTGTAAAGTATTCAAGACTATATCAATTCTATAATAAAGGATAACAATATCTTTGCAAATACCAGCCTTGTGCTAAACATTTTTTACCCTTCTTTAGCTGTGTGATTTTGAGTCTTTGAAATAAGTGGTTGTGATATGTATAATAATTAAGTGCCCTACACTGAATATATTTTTAAATGTAAGGACCAAGCTATCTCCAAAAGGCTGTTTATGGGACTGGCACTGCATCCTAAAAGAAGAAGCAAATGTATTGTGCTAGTAAATAATGCAAGCAAAATTGAGATCAGGACATCGGATGCCAACCATCTTAATACAATACATTGCCTAAAATTACAGAGTAGACAATGTTTATTTGGATCACAAGCAGGCCTGAAAATGCAAGAGGATGCCAAATCTGTTTCGGAGATTTGAAACCGTTTCCCTGTTGAGCATTAAAACTCCTAGGATTCTCAGCAGCAACAGTTTGGAAGACATTGCAGCTAGGTGGATGCATATTTGACCTCAATAGCTTGAGCTTTCTTGCATCTTTTACATCTTTGATAGCATACATAAGGCATGATCTGCCAAAAGCAGCTGGTACAAAAAGTAAAAAATAAAAAAAATTACCTTGTTGAAGGTTTAGATAATTTACACGAATTCAAAAGACGTACAGATTTGCTACAGCCAGAATGATGCAGGGGAGAAGCAGAGCGAAATGAGTGAGAGAGGCAGATTAAAAGGCATAGGAGCACAGTGAGAAAAAGCAACCAACCAAAAAAACATATACACAGACAACAACTTTTGTTATTCCCTAAGCATGTTAGCATTCTTGATGGTTTAGTAAAAAAAGTAATTGTTATTGATAAGGAATCTGTCTGTAATCTGTCTGTTTTTAAAGACCTTTGTTCTAGTGCAAATCATTTTGGCATACTAGGGCTTAACTTGTGAATGGTGTTAAGAAGGGTCTATAAATTTATTGGACAGTTCTTTTTATGGGATTAAAAAAATAGTCTCTAAAATGTCTGATCACCATTTTGATATGACAGGGACGGTACTACTATTCCTTAGTTGCAGATTTATCAAGGATCGAAGTGAATACAAGGGAATTTTCGAAGTAAAAAAATTCTAAATTCTAAGTAATTTTTTGGATACTTCGACCATCGAATAGGATACTACGACTTCAAATTTACTTCGAATTTGATTCGAAGTAAAATAGTTTGAATATTCGATAATCAAAGTACTGTCTCTTTAAAAAAACTTCGACTTCAATACTTCGCCAAATTAAACCTGCCGAAGTGCTATGTTAGCCTATGGGGACCTTCTACAACCATTTTCTAAGTCTTTACACATCGTTCGATCGTGCGCTAAAATCGATTGAATCATTCGATGGCCAAATTCGGTGAAAAATACTTCAAGTTCACTATTCGAAGTATTTAAATTCGATGGTCGAATTTCGAAGTATTTTTTACTTCGAAATTTGACCCTTGATAAATCTGCCCCTTAAAGTGTCAACAAGCGCATGGAACCTCTGCTAAATTACTGTATGGTAATTACTTTATTTATACTGTATATTACTTTAATTATTACTTTAATGTCTATTAAAAGTGCCAGAAAATGCAGCGTTGGATCAAGACGCACATTTATTACAGAGTGCCAATTCTCATACAGGTTATTTGAGGACTATATTATTATTATTATATGATGTCAAACAATGTGGACATTGGCCTTTTAACTCTAAATTACAGTGTGCGCACCAGGTAAATGTTCAAGCAAGATGTTGCAAAAAAAAAAAAAAAAATGTATTTTATAAAATGTATGCATATTGGTGAGCTTACCTTTTGGATGCTAGCGGAACAATATCTTTCTTGATCCCTGAAGGGGAAGGCAAAGACCCACTTGGCTTCTTTGGTAAGATGGATTCACTATTAACAGCATTTCTTAGAGGAAGTGTTTGAACCAGAGGTCTTGCTGTACAAATGTAACAAAAAGTAAAAAAAAAAATGTTCATGTTATAAGATTTTTGGTGATTTTATCTTTGATGCCTATTTCTTCTGACTGCATGGATTCCTAAAAGAGCAAGTGAATGATTCTCACATTGATGCAAATTGAGGTGCTTTTAAAGCCACATTGATTTCAGAGCTTGGCTGCATTTAAAGCCACACTAATGATTGATTCCAGAGCTATGGTAAAAAATCAATAGCATTTCCAGCTCTGCACAAAAACCCTTTACACTGGCTATACTGCAAATGTTATTAAAGAATGACAGCATCCCTTTAAAAGGGAAAATAAACCCCCTTTCTTTTTGACATGAGCTCATTCAGATATACCAGATTCAAAGTAACTATTCCCCCACCCTAATTAAGGCTGTCATTCTAGCCCTCCCTCAACTTATTCCATTGTGAAGTGATGTATTATTGGACTTTCTCTACTTTCCAGGGAATCTGTCCATCACCTACTACATAAATGTCCCAGAATCCTTCACTTCACAATGTAACAAGGTTAGTGTTGGGCTGCAAATTAGAGTGGAGTTGCAGAGTAAAAGCAGTATGTGTTTGTGACACACTATGGATTAACCCCAACTCCTACGCTGAGATTTTAATAAAACATTTACTTCAAAAGGAATACAAAGGAACAGTTTATTGCAGCTAGTCAAGTTTATGTTGATTAAGATAAAAAAAAATATTATTAAAAACCAGTATGCAAAACCGTTGAGTTGAGAATCAAAAACCTTGAGGTTCCCAGTATTCCACTTAAATAAGTAACTAAAAGAGGAGTATCATGGGTAACAGAACAATATCTGTGCTGAAATTATCATACCCATTTGTTATAATCTTCTGTTGCAAAATATATCTAGTTTTCTTGCATTACATATTTGAAAGCTACTGGAAGTAATTGTCTTTGCCAATTTAAGCTATCTCGATTGCACTGCTCCAGAAATACAGATATTTATTAATTAAATAATTTGAAATCCGTAATGATAATATCAAGTTTGGTAAAGGGCCTGTTATGGGACCCATAATCCTGAATGCTTGGGACCAGAGATTTTCTGGATAACAGATCTTTCCATAATTAAACATAAAATAAACCCTGTCTGGTATTGCCTCCCATAAGGATTAATTATATGGTAGTTTGGGTCAAGTACAAGGCACTGTTTTATTATTACAGAGACAAATAATGTAATTAAGAAGGTTTCCGGATACCGGATCCCATACTGGTATTTTCTATAATGTCTAGTTGAAGTTTTAAAAACTCTGCTGCTTCTTATGGCTGGCCTCAATGAACAGTATGGTTAATTTTGTGGTGTGTTTTGTTTGGAATTATATTTACAGACTGAGATGGCGCAAAAACAGTCAGTGCTCTACATGAACTAAACCAGGAAGATGTTGCATAAAAGCAGCTAAACTATAGAATTCCAATCTGAATTCATGCAATTCAATCAAGTGCTACACTGCCACCTTTTTGAATCACTTATTAACTGGATCAGTTCATGCTTTGTAAGTCTATTATTATAAAAAAAATCACAGAAAGATGCAACACACACAGGTTAGCTTATGTTAATGGGCATTCAGGTAATAATAATAAAAAAAATATATTACACTGCATTTTAGTTTCCACGCTGTTATTTTTGTAACATACCTGCAGCAGTACTGTGCTGGTGCTTCGCAACATCTGACTTTTTTTGAATACTGTGATCTGAAGATTAATGTATTACCCATATTACAGAGGTAAATCAAAATAAAAAGGATTCTGGAAGGGGCATGCCACTAGTGCAGTGTAGACAGAAACAACAGACTAAAGGTGGCCATAGACGCACAGATAATATCATACAAAACGAAATTTTCGTCCGATATTCGGTGCGTGTATGGTGGAAAAAGAGCCGACCGATATCAGAAGAAGACTTGGATATCGGTTGGCTCGTCGATCAGGCTGACTGAAAATTTTGATCGTCCCGTATATCTACCTGTATATCTGACGATTCAGCTCTACACATGTGTATTGAAACGAACGCGATCGTAATTGTTACGTCTATGGCCACCTTAACAAGAGGACCATGAAATTGGCTGCTCCAAATGAAATCATAACTGGATATTACATTTAGACTTTATAGCCACTGCTTCGTCCATTTAACTCTGAGATTTTGTTAAGAAATTGATTTTGGCTTTTACATTGCATTTTTTTACATTACATTTTTGTTATTAAATGTCTTGTTTTACAAGATTGTACTATAGGAAGTAGGGATACAAGGATGGGTTTGTAATTAGAATTAAAAGTGAAAGGCACTGCCACATACCTTTGGTGGGTCCCTTCCTATTCTGCAGCACATGTTGTTCTTCAGAGATATTTAGTCTTCTAACCACATCAGCAATTGCCGACTTTAGCAGCTGGATCTCATCTTCTTGTATCTGTACTCGTTGCTCCAGGGAAGCAATGCGATCAGTCACCTCCATATTGCTTGAAGCAGAGGCACTGTCATCTGAATAGATATTAAAGCAAAATAAACAAAACCCATTTATTACAAAAGACAATAATAAGGGTTGATAATAGTGAGATAGAAGTAGAAGTAGGGGGAGCAGTAGAGTCAATGTCATTCACTTAGCCCAGAGGTTGTCAAGAGGCAACTGGCCTCCGTAGAAGGCACAAGGTGAATGGGAATTCCAGCCTGAGAGCCAAGTAGGCTAATGTCACACACAGCAGGTTCCATGCTGGTGAAGAAACTGCTTATTTGGCCTCCTTTATCTGAATAGCAACAGGAAGCCAATCTGTCTTGTCACTGCACAAAGCAAATTTTGGCCCAAAAATGCTCAAGCTATCATCAAATGCAGTGTGTTTTTGGTTGTTTCTGAAAACCTTAAGACAGTAGAAGGGGTGGTTTACCTTTAAGATAACTTTCAATGTTATAGAAAGTGCTTCCTTGCAACTTTGCAATTGGCCTATATTTATTTAAGTTTTTTTTTAATCATTTGCATTTTTATTCCTTCCTTGCCTTCCTATTCAGACCCTCTCAACTCACATTCAAGTCTCTGATTTAAACCGTTGTCTGACTACTAATGTAAACAAGACCCAAGCAACCAGATGCTGAAATTCCACACTGGAGGCTTATTTATTAAAGGTAGGATTTTAGTGGTTTTAGAGGGGGTTTGAAACTACAACACAACTCACAAACTCTTTGTTATGCTAGGTGCTAAAAAATTGAATCCATCTAAATATTCCATCTAAAACCTGTGGACATCATGTAGACTTCAATGGCAGATGGTCCCTTCAACAATTGGAACATGTATTTTCCAGGATTCTCGATAGTTTGTGCTGTTTGCTATTGCTTTCATTTCACCAATTCAAGCTTTATTGGTAAATTCAGGTTTTCGAGTTTGGTTGCGTTTTAGTAAATAATACCCTATGTGTAAATATACGGAGACTATGACTTTTTAGGTCTATTTTTGTATGTCAGTCTGCTGCTACAGGCTTAGGAGCAAATTTACTAAAGGGAGAAGTGACTAACGCGGGCGAAATGACGTCAGTTCGGTACTTCGCCAATTTACCAACGGTCGCTGGCGTAACTTTGCTAGCGAAGGAGATAGACTCTAGTGGTACTTCTCTCCCCAACGCCTGGCAAATTTGTGCTCTGGCGAATGGACGTAACTACACAAATTCACTAAGATGCAGATTTTACTGAACGTTACCTCTTGCGCCAGACTTGCCTTCACCACCTCAGACCAGGCAAAGTGCAATAGAGTAGATACGAGTTATTCCAAAAAAAGTTGAACATTTTTCAAAAAACGCTAGCGTCTTTTCCTTTTTCTGGGTGATAGGCTGAAAAAGAGTGTAAATTTTTTTTTGAGGTAACCGGGTCCACCCCTACATTTCCTAACATATGGCACATAAACTATATACTGGGCTCATGTGTAGGGCAATATACTTTGTTTTAATAAAAGAAAACTATTTGCTGCAACATATACGTCCATTGAACTTAAACTTCCCGCCGTATGCAAATTAGGCAACGCTAGCGTAACTTCACTTCGCATGGTGCAGTAACGCTAGTGCAACTTTGCCAGCATTCAGCGCCCTGGACGCAACTTCGGATTTTAGTGAATTAGCGCTGTCCTGGCGAATCTATGCCTGCCGAAGTGTAGCGATGTGAGCGAAGCCGTCGCTGGCGAATTTTCGGAGGTTAGTATATTTGCCCCCAAGTTCTTTGCACCTGGATTTTTGGCTATATTACTTTTCTTTGACTTGTATATACACACACACAAACATATATAGTGTATAGATAGGTCTGTTTAGGTATGTATATGGACTGGGGTCATTTGGAGGGGTTAAGCTTAATGGACAGTCTTTTTTCAACCCAAATGAACTATATAATTATGTAACAGGAAACTATAAGTCTCGATGTAATAAGGAAGTTGTTCTCATTGTTAGAGTTTGTATTTCTTCCTGCTGAGCTACTAACTGAATAAGATCCTAATTGTGTAGAGCGCACATTGTGCCCTGTGGAACTAAAGCAAATAGACATTTGTTGGGTTAACCAAATTCCAACTTGTCAAACAGTACACTTCAGTAATTGGATTCGTATGCAGTACTGTATGCAACACTATTTATCACCTGTATATTAGCACAACAGAGATTAATCTCCTGAGAAAACCTACAGGTGCCTAGAAATGGGGTTCTAAGTGGCTTCTGAGCTGTCACCAACTGCAGTGAGTTACTTCGTCTCAGCTATTCATTACTTTAATATAAACACATTTACAGTACATTTATAGGCACATTTATTACAGGTTGATTTTTCGAATTCATGTGAGTTTAAACTCTTTAAATTTGAATATACTCAAAATTGAACTGGGGGGTTATTTATATGAAACAAAATCCAATATCTAAAACTCCGCAAATTTTACCGACTCGAGAACTCAAATCCAATTCGACTAATCTCGATTCAAGTTTTTTCTCCGAAAAAAACTCGAATGTCAGGAAGGCTACTAAGATGTCCAAATTGGTCCCTGGACCTCTCCCATTGACTTATACATGAACTTGGCAGGTTTTAGGCGGTGAATAGACAAATTCAAGTTCTTAAAAGGCGAGAGTATGATAAATCTCGAAATTCGAATTAAACTCAAACCGAGTTTGGATAATTTACAATTTGAATTTGAGAGTTTTGACCATAAAAAAAATTTGAAAATTCTAATTTTAAATTTGACCCTTAATAACTGTGCACCTTATAGTACAGAACAAGCGGGGATAAAGCATCCTGAATGCATCTTGGCTTAGCACCAAACTAATGTAGTGGTAATTATTTCCAAACAGGAAGCGCTAATTAGTGAAGCAGTGTTCCAGACTTGATGTAGCAAATGAATCAATGTAAAACAAGAAACTCGCTCCCCTCCTTGCAGTCTCTCATCTCAGTCTTTGCCAAAATAGTGCATTCCTAAAGTCTGTGCTGTCTCACAAACCAGCAGGCAAGGATCAGGCTTGGCAGACAAGGAACACCAACAAGCTGTCTCTGTACAAGAAATCCTGGCGACTGCTTAAAAGTGTAGCATCACCACCATCTGACTGTAGTAGAATAGTAACAGTTCTTGAAATATTTGCCTCTGTCTTCTTCCTCTTTCCAATTTTGTTACTTTTTATTACTTATATTTCTATGCAGTCCCCCCAGTGGCGGATTAATACTATGTGAGGCCCCTAGGCTACACAATTAGTTAGTATACATAGAAAAAACCCCACCAAGACAAAATAAATGTTAAATTCGCAAAGTCTAACTACCTTCCCGAAACTCTGCTTGCACTCCTCTTCAGAAAGCGATCAGGCGCTTGATTTCTCCTCCCTGCCTTCCTTATAGGAGATAGCCAGGGAGGAGAAATCAAGTGCTGCACAATGGATCATCGCCTTTTCTGAAGACGAGCGGAAGCAGTCACACCATACCTCCCAACATTTTGCGCATGTAGCGCAGCAATGTTTTTGACCGCACCCCTTTCTGTTGCCACACCCCCTAATTACCATGTTTGTTTTACAAAATTTGGCAGGTTATGAAAGTTTGCAAATATTTCTCCTTATCTAAACTGTGTTTTTGTGTCTCAAAATTGTTACAAAGTATCTTATTTGCACCTGTTAGCTGTTCTAGGCTCTCTGCTAAAAGCCAATTAAGTGAGAAACTTTGTTTCTTTTTCTGGCTGTTCAGTGCAGAGAAAAGAGGGACTTTCCAGTACAAATGAGGGACTGCGGGTTGAGCTGTCAAAAGAGGGACTGTCCCTCCGAAAAAGGGACAGTTGGGAGGTATGGTCACACCAGCCTTCATAGATTACGTTTTATGCTATATTTGAAATGTTTTTTTTAATTTTACACCGCCTATTTACCCAGTTTAATTCTAACACTGAACAACTCATTTAAACTACTGTATTTGAGTTAAATGTGCCGTTTCAATTCTGCTTGCTGTGAAAAGGACATGCTGAGAATGTAAAGGTGCCATTGTGCACACAAGGGCCTTTATCGTGTTGGATTTAGCATTACACTGATCAGACCAGGTCTTTTCTGTAAATACACCTGTTATTTTTCTGAAAACAGGGGGCCACACGTGACAAATAATTAACTAGTTCAAGTAAAACACACATTCATATTTCAATCCAAGCTGCTCTTGCTGCATAGGAGTGTCTGTGGTAATATGCACACGTATAAAGACCATGGGTGGTCTTGATAAAAGTCTTAGGAAAGGACCGAAATGTTGACCCTTTTTTTTTTAAAATATGGGATAAATAAAATTTGTGAATTCTTAAAAAAGGTTCCCAGTGTGCACTTAGCCTTTTCCAGGTGTATTTTTGTATGCAATTTTGCTTGGTAGCACCTGGGTCATAGATCCATTTTTGGTGGTATATATATATAAATATACACGGAATACATATTTTATAAAGCAATTTGTCAATAAACATGTATATTAACACTATATGAAGAAACCTGTTTTTTAAGTGAACATTTCATTTTTATGACAGAATACATCAGAACCTTGATTTTTCTTTTCTTCTCAGGAAATCATAATAAACAAGAGATAAGCTGTGAGTTCTGGAGAGCTTAAATATGTCATTTGTGGGAATTATATATACTGTATATATTTATAGTTTACATAACTAAAGTGCGGTCATTGATAATACACTGCAAGCTAATTTTCTAGGACAGTTCAAATGATCTTCCCACTCAGTACTCCGTATTACAATTTGTAGAAACCCACAAAGGACAATTGTGGCCCTTTCAGTTTCGGGAGGGTTTGGGGAACCTTTTCCAGAGTTTTGGGGACCATATTAAATTTAATTTCTAGGGGACCAAGAAAATTTAGGCTAATGCCATAATAACATTTTGTCTCCTGGCAGAGAAACCATAATCCTTCTTTTCTCCAACTGTCAGTGCTCTTGGCTTTTGACCCAAAAATGGGAGTGCATTTTCATCCCAAACTGTATGTGCATGTATAGGTGGATGCCATTCCTGGCAGTGTTTACTGAACTGGATGTGGATTGGCTTTATCTCTGCCAGAAGAAAAAAGGCCACAAAATGCCAATGCTACAAGAAGCATTAGTATGCAACTTTAATCATACTGATCAAGGCTCACAGAACAATATTGGGACTAATTGGTGACAAAATTCAGCCTGTCTGGCTTGTCAGAATAGTAAACATGCCTTTTCCTCTATTAGCACAGAAGTTACAAATGTGCATATGCAAGCCAGGGTTCAGATTCAGCTTGGCATGTTTTGTGAGGCTTTGGTATTCAGCCAAATGTGAAAATTATTGATTAGGTGGATCCTTAAATGTACAGTAACACCAAAAAATGAAAGTGTTTTAAAGTAATGAAAATATAATGTACTATTGCCCTGCAGTGGAAAAACATATCTGTTTGCTTAAGAAACACTACTATAGTTCATATAAACAAGCTGCCGTATAGCAATGGCAGAAATTGAAAAAAGGCTATAAAAGGCACAGGATAAATAGTAGATAACACCATAGTGTTCTACAGAGCTTATCTGCTATCTGTTGTATAACCTTAGACTTTTCTCGTTTGAATGGCTGCCCCCATTGCTACACAGAAGTTTATTTATACAAACATTAGTAGTGTTTCTGAAGCAAACACAGAACTTTTACCAGTGCAGAGCAAGGCTGCATTATATTTTTATTACTTTAAAACACTTTCATTTTTTATGTTACTGTTCCTTTAATGTTACCCCATTTAACACTGTTTTATTCAGACTCGGCTACATTTCTGCTACATGACAGATTGGAATTTCAATTTACTCCCCTACAAAATTTTGCATTTACAAGTGAAGCGAATGCTTAGTTACAGTTACATAGTTATATACAGCCTGTATCCTGTGTAGCTTGTCTAAATCTGAATTTTCCACATGCAAAGAGAGTGGAGCATATTAGTCATTCACTGGCTCACTGAACAAAGTATTAGGAACAAATCGTGCATCAGGATAAATATGTACTGAGTCACATTTGGGAGGTTAATTTCTGAATGATTTGAAAGTATCCAAGAAGATCCAAATACTGGATGTAGGACAGCATGGAAGTATGATCTAATGCAAGTTCTGCTGAGCATTCTTTTTGGCTATGGCTCACATAAGGGCCACATACAGAGTGTTCTTTTGGCTCTCAAAGAGCTGGAATGGAAATGATTATTTTTAAGGAGAAAAAGATGACGTATCCTACAGACCATGCTTGCAATCGAAGATGCAGTAGGACAACATTTTCAAGAAGGAACTGCATTACAAATAACAGATTTGAAAGGTGGTGAGCTGGCATCATAATGCACAGTGAGATAGTTAGTAATGGTTACCGAAAACCAGAAAGCAACATTTTGGAACTGAATGGACATTGTGCTCATGAAATTGAAGCCTCACAGAGCAATATAGTTTTTTGGCTTTTCATTTGAAAGCTGGAAAGAGGCAGAAGAGGAAAGCAAAACATTTAAACACTATAAAAGATAATATTGAAGACCAATTGAAACATTTCTAGGAATGGGTCATCCTATTAAAGTTAACATAACTTTTTTTTTTTTAAACTAACAAAGACGAGCCACTCCAACTAAAAAAAAATTTAAATCTCACAGCTTTTTGTAATTTGTTGCAGCATGTTAACAGGATTCTGATGTGGGATTTTTTTTTCATAAATATGGTCTATCAATTGCAATTTATGATAAAAATTACTACATATTCCGGGGGCCAGATTTTAATGAAATAATGTCAACTATAGTGGTCACTGGAGCTCTGGAGCAGTCTGGCAGCATTAAAAATTTCAAGCAGGCAGAGACACCAATATGTGTAAAGCAGTGATCCCCAACCAGTGGCTTGTAAGCAACATGTTTCTCTCTGACCCCTTAAATGTTGCTCCCATCGGCCTCAAACAGGTGGTTCTTTTTTGAATTCCTGTCTTAAATGCAAGCTTTAGTTGCATAAAAACCAAGTGCACTGCCAAACAGAACTCCCTGTAGGCTGTGATAGAGTCCTGCAGCGGGTACCCGTGGGTTACCCGCAAAAACCTGCGGTACCCTGAGGGTTCAAGTTCCAGCTGCAGGTATAGACGCGAGTCAGCGGTTCTGCGGGTCGAGCTGCGGGTCTTCTCAATAGGGATTTTTACTCCTTGTTTCTGATCACGCCTACTTCCGATGATGTCACTTCCGGTTTACGACAGCACTTCCTGATTCTTGATGGTCAGTGGATCGCGGGTCCGGGTTGCAGATAAGCTACTTGCGGGTCCGGGTACGGGTTCCAAAAAATATGGACCCGCGCAGGACTCTAACTATTGGTAGCCCCTATGTAGACTCACAGTCTAATCACAGCCCATATTTAGCACACCCTGAGACTTTTGGCATACTTATGTTGCTCTCCTACTTATTTTTTCATTTGAATGTAGCTCACGGGTTAAAAAGGTCAGGGACCCCTGGTGTAAAGTATAAATGCCCAGGTACACATTATGTAACAATCAACAGGGGGTTATCTTAATTTTAAGAGTCTGCCATTGTACAGACCTTGTTTGTTACATTGTTAAATTCAAATGTAACTACAAACATATATAATTTTTAAAAAATGTTGCCTGAAAGTAATATAGTTTAACAATCTCCTAGAATAATCGTGTATTAGCTAGGAGGCATTTTAAGTGAGAATTAAGTCTTTTTATTAAGATCACAACAATCTTACTCAAGCAAAAAGCAAGCATCATTAGGTAACCAAGAAAACATCTAACTGAAGTGCAAACCTTTCGGAGTTGACAGTTAAAACTGCATGGGTCAGCTCCTATTCAAGAAATTCAACACCTGCAAGGTATCGGCACCTCTGTACTTTCCCATCCTCCACTGCAACACAATCCCCTGTTGTATTGAACGAACCTGCTAATATATGTGCCCTAGAGACAAATTAATGATGTATTGTGTTTCAGTACAAATTATAGGATGAATAATTGCACTTGGTTAATGTTTGTAGCGCATGTGTATAATTCCCATGTGAACAACATACAAAAAAATGCATCACCTGCAAACATGCTAGTATGAACAAAGGTTAAGGGTGATCACCCATTAAAAAACTGATTACACTCTGATCAGAAAACTTTAAGTGGGCATATGAAATTTTGATAAGACTACAAAAAAAATACATTCAAGCTAAGAGAGTTGTTGAAAGAGTTCTTTAAAAATCTTTTTCTTCCTTTGATGGTAAAATGGCATGATGTGAACCCTTACAAGGTTTTGGCCCCAGTTGCTGTTACTGTTCCTTATTTATGGCCCCGGTTTGCTAAAGGGTCCCACTGGCATCATTATGCTGCACGAGAAATAGACAGTTTAGCAGACATCTAAGAAGTTTGACACCACCGCTATAGACAATTAGTAACAAATACGGTTATGGGATCTGTTACCCAGAATGTTCAGGACCTGGGGTTTTTCGGATAAGGAGTCTTCCCATAATCTGGATCTCCATACCTTAAGTATGCTAAAAATAATTTAAACATAAAATAAACCGAATAGGATTGTTTTCCCACTAATAAGGGCGATTTACATTCTAGCCGGCAGTAAAGCACTCGGAGAGCTTTGTTTTCCAAAGTCATACCTCGTGGTGAACAATATGAAAACAACTGAACTGAAAAAACTGTTTGGAAGGTGAACAACCTCTTTAATAAATTTCAACAACCTCTTTCTGTATAGTACCCTGACCAGTCAGCACATTTAATAATGACAGGCAATTTGACGATACTGCACATGCAAACAGCTCCAGACTGCTGCAGGGGGTGTTTGGGAAACACTATGTGATGCTGGGTGGCACAAGATTTTATACACGGCTATTCACTGCGGCATACCACTTTGTTTGGAACCCCCTCCCAGTAAATAGCACTTTCCTTGTCCTTTAGGGTAAGGGCACATGGGCAGATTCAGGGAGATTAGTCGCCCCGGCGACAAATTGCCTCTTCTACGGGGCAACAATCTCCCCTAACTGCCTTCTCCTACCTTCTCGCCAGCTATAATGAAAAATCGCCAGCAGTATGGCACTCGCAGCGATTTGTTTTCCGAAGTCGCCTCACGAGGAAACTTTGGGCGATTTTCATTTTAGCCAGCAGAAGGCAGATCGGGGAGATTTGTCGCCTGGCGACTAATCTCCCTGAATCTGCCCGTGTGGCCAGACCCTTAAAGGGCAACTAAAGTCTAAAATAGAATAATGTTAGAAATGCTGTATTATGTATACTAAATATAAACATGAACTTGCTGCACCAGCAGCCTAATAAGACAAATGATTTATGCTTTCAAAGTTGGCGCAGGGGGCTGTCATCTTGTAACTGCAATATCAAGACTCGCACATGCTCAGTGTGGTCTGGGCTTCAGTTGGGAGGTTAAGCTTAGGGATCGTCATAAATTATCAAACAGCACAAGTCAAATAATATCTGCCATAGAAGCCAATACAGCAAGACTGATTAATAATCATAATATAGAGACTACACTGCGTCTCTGGATACAAATCTCTACAGGGAATCCAACAATGCTGCTCGAGTTCTGGGAAGTAAGGTGGGGGGACTCCCCCTGCCATTTTAAAGTATGATTGTTTACCTGCACAGCAGTTGGGGACCATCTGACAATTCCTATCCACAGCAGTAAAAGAAGGGGGAATTGCACTGCATACAGTCAGGTTTATGATAAAAACTGTAGACATCTTTTAATTAAAGTATATTGGAGATAGATTTCTTTTTCATTAAAGAAAGTAAAAATGGGATTTTATATTTTTGCCTTTACATGCCCTTTAAGAACAAGGTTTTTCTTAATTTAGAATCTTTTAATTACAGTGTCAAAAGGATGATGTCTAATTACTGTTAAGGGTCAGGCCAGCGTTTTTTCATTTTAGCCGGCGCAGAGTGAGGAAAGGCGTTTGGGGAGATTGGTCGGCCGGTATTTTTTTTCCAGAAAAGGTGGCAACCCTACTTGGGGTTGCCCAACATTTGGCACCCCCAAGTGCAGAAAGACTTTCCTTCTCATTTAACTAGGGACTATTTTGGATTCGGCCGAACCCTTCGCAAAAGATTTGGCCGAATACCGAACCGAATCCAAATCCTAATTTACATATGCAAATTAGGGGTGGGAAGGGGAACATTTTTTACTTCCTTGTTTTGTGACAAAAAGTCACGCGATTTCCCTCCCTGCCCCTACTCTGCATATGCAAATTAGGATTCAAATTCGGTTCGGCAGAAGGATGGCAACCCTACTTGGGGTTGCCCAACATTTGGCACCCCCAAGTGCAGAAAGACTTTCCTTCTCATTTAACTAGGGACTATTTTGGATTCGGCCGAACCCTTCGCAAAAGATTTGGCCGAATACCGAACCGAATCCAAATCCTAATTTACATATGCAAATTAGGGGTGGGAAGGGGAACATTTTTTACTTCCTTGTTTTGTGACAAAAAGTCACGTGATTTCCCTCCCTGCCCCTACTCTGCATATGCAAATTAGGATTCAAATTCGGTTCGGCAGAAGGATTCTGCCGAATCCGAATCCTGCTGAAAAAGGCCGAATCCCGAACCGAATCCTGGATTCGGTGCATCCCTACATTTAACACATTTCATTTTACATCATTTTTCCTGGTCCCCTGAAAAACATGAAATGGGGGTTCTACTGTATATAAAAAACTGTTAGCAATGAATAGATTGGGGGTATTAGATTTAAACACTGCTCTGTTCAACAGCAATCTGTAACTAGTGGATTCATTATTTTTATTGGTACAGCATCAATGCCTCATTGACAATTATTTCTCTAAATACAGATATTTTACAGCATAAACTGCTCAGGCTTTGACTTCCCACACAGAACTATAAAAGCTCCCAATCACTCACAGCTGTCCAATTAGAGGGCCACATGTGGCTCACCATAGACTTATTTGTAAGGCATCATTATTTTAATATATCCAGATCCCTTGAACATGTGGAATGACATATAACAGGTCAAACTACACATGTAGAAAGTTGTGCAGCACTGAGCCACAGGACCCAAGCATCGCTAAATGCTGAACTGTTTGAAGCAGCAACAGTAGCAGAAGGGATTCTGCCAGGCATTTCCTTAGCACCTAGGTGGCCAACACACACATTTCAGGTTGTCTTGTGCGGTCTACAGTTTTGGTTCAATGGCAGATTACAAGCAGCGAGCGTTGATTAACTCAGGGCAGAGACAGATGCTCAGATTCGGGGAGATTAGTCGCCCATCGACAAATCTCCTCTTCTTCAGGGCGACTGATCTCCCTGAACTGCCTCCCGCCGGCAACGTCGGCATGATGGCAATCGATGCACTACAGTTTCTGAAGTCGCCTCACAAGGAAACTTCGGGCGAATTGGGAAAACAAATCGCTTTGAGTGCCATCCTGTCGGCGATTTAGATTTTAGCCGGTGGGAGACAGTTCGGGGAGATCAGTCGCCCCAAGAAGAGGTGATTTATCGCCGGGCGATTAAATCTTCCCAAATCTGAACGTGTGTCTCTGCCCTTATGCTGCTATGACAAGTTGCTTGGCTTTATAATTAGAACCATTAGACTGATGAGTAGCACTGGCTCCTGCTGACCTGACTCACTCAGCTGAGAGTATTGGGAGTTGGGAGGTGGGAGGGTAGGAGAGAGGTTTCATAGGAAGGATCAGGAAAGGCTAATAAGTACCAGCCATCCAAGCACTAGATCAATCATATTACATGCATGATACACTAATTATAATGCCTATAATGGATTACAATGCTCACGTCTGGGTTTCCTTCAGTGCAGGGTAAGTGTTGGCATCATTCATGCAGGTTGTACACAAAGCAAAGTGAAAGAATGAAGTAAGGTGGGCGCTAAGGGAGTGGGGGGCATCGAGCTGCTGTACAACTACTCCTCTCAGCTTGGCCCAAGAGCTGATTGTCGGAGTTGTGAAGGGAGATGGTATTGTCGTAAAGAAGAGGAATGAATAATAGGCATTTACCGTTGCAGAACTGGAAGAGGGAGGAGGTGTCATAGAGGCTGCTGCTATAGCTGCAAATGCCGTCCTCCATCCTTAGTTTTGTCCTTCTGTAATGCCCGACCCCTTTTTCTGTCTTTGGATGCCCCTTTTTTCCTCCTTCTCTAGTGGGGTCAGTGACTGGTGCCTCCGCCCCGGGGTCGTGTCTCCGGCCTGCAGCAGCCCTTGGTTACCATGACAACCGCTGCCCGGGGCTGTTGTGTGGCTCCCTCTGCAGGGGCAGGTGGTCGTGTGGCTTTCCCGCTATTTCCCCTTCCGGAGGGACGCTCTAAACAGCGGACTCCCGTCGTATCCCTCCGCCCGGGAAGCTGTGCCGCCGCTGCTGCAATAACGGGGAGTGGGAGAGAGGCGGCTCTCTGGCTTTTTTTGGGATGAGGACTTGAACTTGCGTTGGCCCCGCCCTCACTTCCCGGCTGAGACGTCTCATTTAACCCTTGCTGCTGTATCAAGGTGGGTGTTACTCCCCTACAGAGCTTACACTTCATACAATTATCCGACAGATTATATCGCTGTGATGCGCTACTCCCAAAGGCGGGAAAACCTTTAAACCACGTGGAACAGAAAGAACCTTTTCAATCACTGGCATCCAGCTCATACACTGAAGACTGTCTGCGCTTCCCCAGCTCTCATTGTCCTCATATTTAGAATAAAAATCACACCAACCCTCCCCCCAGGTAACCCGTTCAATGTCTCTAGAAAGCCACGCCCACACACTCTGCATAGCAACCTGTTGTCACGTGTGTTAGGGAGCAGGTCAGGGTTGGCAGGTTGGCTGATTTCCAGGCAAATTGGGCTACTAAAGCCCAGGCGGGTTTTGAAAGTACAAACTAGCCAAGGTACGGATTTGGGCTACTTTTGTGGCCTTTGGCTGGGTTTTACTTTGGAAACCAGCCAAAGTTTTTCTTGCCCTAATGTGCCAAACCTGCGTCTCCAGATGCATGCTGGGTAATGTAGTTTAACTTCCTGATGACTGGCAAGTTTAATGTAAGACTACAATATCCAAAATGCAATGGGACTGAACTAACTTGTGTAGAAGTTGGGAGTTACCAGATTTTGGGCTCTGTATTCTCGCATTTTCCAGTGACTTTCCTCAATTTCAGACAATTTTGGGGCAAAAATCTGCTAGCCACCAAAAAGTCTAGAGGTTGAATTGTTTTACCAATATTTCATACCTCCCAACTGTCCCTTTTTCGGAGGGACAGTCCCTCTTTTGACAGCTCAACCTGCAGTCCCTCATTTGTACTGGAAAGTCCCTACTTTCTCTGCACTGAACAGCCAGAAAAAGAAACAAAGTTTCTAACTTAATTGGCTTTTAGCAGAGAGCATAGAACAGCTAACAGGTGCAAATAAGATACTTTGTAACAATTTTGAGACACAAAAAAAAGTTTAGATAAGGAGAAATATTTTCAAACTTTCATAACCTGCCAAATTTTGTAAACTTAACATGGTAATTAGGGGGTGTGGCCACAAAAAAACCCGCTGTGCTACGTCCCTCTTTTTACTTCCAAAATGTTGGGAGGTATGATATTTATTGAAATTGTATATGTATTCGGTAGTGATGTGCGGGCCGACCCGATACCCACAGGACCCATGGGTCGGGCGGGTTCGGGTCGACCTCACACTGCTCACACAGTGGCGGGTTGAGCTCTTCTCCTGCTCTCCCCGCCCTCCACCTTCCAATGCCGGCTTCCGACTTCCGGGTTGCGGTTTTATGGTCTCACGTCTGCTCGCCCGCCCCTTTTGTGACGTCATCGACGGGGGGTGGCGGCACTGGTCTAAAAAAGCACCCCGGAAGCGCGGGTGCGGGCAGGCGCGGGTTGGAGCAGGGCGGGTTAGGGTCGGGTACAGGTCAGGAAAATCCTGACCCGCACATCACTAGTATTCGGGCCTCATGAGGCCCCTATACATCATGAGCTTTTTCAGTAGCTGTAAATTTCCATCGCCTCTCAGAACTCATCCATCAGTCTTCTCTCTAAGCTGCTGAAGTGGTGAGCGAGCATTTTCAGTCCAAGAAAGCGGAAATGTGTTTAAAACATCTCTATAATAATACTGGCGAAGTGCAGAGGGATGAAGAGGTAAAGCGGAAGGCTGAGGGTAGAGGGCTGAGCAGGGAGGGAAGAGGGCGGAAGACGGAGGGCTCAGGGCGCAGTTCTTATGGCTGACGGCTGAGAAGGGAGGGTAGAGGACGGAGGTATGACTGCAGATGTAGAGGATGAGTGATGGTAAAAGCACCCGATGCGGCATTCCTAAGCCGTAGGACATCGCATGGAGGACAGGTATTTCGCAGGAGGATGCCCTAAAATGCGTTCCGTACATAAACACACCCACACAGCTCAGGAGCAGCTGGATTGAATATGATCCCATCACATGGCAACTGACAATTGAGCATGGGAATGCGTATGTCTATCACAATACAACATACCCATCACTAAACACTGTAAATCTCCGAAGATATAAGTCACTGATGTTTTCTTCCACAGGCAGAGTAAATGTGACTTTCAGGCAATATTCCATAGGTAAAAGATAAAGTTAATTCCAGTACAATATTTTTGCCTTATAATAACCCCTTTTTGTGTCTGTTAGTTATGAGAAATTGCAATTTCCTGGCAATGCTTTCATTAAAACAAATACAATACAACAACAGAGATCAGTTTTAGGTTAAGGGATCCTAGCATGGTCCTGTAATCATATATTATTGTGGCACTTACATACCACATACATACCAAGTGAAAGTCTGGCACTATATCCCCTTTCATTGCTGCATTTAAAAAATGGTTGTAATTTCGAAACAAATAAAAATGTATGTCCTGGAAAATCCCAAACATACCTAATCTCTTGCTTTCATCCCCTCACTGGCTAGACTGGGCGTTTGTCCAGAGGGACATCCATGGGACTTCAGGTTGACCTCAGAGTACAGCAGTTGTGTAATGTATATACAATGAATGACAACCAAATAGGAATTCAAATAAATGATGATTCTTGAGAGCTCATGGTGCTATTACCTTTAGCGACCAGGAACCCATATAGTAGTTGTGCATCCCCATAAATGGTAATATCAGCAATATCTGCTAGTCTCTATAAGATAAAAAAAACTCTGTCCTTACTTTATTTCTTGGGCAATACCAGCTGGTACTATAAAGTGCAGTTTGGGGCATCAGTCATTTAAAAATATAAAGAGGAACTTGGAAGGGTAAAGCAGGTTAATTAAGGTAATGGATGGTTTTAGCCTTCGTAGGTTATTTGCAAGGCCAGTGTAAAGATTTTTCTACAACCTTCTCTTGCTTAGGACAAACTAGGTTAAGAGAGGTCATCCATTAAGAGTGCAACAGAGGGGGGTATGATTAACAAATTGTTCAAATGGCTTTCTCTGATTTTTACAATCCTTGATGAATAGTGACAATGGGTAACTTACTGTTGGTGTCCTCTGGGATCCCTATAATTGGTAAATCTGGTTTGTCCAGCATTGTTTGAGGAAAACAGCAATGGTGAGGTCAATATATGTATGGAAAAAAGTGCATGATACCAGGAAAATCAAATAATCCATGCCTCTCTCCACCTGCCATTGCTTCCACTACTAGCAAATGTTTACCAGGGATGCACACACACAGTGGGAATAGATGGAACTTGGCATTGAGGTCCACATGTCACCATTGCATGTACTACTTTTAGGAGCACTAATAGGTGAAGAGGCATGTTTTGTGCACTGCTGATTTCCACTGGACAGCAACGGTGGACAAAACTCCTGTGAGTCCTAATTCTATAATGTGAATGTTTTAATTGGAAACTGCCAATATAAATGTTTACTACTGTCTTTCTAGACCAAAACCTGCTTTTGGAATGGTTCTGAGCTGTCTCACAGGGCAGAGTGGCGTTCAACTAGAAGAAGTCGATAACATTCTGTAAAACTGACACATGTATCTTCTCTGATTAGTGGGTCAATTTCATGGCTACCGGGGAAGATACTGAATTGCTTGAAATCTATCTGTATTGCTCATTTTGTTTTTTGATACCTACTGTACATGTACTTAATTTTCAACTAAGCAAGGATTTATGCATCATATTAATGGCTACACTTTTATCTTTTCCTACATGATCATACATGGGCCACTAGAAGCTGCTGACTCCCTTGGGAGGGGCTGTTAGACCCATATCTGCCCCAGGAGTGTTGAAAAAATGGGAACTGCATTATGCTTTGATGCAGTCCTGGTCCAGTGGGTCTCTGAAAGGATTCTACATGATCCAATCATGGCCCATCAGCCATGGAGGGGAATAGAGCAATCGCACACCCTTAATCAAAATAGCCTGGTGCTCAGTATTAGAGGATACGACAACCTCCCGAACAGCTACTTAGAAAGAGATAACGGCACACAAGCTGTAATTGCAAGAAATGCCCTTGCTTTTTGTGGTGTTTATACAAATGGCCTGCAGGTGTCACTGTGCACATGAGTTATACTGTGTATACATAGTACTTTCTAACTGTGATAGAGTTGGAAGTGACTGTTGTGTAATGGCTGCATGAACCTGTTAATAAAGCACTGTTATACTCTACTAATCCTCGGCTACCAAAACATAACACTTTTTAATTATGCGGAAGTGCAACGTTTCAGGGTAACGCCCCTTTGCCAAGAATTGTTGCACTTCCGCATAATTAAAAAGCAACTACATGCTACATGCTGAACTACATTCAGTTAAGTACACTATAATGCCATATAGTATTTTATTCTATAATTGAATAAATTATTTTCATCATTCCAGCCTTGCTACATTGATTGAGATACACATCCCAGAATGTTCTACCCAAGAACATAAAAAACACAGCCTACAATAATTATGCTTCCAATACTATACTGTAATTAAATCACAGTCATGAGACAAAAATATCAGCTGCCAGGGAAGTTGACACTGCCTGCATAGAGCATATGGACACCCTGTGCACTCAATTCAACACATTGGTGCAATGATGTAATTACTGTAGAATCAGATCATTTCAAAGCACAGTGCAGCCAATAAGTCACCATGCTTAATGGAATTTCTGGAAGGAAGACAATTCATCCAAAAGAAAATGGCCACATTTATGCACAAATGGAAAACCAAAACATAAGAGGCTTTTATCATTTTATTACATTTCAGGCACGGCTGTTAAATGTTAGGAAAAGCAACACTTGGTAGATATCCTTTTGTATCTGTGGTTTTCTTTGCCTTAATCTAACATTGCAATGAAATAGGGGAATAGCATTAAATAGGAAGAGGCATGGGGTAACGGATATCAAGAATACCTTGAGCAAGCTAAATTATGATGATAAAAATCCTCATTCCCTATGCCGTTTTAGTGGGAATAATACACATATTGTTGGTAAACCCATGGCCTATTCAGGGATTCCCAGGTTTAGCAATGGAAAGATTATTGGTGTATTTACAGTATATTTAAGAAAGATGTTGGGGAGCACCTCCCATCAAATGTGAAAAACAGAATATGGTGTGCAAGGTCAAGTAATAAATCACAAGAAAACGGGAAAGAGAAAGAACTGACCCATGTATTTGCACCCTCCCATCAAAACGTGTCCACAAAAATTTGTATATATACACACACTTTAAAACATAACTTTTATTACTAATAAAATAAATGAAATAGTCCAGTGATAATTAAAACACGGTTGGGCTGGTGGTACAGATAAATGGCAGTATTAAATTAGGGAGATCACCCCAAAAACCTGTTTTTTCATTGTGCAATCACAGGTATAAACAAATATAGGGGTAGTCGGAGTCATGGATAACATCCAATACTATATAACATGATTCACCCACCTAAAATCACATACCCCAAGGGGTCAGTGGGGCCGAGTAGGTGGGGTACTAAATATCGCTCTCTTGGTTAGCACAAAGCTCTCTTGGTTAGTGCAAAATTATAGTGTGGGTAGAAGTGCTGCTTATTGTTAGCGAGGCCGGTTTGGTAAATTAGCCCTCCCCGTTGAATAGCCAATAGCAAACCAACCGCTTCAACCACAGCATAAACCTCCCAATTAGCGAGTATCTGCCCTTAATAGAGCATTAAAGCTGCCCCTTTGAATGGCACCTTGCCAACCAACCCCTTCACCCACAGCGCAGCCCTCCCAATCGGCAAGGATCTGCCCTTGGTTACACGATGGTGGCAATTGCAAAGAGTAGCTATTGTTAATGGCCTGCTGCCATCCGGATCAATTATGACCCCTTCACCCTCAGCACCTTGCCCTCCCAGTTAGCGGTGTCAGCCCCTTAAGCTTAGTCCGTTCCGACGCCCTGCCTAACCAATTTTAAAATTAATAAAGCGCCTGACGCGCGTTTCACCCAAGTCTCATGGGCTTTGTCAAAGGCAGGGAAATGCCGACGTCGCACAGATATTTCTAACCGCTGTTACGGCAGTTGGAAAGTCAAACTGGCCAATCATCCTGTTGTATGTTACAGGGTGTGTGTCCTTTATTGATGTCAAAAACGACACAACAGTTGAACAGGGTCCAGAAATAGCAGGAACATTTCCAGCCGCTGCCCTGTGTGAGGTAGTTCCAAGAAGTGAGTGTCAGGGAAGGGAAGCCACGTGTTAGGCCCAGAGGGAAGCGTGAACACACACACTAAGCAAGGAAACATGATGCCGTTTGTATCCCACAGATAACTCTGTGCCAATCCCCTCTTATCACCCAGTGAACCATTAATGATATTACCGCTGAATTAAAGACTTTGCCAGAAACCATCTGTCTCAGCTTTGCTACACTCTGCATAAATACATGACTCCTCTTGAGCTGTGCCAGAACCAAATCAAGCAATACAATTAGTTGGATAAGTTTTAAAGGTATATGATATGACAGTGGTTCTTGTATAAAAGATCAAGAAACCAGCAGAACTGTATGCGTCTTGTTTTTCTTCATGCCTTGTTAGGGAATATAATTAGGTATTATACTGATATAACCAGACACAAAAAGATTCTTTACTTTTATCAAAATCTCTCTTCCTGCCAACTCACGTGCATGCGGAACATATATTCTTGAGCTGCATTCTTATTGTTCCCAAATGGTGATCATCTTTACCTCTGTATTGCACCAGCAGTGAGCACAGTGTCGCACTGGAACACCAGGGTCCCACCGAAAAACCTTAGACCAGGGGTCCACTCTCAGTACTATTATTCTTCCTCTCCTCTCTCAACCTCTATTCTCCTAGTCTCTTCTTTACAGGCTATAAACTATTATTCCATCTATTTAGCCTCTTTGTTCTCATAGAAATAGGGAATGGCCATGAAATAGGCTAAATGTTTAGAAGCATGAGGACCCACTTACACCTAAGCCCACCGGGTATCCCTGTGGGTCAGCAAATGCTGACTCTGCTCTGATTGCAGTTACAAAAAATTGTGTCACCTGTTGTTGTAATGTTGCTTTGAAAATAATTTGTACAGAGTTTCTTGGCTATTCACTGTGGCAGAGATTCAGTTTCTGTATATGTAAACCCTTCCTACTGTGTTATATGTAGGGTTGCCACCTTTTCTGGAAAAAAATACCGGCCTTCCTATATATTTAACATTTTTCCCTATTAATAACATTGTGATCAACCATCATTTTTACCGGCCATTCATGTAAAATACCAGCCAGGTGGCAACCCTAGTTATATGTAATGTTACAATTAAAACAGTAGTATATACAGCATATACAGTAATACAATTATAAAATTAGTAATTGCAGTTTATTGATAACTGGAACCAATTGCCTACGTTTTGCTCGTTTTGCTAGTAGATACAATAACTTTGGATCAACTAGCAGTTAGGCAGGTTAAAAAGGTTAAAAGGTTGAACTTGATGGACGTGTTTTTCAACCTAACTTGCTATGTTACATACATCACTCATTAAATCATTAAAGTAAAATGTTGTGTGCTCTTTCTGACAAACAGCACATACAGTAAAGGAGTTAGCAGAACATAGTTACATAGTTACATAGTTACATAGTTGGCTTGGATGATTTTTTGGACATGCATAATATCAAAGGCTATTGTGATACTAAACTCTATAGTTAGTATAGGTATGGGTATATAGAATTTTAATTAAAAGTAGGGAGGGGTGTGTGTATGCATGCTGGGTTTTCATTTGGAGGGGTTGAACTTGATGGACTTTGTCTTTTTTCAACCCAATTTAACTATGTAACTATGTAACACTGCCAGCACTTATGAAGTCTGGCAGTAAATAGCAATCAGTTATTTGTTTCCAAACAGGTAACGTTATGCTAATTGGCTGCTATGGGTTGCAAAAATGACTGCAAACATTGCTTCATTTCTTAAATTTCTCCAATAGAATATTCACAATGTTAGTGGGCTAGACATATGTCGATTAAAGACAAAAACATAATAGACCTGCGCGTGGGTCTGTAGCTCCAAAGTGACTTGAAGGAAGAGGCTCTTCAGGAATGGATTTCATAGTCATCACATGTGTTGATATATGAATGCACTCTGTAATATGGACTTCCAAAGTTCTGGCCCTTTCCCGTGAAGGCATGTAGAGTTTACAGTGACGGTACAACTGCGTGCTTGCACCTGCTCAGTGCTAATAAGCCTCCTTTAAGCCTTAGCATTAAGGTGATGTCATTAAACCAGCTTAATATCACAAGGTCATTGGAAATGGATGTTGACACTATACTTGTTCACTAAGTCAACCTTGTGTGATGTTCTGGCCAATATACGGTACATAACTACTATGTTGTTGAATAAAGCACAGCAATTTTAATGTCACTACACACTCCTGCTTCTTATACATATGTATACAGATCTGTGATCCAGAAATCCATTATACAGATAGCTCCAAATTACAGACAGGCTGTCTCTCAGACTACATTTTATCCAAATAATTCAAATTAAAAAAATCTTTTCTCTGTAATAATAAAACAGTACATTTTACAATACCCAAACTAATATATTATTAATCCTTATTGGAGGTAAAACTAGTTAAAACTAGACTAATTTAAAGGGGCCTGGTGCACATTACCTCACGCTGCTCTTCTGGTTGCACCCTCCCCCTGCCACATGCTTGAGAAGGCGCACGCGCATCAATTTAAAGGAGAAAAATGTTCCAGGCCACCCTGTTCCCTGTTCTGCTTCTTCTATAGTTGCGTCACTGAATGCTTACATGCCTTTCTAGTATGGTATGGTACTTATGGTATGAAGATCCAAATTAGGGAAAGATCCATTATCTGGAAGCCACAGGTCCCAAGCATTCTGGATAACAGGTCCCATACCTGTAGTAAACCTTTTTCTGTGGATTATTTTAGGGCAGAGACACACGGTCAGATTCGGGGAGATTAGTTGCCCGGCGACAAATCTCCTCTTTTTCGGGGCGACTAATCTCCCCGAACTGCCTTCCCGCCGGCTAGAATGTAAATCGCTGGCGGAACGGCACTCGGAGCACTTTGTTTTCCGAAGTCACTCGAAGTTTCATGAGGCAACTTCGTGTGACTTCGGAAAACTAAGTGCTCCAAGTGCCACCCCGCCATCGATATAAATTCTAGCCAGCAGGGGAGGCAGTTTGGGCGACTTCAGAAAATGAAGCGATCCGAGTGCCATCCTGCTCTCAATCTACATTTTAGCCGGCAGGAAAGCAAGGGAAGGCAGTTCGAGGAGATTAGGCTCCCCGAAGAAGAGTTAATTTGTCGCTGGGCAGCTAGTGTTCTCCTGGCATCTGCCAAGCCCAGACTTTCCCTGAGACCACCAGATAACATCCCTACAGCTTGGCTGAAACCTTTATGTTTTGCGCTTACCTATGACCTGAAGGAACATGTTTTTAGAGCTTAATGTAAAGATGCATTATGTTACAGCAAAAAAAGTATCAGAAGTATGTTAACCTATTTAAGGCAAGGACAGATATTTAAATAAAGATTGACAGAAATTTTGTTGCAATATCAATTGGCAAAAATGTGCTGTCATCCATTGCACCAATAGGCAGCAACTAACTCTAATGCATCTGGCAGCCCCAGTCTGTTGAAGGACAGTATATAAAGTTTTACATTAAAATCTTTTCATGTGTACACAATCATGCTACTTGCACCATAAAGGTTTAATTTTTCATTTAAATTGGATAGATGCATTTGTCCATTTTAATATGGTCAGAGAACAATTGTAATGATAAAAAAAGGTAAAAATATATTAAAATATACACTGCATTAAAACTGATCGCTGTTTAACTGGCAATCCCTTTTCTGTTTTTGCAAGTAAGAAGACGAAAGAGTGAAATGAAGGAGCGCCCATAGAGCACGTCACTGAAAGACATATGGATGCAGTGCTCTAGACTAGAGAATGACTCAGGGATATTGATAAAAGATCAGTTTATTAGCAGGATTGAATGACGTAAGTGCTGATAATTTTACTTCATCGGATTAATGGAAATGTCTTGTAGCTTAAAGGAGCTCTATTACTGAATTACTTGCGATTTGTTGGGAGCATGCTTTTCTATTCAAATTATATAGGATAATAACATTTAGAAACAAAGATGTTTTACTACATGATGTGGTTTTTATTCTCCTAAGCAATGATTTCTGATTCCACTAAATGACTTCCAATATAAAAACAAGCAAAAACATATAAATTGTTACCTTATAAATGAATGGCAGGGCTTTTTTTACCTTGTGTATCTGTCAGTATTTATATGTACAATCCTTTCAACCATACAGTACTCTAAAATAGGTTGGTGCTTTTAAAATGCTTGTAATAATAATAAGAGCTGACATATTTGTACATTCACGTCAGTCTTGCACCAGTGAAATTTTAGCACTCATTCAAAAAGCACTATGGGGTCTGGCTGTGTTTTGCACCTATTGGCGAGTTGAATGTTGCCCAAGTTAGGGGTTGGATAGGTGTTGATGGGGTATGCCTCCCCTAGTCCACCTCCCATGTATACACCACTGCTAAATGTATTCATGCATGCATAACATGCATCTACTTTTAAATGTGCAGGGCATGAGTGTGGAATAAAGCATGGTGGTTTGCACCCATTTTTGCCTGCACTTATATTTCTCTTCTTACATGCTTAGAAAAAGACACATATCCTACTGTTCTCATATTCAAATCTTCACATTATTCCTAACTCATTTCTAGATGAAGGGGAAAAAGCTTTCTTTACACAATTTACTGCATGTCTTTGGACAATATTTGCTGGTAGGGGAATGCTGAGATTTGTCATTCAGCATCTTGAGTGCCAATGGTTGTCTATTCCTGACTTGATATATAGTGGATGATATATAGTTAGCTGGAATCTGAACACCTCTACAATTGCATTATGGCTGATGTTCTTCAACGTTTCTGCATTGCTTTTTTTTTATAGAAGCCATATGAAACTAAAACAATTTGAATTAAGTTGTATGCGTGTATGAGTGCTTGTATTTATTATAATTCGGTTCCTGTATGTGGATAGGGGGTAAACCGTTATCCAGAAAACTACAAATTACAGTAAAGCCATCTCCCATAGACTCCATTTTCATCAAATAACTTGAATTTTTGTTTTTCTCTCTAAAAATAAAACGGTCGCTTGTATGTTATCCTTACTAAGCTGCATGAATACATATTGGTGGCAAAATAATTATAATGGGTTCATTTAGGGGCACATTTACCTAGGGTCGAATATCGAGGGTTAATTAACCCTCGATATTCGACCGTTGAAGTAAAATCCTTCGACATCAAAGTCGAAGGATTTTGCACTATTCCTGCGATCGAAGGAATAATCGTTCGATCGAATAATTAAATCCTTCGAAACGAACGATTCGAAGGATTTTAATCCATCGATCGAAGGATATTCCTTCGATCTGGAAATTGTTAGGAAGCCTATGGGGACCTTTCTCATAGGCTAACATTGGCCTCGGTAGGTTTAGGTGGCGAACTAGGGGGTCGAAGAATTCTTTTAAAGAGACAGTACTTTGACTATCGAATTGTCGAATAGTCGAACGATTTTTACTTCGAAGTAGCCCATTCGATGGTCGAAGTAGCCATATTCGACCATTCGAAATTCTAACTTTTTTTCCTCTATTCCTTTACTCGAACTAAGTAAATGGGCCCCTTAATGTTTAAATGATTTTGAAATAGGCTTAGGAGGTTATTTATAAAGGCGCTTTTTTTTGCAGCGTCCATCTTGATGCTGAAAACAGTTGTAGTTAAAAAAGATGCCATTTTTTTGTGGTTTATTATACCCCGAAGATGTTCCAAGTCCGAATCTGAAAGTATGCTATCTAAAACCTGCCGAATTCATGTAAAAGTCAATGGCAGATGTCCTCTTAACCACTTGAAGATTTTTAACCCTCACTGTGTTTTAAGGTCTGGCACTGGTTTTTCTGCAAAAAATCTAATTTTCTGTGGTTTTCAGATGTCAAACGCAAAAAAATTTGGGTTTTTTGCACAACAATTCCAGAAAAGACGTGGTTTTTCCTGTTCTGGTTTGTTTAAATTTTTTTGATTGACAAATAACGGCAAATCGTGTATTCTAGTTTTGCGTGACTTTTTTTTATTTAAAACATCAGTAAAATTTGGATTTTGATAAATAACCCCCTTAAAGTATTGAGTATCCAAATTATGCAAAGATCCCTTATCTCAAAAACTCCAGCTCCCTAGCTTTCTGGATAACAGTTCCTATAAGGGCAGAGACACAGGGTCAGATTCTGGGAGATTAGTCTCCCGGCGACAAATCTCCTCTTCTTCGGGGCGACTAATATCCCTGAACTGCCTTCCCGCTGGCTAGAATGTAAATCGCCGGCGGGATGGCACTCGGAGCGCTACGTTTTCTGAAGTCGCCCGAAGTTTCCTCGTGAGACAAAAGTTGATGGAAAGCACAAGGTGGAGGGACTGGTAAGATGAACATGCCTCGCCAAGAAGGTAGCCTATCAATCACAGGTTGTATTATACACAGTGAAAAAAAGTATATTTCTCAACACAGATATATCCTACACCACCATAAAAAGGTTCAGAATATATTTACAAGCTTTTGCATATGTCATTGAATCTACAAGCTTTGTCATAAGGGGGATATGTGTAGTTTAAGCTCTGGTTTTCCATTAAAATGTACTGAAATGATGATTGCAGTCTCATTTTCAGGATACATTAGTTTGGTACTCAGATCCTTTCCCATAAATCATTGATGGAAATGAAATCCAACACTCGGGCAGGAATCTCTGCTTCACCAACATACAATAGAATATTAGTACACTAGAGCAATGTCCTATAAAAAATTAATGGGACTTGCTGTTAACTCTATGAAGTAATGCCAGTGAGCTCCAGTACTTGAAAACATGACACTACCAGCAATTCATAAATTAAAATAACTTTTTCAGAGGAGCACGGGTAAACTATTCAAGCAGAACATGGGTTAATAAGTTAATAAACCAAGCAATTCTGACTCATTGCAAAACCTGGGACCATCACATGACCAATAATTATGTTGTTTTCCACACATCTTTATAATGGTGCACTATAAATGCTAGATTGTCTGCAAATCATCCCCATTTTCCTCATCTGTACATATTCTCACAAGTTTCCACAATATGACTGCTAATACTATAGCTGCTCTTGTGAGCATTTAGGTTAGCAAATGGAGTGCAATCACAGAGAATGTGAATTAGAAAGCTTTACAAGATAAAGGGAAACCGACATTTTAATGAGGTATTGCATCATTGTGGTAGCTTTTGTAAAACAAATCCCAAGAAAGAAAGATGTCATTTTTTGCCATTATACCATGTTGTTATATTATTTTGATTAGTAAGTTCATCAAAGTCATATTATTGTTTTATCTATTATTTCACAGACTATGTAAACATTTTTTAAAGGATAACTAAAGCTTAACTAAAGAAGTAGCTAGAAATATTGAAATGTATGTGTTGGGCTTCTGTACCAGCCCAAGGCAACCACAGCCCTTTAGCAGTAAAGATCTGTGTCTCCAAAGATGCCCCAGTAGCTCTACATCTTCTTTTCTGTGTCGGACTGGGACATCAGGGGCCCACCAATTAATCTTAGACCAGGGGTCCACTCTCAGTACTATTATTCTTCCTCTCCTCACTCAACCTCTATTCTCCGAGTCTCTTTTCTTTACATACTATAATCAATTATTCCATCTAGTTAGCCACTTTGTTCTCATAGAAATAGGGAATGGCCATTAAATAAGCCACATGTCTAGCAGCATAAGGGCCCACTAACATCTTGGCCCACCGGGACTTTTCCAGGTATCCTGGTGGACCAGCCCGACACTGGTAGCTCTTCTCAGGAAAGAGATGGGAAAGGTCATTCAAGATTTCTGAAAACTTTACATTCATTTTTTAAAAAGTTTACATATGCTTTATGGAGTTAAAATAGGCAAGGTCTGAAACATTCACAAATAGATGTGTTGCGGTATTTGATTGAAGTAACGGTATTTCAAATTTAGCTGCTAATGGGAAGCAAATTAGTCTTTGGGATAAACATTTCTTCAGAGATTACAATCCCATACAAGTCAACAGAGAGATGTGAAATTTCCATCTGGCGAACTGTGGTTCTGAGCAAACATTGTGGTATTTGTACAGTATGTCTTTCCCTTGACTGTTATGTACACGGGTTACTACACTTTGGGGCACATTTACTAAGGGTCGAATATCGAGGGTTAATAAACCCTTGAATTCGACCCTCGAATCCTACGAATTTGAAGGATTTACCCGAAGGATTTTAATCGATCGATCGAAGGATATATCTTTGATCAAAAAAACCTTAGAAAACTAATGGGGAAGGTCCCCATAGGCTAACATTGTACCTCAGTAGGTTTAAATTGACGAAGTATGTAGTCAAAGTTTTTTTTAAAGAGACAGTACTTCGTTCGAGTTGAAGTCGTAGACCGAAGGTCGTCGTAGTAGCCTATTCGATGGTCGAAGTACCCAAAAAAATACTTCGAAGTTCAAATTTTTTTTACTTCGAATACTTAACTCAAACTTAGTAAATGTGCCCCTTATTCTAATAGATTTAGCATATATAATAAGCATATATAATATATATCTTAGATTGAGCTAATCTTAAGGACTTTAATGTCTTAAAAAGGGCTCTTCTCTGCCCCTTCTATGTACATATAACTTAAGGAGGAATGAGATGGCAGATATCTCAAACCTGCATTATCACATGCAGCAAACTGCTAGTTGGGTTACTACTAGTAATAAACTAGTGATTATGCTCCTCTGCCCTCAGCGTGGAGTATTAAAGTGTCTCCACCCCCCTAACTAGAACATCACCAGACCATCACTGATATCTTTACTCTTGTAGCCTGAATTTCAGCCAGTTTGTTGTAGCAACAACATGATTCTTTTGATTCTGCTGCTGTACGTTACTGCCTGAATTCTTATGCTCTATCATTTGCAAACACATCTTTTATTATAAAACTGGCATTTAACTTTCACAAAAAGGAGATGTTTCCCATATGAAGTAATGCTTGTTGGGACTCTGACTACACACAGCCACACAATAGAGAATGTACATGGCCTGGCTCACCAAGTTCCCAGTGACACATACTGATTCAGTCCTGGAATTTTATGTATTGCGTTGTGGGCTGAAGAGCACGGAACTAGCTGTTTTACTGGTGAAATCAAGAGCCAAAAAATGACGCCTCTTTCCCAGCAGACATTATCATTTCCATATACCGTAGTTATGCATTAGGCACTAAATTTGTTTGCTACACTCGCTTTTCTGGTGATGTGATTGCTTGCTGTTTTCCACAGAACTTGACATGGACATAAGTACTAGAAAATGGTCTACATTTTCAGCCAAGAGGGGTGTAAATTGCTCCCCATGCCTGTAACCTTTTGCACATACCTCCCAACTGTCCCTTTTTTGGAGGGACAGTCCCTCTTTTGACAGCTCAACCTGCAGTCCCTCATTTGTACTGGAAAGTCCCTCTTTTCTCTGCACTGAACAGCCAGAAAATGAAACAAAGTTTCTAACTTGATTGGCTTTAGCAGAGAGCACAGAACAACTAACAGGTGCAAATAAGATACTTTATAACAATTTTGAGACACAAGAAAACAGTTTAGATAATGAGAATTATTTTCAAACTTTCATAACCTGCCAAATTTTGTAAAATGAACATGGTAATTAGGGGGTGTGGCCACAGAAAGGGGCATGGCCCAAACATTTTGCTGCGCTAAGTGCAAAAAAATTTTTTGTCCCTCTTTTTACTTCCAAAATGTTGGGAGGTATGTTTTGCACACCTGCTGCACTGTACCTTGTGGTGTTTATACAAATGGCCTGTAGATGTCACTGTGCTCAAGACTTATACTGTGCATACTTCTATACAGCTTGTGATGTTACAGTTGCTTACTGTTGTGTAATGGCTGCATGAGCCTGCTAATAAAGCACTGTTATACTCTACTCATCCTCGGCTACCAAAACATAACATACCTCAATTGGTTTAAGGTGCATCACACTGGAGGGGGGTTGTTCAGGACATGCAAGGAGTGCTAAAGGATACAAAGCTCAAGGGATGACTGCTGAGAATTTAAGTACATGGCTGACGGCTCCCTTGTACCTGTTAGTGATGTGCTCTATACTTTGTGTTGGATGGTGCACAGAGCAGCAGAACCAACCATGATAAGGGAGGCAAGTGCCAGATGAAAGGGCTATAAAGAGCACTTGTATCCCTGCCCATAGTAAATGAGCCCTATCTTTTTTAAGATGTACAAAATATTTACACACCTGTGCTTTGCTATACTAAAAATTGCATGTGGTTTTTAAGCACAAGAACAAGGATTGAATTTTTACTGTAGTTTTCCTTGGGTTGTGTCTAATACCCTAATTTGCTAAGCATTTTACATATGCTTTTCAGGCACAGAACAAAAATAGTAGAAATAGCGTTAGCGTGCCCATACTTTGTCTTTAATTCTAGTACTGCCTAAAACTGGCTACACATGTTTCTAACAATTCAGTCATTTACCAGCCATCTGTCTCTGTGTGGCACCAATATTTTAAGTAAGATCAACTACTAATGTGTGTTGCCTGCTTAACAACAATTCTTTCTTTCTTATGTGACCCAGTCCAAAAGGCACATCCCAGTCAAAAACACTTTTCTCACCTGATGTGACTGGAAGGAGGGCATTCAATTTAAAAAGTAACTTGCCATACATCGACAAAAATTATGTATCCACTTATTATACCTCAGCCACTGAGATTCAGTTGCGGGCTTATTGTCTTGTGTAGGAGGCCAGTTATGCCTTCTCCAACCCTATGTGCCCTAATCATTAGCCCTAAATGATTAGATTAGCTTGATATGACTTGGGTGGCCAAATAGTTTATAATCCAAAAACAAAAAGACATTATCAGACAATATCGTAATAACTAAATCATTTTATATGCTGTGAGGAGCCCCTAGTATGTACAGAAAAACACAAAATAACCAGTGTAAATATGTGCTGCTGAACATTTACAGATAATAAAGTGAACTTTATTATATTAAAATTGCTTTCAGATACAAGTATAGGATATATTTGGAAAACCATTATCCAGGAATCTCAGAAATATGGGAAAGAGTATTTTTTTCATAATCAGACAGTAGCTTGAATTTGCTAACGGTAAACTGCATTAATCCATGTTGATGGCAAAACAGTCTTAAGCTGGCCATAGATGCAAAGATCCGATCATACGAATCATCGTACGATCGGACTTTCCCATCTCCCGACCCGCCACTAACCATTCAGATCAAAGTCTTACCAGTCAGATTAGTTAAAGAACAGATCAGCAATGTTCTGCCCCTGACAGCAATCGTACGATATCTATGTCCAACCAAAGCTAGTGACAGTCTCCCACTGAAAATCGTACGATCGGCAATACACGCAGAGATATTATCGGCAGCCGACAGAAATTTTCTAACCTGTCCGATCGACCAAACGACCAATCTCCGCCGGACGAAAAATGTCGGGACTCTCCACACACGGTCCGAATATCGTACGAATCCTCGATTCGTACGATCAGATCTTTGCGTCTATGGCCAGCTTTATGAATAAATAAAGCCTTTTCTGGATAAGCCCAGGTCCCAAGCATTCCGGATAGTAGATTCCATACCCATCGTAAAACAAAATAAATCTAACTTTAAATTCTGGTTTAGCTGGAGGGCTGCTTCATAGCCACTAATTGCAGGTACAAAACAAAATACCATTAGCTACCAACCTATTTGCATCTGACAGTCCGAAAATATAGATGTAGATGAGTGAAATTTGAGACAGTCGCATCAAACAGCAAGACGGTGAGTTATAAATAAATCTGGCACGTACCCACTGCTAGTCCTTCGCTGTCTGACATCATGAGAAAACAGTCTCTGCTCCAAGAAAGAAGAGGAAAGGGAATAAAAGCCCTAGTTACAGGTATAGCACAACAGCAGTGCACTTCTCCAGCCTAGGGAGTGTGTCCCAGACAGACAGCTTGGGTAGGAACTTGCCATATGGGAAGAAAACGATAGTGTCAAGAGTTTCCTGCTATAGGTGGATCTATTTGAGTTTTCCCTCCCCCTTGGGTTTACCCTTTTCCATTAGTCGCTTAGCATATAACTGCAATATTTATATTGTGAGCTATCAGTACTGTCCTTAAGCTTTTATTGACAAGTTGCCTATCAAGCAGCTGCTTTTCTGTCAGGCACTGTTACATGTGCTGGAGGAATGCACCTCCATAGATGTAGCCATTGACAACAATGGATCTATTCAAACTCTGTGTGTGTGACATGTATAAATAAATGAATTTAGGTGCAGTGCCTGAACCACCATAGAGCAAAATAGCAATTTTACTCTGTTCCTGCCATTTCACATTAGGGCTAGGGGTGTATTCAGCTTGTCAATGTCCAACAGGAAGCTGCAAAAACAGGAAGTGCAAAGAAAAGTGCTTCCCTGTGCCTGCAGAAAAGACGAGCAAACAATAGAAAAACAAACCTTTTCAGCTAACTTAAGTTAGCAAATTTTCAAATTATGCAGCGAATCTATGCCTGATGAAAAAAAAATCATTAGCTGTGGGTCAATATATTTTATTATCTATTGCAGGTCAGTATTTCTGTTACAAGAAGTATCATTGGGTTTACCTGGAAGTTTCCTATTATCATCTTAACGTAGGTGAACATTGTCAACTTGGCTATTGGATTTTCCTTTTAGTGTGTTTTTTATGTCTTTTAATTATTCCTTTCTAGACTGCAATTAAACTTCTAAGTAGATTAACTGTGAGGCTAGATGATGATGATGATTATAATAATGACTAGGTGTGGCTTGCTGAGAAGGGCTTGGTTAGGCAAATGCCCTGAATTTGAATGTTGGCAGGTATGTTCATATCTTTCTTCATGTATGTTATTCTAACTTGTTCAAAGTAACTGGCAACTGGAGGTAAAACAGTTCAAATGCAAGCTTGGGTAGCCACAGGAGTAATATTGACTAAGCAAACACATAAATAAAAATATCTTTCAGATTGCAAGTTGGTTTAGATGTAGAGTCCTGCATCGGGTTGGGTACCGGCGGAATACACGCAAAGTGGTCAGGTTTCACGCAAAAAGTCCCTGATTCCATGGCCATGCAGGCAATCGGCTGGTAATCCGGGTGGGTACCCAACAAAGGTTCAGGTTTGATCCCTCTGACCCTCACTTGTGGTTCTGCCAGTTTTTTTTCTCTCTTTTTTTGTGAAGATTTGATGGAGTAATATCACTTCCGGGCAAATGTGACACCACTTCCGGTTCCGCGTGTCCTCCAGGTCAGAAGTTTTGTTGGCCTGTTGCGGGTCAGGTAGCGGGAACATGCTGATCAAATTGCAGGTATGGGTCAGGTACGGGTTTCACAAAATGGCCTCGCTCAGGACTCTATTAAGATGTAACTCCTATTAATCCTAACAACATAAGGCTGGAAGTTACCTGTTTTGAAAGAGGGTCTACTCCTACCTGAAAGCAACATATAATTTATCAGCACTGGGTAAATAGTAACCCATAGCATCAAATCAGTTTTTTGCTTTTGTCCAATCACTGATTGGTATCTATCTTTGTTTTTAAAGACAACATATATCACCTGTGGTGGTAGGATTTTCTTCTGTTTTATTGATGGGTGGTATTTCTAATGTCATAACCCAGGTGGATGCTGTTCAGGTACTAGACATGGATTGAAACATTGGGCTGTTTTTCGTTTAATTATGATTGATAAAAGTAACATGGTAACATAGTAAGTTAGGTTGAAAAAAGAAGAATTCTATATTCTATTCTACAACAGTTTAAAGTGAAATGAAAAGGACAAGTGGACCTTTCTCATGATATATGTTTCTGTTGTTCTCATGTTACAGGAAGCCACACACCTATACATTCTTTTTCATACAATAGCATGTTCTAATTCCAAGTATATTTAGCTGTTTGTAGGTGCAGGGACACTAGGTTTTTTTTGGAAATAATGAATGCAGTCCTCTAATCTTTTCTATACCCCTGAAAACTGATATTGACGCTTTTGAATAATATTACTGATCCACAGACAATGCTGCAAAAGCCATGTACTAGAAACCTTTATTTTCTCAGTGGGTAACAAGGAAATACAAATCTTTTTGATCCATTACATACAATAATTGTGTATTTTTCTTTGCATAAGCTTGATCTAGAGCTGAATGTGATAAACACTCAAATTTTGTAACAAATGAAAAGCTGGTTAAGAAATTCAGGAAACATTAAACTTATGTTCAATGAAATATTGATTGTTCCACAATAAACAATAATTTGAGGCACAAAGGTAAAACTGACATTGTTAGCATGTGTAGGTCTCTTTTAGAACATTATGAGCACTATTTATAAATTATTGGATTGAAGTGAATTTTGAGTGAACTTCGCATTACCGTATATACTCGAGTATAAGCTGTCCCGAGTATAAGCCGAGGTACCTAATTTTACCTCCAAAAACTGGGAAAGCTTATTGACTCGAGTATAAGCCTAGGGTGAGAAATGCAGCAGCTTCTGGTAAGTTTCAATCAAAAAATTGAGGGTTTCTGCTCCCATTGGAGGTGCCGGCATCTCGTTTTTGGACGCCGACGACCATTCTTGGATGCCGGCGACTATTCTTGGAGACTATTCTTGGATGCTGGCAACTATTCTTGGACACCGGCGATTATTCTTAGATGTTGGCGACTATTCTTAGATGCCGGCGACTGTTTTTGCGCTTGACCCGAGTATAAGCCAAGGTAGAGTTTTTCAGCAAATTTTGGGGGCTGAAAAACTCGGCTTATACTCGATTATATACGGTACATCTGTTTTGACAGAGTATCCCGTATAAACACAACGAATAGGGAAAGAATGTTAAATAGTCATCCCATCAAAATAGTGAAAACCCACTACATTAGAAGGCACATTTATCAAGGGTTGAAATTCGAATTCATTTGAGTTTATTTTTTGACTGCCTTAAATTCGAATGAATTCAAAATTCTACCTGGCGAAATGTATTCATAAAATCAAAATATTAAAACTCAAACAAATTTAAATGACCCTGATTAGAATTCGATCAAACTCGATTAGAGTTTTTTCTCCTAAAAAAACTTGAATGTCAGGAAGGCTGCAAACATCTCTAAATTGATCCCTGGACCTCTCCCATTGACTTAAACAGTAATTCGGCAGGTTTTAGGTGGCAAATAGTCGAATTTGAAGGGCCAGAGTATGATACATCAAATTAAAATGTTTAAATTCTAATTTTCAATTTGACCCTTAATAAATCTGCCCCTAGGTGTCATTTACTATTACAGTGGGCAGATGTGCCCTGGACAGGGCCCCATTGCAGTCCAACACTGCTGGAATGCTGTTCTGATCCCCCTCCCACCCTTCCGCCAGCCCAGTCCAACACTGCTGGAATGCTGTTCTGATCACAATGTTCTTGGGGTGCCAAATAAGTGCTGTGATTGGCCATTTGGTAGCCCCTATGTGGATTGTCAACCTTTATTGAGGCTCTGTTTGGCAGTGCACCTGTTATACATCAAAAACATGCCTCCAAGCCTGAAATTCAAAAATAAGCACCTGCTTTGAGGCTACTGGGAGCAACATTCAAGGGGTTGGAGAGCAACATGTTGCTCACGAGCTACTGGTTGGGGATCCCTGCTATAGATGAACAACTTCTTTAACTACCACAACAGTGAGATATTTCCATCCAAAATGATTGCTAAAGAATTGCCACAGCAAGGCCTCTCTGTATGTTCTCTGTATGTAAATTAGGCAGTTACAAATGGACATACCATCACATAATATCAGAGCATGCCCATGTGTTGCTGAACAATTCTAATGGTCTCACTGAGACTGTTCATACTGCATTTTACAGTAGGACCACTTCACCCAAAGAACATTACAAAAACAAATTATTCATGACAAATATAATCCTCTTAATAGCTTTTTGTCTTGCGATCTCGCACCTAATGGTGTTGTGATTAAAATAAGCTGTGCCACTAAATTGCTGTATTAAGGAGAGAGAACCAGTCCATTACCAGGCTCTTAGCATGTCTGGATAATTTGAGTTGAGCAGGAAAAACAATATGTTTCTTCTATCAGATAACAGAAAGTGCATTACTAAATGGAAAGATACCCACCCAAGGCAATTAAAGTTGCACTTTATGGAGGTAGCTCAGCCTCTAAACAAGATTCTGATAAGGAATGCTCTGCGGCAATCCATGTATTTCCATTATTATGTTTTGGTTATTTCATTATTACAGTATTCTTTCACACTGAAAAGTATCACTGTCAGAAAGTGGTGGCATAAGGTCTTGGGTCATACATCAGAAGCCTAATGTAAACAGTAGAAGAGTGTGCTAAGCTTGAGTCAATGGTCAAAAAAGGAGCCTGGAAAGGGATAATGTTCAGTTTGGAAGAAGCAGATAAAAGAGTTTGCATGAAAAGCACACTTCTATATGGAGAAGATGAGAAGGGTACCTTTCAGCACACACACATTCAGGGAGTGGCAGTGAACGGATAAAATTACCCGCTTGCCATTAGCCTAAAGGTCACCATAGACGTTAAGATTTAAATCCCTCAAATTATCGTGAGGCACCAAACGATTTTGCATCTAATGATTTTTCGACCTACATTGGTCAGAAAATCGATACGGGCAGATTCTTCTGCGGGGTGACAATCTCCCCGAACTGCCGCCTGCTATAATGAGAAAACGCCAAAACACTCGCAGCGCTTCAATTTTCGAAGTCGCCCGAAGCTCAGAGTGCTCTTCTAAGCACTTCTGAAATGTTTATAAATTTTTGTCTAGTTTATTATCGGTTTTTAAACTGCTAATGTATTGAATTTAAAATAGGGTTGCACCGAATCAACTGTTTTGGATTTGGCCAAACCCCCGAATCCTTCGTGAAAGATTCGACCGAACCGAATCCGAATACTAATTTGCATATGCAAATTAGGGGAGGGAAGGGGAAAACTTTTTTACTTCCTTGTTTTGTGACAAAAAGTCATGCAACTTCCCTCACCGCCCCTAATTTGCATATGCAAATTAGGATTCTGATCCGGTTCGGCCGGGCAGTAATCCGAATCCGAATCCTGCTAAAAAAGACTGAATCCTGGCCGAATCCCGAACTGAATCCTGGATTTGGTGCATCCCTAATTTAAAACAACATTGCCATCTGCTGGTTGTATTGGCTAAATGGGTACAGTCAGCTGAAAATTAATTTCATCTGAAAAGAAACATCTGTGATATTGCTCTGCTTACAATGGTGTTTCTGGCATTAAAGCCACCTGAGGCGGCGTTCACAATGCTTCCCCTGTGTTTACCTTTACTTTTCCAGCAATGTTCCTTAAATTGCGTTCTCTGTGCTATTTTTCTGTATTTTTAGCTAATCCTGGTAACTTTAGTGGAACTGCTGTTTGAGACAAGGTGCTCATCTTAACTCATAGCAGAAATGCCCTGACCTGATAAATGTTAGATAACTATTCTCTGCTCACTGTCTTTGTTTTCTTTGCACAGCAATATCACAATACATTCCTTTTCCACAAATTTAATTTTCAGCAAATCGCCAGCTGGTGGTACTGTTTCATTTTTAAAATGTATTATAATTTCAGAAAACAAGTGAATCTATAGGTATATATCCAGCTTGGCAGCAGACACTTTATCACAGGATAAAGTATTACATCAACAACGTTTGTTTGTAACTGTAACTATATTTTAACGCGTATTGTGCCTGGAATGGGTCAGAAGGGACTAATAAGTATTCTAAAATGCTGTTCAGTAGGAGGAAAGTGTCTTAGCATGTCTGTCACTAGGGGGAGCCCTAGGATAATGTAATGAACAAAACACTTTCTCAAACCCAAATTATATTACCAAAATATTTGTCTGTCCAACAAATATAAATGTAAATGCCTTTCTTCATATGCAGTAACAGTGAATGCAGGTACTAGGGAAACTGTAAAGGGTAAAAGTGGCTCTGGTTTTCCTGCAGATTGTTCTTGGGGTGGGCTTTGAAATTGTTGGCCAAATGAAAGAAACGGTAAATCGAAGCAATATTCCAATAGGAAGTACAGGTATGGGACCTATTATCCAGAATGCTTGGGACCTGGGTTTTCCTGATAACGGGTTTATCTTAGATACTTTAAATCTACTAGAAAATCATGTAAACATTAAATAAACCCAATAGAATTATTTTACATCCAATAAGGATTAATTACAGGATATCTTAGTTTGGATCAAGTGCAATGTACTGTTTAATTATTACAGAGAAAAAGGAAATAATTGTTTCAAATTTTTGATTTGGATAAAATGGAGTCTATGGGAGGCAGGCATTCCATAATTTTAGAGCTTAATGGATAATGGGTTTCTGCATACTGGATCCCCTACCGTACTTGCAAATGTAATTGCTAGCCTCTGTATGTGGTTATGACTCCTGAATCACTGTAGCAGAAGCCAGCTGATTAACAGACCTGAAGGAAAACTGTCTTCTGCTACATTGTTTTAGAAGAACCACAGAACCACAGAAGAGAAACCCATTTTAAATCATATATATATATATATATATATATATATATATATATTATTATTATTATTATTATTATTAAAATGTATTTATATAGCAGCCAACATATTGTGCAGCGCCGATATATATATATATATATATATATATATATATATATATATATATATATATATATATATATATATATATATAAAAGCGGTCTTCAGGAAGTGACGGCTCGGGTGTAAGGGCCGAAATGTTGAATAAATCCACTTTTCTTTAAACTTTGCAAATAAGACCTGTGAGTGCAGTTGTTTTTTGTGAATTAAATTTGCTATAGCGTCTAACCGGCACCCAGGCAATTACCTTGTGTTTTTCCAAGTGCACCAGAACAGGACTTTTTGATGTCTGTTTGATGTTTCCAGTGCTGGGTCTCATCTAGGACCCAAGGGCAGTTCGATTATTTTTTAACTACAACTTCCATCATCCTCACCAGTTTGGCAGTGGGAAGGATCGCCACGGAGCTGGAAGTAGAACGGAAATGCTAGACAGAGATCTATACAGTCTTGTAATAGCACTGATCCAGCCTCATTGAATTTCTCTGAGTTTTATTATTAAAAAAAATACGTAAATATTGCTAGGTACACTGATTTTATTTTCATCCATTTTTTGCAGTTTTCACCAACTTTATGATCACCAGCATGTGTGTGTGTGAATATCTGTAACAGATGATTTGATTTGATCAACACTAAATCATCCAGAATGGAAAACCGAACTGACCAAGTGTCCAATTTGGGACCTTTACTGGGTTGTTGGCCGACAGGCAATCATTAATGTATATTAGTGATATTGGAGGACCAGCAGTAATTAAGCTTATCTGACTGCCAACAGGTTTTCTGTTGGGAGACAATAGCTCTCATCTCCTGATTCAGGGAAATATACAACATGGTAATACTTCCTTCTTAATTATGCAAATGTAATACAATTGGTGTGAAAATAAAGGAAACTGTGCTAGGCAGTAATGTATTTTTCACTTACAGTTGATTTGGGTAAATTATTTACATTGACTTAATGGGATATCAATTAGCAGATAAATAACCACTCATCAGGCCATTTACTATCAATCTATTTAAAAAATCTGTTCAATTTCCTTGGTTCAAAGGGGTGCTACTGCTTCACATAAATACATATACATAATGTAAACACTAATGGGAGTCATTTCAGATATATTACTGTGGCCATGATGTCTAGAATAGTTGGTTTGTATATAAGTAAGTAAGTAGTAAGGTATGACTGGAGAAAGCAGAATATGTATGAGAAAATACACTTCCCTGTGCAACACAAAAAGTGACCGTACCTTATTTCAAGCTAACATCTTCCAAGCCCAAAAATGTTGAATGTTTTCAGGTATAAGGACTTATTCAATATCTAGTAAATGTTGCCCTTATGGCACCATTCACTTAAACACATTTACGCTCACCAACCCTTGAGTACAAACAGTGATTTGCATGGAGCAGATCTGCTTCTCTCAGCTTTCAAAAATACGCAGGGTGACAACAGCTGGAACCTACAGCCTGTGTGCCCATATCCTAAATTGGCTCCAAGTTAATGGTGCATGAACCCTGTTTTGTTTCTGTTAATGCATAGAATTGGCCGCACCCTGAATACTCATCAAATCCCCCATTAATGGCCATGGCTCATGTATTGGCTTGCTGGTAAATTTGGATTCTGGCAAAATGACACAGTACCATGGCTAACCCTACAAATCGGTTGAATGTGTGCTAAGTTCCAGGTTCTTTTTATAAGAGCAAAGATGATTGTTTTTGTGTGTCCAAGATATGGGGATATCACATGAATCACTGAGATAACACCCCTGTTTAATTGCTAACATCTTTGCTGGAGCCATTGCCCAGAGTCTTCCATCATTCCTCACCCATCACCCTGCCCTTCAGAATGACCTTTTTGTCTGTTATATTTCTTTCAGTGGAATGTCAATCCTCCAAGTGTTTGGTTGAAATCCTGTAATTTATGTGAAAGGCTGTAGCCCCTGTCTTATCTCTCTCAAGCTACAGATAGACTAAGGTCAGAGGTCTTTCCTGATCTGAGAGGTTGAGTGTATTACATTTTGCAGTTACCTCAACCATTATTTGAGCCAGTCCCTAATAACCATTAGTCTCTAAAGTTGGCCATAGATGCAAAGATCTGATCGTACGAATCGAGGATTCGTACCGTGTGTGGAGAGTCCCGACATTTTTCGTCCGGCAGAGATCGGTCGTTTGGTCGATCGGACAGGTTAGAAAATTTCTGTCGGCTGCCGATAATATCTCTGCGTGTATCGCCAATCATACGATTTTCAGTGGGAGACTGTCACTAGCTTTGTCAGACATAACTATCGTACGATTGCTGTCAGGGGCAGAACATTGGCTGATCAGTTCTTTAACTACTTTATTTGATCTGACTGTAAAGACTTTGATCTGAATTGAACTGAATGGTTAGTGGCAGGTCGGGAGATGGGGAAGTCCGATCGTACAATGATTCATACGATCGGATCTTTGCATCTATGGCCAGCTTAAGATAAATTTTCTCAATTATTAAACAGTCATAGCTCAGAATTCAACTGGAAAGTAGGGATGCACCGAATCCACTTTTTTTACAAGCTCTCGTCCAGGGTCCTATTTGCATTACATTGTGAGTCTAAGGTGTGTGTGTGGGGGGGGGGTTCCAGTTAAAACCAGTGGTTTCCCTTCTATATTTAGAATTAGGTAATTCTGTGATTTTACATAAGCCCAATAAACCCAACTGAATGAGCTCCAGTCAATGTAAGGAAATGAAGCATTCAGTCAGCTTAGGCAGTTTTGCTTTCAGGCAACATGTGGAGTGAACAAAAATAAAATTGGAGAGTGGAATTCAGGGAAGTCTGTATTTATAGTACACTACAATACTGGAATTATGTTATCCTGGAAAAAAACCAGAAACATGCATTTGCAGAATATTACTATACACTTGTAGGGCGACTGCTCTGGAACAAGAAAGAACTTCATGATGTCAAAGAAGAATCCAGCTCAAACAAGGCTTTACTGGAACTGACACAGGAATACAGAAGTACAGTATGGTGCAAGGCTGAACAAGAGAAAAAAAAAGAAGAAAAAGAAGACAGGACATAGGCAGGAGAAGGAAAGGGCTGGAGAAAGTGTCCGATATGAAAAACATTTTTTTCTCATTTGCTGCTGATTTTGATTCCAATGAGCTTACATTGCTCATAACAATCTTCTGTAATTTGTAGCTTTTGTAAAACTGTCTATTTCTTACATAATTAAAGACTAAAGCAGCTGTGTATCCTCACTAGACCAAGCAGATCAGGATTGTCCAGCTGGAGGCCCACTAGCTAAATGTGGCCTTTCAGGAGGTTTTCTACTCCCCCGGCATGCCTAAAATCTCAGTGGACCTTTCTGTATGGCATAATTGCTTCATAATAATCACTTCCAAGCATGTGCAATAAGTGAATATTGATCTACAACATAAAAACATATTGGAAAAAACTCCTACTTATTGGAGGCGATTAGTCACCAGGCAACAAAATCTCCCCGAATCTCCTCGTGTGAACTAACCCTAAGCCCAAAATATCAGATGCTTGCTTGTTATTGTGTGCTAGCTAAATCACCAGCAGAGCAGGCCATAGGTTTGTCTGTAGAACTGGTTTTAGTGCATCAAGTGTTGGCTGCATGTTTCATTGTGTGGTTAAAATGCCTCATAAACTATCATATTGCTATCTGATATCAGACTTAAAATATTCAGCTGTGTGTCAGATCCCCATTGAGAATGCATTATTCTACACTCAATACATTACCTTTGACACCAGTTGAAATTTTCTGACAGCAAAGCAAAATAAAATGCTCCTATAATCCTGTATTTGTCTCTAAATCCAACTGGATTAATTCCGAAAATACAGCTGGCAATGAAAACTCATGATGCTGGTCAGATCCAAGTGGTTCTGGAAAAATTTACAGAGTGTGTGAGATATTCATATCTCACAAGAGATTTTGTGTTCTCGGTCTTTAGCCAACACATTAAGCCTAGATTAATATGAAAAGCTTTAACTTGATCCATGCAAAAGGATAAGAATCAGGACTTAAATCTATCACTTGAGGTGCAGCACTAGAAAGGGACTAAAGAATAAATATCCAGTTATGTGATGGTGGTGTTCTACTTCATATACTGTATCTTATGGGAGCCATACCCTTGCTTCCATCATCAGAACCAACTCTTACTACTGGGGCCATGAGCTATAATATAATCTGGAGCTCCCTGTCATACTTAAAGGGGAGCTATCGCGAAAATGAAAATTGAATATACATTTCAGCATACTGAAATAAAAAACTTTCTAAATACAAACAATGAAATATTCTGTACCATTTCTTAAATAATCAAGTTTATCTTCACTATCCCTCTCTCAGCATCTGTTTCTCCTCATTCTCTCTTCATGCAGCAGTTGGGTGTCAGATATTCATTAACAGTTACATCCAATATATCTCATGGGGGGGGGGGTTCCTTTTGCCTAGAAGATGTATTAGAGCTCACTCTATTAAAATAACCAGACATCATGTCTCTCTACATGCAGAATTTGTGAAAAATGCAGTTATTTTGTTAGATTTTGTTTGTACTAGAATCAGTTATTTGAGTGGGCTCTAATACATCTGCTAGGAAAGGGAGCAGGGTCGGACTGGGACCGGCAGGACACCGGGAAAAAACCCGGTAGGTCCCAGCATTTGTGGGCCCTGCTGGCCCAGATCCGCTCCCTGTCACTGCTGCCCTGAGCCAGCCTACTCCCCCTGTCCTGGTAGCAAAATGTTAAAGGTACAAGCAAGCACGCGCGTGGGGGTAGGGAGTCGTGTGCGCTCGCTAGTGCTTGTGCTTGCTCTGATCACGGCTTTCCTGAGCTTACGCCTGGTCCAATGAAAGGTACAAGCCGGGGGTGTGCACGCACTCTCTCATGCTCGCTCTCTGTCACCGCTGCTGAGCCTATTCATCCTCCTGGTCTGTACAAGAAAGCGAGCGAGTGTCAGCAGGGGGGGGCGTGTGCATGCGCAGCAGGGGGCCCAGAATGATCCTTGCAGTATGGGCAGGGGGTCAGACGGGGCCCCCAGTCCTACCCTGAAAGGGAGCCCCCTATAATATATATTGGATCATTCATCTGACACCCAACTGCTGCATGACGAGAATGAAGAGAAACAGAAGCTGAGAGAGAGATAGTGAAGATAAACTTGATTACTTCAGAAACAGTACAGAATATTTAATTTAATTGTATTTAGAAAGTTCCTTACTTCAGTATAAGGAAGACTATATTCAATTTAAATTTTCGCAATAATATAATAATAATATATTTATAATAATATATAATTTATAGGCCCTTACAATGACTGGCTCCCTTAGGGTCAGGCCACACTGGGCGTTTGGGGAAAATTTGGTCACCTGGCGATTAATCGGGTCGTTTTTTGCGGCGACCAATCTCCCCAAAGGCCTTCCCTCACAATGCGCTGGCTAAAATGAAAAAACGCCGGCTCTAATCACACGTGGCAATTCGTTTTCCGAAGTCGGCTAAAGTGGAAAACGAGGCAATTAGTCGCCAGGTGACCAAATCTCCCCTAAACGCCCAGTGTGGCCTGACCCTTAGGGCTCTTACACACGGCCGTTCCGACCTGCGCTCCCCTGCGTTCTGTTTTTTGGCGTTCAGCCGCAGGGGAGCGCAGGAATAGACGCAAGTCATTATTTGAAATGGGGCTGTACTCACTCAGGCGCGTGTAGGCGCCGAACGCAGGTTCAGACGCACCATGCTGCATTTTTCCTGCGTTCGGCGCCTACACGCGCCTGAGTGAGTACAGCCCCATTTCAAATAATGACTTGCGTCTATTCCTGCGCTCCCCTGCGGCTGAACGCCAAAAAACGGAACGCAGGGGAGCGCAGGTCGGAACGGCCGTGTGTAAGAGCCCTAAGGGTAGGCCAGACGAGGAGATTCAGGGAGGTTTTGTCGCCTGGCGACTAATCGCCACGTCTTTTGCGCGACTATCTCCCTGAACAGCCTCAGCGTTTTTTCCCCATAGGCTACAGTGCAAAATCGCCTGCACTAATGCACACGCGGCGATGCGTTTTCAATAGTCGCCCAAAGTTGACTCAGTGGGACAAATCTCCTCTTTTTCGGGGTGACTAATCTCTCCGAACTGCCTTTCTGCCGGCTGAAATGTAAATCAGCAGCGGGATGGCACTCGGAGCGAATCGTTTTCCGCCTTGTGCGGATACTTTGGGCGAATCGCTCCGAGTGCCATCCCACCGGCGATTTACATTTTAGCCGGCGGGAAGGCAGGGGAGGCAGTTCCCAAAGAAGAGGAGATTTGTTGCTGGGTGACTAATGTCCCCGAATCTGACCACGTGTCTCTGCCCTAAACTTGTTGCTAAAACTTGTCACTTTTGGAAAAATAAATGTTCTAACTTGTTAGTGCCGGGGGGGGGGTGTTGACGTTATTGCCCGAAGTCCTGTTTCTCTCCCACTGTTTGTAAACCCATGAGTGATGACTCCTTTGATTACAGTGGAAAGGCATCTAATGCAATTCCCTTCATTTGCAAACAAATGGGTCAGGGCAAAGGAAAAAAAATAGAGCTGAACTTCATGAGAAGCCATGCTGAGGACTTTGAATCTCATTACCACAGAGCGCTTCTATGTGTACAATTGGTGCAGAGAGAATTATAGACAGGATTGCTCACCTATATCAACACAGGATTCCAGAAATGGCAGTGGTAATACTTCTTTGCCTAAAGCTCCCCATAGATTTTCTTGCCGAACGTCCGATTTTAGCAAAGTCCGTCCTATCGTGAAGTTAGTGGGATCATCTGTGAGAAAATTGAAAAAAAAAAATCTTTATCGGTCCCAGTACAATCTATCTATGTTTGCAGGGCCAAGCAGGCAGCTCCCCTTTGTTTTCCTGGCAAATGTTCTTTTTAGTTGATGGACAATTCATACGATCGTGTGATCTTTTCGAAATAATCGTGGTCTCACGATGACAATCGGATCTATTAAAAATCTTTACATCTATGGCCAGCTTAAGATATAGATCTTGTAGGTTGTAGTGTTTTTTCCATATTGTATGTGTACCATATACCATAATCAGAACTACATTCTGCAAAATTCTAAATAATTGAATTTCATTTTAAATAAAGGACCAATATCTCAGAAAAGAGAAAACTAGTAATATTTTGGCATCTACTGAAACACCCACAAGTGGTATTATAGCAATCATTTGTGTTGTTGTTATTATTCTTTATTTATATAGTGCTAACTGTGTTTTTAACTGTGGAACAATCCCTTGATCTGTTTACAGGCCGGTTGGTTGGATCAGTAAAAATGACCATCCAAACCATATGTAGAAAATAAATAAAGCTGGCCATACGTGGATAGATCTGCTTGTTAAGTGACATCTTACAAAATAAAATATAGTTCATGGTTACCGCACAAGCCATAAAATGGTTCCAGCTCTCAAAGCAAAATGGCGCTTAAATCTGACCATACAGTTGATGGAGAGATCCAGTGGACATATTGGCCAAGTCACCCAATCAAGTTGAGGCTGACACTATGAGGCAAATTCACTAACCTCTGTAAATTCGCCAGCGACGGCTTCGCTCACATCACAACACTTAGCCGGGCGTAAATTCGCCAAGATAACGCTGATTCACTAAAATCCAAAGTTGCGTCCAGGGCGCCGAACGCTGGCAAAGTAGCGTTAGCTTTACTGCGGCAAATGAAGCGAAGTTGGGTTAGCGTTGGCTAATTTGCATATGGTGGGAAGTTAACGCTCAACGGACATATACAGTATGTTGCAGCAAACATAGAGTTATTATATTGCCCTACACATGAGCCCGGTGTATACTTTATGTGCCATATGTTGGGAAATGTAGGGGGGAAGCCGCGTACCCCAGAAAAAAATTTACCATCTTTTCCAGCCTATCACCCTGAAAAATGAAAAGTCGCCAGCGTTTTTAGGAACTTAGAAAAATGTTCAACTATTTTTTGAGGAACTCCTATCTACTCTATTGCACTTCACCTGGTCTGAGGTGGCGAAGGCAAGTCTGGTGCAAGTGGTAACATTCAGTAAAATCCGCATCTTAGTGAATTTGCGTAGTTACGTACCTTCGTCAGAACACAACTTCACCAGGTGTAAGGGAGCGAATAACCGCTAAAGTCTATCTCCTTCGCTAGCGATGTTACCGCTGCGCCCGTTATCAAATCGGCAAAGTAATGAAATGACGCCAGGCTGGCAAACGTTAGCCACTTTGCCCTTTAGGAAATCTGCCCCAATAATGGCCCACTGGTAAACAATGAGATCACACTGGGACTCCATGTCGGAGGGCCCCATACACGGGCCAATAAGCTTTTATAGGCCCATGTATCGCCACCTTAAGAGCTATGGCATGTGTAATACTTTGATCACAGGTGCCTTTATTTCTTAGTGCCCACAAGCACTGTTGATTCACTGGGACTCATTTATCAACACTGGGCAAATTTGCCCATGGGCAGTTACCTATAGCAACCAATCAGTGATTAGCTTTTTATAGCCAGCTGATAGTAGAACAATGAATGCAGAAATTTGATTGGTTGCCATGGGTTACTGCCCATCGTCAAATTTGCCCATTGTGTTGAAAAATGACCCCCAATGTGTTTTGCTCCCCCATGGCAATCGTGCCATTACTAGAAAGTGGGCACGTATGCTTACAGCTAGGGTTGCCACCTGCCCGGTATTTTACCAGCCTGGACGGTAAAAATGATGGTTGTTCCTAATATTATTAATAGTGAAAAAAGATAAATATTTTTTTTTTCCAGAAAAGGTGGCAACCCTACTTACAGCAGAAGTTCAGCCCCCAATTAAGGTGCACACACAAGACTAGGCCTTTGCAAACGGCTATATTTGCTCTAAAGGTGGCCATAGACACACAGATCCTATCGTCCGAATCGAGGATTCGTACGATTTTTGGATCGTGTATGGCGTGTGCCGACATCTTTTGTCCGGCGGAGATCGGTTGTTTGGTCGGTCGGTCAGGTTTGATTTTGACCCGACCGATCCCGCCGGAGCCCATGGCACATCGTAATTGGATCGTTCGGCCATACGGCCGAACAATCAGATTACCCCCGATATAGCCATACCTGTTAATAGCGTATCGGGGAAAGATCCGCTCGTTTGGCGATGTTGCCAAACGAGCGGATCTTTGCGTCTATGGCCACCTTTATAAGAGAAGTTGTTAAAAGACTCTATTTACTAGTGACATGTTTATTTAATTAGTGAAGTTGTAATAGCAAAAACATTATACATCTGAAAAGGAATTTGTCCTTCACGCTGCCCTTAAAGAAGTGCTGTCATCACAAATCAAGTTGTCTGGAGCCCCCCAGCAGTTTTAGCTGCGCCCCATGTATGTACTAGACGACAAAGACCATCTAGCACCTAGGTATGTTGGTTATGTTAGGACAAAAGGTTGCACTTAATGGATGTGTTTTTTTCCAACCACAGCTGCTATGATACAAATCCTCAAATCATGTTACTGAAATCAGGGGTGTAACAATATCTGCCAGAGAAATGCCATATACCTCTCCATACCCCTCCTCTGGAACTCTCTCCCATGGTCTGTCCGACTTTCTCCCAACCTTTCTGCTTTCAAGAAATCTCTTAAAACATACTTCTTTCGAGAAGCCTACCCTCACTCTGCTTAACTACCAAACACCTCATACAGTACCACATTTCTCACCCACTTAATTCGATCTTGCCCACTCCCACACCTTGTGTATTACTCCCTTCCCTTTAGAGTGTAAGCTCTTTTGCATAGGGCCTTCCTCACCTTTTGTACCTGTATTGATTGTGATGTATGTAACTCCATATGTTCTTTGTATATAATTCCTGTGATTTAGTTGTATAATCACATTTACTTTACAGTGCTACGCAATATGTTGGCGCTATATAAATACATGTTAATAATAATAATAATAATAAAGCCCCCTGTCACTCACATGGACATGAATCACTGGCTGAGAAATGCAACGGGAGCCATTACCTAGGGCCTGCATTTACACAGCAGATAAACTCTGTAGAATACAATAGTTTTAGTATTTGACCCGGGTGATAAACAGGGGTCAAATGCAATTCATGGTACTCTACAGGTATGTAGAAAGCAAGCCTCTCTCAAATAAAATAGGACATTTGTTGTCAAGAAACTCTATTTGTAGGCGTATACTCAACATTTATAAAGTTTATGTAAGCTTTTTTATGTTACTGATCCCTTAAGTTCCTATTTCATTTAGAAGTAAATGTTTTTAGAGATAGTGTTTAGATCCCCTTTTGCTTGGACTTTCCAGGGCAGATGGCTAGATTATCAGATCTCTGGTTGCCGTATATTGCACACATAAGCATTGTTTACACATGGGGGGCTGGCAGAACTCTTCCTTACATAAACACTATGTGATTGAATTGCCCTCCTTGTGAATGATTCCTTTCTGTGCAATCTGATAAGACAAAGGAAGAGGCTGCTCACTAGTGGAGGCCGTGCCCCGAGGCTCCTCTCAGCAGGCATCAAGTTAAAAGACAATGACACCCCCTCCTCCGCCACCTCTCCGCTCTGTACAACTAATGTATATTAAGCCCGCCTGAATTCCCTGAAATAATTAGGCACTAACTGCACTGAAATGATCCTAGAACTGGCTTAATTGATTTACAAAGTCCCGCAATTCCTTTTAATGGGCAGCGTCAATAGAGTCCTTTTCTATTTGATGATGCAGTTACTGGCTGAAAGAAATGATCAACAAGGTATAAGAAAATCATATCCATACACAGTCTGGGGCATGTACTTACATTTGGAGCAGTTAGTCACTTTTTCCCATAGCTTGGTAGCAATTAAGATACTGTGTGTGTGTGTATAAGGGCTATTCCACACGGGGAGATAGCGACGCGTTTGCGGTCGCGGCGACAAAGCGCCGCGACAGTCGCCGCGACCGGCGCAGGCGACAGTTTTGTATGGGCGCCTATGTAAAAACGCCTGTGCTAACCACACGAGGCGATGCGCTTTTCAACAGTCGCCTGAAAAAGCCTGGCGAGGCATTTTCAGGCGACTGTTGAAAAGCGCATCGCCTCGTGTCGCCGCGACCGCAAACGCGTCGCTATCTCCCCGTGTGGACTAGCCCTAAAAGGAATGAATGAGAAGTAGCCCAAACTGATGCTACCTAAGGGTAAGGTCACACTGGGAGATTCGGGGAGATTTAGTCGCCTCTTCTTTGGGGCGACTAGTCTCCCCGAACTGCTTCCCCTGCTAAAATTAGAAATCACTTGTGGCATGGAACTCGCGGGGCTTCGTTTTCCGAAGTCGTTTGAAGTTTCCTCGTGAGGCAACTTCGGAAAATGAAGCAACGCGAATGCCATGCCGCAGGGGAAGCAGTTCGGGGAGATTAGTCGCTCCGAAGAAGAGGCGACTAAATCTCCCAGTGTGACCTTACCCTAAAGGGCTGTTATACCTGTCACTGTTACTGTGTCTAATATAAGGCTGAAATAAAGGAAGATTCCTAACAATGTCATAAAAGTTTCAATGATACTTTATTTAATATTATAATTATATATTAATATGTCCAATATACCAATGTCTCTATGCAGAATAATCAGGTGTTAAAATGCCATATAGGCACGGGGTTAGTTCAAGAGTCTTTCTTCTAAAAGAATTAATACCATTACAATTTGCATTAATAGTTTAATTATACTTTGAATTGCACTTATTACTGGACGCTAACAAATGTATCAGAAGGGTTAATCATGTTAGTTTGTGTTACATATATACAGTAAATAGGAGTCTGGGGTAGTGGCGTGACTAGATATTACTGGGCCCCACTACTTTTCAGGCCCCCAAAATGTCTAGAGGTTGACATGTTTTACCAATATTCATTGAAATTGTATATGAATTAGGGCCTTATGGGGCCCCTATACCTCCTGTTATCCGCTGCAGCCGCAGGGTCTGCTTCCTCTGTAGTTACTCCCCTAGTCTGGGGCAATGGGTCAGAAGAGGGGGAGCAGCACAAAATATTGCATAGTATAGGTTCTAAATCTGACTCTCAATGCCTGACATAATTTATCATTTTAAATGGATGGTAGAAAAAGAAATCTACTGACTGCATGGATGAGATGAAGCGTTAACCAATCTTATTTCTATGATAACTTTCTAATGCAAATCCTTTTGTTCTTGTACAGAGGCTGCTGCCCACTAACCATGAGTCCCGGGTCCACTGGTCTCTGCAGGCCGTAGCCACCGTTGTTTGTGATGGGCCATCTGGTACAACTGCCTCGTGACAACTCAGCTGTGGTGTTTGTGTGCTGGGGGTGGTGCTGATTGTGTGCTCTGCAGATTAAACTTTCACATGCATACAGGTGTCAACAGAGTCGGGTAGAACGGGCCGATAAAAGCCACGACAGACCGAGTTGACAGCTAATTGGCACTTGTGTGGGGCCCTCCGACGGGCTTCCCCAATCGACATCTGGCCGACTAACCCGTCCGATCGCGGCTGCATCTGTGCGCTGATGCGGGCCCGCGTTCCCATATTGACTGCATTATGATCCGATTGTTGGGCCCTTGGCCCACGAATGGATCGGCCCAAAATCGCCCACCTCAATGTGGGCATATCGGGGAGAGTTACGCTCGTTTGATGAAATTGCCAAACGCATCTGTACGTGTATGGCCACCAAGAATATGCACAACATCCATGCCCATTATTACTATACGCAACCGTGGACTCCTTGTGTAACATATATGCACATACATAGCCTCTCAAACTCCAAAGTGGTTTTTAATATGCACAAATATTATATTTGTATTTTCATTAGCTTTAGTACTTAGTACATATATGTCATCTATTATCTGGAAAATAATTATAATAATAATAAATTTTTTTTAAAAAAAGAATTTGATTTCCTTTTTCTCCATAATAATAAAACGGTATACCTTGTACTTGATCCCAACTAAGATATGATTAGTCCTTATTAGAGGCTAAACAATCCTATTGGGTTTATAAAAAGTTTAAAATAATTTTGAGTAGATTAAGGGGTTATTTAATAAAGGCCAAATTTTTCTGGTCGGAGTTTTAATGAGGAAAACACCATTTTTTTGTAAGAGAAATAAAAAACAATTTTTTTTTGAGATTTACTAAAAAAATATTCCATCTCAAACCTGCTGAGGTCATGTAGAAGTCAATGGCAGATGTCCCTTCTATAATTGGAAGATATCATGACCTGCATTGGGTTTCAGGCAATAACCAGAATAATTCATGGATTTCTGATGATAATCCAGAAAAATCCAGTTTTCGGCGCCAAATTTGAAAAAAAAAAAAAAAAGCGTACAATTCTGATTTTTTTTCACAATTTTATCAAGTCTTTTCCTGCACCAGATTTTTTAAAAGTTAATTTCTTGCTAAATAAGGTAAAAATGTGGATGGGAGGGGGGCGGAGCTAGGATGTGATCCAGGACGGACGTGCCAAGCCGCAGCTCCCGTATTTTTCTACTATCCTGACCCTTTCTGGCGAGTGAGTAACGATTCGATATAACTGTGACCGGAGAGGAGCGACTGCTGAGCAAAAATGTCGAGCCGTAGTCAAGGCAGAACCAAATCTGAAAGCCTCCAGAAGCTTTTTGGCAAACAGAGCGCCCAAGATGGCGGCCGGAACTCTGAATCTGCCTCGCGGCATACCAGAGGCAGCGGTCCCAGCTCTCCGCAAGCTGATACCGCGGAGGAATCATCCTCAGAACCCACTATGCAATCGCTGATGGCGGCGATAACGGAATCCAAAGCCTCCCTAATGGCGCAGTTGTCCGAGACCACTGCCACTATAACATCCAAAATGGAGGAAATTAAGGTGGACTTATCTTTATTGCGCCACGATACGCAAAAACTCCGCGAGCGCACTACTGAGGCCGAACGGAGGATTGGGGCCTTGGAGGATGATGTTACGCCACTGCGAAGGCAAATACAGCAGCTGCAGCACGACCAGCGCTTGCTCATTGACCACGTGGACGACCTGGAAAACAGGCAGCGCAGATCTAATCTGCGAGTGATCGGCCTCCCAGAAGGCTGTGAAGGCACCCAAGTGGAGAGTTTCATCGGCCGCTGGCTACAGGCAACACTTGGTGCCGACATATTCTCCACTCTCTTTGCTGTGGAACGCGCCCATAGGGTGCCTGCTCGCCGGCCACCACCTGGGGCCCCTCCGAGGCCTATAGTCCTCAAGATGCTGAACTTTCAGGACAGGGACGCCGCCCTGCGGGCTGCACGGATCAAAGGTGAGATCCGCTATGAAAATGCCAGGATATCATTGTACCCTGACTTTTCTACATTAGTGCAAAGGAAGCGCAGCTCCTTCACTGAAGTTCGGCGGCATCTACGCTCTTTGAAGATACAATACGCTATGCTGTTTCCGGCGAGACTACGTATCACTACTGGGGACTCCACGACATTTTTTGATAAATCTGAGGATGCGATGCAGTGGATAGAATCCCATCGCCCACCTCCGACTGGTCACCGCTCCCCAAACCAGGCGGCAGACGGCAACTGATTTCCCCCTGGCACGCGATTGTTGTCTCTGTGGATTACAAATGCTTTTGGTTCCCGCCGTTTGTTTTTCATCCTCTTGTTTATGGTCGTTGACCACTGCCCGTCTACGGGTCACCTTCCGATGACGGATCCGGTGCCTTGGGTTAGACGGTGGCCACAGCTCGGCAGTTGTCGCGGTGTTTTTGTGGCTACGCTACGCTTCTACGATATCGCCAAGAGTGTGGGTCATCGAATAGTACAGTTTGGGAGACTGTTATGCACGACGAACTAACCTAACTTCACTTCGCTGTACGACAAGTTTTGGGCCAAGGCTTACTCAAATTTTTCTAGTTTTTGAGGGTTTATTTTCTCCTTTTTCCTTTTTCTTTTTTGTTTTTTGTGTAAGCAGGGGTGGGAAGGGTAAAGTTGGGACGCATGGAGAGCACCAGGTTCTCAAGTTTTGTATATGTTCGAGTTTGTAAAAAAACTGTTCTTGGCTATCATTTGAAGGTGCAGTATCCTATTTTGGTCTACTTTGCTAGGGGTATCACTTGAGTACAATGGCTGATGTTACAATCTGTTCGTGGAATGTCAGGGGGTTGAACTCCAAATTTAAACGGGCTCAACTCTTTCAGCATATTAAGGCGTTTTCGCCTACAATACTACTCTTACAAGAAACGCACTTAGTCGGGCAAAAGATTCTTGCTCTTAAGAAAGCGTGGGTGGCTCATCACTACCACGCTACCTTTTCATCGTATGCACGTGGGGTGGCTGTGTTGGTTAGAAAGCATGTTATGTTTGAACTGTTGAAAATCCACATTGATATGTTTGGTAAATATGTCATTATTCACTGTAAGCTGAACTCGATCCCGCTGATTTTATCCAATGTGTACCTCCCACCTCCTATGTCCCTGGATACACTTGATAGCATGTTTACCAAAATTTTGGATCTTCCATCAGCTCCAGTTTGCATATTGGGCGATTTTAATTCTACCCTTGATCCCCAGTTGGATAGACTAGTTCCTCAGTCCACCACTCTTACTCCTCTTGCACATTGGGCTGTCTCCAGGGGCTTGCAGGATATTTGGAGGTGGAAATATCCAGATAGTAAGCAATTCTCCTGCCATTCCGTCACACACCAAACTCTCTCCCGCATAGATTTGGCATTAGCTTCCCGGGACTTTCTGCCCCTAGTCTCAGAAGTCAAATATCTCCCTAGAGCCTTTTCCGACCACTCTCCCTTACTGATAAAGCTGCAGTTGGGTTCCACCGCTGCTGACAGGCTGTGGAGGCTCAGGCCCCTGTGGCTGAAAAATGAGCAAGTTCGCGATCTCAGCACTCAAGGGTATAAGGACTACTGGCAGTTTAACACGAATACAGCCCCCTCAGATGTCTGCTGGGACGCCTCTAAGGCGGTGAGCAGAGGCACACTCTCCAGGGCCATAGCCAGTGCGAGGACTGCTAGTAAACAGATAGTGGCCGAGGCCACACTTCATTTGCAGGTAGCAGAAGCCGACTTTGTGGATGACCCCACAGATGATAACCATGATCAATTGTGCAAGGCGCAACAAGCCTTAGAACTGGCCAATACCTCGCTTGCCAGGAAGAAAACCCTGTATACCTCCCAAAAGTTGTTTGAGCAAGGTGACAAAGGGGGGAAAACATTGGCCTATCTATCCAGAATTTCGATGCCCGCCACGTTAATTCCTAGAGTTAGGCTTGATACTGGGGACGTCACCACATCCCCCACTGACATTCTTGCTGCCTTTAGTAGTTTCTATGCCACTCTGTATGAATCGCGACTGACTTGTTCGCAAGGCAATATACACAATTACCTAAAGGATCTTAACTGTCCTCGCTTAGATCATCAGCAAATGTCCTACTTGGACAATCCCATTACTGAGCGGGAATTAGCCGAAGCCCTTCAGTCCTTCCCCAGTAACAAAACCCCAGGCCCAGATGGACTGCCAGCTGAGTGGTACAAGCTGGTGGCGCCAGACTTAATCCCTAAGTACCTGCTAATGCTGAATGACAGCGCTGCGGCAGGTAAACTCCCACCCTCGCTATATTCGGCGCTTATAGTGCTCATTCACAAATCTGGGAAAGACCCAGATTTATGTGATTCGTATCGGCCGATCTCCCTGATCAACACTGACGCAAAATTACTGGCCAAAGTTCTTGCCACTAGGCTTCTGAAAGTTGTATCGACCATAATACACCCTGACCAGTCCGGCTTCATGCCAAATAAATCTACCACCATTAATTTACGTAGGCTTTATACAAACTTGCAACTTAAACATGATAACACCGGCTCGAGGGTGATTGTGTCTTTGGACTCTGCCAAAGCCTTTGACACCATAGAGTGGCCTTATCTTTGGGAGACTCTCCAGGCTTTTGGTTTTGGACCTAAATTCTTAGCTTGGGTACAACTGTTGTATGCGGCACCCACTGCACTACTCCGTATCAATAACAATATATCTAAACCCTTCAAGCTACATCGCGGCACTCGTCAGGGTTGCCCGTTATCCCCCCTGCTTTTTGCCGTGGCGATAGAGCCTCTTGCAATAGCGATTCGTCAGGCTGACATGATCCAAGGACTGCGTTACAAGACATGCGAAGAACGCATTGCCTTGTATGCAGACGATATACTTCTGTTTTTGGCAGATCCCGGCCCCTCACTTCGGGCGGCTTTGGATATTATTCGAGTCTTTGGTAGTTTCTCGGGCCTGCAGATTAATTGGGACAAGTCCCTCATTATGCCGATTGATATTATTCCCTCTCAGCAGCGGGTTACAGATACCAACCTCAAATGGGCGTCTGAGATAAAATATCTGGGTATCCACATTTCCCCACAGGCATCAGAGTTTTGTGATCTTAATCTCTCCCCACAATTGGCGAAATTTACAACAGCAGTCACACATTGGCGGAAACTTCCTCTTACCATGTGGGGTCGGATTAACATCTTCAAGATGGTTTATCTCCCAAAATTTTTGTACTACTTTAGGAACGCTCCATCGGCTATTTCTAAAGTATTTTTTAGGAAGCTCAACACGGAGCTTTTGACATTTGTATGGGCAGGACAGCAACCTAGAATTTCTTGGAAATCTCTCACAGCGCCCATCCCTCGGGGGGGCCTTGGTCTTCCTGATCTATGGCTGTATTACCTGGCGGCTCAACTGTCCCACATTCATGAGTGGTTTAACCCCGATGCTGACAATCCAAATATGCTTCTCCATGCACTGATATTAGGGTCGTTGGAGTCTTTACTCCACTGTCCTTTGCGTAAGTTGAAGGATTCAGACCCACTCCCTCCTGTCCTTCGGACACCATATAAGGCCTGGCAAACCGCCCTGCGGCTGAGCAATATCTCCCCTTTCCTGGTTTCGCATGGCACCCCTCTTTGGGGCAACTCATATCTGACACACCTCCGTAATCTCCCTGACTTTGTTTACTGGACCAGGTTCCGTATTAAAACACTAGGTGACCTGTTGGAACTTGGTACCTTTCCATCTCGTCCCCGGTTACAAGAGAGGTTGTTAGGTGTTACTATTGATGAGTTTAGGTATTTGCAATTGAAACATGCGTTCAATGCCCAATTCAGTGGATATACCCCAGTGATACATAAATTTGACATTGAGACTACTCTTCGTCAGGCGTCCTCCTTGAAGTTGGTATCTACCCTATATATACATCTGCAGGAGACAAAGGCCTCTCCCTTCCAATTGGCTCATCGCAGATGGCAGGAAGCTATACCTGCTGTCTCTGAAGATGTCTGGGCAGAAGCCACTGATAATGCTTATAACTTTTTGGTTTCCACTAGGGACCGTTTGATTAATTTTAAAATTTTACATTTCTATTACTACTCCCCTGCTAGATTGCATAGGGTTTTCCCTAATAAATCCTCTGCCTGTCCGCGATGCCATCAACTTTCTGCGACCTTTATTCACATGATCTGGGAGTGCCCGATAATTACAAGGTTTTGGAGGGATGTGGTGAGATGCCTCAGTGATTATTTGGACCTTCCACAGGTGCTGTCCCCGGAGGCGTGCTTACTAGGCGCCGTAGAAGAACTAGTTCCCCGTAGTTACACCAGAATTATGTACAGAACCTTAGTATTTTATGCAAGAAAGGTCATTGTTATGCATTGGATCCAACCCCAACCCCCTACAATTACTCAATGGTCTAATTTGGTTAATTGTATGCTTCCATTAATAAAGTTGACCTATGAAGCCAGAGGGCTTCCCGAAAAGTTTGATAAGGTTTGGGGTCCGTGGGTCGATGTCTTTCCCATGACACCCGTTGCGTAACATCTCTTGGGTCTTTATTATGTGTATTAATATGGTTCCGCTTTCTGTGAGAGGTTCCTATGATATGCTGTGTGTATATGTACATGTGTGCTATTGTAATGCTGCACTGATTTGATGTATAGCCAAGTGTTAAATAAAAACTTTAAAAAAAAAAAAATGTGGATGGGAGTTTGGTTGAAAAAGTTTTAATAAAATGAGAATTATTCTGATTTTAGTAAATTACCCCCTTAATGTATGGAGATCCAGTTTATGGAAAGGTCCCTTATTTGGAAAACCCAAGGTCCCAATCATTCTGGATAATAGGTCCCATACCTGTAACTGTGTGCTTGCAGGTAATTTATTTAAGACAGAATATATTTGGTATGAAAACCAGTTTAAGACTAGAGCTACTTTTGTAAAACACTACTATAAATCACATTGCCAAGTCATTTAACGTGTTTATCTTACTATATTGGCTTAAATGGTATGTCCACGTTAATTACTGCTAAGCATCGGTATGTTGCAGGTGTTCTCTAATTACCTTTCCAGACTTCATATCAGTCTTCCATGTGGGCAAACTATTGCTGGAATACCGAATTCTTGTAATAATGACAGAATTTTCCTACAGATTTCAACAATATTTTCTAGGCTGGCGTGGCTGGAATGTTGCACTTTAATGTTGTTTGTTCTTCGTTACTGTTAGTGAGATAAGCAGTCCTTATTTAGTATCTCTGTAGGAATGTAATTGTCCTGCTATTATAAGACAGTTACTAAGACATAGAACAATGCACCAAAGGGGTCTCAGTAACTTCACGGTTATTGGTAAGTTACAACAGGTGACTATTCAAAAGAAGCAAAAGCACTGCTGAAAAAAGAATAATTTATTTCTATATTTTACAAAAGAATTAAAAATATCTTTCACTGAAAGAACATTTCCCACCTATAAGGCAATAAAACACGATGCACCTATGTATCAAAAGATTCCTTTTCAGCTAGGGCATTATCCTTGAAATATGTTTGGAACATACTTTTCTTTCTGTGGCACTTTGACTTAATTATAAATCTCAGTCAGTAACTGGAAAGCCATAGGGCTCTTACTCACACGCGTTTTTACCTGCGCTCCCCTGCGTTCCGTTTTTCTCCGTTCAGCCGCAGGGGAGCGCAGGAATAGACGCATTTCATTTTTTCAAATGGGGCTGTACTCACACAGGCGCATGTAGGCGCCGAACGCAGGTTGAGACGCAACATGCTGCATTTTTCCTGCGTTCGGCGCCTAAATGCGCCTGTGTGAGTACAGCCCCATTTGAAAAAATTAATGAAATGCGTCTATTCCTGCGCTCCCCTACGGCTGAACGCCGAAAAACGGACCGCAGGGGAGCGCAGGTAAAAACGCTAGTGAGTAAGAGCCCATAGACTGATGGTCGCTGCCTTATTTGAGTAAACTGCGAAGTGTTAGAACTCTTCATTACTTAAAGAATGCAAAGAGAACAAGTTGGACTTAGTAGTGCAGTAATGAGTACAGAGTGGTTTTCTCCATTTCATTTCAGAAATATAGATGAGCTTCTTAAATCCAAGCCACTCCACCATCCTGGTGCCAAATGCACATTAAATAATCAGCCAAGGTCTCCGACATGTTCCTTCCATAACTGACATTGGATCAATCTCCTAATCGGCAATATGGCACCGATTTTTGTCTTCAAGGATTTGTAGCACTTCTGTTTATAAAACAGGAGTCTTGAGAACTTGCTTGGACAGTCCAAATAATTCCATAGCAATGGCAATAAAGCCAATTAGTACTTCAGTGCATCATATAAGCGAGCGTGACTCTTCCCATCAGCATCACTTTTTGAGGTTGCTTGGTTTTTTCATGTAAACACGGGAATTCGCATCAGGGATAAGTTTGTGGGCACTACTGGTGAATGTTGCCATCAGGCGGCCTGCGGAATAAGACAAAATTTATTGTTTAGAGAGAGATCATTTTCAAAAGACAGTCATCATAAAGCAAATTATGAGCAAAACAGCATGTCATTGGTTACGTATGTACTAATAGCTTCTGTTCAAATACTTTACAATGAAACATCTCCCACAAATGAAATGCCACTTGCATGATTCTTAGAAAGCACTAAATATTTCCCCATACTTGCAGCCCTGAGCTAATATACTGTACACTTTGGCAAATATACACAGGTATGGGATCTGTTATCCAGAAACCCGTTATCCAGAAAGCTCCAAATCATGGGAAGTCAGTCTCCAACAGACTTCATTTTAATCAAATAATTCATTTTTTTTTTAAATTGATTCCCTTTTTCTCTGTAATAATAAAACGGAATACCTTGTACTTGATCCCAACTAAGATATGATTAGTCCTTATTAGAGGCTAAACAATCCTATTGGGTTTATTGGAAGTTTAAAATAATTTTGAGTAGACTTGGGGGATTATTTACTAAATTCCAAATTTTTCTGGTCGGAGTTTTAAAGGGGAAAACACCATATTTTTATAAGAAAAATAAAAAACTAAAATTCTTCGAGATTTATTATACCCCGAGGATGCTAAAAGTCAGAATAAGAAATATTCCATCTCAAACCTGCCGAGGTCATGTAGAAGTCAATGGCAGATGTCCCTTCTACAATTGGAAGATATCATGACCTGCTCTGGCTTTTCATGTGATAATCTGAATAAAAATGTTCCCATATTTGCAGCCCCCCCCCCCGTCCTGCTGTAGTACATCCCATAAAGTATCTTCTCAATGTGTTAGTGGCAAAACACTAACAGACATTAAAGGGGTTATTCACCTTCCAAACACTTTTTACAGGGTCTGCGACCCCCCCCTTCCCAGAGCTGCTTTAGAAGGTGAAAAATTACACTTTACACTTCAATATGAGGAAAAACAGTGACACATAGAAAATAAAAAGCAATTGGAAAAAGTCGTTATGTCTGGTGCTCTAGCTGAAAACAACTAGTTGTTTAAAGGTGAACACCCCTTTTAACTGTACTACCCAATGTAATAACATGCTCATTTATACTTTTTGGTGTCTGCGGAGGAGATGTCAGAAATGTACACAATATACAAAGAGATGGGTTATCCTGGGCACCTATTAATCTGTGCATTAACTGGATGCATATGTACAATGTGTTGTACTTTATTTTTACTTTCTATTTAATGCTTTTATATAAACTGTAGACCATATCAAACTGTGCCAGTGTGTTCCCTTTATTCCGTGGGGCCGCTATAGAATTTCCTTCTTGTAAGAGCCCTATACAACAGAAATCCTGCTTCCAGTATTTTCACATTCTAGGCCCTTTTCAATCTAGTTGCCCCCACCCCCTATGTTAGTGGCCCTGCTCATGAAAGCAACTAATTGCACCTAGGAAGCATGTGAAAGTGCACAAACAGGCATTTGGTATCTCTCATGTCATATGAATCTGAATTCTGAACTTGGAATTAAACATGGCTTAAGGGAACAGAAACATAAAAAAAATGAAAGCATTTTAAAGTAATTAACATATAATATACTGTTAGCGTGCACTAGTAAAAACTGCATGTTTACTTCAGAAACACTGATATAGTTTTTATAAATAAGCTGCTGTGTAGCCATGGGATCAAATATTCAAGCTGGAGAAAAGGCACAGGTGACATAGCACATAACACATACGTTCTGTCCCATACAATTGTGTTTTATCTGTTATGTGATATGTAACCTGAGCCTTTTCTCCAGCTTGAATGACTGCCCCCATGGCTACACAGCAGCTTGTTTATATAAACTATAGTAGTACTTATCTGTTATCTACTGTGTATCCTGTGCTTGAATGACTGCCCCCATGGCTACACAGCAGCTTGTTTATATAAACTATAGTAGTCTTTATGAAGCAAACACACAAGTTTTACCAGTGAAGGGCAACACTACATTATAGTTAAAGGAACAGTAACACCAAAAAATTAAACTGTTTTAAAGTAATGAAAATATAATGTAGTGTTGCTCTACACTGGTAGAGCTCATCTGTTTGCTGAACCACTACTATAGTTCATATAAACAAGCTGCTGTGTAGCAATGGCAGAAACTGAAAAAAGACTATATGGCACGGGTTAAAAAGTCGATAACACCATTATGTTCTACAGAGCTTATCTGCTGTGTAACCTGAGCCTTTGAATGGCTGCCCCCATTGCTACACAGCAGTTTATTTATATGAACAATAGTAGTGTGTGTAAACACAGCAGTTTAACAAGTGCAGGGCAACACTGCATTATATTTTATTACTTTAAAACACTTTCATTATTTGATGTTACTGTTCCTTTAAACAGATTGTCACCAAATATCCAGTTTGAGTACAAACAGCCTTACATGGAGATGGACATAGGCCCTGAGATCAGAATCAGCACAGTGAACATATGAACTTTCCAGCTTCTTAGGGCTCTTACACACGGCCGTTCCGACCTGCGCTCCCCTGCGTTCCGTTTGTTGGCGTTCAGCCGCAGGGGAGCGCAGGAATAGACGCAAGTAATGATTTGAAATGGGGCTGTACTCACTCAGGCGCGTGTAGGCGCCGAACGCAGGTTCAGACGCAACATGCTGCATTTTTCCTGCGTTCGGCGCCTACACGCGCCTGAGTGAGTACAGCCCCATTTCAAATCATTACTTGCGTCTATTCCTGCGCTCCCCTGCGGCTGAACGCCAACAAACGGAACGCAGGGGAGCGCAGGTCGGAACGGCCGTGTGTAAGAGCCCTAACATAAGACTCAATAATCTCTCCAGTGGGGACACAAGGTACTTAAAATGCTTTTTCTCTTCAACTTGCCCTATAGCAAAATTAAGTGTTTTGGCATCCAATAAAAGTCTCTAGTTTAATATAACCTATGTGTACGACTCGTATCTGAGAAAGCCATTGTGCCCCCAAAATATTTCTGGGAATAATGGCCAGATAATCATCTAAAGTGCACAAATGTGCTGGAAAATGCTGCTGCCATCTAATTAACTTCACAGCAATTGGAAGCACACGCGGATCAAGATAAACACAATTAATCATTTCTCAAATGGGGATTTAGGGAATAAATTATTTTGTGAACATATTTTTTATAACAAAAAAAATCAGGCATTGTAGTTTAGCATCTTAAGGGCTCTTACACACGGCAGTTTTTGCCTGCGCTCCCCTGCGTTCGCTTTCTTCCGTTCAGCCGCAGGGGAGAGCAGGAGTAGACGCACTCAATTATTCTGAAGGGGGCTGTACTCACACAGACGCATGTAAGCGCCAAACGCAGGTGGGACGCAGCATGTTGCATACAGTGTTGGACTGGGACACCAGGGACCCACCAAAAAACTTAGACCAGGGACCCACTCTCAGTATTATTATTCTTCCACTCCTCACTCAACCTCTATTCTCCTAGTCTCTTTTCTTTACATACTATAATCTATTATTCCATATATTTAGCCTCTTTGTTCTCATCGAAATAAGGAATGACCAGGAAATAGGCCAAATGTTTAGTAGTACGAGGGCCCACTGACACCTGGGCCCACCGGGAGTTTTCCTGGTTTCCCTGTGAGCCAGTCCGACACTGGTTGCATTTCACCTGGGTTTGGCGCATACATGCGTCTGTGTGAGTACAGCCCCCTTCACAATAATTGAGTGCGTCTACTCCCTGCGTCTGAACGGAAGAAAGCAAAACGCAGGGGAGTGCAGGCAAAAAGGTCCGTGTGTAAGAGTCCTAAATCACACAGATATCTATCTGAAAGGTTAGAAAATCCTGTTAGATGTATTGGCACTGGAATGTGACCTGAAACATTAAATAATGAATGCAGGAGACATTATTTTCAGATACACTTTCCTGCTATGAAGATGCATTAAAGGGGCATTAAAATATTCCAAATCCTATTTTATCACATTAGTCAAGCAAAATAAACTTTAATTACACTGTATAAAGTATTTGAATCTTGTTTCCATCAGTCTGGGAATTCATAATTATAGCCACCAGGAAGGAGCCATTTTGTGGACACTGTTATTAAGACAAGCCTTGTATCATCTCAAAATCTTGTTTGTGCAACAAAATGAGGGAACTGGTGTTGATTCCAATGCACTGGTTACAGAATTAAATGGTAAAGAGAACGGGGGAACGTGGGAAGAGCAGTGACATCTAGGAAGTGTTGAATGGAAAGTGAAAGTAATTGCCTGCCCCGCCTCTATGCCTAGGCATAGAGGAGGGGCAGGCAATATTTGATTGACAGCTGAGATTTTTAAACAAGTTTACAACAGCTATGAATACATTTATAAAAAAAAGAATTTGGATTTCATGTTTAATTTGAAAAGGACTTTTATTATACAGATTTTAATGTCTGGGTGACAGGTGCGCTTTAAGATAACATGATATTCACCTTCATGAGAGAAGGAAAAAAGAAACCCCACCAATAGTTATGATTCTAAAGTTGTCCAAAAAATTCTAAAAAATGATGTACCACAATTATTTAATGACAATAGTTCCTAAGGAATTATAATAAGATTTATAAAGTGCCAGTGCCGCTATAAATTCATCCAAAGATAGAAAAATTCATTATTTAAGTAAAGTGAAGTGCAATAATTTAGAATATTAGACCCAAAAAAGATTTTGATTTGGTTTAAAATTTTTTTTTTTTTTTTATAAAAAATGACCAAACATGGTAGTGGGTTAAAAAAATGCAGTCACAATGATATTCACCTTCCTAATACAACCCTAAGATCAGGGATGGTAAAAAGCTGCTCCTGGTAACTTTAAGAGACAAATTTCCGGTAATTATACCAGATATTTAGCTTTTCTAGTGCAAAGAGCGCAACTGTGATGCGCCCACCCCACTGCACCCCTGCCAGTTCTGTTTAGGTAAGTGTCAGTGACGAGGGGGAGGGGCTTGAATAGCCCCTGTCTATGATCATTTATTGGAACTAAACATCTTAAACATTGTTTCTTTGGTTTTCTTGTATATAACACTTCCAGTATGCAAAACTGTAGACTTAGGGGATGCATTTATACTGTACATCCAATACCGAGGCATAAAGTTCAACTATTGAGCTAGAAGAAATCTTCTTACCTGTCCATGTTCTTTGATGACCAATGACAAAGTGGTGACAGTTTGGATTCTTGCTACAGAACTCGGCAGCCTCTTCTGAATTGTGCACAGACAGCGCGCACCCTCTGTGATTGTAGGAGGGCCAACATCTGAAGTCGTCATTGGTTTCATTTAGTCTGTATCCCTCTATCAGCATGTAGTCTGCAACACGGCAAAAATAGAGAATATGTCATTATTTCGGACTGATACCCACAAATGCTCACGCTCAGTACCACTTGGAGGGATGAGCATGTTGTTCTTTTCTTTACTGCCATCTATTCACATTTTACATTTTAACCTCAATGGACTACCACAATTTAGAGACATATATTTTGAAAAAGAAAATTATTTGTAGAAGGGTTGAACTACAACTGGTCTAAGCTTTTACTTAGTCCTATTAAAAGACAAATGAAGCCCCAAAAAACACTAGATATTCTACATCCAGTCCTATACCTAACAGGAGAACCCCATTTGGCTGATGAATGGTGCAGATAGGGGCATTTAAAAGGCTCAGTGTGGCATATCCCCCAAAAAGTTGTTCTTTACAGGAAAACAAGATAATTAATGAGAAGGCACTAATGTTATAAATAGATTAAAGCAAGATACCTTTCAAATATAGCAGCCTCCTCCGATGGTTCATTCCCGATTTGTACAGCTTCAAAACATTCTGGAAAGCTTCCAGGGTCTCATTAATGCCATAGCTCAAGTCCCCTGCAAAGAGAGAAAAAAAATCCATCAGATGCCTCTACATTTCCCGTATTAGTTTACAATGACACCGATATCTGCTAATCCAATCAATTTAAATGATAAGCAGCTCATTGCAGGGATGAATTACAACAAGCACAAAAGCACCTCCGCCTATACTTTAAGGGGCATATTTATCAAGGGTCGAATATCGAATTGAAAAAAAAAGTCGAAATTCGAATTCAAAAGGACCAACCGAAATTAAGTTGAAGTTTTTTTTTTTGGTCCATTTTCGATCAAATAGGTCCGTATTCGGCAGAATTCAAATCGTACGAATCGAAAGAATAATGCATTCAATTGAATTTGATTCAAAGCAAAAAACTTAAACAAAAAAAAAAGGTCCCCCATAGGCTAAAACAACAATTCGTCAGGTTTTAGATGGCGAATGGGTGAAGTCGAATTTTTAAAGAGACAGTACATGATAAATTCCGATATTTGAATTTTTTTCAAATGCGAATTGAATTTGGACTATTCCCTAGTCGAAGAACACAACAAATAGCCCGACATTCCAATTTTTTTTCATTCGAAAATTCACCTCGACCTTTGAGAAATCTGCTCCTAAATGAATGCATTTAGCAAAAAAATAAAAAATAAAATAAGATTTAACTTCCTAACAAGAAGAAGAAAAATATATCAAGCTAAATTCTGAATGTTTTACTCAATAAGTTAAATTCTTTTTCTCTGTCACAGTTTATAACTGAGAAGCAAGCCCACAATTCTACTTATTAATACATAACAGGCCATTCCAACAACCACAACCAGTGCGAAGAGATCCTACAGGAGAATGGAATTCTCAGCACGGCAAAAGAAACAACGCCACTGCAATTTTAAAACAGGCCTTGAGATATTTCTCAACTACAGATCCCATAAAGGAAGCAGAAAGCAACAGACTTTTCCTATTCTGGCACACACATTGAAGGATTACAGACCTGTGGCATTCATAATGTCCAAGAGAAGAGGCTGCAAAGCAGGAGGCGCTGCATGCGGGAGCAGATATGTGAAGAAAAACCTAAAACAAAAATAATCCAGCATGAGTTACTTTTACTTCAGTCAGCAGACATCATTCATTTCACCTTAGAGTTAGAGGCTGCTATAACATGCTTCACAAATGCATACGGTTAAAGGGATACCGAAAATGTTTTTTTCAAAACGCATCAATTAATACTACTGCTCCAGCAGAATTCAGTTTCTCAAAAGAGCAGATTTTATTTATATTTAATTTTGAAATCTGACATGGGGCTAGACATTTTGTCAGTTACCCAGCTGCCCCCAGTCATGTGACTTGTGCTCGGATAAACTTTAGTCACTCTTTATTGCTGTACTGCAAGTTGGAGTGATATCAACCCCCCTCCCCCCCCCAGCAGCCTAACAACAGAACAATGGGAAGGTAACCAGATAGCAGCTCCCTAACACAAGATAACAGCTACCTGGTAGATATAAGAACAACACTCAATAGTAAAATCCATGTCCCACTGAGACACATTCAGTTACATTGAGAAGGAAAAACAGCAGCCTGCCAGAAAGCAGTTCCATCCTAAAGTGCTGGCTCTTTCTGAAAGCACATGACCAGGCAAAATGACTCGAGATGCACCTACACACTGATATTACAACTTAAAAAAAAATACACTTTCTGGTTCAGGAATGACATTTTATATTGTAGAATGAATTATTTGCAGTGTAAACAGTATAATTTAGAAATAAAAAACACATCATAAAAATCATGGATCAGACAGAATCCCTCTAATGCTGTTACCCAGCATATAAAAAGAATTTCAATTTAGGCGACAACAAAGCTACTGTGTTACTCATATACCTGTATGCATTGAAGAGGTTCCTTTTTTCATTGATGCCAGTGCATCTCCCAGCACGGGAGCACCTGACAGCAAATGTCCTGGATGGAAATTCAAGAGTACAATCCTTGTCCGTGTTGCACTCAAGCTCCTCCATTGTGGCATCATCTATATCTGTTACTTTCAGGTTTTCATCAACCAGGACAAACTGCCTTGGCTGAAAATCCAGGAGGGCAATAGATCCCATGGGAGAGTTGGCTAGATAATGCAGTAAATTTACCAGTTCTAGGCAAATCTGAAAAAAATATATAGAAATTAAGCAAAGTTAGTACTCCATAGATGAAACTGTTGTAATGCTAAAATAAACTGAGTACTGTTCTAAAAAAATTGAAAGGATAACAAAGGCTTAGGCAAAGCAACAAGCAAATGTTTAATTGTATGTCTATGCAGCAATTTAAATGATTCCTGTTCTTGTGGTCACAGTCAGGAAATATTGGGTTAGACATTCATGGCAGTTTTGGCATATGTATATGAGACACTAGGCTCAAGGTTAAAGGAACAGTAACACCAAAAACTGAAAGTGTATCAAAGTAATTCAAATATTATGTACTATTGCTCTGCACTAGTGGTGTGCTTGCTTCATAAAGACTACTATAGTTTATATAAACAAGCTGCTCTGTAGCCATGGGGGCAGCCATTCAAGCTCGAAAAAGGGAGAAAAGGCATAGGTTACATAGCAGATAACAGATAAAACACAATTGGACAGGGATTATCTGTTGTGTGCTATGTGACCTGTGCCTTTTTTTCTTTTTTTCTAGCTTTGAATGGCTGCCCCCATGGCTACACAGAAGTTTGTTTATATAAACTATAGTAGCCTTTCTGAAGCAAACACACAGCTTTTGCCAGTGCATGGCAACACTATATTATATGTAAATTACTTTAAAATGCTTTCATTTTTAGGTGATACTGTTCCTTTAAAGCTTTAGATCAGCTGATACAAGCATATCTGGCACATTCATTTGTGTCTGGAACACTACTCATTAGGGTAAGGACACACGGGCAGATTCGGGGAGATTAGTCGCCCCAGCGACATATCACCTCTTCTTTGGGGCAACAATCTCACAAGGAAACTTCAGGCGTCTTCGTAAAATGAAGCACCAATCTGCCGTGTGTCCTTACCCTTAGTCTTAGCTTGGGTAATAGGAAGGAATATATAGCAAATATACTACAGGGATATACTGAAAATGTCTCCAGATGTTATGGTCCCACTAGTGGGGTTGTCTGTTTTTCTTTAATATATATATATATATTAATATATCCTTGATAAAGGTCCCCAGGTGGGACCGAAACGTTGGACACAATGCTGTGTTAAATAAAAGCACGTTTTGATTCATCTACAAATGAGTGTGCTGATCCCTTTATCATATATATATATATATATATATATATATATATATATATATATATATATATATATATATATATATATAGATATATATATAATACACAAAAGCCATGAATATCTTGTAAATTATATCCTTATAAACGGTGACTAGTGATGTCATCAGTTATAAACGGTGAGTAGTGATGAAATTTCTGTCACATGACTCACTGAAATTTGTGTATTATAATAAATAAAGTACCCCCAGTTGTAAAATATGAGGATATTAGAAGTTACCTCGGAGTTCCATGACCTGTATAAAAACACTCGGCCTTCGGCCTCGTGTTTTTATATGGTCATGAAACTCCTCGGTAACTTTTAATATCCTTATATTTTACAAGAGGGGGTACTTTATTCACTATATATTTACATACTGTTTGAAAAAAAAAAAAAACACCGGTCCTTCAAGTTCATCCTTGCCCAAGCAAATCCTCATTTCTAGTTGATAAAGAGAAAGGCGAAAGGAAACCTCATTCTGAAAATACCCCCCATGTTGCACCTGAATTTCAATATGTTACTAAGATTATTAATATCTGTACGCCTGCATATTCTAACTTTCTTAAAATGCAGCCAGCCATTCTTTAAAGGACCAATAACAGTAATTCTTTTTTAAAAAAATGTGTTTCTTTTTAACGGAAAAAAAAAAAAACACCAACACAGTTTAAACTTTTAATTCGCAAAGCTTTTATTAAGAAATGACTTACCGATTATCTGCATGTGCTCCTCTTCTGAAACAATGACAGGGCGACGATCCATCGTGCGGCGCTCGATTTCTCCTCCCTGGCGGTCTCCTATTGAAGGCAGGGAGGAGAAATTGATCGATGCACGATGGATCGCCGCCGTGTCGTCGTTTTAGAAGAGGAGCGCATGCAGAGAATCGGTAAGCAATTTCTTAATAAAAGCTTTGCAAATTAAAAGTTTAAACTGTGTTGGTGGGTTTTTTTTTCCCGTTAAAAATAAACGATTTTTTGTTACTGGTCCTTTAAGACCTTCTGTGACGGCAAGGAATCTGCATACATGTAGCATTTGTCTTTATTCTGAAAAGAGGTTGTTCACCTTTGAATTAACTTTTAGTATGGAGTAGAGAGTTATATTCTGTGACGATTTACTTTAGATTTTCATCTATTATTATGATTGTTTTTTCAGTTATTTCGCTTTTTATTCAGCAGCTCTCCAGTTGCATCTGGTTGCTAGGGTCCAAATTACCATAGCCACCATGCACTGCTTTGAATAACAGATTGCAATATGAATAGAGGTCTGAATAGAAAGATGATTAATAAAAAGTAGCAATAACAATACATTTGTAGCCTTGTTTTTAAGATGGAGTGAGTGACCCCCCCATGTGAAAGCTGGAAAAGAGTCATTAGAAGAAGGCAAATAATAAAAAAAAATGAAGGGCAGTTGAAAAGTTGCTAAAAATTTGATATTCTATAAATATACTAAGGGGCCGATTCACTAAATTCGAGTGAAGGATTCGAAGTAAAAAAACTTCGAATTTCGAAGTATTTTTTGGGCTACTTCGACCATCGAATGGGCTACTTCAACCTTCGACTACGACTTCGAATCAAAGGATTCGAACTAAAAATCGTTCGACTATTCGACCATTCGATAGTCGAAGTACTGTCTCTTTAAAAAAAATTTTGACCCCCTACTTCGGCAGCTAAAAGCTACCGAAGTCAATGTTAGCCTAGTCAATGTTAGCCTATGGAGAAGGTCCCCATAGGCTTTCCTAGGTTTTTTTGATCGAATGATATTCCTTCGATCGTTGGATTAAAATCCTTCGAATCGTTCGATTCGAAGGATTTAATCGTTCGATCGAAGGAATAGTCCTTTAATCGTACGATCGCAGTATTTGCGCTAAATCCTTTGACTTTGATATTCGAAGTCGAAGGATTTTAATTCCTAGTCGAATATCGAGGGTTAATTAACCCTCGATATTCGACCCTTAGTGAATCAGCCCCTAAATGTTAACTTAAAGGTGAACAACCCATTTAAGATACTGCCTGCAAACCATCTATGTGCTATATGCCACAACTGGATCAGATTTCCCCCTAGCAGCCTGCGGCTACATTCAGTTGCAAATTCCAGGCGAAAAACCAATATATATAGATATACTATACAGCTGTATGAAGGACACATGCTTAATCAAGTCTATCTAGTAAATCCCTATCTGCTTTTTGCTGTAGGCCTTTAAAATGTGAATTGCAAATACCAGAATTGCTAATGTGGTCTAGGGGTGGGATGCATTGAAATACAGTGTGTTTGCTAATTCCTTTTGCTGGGGGGGGATTCATGAATTCATTAACCCATTAACAACTGGAGGGACTTGCATGACCAAAGATGTCAATTCAGCACCTCATCCAGCAGCTATGAGGTTAATATTAATCAGCATGGAGCCTGAGACCTGTTGGAACAATTGTCATTGTCTTGTTTTCTTACTTTAAATCTCTTCTCCCAGGGGGTCTGCAGAAGCTGAATCATCTCTAGGGGAGATCCCAGTTCCAGCATAGCTGTGACCCTAAAGTTAGGAGCCAGGCTATTCTCGTAGCAATGTCCATGCAACTGCAAAGGAGAAAAGACGCATTTCAATGATAAAACACGTGCCTGCATAGTTGAATGTGGATTTAGAACATCACTGCCAATTAAAAAGCAATTAAGATATTAGCATTATGTCTAAATGTGGTTTGCTGAACAATACTATAGGCCAGGTGTGCTCCAGCCCCCTGGTGTTATTTAGAGAAATATGGTAACTGGATCACCCCATAATGGCAATAACACATTTATGTCTAAGTGACATAAACGGAAAGGCCTGACACTGCCAGGACTGGAGCTTTTCAACCCAAAAGTCAGTAGAAAGCAGCAGGACTAAAGGACATGGTGGGCAAAATGCTAGAAAAAATCTCCCCATGTACTTTTGCCTTAAAATGTAACTATATTTGCCTTAAATTCCTATAAATGATCAGAAAAACATATTTCTATGTGTTCTTCTACGTTGGGATTCTTGTTTAAAGGGATCCTGTCATCGGAAAACATGTTTTTTTTCAAAACGCATCAGTAAATAGTGCTACTCCAGCAGAACTCTGCACTGATAACCATTTCTCAAAAGAGCAAACAGATTTTTTTTATATTCAATTTTGAAATCTGACATGGGCTAGACATTTTGTCAATTTCCCAGCTGCCCCTGGTCATGTGACTTGTGCCTGCACTGTAGGAGAGAAATGCTTTCTGGCAGGCTGCTGTTTTTCCTTCTCAATGTAACGGAAGGAGTCTCAGTGGGACATTGGTTTTTATTATTGTTATCTTGTGTTAGGGAGCTGCTATCTGGTTACCTTCGCATTGTTCTTTTGTTTGGCTGCTGGGGGGGGGGGTGATATCACTGCAACTTGCAGTACAACAGTAAAGAGTGATTGAAGTTTATCAGAGCACAAGTCACATGACTTGGGGCAGCAGGGAAATTGACAATATGTCTAGCTCTAGCCCCATGTCAGATTTCAAAATTGAATATAAAAAAATCTGTTTGCGCTTTTGATAAACGGATTTCAGTGCAGAATTCTGGTGGAGCAGCACTATTAACTGATTCATTTTGAAAAAACATTTTTTCCCCATGACAGTATACCTTTAAGTGCTTCTATAAGACAGCTGCTTCGTACACTTTATTCTCCTGAGACTCTGTCTTGTGGGCAAACTGGACTGAGACATGACAGACTAAATAGATGTCATAAATAGATATAATGGAAGAATCGTGTCATTTTATTGCAGGTAATATGAAACGCCACATGCCTGATGCCACTCACTTTTTCATTATTTAAATGTGTCAGGCAAAACATCCAATTTGCCTATTGTCTATTTCTTGCTAAATAGATGTTGTTCTTGTGTAACCGGCTTTATTAATTGATATTACCAGTGTTTCAGTCACATCATGTTATACAGATAAAATAACTCCAAAAGCACTATATATATCTTTTTACATTGCTGTATTTATAACATGCTAGAGCTCTAGGGCCCTGGAATCATAATGCATTGCACAGTGTTTAAGCCAGGACACATAGGGGTCACTTTACACCTTCAGCTCAGTTTTTTCTATGGGATAATATTTTGCCTTCTGACCCAGATAAAGTGGGTTATTCCTGGTCTGAGCTACATAAAAGAACTTAAATACCCTTGTTATTTACGAAACTGCAAATGCCAAGAACCTGAAAAATTTGTGTTTTTAGTATAAAATCCAAATTTTTAGTGGAAAATTTTTTTTTTAGGGACTATATTATATCCAGAGGATGAAAAAAGTCCAAATCCGAAAATCCGGCATCTCAGACCTGCCGTGGTTGCATATAAGTCAATGGGAGAAGTCCCAAAGATTTGTTGATCTGTGCTGAGTTTTGTGCAATAATCCGAAGATTTTGTGGTTTTTCGGGCAAAAATCCACAAAATCTACGCAAAAGTGTATTAATAAATAAGCAGAAAAAGGGGAGTTTTTTTTCAGAAAATTTTGAAATAAATTCGGACATATGGGCCTCTTAGTGTAGTCCCTGGTATTTCAGGTACACAGAGACCCAAATAGCCCCCCACAGGCCCACTAAATGTGTCTATGGCATGTTTGTCATTCATCCAGCCAATGGTATATCTGTAGAAATAAGTCAAATCAACTGGACTTGCTGTCCAAAAAACCCCCACAGCAGTTGATTTGACTTACTGTATTTATACAGATATGTCTATTGCATCTTACAGCAGCCCCTGTGGCATATGCCAGAAAGCCCAGATTGCCAGTCACAGCCCATCATGTATCTATATATACAAGTCATATACCTTACACGTGACACCAGGCTCCAAGTGAAGCTGTGCTTAAAAGTGAATGGGGGTTAAAGTGAAAATCTTAAGGGCAACTAGAAGCTAAAGAGTAATTAAGCATTCCTTGTCAGTTATTATAGAATAGACAATGATAAAGCAGCCAATCATTTTCTGGTCACAGTATTGCAGAAATACTTCTGTGCTCTATGCAATTGGTCTCTTTTAAAAGCTGCTAATGTCCAGTTTCTTGTTGCGTCAGTTCCGCTAATGTCGCTTTACACAACTGATGCTCTTACCGTAATGACGCCCGGGTGGCGCAAGGTCCGGAGCAGAGTGACCTCCTTGTGGAGTTTGTAAGTGGCGAGAGAGCGGCAGCCAGCGGGGTCGCCGTAGCGTCTGACGCAGCGAGTCACATCGTTGCCCTCATTGTGCACAGACTTGAGAGCGATCTCCTTCCCGTTGCGCAAAGTTCCCTTGTGAACAAGTTTAGTGAATCCGGAGCCCACGTACTGGAGGCCAGTGACATACGTGAGATCCTCGCAGCCTAAGAAAGTCCCTGTCCGACCCATTATGTCCCCGGGCAGCAGCAGCTCATCTGCCCCCGACCCCCCCAGAAGAGAAGAGAGAAAGAGGAGCAGATCCCGGCGACTCTCCAGGATTTCCCTGTGCAGCTCGGCCTGGCGCTCAGATCTCACAAATGATTTGCGGCTTGGGGGTCGGTGGAAGAGCAGAGAAAACACAGACAGCACAGAGACTGCAGCTCCGCACAGGATAATGGTGTTCTTCATCACTGCCGACCCTTCTCTCCTCTGTCCTTTACTGTAAATGAATCATTAGCTGAGGAATGTCGGCTCTTGTTTGGATAGTGGGACCAAGGGACTCACATTAAGGAGTGGCTTTATTATCCCATTATTCCCATACCTGACTGACAGCTCTCAGCTAAGCGGAGTCACTCGCCTCACTGCTGCCCCCTAGTGGGCGCTATTAGCGCTGCTTTGTTATCACACAGAGGAAGGTGGAAGTCGAACCAGCTAAGAGATCATGTGCTTCCCAGTGTCAGACTGGGACACCAGGGGCCCACCCAAAAACCTTAGACCAGAGGCCCACCAAAGAACCATAGACCAGGGGCCCATTTTCAGTACTATGATTCTTCTTCTCCTCACTCAACCTCTATTCTCCTAGTCTCTATTCTTTACATACTATAATCTATGATTCCATCTATTTAGCCTCTTTGTTCTCAAAGAAATAGGGAATGGCCATGAAATAGGCTAAATATTTAGCAGCACAAGGGCCCACTGACACCTGGGCCCACCGGGACTTTTCCTGGTATCCCGGTGGGCCAGTCCGACACTGTGTGCTCCTGTAGCTTCAGCCCAAATCCTTGTAGTCTCTGAGGCCTCACAATGTTTGGGTTCTGAGGCAACAACCATGCAATTCTACAACTGCCTCTCTACTAAGATTTAAAACAGGGTCCTGGATTTTCAGTTACACAGAGACAGGAACATTGACTACTATGGCATCTTACAACACAGCCGTGGGTTGTCAGCAGGTTTTGCATGCTCTGTGGAACAAATCATTAGGGTTAAAGGCACAGGGGGAACTGAAATACTTACTGCTGTCTTAAAGGGGTGGTTCACCTTTAAAGTTCACTTTTAGTATGGTATAGAATGGTTCAGTCTAAGCAACTTTTCAGTTGGCCTTTTTTTTTAAATTGTTTATTGTTTTTGAATTATTTGCCTTCTTCTGACTTTTTTTCTAGCTTTCACTGACCCCATCTAAAAAAGAAATGTTTGGGAAGGCTACAAATTGACAGTTAGTTACTATTGTTACTAACTAAAATACTTACTACTGTCTGAAAGAGGTGGTTAATCTTAAATTTAGTTTAGTTGCCCAGGGACAAATCTCCTCTTCATCAGGCGACTAATCTTCCCTAAATGTCTTCCCGCCAACTAGAATGTCACGTCACAAGGAAACTTTGGGCGACTTCGGAAATCCGAATCGATCTGAGTGCCATCTTGCTTTCAATTTGCATTCTAGCTGGCGTGAAGGCATTTAAGGGAAATTGGTCGCAAAAAGAAGAGCCAATTTGTTGCTGGGCAACTAATCTCCCCCAGTAGCCACGTCTGCCACCACCCTTAAATTAACTTTTAGTATGTTATAAAATGGTTAATTCTAAGCAAATTTTCATTTTCTCTTTTTTATTGTTTTTGAATTATTTGCCTTCTTTTTCTGACTCTCTCCAGCTTTCAAATGGGGGTCACTGACCCCATCTAAAAAAGAAATGCTTGGGAAGTCTACAAATGTATAGTTATTGTTACTAACTAAAATGCTTACTAAGTTACTACTGTCTTAAAGAGGTGGTTCACCTTTAAGTTAAAGTTATACAATGGTTAATTCTAAGCAGCTTTTCAGTTGGTCTTCATTTTTTTCTTTATTATTATTTTTGAATTATTTGCCTTCTTTTTCTGACTCTCTCCAGCTTTCAAATTGGGGTCACCGACTCCATCTAAAAAAGAAATGCTTGAAATATATAGTTATTGTTACTTTTTATGGCTCATCTTTCTATTCAGGCCTTTCCTATTCATATTCCTGCCTCTCATTCGTATCAGTGCATGGTTGCTAGGGTAATTTGGGCCCTAGCAACTGGATTGCTGAAATTGAGTTGCTGAACACAAAGTTAAATAGCTAAAAAAACCACAAATAATAAACAATGAAAACCAATTGTTACCAATAGTTATTTAGCTTTTCGTTCAGCAGCTTTCCCATTTGGTATTTTAACAGCTATCTAGTTGCTAGGGTGCAACAGGATAGCTGGCCCTAGCAACCAGACAGTAGTTTGTGAAGAGGAAGAGAGGAGTGTCTGCATACAAAGAAAAAGAATTAAAAAGTAACAGTAACATTACAACGATAGCCTCACAAAGCAATAATTCTTAGCTGCTGCACAAGTTGATGCAGTGGGGGGGGTTACCCCTTTTATTATGCCACTGGTATCATACTGGTGGCATAATAAAAGGGGTAACCCCCCAAATGCATCAACTTGTGTGTGTGCGGATCCATATTTTGTTAGGGGACCCTGCCAGGTCGACGGAGAGCCAGAACCACCAGTGCAGAGAAGTGTATTACAGGGGTTGCGGTGAATTATCAAATTCAATCACCTTTGGCTTAGGCCTGATCTTTCCTGCTTGTCTGCCTCTATCCCATTTGCTTCTAATGTAACCTGCATCTTACAGGAGTAACCTGGATCAGTGAGGGAAATCTGGAAATTATATTTGAGAAATGAGGTTTTTGGGGTAAACCTATATTTTTGCATTTTTACCCCACAAAAAAAGCAGTCAATGTGTTGATTTTTAATTAGCTGAAGTTACCCACAGGACTATTTGTATGCGCTAACTTCATTTTGGGGCCTCTAAACGCCAGATACTTTGGTAAACCTATGCACAATGGGCACTGAACTGTTTGGAGGACCCCTGGCAACCATATTTAGGGTGCTTTTTCTTGGTATGTAGTGATACATGGGCGATATAATGCTGGAAAGTTGAAGCTTTAAAGCAATTTTCAGATATTTCACCAAAACCGACATTTTTGGGAAAGCCTTGCGACTCAGTAGTTTGGAGCAGAAAGGCATGGGTATCCATTTTAGATTCGGTAGAATGTAAACCCATGCACAATGGGCACTGAACTGTTTGGAGGACCCCTGGCAATCATATTTAGGTTTCTTTTTCTTGGTATGCATTGATACATAGGCGATATGATGCTGGCAATTTGAAGGTTTGAGGCATGTGGTTTAGTTTTTGACAGAAGATCCTATAATACAATCAAATCAAGGTTGATTTGTGCGAACCGAAAATGTCATAAGCTGATGCACCATGACCATGGAAAGCATACAATTCATTGGTAGCTCCTCTCTACCTCTTGTGTATAGCCAACCAAATTTGTTTTGGCAATTTATCCTGCAGGCAAATTAACTGGTCAGCCATAATATGCCACCTGGATGATAAAGCACTAATAGCTCTGGCAATCAAAAGTGCAAAAGTCATAACAGACTTTCAGAAGTTGCATATGCCCTTTCATTTTGAATGAAATCATGCATTACAGATGGTGATTTCAGATCTGTGGCAAGTATTTAATTGATGTAAGAATGATAGATTAGCTTTGGTTGGCTGTTTGTATATATTGTGCTCTTCAGATTATTCTACTTAAGTCTAGCCTGGAAGACCAATAAAAGATATGTAATAAAGCGATGGTAGGGTGCAAATGCTGGACACAAGGTCACCCATTTCGATTAGAAGAAAAGAGGTTCCACCTAAATATTGGGAAGGGTTTTTTTTTTACAGTTAGAGCTTTGACGATGTGGAATTCTCGCCCTGAATCAGTGGTACAGGCTCATCAGAAAATCAATACAGAATCAATATAGGATTGGAGGACTCTGCCTACTCTGTATCATGTACACTATCAAAAACTTTGTTTTCAGAAGTCGCCCAAAGTCTATAAGTTACTAGTGAGGTGTAAGAGGGCTCAGTTGGATTGAGCAGGTTCCATACTACTCAATCCGACAATGTGGCTATTGAGTTCATCAGTTTCAACCTTTAGGACACTGGACTGATCATAAAGCTGCCGGTCTCCAAGCTGTAGGTGGCTAGTATGGATGTCTATTGATCATTGGTTGTATATATGTGCAAATCTTTTTGAGTAATTGCCTATGGCACAGAGTAGAGGGAAAGAGGAGCAATTTATTTATAATGGTTATTTCCCTGACTCCAACATTTAAGTAGACTGCTTTAATATTTGCAACAATATATTGAGCAAATAAATATAAGAACAAAAAAAAAAGTTCAGCCCTCAGCAGGGGGGTATCTTTTCTTTCGGATCTATACAAGGAGATTGATGTGTCATTTGAATAACCAGATTGCTTCTTTTAAAACCCGAAATCATTCGCTAAAAATATTACCCCACAACTCAGTAAGAGATGATTAGTCATATTACCAACACAGAGGTTGTAAATATTAAACATTATCTTGTGTTTAATGCTAAATTATCTTAAGTGTTTTTCCAACAAAGGGGTCTATTCTTTGTGATCTACCCCCTTGGCAGCAAAGAGTTGCAAATGTATGAAAACAGCACTGAAATAACAGTCCTGTTCTGAATATTCAACATAATTCTGAATACTAATTGTGACATATTAAGCACTTTAAAAACAAACATGCAGCAGTATGAACATGTGAATGCTTTGAATCTTAACAATTAGCCTAAATTTCATCTTCTTCCTTTCTAAACTGTTTAATTGCAAGCTAACAATGCTATTCAACAGGGAATTAAAATGAGTGGTCCATTTGTTGCTTCCCGCATTCTTAGTAAACCCAAAGGCTTTGAAAAAACCGCCTGTAGGAGAGTTCGAAAATGTTCAATATGATCTCAGGGGCTCTAGGCAGTCCTACTAATTATTTATATACATATTGTGTTGAAATGAGCTACACTACAAAGATAGACTATGTCTGATTACTTAAAACATTTATAGTAGTAATATAGTAGAATAGTAGTTGTTCTTATTGTTAGGTTCTTTCCAAACAGAAAATAATTGTGCACGCACTCCTGCAGCCACATCGGTTAGAGGTAAAACTTGAAGCTTCATTTCATCTTGTTAAAAGAAAAGCGTCCTAACGCTTATTTTCTTTGGACACATTACCCAAGCTACGGGTTTGGGGCACGGCACCAGGCCATCCGGTCTACTTGGTGAGTGTAAGCTCTGCTGACTATTATACTGTTCAAACTTCTAATTGGTTGTACACAAAAGTGCCGGACCTGGGGTTTGTACACCCAGGTCAATCTTTCTACTCGGTAAACTATTACCTGGTAGTTTCGTCACTACTAATGTTAAGCACAACTAACTATAGTTAGTGCTTTAGAACCTCAGATATAATTTAATAGAGTCGGATTGGAGCCAGCTGTTTTTCTCCTCTTTCCAAACAGAGCAATAGAAATATTGTGAGCTATGTTTCAAGTGTAAGTGAGAAGATAATACTCTGACAAAGTCTGTGTAAACTAAGAGCTTTAGTGAATGAATGGATAGCAAAGCCATGTCTAGAAAGTGAACAGCATCCTCACAATGTAAATAGTAATCAGCCGCACTTACCCCAAGCACCCCAATCTAGCACTGAGGAGACAAAGCCCTGATTTACTTGAGAGACTCACTAATTTTCTATGATTTGCTGCTCTAGAAAATCTGGCACATTTGTTTCAACTTGTGGAAGTGAAAAAATTTAATTGCCTTTCCGCCCCAATGGATAAGACTGATTTTTTCCTGTGCTAAGCACTTATATGCATTATTGTGAATACAGGAAGATAAGGGTCTAAGAAATTGATTTTTTTTTGCCTTCTGCAGGACAATGGCATGCAGCATAGTAGGATTTTGTAGCAGAAGAAAAACAATAAGTACAAATGATGTGTTTGAAGATGCACCAACAAAATAATAATTAAAGTAAGTGTTCTCTCTCTCTCTGGAAAATAAATGCACAATGGATGCACCCAAGCCTATCAAGAAATAAAAGCCAGTATGAGTTTTCTGGATACAAGAGGAGCAAATGATTTGAGCAAGTTAGCTCTTAGGGCAAGGCCAGACGTGGCGTTTTTATGTTGCAGCTATACTGAAGCTCAACCACAAGCACAGGCAACAAGCAGCACCAGCCTAGCCAGGAAAAACAGCTTTTTTAAAAAAACATTGAGAAGTGCATGTTGGGAAAAGAATCCTATGTGCTGAAAAACACATGAAAAACTAATGTTGACGGTCGCATGTGGTTTCAGTAGCGTATTTACGCCTGACTGTTCTTTTTTAAAAACGCAACATAAAAACGTTAAATAATGCCAACAGATTTGTAAGGTAGTAATGAGGGAGTCAATGGGCATTTGAAAAAGAGGTACACAACATGACGTGCTTTCATTTGGAGATTCGTGGCCATACTTTGTGCAAAGTGAGAATAAAAGGAAGCAAATGTGATATGATTTGTCAGGAAAAGCAGCTATACTGAAGCTCAACCACAAGCACAGGCAACAAGCAGCACCAGCCTAGCCAGGAAAAACAGCTTATTCCCAGGGCCGTATTTATGTATTTAAACAAATGAAAATGATGCGGATCGCATCGGAGCTCATCCGGTAATGCTGTGCCTTCCCAGCCGCTGCCTTAGCGAGACGCCAGCTACTCCATGCCGGTAATCAATGCAGAACAAACGATACTCTTGCGTACTAGGCGCTGATCCAGGACACCATGTGAGGACACAAGCGTTCAAGTTGAATTGTCGGCTTTATTAAAACAAACACACAGGGGGGGAATCTAGCGGTGGGTATGCTGGGCTGACTTACGCGTTTCTTGCCGGTTCTCCCGGCACTATATATATACATATATTTATGTATATATAGGCACCGAGGGTCTGTGCCTAGGGCAGCACTATTTTGGGGGAGGCCTTCAGTTTGTTTAAAACACTCCCCACTCTCCACCACGGATTTCCATAGGAAATCTGGTGACGGAGGTGAGGGGTAGGGGGTCCGAGGAATAATGTGGAAGTGACGTCACGCGTCGTGACATAACTTCCGCATTTCTCCTCTGACCCCCTAAATGCAGCCCTGCTTATTCCCAGAAATGCACAGCACCCCAGGGCCCTTTGCTGTCAGTCTTCATGGGTCACACACACTGGGGCTCATTTATAAACACAGGGCAAATTTGCACCTGGGCAGTAACCCATGGCAACCAATCAAATGATTGCTTTCACTACCTTCAGCTGGCTGGAAAAAAAAAAGCTAATCACTGATTGGTTGCTATGGGTTACTGCCCAGGTGCAAATTTGCCCAGTGTTTATAAATTATCCCCACTGTTGTAATGTAATAACACTGCAGGCTCAATCCAGGGACTGTTAGACTCCCTCTGATCCCCAACCAGTAACTCGCAAACAACATGTTGCTCACCAACCCTTTGGATGTTGCTCCCAGTGGCCTCAAAGCAGGTGCTTATTTTTGAATTCCTGGCTTGGAGGTAAGTTTTGGTTGTATAAAAAACAGATGTACTGCCAGACTGCCAGTCCATATAGAGGCTACCAAGCAGTGTCGGACTGGGATGCCAAGGGCCCATCCGAAAACCTCAGGCCCACTTTCCAAATGATTGTATCTCCTCTCCTCACTCAACCTCTTTATTCTTCTAGTCTCTTTTTAGTGGTGCTTGCGAAGCAAAGCATCACTACTGTTATCTTGCAAACTTATTTTTATTCTTCTTCCGTATGAAAGTTTGGCGCGTAACTAGTCCCGCACCGTTTGTCCTAGACCCATGAATGAGGTGTCAAATCGTGCGGCTTAATCGGGAATGGGGTGGTATGACTTTTCTAAGGGGTGGGTGGTTAATTGCCCCTTGCGGGGGCAATTAACCACCCCGAAAAGTCCCATAGATTAACATTGAGGCCAACTTTTGACGGATTCTAGCGCAGAGAGGGAATCTTGTAGAAACGTTAAATTTACCACATTTGAAGAGGTTTGCGACCTGTGTCAGATGATACCCCACACGAGGGTATAAGTTTTACCCCCGGGGCAGGAGAGGTCCCCAAATTTGCCCCATTGACTTATAATGGGGAATTTATCGAATAATTAGTTTGTCGCAGACCCATGAATGAGGTGTCAAACCGTTCAGCTTATTCGGGAATGGGGTGTTGTGACTTTTCTGTCCTATTTTGGGGACCCAAAAAAGTGAGCGGAGCCGCAAACAACCAATCAGATTTTCCCTATTGACTTCAATGAGAAAATGTAAACAGCTGTAATTCTCACAGTAATAAAGCCAGAGCTCCCAAACTTGGCACCGTGGGTCACTGGGTGACTGCGGCCAAAATTTACAAAAAGTGGGCGGAGTCTACAACAGCCAATCAAATTTCAGCCATTCAATTAAATAGGAAAATTTTAAACTGCTGCCGCTCTTAGACGGTTAATGGCAGCCTCCTCAAAGTTGGCACAGTTGGTCACTGGGGGACTGGGATTAAAATTAAGAAAAGTGGGTGGAGCCAAAACCAACCAATCAGATTTCTTTGATTGGTTTTAATGGGAAAAATTAAGAAGGCTGCCATTCTCTCAGTATTGATGTCAGGGACCTTGAATATCACAAATGTGGTCGCTGGGGGTTTCCACTTCAAGTTTAGAAAAAGTGGGCGGAGCCACCAACAACCAATCAAATTTCATTCATTGATTTTCAATAGAAAAAAATAGAAATGCTGCCATTTTTACACATTAAATGACAGCATTCCCAAACTTTGGTATGTTAGTCACTGAGTGACTGTGGTTCACAATTAGGAAAAAAAGGGGCGGGGCAACAACAGCCAATCAGATTTCAGCCTTTGACCTTAATGAAAAATGATAAACTGCTGCTATTATCACGGTTTAAATGCTAGGTGTACCAAACTTGGCTCAATTACTCACTGGGTGACTGCGGTCAAAATTTAGGAAAAGTGGGTGGAGCCATAAACAGCCAATCCGTTTTCACCTATTGACTTCAATGTAAAATTTTTGATTACCGCCGTTCTCACAGTTTTAAAACCGGAGGCCCCAAACTTGGCACTGACCATGACTAGGTAACTGGGGTTAAAATTCAGAAAAATGGGCGGAGCTTAAGACAGCCAATCAAATTTTACCTAACGCTATTCAATGGGAATATTTAAATTCCTGTCATTCTTACACTGTTAATGTAAGAGTGCTCAAACTTGGTCCATTTGGTGACTGGGTTGCAAATTTTTAAAAGTGGGCGGAGCCAAAAATAGCCAGTTTGTTTGGATTGATTTCAATGGTAAAATTTGGTTGGCTTTAAATTTCACCGGTTTAATCCGGATTCTACCGACTTTGTGTACTCTCTAGGCACCAGGGGCGACTGGGCAAGACACCCAACATATATGGGGGGCCTGAGTTTTGCCACGGCAAGCACCACTCACATTTTCTTCAGGAAATGTACCTCTCTAGTCTCTACATACTATACTCTATTCTTCCATTATTAAGCCTCTTTGTTCCCATAAAGAAATATGGAATGACCATGAAATAGACCAAATGATTAGAAGCAAGAGGCCCACTGGCACCTGGGCCCACCGGGAGTTTTCCTGGTATCCCGGTGGGCCAGTCCGACACTGCTACCAAGCAGCCAATAACAGCCTTTTTTTGGCACCCCCATGGACTTTTTCATGCTTGTGTTGCTCTCCAAGTCTTTTTACATCTAAATGTGGCTAAATGGGTCCCCTGGACTATAGGGATGCACTAAATCCGCTATTTTGGATTCGTCCGAAGCCCTGAATCCTTCGCGAAAGATTCAGCCGAATACCGAACCGAATTTGCATATGCCCCCTAATTTGGATATGTTATTCTGGCATTTTTTATAGCAGTCGGCGTTGTAGCAACCAGAGAGTTAAAGGAGAAGGAAACCCTTTCGGCGCAAAACCCACCTCCCCCCCCAGGCGAATGCCCCTAAGTTACTACTTACCCCTCGGCGCAGATCCTCTCCCGAGGAGTTCGCAGGATTCCCTGGCTTTTGGCGGCGCATGCACAGTAGGAGAATTTGCCAGTTGGAATCTACTGCGCCGAAAGTCACAAATTTTTCAGATTTCTTTTTTCGGCAACTTCGGTGACTTTAGGTACTTCAGTTGAGAAATACACGTCTGTCTGAATGCTGATCTTTGCTGCCATCCAGTGGTTATCATTGATAAGTATCAGTTTATTAAAGGGGAACTCCACAAAAACATAAGCTTTTTGAAAAGTAAACATAATTTCAAGCAACTTTGCAATATACATAATTTAAAAATATGCAGACTTTTCATAAATTTTTAATGGTTTCTGACAGTTCCCTAAGCCTAGCTCCCTGCACTCCTGCTGTTCTCTGACTACTGTGCTGAGCTGGTTGACTACTGTTACTTTGTATAAACAGACAGCTGTCCTCAGCCTGCATCCTCCAACCCCCACACAGTACAATGCATTGTGGGTTATGTAGTTCCTGCATGCAATTACCCAGATGTACGATTATTCACAATCAAGTATCACTATAATAGCTGACGTGCTTTTCACTAGCAACTGTGATATCAGTACTCCAAATCATGAATAAAATAACATTTCTCTGCTCAGGCACTACACTACTGAAAGGGAAGGGATGAGAAAATTGCTTTGTGGAGAGTCATATTCATCTGTCTTTCAAGGGCATGCTGACTAGGGACTTACGTTAATGAAGTAGAAAGCAGACAAGAACATCAATCCTCAGCAATAATGTAAGTGTGAGAAGAATTATGGTGATGCATAATCCTATTACATATCAGTTAATACATAGTAATATTTATTAAGTAGATTTCCTCTCCCACACTGAATTATAAATCAGCAGGAAGAATGGTAGCCCTCTGTGCAAAGATAAGAGAGCAGCAGTGTATGTCATATAATTAATTGTCAGATTGCTTCTGTGCTGCTTTATTGATAGTTTGTTATTAGAATGATGGCTAGAGCATTGTTACAAGTAGATGTAAACACAAACGAACAACACCACGGGGCAGATTTACTAAGCTCGAGTGATGGTTTGAATTTCAAAAAGTTCGAATTTCAAAGTAAACTTTTGGGTACTTTGACCATCGAATAGGCTATATTCGACCATTCGATTCGAACGATTCGAAGTAAAAATCGTTCGAATATTCGATAATCGAAGTACTGTCTCTTTAAAAAAAACGTTGTCTTCATACTTTGCCAAATTAAAGCTGCCGAAGTGCAATGTTAGCCTATGGGGACCTTCCACAGCACTTTGCTAAGTTTTTTTTTGATCGAATAAAAATCCTTAGATCGATCGATAAAAATCGCTGAAATCGTTCAATTCGAACGATTTCTATTTCGATCGTTCGATCGAATATGGTAAAAATCCCTAGACTTCGATATTCGAAGTCGAGGGATTTCAATTCGAGGGTCGAAATTCGACCATTAGTAAATCTGCCCCCACGTGTCCAAACTTCCTTTCACTGGGTGCAGGAGCTCCTTATGGCCACAAGTTCAAGTACTCAGTATATCAAGTAGTAGCTGTAAAGTAAAGGCAACAAGACAACACTGTATAAAAAGGTGAAAAAGAAATTGTATTTCTGCCATGTACCTTAAAGGGGAACGATTGTGACAATGAAAATGTTATATAACTTCAGCATTCTGAAATAAGAAGTTTTCTACATACAATCAATTAAAGATTCTGTACTGTTCTGTTTCTCTTCATTCTCTCTTCATGCAGCAGTTGGGCGCAGGGGGAGACAGGGGGGACAAGCGTACCGGGCCCGGGCATGAAGGGGGGCCCGGAAGTGCTGCATTTTTTGAAGATCCGGGCCCCCCTTACGAGTGCCCAAGCCGTACGTCCTCCCTCTGCGTTGCCGAATGCGGAAGTGCCGAAAAGCCGAAGCCGATGCGCCGAAAAGACCCGAAGTCACGGAAAAAGCCGAAGTCACGAAGCACTGAAAAGACCCGAAGTCACGAAGCGCCGAAAAGACCCGAAGTCACGAAAACAGCCGAAGCCGAAGTCCTGAAGCGGCGCAAAGACCCGAAGTCATGAAAGGAGGCGAAGTTCAGTAGAGTTCAATTCTACTGAACACCAGTTTGTGTATTTTTTTTTTTTTAATCCCCTGGTCACCAATGTATTATTTTAATATTCTATAGGCCCCTGCCACCAATCTTTTTGTAAAACATTTTTTTTGGGGCCCCAATTTTTTTTTAACTTGTAAGGGGCCCCTTGCCACCAATGTTTTTTGTTTTTTTTAAAAAAAAAATTAAAATTTTTTTTTAAAAAAACATATTTTTTTTTAAATTTTTTTTTTGGGGCCCCAATTTGTTTTTAACTTATAAGGGGGCCCCTGCCACCATTGTTTTTTTAAAATAAAATTATTTTTTTTTACATTTTTTTTTTTGGGGCCCCAATTTTTTATAAGGGGGCCCTGACCATCAATAGCTTTTTATAACTTGTGTGTGTGGGGGGTTACTTTTTAGCGCTGATGTCTGTGTGGTCTTTTAACTGCGATGTGGAGTGGGCAGCATATGGGGTGGAGCTTGGTTGTCAGTGTGGGCGGGGCCCAGGGGCCCCCAAAAATTTTGTTGTACGGGGCCCCGTGATTTCTAATGGCGGCCCTGGTTGGGTGTCAGATATTCATTGACAGTTAGATCCAATATATCTTATAGGGGGGCTCCTTTTGCCTAGAAGATGTATTATAGCTCACTCTATTAAAATCCCCAGACATCATGTCTCTCTACATTTGTGCAAAAGGCAGTTATTTTGTTAGATTTTGCTTGTACTGGAATATGAATGAGCTCAAATCCATCTGCTAGGCAAGGATATATTGAATATATCCTGTATATTGGATATATTGGATCTAACTGTCAATGAATATCTGACACCCAACTCCTGCATGAAGAGAGAATGAAGACAAACAGATGCTGAGAGAGGAATAGAGAACATAAACTTGATTATTTCAGAAACAATACATCATTTTTAATTGATTATATTTAGAAAGTTTCTTATTTCAGTATGACAAAGCTTATGTTAAATTTTCATTTTCGTGATAGTTCCCCTTTAAGAAACATGAAACACGGCAAACACCATTTATTTCATCAATCAACTTTGCAGATCATGATGACTTTCTGAGCAATGGACTTTTCCCAGCCAGTGACTGATACAGTAACACTACACTAAAGGCCACAGTTAAGATGGCTACAATATACAATTAAAATACAAATAAAAGGAAAACCACTACTGTTCCTGCATGTTATATAATGTATAATCCTGCAATTATATAATAAAAAAAAAAACCAGTAAAATCCCCATTTTACATTTTCCAGGGGACCAGAAAAAATGGTTTAAAATTCAGGAAAATGTAAAATCAGGGAAAGGCTATATGCAATATATATATTGATGGGACCACAAAAAAACAGTGTAAACTCAAACTCGGGGTATGTAAAATTGAGGTTTCACTGTATTTGTGTTTCCTAGTTTGGAAATCCAGGCAGTCTGTCCAGGTTAAAACCAAACAGGTTGTAAGGTGGCTTAAGATTGTGTAATGTGGAAAGTGTGGTATATGAGGATGTAAATGTGAAATGTCTGTTATGTATTGATGTGGGGTTTTGAATGTTGAAACTTGTAATTTTTGGGAAAATTGTACTTTAGGAGTTTGGCCACTAGAGGGCAGTATGGTTATGGTAAATGTTTAATATGGTGTGATTTATACCCAGGCCACCAGAGAAAGCGAGGGGGGGGAAACTATAAAAAGGGCAACAGGAGGGGGAGTTTTTAGGCTGTGTGGTTAGTGCAGAACACCTGCTGGAGGAGGAGAGCCCAGCCCTGGAGTTCAGGTAATAGGCTAAAGAAACAGATTAATGTGAAAGTGTGCACTAGGTGTACAAGATAGGTAGGGGAAAATGTATTAAGAGCAGTTAAAGGGATAATGTCATGGGAACATTTTTTTTTTCAAAATGAATCAGTTAATGGTGCTGCTCCAGCAGAATTCTGCACTGAAATCCATTTTTCAAAAGAGCAAACACATTTTTTTATATTCAATTTTGAAATCTGACATGGGGCTAGACATATTGTCAATTTCCCAGCTGCCCCAAGTCATGTGACTTGTGCTCTGATAAACTTCAATCACTCTTTACTGCTGTACTGCAAGTTGGAGTGATATCACCCCCTCCCTTTTTCCCCCCATCAGCCAAACAAAAGAACAATGGGAAGGTAACCAGATGACAGCTCCCTAACACAAGATAACAGCTGCCTGGTAGATCTAAGAACAACACTCAATAGTAAAAACCCATGTCCCACTGAGACACATTCAGTTACATTGAGAAGGAAAAACAGCAGCCTGCCAGAAAGCATTTCTCTCCTAAAGTGCAGGCACAAGTCACATGACCAGGGGCAGCTGGGAAATTGACAATATGTCTAGCCCCATGTCAGATTTCAAAATTGAATATAAAAAGATCTGTTTGCTCTTTTGAGAAATGGATTTCAGTGCAGAATTCTGCTGGAGCAGCACTATTAACTGATGTGTTTTGAAAAAAAACATGTTTTCCGATGACAGGATCCCTTTAAGGGCTCCGACAAGGAGCTTAGTGGAAGTAGATTCTCTACCAGTCAGGGGTCAAAGTGACAGTGAGGAAACAAATAACCCTCACTATTTTATTTTAGTTTTTCTAGATCTACCACAGCTTCCCAGGATTTGAATACTTCTTCCTAGACACATTTGCACTGAACAAAATAGTATTTCCCAATGATGAAAAGTAGGTATTCCCTGTGTGAAGAAGAGTAAAGAAGAATAATGAAAATAACAAGGGAGCTGATACTAATTTTTGCACAGCCATCGGCTATTGTTTTTTTTAATTCATTCGTAATAATTCTCCAGCTCAATAACACAGAGGTTAAAATAAAATAGAATAGAGTCATGTGGCATACTCGCAGTTTATCTGACCACTGGCTCCATCTTGATAAAGGAATCTCTGCTTCCTTTTCCTGTCTGATCGCTATTGCACATGTGAGAAAAGTCCCTCTCCCTGTTGAGAGGAAGCAGTCCCTGATGTTTTCCTGCTCAGTTCTATCGCTCCTGTAATGTTATGTGTTCTGGCTCAAACAGTTTACATTAAGTTACATACCTCAGTTTTTGCGGGACAGTCCCGATTTTGATAGCTTAGCCCGCAGTCTCGGATTGTCACTGAAATCTCTCGACTTTTGCTTTGAGCTCCTTCACTGAACAGTCACAAAAAGATACAAAGTTTACAAAGTTTCTAAAACTTAATTGGCTTTGGCAGAGAGCTCAGAATACGTGGCAGGTGCACTTATATACTTTTGTAACAATTTAAGATAAGCAAAGAAACTCTTGAAGCTACTGGAGGGGATTAGTCGCCCGGCGACAAATCACTTCTTCTTCGGGCAACTAATCTCCCCGAACTGCCTCCCCGCTGGCTAGAATCGAAATCACCGGCAGGATGGCACTTGGAGCGATTTGTTTTCCGAAGTCGCCCAAAGTGGCCTCATGAGGAAACTTCGGGCGACTTCGGAAAACGAAGCGATCCGAGTGCCATTCTGCCGGTGATTTAGATTCTAGCTGGCGGAAAGGCTTAGTCCGAAGAAGAGGTGCTTTGTCACCGGGCGACTAAATCTCCCCGAATCTTAACGTGTGCCCTTACCCTTAAAGATAAGTAGGAAACTGGGGAAACTGTGACTTGCAGCTTAAAGTAGGGATGCACCAAATCCACTTTTTTAGATTCGGCCGAATCCTTTGTGAAAGATTCGGCTGAATACCGAACCAAATCCGAACCCTAATTTGCATATGCAAATCAGTGAGGGGGAGGGAATAAATTTACTTCCTTGTTTTGTGATGAAAAGTCACATGATTTTAAGGATTTGGATTCAGTTCGGCCAGGCACAAGGATTCGGCCAAATCGAAATCCTGCTGAAAATGGCTGAATCCTGGTTGAATACCAAACTGAATCCTGGATTCGATGCATCCCTAGCTTAAAGAGCAATTCACCTTCATTAGCAAAACTGTAATAACTGAAAATAAAACACAGAAATGTGTTCAAACTTTCATAATCTGCCAAATTTTGTAAAATGAACATGGTAATTAGGAGGTGTGGCCACAAAACGGGCACGGTCAAAAATTTTCATTGCGCTCCGCATGACAAATCTTTTCGTCCCTCTTTCTATTTCCAGAATGTTGGGAGGTATGAAGTTATATGGTAGGGTGTTTGTCTCCTATAGGCCTCATAGACGTGCATCTCTTGTTACAATAGTCCATTCTGTTTGTTCCATCGAAAGCCAATAATGTATTTTTCCATTGCAGTGTGAAGTTATTGAATGCACCAATTTTAATTCTACATGCAGAAGACGATTCTGTTGTGCCATCTTTCATGACCAAACAGGGATAGTGTCCTTTGGTATAAGTTTAAGCAAGCCCCCTTTATGTAAAAAACATATTATCACCAATTTCCAATAAACAAATGAAGTTTGTTCATGTTCATTTTATGTTTTTTTTTTATACATTACTATTTTTATAGAGAGACCAAAGCCACAGGTTGGTATGTTTTTAAATAGTATTTATGTTGAGAACTAGGGTGTGCCTTCCTGTATACAGCAGTACTATTTCCACTCAAGCACCCCAGTTTGTCTTCCATTGGAGGATAGGGTGTCATATATGTATGTACACTACTACCCTGCAGCAGTGCCAGGAAAATAGGTAAGGGTGCCCCAAGGTAAGCCAACTCCCCTTCAACACTAAGGGGCCCATTTACTTAGCTCGAGTGAAGGAATAGAGGAAAAAAATTTGAATTTCGAAGTTTTTTTTGGCTACTTCGACCATTGAATTGGCTATTTCGCCCTTCGACTACGACTTCGAATCAAACGATTCAAAATAAAAATCGTTTGACTATTCGACCATTCGATAGTCGAAGTACTGTCTCTTTAAAAAAAACTTTGATCAACTACTTCGCCACCTAAAACCTACCGAGCACCAATGTTAGCCTATGGGGAAGGTCCCCATAGGCTTTCCTAGCCTTTTTTGATCGAAGGAAAATCGTTCGATCTTTGGATTAAAATCCTTCGAATCGTTCGATTTGAAGTATTTAATCGTTGATCGAACAAATTTTCCTTCGATCGTTCGATCGAAGGAAATGCGGTAAATCCTTCGATATTCGAAGTCGAAGGATTTTACTTCGACGGTCGAATATCGAGGGTTAATTAACCCTCGATATTCGACCAATAGTAAATGTGCCCCTAAATGGAGGAGGTCTTCACTTGAGGAAAATGGACAGTTGCTGGAGGGGAAAAGACAGGGCTTATACTGAATATACTTTTAGCTTTATCATTAAAAAGAACAAAATTGTATTAGTGACATAAACAATACATGTGCAAAGACTTCATTTAGGAAATCCCTGCAGAAGGAAAGAACAGTTACAATAATTATTGGGTACGATTTGGCCAAGTGTTTACATCTTGCATATAATCTCATGGTAACACTCACTGGGGGTCATTTATCAACACTGGGCACATTTGCCCATGGGCAGTAACCCATGGCAACCAATCAGATTGCTGCATTCATTGTTCTACTTGCAGCTGGCTTTTAAAAGCTAATAGCTGATTGGTTGCTATAGGTAACTGCCCATGGGCAAATTTGCCCAGTGTTGATAAATGAGCCCCACTGTATTAAAATTACAATGGTATATAGTAATTACCATTGTAATTTTAATACAGTGAGTGTTACCATGAAATAATATGTAAGACGTAAACACTTGGCCGAATCGTACCCAATAATTATTGTAACTGTTCTTTCCTTCTGCAGGGATTTCCCAAATGACATATAAATGCACAGCTGGACTGAAGTCTTTGCACATGTATTTTTTATGTCACTAATAAAATCTTGTTCTTTTTATTGTCTTCTATATTATTAAATGGTCACAGACATACTGTATAACACCAACATGTTAGGAAACAGACACTCAGCATGGCAAACTAGAAGACCCTGGCTAAAAGTTAATTGTAAAGAACACAATCAGGGATCCCTAAACTCCATTATATAAATAATACATGTGAGCAAACTAGAGTGCCATTTTCCTCACATATATTTTGTTGAGATCTGCTGCAGGGGAGATGCTGTTAGATCTGTTAAATAAAAGTATAAACTGCAAAACGTTTTGTGGGAAATTAATATTTAAAATGATTTATTGTAACAGCCGAGTGTAACACGTGTAGAAAATTTGAGGGCAGGTAATGGTACATGGTCCATTCCCGCATGGGCAAAAAAGTGCCCAAAAGTAGCAAAAAATTCCTTTATATTGAAGGCATTATAATCTAAAAATGCTCCCTTGCATCAAATGTATTACTACCCTCTGCACCTGGCACCGGATAATCTTTAATCCTTATCAAACAAGTTGGGTGTAGGTAGGCAACACTGCCAGCAGTACTGTATTCATGGGGGGGGGGTTAGGGGTGCAGAATACAAACAAGTGGGGGTGGTACTGCTGATCATGCAGAACATCGCCAGAGGGGACCTCGTGTTTTACCTCTGAATAAAAGCTCATCTAAAAAATTAGGTGGTTGGATTCCAGTGAAGCTTCTTGTGAAACAGCAACAGTATGGCAGAACCTCATAACCAGCAACCACATAGGAATTCCTCTTAAGCAATGGAATAAGCTTGGGTAATGTGTTCTGAGAGGCTCAGGACTGAGAAGAAATAGAGACTTGTTTATTTGCTTATACAAATGTGGAACTGGCTATTACATCCAGAAATGTCCTAATTGCTGAGGATGTTACATTCTGTGCTTCTACTTCCCGATATGTTCTGTAAATTATTAAGTGGATATTGGTATCTCAGTTTGCATAGGTTACCTCAGTGCATAGGGAAAAAGCTTGTCTGTTATCAGGCTCAAAGGAGTCTGGTCAGTGTCGGACTGGGACACAAGGGGCCCACCCAAAAACCTTACACCAGGGACCCACTCTCAGTACTATTATTATTCTTCTCCTCACTCAACCTCTAGGCTCCTAGTCTCTATTCTTTACATACTGTAATAAATTATTCCATTTATTTAGCCTCTTTGTTCTCAAAGAAATAGGAAATGACCATGAAATAGGCCAAATCTTTAGCAGCACAAGGCCCCCCCTGACACCTGGGCCCACTGGGAGTTTTCCTGGTATCCTGGTGGGCCAGTCGGACACTGAGTCTGGTGAATTTACTGTTTAGGTAGTTATGAATTATTGAAAGTCAAAAGTTATAACCGCTCCAGACTCACCCTCCGGGACAGTATACTCCTTTGTTGAGCTCCGCTGATTTCCGGGTACTCAGCCTCCAGTGTTCTGACTGTATACTACGGCTGCTCAATCCAAAAATCAGGCGGCACTCTGGATAAAATGAGAAATCCTTTATTGCAACTGGTGGGGATCTAATAGCCTATGATTAAGGCAGGGAATCTTTCCCGAACCGCATCAGCCCATGTTAGATCCACACCAGTTGCAATAAAGGATTTCTCATTTTATCTGGAGTGCCGCCTGATTTTTGGATTAAGGGGATGTTTCCCGAAACGTGTTAGGCCATGTCAGATCCCCACCAGTTGCAATAAAGGATTTGTCATTTTATCCGGCGTCCCGTCTGATTTTTGGATTGAGCAGCCTTAGTTATGAATTATTACTTTCCTTTAAAGGAGAACTAAAGCTTCACGAATGAAGTAGGGCAGGTATCTTATACATTATGTTTTGGGCTTCTGTACCAGCCTAAAGGTGGCCATAGATGCAAAGATCCGCTCGTTTGGCGATGTTGCCAAACGAGCGGATCTTTCCCCGATATGCCATTAACAGGCATGGCTATATCGGGGGTAATCTGATTGTTCGTCCGTATGGCCGAACGATCAGATTACGATGTGCCATGAGCTCCGGCGGGATCGGTCGGGTCAAAATCAAACCTGACCGATCGACCAAACGACCGCTCTCCGCCGGGCGAAAGATGACGGCACACGCCACACACGATCCGAAAATCGTACGAATCCTCGATTCGTACGATCGGATCTGTGTGTCTATGGCCTCCTTAAGACATCCACAGCCCTTTTGTAAAGATTAGTGTCTCTAAATGCAGGGGAGTGCAGGTTAAAGCACTCGTCCTTATAATCCCTTATGTAAGAGGCATTTTTAGAGCTCTTACAAACTGCGTTTTTTGCTGCGCTCCCCTGCATTAGGCTTTCTTCTGTTCAGCCGCAGGGGAGCACAGGAGTAAACACACTCAATTATTGTCAAGGGGGCTGTACTCACACAGACGCATGTAAGTGCCAAACGAGGTGGGACACAGCATGTTGCATTTCACCTACATTTGGCGCTTACATGCGTCTGTGTGAGTACAGCCCCCTTGACAATAATTGAGTGTGTTTATTCCTGCGCTCCCCTGCGGCCGAACGCAAGAAAGCGGAATGCAGGGGAGCGCAGCAAAAAATGCCCATTTGTAAGAGCCCTAAAAATATTTTTTTAAATATACATTCATTTACAAAAAATGTCATTCGTTTTTAACGTTCTTTTTAAATGTATTTGCAGGTCGAAGCAGTTTTTGTTTATTGAATTTCGAATTCGATTTTCGAGATTGAAAGGGGTTGTTCTCCTTTAAATTAACTTTTAGTATGATGCAGAGAGGGATATTCTGAGACAATTTGCAATTGGTTTTCTTTTTTAATTATTTGTGGTTTTTTACTTATTTGGCTTTTTATTCAGCAGCTTTCTACTTTGCAGTTTCAGAAATCTGGTTGCTTGGTTCCACCTTCCCCCTAGCAACCATGCACTGATTTGAATAAAAGACTGGAATATGAATAGGAGAGGCCTGAATAGAAAGATGAGTAATGAAAAGTAGCAATAACAATACATTTGTAGCCTTACAGAGTGGTTGTTTTATAGAAGGGGTCAGCGACACCCATTTGAAAGCTGCAAAGAGTCAGAAGAAAAAGGCAAATAACTATAAAACTACATAAATAATGAAGACCAATTGAAGTTGCTTAGAATTGGCCATTCTATATCATACTAAAAGTTACATTAAAAGTGAACCACCCCTTTAACATACTCTGGCTAGGGTTGCCACCTTTAAAAAAAAAATACCGGCCAGGGGTGGGGGCTGAAAATAAAGGGGCGGGACATGACGCAAAAAGGGTCGGAGCAAATGAAGCGCCCCGCAAAGGGGGCGGAGCCACACGGTGTAGCACCACAAAAGGGGCGGGCCATCACCCGAAGCCGACGAAAATGTAAGTTTTCATCGGCGGGCAAGGGATTTTGTAAATGGTATTACAAATTACCGGCAGCTACATTGCCGGTAAATTTGTAATACCGGCCCCGGCCCTGGCAGGTGTTTTACCAGCTAGGTCGGCAAAATACCGGACGGGTGTCAACCCTAACTCTGGCCCTTTATGAACTGGAATTTGACTATTCGCCACAAAAAAAATGCCGAATTGCTGTTTCAGTCAATCAGAAATAAGACCCCATACAACAAACATTTCTTGGGCCCCGCCCACCACCACAGGCCCCACCCTAGACCCCAAACACATCACAATAAAAAAGCCACACAAACATGGGTGCTAAAAGCCCATTGGTGGCCAGGGTCCCCCCTACAAGTTAAAAAAAAATTGATAGCCAAGTCCCTCCCTCCCCACAAGGTAAATAAAACATTGGCTGCCCCTCCCCCCACCTTGCAAGTTAAAAAGAATTGGTGGTCAGATGCCCCATAGAATATAAAACAAAATGGTGGCCAGGTCCCCCCTTACAAGTTAAAAATACAACGAACCATGGCTGCCTCTGCATGCACGGAACTCCAGCAATTGCCATACTTCGGTGTGTGAAGCAACTGTCAGTTTGGGGTACCTACACCACACCCCTCTAGTCTGATTGGTTTCTCCCGCGCACAGTCCAATAAGCAGCCCGGGGAGGAGATAAGAAGGGAAGCGGCAGTGTCTCACCGCTATTCGCCTGTCATTGGTCTCGCAGTAAACATGGCCAAGCCTCTGACCGACCAGGAGAAGAGAAAGCAGATCAGTATCAGGGGGATAGTCGGGGTGGAGAATGTGGCGGAGCTGAAGAAAGGATTCAATCGGCACCTGCACTTCACCTTAGTCAAAGACCGGAATGTGGCCACTATCAGAGACTACTACTTCGCCCTGGCTCACACTGTGCGGGATCACCTGGTGGGGAGGTGGATCAGGACGCAGCAGTATTACTATGAGAAGGATCCCAAGGTACCCGCCCATTTAACCCCCTCGGGTGCGCACGGTTCCCGCAGGTTTCATATTAAACTCCCTACTACTGAGTGGCCAGATTGTGTGAGGAACTGCTCTGTTTTCTGCAAAAGTCACGCCTAAGAAGCGCTACAGGGACGCACGTTAGTTATAGAATAAACTTTATGAGATTGGTGGGGCTGAGAAATACTTTACAAAGTTTTGTTGCTGGGCAGTGATGTAACTACATGTTACTGGGCCCCACAGCAAATTCATTTTAGGGCCCCCAACATATCCAGAGTTTGTCCTGTTTTACCAATATCTGTTGTAAAAGGGCACCTTTTGGGTTAAACGTTCTCCCCAACCAAAGGTGCTTTTCTAATGGCTCTTACTGACGAGCGGTTGTAGCTGCGCTCCCCTGCGTTCCGTTTTTTCTGCGTTCAGCCGCAGGGGAGCGCAGGAATAGACACATTACGTTTTTTCCAATGGGGCTATACTCACACAGGCACGTGTAGGTGCTGAACGCAGGAAAAATGCAGCATGTTGCGTCTCAACCTGCGTTCGGCGCCTACACGCGCAGCTTCAACCGCTCATCAATAAGAGCCCTAATACAACCCGCATTGTGGATAACAGTAGTATTTTTAGGAAAAAAATGCCCTCTGCCAGCGCTAGGCTATTTGCACCGGGAGGGAGCTCCTGGCGGGTAGCCTAGCACTAGCGCGGGGCATTTAAAAAAAAAAAAAAGTTATCCCAAACTGGAATGCAGGCTCTATGACATGCCTCCCAAATACAAAGAGGGACAAAAAAGTTACCTTGCATAGTGAATTTTTTGACCACACCCCTTATTTACCAAAATTTGGCAGGTTATGAAAGTTTAAACATCTCTTTTTTTCCAGTTATTACAGTTTTGCTAATGAAGGTGAATTGCTCTTTAAGCTGTGAGTCTAACTGTTATCTTATATTGTTACGATTACTTATTTGCTTATCTCAAAATTGTTACAAAAGAATCTGCTGCTGAGGCTGTTCTGGGCTCCCTGCCAAGAGCCAATTAAGTTAGAAACTTTGTCTTTTTCTGGCTGTTCAGTGCAGAGAAAAACGGGACTTTCCAGTACAAGTTAGGGACTGCAGGTTGAGCTGTCAAAAGAGGGACTGTCTCTCTAAAAAGGGGATAGTTGGGAAGTATGCAAGAAAGCACCTTTGGTTGGTTATAACATTTTTACCCAACAGGTGCCCTTTAATTAGGGCCTCATGGGCCCCCAGCTGTAGGGTCTGCTTCCTCTGTAGTTACGCTCCTGTTGCTGGGATTGAATCGGCACCACCTGGGTGAAATCTTCTAGCAAGGGAGTTGAATCCAGAGATTAATTGTAACCCCATTGTGTTATCCAGAGATTAATTGTAACCCCATTGTTTTAGCTAGAGCAGGCAGCCAGGTCTGGACTGAGAATTAATAGGCCCTGGCATTTCAGGTACACAGAGGCCCAAACGGCCCCCACCAGCCCACTAAATAATGACTTTCTATGGCATCTTCCAGCAGCCCCTCTGGCATTTGTCAGAACCCACCGATTGCCAGTCCGGGCCTGGAGGCAGCAGTCTGACCATTTCATTATCTGTTACATGCTCAGCCCTGCAGCACAGCCCTATAATCGAGCCCTTGTTTGAGCCTCCGCACGGTTGGAAAGTGTGACACAAGGACAATACTGTTGCCAAATCCTCATTAGTTTTCCCACCGCAGAGAAAAAGGCCTGACATACTCTGAACTAATAGGAAGTGATGAAGAAAGGAACTCTTTGTAATATCCTATATAAGTGCAATCATAGTTTTAAAGTGGTGGTTCACCGTTAAGTTTGAGTATGTTAAAGAATGGCTAATTCTAAGCAATTTAATATTTGGACTTTATTTTTTTCTTAGTTTTTCAATTATTTGCCTTTTTCTTCTAACTCTTGTTCAGATTCCAAATGGGGGTCACTGACCCAATATAAAAACAAGTGCTCTGTAAGGCTACACATTTATTGTTATTGCTACTTTGTTACCCATCTTTCTATCCAGGCCTCTCTTGTTCATATTCCCAGAGTTGGACTGGGGGTCCTCAGGGCACCTACATTTTCTTCTTGCGGCAGCAGAGGGGGCTAGTTAAGGAGGTCATAAACAGAGGCAGGGTTACGACTTGCAGGGAGCGGGTCTGGGACAGCTGGGCCCACCCAGTGCCAGGCCAAGTCGGCCAGGCGCCCTAGGCAACCCGGCTGACTGTCGCCCCCACCGATGCAATGTGCAAGTGGTGATGAAGCGCGAAGACGCGGGAGTCCAAATGCGCAGAAGAACGCACACCTGCATGAACTGCCACAGCTTCTGGACACAAGGTCTGAGCTAGGGGAAGGCATCAGAAGAGGTATGTGCCTGGCACCCCTCTACCTTTGCGCCCTAGGCATGTGCCTCTTCTGCCTATCCCTAGTTCCGGCCCTGGGCCCACCAGGTTTTTTCCCGGTGTCCTGCCGGCCCAGTCCAATACTGCATAATTCCAGTCTCTTATTCAAATCAAAGCATGGTTGCTATGGTATTTTGGACTCTAGCAACCAGATTCCTGAAATTGCAAACTGGCGAGCTGCTGAATGAAACGTTAAATAACTCAACCACCAAAAATAAAAATTAAAAGCTAATTGCAAAGTATGTCAGAAAATCGCTCTCTACATCAAAGTAAAGGTGAACAACCCCAAAATGTCCCAGTATCTTCAACTTATTTGTCACCATTTTCTGCTTCTTCTCACATGGCAGGTGCCCATGCACAGTAGAGGGAAAAAAAGCTGAACTTGGAAGGAAAAAGCTGACTTTTTCACTCTGCTGCGCATGTGCACTGGCCTGGGATCAAAGGAAAAAATTCAAGGGGTGGTTCACATTTTGTTAAAGGAACAGTAACACCAAACAATGAAAATGTCCTAAAGTAATGAAAATATAATAATGATTTGGTTAAACTTGTGTGCTTGCTTCAGAATTGCAACTATAGTTTATATAAACAAGCTGTGTAGCCATGTGGGCAGCCATTTAAAGCTGAGAAAAGGCACAGGATACACAGCAGATAACATAAGCTTTGCAGCATACAATGGGATTCTTCAGAACATATATTGTCTTCTGTAAATCCTGTGCTTAAATGGCTGCCCCCATTTCTACACAGCAGCTTGTTTATATAAACTATAGTAGTACTTATCTGTTATCTACTGTGTATCCTGTGTATCACTGGCTGTCCCCATGGCTACATAGCAGCTTGTTTATATAAACTATAGTAGTACTTATCTGTTATCTACTGTGTATCCTGTGTATCACTGGCTGTCCCCATTTCTACACAGCAGCTTGTTTATATAAACTATAGTAGTACTTATCTGTTATCTACTGTGTATCCTGTGTATCACTGGCTGTCCCCATGGCTACACAGCAGCTTGTTTATATAAACTATAGTAGTACTTATCTGTTATCTACTGTGTATCCTGTGTATCACTGGCTGTCCCCATGGCTACACAGCAGCTTGTTTATATAAACTATAGTAGAACTTATCTGTTATCTACTGTGTATCCTGTGCTTGAATGGCTGCCCCCATGTCTAAACATCAGCTTGTGTATATAAACTATAGTTTTTCAGACAAACACGCCCGTTTTGCCAGTGCAGGACAACACTACAGTATATTTTCTTTCTTTAAAACACTTTTTTTTTTTATTTGTTACTGCTCCTTTAGCTTGTAATATGTTAGAGTAGCCAATTGTTAGCAACTTTGCAATTGGTCTTCATTTTTGTTATAGCCTATTTTAACTTTCTATCTCGTTTCAGCTTTTAAATAGGGGTCAGTGATCCCAGCAGCCAAAAAAAATTGTGACTAGAATTTTATTTTTATTGTCTTTTTACTACCTATCTTTTTGTTCAGACCATCTCCTTCATATTCCAGTATCTCCTTCAAATTACTGCATAGTTGCTAGTAGGGATGCACTGAATCCAGGATTTGGTTCGGGATTCGGCCAGGATTCGGCCTTTTTCAGCAGGATTTGGATTCGGCCGAATCCTTCTGACGAACAGAAACGGAACCCTAATTTGAATATGCAAATTGGGGGCGGGAGGGAAATCATGTTACTTTTTGTCAGAAAACAAGGAAGTAAATGTTTACCCCTTCCCACCACTAATTTGCATATGCAAATTAGGGTTTGGTATGCGGCCAAATCTTTCACGAAGGATTTGGGTTAAGGCTGAATCCAAAATATTGGATTCGGTGCATCCCTAGTTGCTAGGGTAATTGGACCAAAGCAACCAGATGGCAGCTAAAGTTTCAAACTGGAGAGCTGCTGAAAAAAAAAAAAGTTAAGAAGCCGTAAAAAATGAAGGCCAAATGAAAATTGTCTCAGAATAGCCTATTTTCTACATCATGCCAAGTTATATTAACTCAGAAGGTGGTGCTCCTACTAAAGTATTCTGGCCTGGTGCAGTTTTTAGCAAACAGGCACTTGCCAAGGGTCTCGGGTAAGCAATTTTTCCGATCTATAATATAATTGGCGTTAAACAGAAAAAAAAACATATTTAGCTTCCTGTTTGCTAAACAGGAAGTGTGGAGTACAGTAAAAATCGATTTCCTCTAGGGCAACAATTTCTCAGTAAACCTGCATAATTACACATTATCTTGTGATCTTCAGTTAAATAAAACTTTATTATTAAATAACACTTTTTCACACTGGTTCAGTTTAGTTCTAGAGTGCCTTCACTTAAACCTAATGTTCCAGAGTATTCAGTATAAAGTTCTGCTTTTATATTCAAGTACATAAAATATTTGTTCAGGGCGGGTGTGTTGAAATTCTTACTGTTTTCATTGCCAGTATCTTCTTAACTTATTAACACCCATGTAAACTCCGCTCCCTCATGCAGTAGTTAATACTCCTGTAGTACCCGAGGGCAGAATTATGATGGTCTTGTGCCAGCAGTTTCACTTTTAACTGAAAAATGCAATGGTGAAAAACAAGGTAACGATTTTGAAATCCTGGCTTTGGCCTTCACAAGAACATTGCTGATGGTGCAACTCTGTCAGATCATTTCAGTGCAGTGGCCTTTTTAACCAATAGGCTGCAGTTATTTACATAACACTTCGCTCAACCCTGGTCTTGCTGAATGTTTTAGTTAAATATAAACGAGATGTGTTTAGAAGCTATGGAACATTTAGACATTCCCCACAAAGAAAGCAATGCATTTGATACAAGTAGAGATGTTGGAAGGGTTTGCTCAATTATGAAGCAGAATATTATGGAGGCTTACAATGAAACAAAATCTTGCCACACACCACAGCCTATTGCATTGTGTATAGGGGCTGAAAATGGCCTCCACAATCAGAGTATCTGTTTGGGAAGTTAGGAAAGGTGAACTAAACCCTAAAAATGTCATTTTATGTACTGAATGTATTGCACCAGCCTAAAGTTTCAGCATCTCAATAGCCGCAATGATCCAGGACTTTAAACTTGTCACAGGGGGTCACCATCTTGGAAAGTGTCACATGTTCAGTGGGCTCTGAGCAGCTGTTGAGAAGCGAAGCTTAGGGGTTGTCACTAATTATCCAGCAGAAAATGAGGTTGGCCTGTAATTAAAGCTAATGCTACAGGTTTGCTGATTATTAAATTCTGATGCTAATTGCACTGGTTTATGTGCTGCCATGTAGTAATTATCTGTATTAATTACTAATCAGCCTTATATTGTGACATTTCTATTCTATGTGTACTGTATATTGTGAGTGGGTCCCTAAGCTCAGTAAGTGACAGCAGCACAGAGCATGTGCAGTGAATCAGCAGAAAAGAAGATGGGGAGCTACTGGGGCATCTTTGGAGACGCACATCTTTACTGCTAAAGGGCTGTGGTTGCCTTGGGCTGGTACAGAAGCCCAAAACATAATGTACAACATTTCTAGCTACTTCTTTAGTTAAGCTTTAGTTCTCCTTTAAAGTAAAGACTGCAGTGGTCAGTAAATACAGCCATTGTCTGATGGTTCTTCACGACCCATCTCTTTGATGGCCCAATCATGGCCATATAAGTGGTTTGTATTATGTATAGATAATTTTATAATTTGCCCAGACTTTGAGATAGTGTTTTAGGATGCAAATACAGGAACATATATCGGACAGCCCATTGCTCTGCGTATGGACTTCAAAAAGTCTTTGTAATATATTATACTTCAGAGAAGGCTTTGATTGATTGTAGGTGAGGCAATTTAAACTTGCTGTATTTGAATTCCTTCTGATAAGGTGGACCACACCAATGCAAAATGGTTGACTAATTATTTTTGCTGCAATATTGGACTATAGCCCAGTGTGTGTTATGGCACCATTCAAATCAGACTTGACACATTTGTTCAGTGCAGTTTGGACACCCATATTAATACGTATGCTTTGAATGTCAAGCATAGGTCTGGGAATATATATATTGAAAGAAAATAAAAAATAACAAGTACAGGTATAGGACTTGTTATCTGGAACCCATTGTACAGAAAGCTTTTTATAAATGATTTCCTTTTACTCTGTAATAAAACACTGCCTTGTACTCCATCATAACCAAGATATAATTAATCCTTATTGGAGGCAAAACCATCTTACTGGGGTTTTTTTGTTCCCCTTTACCAGAGGACTTACTATCTCTCCTTGGAGTTCTACATCGGCCGAACCTTGCAGAACACCATGATAAATTTGGGTCTTCAGAATGCCTGTGACGAAGCAATTTATCAGGTATTTATTTGAAATTTGTGTGTATTGCACTTTTAACTGTTCCTGTATGGCTTTAATAGGAGTTGCTGTTTTCTTCCGTAATGCAGTTTTCTTTGAGTGCACAGATGTTTGCAGTTATACAGCTATATAAATACATGATGATGATAATAATACAGCACACAGTGCCATAATTGGTATTGCTATTTTAAAAACGTCTCTAAAGCAAGCAGTTTTGCAACTTTATTTAAGAAATCTAAATTAGAGAAGGAGTCCCCAACCTTTTTTTACCCATGAGCCACATTCAAACTTATCCATTCAAACAGCTGCCTTTAATGAAACTCAGGGATTCTGCTCAGCAGGGACAAAGTTGATAAATGTATCCGCTAAATGTATCAATTTAGAAAAGTTCGACTCAGCGACCCCCCCTTCCCAGAGCTGCTTTAGAAGGTGAAAAATTAAACTTTAGACTTCTATATTTGAAAAACGGTCATAAATCGAAAATAGAAAGTCTGGAAAAAGTCTTTATTTCTGGTGAACCAAGTGGAACTGACGGTAAACAACCCCTTTAATGAAAGTCAGAAACCTGGTCATAAATAAAGGTCAGGTCATGCCATTGGCTTAGTTTGCTTAAAGGAACAGTAACATCAAAAAATTAAAGTTTTAAAGTAACACTGTTGTATTTGCTTCAGAAACACTACTATTGTTTATATAAATAAGCTTCTGTGTAGCAATGGGGGCAGCCATTCAAAGGAGAAAAGACTTAGATTTTACCAGTGTAGGGCAACAATACATTTATATTTTCATTACTTAACACTTTCATTTTTTGGTGTTACTGTTCCTTTAAGAGGACATGCAATTAAAAGGCAGTTGTATCAGCACAGGAACATTTTAGTTTTAATCACTTTCTTGTCGAGCTGTTAAGGAAGAAATGCAAACCATGAAATCATTGTGAATATTTATTTGATATTGGCAGATTTCCATTAAAAATATTTTGCCTTTTCCCCTGGGATAAAAAGCTGCATTTATTTAGGAGAGTTTCAATGTGTCTGATATAAACGATCCTGGTATGGGGAACACTGTTTACATTTACTGGATTTTAAATAAATAAATAAAAGCTTCAGAAATCCTCGCATTCTGGGATTTTTAAAGTCAAAGTACCATTTTACTATAATCTTTCTCTTTATATAAAAGGTTTGTCCTGCCATTTTAAGCACAGGTTGGATTCTTTGGCATTAGGAAGATTAATTATATTGCCTTTAAAGGAGAAGGAAAGCTAAGGAGGCATTTTATTGCCAATAGATTAGCTGCAATAGTGCAAGCTAGAATGCTATATTTATTCTGTAGAATGTTTTACCATACCTGAGTAAAAAGCTCTAGAAGCTCTATTTGTTTAGGATAGCAGCTGCAGTATTAGCTTGGTGTAACATCACTTCCTGCCTGAGTCTCTAACCCCTGCTCACTTATAGCTTGGCTTGGACATAGAAGAACTGGAGGAGATGGAGGAAGATGCTGGTCTTGGCAATGGAGGTCTGGGGAGGCTTGCAGGTTTGTAACAGTCTAATACATGTAGAACGGCTCAGCTGAAAACTGTTCATCATGATATCAGTAGGGTCAATTCCCAAAAAAGTAGTCATTTACTTGGTTATTTTTAGCTTTGTTAGATATAGTTATCTCTGAAACTTGTGTGAACGTGCACCTTTAAACAGGGCAGTATGCTCCCTAAATAATGCTTGTACTTGGTCCTTGTCCCTCCCCCCCCCCAAAAAAAATATGGGTGGACACTCAAGTCCATTCCTCAAACCAGCACCCCAGAACAAGAATCTTCAATCAGAAGCATGGTCTGCAGAAGTCTCCCAAATACCTCTTGTTAAGGGGGACAGTATGATAATATAGCTGCCTTATAATAACCAGAGACTGTATCTGTATTCATATTTGTACTATTGTATATCACTCCTTTTATCTATGCTATTTTCTCTCCAAAGCATGCTTTTTGGATTCTATGGCAACCCTTGGGTTAGCTGCTTATGGCTATGGTATTCGTTATGAATATGGAATTTTCAATCAGAAGATCAAAGATGGATGGCAGGTATAGTGAACTGCTGGTGAGGTGACTTTAACCTTAGAACTGGCGATAATTAACAACTTTTCTCATTGGCAGGGCACTTATGTGGCTGTATGACAGTACAGTTTGTACTAGGGATGCACCGAATCCACTATTTTGGATTTGGCCGAACCCCCGAAAGATTCGGCCGAATACCAAACTGAATCCTAATTTGCATATGCAAATTAGGGGTGGGAAGGGGAAAACATTTTTTACTTCCTTGTTTTGTGACAAAAAGTCATGCAATTTCCCTCTCCGCCCCTAATTTGCATATGCAAATTAGGGTTCGGCCGGACAGAAGGATTCAACCGAATCCTGCTGAAAAAGGCAGAATCCTGGCCGAATCCTGAACCGAATCCTGGATTCGGTGCATCCCTAATTTGTACCATGCCAAATGATCCCCAATATATTTGGAACAGAGCTTCTCTCGGCTCACATAATTGTTATGGAATGCCTTTTGTCTTGAGTACATTTTGTATATGAAAATATATTTGGAATGCAGAAATATCTCCAATTTTTTGGATGCAAAATTAATTTTGCTCATAACTTATTGTGCCCATATACTAGGGTTGCACCGAATCCAGGATTCGGTTCGGGATTCAGCCAGGATTCAGCCTTTATCAGCATGATTCGGATTTGGCAGAATCCTTCTGGCCGGCTGAACCGAATCCTATTTTGCATATGCAAATTTGGGGTGGGGGGAGGGAAATCATGTGACTTTTTGTCACAAAACAAGGAAGTAAAAAAAGTTTTCCCTTTTCCATATGCAAATTCGAAGCTCCCTTCAAATATACAAAATGGCACCACATGTTTTTTGTTTTCAAAGTTTTTATAAACAACAATAGATTATGATTTACATATTAAGTATGTCAAGATAAACATAGAAGAATATACATTGCTACCTGACATATCACGGAATTGAACAAATAAGTACATATACTTAGGGGCAGATTTATCAAAGGTCGAGGTGAAGTTTCGAAGTGAAAATTTCGAAGTGAGAATTTCAAGCTATTTTTTTGTGTAATTCGACTAGGGAATAGTCATATTTCGATTCGAATTTGAAAAAACTTCGAAATTCAAATTTTTTTTTTAAGTACTGTCTAAAACTTCGACTTCGACCATTCGCTGCCTAAAAGCTGCCGAAGTGCTGTTTTAGCCTATGGGGGACCTCCTACAACCTGTATGGAGGCAATTGGAGGAGTTTAGGAGATCGAAGGTCGAAGTTAAAAAAGCTTTGAATTGAAGTACAATCGTGCGATTCGAAGTAGGCCGAATTCGGCCCACTTCGACCCCAAAAAAACTTCACCCTCCATTCGATTGGTCTTTTTGAATTCAAAGCTTTTTTTACCTTCGACCTTTGATAAATATGCCCCTTAAAGTCAGATTCCAAAGGAAAATAGATAAAGCATATAAAATAAAAGGGAAAGAAATAATGAAAACCAAGATAAACCAAAACCTCACTCAGTGGTTTTACAGATTAAAATGAAAAAAACTTAACTAATACAGCAGTATCAAATCTATGTAGAACTCAGATTTGTAAAACCCCTAAAATTTCAATTTCATGACTAGGATCAATTTGTTTGAAGAAAAGTGACCAGTTATCTAAAAATCTGCGCTTTAAATGAGGGTTATTTATTTTTGTCCATAACGCTTCCTGCCAACATAATTGGTTTATCTGTGATAAAACATCCTTCATGGTGGGGGAAGCTCCTGAGAGTCAATATAGAAGAAGTTTTCTTCGTAGCAGCAACGAAAGGCACCAAATGTTTGTTCACTTTATAGACTAGAATACATTGGCTCCCCCATTTAGCCTTATGGCCTACTAGAATGTAGATAGATTCCAGCACTTAAAGGGTTTGTTCACTTTTTTAGGTTTGCTTTTAGTATGTTCTAGAATGGCCTATTCTAAATTTAAATTTTTTTAAGTTTTAAAATGATTTACCTTTTGTTTCTTCAAGTTTTACAATGGTGGTCACTGACCTCAGTGTCAGACTGGGACACCAGGGGCCCACCCAAAACCCTTATATCAGGGTCCCACTATCGGTATTATAATTCTTCCTCTCCTCACTCAACCTCTATTCTCCTAGTCTCTTTTGTCTACATACTTAAATCTATTTATTCCATCTATTTAGTCTTTTGTTCTCATAGAAATAGGGAATGACCATGAAATAGGCTAAATGTTTAGCAGCAGGAGGGCCCACTTGACACCTGGGCCCACCGGGAGTTTTCCTGGTATCCCTGTAGGACAGTCCGACACTGACTGACCCTGGTAACCAAAAAAAAATTTGCTCTTTGAGGTGAAAATGTTTTTGTTGGTTTTCATTACTTATGTTTTCAATTAAACCATCTCCTGGTTGCAATGGGTTGAATGTGAGACTGAATAAATTGGACCCTAGCAACCAGATAACTCTCGAAATTTCTAATTGGAGAGCTGCTAAATAAATGAATAAAGAAAAACACAAATATACCGTACTTGCTAAAAATTTGAAGGTGAAGGTGAACTACGCCTTTTATATACTAATACATTTAGAGGATAGATCCCTTTATAAAGTAAACACAAAAGTAAAACCATGGATAACCCGCTGACAAATGTCTTCATAGTTGTAGCCCTGTGCACATCCGAGCAGTTAGAACTCCCAACCTTGTGGGAACTTGCAAGCATACAAACCTTTATAGTAAAATATTGCTGGTACTGGCAGATCAACAGGTAGTGGAAGAAGGTCCCTTACACTGAGTATTCGGGCATGGGCACACGGAGCTGTAGGTTATGTGAACATATGCAGACGGGAGCAACTTAGATGAATGGAGCAGGGACACGGAGCAGATGCAAAAACACGCAGGCTGAGAGCAGCAGAACCTATAGCTCTGTGTGTCCTTTCCCATAGCTTTGTTTCCAGCCACCCGTGTGTTGCCTTTCACCTGTGGAACAGACAAGTTTATCTCCTACTCATGTACCATTAAACAATCTCTAATCTTGTGGTTCTTAATCTGTTTTGTTTGGCAAACATGCCTCCGTAGAGCACCGATATGACTGATAGTTTGATAAAGACGAGAATTCCTTCTTTCTCATTTGCCTTTTTAAAATAGAAAATATTGTTACCATAACACCTACTGAAAAATGCTATAATGTTTTCCATTTTCAGTTTGATAAATTATTTCGAGGAGAGGAAGTGAAGGATGTAATTGAAATGGCAGAACATGACAACAGTAAAACAAGCTTAAACATTTTATAGGACATACAAATATGTCTTTAGCTTCCTATTACTTTTAAAAATTGGTTTGCTCTGTGCAAAGTCATGGCCAACATTGAGAAATTAACTGCAAGCTCTGGGAAAGCCACTTCCTGAATTTATTACCTAACATGTAACTTATAAGTTATAGAGAAAAAGACCAAACATTGGGGCTGCGCATGTAGGCGCATTTTTCCTGCGTTCGGCGCCTACATGCGCCTGTGTGAGTACAGCCCCTTTGAAAAAACTGAATGCGTCTACTCCTGTGCTCCCCTGCGGCTGAACGCATAAAAACGGAACGCAGGGGAGCGCAGCTTCAAACGCTCGTCTGTAAGAGCCCTTAGATTACCCCATTCATTTCCTAAGGCAAAGGGTTACAAGTTAGCTTGTTGCGATTTAGATCCGACTGCAATAACCACTTCCAAATCTCTTGATTAAAACCCAGGGTCGGACGTATGTCGGTCCCAATTCAATTTATAAGTTATAGAGAAAAATAACGGAACGCAGGGGAGCGCAGCTTCAAATGTTCGTCTGTAAGAGCCCTAATAAATCACAATGTTTGTCAGGTGTGGTAACTCATAACATGTTACCAGACTGGGGCAAACCTTGCAACTTTTATCCATAACAAGCCATGGTTTTGGGGGTAGTTAAATACACTACAATACTGCAAAACAGGCACAAATAGAATGTATCAATATTAATAATTAGTATTTTAATTAGGAAAGCACTAAATCCCAAGATTTAGATTGGGCAGGATTCGGCCTTTTTTGCCACTATTTGGATTTGGGCAAATCAAAGTGCCTGGCTGAACTGAATCCTTATAATGTGACTATCACAAGAACGAGGAAACTGCAATTTTTTTTCCCACGTGATTCTTTTTTACCCTTCTGAATCTCACGAGATTCAGGATTTGGCCAAATCTCAAAATAGTGGATTTGGTACATCCCAAATTTGTGTTTTGTCTTCATCTTGGTTATATCATGAAATACAGACAGCAAGTCATGCTCTGTATGTGGCCAGAGCATTTTTGAGAACCTATTTAGCCAGACTGGAACAAGTATTGGTGTTCATGCATTTGGCAAAGTGCACTAAAACCATTAATTACAGAATGCAAACAATTAAATGAAACCAATGTGGTACAACATACCAAACTAGCATAATTGTGTGTGCAAATGTTTTTTCCTAAATTGGACTACTGCCATTGTTGCATTTGTCCAGCACAACTATAGTATGTCCTAAAGGGGTTCTGTAACCATAAACGCATTACTAACTGCACAGTGTAGATCTTCTCTTCTCCTCCTGCAGTAAAGGAGCTTTTTTTTATTTTCCTTTTACATTGCCAATACATGTATTTGAAAACAGGCGGAAGAGGCAGATGACTGGCTGAGACATGGAAATCCCTGGGAGAAAGCACGTCCTGAATTCATGCTTCCTGTTCATTTCTATGGAAGAGTGGAGTCCACAAAAACAGGACCCCGATGGGTGGATACACAGGTGGGTTGCATGTTCATCTGGCTTCATTGTCTGGTAAAATGTTTGTTTTATGTGACCTTCCGTCAAATCAATGTTCCTGAAATCTTCTCCATTTTAAACTTTTTTTCATGTGATTAATCTTGCAGAGGTTGAGTGCATCTTTGTGTGTGTACTCGGGAAAACCACATCAGCCACTAATAGAAACACTTGTGTGCATTCAATGATATCTTGTGCTTGCCCATGCCACATTGCCTCCCTGTAATATCTTTTTTGCATTGTTTTTAGTATGATCAAGCAAAGACTAGTTGTTCCACAAAAGACTCTCTCAAATTCTTGTCGCCTCTTCTGTCATTAAACATATTATAGAAATGTAACAAAAGCATGTCTTACTCCTTAAACAGGTTGTATTGGCGATGCCATATGATACCCCAGTGCCTGGCTACATGAATAATACTGTAAATACCATGAGGCTTTGGTCTGCTCGTGCACCTAACGACTTCAACCTTCGTGACTGTGAGTGTTCAGAAAATGCATAATTTGCCAAAGAAATTCTCGGTGCAGACACATTTTTGGCAGTTTAACAGACACTACTTTTAGGAATGACTGAAAAGCAATTGTATGAATAATGGTATTATTTGAGAGAGTAAATTCCTTTAAATGCCTCAAAATGTATTTGCATTTCTTGATGATATCGCAAGTGTCTGCTGCTAACCATTGCATATGAAAGGAATTAAATCTGCAGGTTACCTTAAAGCAGTGATCCCCAACCAGTAGCTCGTGAGCATCATGTTGCTCTCCAAACCCTTGGATGTTGCTCCCAGTGCCCTCAAAGCAGGAGCTTATTTTTGAATTCTAGGCTTGGAGGCAAGTTATGGTTGTATAAATACCAGGTGCACTGCCAAAAAGAGCCTCAATGTAGGTTGCCAATCCACATAGGGGCTACCAAATGGGCAATCACAGCACTTACTTGGCACCCCAAGAACATTTTCCATGCTAGTGTTGCTCCCCAACTCCTTTTACTTCTGATTGTTGCTCATAGTTTCAAAAGGTTGGGGATCCCTGCCTTAAAGGATATGGAAGACTATACCGGCTCAATAGTGTTTTTCTTGATGGAAGATTAAATATGAAACACCTGTTCTATTGGCACAATCTGATTTTGTACATAAATCTAAGGGGCAGATTTACTAAGGTTTGAGTTCGAAGTACAAAAAGTTTGAATTCCGAAGTAGTTTTTTGGATACTTCAACCATTGAATAGGATACTACGACTTCGAAATTTACTTCGACTTCGATTTGAAGTAAAAATCGTTCGAAGATTCGAACATTCGATAGTCGAAGTACTGTCTCTTTTAAAAAAAAAAACTTCGACTTCAATACTTCGCCAACTTAAACCTGCCAAAGTGCTATGTTAGCCTATGGGGACCTGGCAGAGCGTATTTCTAAGTTTTTGGGTATCGAAGGAAAATCGTACGATAAAATCGTTCGAATTGTACGATCGGAGCACGATTCTACGATGAATAAAATCCTCCGACTTCGAATGTCGGAGGATTCTATTCGATGGTTGAATTTCAAAGTATTTTCCACTTCGAAATTCGACCCTTGATAAATCTGCCCCTAAATGTTTACAGTACAAACCGTGTCGGAATGATGTGCATTTAGTCTTCTTAGCATGGGGTTGGTGCCTTTTTGGATTAAAACAACCTGCCCAGGCATGCTTCGTCTAAAACTAATATTAAACATGTCACTTTTGCTTATATGGCATGATTTGCTTCTAATGCTGCAATCGGTTTCCTTAGGGCTTCTAATAAGCTAAATGTAGTTTTAGCATTTAATGTTTTTGAAAATCCGAATAAAAACACAGTTGCAGTTTCACCATAAAAATATAGGAGGAGAATGTGCCAAATGCAACCCAATAAATAAGGCTTACGGTACTAAGACATAACTAGACCTGAACTTTGTTGACAGAAATGTAAAGAAACTGCAACTTTAGGCATATTGCATATAATGAAGGGTATATAGAATGCAGAATTTCTTATTCCTTTTAGGGCAGTGGTGCAAAGTTTGTCTAGTGCTAGGGTGTTAGTCCCTCAGAAATGCTAACAAGCAACTAAAAACAAACATTCAGCGCTATTCGTTCCTTTTAAACGAGAAGGAAAGCTACGGAGGCATTTTATTGCCAATAGGTTAGCTGCAATAGTGCAAGCTCGAATGCTATTATTATTTATTACTAAAGAGGCATTCATCCCCTTCTTGAAGCTATCTAATGTATCTGCCGTTATTTATATGTGCCTTTGAAAGTCTACATAATTGCTATTGAAATGAATGGGAGATTGAAATGACAAATTTGTGCAGCCACATTGAGCATAGGAATCTGTCGGTGCATGAACTGACTGGTAGTGTTGCAAAACTCCTAGTAAGCTTTTCCCTACACAAGTATTGTTTCAATCCTGGATTCTCCAAATAAACTGCTAAGGGGGGTGGTGGTGATAAGGTGGCACATTGTACCTAGGGTTGCCACCCAGCCGATATTTTACCGGCCTAGCCGGTAAAACACCTGCCAAGGCCGGGGCAGGTATTACAAATTTACTAGCAATGTAGTTGCCGGTATTTGTGATAACCTTAACAAAACCTCTTGACCCACCCCAATCCGCTGAAAACATAATTGTTCTTCTCCTTCCCGCCATTGCTGTGATGTGTTCACACCCCCACCACTGTCTGGTAGAAAGTTTATGAAAAAGTGGGTTTTTTTGCGCTTATTTATTAAATTTTCCCGAAAAAAATTTGTTTTGCAGGAAAATCTGATTTCAGATTTTTTTTTTTTTTCGGATTATTCACCCGAAACTCTTATTCTTATGCTTTTTTTGCCCGGGGTATTGCACGCAACCCAACGCACATGAACAAATCATTGCAAATTCTCCCATTGCCTTTTATGCAACCTAGACAGGTCTGAGATGCCGGATTTTCTAATTCTGACTTTTCCATCCTCTGGGTTTAATAAATTCTGAACAATTCGTGATTTTTTAAAAGTCTGATTTTTATTAAAAAAAAATCAAATTATTCGGGATTTTTGCATTCAGAGTTTAGTAAATTACCCCCTTATTGTACCTCTTATGGCCCTGTGCTTACATTTTATTTTTTCTTTCTAGTTAATGTTGGTGATTATATTCAGGCCGTGCTGGACAGAAATTTGGCTGAAAACATCTCCCGTGTCTTGTATCCAAACGATAATGTAAGTTTGGCTCACGCTGCTAAATTCTTCTGTTTAATCTTTATTATTAAATGACCAGAAATCTGGAATGCCTTGGTTTTGTAACATGACGGCACAATTGAGATTTCAGAATGTGAACGTTCTGGAAAGTGACAATTTCTCATGCGGCATCCACTGTCCGTTCTAATATTTATTTTCTGCAGTTCTTTGAAGGGAAAGAGCTTCGTCTGAAACAAGAATACTTCGTGGTGGCTGCTTCCCTGCAGGATATAATCCGCCGATTCAAGGCTTCAAAATTAGGGTGCCGGGATTCTGTCCGAACTGCATTTGATTCCTTCCCTGAAAAGGTAAGCGCCCCTGTATGACTGGAACATATTATTTCATGCCACCAGGACATGATCCTGAGTTTAGCTGGATAGCTGTTGTTTTATAGTACAGTATTCACTTCTGTGTAGTCTGTATTTCAGTATCTGCTGCATATGTTTTTTAGGCTGTACAGTTGTTTAAAAGCAGTGGAACACCTCCTGCTTTGCCCAGATGACCCAGTCCTTGGCTGCTGCTATTTTAATTTTAAATCTGTTCCATTTCTTTGTCTCCATAGGTAGCCATACAGCTGAATGATACCCACCCGGCCCTAGGAATCCCAGAATTAATGAGGGCATTCTTGGATATAGAAAAACTGCCCTGGGACAAGGTACAAGTTACATTTTATTGATTTTTAATTCCCAGCTGTAAATCTGCTGTAGTGTAGACGTGCTGTAGAATATGTTTGCACTTTATAAATACAGGATAAAAGTCCAGGAAAAAACATTTATACTGGCAAAGAAAAAAACTTATATATATCTTAGTGTGATCTTTTATTTTCTATCTGGATTATGAATTTAGTTTTACTGCTCTCCGGTTTGGAATATGCAGGGTTCTATATACCTATATAAATCTTTTATTCAACACTGGTACAATGTATAAACTTATGTTGAAAATATATTTTGCCTGTTCTTTCAATGAACATAACAAACGTTTGCTATTAGAATGGACTGGTTTTTTTTTTTTTTTTTTTTTTTGGACTGCCACTCCTCTATAAACAGAGTATTTTCTTTAAATAAAAATATTTACCTCTGTGTAAACAAACCCCATGCTTACGTAAGAATTAATGTCATAATAAAGTAAAGCCTTTTTATAAATCCAAGGTCCCCGTTTTTTTTTTTTAACCAGTTAATTACATTCAAATGTTAACTGTTGAAGAGCTACAAAACCATGAAAAAAAAAGTTCATGGGGGTGCCAAATAAGGTCTGTGATTGGCTATTGGTAGCCTTGTGTGGACTGTCAGCATACAGGAGAATCTACTTGACAGTACACCTGATTTTTATGAAACCAAAACTTGCCTCCAAGCCAGGAATTAAATAAACACCTGCTTTGAGGCCACTGAGAGCAACATCCAAGGGGTTGGTGAGCAACATGTTACTCGCGAGCCTCTGGTTGGGGATCACTTATGAATTCACCCCCTCTGACAGTTGTCTGTTTCCTTATGTGAGAAGGAGATAGATGTTTGGACGAGCAACTTAGTATGGAAGTACAAAACATGGAATCAACTGAGGACTTTTTATACACACTTTATAGTACAGGTATGGGATCTATTATCCGGAAACGCGTTATCCAGAAAGTCTCCCATAGACTCCAATATAATAAATGAATCCAAAAAATATTTCCTTTTTCTCTGTAATAATAAAACGGTAGCTTGTACTTGATCCCAACTAAGATATAATTAATCCTTATTGGAAGCAAAACCAGCCTATTGGGTTTATTTAATGTTTACACGATTTTCTAGAAGACTTGAGGTATGAAGAGCAAAATTACTGAAAGATCAGTTATCAGGAAAACTCCAGGTCCCACGTATTCTGGATAACGGGTCCCATACCTGTATAGGTATGCAAAAGGCTAGAGTGTATGGGTGATGTTATTATCAGGGACTGATGTGAGAATTGTATAATCTCTGTTCAGTGCTGCAAAACATGGCAGTGCTATATATAAATAAGAGAATACTAAAATGTATTTCATGTATCATTTGAATAGCAGTCCTAAAATGTAAACCATTTAAATCTGGGAAAGAAATGAATAGCTTCAGCTAATTATCTGGCAATCGCTATATTAACCACGGTTTCTGAGTAGCTCAAGTGCCTAATGTGTCTGGTTTTTTTTTTTGTTTTTTTGCCGAGAGGCTTTCTCCTGTATCCTAGCAGCAATGCACTCACTTTCCCTCTCAGAATATAATTATGTACTGCTGTTTTTCAGGCCTGGGAAATCACAAAGAAAACATTTGCATACACAAACCACACTGTGTTGCCTGAAGCTCTGGAACGCTGGCCCGTGGACCTTTTTGAGAAACTCCTGCCAAGACATCTCCAGATCATCTATGAAATTAACCAAAAGCACTTAGAAGTAAGCACTAAAAGCTTTCTAACTCTGCAGACTTAGGGCAGAGACGCATGCTCCGATTCGGGGAGATTATTCGCCCGGCATCAAATGAGATTATTCGCCCTTCTGGGCGACTAATCTCCCCGAACCGCCTTCCCACCGGCTAGAATGTAAATCGCCGGCGGGATGGCACTCAGAGCGCTTCGTTTTCTGAAGTCGCCTCACAAGGAAACTTCGGGTGATTTCGGTAAACAAACAATTGAGTCACCGGGCGACTAATCTCCCCGAATCTGAGCGTGTGTCTCTGCCCTTATCTGGCCCATTTCCAACAATTCTCTGTTCCAATTCCAATTATTTTGTTTTTGCTACAATGAGAGATGCATTAGAGTAGAATTGCATGATGGTAGGGTGTGGGTTTGTAATGGGCTACTGTTGTTAATTATGTAATCTATACATGTTTTCTCCCACTCCACGACAAACGCAACTCCAGAAAATATCCTCACTCTTCCCTGGAGACCATGGCAGGCTTAGAAGGATGTCCTTGATTGAAGAGGATGGAGTGAAAAGGATCAACATGGCTCATTTGTGCATCGTTGGATCACATGCTGTTAATGGTGTAGCCAAGATTCATTCGGACATCGTGAAAAATGAAGTGTAAGCTTAATGTGTTTTTGATTTGTGGTCAAGAGGTTGCCATCTACTTGTCTTTTATTCAGAAAATGATGCAAAGCCCAGTATTCTGCAAAAAGCCGCTATATTTAAAACAGCCCTATATTAAATGGTATATTTATATATGTCTAAGGGAATATTACAAGACATTTAAATATTAATGTAGTAATTTTCTGCATTTTAACTTGCTGAATTTACTGGCAGCCTCCAGTTTCAGCCTTAAAGGAGAAGGCAAGGTTAAAACAAAGTAAACCTTATCAGAAAGGTCCACCTAAATATACCGGTAAACCCTCAAAGTAATGCTGCTCAGAGTCCTCTGTTCCTTCTATTGTGTACTCATGGGCTTCGGTATCAGACTTCCTGTTTTCAGCTTAAACCTCCTTGCCCTGGGCATGAGCATGCTCAGTTTGCTCCTCTTTCCCCTCCCTTCTCTGCTGTAATCTGAGCTCCGAGCTATAAGTGAGCAGGGAAAGACTCGGGCAGGAAGTGATGTCACACCAAGCTAATATGACAGCTGCTATCCTAAACAGAGAGCTTCTAGAGCTTTTTACTCCAGTATGGTAAAACATTCTACAGAATAAATATAGCATTCTAGCTTGCACTATTGCAGCTAATCTATTGACAATGAAATGCTTTCCTTCTCCTTTAAGCAGCTTCTATTCACCTGCTGCATATCTGCAACCTCTGTTCCTTCTCCTTGACCTCCAGTGGTTTCAGTCACCTTATGGGCATATTAAGAGCAAAATACAAAAAAGTATTGGACTCAAAAGCTATTTTACCTTGTTTCCATGGGATTATCAATTCGAATAAAGCAGAGTTCTCCCTCTGTATGCAGTTCTGGGTGTGCTCAGCAGAGCTAAATGCAGGAACACATGTATTGATGTAGCCTGGATTGCCCCTAGGTTGCACACGCCTACAAGCTGCAAGTGAACTTGTACTTCCTTTGCTTATGGCATTACAGGATCCCCTTTTACCCGTCAGTAAATTTCCAATTTGGCACAAGGTGCAGAGTGTTGCAACATGGGTGATGAGCAGGGTCAGTAGTCTATGTCCCAGATTGCTTCCACCCTTGTGCTGCTGCTTTTTATAAATGAGCCCATTCATCTACATCTCCAAGTCTGCCTCAGCTGCAGTGGTAATGTTTATATACAACTCCATACATAAAGGTAGGGATGCACCAAATCCACTATTTGTGATTCGGCCGAATCCTTGGTGAAAGATTCGGTCGAATAACGAACCAAATCCTAATTTTCATATGCAAATTAGGGACAGGAAAGGAAAAAGTGGAAAAAATTCTTTTGTAGACGAAAAGTCACGGTATTTCCCTACCTGCCCCTGATTTACATATGCAAATGAGGATTCGGTTCGGCCAGGAACAAGGATGCACCGAATCCTGGATTGGGTGCATCCCTTCATAAAGGCAACTTCAAAATCGAACTGTATAATGTCATGTCTCTTGTGATCAGTCGTAAGATACATGGAAGATTTTTTTGTATTAACGCCACCTATAAAACATTGCCATATCCAATTTTAGTCAATAGGCAAGACAGGATTAATTTAACTCCGGTATTGCTTTGCAGTAGAGTGACATAAAAATCACCGCAAAAAAGGTAAAATGCAGGTAAAAACCTTCAAAACCTGTGTTGAAGGGCCCTAAATCTACTTGCTTGAATCATGGAGTACTCTCACTTCAGCGGATTACTAGATATTTATCCTTCTTTCATGCTCTATTGCTCTCAAAAACACACGCGGCCTATTTATCATGCTGTGTAAAAAGTGGAATGAAACATTATACATTGATAATGTTGCCCAGAGCAACCATCCGCAATGAGGTTTCAACAGTTGTAACCAGGGCCGCCATTAGAAATCACAACATTTTCTGGGCCCAGGCCGGCCCACCCCAGATCCCGCCCACTCTACATCACAGTTGAAAAACCACACAGACATCAGCGCTAAAAAGGTAACCCCTAAGGTGAACAGGGCCCTCTTACAAGTTAAAAAAAAAATTGGGCCCCAAAGAATATTTAAAAAAAAAAATAAAACATTGGTGGCAGGGGCCTATAGAGTATTAAAATAATCAATTGGTGGCCAGGGGATTAAAAAAACGAAAAAAACCCCCACACACATTGGTGTTCAGAGGAATTGAACTCGTGGCTTCAGAAGCCTTTGTCCGCTACAATGAAGCTTATCCAATGTAAAATGCAAAAGAGGGATATATAACAGCTGTAATATTTCTGTTACAGGTTTAAAGATTTTAGTGAACTGGAGCCAAAAAAATTCCAGAACAAGACAAACGGAATAACTCCCAGGCGCTGGCTACTATTGTGCAACCCTGGCCTTGCTGAGCTGATAGCAGAGGTGATAATTCTGCCCTTTACATCATCCATTACCTGTATTGTTTGAAGCAAATTCCCCCTCATACTTCAGACTTTTGTAGTTTCTCATCTTCTGTAGCAACTGTGGGGATGATAGTGTATTGCAGACATTGCCTCTTTATTTCCTTCTGAACTGGCCATTCTGCAAGGCCCTATTGTCGCCCCGTGCGGTAAACTGCACTCTAATTGAAGTCTGTCAGATGTAGGCCACTAATACACCAGTGGAATAAAAGCAGCCCTTCTGAGAAGCTGATATTGCGGTTATTTTACACAGTGTAGCGCCAGATTATTGTGCAGTGTTGTACTGTTGAGTGTCCAATGATAACAATCCAGAATTTAAAAGAGCAGAAATTGAGCGTTCTGTAGTCCCTAAAGGCCCCCATACACGGGCCGATAAAAGCTGCCGACAGACCAAGTCAGCATCTTATTGGCAGATGTGTGGGGCCATCCCCGATCGATATCTGACAAAGTCAGCCAGATGTTGATCAGCAGGGTAAAATCCCGTCAGATCATGGCCACATATATTCGTTGATGCAGTCCTGCGATCCACCGTCTGTATTGCCTACCCTCTGATCTGATCGCTGTACCCTAGGGCCCACCATCGGATCAGCTGGATATTGCCCACCTCAATGTGGGCAGATCAGGGAGAGAGCCGCTCGTTTGGTGACATCGCCAAACGAGCTGATCTCCCGGTGTATGGCCACCTTTAGGCTTACGTTCTAAAACCCCAACCAGTGGTTCATGATCAACATGTTTCTCACAGTGGCTTAAAAGCAGGTGCTTATTTCTGAATTCCTGGCTTGAGGTAAATTCTGCAAGCCTAAAGACCACGTGTTCTGCCAAGCAGACCCACCTGTAGGCTGCCAGACCAAATAGGGTCTACCAAATAACCAATTACAGTTCTTATTGGGCACCCCTAGGATTTATTTTTTTCATGCTTGTGTTGCTCCATCATTTTTTATTTTAAATGTAGCTCACAGGTAAAAAAGAATCTGTTCTAAAAGATTCTAATTTGGTTGTGCTTGGTCACATAACTAATTGGGGAACACCAACAAGCACTGGCAATGACATTTTTTTTTGTTTTTATTTTTTGGTTCCATTAATTACAAACTCATTATACAGAAAATACCATAAAGAATCGTACAATTTACTACAGAATAAACAATGTACACTACAGGTGTTCAGCCATTTCTCCCAGATTACATATAATCCCCTTTTTAGAACTTTTTTTATACAAGGGTTATACAGCTTTAACCAATGCAATATATGCAAGGCTTCAAATCTGTTCACCACCAAGTTTATTCAAGGATAAAAAACAAAATTTCTTCTATTCTTGGAAGTGGGTCTGTCGGCATCTTTTATTGGCCCATGTATGGGGGCCTTTAGCTAGAGATGATTCCCTTCCTTGCATTCAGAACTTTCTCTGGCAGCAAAGTTCTCTCAACTATTATTATTATTATTATTATTATTATTGATAATGATAATAATAATAATAATAATAATAATAATAATAATAATAAAAAAAAAATAATAATAAAATAATAATATAATAATAATAATAATAATAAAATAATAATAATAATAATAATAAAAAATAATAATAATAATAATAATAATTAATAATAATAATAAAAAAATATTATTGGCAGTGCTAGAACATTGATAAAAAATTATTTTCTCCAATGCATAATATTTGTACCTCTTCTAAACTTTGTTTTCCCCTCTTTAGAAAATTGGTGAAGACTATGTCAAAGACCTGAGCCAGTTGAGCCAGCTGAAGAAGTTTGTTGATGACAACTCATTTATCAGAGACATCTCTAAAGTTAAAGAGGCAAGTGTGCACATTAGCTGCTGGTGGTGAGCTCGTCGGGTGGGCTTTTTCATTGTAGTAATAAAAGAATTCCTTTCCTAGGACAACAAGCTAAAATTTTCTCAGTTCCTGGAAAAGGAATACAAGATGAAGATCAACCCATCTTCCATGTTTGATGTTCATGTGAAAAGGATCCATGAATATAAACGACAACTGCTCAACTGTCTCCATATTATCACTATGTATAACCGTATGTACAACAACATTTTTTTCCTATGACTATATTCTTATATTTGATTTATCTGGATAGATGTTGCCTGTTGCTAATTGTATTTAAGTGATGTATTCTGGTAATTTAAGTTGCTGTATAGCTGTAGGTATATACATTTTGACTTGTCTGCATATTCCAGTGTAAATTCCAATAATTTTTTCATTTTGCTTAATCACTGTGCCACATTCTCTCCTAAACATTATTGCTCCTGCTTTTTGTGATTGTTTTTTATTTATTTATTTATTGATGTAGCATCTGAATATAACAAGTGCATGGAGCTTTCAGGGCTGACTTACACCAACAATCTTGTAGACTGGATTTAGTTGGATGTCCAGATATTTGTGCAATGATCACGCCATATTTTGTCCAACTTTTTATTGCAATTATTTATGATTTTACACAATTCTGAACATCCTGAAAGAAGTGTAACATTTATACCAGTATAGGACCTGTTTTCCAGAATGCTTTGGGACTGGGGTTTTCTGGATGACTGTATTTTCAGGTTGTTTAAATAAACCCAATAGGATTGTTTTGCCTCCAATAAGGATTAATTATATCTTCGTCATGATCAGGTACAAGGTATGGTTTTATTAGAGTAAAAGGAAACCATTTTTAAAGATTCCAATTATTTGATTAAAATGGTATCAACCATATTGGTTTATACATAGACTCCTTGATATGTGCACTTCATAATACAAACACATTTATGGTAATTGTTCTCTTTTTGTTGTAGGCATCAAAGCAAATCCCTCCAAGGATTTTGTTCCTCGAACGGTTATTATTGGAGGGAAAGTAAGTATGAAGAGTAGCACAGCATTTCGGCTTGGACAAAACTATTTTGACCGAAGCAAGTCAAAGTATCTAAATTGCATATAATAGCTGCATATGCCTTCTTCCCATCCATACCTGCTGATAATCTGACAGCGCCCCGGCCAATAATTACGATTTTTTATTTGGCAGCAAATATTTTCCCATGTATGACCAGCATCATTTTCTACATACAAGCTTCAGGCTGATCATGAAATGAACCTTTGGAAGATTCAGACAAATCTTGTCTTTATTTTTAGCAGATTTTATAATTTGGCCTTAATGTGCCAAACAATGTGATCACTGGGGGATTCAAACAGTGGGATCACTGGGGAGTTCAAGAGCCAAACGGTGGGATCACTGGGGAATTCAAGAGCCAAACGGTGGGATCACTGGGGAGTTCGAGCCAAACGGTGGGATCACTGGGGAGTTAAAGAGCCAAACGGTGGGATCACTGGGGAGTTAAAGAGCCAAACGGTGGGATCACTGGGGAGTTAAAGAGCCAAACGGTGGGATCACTGGGGAGTTAAAGAGCCAAACGGTGGGATCACTGGGGAGTTAAAGAGCCAAACGGTGGGATCACTGGGGAGTTAAAGAGCCAAACGGTGGGATCACTGGGGAGTTAAAGAGCCAAACGGTGGGATCACTGGGGAGTTAAAGAGCCAAACGGTGGGATCACTGGGGAGTTAAAGAGCCAAACGGTGGGATCACTGGGGAGTTAAAGAGCCAAACGGTGGGATCACTGGGGAGTTAAAGAGCCAAACGGTGGGATCACTGGGGAGTTCAAGAGCAGCTCATTCATTCAAGTTCCTTGCAGGTTTCACTTTAGTTTTTCTAAAGAAAAATAAGTCTGCACACTGTGGGAGTTATGTTGTAGTGCATTGAGGGATGCTATACTCGCTGAAAACTGCAACCTATAAACCTAGAGTTGGCAGTCATCAAACATTTTATGGCTGCTGAGGGAGAATCCAATAATCTGGTTAATTTAGTAGTAACGCTTCTCCGTTACAGTTCCTTTTAATTAAGTTTTTTATTAAATGAAGTGTTGATACAAATCTACTTCTCTTTTGTTTGTTTTTTTACTTTTAAATTAAAGGCTGCTCCAGGCTATCACATGGCAAAGATGATAATAAAACTAATTACCTCTGTGGGAGATATTGTCAACCATGATCCAGCCGTGGGAAACAAGCTCAAGGTTATTTACCTTGAGAACTACAGAGTATCACTGGCTGAAAAAGGTTAGTTACGGATATATATTCAATTTTATTACAGCAACCCCACAGGAACTAAAGCTACGGATTCAGTCCCTTACTTTGCATCTTCTGTAAACCGACTTCTTAAAAAAAAAAAAAAAATCACACAAGTGTGTTAATCACAAAAATCCGTTTTTTGTTTTGTGAGCTAAATAGGGCGAAACGAGAACTACTCCATTGTTGGCTCTTCTGCAGTAGATAATGTAACTGAACAACCCCCATCCTTTGTTGTGAGTGTTTTGTTAGTGGGAGTCCATTATGCAGGGGGATTATCTGAACCGGTAATCTAACCATGTTTGGTTACTACCAAACATGTAGTAGCTTCAGCCAGTGTGTCCTGCGTAGCTTAAGAAATGACAACAAGCAAATAGTATGTTCAGCACAAACCAGGAATGTAACTACAAAGGAAGCAGACCCTGCGGCTGCTGGGGGACCCAGGAGGTATAGGGGCCCGTGAAGTCCTAATTCATAAACCATTTCAATAAATACTGGTATAATACAGGTCAATCTCTTGACATTTTGGGGGCCTGAAAAAGAATTTGCTCTGGGGCCCAGTAACATCTAATTACGCCACTGGCACAAACACTGTTCATTGAACTCGTGTTGAACAAGGGGGTATACTGCCCCTTTAAAGGGCATGTAAAGTCTAAAATAATAAGGCTAGAAATGCTGTATTTTGTATACTAAATATAAACATAAATTTACTGCACCACAAGCCTAATCAAACAAATGATTTATGCTTTCAAAGTTGGCCACAGGGGGGGGCTGTCATCTTGTAACTTTGTTAAACATCTTTGCAAGACTAAGACTGTGCACATGCTCAGTGTGGTCTGGGCTGCTTAGGGATCGTCATAAACAAAGCTGCTTGAGTTCTGTATGGCTGGGAAGTAAGGCGGGGGCTCCCCCTACTGTTCACAAGTATGATTGTTTCCCTGCTTAGCAGTTAGGGACCATCTGAAGTAGCAGTAAATGAAGGGAGAATTTCACTGCATACTGTCGGGTTTCTTATAAAAACTGTACAACTTTTTTAATTAAAGTATATTGGAGATAGGTTTCTTTTTCATTAAAGAAAGTAAAAATGGGATTTTATTTTTTTGCCTTTACATGCCCTTTAAAGCTAACTAGCTACAAAGTTTACACACAAGTATTGTCCAGCAGATAATTAGATTGACATGTTTTATACTTCCGATCAATTTATTTTAAGATTTGTGAAAGTTCAGTGAATCTTAATTGCAGGTTAATGGCAAAACACTAGCTCACTTACTAAAACTGCCACTTTAATATTTAGGCCTTATGACTTTCCTTGACGACAATGTCAATGAGGAGAATGTTTGTCTGTTTTTCTTTTGGCAGTGATTCCAGCTACAGACTTGTCTGAACAGATTTCCACAGCAGGGACTGAAGCTTCTGGCACTGGAAACATGAAGTTCATGTTGAATGGAGCCCTGACAATTGGGACAATGGATGGTGCCAATGTAGAAATGGCAGAAGAGGCCGGAGAGGAGAACATTTTTATATTTGGCATGAGAGTGGAGGATGTGGCAGAAGTGGACAAGAAAGGGTAAGAATTCTTGCTTGTTAAATTTTCTCTTTCTTAGGCATTGAGTCCTGGACATACTGTTAGGAATAAATAGCTAAATTAATTTAAGATTACAAACACGTAACTGATAGAGAAAATTGTAGATCGCAATTGAAATAGTACCTGTGAGCCACGGTTTGCTGTTACTCAAATCTTAAAAATTCACCTGCTGTGGAGAAAAACGAAACCTGGTTACTCTGCCTGTCTCGCTCATTCCAAAAAACGTCATTTGTTTCTGATTAAAGATGTAGTTGACCCTATAAAATGGGAATCTTCTTACTTGGGCGGGTCTGAAAAATCAATCGAACTTAAAAATCTCTGGCCACTACCAATATATAATTATTAAAAGTACATTTCTCTTGGTTTCCAATAAAAGGTGGTTTGCCATTCAGAAACATAGCGGAGGCGATAATCAGTCTGAGCGTCAATGTAGGGCTCTTAAACATCAGCTATTTGGCTTGTACTTTTTGGGGTCCCCCTCCAGACCAAAAACACCCCCTTTCAGATACAGCTCTGAGATGGTCCAACTACCTTATGTGACATTACCCCTACTCGAATAACTTCTTCATTGGTTAAATTTAACAAATGTTTTTTCTCGGAGGACTGGAGATCTCAACATTTTAAATGAATCCATCTTGGTCGTGGAAAACTTTTTCGTTCTTTTAAGGGTTTTGGTCAAGTATCGTTTTGTCCTAAATGTAACCAGGAAAATGTAAATGTTTTTCATTATCTTTAGAGCTGCCCTCACTCTGCGCCGGCTAAAATGAAAAAAAAACAAAAAAAAAACGCCGGCGCTAATCACACGCGGTGACTCGTTTTCCGAAGTCGCCAGAGTGAGGGAAGGCGTTTGGGGAAATTGGTCGGCGCAAAAACGAGGCGATTCGTCGCCAGGCGACCAAATCTCCCCAAAACGCCCAGTGTGGCCTGACCCTAAAACTACATTTCTGAAAATTGGTCGCCTTTTTTCAATCAAATAGACTCTAAATACAAACTAAAATTCAGGAGCTTACAGATCTAACTATCCTAATGTCTGGGAGAACACAATTAACTTCTACATAATATTTAGGGGCCCATTTACTAAGGGTCGAAGTAAATTTTCAAATGCAAAAACTTCGAATTTCGAAGTAATTTTTGGGTACTTGGACCATCAAATAGGCCAAAATTCGAATTAAAAAAACTTGGACTTCGAAAATCAAAGTACTGTCTCTTTAAAAAAAAAAAAACTTCAACTTCGCCACCTTAAACCTGCTGAATTGCTGTTTAGCCTATGGGGGACCTCCTTTAACCTTTCTGAGTGTTTGGCTAAGTTTTGAGTAGTCAAAGTATTTTTTTGTATAATCGTTTTCTAACTATTTAATCGATCGATTTTTACTTTGATCGAAAACCGCCGTTTTCGATCGAAAAAAATAAATCCCAACTATCAAAGTATCAAATTCGATAGTCAAATTTTTGAAGTTTAACTTCAAAATTCGACCCTTAGTAAATGTGCCCCTTAGTGTTCTAATGCCACCATGGAAGGTTTAGTTTTTTTTTTTTTTTAGGTGTTGCTTTTGTTAGCTTATACAGTAGATCTACTGTAGTTACTAAACTTTATTGTACGGGTCAAAGGACTTATTACACTAATATAAGCCATTTATAGTCTTTGGTTTCACAAATTTATTATGCCTTGGTGTTCTAAACAGTGTGATGCGTGTGAATGAAGTTAAATAGCTCAATCATACTCAACTTGCGCTGTAAAAAGTGAATCTTGTTTGTTTTGGAAAACCCAATACAAATGTTGGAAACAAATCTTTGTCTTAAGGTTAATACTCTTAAATTAACGAAGTGTGGTGTACAGCAGTCCCCAGCCTTTTTTACCCTTGAGCCGCATTCAAATGTAAAAACGAGTTGGGGAGCAACACGGGCATGAAAGTCCTTGGGGATGCCAAATATGTAATTGGGTATTTAGTATCTTCTATGTGGACTCGCAGGATGCTTTCTGCAGTTTTTTTTTTTTGTTCTTTATTCAACCAAAACTTGCCTCCAAGCCTGGAATTCAAAAATAAGCACCTGCTTTGAAACCACTGGGAGCAACATCCAAATGGTTGGTGAGCAACATGTTACTCTTGAGCCACTGGTTGGGGATCACTGTGGTTTATGAATATGCTAAGATCCAATTTACCCTAACAACCAGACAATGGTGTGAATGAAAGGTTTGATGATAAATTGGTAAGGGCTTACAGAAAGACAAGTAACACAATTAATACCCTCACATAACGATCATTTATTGACTGCTGGGGTCAGTGACCCACTTCTGAAAGCTGGAAAGAGATAAATGTAAAATTAAATTAAAGGGATCCTTGTCAATTTCCCAGCTGCCCCTGGTCATGTGACTTGTGCCTGCACTTAAGGAGAGAAATGCTTTCTGGCAGGCTGCCGGTTTTCCTTCTCAATGTAACTGAATGTGTCTCAGTGAGACATGGGTTTTTACTATTGTGTTGTTCTTAGATCTGCCAGGCAGCTGTTATCTTGTGTTAGGGAGCTGTTATCTGGTTACCTTCCCATTGTTCTTTGTTTTGCTGCTGGGGGGGGGGGGGGGGAAGGGAGGGGGGTGATATCACTCCAACTTGCAGTAAAGAGTGATTGAAGTTTATCAGAGCACAAGTCACATGACTTGGGGCAGCTGGGAAATTGACAATATGTCTAGCCCCATGTCAGATTTCAAAATTGAATATAAAAAAATCTGTTTGCTCTTTTGAGAAATGGATTTCAGTGCAGAATTCTGCTGGAGCAGCACTATTAACTGATTCATTTTGAAAAATTTTTTTTCCTATGACCGTATCCCTTTAATATAAAAACTGACCAATTGAAAAGTTGCCAAGAATAAGCCATTGTATAACTTAATAATCGTAACCTTGAGGGTGAACCACCCCTTTTAATGTGATACTGACGCAGTAAGTGGTCACTGCTAAAAGTAAGACTGTCTGCTTTTGTTTTTAAATATACTCTTAAGCCACCCCAGCTCCGTCTCAACACCACCACACGTACATAACTACCACTGTCTGTGCTTCATGGCAATAACAATGGAGACTTGTCCCTTAGTGTCACATCAGAAATGGTATTCTACATTTTCTTTTCAACGTTTGAGGATTTGCACACTTAAAAAAAAAAAAAAAAAAAAAAAAAAAAATCTGTATGCAAAAAAACCTGGGGGTTGCCTGTAAAATGCCCCTGCAAGAAACAATCGTACAGGCGGTATTGTATTCCTTGTGTTGTCGATCTTCCTTTTTGAAGAATACAATTCTGATATTGCTACAGGTCCTGTAGTTGGAAGAATGCATTGCTTCTTTTGAACAAAAGTCGTATTTTTCAGATATAACGCAAACGAGTATTATGAAAAACTACCTGAGCTAAAGAAAGCGATTGATCAGATAAAAAGTGGCTTTTTCTCTCCTGCAAAGCCTGATCTCTTTAAAGATGTTGTGAACATGTTGTTCAACCATGACAGGTCAGTGGGATCTTCCTTGAGAACTTTTGACCATATCCATCCGTATCATATTGTCTATCATTTGAGTTATATAACTTTATTTTATTTCCTCCATTAGGTTTAAAGTCTTTGCAGACTATGAAGCCTATATCAAGTGCCAAGACAAAGTCAGCGAGTTATACAAGGTGAGACAGTTGTGGATACAGTAAGATCACCAGATCATGTGAAAAATGAGGGCAACCTATAAATACAGCTGTAAGCTCACCAACCAGTGCAACGCCAGAAATTACATTTGTACATATTTTATACAGTACTATAGAATTTAATTATATTTCACATTTCTCGTGCTTTACAGCAAGCAAGGCAGTCATCATAGAAACACTTCAGGGGTCCCCAACCTTTTTCATCCGTGAGCAACATTCAGATGTAAAAAGAGTTGGGGAGCAACACAAGCATGAAACAAGTTCCTGGGGGTGCCAAACAAGGGCTGTGATTGGCTATTGTTGGTCCCTTTGTGGACTGGCAGACTACAGGAGGATCTGTTTGGCAGTACATCTGGTTTTTATACAACCAAAACTTGCCTCCAAGCCTGGAATTTAAAAATAAGCACCTGATTTGAGGCCACTGGGAGCAACATCCAAGGGGTTGGGGAGCAACATGTTACTCACGAGCTACCGGTTGGGGATCACTGCACTAAGGGCTCTTAAACGCAAGTGATTCTTCATGCAATGCTTTGCTACGGATCTTTTTATGTGTTCCACCGTAATGAACAGCATCAACACGTGCCAACTTGATGCTTTCAAACTGGTCCACTTCTTGGGCATATGAAAAAACAACAGATAGGCGCACTCAAAGTGTAGCTGGATCCAAAATAGAATGGGGTACTCTGGTACTGGTAAAAAAAAAAAATCCAATTTTATTAAATATGCGTTAAAAACATCATTATTGTTTGGAGTGGCTGTATAGAGCAGGGGAGTGCATGGCTCTATGCGTTTCGGAACTGCATGGGTCACTTCATCGGAAGCCAAAAGCGCCCCCTGCTGGCAAAATACTTATACAAAAGTTAAAACACACACAGGTGATTTAATCAATCTGAATTAAAAAACCGTGACAGTCACTATAGCGTCAGTAATTTGATGATCAGATATGTAGGGGCAGATTAATCAAGGGTCAAAGTGAATTCGAGGGAATTTTCTAAGTAATTTTTTGGATACTTCGACCATTGAATAGGATACTACGACTTGGAATTTACTTCGACTTCAATTTGAATATTCGACCATTCGATAATCGAAGTACGGTCTCTTTAAAAAAACTTCGACTCCAATACTTTGCCAAATTAAACCTGCCGAAGTGCTATGTTAGAAAAATGCTGTAGAAGGTCCCCATAGACTAAGTCTTTAGAGGTCGAAGGAAAATCCTTTGATCGATGAAATCGTTCGATTCGAACGATTTTACTTCGATCGTTCGATGGCCAAATTCGGTGAAAAAGACTGACTTCGATATTCGAAGTATTTTAATTCGATGGTCGAATTTCGAAGTATTTTACACTTAGAAATGCAACCCTTGATAAATATGCCCCGTAATGTGTAATATGGTAGATTAATTAATAGTATATTATGAATCCAATAAATAATTAAATGAAACAATATAGATCATTCATCAATTAGTTGGTACGGTGTTACAGATAAATATATCTAGATATAATGCCTGCGGAGAAATAATCAAGTAGTTCATGAAGGATATATGAAATATAAAATATTAATACAAATGAGACTTAAACAAAAAGAATCAAGCAAATGAAAAAGCGACAGACAACAGAAAATGTAAAAAATGAATAAATGAGAAAGCAATCAATTTAAAAAAGTTTGAAGAAAAAAAAAAAAATATTGAAAAAAAGGAAAAATTAGAAAAAGGGGGTGGGGTGGTACAATGGGAATGGCTTATAATCAATGAAACAATTAAGTTCCCATTCCCTAGTTAAACCCCTGGGTGTCACCGTATCCATGGTAAAAATCCAAAAAGCCTTTTTTTTTTTTTTTTTTTTTTTTAAAAAAAGGGATTTTTCTATATCACCTTTCCTGACTCCTGGGACCACTGTCTATAATTTAAAAAGAGCCACATTTCCTGCTCGCATGTTCTTCAATCAGATGTTTGGCAACAGCGGAACACTTATCACCTCGAGAAACCCTTTTAATGTGTTCCCATATCCCATAATAAAGGTTCGCCGGCGTCAAAAATTTTTTTTTCGAAAAAACAGGCGCCAGCGTCAAAAACGGGCGCCGGCGTCAAAAACGAGACGCCAGCACCCGTTTCGCGAATTATTCGCCGTTTCGCAAAATTCGCAAATTTTTCGGCGAAACTGCGCAAATTCGCCCATCACTAATAATAAACATAAGCATAAATTTACCGCACCACAAGCCTAATCAAACAAATGATTTATGCTTTAAAAGTTGGCCACAGGGGGCTGTCATCTTGTAACTTTATTAAACACCTTTGCCTGACCCTGACCCTGCACATGCTCAGTGTGGTCCTGTGCTGCTTAGGGATCGTCATAAACAAAGCTGCTTGAGTTCTGCATGGCTGGGAAGTAAGGCGGGGGCTCCCCCTGCTGTTCATAAGTATGATTGTTTCCCTGCAGAGCAGTTAGGGACCGTCTGACAATTCCTATCCACAGCAGTAAATGAAGGGAGAATTTCACTGCATACAGTCAGGTTTCTTATAAAAAGGTACACATTTTTTATTAAAAGTACATTGGAGATAGGTTTCTTTTTCATTAAAGAAAGTAAAAATGGGATTTTATTTTTTTGCCTTTCCTTGTCCTTTAAACACCAATGTGAAAATCCCTCCACTACACTGCAACCTACTGACTCATGGATTGTATTTTTTTTTTGCATGTTGCTCATTCTGAAGAATTTTTCATTAGTAGAGCAAAAGTATTGCTGGTTCTTTCCTGGTAAAGACCCTTTTATTTGAAAGGCATGTAAAAAAAGTAAAAAATATTGATGCCTCTGGTGTTTTTTCCCAGTAATGCACATATATAAATTCAAAGGAGTCTGTTTGGCAGATGCTGTGTTCAAAAGTTATTGCTAGATAAATGTCCAAAGTATACAGTATTACAGTGGCTCCTGCCAGTTTGCCAATGGAGCACTATATAGGTATTGTGCATTTTTCAGTTAGAGCAAGGAAAATGGTAACTCCTATTCATGAACAAATAAAAATCTCTTTGATTCAATACAAGTGAATGGAGACCTGTGAAACTTCCCTCTATTGTAATCTGTAAATGATATACCTTATTCATAAGGCCGCTGTACCAAGACACTAAGGGGCAGATGTATCAAGGGTCGAATATCAAGGGTTAATTAACCCTCGATATTCAACTGCCGAATTAAAATACTTCAACTTCGAATATCGGAGTCGAAGGATTTTGCACAATTCGTTCGATCGAACGATCGAAGGATTTTAATCCATCGATCGAAGGATTATCCTTTGATCAAAAAATTGTTGGCAAGCCTATGGGGACCTTCCCCATAGGCTAACATTGGCCTCGGTAGGTTTTAGGTGGCGAACTAGGGGGTAGAAAATTTTTTAAACAGACAGTACTTCGATTATCGAATAGTCGAACGATTTTTAGTTAGAATCGTTCGATTCGAAGGTCGTAGTTGAAGTAGCCATATTCGACCATTCGAAATTCAAACTTTTTTTCCTCTATTCCTACACTCAAACTTAGTGAATGGGCCCCTATATACATTCCTCAAACTGGACCTGTGAACCTCAGTTGAACACCCATAATGACTTGATTAGCATTCCAAGCACTGGTACAAACAACTCATGGCATTCCTACTAATGTCCCAAACAGGAAGGTGTAGGATCTACAATTAGCTATGTGTCTCCATTTCAGAGATGGGAGTTAGTCAGTGTGAAAGGGTTGGAGCTAAGGTACATCATTTAGTAGAAATCATTTTAATTCCATAATTTATGGAGATTAAGTTGCTCTTTAAACTCATTAAAATTAATTTCCAAGGAACTATAGAGTTGACAAAAGCAAATTCAGAATGGTACTCTTTGGTTTTGGCTTTTGACAAAGTTTTCTATTGCCTAATGCTTGCCATCGATGCTGCAAACCAGATGAGAGAATTGTGCATGCAAATGAGTAGCCTTTTGCCTTTCAGACCCCAAAGGAATGGACCAAAATGGTAATTAAGAACATCGCTGCGTCTGGAAAGTTCTCCAGTGATCGGACCATCAAAGAGTATGCCAAGGACATCTGGGGAGTGGAGCCATCAGATCTTAAGATCCCTCCACCCAATGAGCCAAGGGATGTGGTGGATGATGCTGGTGCAGGGAAAGCAAAAGCCTAAGCGCCTGTTCAGAAGACGACAAGTTGTAGTTAGAGTAACAGCTTGAATGTGGCACAGTCCACTTTGTTAGCTTTGCTTGTCGAGGTTTGGGACCAGAATAATCAATGCAGTTATTATAGCTTGCTTTTTGCTCAAAGAATTTATTGCACTATAAACGCAGGATCATCTACAGTGTCAGATTGGAACAATGGTGGTTGTGTTTTCTACTATACTGTCCGGTCACTCAACAAATCTTGTAATTTTGCAGCAGCATATCTAAAGAAAAATAAATACCTATGTTTATATTGTGTGGTGCTTTTTGTTTTTTTTTCTCTCTACTCTTTTATCTTCTCATACAATTCAACTGCGAACACACAGTTGTTGGGTAACATCATAGATTGTCTCCGCCGCTGCAGTTTGGAGGTAACTGACAACCAACCAATTTCTGAACCTTGGGTCCTTTACATATGTTTGGAATACAGTGTCTGCATGTGGGGGACTAATGTTTAAAAACAGAATCCTATAGACCCGGGTTTCCCAACCCTTTGAACCCGTGAAGAAGTAAAAGGAGTTGGGGAGCAACACTAGCGTGAAAAATGTTCATGAGGTGCCAAATAAGTGCTTTGATTGGCCATTTAGTAGCCCCTATGTGAGTTGTCGGCCTACATTGAGGCTCTGTTTGGCAGTACACCTGGTTTTTAAACAACCAAAACTCTCTTCCAAGCCTGGAATTCAAAAATAAGCTCATGCTTTGCGGCCACTTGGAGCAACATCCAAGGGTTTGGAGAGCAACATGTTGGGGATCACTGCTATAGATAATAAACTAATACTTTTTGTCTCTGTTGCTTTAAAGGAGAACTAAAGCCTAACTAAAGAAGTAGCTAGAAATGCTGTACATTATGTTTTGTGATTCTGTACCAGCCCAAGGCAACCACAGTCCTTTAGCAGTAAAGATCTGTGTCTCCAAAGATGCCCCAGTAGCTTCCCATCTTCTTTTCTGCTGATTCACTGCACATTCTCTGTGCTGCTGTCACTTACTGAGCTTAGGGACAGACTCAAAATATATAGTATGCATAGAATATAAGGCTGATACAAGGCAGCACAGAGACCAGTATAACCAGCATCAAAATGTAAATTTCAGCATTGTAGCATCAGCTTATATTACAGACCAACCTCATTTTCTGCTGGATAATTTGCGTCAATACACTTCGTTGATAGACTTAAAATTCAAGTTTGATCTCAATGAATGTGATAGGTTGTTTCGCTTGAAATGTCTATGGGGTATAGACCTCCTCGTGGATAACAATAGTGTTGCTGTTGACTAACTTTCTCTATGCAAAGGAATAGAGAAAATGAAACCTGCTTTTAATAGAATCCCATATATCACTGACTTTTGTCTCAGATCCTCTCCTGACTATCTTCATTCTTTACAAAACTTAGCAAAAAAATTGGTCATCCTTATTAAAAGTTACGGTAATATTCTTTTGCGACCCTTATGATCCTCAATTAGGAATGTTAATAAACGTATTAATGGTCAAGGGTGGTGAGTAACATTTTAGATTGATCCATCTAAGTTATAGATTGTTTTATTTGAAGAATTCTGACGGTATTACAATCCCTTATTGTCCTAAATGCAAATCAAAGGAAAGCTTCTTTATTCCATTATATGTGGGAATGACCTTTAATTTGAGTTATGGAATAAAATTGGTCATTTTATAAATGAAAAAATGAACCTTGATCTTAAGTTATCTCCTGAATTGTCATTACTTGACTTTCAGGTGATTCCTTCTGCTAATTTCACTCCTAAAATGAAATATTGGAATAAGTATAAACCTTTTTATACATCTAGTCATTGCAGCTACCTGTAAATCCCTTTTTTTTTTTTGTATTGGATTCAGGAAAATTCCCCAGATTTAAGTTATTTTATCCTATCGTAGGTCTCTCTGCTTGGATAAAGCAATAGGTTTTCGGTATGGTAACATTGGTTTTAGAGAAAATTTCTTGAAACTCTGATCTCCCTACTTTAACTTTCTGGAATCAGATGATAAAGCTATTATTAAAAAATGTCTGTATACAGTAGTTCTGATGGAGAATCTCTTTTACATACCCAATGTTGTTCCAAAGATTTATTGGTGTGTTGATTTTGTCCATTTACATTGTAAGGGGCATATTTATCAAGGATCAAATTTCGAATTGAAAAAAACATTGAAATTCAAAAAGACCAACCGAAATTAAGTTGACGTTTTATTTTTATTTTTTTGGTCGAATAGGACCATTTTCGATCTAATAGGTCCATATTTGGCTGAATTCGAATCGTACGAATCGATTAGTGTGTTTGATCTAATTCAATTTGAAATTTTTTCCAAAAAAACTTTTTTTTTTTTTAAAGTCCACCAATTGACTCCAAATAGGTTCTAGGAGTTCCCCCGTAGGCTAAAACAGCAATTCAGCAGGTTTTAGATGGCGAATGGTCACATTTTTTTTTCAAATTCGAATCGAATTTGGACTATTCCCTAGTTGAAGTACACAGAAAATAGCTTGAAATTCAATTTTTTTTTTTCATTCAAAAATTCACCTCGACCGTTGATAAATCTATCATTTGATAATTTATCAAGGGTCAAATTTTGAATTGAAGCAACTTCGAAATTCGAATTCAAAAAGACCAACCGAAATTAAGTCTGTTTTTTATTTTGGTCAAATAGGTCCTTTTTCGATCGAATAGGTCCGTATTCCGCCGAATTCGAATCAAAGGAATATCGCATTCGCTCAAATTCGGTTCAAAGTTTTTCCCAAAAAAAAAAACTTACATTTTTCAAAGTCCACCAATTGACTCCAAATAGGTTTTAGTAGGTCCCCCATTGGCTAAAACAGCAATTCGGCAGGTTTTAGATGGTGAATGGTCGAAATTTTTAAAGAGACAGTACATGATAAATTTCGATATTTGAATTTTCTAATTTTTTTCAAATTTGGACTATTTCCTAGTTGAAGTACACAAAAAATAGCTCAATATTTTGATGCTTTTTCTCATGCTGTTTATTTTGAAAATACGAACAAACATAATTGGAAAGATAATTAGTGACGAGCCCTAAGCTTAGCTTCTCAACAGCCAATCAGAGCCCACTGAGCATGTGAGTGTCACAGACACTTTCCAAGATGGTGACCCCCTGTGACAAGTTTGAAGTCCTGGATCATTGCTGCTATTGACAAGCTGAAACTTTAGCCTCGTGCAATAAGTTCACTATATAAAATATGGTGTTTTTAGCCACATTCATTTTTAGGGTTTAGTTGTCTTTAGTTAAGGTTGATTATCGGACCTAAGCATGGATTCCAAAGGGAACTGAAGCACCTTATGCTGACTTTTTTATTTATTTATTTTAAATAAATCTAGCTGGTGCATACGATCCTTTAAAACTGAAGTTACCAGTGTTGCTCTTGTATGTCCTTCTCTTTGGTCTGACCCCTCACGTTGCCTAAAGCTGCACTCAAGTGTGTGTAACTGCATTCCCCATTCACACCTAGTTATGCCACAAATGCACTTGTATCAAGTTTGGACTCCAGTTGTTACAAATTGGCATCTTATATAAAAGCCGCTCATTTCGTGGGAAAGCAACCAGTTCAGGTTGCACCTTCCCAAAATGGCTTCCAAACATCCGCGTAGAAGAAAGCCGGACAAAGTGCAGTCACCACAGCAACCGCACAGGGTCAGTGTTGAAGCAGCATTCTTGGCACTTGCTCTGGAAGCAGTTTGCATTGTCATTTGATTCATCTTTCACTCGCGGATACTACTGAAGCTAGACCTTGTGGTCCGTTTTTAAGGACAAGGATTTTCATATTTTGTTTATTTTTCTTATGTGTAAAGCGGTCTATAATCCTGGCTAGACTTAAAGAAAAATCAATAAAACCCTGGTAAATTTATATTCATTTATAAGCTTAAGCCAATATATCCATTTCTAATCTTAAACTACCACTAGATCTATAAACTAAATCAGTGCTTTAATCGCCTTTTTAAGTTTATATTTATTTTTAATTTTCTATAGCTTTAGAATTATTCACTTTCCTGCTTTAAAATAGGGGTCACTCCCTATTTCGTTGGAGACTTGGTCTAAAATATGGAACTCTATTAGAAAACTTTCCCCTAACGTGGGAGTCGAAGAAACTGCTTATTTCGTTGGTATCTTACACCTAAGCGCAAGCACGCTATTAATCCAACCTTTCCTCCTACATGTTTTAGGGGATGTACGACTGGAGGAGACTATCTCCATGCATGGTGGCATTGCCCCATTGTGCCAACATTATGGACTAAGGTATATCATATGGCTTCTGAGATAATAGGGGTAACCATCGAACCATCTATGGAAACCGCACTTTAATAATTGCCCTATCCTAAGTTAGTTCCACATTTATGTACTGTATATACTCGAGTATAAGCCTCGTGGTACCTAATTTTACCTACAAAAACTTGTAAAACTTATTGACTCGAGTATAAGCCTAGGGGTGAGAAATGCATTCACAGGGTGAACAGTGCAAAGCAGGGTGCCAGGACGCACATGGGCAGAGAGTGCGGCCTCACACCCCATTAATGGACACACAAGTTGTAGTGACTATAGAATGAGAATTGAGGGGACAATGGTGATAATGTGACAGTGTTGGCTGGGATACTCTGCAGGACTATACTTCTAGCGCATAGTCTCCAGCTAGACAGCTATAACAAGTGTTATATTTTGAGGCACTTTTTCATTTTTTATTATTGACGGTTTTTGAGTTATTTAGCTTTTTATTCAGCAGCTCTTCAATTTACATCTTACTCAATATGGTAACTAGGGTCCAAATTACCCCAGCAACCATGCATTGATTTGAATAAGAGACTGGAATATGAATAGGAGAGGCCTGAATAGTAATACAAAGTAACAGTAAGGGCTCTTACACAACTGCGGTTTTTCCTGCGTTTGCTTTCTTCCGTTCAGCCGCAGGGGAGCGCAGGAGTAGACGCACTCAATTAGTTTTGAAGGGGGCTGTACTCACACAGACGCATGTAAGCGCCAAGCGCAGGTGGGACGCAGCATGTTGCATTTCACCTGCATTCAGCGTGTGAGTACAGCCCCCTTCAAAATAATTGAGTGCGTCTACTATTGCTGAACGGAAGAAAGTGCAACGCAGGGGAGAACAGGCAAAACCCCCCGCGTGTAAGAGCCCTAACGATACATTTGTAGCCTTACAGAGCATTTGTTTTTTAGAAGGGAGTCGGCGACCCCCATTTGAAAGCTGCAAAGAGTCAGAAGAAAAATGCAAATAACTATAAAAAAAAATAAAAACCAATTGTAAAGTTTCTTAGAATTGGCCGTTCTATAACATAATAAAAGTTACCTTAAAGGTGAACCACCCCTTTAAGTGCCCATACTCGGGAAGCTGTTATGTGCTGATTCAAACTAAACTGGAAACCGATCAGGCTTTGGTATAGGACCAAAGCTAAATCCTAAACTGATCAGACCCATAGGGGCAGATTTATGAAGGGATGAAGTGAAAATTCGAAGTAAAAAAAAATTAGAATTTTGAGCTATATTTTGTGTACTTCGACTAGGGAATAGTGCAAATTCGATTTGAATTTGTAAAAAATCGAAAATTCTAATATTGAAATTTATGTACTGTCTCTTTAAAACTTTGACCATCTAACACCTGCCGAATTGCTGTTTTAGCCTATGGGGGACCTCCTAGAATCTGTTGGACTTTGAAAATTCTTAAAAAAAACTGAATTTTTTTGAAAAAACGTTGAATTGAATTCGATCGAATACGATTCTACCTCGATTTAAATCCGAACGAATATGGCCTATTCACCCGCAGAAAAAACTTTGGACTTTTTAATAAATTTTGGTTGGTCTTTTTTTTTTTATTTGAATTTCTAATTCATGGGAGTTCAAAAAAACGACCATTACTGTGAAATTCGACCCTTGATAAATCTGCCCCATGGTGTCCAGGTGTTGACCATCAGGCCAGAGACTCCAGTTAGTTCACCTGGACAAACTAGTGGACGTTTGCAGGGGATGATGAGTGCAAAGACTGTAGCATGGAACTGTTCTCTAAATGTCATGACATTTCTTTGTGATGAGTTAATTGTAGCCAGTAGTGAAGGTTGTTACCATCAGTAGGCTGTTAATTTTTTTTTAAAGGGTAAGTAATGCCACTGACATGATTTCCTAACCATTTCTGTTCCTGCTGTAGCCAAAGCAGGATGAAATATCATACAGTTGTTATCTCTCCTACAGGTTAAATCTGAAGTCATTAGCATATGATTCAGTTGACATTTCTGCTCATTCTACAAGTTTGTTCTATATAAAGAGCAGAATAACAGATAAGCTTGTGTGTTACAGTTCCTATTATGGAACCTAAAGAAATCATGTTCAAAGGATATATAGATAGATATATATAGATAGATGTAGACAGATAGATGGATTAGATAGATTCGATGTAGATAGATTAGATAGATGATTGATAGATTGATGATAGATAGATGGATAGATAGAGTAAGCAAGTAATCTAGATAAAATCCAATATTAAAGTAGCCATTATTGTTGTGTATACTCATTGATAGATAGATGATAGATATCTGATAGATAGATTAGATAGATGTAGACCGATGATTGATAGATAGATGTAGATAGATAGATTAATGATAGATAGATGATAGATAGATAGAGTACGCAAGTAATCTAGATAAAATCCAATATTAAAGTGGCCATTATTGTTGTGTATACTCATTGATAGATAGATAGATAGATAGATAGATAGATGATAGATGTAGATGATAGATAGATAGATTGATAGATGACAGATAGATAGATTGATAGATAGATGATAGATAGATGTAGATGATAGATAGATTGATAGATAGATGATAGATAGATGTAGATGATAGATAGATTGATAGATGATAGATAGATAGTGAAGGATTGGCACGTAGGCATGTTGAAGGGTTGACATGCCTACGTGCCAATCCTTCAGATAGATAGATAGATTGATAGATAGGTAGATAGATAGATAGATTGATAGATGATAGATAGATAGATGTAGATGATAGATAGATAGATGTAGATGATAGATAGATAGATGGTAGATAGATAATAGATAGATAGATGTATGGTAGATAGATTAATGATAGATAGAGTAAGCAAGTAATCTAGATAAAATCCAATATAAAAGTAGCCATTATTGTTGTGTAAACTCATTGTCATCCACATACAGCCACCAATGGGTTGGTCAGTTAACTACATATTCGTTAGATCCGTATGACGCTCTTGCCTCCTGCTCTGTTTTGTTTACAGTCTCTGTCAACATATGGGAATATTTCTGCAAATGGGCCGCAATTCACGTGTGTGCAAAATAATAATTCTTGTTAAAACATAGAAATCTATTGCTACTGCCACAAAGAGGATTCTTAAACCTGTGCTCCTATGGAACAATGAGATTCCTTTAATCTAGTTTGATATTGGGAAAAATGCCCTCATTTTGGAAGATAAGAAGCCTGTTTTTATAACCTATTTATCCAATACCAATATCTCAGCCCTTTTTTCTCTCCAGTGACATATAGTATAATTATTTCTTACATGAGTGAGAGTTTGGTTTCTGATTCTTTTGTGCTTCCTCAACTGAGCAAATGGCCTCACAAGGTGCCCAAACGAGAGGATAAGAAGGGCTTTGGGCTTATATTTGTTTGCTGGCGCTCCAGCCTAAACACTCAAGGGTGATATTTTGACTGCAAGCTAATATGTTTTCCTATAAATTGGAGGAACTGTATCGTAGTGCTAAGTTTTCATTTATTTGCAACCTTCTTGTGAGCTGTCAGCGAAATGCTGGACCTCAGAATTGAACTTAAACTGAAATGTCTGACGCCCTCTCTTTCAGATGATACAGTTTATATGGTATATACAGTTGTGTTCAGAAAAATTGCATTCCAACAAATTGCACTGTAATCGGCTTCGCTCTGCAACATAAAGTTCCAGCTTGTCAATAGCAGCAATGATCCAGGACTTCAAACTTGTCACAGGGGGTCACCATCTTGGAAAGTGTCTGTGACACTCACATGCTCAGTGGGCTCTGAGCAGTTTAGGGGTCGTTGCAAATTTTCTATAAATTAAGTTGGCCTGTAATATAAGCTGATGTTGCAAGGTTGATTGTTAAAATGTTGAAGCTAATTGCACAGGCTTCTGTGCTGCTATGTAGTAATTATCTCTATTAATTACTAATAAGTAGGGACGCACCGAATCCACTATTTTAGATTCCGCAAACCCCCGAATCCTTCGCGAAAGATTCGGCCGAATACCGAACCGAATCCTAATTTGCAAATGCAAATTAGGGATGGGAAGGGGAAAACATGTTTTACTTCCTCGTTTTGTGACAAAAAGTCACGCAATTACCCTCCCCGTCCCTAATTTGCATAGGCAAATTAGGATTCGGTTCGGCTGGGCAGAAGGATTCGGCCGAATCCGAATCCTGCTGAAAAAGGCAGAATCCCGAACCGAATCCTGGATTCGGTGCATCCCTACTAATCAGCCTTATATTGTGACATTTCTATTCTATGTGTACTGTATATTGTGAGTGGCTCCCTAAGCTCAGTAAGTGACAGCAGCAGTTCACATTGTAGTAAATTGTAGATGCTGCCAGAGATCACACTCACAGGATTTATATTGAATTAATCTGCTTTTATTGTAAAAAAATCAAACGTTTCGGCTGTAACACCAAAGTTATTTTGATAAAGGCTGGTGTTACAGCTGAAACGTTGGATTTTTTTTACAATAAAAGCAGATTAATTCAATATCAGTCCTGTGACTTATACATATATTGTGCTTTATTCATTACAAATAATCACTGAGGCAGAGGCAATTCCCAATTCATTTATTGGAACAGCAAACATAATTTATTCCTTCGGTACAGCAGCTGCAAGGAGCCAATACTACACAAAGCAATCTGTACGACTATTCACATAAAATATGAAAAGCATCATTCAAAAACCACCAGAGGAATCTCCTAACGCCCATGTGCCGGAGAGCCTGGCACGGAATGGGTTAAGGGATTGCCATGAGTTTAGGAGTAAGCCCGCTCTGGGCCAGCCATGGGGGCTCGTCAGAAAAATAAACAACATTAGGGGTTGTCCAGCAACAGATTTCTTCTGCGGCTAAGATTAGAGAATGGATACAGAGTAAGTGGACAAAATAGCACCTGTAAAAAACAAAATGAATTAGCAAAGGGAACTTTTCTACATCCATCTGTAACACCAATGGCAAAATCACCTATTTACATGGTGGGCGAATGTCCCTCTGCCACTTTCCTTTACATAAATACTGCTTTGTTACTCGCTGGTTACAATGGCAAAGAGTAACAATCACAATAGTTTTAGTATGGAACGCACTCGGGGTACATGTCATTTACACCATGGTGCAATCATGTAGTTGGGACACGACCCTCTGATAAATGGCAGCACTTGCACAGCAGCTTCCAGTACGAGTGAAACCAAAAGTTTACAAAGTATTAAAATAATACACCGCAGCTGAGAAATAAACGATTGAAGAAAAGGAGCAAAACAAAACTAGTCCAGAGAAAGGGCTGCAACTGCAAGACTCTGATGAATGTCCTGGTGAGACACTTGGTTTCCCATAGGGAGGAAAAACACCGGAAATTGCCGTTAAATCATTTATTTCAGCAGTAAATGGCACAAGCTTTCGGGATCAAGCCCTTCCTTGGATGCAATATAAATCCAGTGAACACAATTACGTTAAATACTCTCAACACCGTGTGATCAAACTCGATTAAAGGGCATGTAAAGGCAAAAAAATAAAATCCCATTTTTACTTTCTTTAATGAAAAAGAAACCTATCTCCACTATACTTTGATTAATCATTTTTTATAAGAAACCTGACTGTATGCAGTGAAATTCTCCCTTCATTTACTGCTGTGGATAGGAATTGTCAGACGGTCCCTAACTGCTGAGCAGGGAAACAATCATACTTATGAACAGCAGGGGGAGCCCCCGCCTTACTTCCCAGCCATGCAGAACTCAAGCAGCTTTGTTTATGACGATCCCTAAGCAGCCCAGACCACACTGAGCATGTGCACAGTCCTGGTCTTGCAGAGATTTATAACAAAGATGGTGACCCCCTGTAGCCAACTTTGAAAGCATAAATCATTTGTTTGATTAGGCTTGTGGTGCAGTAAGTTCATATTTATATTTAGTATACAAAATACAGCATTTCTAGCATTATTCTATTTTAGACTTTACATGCCCTTTAAATGAGCATAAAAGCAGTATTCGGAATTATACACCTGATACAGAGGAACAGGAGAATAAAAAAGAATGTTGGTAGCCAAAAAAAAAATTTTCATAGCAGACAGTAGCGCAATTACGATGGACTGTGTTGGAACCGGTAACTGCAGAGAGAGTCGGTAATATAAGAAAATGGTTATTACAGCATGGATAAAAAAAAGATTAGATTCCCTATCAACTATGGGATTAAGTGAAAGTTTTAAACTGAGATGTTTTTTATAACATGTAACTGAAACAAATGTTTTTAACTTGCTGCAATTGTTGCGTTGCTGGTTGATATCGTTTCTAATTGTATAATGTTTAAAATTGTAAAATTGATACATCTTTTTGATACAGTAACATTTTGATTTGAGTCACGGATATTTATTTATTATTATATTGCAGGCAATGAATTTTTTCAAAAGGGGATTCTTTCTCTCTTCATGAACTATGGGATTTATGTAATTCACTAGATATATGGACTGACGAGACTTGGGGGGTTATTTAATAAGCTCCGAATACCCGAAATTCCCCGAAAAACGAAAAATTTGTGATTTTTTTGTTTTATAATAGGCTTAAAAAAAATCACGAAATTTTCAGAATTTATTTAAACCCCCGAGGGCTAAAAAGCCCGAATATAAAAACACGGCATTTCAAACCTGTCGAGGTTGCATAAAACTCAATGGGAACAGTCCCATTGATTTTTGGTTGTGTCGGGGGTTTCGGGCAATTTCACTATATTTTCGGAGCTTTCGGGTGAAAAAAATCGTGGAAATCGGAGCTTTTCCCGCAAAGGTAATTTTCAGGAAATTGTAATAATACATTAGTGTTAAAAACCCGAGCGGGTTAGATCTGAGTTTGTAGCAGCCGATATTGAGATAAATTCGGACCTTGATAAATAGCCCCCTATGTGATAAAGGGTTAAAATGTATCGCATGATAGATCACATGGTGTTTAACGCAATTGTGTTCACTGGATTAGTATTGCACCTGAGGAAGGGGTTGACCCGAAAGCTTGTGCCATTTTCTGCTGAAATAAATGATTTAAAGGTAATACTGAAGTTTCTGGTGTGATTCCTCCCTACGGGAAATCGAGTATAAAGACTGGCCTGGAAGTAGCCTGAGGAGCTGAATGCACCCAAAAGAAAAGTAAGTGCCTTGCTAGTAGGGTAAGTATGACGGCAACCCAAAGAAAACACCTTCTTGGCATCATATCATTTCAGTAGATGAATTACTATACTGCTAATATACTTCTAGGAATTCTCCATAGGCAACAGCATTGATAGTTTCTAAAAAATAAATGCTGAGCGGAGGGAAGCAACATGTCAGCTCACACTAATATGTGTGAAATCAAGTATGTACAGAAGGCATGTTTTGGGCTCACGGTAAGCTATTTCCTCATACGTTACAGTTTAGAAACAATAAATGGCATATTTCATTTACAACTGAGGTATAGTTCCACTTACCATTGAAAAACGTTTATATATATATATATATATATATATATATATATATATATATATATGACAGTACAATCTAGTGTGAGTAGTGCAGGTGGGTTTATCCTTACCATGTCCTTTATTGAAAAGCGTGGTGTCTACTCTTGCTCACTGAGAATGGACTGTGTGGGTGTATATATTCATAATACACAAAAGCCATGAATATCTTGTCACGTGACACACTATAATGTGTGTATTATAATAACTAAAGTACCCCTTATTGGAAAATATGAGGATATTAGAAGTAACCTTGGAGTTCCATGACCTGTATAAAAGCATTTGGCCTTCGGCCTCGTACTATATGGTCATGAAACTCCTTGGTGACTTATATCCGTACATTTTACAATAGGGGGTTCTTTATTCACTAGTACAGTGATCCCCAACCAGTAGCTTGTGAGTAACATGTTGCTCTCCAACCCCTTGTATGTTGCTCTCAGTGGCTTGGAGGCAAGTTTTGGTTGTATAAAAACCAGGTGCACTGCCAAACAGAGTCTCAATGTAGGTTGACAAACCACATAGGGGCTACCAAATGGCCAATCACAGCCCTTATTTGGCACCCCAAATTTTTTGATTTTACTGAACGTTACCTCTATCGCCAGACTTGCCTTCGCCACCTCAGACCAGAAGATGTGCAATAGAGTAGATAGGACTTCCTCAAAAAAAAAAAGTTGAACATTTTTCTAAGTCCCAAAAAACGCTGGCGTCTTTTCCTTTTTACAGGGTGATAGGCTGATCAAAAATTTTTTTTGGGGTACCCTCCTTTCCCCCTACATTTGATAACATATGACACATAAACTGTACAGTGGGCTCATGTATAGGGCAATATAACAACTTTATTTTATTTTATTAAGGTTCCCTGGCCTTGTGTAGTGTAATGTATTTGCTGCAACATACACGGCCATTGTACTTTAAGTGCACGCCGTATGCAAATTAGCCGACGCTAGCGTAGCTTCGAACTGCTGAGCGTATTTTCACTAGCGCAACTTCGCCAGCGTTCGGTACCCTGTTCGCAACTTCGGATCTTCTTTAATTAGCATTTTCCAGGTGAAGTGTTGCGATGTGCGCGAAGCCGGCGCTGGCGAATTTTCGCCGGTTAGTGAATTTGCCCCTAAGTTTTATGAGGTTTACCTTTGACTGACAGAATCTCTGCAGTGGGTATACAAACCATTGCCAAAAAAAAAGCAAAAAAAACAACACTGCATTGTATTTGTCCCTCTACAGGTAACTGCTGACTCACAAGTCTTTTTTTTTTATCATTGGTCTATCACCAACAATTGGCACAGTTCAGAAATCCTTTAGAATGAAGCTGTATTTTGATTTTTACATGTTTTTGACAGATTCAACCAAGAAACGGACACAATGTTTATGTGCCCTTAAACTCATAGAGACTGTTTGATAAGGTGTTAAATGTACTGTACATTGAAAGATGCACGAAACTAGTCATTTAATGAAAGCATGTGTATTATTAATTGCAGGATCAGTAATTATGCCAGTGATTTGTGCTTTAATCACACTGGATCAACAAGCTGTCAATGCTCAAAGGGCTGCTCTGAAGAATGTTATGGCTCAGAGCGGTTTAGTTGTAAGTTCTTGTGTCATTTTCAAGTTGAACACATATAATGCTTGGCATTACAATTATGCCTGGTGCCATTTTCCAGTATAAGGAAGAGTACAGTTTTTCCAGCAAAACCCTACTAATGTCATTGTTTGCCTAGACAATAATACAGCAGCTTCGGGAAATTGAATCTATGCCTATACACAAGCGAAAATTAGGGAGAAAATAAAATAGGAAGAAGTACCATTTATTTACACACTGCGTAATACTTATGTTTTACCCCATTAGCTTCCAGATCAGTCCTCGGAGAAACTGAAATGCACTAATGATTCCTATCTTCATTGTGGGTAAAACAATGAAATCTGTCTGTAAGTGATATTGTATTTTTAAATGAGCCTACTAGGTATTTACTCCTATTAGGTATCTACTAGGGATGCACCAAATCCACTATTTTGGGTTCGGCCGAACCCCTGAAAAATTTGGCTGAATACCGAACAGAATCCTAATCTGCATATGCAAATTAGGGGTGAGAAGGGGAATACATTTTTTAGTTGCTTGTTTTGTGACAAAAAGTCACGCGAGTTCCCTCCCATCCATAATTTGCATATGCAAATTAGGATTTGGTTCGGCCGGGCAGACGGATTCGGTAGAATCCTGCTGAAAAGGGCTGAATCCTGTCCAAATCCCGAACCGAATCCTGGATTTGGCGCATCCCTAGTATTTACTGAGGTCTGTCTTGTGGGCATAATATAATTTATGCATCAACCAGATGTGTTATGAGTGCATTCATCAACTGCAATAAATACCTGTAAAAGAAGCATTCATGTTGTTTAATCCATGCCCGCAGTATTAGTACTGCACATATAAGTGAGGCATGTTGGTGCAAAGCACCTTAAAAATCTTTCAAAATCAAGGATTTGTGCTAGAGTCCTGCAGCGGGTCAGTTACCCGCGGGTTACCTGCAAAAACCTGTGGTATCCTGCGGGTTGCGGGTAGAAGTTCTGGGTGCACGTATAGACGCGGGTCGGCAGTTCTGGGGGTTTGCGGGTCTTATCAATATCGATTTCTACTCTTTTTTCGCCGATCACGGCTACTTCCTATGATGTCACTTCCAGTTTACAATGATGTCACTTCCTGTTTACACCTTTTTTCTGACCATGCCTACTTCTGATGACGTCACTTCCGGTTTACAAGGACAACACTTGATTCTTGATGGTCAGCGGGATTCAGTGTGGCCCTGATCAATTTCTAATTGTTGCTTTGGGTAGTTGCAGCTAAAAGGTCCATGGCATTCATGACAAAGTGTACACACACAAATAAAATTATGCTTCAAAAAATGACTCTGTCTTAACAATTCGCTCATTCAAATGACTCCAGAGATCATGAAAGATGAAAGCAAATGTGCAGACAAACAGAAGGCACAGCACTCGCCAGTGTGTGGACAGTATCACATATTGGGATTTTATAACATAACTTTTTTTTTTAAAGGACAAGGAAAGGCAAAAAAGTAAAATCCAATTTTTACTTTCTTTAATGAAAAAGAAACCTATCTCCAATATACTTTAAATTAAAAATGTGTACCGTTTTTTAAAAAAACCTGACTGTATGCAGTGACATTCTCCCTTCATTTACTGCTGCAGGGAAACAATCAAACTTATGAACAGCAGGGGGAGCCCCTGCCTTACTTTCCAGCCATGCAGAACACAAGCAGCTTTGTTTATGACGATCCCTAAGCAGCCCAGACCACACTGAGCATGAGCATTGCCTTTGTCAGACAAAGATGTATAACAAAGTTACAAGATGGTGACCCCCTGTGGCCAACTTTGAAAGCATAAATCATTTGTTTGATTAGGCTTGTGGTGCAGTAAGTTCATGTTTATGTTTAGTATACAAAATACAGCATTTCTAGCCTTATTCTATTTTACACTTTCCTTCTCCTTTAAATGTTAAATTATTATTTATATGCTGAAACTGATCTTGCAGTTCAGCTCTGCCAATCATCGGTTCTATGATCCGAGAAGTTGGTTTTAATGCACAAATCACTCCCATTTCGTTTCGGAAGCCATTGCATTCATGACCCGAGTCTGCGAGCCTGAAAAGCGACAGTAAAAAATAAAGATATTATCCTTAGTTCGCATGAAGCAGAATTTGTAGAAATGCATGTGGATTTTTAGTTTTCAGATGATACCGACACCTTTAGCCTCTTCATAAATCTGTAAGAAACTCCAGTTGTCCCGGACAATGGGATTAATCATTTTTCTAGCTCAGTTGGTTCTCACAAATGGATATTAACAAATGTATGTGTCTGCCCTCCTACGACTACACTGGCAGCTTTCCCCCTTCTACACACTTCGATGGATTCTTGGTTCCAGCGCCTTAGCTTTACTTTTTCCTTTCCAATGTTGAAAGGATGAAATGCTTGCTGGGTATACTTTTCATTGTGATGAGCTGCACAAAAAAAAGCAGTTTCCTTCCCCCTCGGCTTGGTTCAGGCTTGCAAAGATGGTCTGGATGTGTAAAATTCAGGAACTGGCAATCCTGTGTGAATTGTTACCTGAAATGCATTACATAACACACTTAATTACTTGTCTTTAAAGAAAAAGGATTAAAAACAGACATTCAAGATGGCTTTGGCGGTAAAACAATTGCAAATGTACAGTATTTATAAGGAATGTTTATCAGAAAACGGTTTTCAGCATGTATTAAATAAAATGAGGCTTTAGGGCTGTTTTAATTATTATTTATTGGATTTACCCTTAAAAACATTGCCCATCTTCCTCTCACCCATTGTTGACAGAAACATAATGAGTTAAGTGTAACCAACCTCCTCCCTTTTGCCTCCCAAACAAATCCTTTCTCTCTCTCTTCATCTCTCAAAAGCTTCTCTCTACCTCTGCCTCTATCACTTGAATTCCCATACTAGTAAATAAACCACTCCCATGACTGAGCTCATGCTATACAAGCCTTCTGTATTTCATTGGATAATTATATAGGATTAAAATGAATCCCTGAAATTTTTAAATGTATTGCCTGCTATGTAATTCTATACCAATGAACACTTTTCTGCATGCCATGTATAAATCTTCTCCCTAACAAAAATGGCAAATAGGCTGGCACCAGTCCGGAACATCCAACAAAAAATGGAATCCAAGAGCCAAGAAATTGAATATAAAAATATATTGCTTTATTTATAAAAGAGTATTGCCCAGGCAATACTCTTTTAGATGTAATGTAAAATAAAGCAATATATTTTTATATTCAATTTCTTGGCTCTTGGATTCCATTTTTTGTTGGATGTTCCGGACTGGTGCCAGCCTATTTGCCATTTTTGTCGTGAATTACTTCCCTATGCTGAAGGTCTGGGGCATGAGCACCCGGGCCCAACCTGGATAGCGGTAAGCTTATCCTAATGATTCGATAGATTCTTGCGGTTTCATGATAATTGTGTTTAATGTATAAATCTTCTCCCTACCCTACACTCCCAAACAATCCAGAAACTGGTAATTCCCTCCGTGTTCTTCTCCATGATCTTGACCGATGTTCATTTATTCACACTTTCACAGCTGCTACTGTGGGTACCAAAATTCATGTTTCGGCCTTTGATGAATGAGTAAATTCTCTTATGTATTCAGCGTTGGACTGGGGGGCCTGGGGCCCAACGGGGCTGCTGCCTCGAGGCCCTCCACCCTAGACGAGAAGCTCTCTCTGGCGCCCTCCCTGAGCCGCAACGCCACCCCCTCCCCGGGCTGCAACCCGGCCTCCTCTCCGAGCCGCAACCCGGCCTCCTCTCCGAGCCGCAACCCGGCCTCCTCCCCGAGCCGCAACTCGGCCCCCTTCCCTGACCGACAAAAGAGATCTCACCAAGAGAGAGCCCCCAGAACCAACGTTTCTTCCCCATGCCATATTTAGGATGTGCCAATAATAACCAAACAGTACACAAACCATAAAAGTCAAATCATTATCCCTCTAGTACTGTACCTGCACATTCCTATTCAGGCTCACGGCAGGAAAGAACAAACCTTCCATGTTTTCAAAAGCAACTGGACCTTGCTGTTCTTCATTAATGGAGAAGGTCAAGGTACGTCTGGTCAAGTCTAGGAGGACACCAACAGTAGCTCCCTTTGTGATGCCTCCTTCAGCCCTGTGAAAAATAAGAAAAGTGAAGTTTGCTGTAGTCATATTTTACATGAGTTGGTCATGCTAGGTCTAGCTGGTTCCACTGTCTGTGCTTGTGTAGGACTGGCCAGACCAGGGATGACATTAAAGTAGTTACTCAGCTAAAGTATATTGCAATATCTGGACAAACAATCCCTGTTTTGAGGGTATTTTTAGTAGCTAAATGCACAAAAGGTCTCAATATTTTAAATATATTGGGTTGAGTGCAGAGGACTCTTGTATTTGTCTGTATGTATTTTGTGGTCACAGCCTCATATCACCCCCGCTTAATAGTTTAAAAATTATTGGTGAGCACAACTTTCCCTTGTATGTTAAAGTCCTGTGCTTGCACACAGTTGCTCCCTGTGATACAGAGCCTAATGAGCATTCATTGGACATATGTATGACTAAGTATCTCTGTAAATGGAAAACTGTACAGCATCCCACTTGAATAAGACAAAGCCATTGCAAACAATGGGGCTTTTCAAGTATATCAAAAGGAATTACCTGTTTGTATGTGAGTTGTTGTGCATGAACCAGCTGCGATTATTATCCACATACATGGCCCAGGCTTTGTCATCCTTCCCCAGCATGACATCTTTCATCACTTCAACACGGGCAACACCAAAGGCGGGGTCCGGGTGGTTATCATAACGGTCGATTGTGAGTTCCCAGTAATGGACCCCTTTAGAAAACCCAGATTTTCCCAGCACCACCCTGTCATCGTAGCTATTGCACGTCACAGTCAGGTTGTTGTTGGAAAAAATGATGTCTGGATGTGCTGAACCAGGATCGAAAGCAAACCAGGCAACTGCAAGAATATTAGGAAGACAATGAAATCTTTCATATTGCTAATGATTAAGTAAAGATCAAGAATCTGAGTCACTGCTTAGATAACTCTTCTTCATATCTCTGTTAGTCACAAGTGAGAGAGGCAAAGCATAAAGGATACTAGTATATTAGAAATAAAATATATTGTGCAAAATGGTACAAAACTGATTATCATTGAAAATGAGCTGATTTGATACATGCTTTGAACAGTATCATTCTTATCCATGTGAACACTGGGCACTTCCAAACAAACCAAATAAAAGCATGGTTGTAGGTCTAGGCATAAACCCAGATGAACATATACTGTATCCTTTAAAGGGATTCTGTCATGATTTTTACGATGTATTTATTATTTCTAAATTACACTGCAAATAATTCACTCTACAATATAAAATGTCATTCCTGAACCAGAAAGTGTGTTTTTTTTTAGTTGTAATATTGGTGTGTAGGTGCATCTCAGGTCATTTTGCCTGGTCATGTGATTTCAGAAAGAGCCAGCACTTTAGGATGGAACTGCTTTCTGGCAGGCTGTTGTTTCTCCTACTCAATGTAACTGAATGTGTCGCAGTGGGACCTGGATTTTACTATTGAGTGCTGTTCTTAGATCTATCAGTGTCAGGTATTGCTGGGATTCGAGCCAGGGACCTTTGCGTTTCTGGCTCGATACCTTAACCATTTGGCCAGGTGAGCAGCCTGTAGGGTTGCTCACTATGTGTAACCTGGGGGCAAATTCACTAAGATTCGTAGTTGCGCCAGGCGCAACTTCGCCAGGCGTAGTTTCGCCAGCGCTCCGCAAATTCACTAAAATCCAAAGTTGCACACAGGGGTAGCGTAAGGTTGCAAAGTTGCGCTAGCATTGATTCGCTAAGCGAAGCGAAGTTACGATAGCGATGGTTAATTTGCATACGGCGCCAAATTCAAATTTCAATGGAAGAATACGTAGAATCACTACACAAGCCTGGGAAACCTTCAAAACATCAAATAAAATTTTTATTTTGCCCTACACATGTGCCCACTGTATAGTTAAGGTGCCATGAGTTAGGAAATGTAGGGGGGAAGGAGGGGAGCCCCAAAAAAAATTTCGATCTTTTTCAGCCTATCACCCATAATATAGAAAAAACACCAGCGTTTTTTGGGACTTAGAAAAAATTTGAACTTTTTTTTAAGCAATCCCTATCTACTCTATTGCACTTCGCCTGGCCTGAGGTGGCGAAGGAAGTCTAGCGTAAAAGGTAGCGTTCAGTACACTGCGCGCGTTAGTGAATTTGCGTAGTTACGTCCGTATCGAAAATTCGCCACGCGTAAGGGTGCGAAGTAACACTAGCGAATTTACGCCAGCGTTCGTTAGTGAATTTGCGAAGTACCGAAAATGCCCAACGCTAGCGAATTGACGCTAGCGTTAGGCGCTTCGGCACTTAGTGAATTTGCCCCCTGGTCTCTCCAGTCCCAGCCCAGCTGCCGTCTGATTGGCCTCTGCAGCCCCAACCCAGCTGCTGCCTAGTTGCAATCAGCCAATCAGGGCTATCTCTTCCCTATTTAAGGGCAGCACTAAGAACACTCCTTGCCAGAGCATTGCATTGTTTCTCCCTAGTACTGCGGCAGCACCCCTAACTAGGTAGTTCTAGCTCTTGCCCCTTTCTATTCCTCTTTGTCTCCTTGTCTTGTCTTGCTTTACCCTATCTTGTACCTTCCCAGCCTTGACCTTGACCTGACCCTGCCTTGCTTGTTCCTGATTTCTGCTTCCTTTTCCACCTTGTACCTTGCCCTGACTTCACCTTGTACTGACCTTGTCTCGCCTGTTCCTGATTCTTGCTTTCTGACCCTGCCTTGTACCTTGTACCCCTTTGCTATCTTGCTATCCAGTTTCCTTCTGCTCCAGTCTCCCTCTGCTATCCTGCTCCAGTCTCCCTCTGCTATCCTGCTCCAGTCTCCCTCTGCTATCCTGCTCCAGTCTCCCTCTGCTATCCTGCTCCAGTCTCCCTCTGCTATCCTGCTCCAGTCCTCTCTTGCTATCCTGCTCCAGTCGTCTCTTGCTATCCTGCTCCAGTCCTCTCTTGCTATCCTGCTCCAGTCCTCTCTTGCTATCCGCTCTAGTCTCCTTCTAGTCCTGTCTTGCTATCCTGCTCCAGTCTCCCTCTGCTGTCTTGCTATCCTGCTCCAGTCTCCCTCTGCTATCTTGCTATCCAGTTTCCCTCTGCTCTAGTCTCCCTCTGCACTCTATCCCCAGTTTGATCTGATCTACGCCCGCTCCGTCCTGTCTGTTCCTGTTCCACTCCTGCCCCGTCCAGTCTGTTCCTGTTGAGTCATCGCCCTCTTCTTCCTGCCAAGTCCAGTCCAGTCCTGATCTTCGCCCTCTCCGCCCTGTTCTGCACCTGATCCAGACTGACTCTTTGCCCTCATCAACCTGTTCCTGCTTTCCCTTCAAGTGTTCCCTAGGCACATACAGCTCCTGCCTCAAGGACTCGCCCTTTCCCTATCAGTCTCCACAGCGCCCCCTACCTAATCCTTGACAACCAGGCAGCTGTTATCTTGTGTTAGGGAGCTGCTTTCTGGTTACCTACCCATTGTTCTTTTGTTAAGCTGGCCATAGACGCAAAGATCTGATCATACGAATCAACGTACGATCGGACTTTCCCATCTCCCGACCCGCCACTAACCATTCAGATCAAATAAAGTTGTAAAAGAACAGATCAGCCAATGTACTACCTCTGACAGCAATTGTACAATAGTTATTTCTGACAAAACTAGTGACAGTCTCCCACTGAAATTCATATGATAGGCAATACATGCAGAGATATTATCTGCAGCCGACAGAAATTTTCACTCCAACTTGCAGTGCATCAGGAAAGAGCACAAGTCACATGACAATATGTCTAGCCCCATGTCAGATTTTAAAATTAAATATAAAAAAATCTGGAGCAGCACAATTAACTAATGCGTTTTGAAAAACACATTTTTTCCCCATGATAGTATCTCTTTAACAGGGTATCAAGGGTAATATAAGCGATTTAAGTAACATATGAATAAAATGGTTTTGGAACATAGGAATGGATTGTATCTTTACTGGTCCAAATATTGTATATAAGACTGTCACACAAGAGAATCACACTAACAAAACACGATCACATTTTTATATAAAAACGTCCAGATCTTTACAAAAATCTTTGCAAACTGTTGGTTATAAGATCTATAATACAGTACATCCAGACTAACTGGATTTAATGCTCAACAACTGTTTAACCTCATCATCCAAGTGAATGAAGACAACACAGGTTTCACAGTCATGGAGACTTTGGACTTAAATGAAGTCTTCAAATCTGTGGAATGGAGTTACCTGTGGGCAGTTATGACAAACACCTGGTTGTCAGTGACCTGAAATTAAAACATGTCCCCTCTTGGGGTAGGCCTCAGAGCTGCCCCTTTCCACCCCTCCTATTTGCAGCAGACATTAAACCTTTGGCTATTCAGACAATCTATAGAAGTACAGGGCTTCAAGATTGTTCTCCACAAGTTGTTAGTAGTTCTCTACACAGACCTAAAAGACTCCCTAACCGTATAAAACACAAACACCACAACAAAAATTAACTCCAAAATAGGGTTAAACCCTGTTTAATCAACTATGCTGGAGTGAGGTGCAAATCCCCTTTTATACCAGGCACCATGTGACAGTGTATCATTCTGAGAGGCCAGGACGTGCGATCCGCTCCATGGGTTTTTAAAAATAGCCAACCGCTGCGTAAAAAAGCTTGCAGTTTCAACTTTCGGCAATGGCATGCTGCGGCAAAAACGTGGCAAGTATCCGCATGTGTGTCCAAAGTCTAAAGGAATAAGATCTTTCCACATTCCTTACTTAAAGACCAACAATGCCCCACATTTTCACAGCTCCAACTCCAAAAGAGATGGTAGACAATTGTTTTGTTATTTCAAATTATGTCTCAATGGAGATAGAATATGTAACCTTCCTACCTCAAGTACAACCCTGGGACCCACCACTGAAAAAACAAACAGTCAACTATACAGCACATTTTTATGATATCCAGAAAAGGATGGCCCATATAAGCTACTGGGTCCATTATATGGCTCGGGCATTCTAAACGGCACATAGGAACTACCAATATATATATATATATATCTTTGCTCCTTTATGCATATCCATAACCCATGACAGGTATACCAGCATTTAAGATTGTATATCAATAGATTCACTTCAACATTTGCATTACAGTTATAGGATCCCTTATCCGGAAACCCGATATCCAGAAAGCTCCGAATTTACGGAATGGCTGTCTCCCATAGACTCCATTTTATCCAAATTTTTAAAAATGATTTCCTTTTTCTCTGTAATAATAAAACAGTAGTTTGTACTTGATCCCAACTAAGATACAATTAATCCTTATTGGAAGCAAAACCAGCCTATTGGGATTATTTAATGTTTAAATGAATTTCTAGTAGACTTAAGGCATGAAGACCCAAATTACAGAAAGAGCCATTATCCGGAAAACCCCAGGTCCCATACCTGTACTTTCAGCTCAGAGGAATATCTTCCTAATGCATCTCGTCTGTCCTTCTACTGTCCCTTTTTCTACGTAAAATATTTATTTGCACATCCATTACTAGGCCTGTGATGCCAACTTTATGCAGAAGACATATCTACATAACAATGGTTCTAACATTGAACTCTTAAAGAATGAATACATACGTTGCATTGCCCTCCATCTCCACTGTTTTTGTCCACAAAATATCTTTTATAACCTTAGTATAATTGCACTACCTCACAGTTCTTTTTAAAAGGTAATAATAATCTTAATGTGTTTTAAAGTTATTTTATTATATAGTATTGTTAAATGAGTCCTGAGGCCTGCGTGTGGCATTGGGGAGTGCAAGCAATGGCAGGGCTCACCAGTTCCTTCTTTCCCAATGCTCTCGCACAGTAAGAATGAAGTATAAGCAAAAGGGGTTCCATGAACATGTGCAGCCCCACTGAAATGAAGCTATTTTTGAGAGCAAAAAAAATTCCATTTCAAGCTGCAAGAAGAGCATGAACATGGTTCATTTTGGCATTAATTTGTTACTATGCTATGCCCCTTGCCCCACCATGGTAAATAATTGAATCTTTCAGATAATAGACTTTTATTATATGGTCTCCTTATAATTAATCATAACACATTTTGCAGCAATGATCTACTCAACATTACACTCTGTTTTAGGCATAAATAAAAGTTTTTTTTCTATTTTTTGTAGTGCCTCTTTAAAGGGGATCTGTCACCCAGGCTTACAAATCTGTCATTTTAAATTAAAAATTAAATTCAAATTTCTAATTAAAATATCCATACCTGTTATAAACTTGTTTAAAAGTCTCAACTGCCAATCATATATTGCCTGCCCTTACTCTATGCCTTAGGCATAGAGGCAGGGCTGGCAATTGCTTTCACTTTCCATTCAGCACTTCCTAGATGTCACTGCTCTCCCCACATTCCCCCTTTCACCTTCCCATCTAATTGTGTAGCCCATGCACAAGGACGGGCACCAGGTTCCCCATTCTGGCACATAAACAAGATTTTGGCATGATGCAAAGTTTGTCTCAATAATAACAACTACAAAATGGCACCTGCCTGCGTGCTGTAGTTATAAATTCCAAAACTAATCAAGATAAAAATTATTTTTATAGGGAAAGTGAAGTTTATTTTGCTTGACAAACATCATAGAATAGGATTTGGAATGATTTCCTAAGGTGACAGGTCCCCTTTAAATATAAAATTCTCTTATGACAACCCATGCAAAACCTTATTTAATTACCTGGCAAGACACAAGATTCCTGGTCTGGACTTTGAAGGAATTCAAGTGGACTAGGCATGGCATCGATTTGCAGTCCACCTGCAAGTATAGCTGACATTCGAGAAAAGGGACCTGGTATAGGTAAAGACATGTACATAAATGTAGGTGTGTTTGGCTACACATAATGTTGAAATAATACTCAAGTCTTGGGCAGACAGAGGGCATTCAGCAATTTACTATTGGATATACAAGTAGCATAATATACAGAATTTGCCTGGAATTTTGGACTGCCATAAGGTTACAATTCAAATGGTTTTTATGAAATTGATTGGTAAAAAATCATAACATGATGCTTTAGGACAGTGATCCCCAACCAGCAGCTCATGAGCAACATGTTGCTCCCCAACCCCTTGGATGTTGCTCCCAGTGGCCTCAAAGCAGGAGCTTATTTTTGAATTCCAGGCTTGGAGGCAAGTTTTGGTTGTATAATAACCAGTACTGCCAAACAGAGAGTTATGTAAGCTGCCAGTCCACATAGGGGCTGCCAAAAGCCAATCACACCGCTTATTTGGCAGTGCACCCCCAGGAACTTATGCTTGTGTTGCTCCCCAACTCTTTTTACATCTGAATGTTGCTCACGGGTGAAAAAGGTTGGGGACCCCTGCTTTAGGATGTTGAATAACAATCCGGCAGTTACTTAGCACAGACACTTCCATTAAACTTTGTTATATATACAGTATTATCATCCTGTCCAACATCTGATTCCCAAACCAAGGACATGTTCATCCTCACTTAAGCAGACTTTACCCTCTTCTCTTCTGCAAAACATAAAATTGTAGGCACTGAACTGGAAATCATGCCTGGCTCAGAATGGCATTTCATTTCACTTTCAGTTGGGTTCAGGGCATGGTCAAGTACTTACATTCCCATCTCAACAAATTCATTCAGTAGGGACCTGGCTTTGTGCATGGGATATAATGGGAAAGTGCCTTCCCCAAACTATTTCCACACATTCTAAAATGTAATTATATCATGATGTTGGCATTGATGGCTGCAGCTTAAATAGACAATTTCAATAATTAGAGAGGGTGTCTATATACTTTTGGCCAGAATTACTCCAGCTCTGGATCTCAAATAGCCTCAATGTGTAATATACAGACTGTTCCCATAATCTAATATAGTTCCAGGCTGTGAATTGTGTGTAATTATTGGCCCATGTGTGCTCAGATTTAGAAATAGAATAAGCGCATTGACTACAAACTGCACTCACTCACTTACTCACTCACTTACTCACTGACCTCTTCACAGAACGGTCTCTGATTCTACTGTAGTAGCATAAGATATTACTACTATAACTCAGTATTACAGTAGGATACACATTCATTGACTTTAAGGGCAGAGACCGACAAGAAGATTCGATGAGATTTAGTCGCCCGGCGACAAATCGCCTCTTCTTTTTGCGACTAATCTCCCCGAACTGCCTCCCCAATGGCTAGAATCTAAATCGGCAGCGGGATGACACTCGGATCAATTAGTTTTCCGAAGTCGCCCGAAGTTGCCTCATGAGGAAACCTCAGGCGACTTCGGAAAACGAAGCACTCCCAGTGCCATCCCGCCAGCGATTTAGATTCTAGCCGGCTGGGAGGCAGTTCGGGAAGATTAGTTACCCGAAGAAGAGGAGATTTGTCGCCGGGCGACTAATCTCCCCGAAATGTCTGCAATCAGTGAATGCTTTTGTTAGAAAAGACAGACTTGCAACACAACTCACAACCTCTGCTTGTCTTAATGTTCATGTGAACTCAGTGGAAACGTCGTGAAGCCTAATTGTTTTAGGGTTTCTAAGAGATCATGCTCCAGAAATGATGAATATGATATATAGTTAGTAACGCTATAATACATTCTACCAGTCAGCCCAAGTAATAGAAATGCATATGTAGTGAACCCCCCCCCATCAAACAACTATAAATGACATTCTTGCTCTTCAAAGGCATGGGTCTTATTTGACCCACTAATGCATCTGCTTCCATACAGCCTTCTCAAGGGCTACACAAATGTCACACCATCATTACAATATAATCCAGACAGCACACCTCAGAAAATCAGCCCATTATATACAATATACAAACAACACTCATCTATAAACAAAAGGCATCTGCCCATTACCTGGAGAGACACAAGATTGCTGTTCTGCATGCTGAAGGAACTCAAGTGGACGGGGTATGGAGTTGACTTGCAGCCGAGCTGCAATTGTAGCTGACATTCTGCGAAAATGACCTGGGTAAAGACAATATAAAGGAATATGTGTGTAGGTTCACACACACATAGAACTACGGCAGCTTCACAGCACAAAGACATAGCGATGGGCTGTAAGAGAGCCATGTAATGAAAAATCTTAATGTCAGAACCGACAAGTGACACAAACAAGACAAACCGACAAATGTCTACTACCACCGCACCAGAGCAAGAAAAAGCCTTCATATATACAGATAATAAAGGAGAAACACACACACATTTAGCAGAAGCCTAGTTTCGGCTTTGCTGTAAAGGTGTGTTGCCCATATCTTCACAAAAAACTCTCTATGGGGCACATTTACTTAGCTCGAGTGAAGAATTAGAATGAAAAATACTACGAATTTCGAAGATTTTTTTGGCTACTTTGACCATCGACTACAACTTCGAATCGAACTAAAAACCGTTTGACTATTCGACCATTCGATAGTCGACGTACTGTCTCTTTAAAAAAAACTTCGACTACCTACTTCGCCACCTAAAACCTACCGAGCACCAATGTTAGCCTATGGGGACCTTCCCCATAAGCTTTCTAAGCTTTTTTTGATCGAATGAAAATCGTTCGATCGATGGATTAAAATCCTTCGGATCGTTCGATCGAAGCATTTGCGGTAAATCCTTCGACTTCGATATTCGAAGGATTTTACTTCGTGGGTCGAATATCGAGGGTTAATTAACCCTCGTTATTCAACCAATAGTAAATGTGCCCCTATGTGTTAATTTAAACTGCGTTCATTGTGGTCAATGTAATAAAAGTTGCCATGCTGACCCCAAGTCCAGTAGCCCAAAACAATCAGATTTATGTAGAAAACATCTGATTGGTTACTATGGTTTGTTAGACCTGGTGAAAACTGTGCAACTTTAATTACATTGCCTCTATTGAGAATTTACTCTTTTTATACTGGTACTCTGTAAACCGAATATAGGAGGATAGTGAATACTCCCATGGACAACGGGCTCTGTATAATTATTTCCCTTTCTTCTGTACTGCCTGTGGTCTCTGGTTAATTAAATATACCTGTTATATATTATAGTCTATATCTTTATACCTGTAAAATGTGTGCATAATGTGAGTATTCTGAAAGTAATGTGTGCAGAACAGGCCAATGGAGGGGTTTGCAAAATGTCTGGATTTTTAAACTGTTGCTGGATTATGCACTTGGCAAAGATGGGAACTTCTCTATGGCAAGGTTTAAGCAACTTGATTGATAATGGATATCACGCTGAACAGAAAAATAAAAGAACAAATATGGCATTCCCTGAGCTAAATTGTTGCAGGATTCCAACAAAACCAAGGCTAGCCACAAACCATAATATGACTAGAAGCCATGTGAACAATCCAAAAACACTTCACAGAAAATAAAAATGTAAAAAAAAAAAACCCTACAACCACAAGATAACAGCACTTACATAAGCACACTGAGAACTGTGAAATGCACAGGCTTTGAATGGCACATATTATGTGCTACAGTATCCCAAAGCTAAGCACACAGCAAAACAAAAGGAAGAAACGCACAGGAAACAAGTGATAGAAAGCTAAAATACTGGCACACAGGCAAACATCATAACATGGGGAAATTATCACAGAACACTTCCATTTGCTTAATCAACTATAAACTATGGCAAAACTATCTCTGTGCCAAGTTCTAGTCTCTGCCAGGACCATTAAAGGGGACCTGTCACCCAGAGATGAAAAGCTGTATTACAAAAGCTCTTAAAAAATTAAAAATCATATTTTATTAAAACATCTGTAAGGGTGGTTACACATGCTAAGATTCGGGGAGATTTAGTCGCCCGGCAAAAAATCGCCTCTTCTTCCTCTCCTTCTGCCTCACGAGAAAACTTCGGGCAACTTCGGAAAAAGAATTGCTCAGAGTGTCATCCTGGCGGCAATTTTGATTCTAGCCGGCGGGGAGGCTTTTCTGGGAGATTAGTCGTCGGGCAACTAAATCACTCCGAATCTTAGCGTTTGTCTCTAGCCTTACAAAAGATATTTAAAAATCTCAGCTGCCAATCATATATTGCCTGTTCCACCTCTATGCCTCAGGCATTGAGGTGGGGCAAGCAATTACTTTCACTTTCCATTTTGCACTTTTCAGATGTCACTGCTAGAGTCCTGCGCGGGTCAATTTTTTGGGACCCATACCCGCCCCGTACCCGCAACCTGCAATCTGCTACCCGGACCCGAAATCTTACCCGCTTGGAAACGCTACCCGACCCTACCCGCAACCCGGACCCGCGACCCACTGATCATCAAGAATCGGGAAGTGCGGTCATTGTAAACCGGAAGTGACATCATCGGAAGTTGCCGTGGCCAGAGAAAAGGAGTAAATATCGCTATTGAGAAGACCCGCGGCTCGACCTGCAACCCCGCAGAACCCCTCAACCCGCAGGTTTTTGCAAGTAACCCGCAGGTACCCGACCCGCTGCAGGACTCTAGTCACTGCTCTCCTCTCGTTCACCCTCCCTTCTCGCTGTCTAATGTGTAGCCAGTGCATGGGCATATTAATTAAGGCCCCTGTTCTGGCACATAAGCAAGATTAGTATTCAATAAATAGCACCTGCCTGATTTCGGTGATTGTGCAATTCCAAGACAGAAGGAAACACAATGTAAGTAATTGATATACTTTAAGTAATTATATTGCTTGACAAGACAATAGAAATGAATTTGGTTTATTTCTTAAAGGGGTTGTTTACTTTTGAGTTAACTTGTCGTATAGTTTAGAGAGTGATATTCTGAGACAATCTGTAATTGTTTTTCATTTTTTATTATTTGTGTTGTTTTAGTTATTTAGCTTTTTTATTCTGCAGCTCTCCAGTTTACAGTTTCATAAACCTGGTTGCAAGGGACCAAATAATCCTAGCAACCATGCATTGATTTGAGAGTGGAATATGAATAGAAGAGGGCCTAAACAGAAACATGAGAAATAAAAAACGGCAATAACAATACATGTGTAGCCTTACAGAGCATTTCCTTTTAAGATGGGGTCAGTGACCCCCATTAGAAAGCTGGAAAGAGTCAGAAAAAGAAGGCAAATAATAAATAAATGATAAATAAATAATGACGACCAATTGAAAAGTTGCTTAGAATTGGGTATACTATAACATACTAAAAGTTAACGTTAAGGTGCATTATCACTTTAAGGTAACAGATCCCCTTTAACCTGTGAATCTGTAATACCAGCTCATACTGATATACTTTGTATAAGCAAAATGAATTGCAACTGTAGACAGATAATACATTTTGAACAGCCTATGTATTTACCCAGTTTTTATTTTTACACTGAACTGTTTCTTTAATTTGTACAGTACGTATAGATGGCCATTACTTTAACAGAAATTGATACTTGCAGGAATAAGTTTGCCTTTAGTTGTAAGCAGATGGACTTTCCTTTTATAACTGCATTACAGATACATATGTTCATATGACAGGACCTCACTCAACAGACAATGGTCTATTACAACATATACAGGTTGTATATACCTATAATACACAAGAGCCATGATATCCTGTAAATTATATCCTTATAAATGGTGACTAGTGATGTCATCCGTTATAAACGGTGAGTAGTGATGTAATTTTTGTCACACCACTCACACACGTGTGTATTATAATAATTAAAGTACCCCTTGTTGGAAAATATGAGGATATTAGAATAACCACGGAGTTCCATGACCTGGAGTTCCTTCGGCCTCGTGCTTTTATATGGTCATGAAACTCCTCGGTGACTTATAATATCCTTATATTTTATAATAGGGGGTACTTTATTCACTATATATATATATATATATATATATATATATATATATATATATATATACACTGCACCCTACCCTAAAACGATAATAGCAGCAATAAATATAATCATTTCCACTGCACCCTACCAATGCTGATTCAGGTGAGGGTACTGTATTGCACACAACGCAATAGGACTTACACACAAAGTGAGCAAATTGTAATGTTGAGTGCAATCATCATATTTTTCCCCCACAATGCAGTGTTTATTCCCAGAATTGTAAGGCCATTGTGGGCGCAATGGGGTGATTCGCTTGGCAAACTGTGTTGCACCATCCGCAATTGCGGGGGATTCCCCAAAATAGATGCCCTTTGTGCTCCATCGCAAATTTGGCACCATTGTGCCAAAGGATCCAATTCGAAGGATCCGCTGCATCAATAGACATAGCAATGTCAGATTCAGAATGGAAAGTAGGAAGGACTGAGTCGAGTGTGAAGAGACCATTTTGACACAATTGCCTTTAATGAAATTGGTTTTTAGGTGAAACACACTGTGGGGGAAAAGCACAAGTTGTGCACTGTGCTTGCAGATATAAATCAGCCCTAATGTGTTGAAAGAGGAGACAGAATGTAGAGGTGTCTGGTAAAGGATCTGACACACAGAAAAGTATAATATTCTTTTTCTAATATGCCCTTGGCAAGAATATGGGTGACTATTTAGATCCAAGTTTTAGCCAAACAGTACTTGATGATTGTACTTACCTCTACACAAAATGATCTCTTATACAGACAGTATATTATATTAAACAGAAGGGGAATTAATGCCACAGGAGGAATGTAGCAGATAAACAAAGTTAAATTCAATCAGTGTCCTTGTACACTTATTTTTATTGAGTGCCTTCTCCCTCTCTGAGCACTTCCAGGATAAACTCTACCCCTCCCTAATCTAGACTTTTTCTTCACATGGGTCCTCTTACCTAGGTCCTAAATCTACAAAGAGGAGGGGTTCCATTAAAAATAAAATCTCATTAGAAATGTTGACGCCCTCTAACAGTTGATACCACAACCACTGTCAGCCATTGAATACAACACAAGTCATGTTTAACATTTTACCAGCAAATTCATAGTGTTGGCAAGTTAATAGACAGGGCCCATAGTGACAGGTACATTTCTATTACCTTCAGAAGTCTGCAGAATCAGAGTCTTGCTGTACAGGCTGACCCCGGACTTGTTGAACGCTTTCACTCGTGCATTGTATGTGCTATTAAAATGAAGGCCGTCCACTGTGCACATTGTCTCCTTCCCAACAAAGACTTCCTGTGAATGAAAAAGAAAATAGTAAATCATCATCACAACTGTTCTCAAACCAACTCTGTAAAATCTTTTATGCTCCATCCATCCTACTTTTATCCTTGCTATAAAAAGACTGGTGTTTATAAAGACGAGAATGCAAAGCCTCATTTCCAGGAATGATTTCTCCTCTACTTAAGAGTCCGACTCTTTCGTTGAACTGTCTCTTGTCAAAAAAAATTAAAAAGTATTTGTTTTTCAAATGTATATAATGCAATACCCATGATTATTAGTCTCAAGGGGTTGCCATGCCTGAAGGATGTATTTCCTTTTCAGAATGTAGTGCAGATTAAATTCATTGTTTGAATACTGATGATTGTAGTAACCATGTAACCATTTTCATCCAATAGTCAATTATCTACATGGAGCTGCATCAAAGAGTGCCAGACTATGATCTGAGCTCCAGAGAATTCAGTTACATTTAAAATGCATTGACAATGTACAAATAATTATATACACCCCCCACACACATTTTTATGGCAGTCTCCAGTGCTGGAAAGAAAGTTTATGGACGAGTGCATTGTTTTGACTGCAGGGATAGTAGAGTTCATGCTTTAGCCATTTGAATAAATCAATAGCAATCATTTCCTCTTGCAGAGGTTCATTCCCTTCTGTTTTATTTGTAATGGAATACAAGGCTTTCTTGGTGACTGGATGTGTCTTGTGGTTTTTATTATAGCTAGACACATAGGGGCAAATTCTCTAACCTCCAGAAATTCGCCAGTGACGGCTTCACTCACATCGCCACACTTCGCCAGGCGAAAATTCGCCAGGACAACGCTAATTCACTTAAATCTGAAGTTGCGTCCAGGGCGCCGGTTGATGGTGAAGTTTCGCTAGCGTTAATTCGGCAAACAAATCGAAGTTGCACTATTATTGGCTAATTTGCATACGGCGGGAAGTTAAATTTCAAAGTCCAGGGAACCTTAATAAAATAAAATAAAGTTGTTATAATGCCCTACACATGTGCCCAGTGTATAGTTTATGTGCCATATGTCAGGAAATGTGTCGGGGAAGCCGGGTTCCCTAAAAAAAAATTTTTTTGAGGAACTCCTATCTACTCTATTGCACTTTGCCTGGTCTGAGGTGGCGAAGGCAAGTCTGGCGCATTTTAGTGAATTTTCGTAGTTAAGTCCATTCGCCAGAGCGAAAATTCGCCTGGCATTAGGAGTGTGAAGTAGCGCTGTAGTCTATTTTCTTCACTAGCGAATTTACGCCAGCGCCCGTTAGTAAATCGGCGAAGTCCCAAAATGCGTCACGCTGGTGAATTTTCGCCAGCGTTAGTCACTTCGTCCTTTAGTAAATTTGCCCCATAGAAAGGGCAGATTATATTTTTACTATGTGTAATCAAATAGAGAGTAACGGTGGTCATTCATACACAGGTCGATAAAAGCTGGTCGACAGACCGAGGAGGCAGTTTATTGGCCCGTGTGTAGGGTCCTCCGACGAGCTTTCCCAATCGATATCTGGTCGGGTTAAATATCCCGTCGGATCGCGTCCGTATCTATTTGTTGATGCGGTCCGGCGATCCGACTGCCAGTATTGGCTACATTATGATCCAATCGTTGGGCCCTATTCGTTGATGCGGTTCCGCGATCAAACCCCCAGTATTGGCTACATTCTGATCCAATCGTTGGGCCCTAGGGCCCACGATCGGATCAGCTTGATATCACCCACCTCAATGTTGGTATATGGGAATCACCAAACTAGCGGATCTCTACGTGTATGGCCACCATTATAGTTTCTCTTCAGTGATGGGATATTGTAATTATTTTATATTAAAGGTTTGTTTGCAACCTCACTCTAAGATGCACAGCTTAGGAAATGGTTGCGGAGATATCTACCAAGGAGAGCCTGAAATAAAAAGGGCTAAAACCATGTAATAGTTGATAATTAAATGAACTCCTCAGCTCCAAACTATGCACATTAGCTTCTCCTTCACCGTACCTAAGTCTTCAAGTTAATCTTACCCTAAATTGTCCTCCATTCCCATCATCCAACTCTAGTATGTATCCTTCTGTTTGCACCATGGACATTGGAGGCTGTTTCCATGACAGAGTGGCACTGTTGTTGTGGGTACCACATTCTTCCAGATGTAAAAGTGGTGGTGCTGGGATTAGAGAGGGAACTAAAAGAGGAAACAAATCATTTATCACTTGATAAAGGGCTTGACACCAGAAACATGTCTTGTAAATAAACACACTCTGCAGTCAAATCTTACAATTTAAGTCTGGACAGGACAAAAAAGGAAAAAAGCCACGCTGGAAGTTATTAGTTGTGTACGGAAAAAACAAACATTTAAAGGATAGAAAAATAATGTGACCTGTCATACTATAAAAAAAAATATTCAAAAAAAGTAAAAACATCAATAGTTTTCAGTGATACAACATGGATTGTTCCATGACAAACCTGTACGGGTGAAATGTTAATTGTTTGCATTAATGGTTAAGCAATAAAGCTGGTTGAAACCAAAGGTCAATAAAAGACACAGGAACAGGAAATGGGGCAGCCAATCTTGCAGTGAGTGAGGGACAGAAGTCAGTGCAAGGGAAAGGATAGGGAAAGTGAAGTACTGCGATTATTTGTTGTGAAGTAGTCACCGCAATACCGGTAAATACTGAACTTGTTCATGAGAAGTCTTCCATAATCCTCATTGAATCCTCCTTTAATTAGTTAATAACCAATAGTGATGGGCGAATTTGTTCCATTTCGCTTTGCTGGAAAATTTGCGAATTTCCTGCGAAATATTTGCAAAACGCATTGAAGTCAATGGGCGTCAAAATTATTTTGATGCACCTCAATTTCAACGCCCTCGTCAATTTTATATGCGCGCCTATTTTGTCCAAATGCATTAAAGTCAATGGGCATCCAAATAATTATTACGTGTGGCAATTTTTATGCATGCTACTATTCTGACACGTGCCCAAATTTTTTTTGCCGCAGTGGATTTTTTGTTGGTGAATTTTCCCCACAGTTTCACTAATTTATTTAGTCTTGGTCTTGCAAAGATGTTTAACAAAGTTACAATATGGTGACCCCCTGTGGCCAACTTTGAAAGCATAAATCATTTGTTTGATTAGGCTTGTGGTGCAGTAAATTCATGTTTATGTTTAGTATACAAAATACAGCATTTCTAGTCTTATTCTATTTTAGACTTTACTTCCCCGTTAAGGATTATAATTTGCCTCTCTATCTTCAGGAAAGTACAATGATAGTATTGTATAGTTCTGTATTTCTAAAATAGAGTAAGGTATAGATATAAGACATATGTATTTGAATGTGGTCATGTGATTGGTCATTTGTCCAGACAATGCCTTTAAATATGTATTTCTTTCATACATGCATTGATTGGCTCGATGAAGGGAATGACATATCTGCAAGCTGCACCAATTTGATTTTGTCATTTTGATGAAGGACATTATCACAGTGTTATTGCTAAAAGAGGGATTTATTTGATGTCACAAGGGTGCAGTCCATAGTGACACGTTCTCGTTGGCTCTTTTTCTAACATTTTGATAAATATCCCAGAATGATAAAAAAAAACCATGAGCTGAAATCCTTCAGTAAAAGCATAGATTCAAGGAAGCATTATGCTAATTTGTAAATGACACAGCAAAATAAAGAGCGAGTGTTGTCCTGAGCTAAACTTGCTGAGATTAAAGAATCTGCTGGGCAATATTTGGCAGTGTGACAAGGGAAATATTTGCCAGAGGAAAGAACTGCCGACACAGCAGTTACCTGCTAAACTACTTTATTTAACACTGAAACCAGCAGTACATTTTGTCCATGTGAAAACAAGAATGCAGGAACAAGGTTCTCAGCTCAAAAAAGGATTTGTGGGAATTACAGGTCAGACTAGAGCTGTCCTTTAGACAGACAACCAGTAACAAGAGTATCCAATGAATAAAGCCTGTCCAACTACAGGAGTGGTTGCAACATGTAGGACTCCATTAGATTTTAAGGCCCCCAGAGTTCACAAGGGTTCTATGGATGTCTTTGTATAAAATGTATTTTATAGTCTGATTAAGGAGTGCATTATACTACTGAAAGGTGCAACCTGTGTTCTGTAAATTGTGCCAGATTAAAAATCTGTCTCACAATGTAGAGTGCAGTTTACATGGCTGCAAGTACCCTTGTCAATTCTAGGAGCACAACAGGTGGCAATCAGTGTTTTAAAAGCCTCTATCTGGGTAGAACTACATGGGCGTTTTTGGCAGATCCGACATAATGCGCCAAAACACAGGCGTCAAGTCGGATGCGGTGGAAAATAAGGTAAGCAACAGCAATGTTGGATGGTGTTGCAGCGTTCATCCCACACGACTGTCGGATGCAGACGCAAGATGACCGCAATATGAACTTTACTTGCACTATATAAATTATTTAAATCTTGTTTCCTTCAGTCATGGAATTCACAATCCCAGCAAGCAGGCAGGTGCCATTTAGTGGACACTGTTACTAAAGGGTAGGGATGCACCGAATCCACTATTTTGGATTCGGCCGAACCCCAGAATCCTTCATGAAAGATTCGGCTGAATACCGAACCAACTCCGAATTTGCATATGCAAATTAGGGGTGGAAAGGGGAAACATTTTTACTTCCTTGTTTCGTGACAAAAAAATCATGCGATTTCCCTCCCTGCCCTATATGCAAATTAGGATTCAGATTCGGTTCAGCCGGGTAGAAGGATTCGGCCGAATCCGAATCCTGCTGAAAAAGGCCGAATCCCGAACTGAATCCTGGATTTGGTGCATCCCAACTAAAGGGCACCCGTCACCCAAAAAAAAAATCCTATTTTATCACATTAGTCAAGCAAAATTAACTTTAATTACACTATAATATTGTTTCCTTCAATCTGGGAATTCATAGTTATAACAAGCAGGCAGGAGCCATTTTTTGGACACTGTTATTAAGGCAAGCCTTGTATCAGCTCCGAATCTTGTTTGTGTACCAGAATGGGGGACCTGATGTTCATCCCCATGCACTGGCTACACAATTAAATGGTGAAGAGAACAGGGGAATGTGGGGAGAGCAGTGACATCTAGGAAGTGCTGAATGGAAAGTGAAAGTAATTGCTTGCCCCACCTCTATGCCTAAGGAATAGAGGAGGGGCAGACAATATTTGATTGACAGCTGAGATGTTTAAATGAGCTTACAACAGCTATGAATGCTTTAATAAAAAATAGAAATTGGATTTCATGTTTAATTTGAAAAGGACTTTTATTATACCTTCTGGGTGACAGGTCCACTTTAAGGCAAGTTTTGCATCATCCCAAAATCTTGTGTACTCACCAGATTAAATAACCTAATGCCCATGCCCATGATACACAATTATAGATAGTGAATAGAGAGGAGAAATGTGAAGATTTCCGTGGTATCTAGGAAATGCAGAATGGAAAGTGAAGGTGATTGCTATGCTTGAGGCATAGAGGCAGGAAAGGCAATATTTGATTGACATCTGAGATTTTAAAATACATTTATAATCAGTATGGACATTTTAGTTTAAGAACAAAACAAAAGATTTGGGGTTTCATATTTGGGTTGTCATATTTGAAAAGTGCTTTTATTGTACAGCTTTTTATATCTGGGCGACTGGTTCCCTTTAAATATAGATTACAAACAAAATATTCATTTTTATTCTAAATTCTACTGTGCCTCTTACTGAGCATCTGTCTTGACAATAAGCACCATTCAGGCATCTAATTATTGTGTGGCCGTTTTCAGCCCACGATTTTGTGTTGGAGCGTCACGTCTGCTGAAGCTCAGATCTGAACTTACTGCTCTTGACAAGCAAGAAATGACTCCCAGGGGCTCTGATAAATACATAATCAGTTCTATAAACATAGCAAAGATAAAACCATTTTTGGCTACAGGCGATATAATTAGTCATCAGACATGATGTAAACACTGACTATATAAGGGGTCATTTATTTACAGAGCAAATGATGCAGGAACTGGGCCGTGTGCATCTATGGGTTGGGGTTGGACTGAGGTGTAGGGCCAATGGATGTGTTTGTATTTATATGTGTATATGTTTGCTTGTGTGGGTGTGTATGTTTATACAGTATATATGTATGTTTTATACACACACAGTGCTGGATTTGTGGGGAGATGAAGAGAGATCCCATCCCTCCACTTCTTTTTCTGTGAAATAGAAGCCCCTGACGGAGAATGCAAAAGTTTTGGATCACGACTACTGCATGCTTTAAAATACATACCCTGCACTGCTGGCATTTTCTTACATTTAATAGTTTGTCTTTTTTTATCAACTTTTAAATCCAGGTACATTCACAAAGGGATTGGATAGGCTGGAGAATGAATCTTGGAGCCCCCTCCAGTCTATCCATCCCTATGTGGCTGTAATGCAACTTACACACAAAAAAAAAGAGCCGGTAAGCTGTAGAAAATGTAAAAAATGGCATTGCTGCAACCTATGCCTGAATTAGAAACTGAATTAGGTTAAGGAAGAAAAAATATAAAACTGAAAGCAGATAAAGAAGGTGATTAAAAAAAAGGTTAAAAAGCACAAGGAAACAGAAGATATAGAAGATAAAGGGAGAGATGGAGACGTGTTATAGAGATGAGGGAGATGGAGGAATGAGATAAACGATGAAAAATAAATTGAATGTAAAAAACATAAGAGGAAGGCGGATTGGGGAGCAGATTAAAGGAACAGTTCAGTGTAAAAATAAAAACTAGGTAAATAAATAGGCTGTGCAAAGAAAAAAATGTTTCTAATATAGTTAGTTAGCCAAAAATGTAATGTATAAAGACTGGAGTGACTGGATGTCTAATATAACAGAACAAAACACTACTTGCTGCTTTGCAGCTCTCTTGGTTTCCCCTGATTGGGGAGTTACAACCTTCCATTTTTGGATTGAAGGCGATTTTATGAGTATAGAGGAATGTGAATTGCTTCTATTGCAAACAAGACTGGAATCATGCAGATATTGTACAGTACAGAACTGCTAATTGATTGTATTTAGAAACTTCCTTATTTCAGTATGCTGAAGCTTATATTACATTTTCATAGTTCCCCTTTAAGAATTACAGTGCATTTAGACACTAGGGCAGCAGGTATAAAAACCCTTGATCACCATCACTGCTTTGCACATCATACTTCTCCCAATGTTCCTGCTTTTGCAAGGAAGCCAAATATCAGACACAAATACACCTGCATTAATAAGTATCCCCCCGGGTAAGCAACATGCGCCAGTTTACCTTTCATCTGAACAAAGTCAAGTTGGTGGATTGACTGCAAGAGGGGTGCACTGTCCAGATTCAGATCAAAGTCGGTGGTCATTCTAGGGGTGAGTGTTCCTTTCCCCCACTGATCTTCAGTCAGGTGAACTCTCCGAATAAGGGCGTCTGAAATCTAATTTCATACAGTCTTTAGCCATACAGCTTCAAAATGTTAACTATATCTTATACTACGGTTATTGCATCTTATATAATAGGTAGGAGGCATTAATACAGTGATTGCCTTACATTTAGGGGCCCATTTACTAACGGTCGAAGTGGATTCGAAGTGAATTTTCAATTCAAAAACTTAATTTCTAAGTCATTTTTGGGTACTTCGACCATCGAATAGGCCAAAATTCAAATTTGACCATTCGAAAAATCGAAGTATTGTCTCTTTTAAAAAGTTCGACTTCAACACTTCGCCACCTTAAACCTGCCGAATTGCTTTGTTAGCCTATGGGGACCTCCTAGAACCTATAGCCAGTATTTGGCTACGTTTTTTGAAGTCAAAGTATTTTTTTTAAAACATTTTTGAATCGTACGATTTAATCGATCGATCATACAAATTAATCGATCGATCAAACTATTTTTACTTCGACTATCGAAGTATCAAATTCGATGGTCGAATTTCGAAGTTTTCTTAGGGGCACATTTACTAAGGGCCGAATTATTCGACCATCGAATTTGATACTTCGATAGTCGAAGTAAAAATAGTATTATCGATCGATTACATCATACGATTCAAACGATTTTTAAAAAAAATACTTTGAGTTCTAAAAACTTAGCCAAATACTGGCTATAGGTTCTAGGAGGTCCCCATAGGCTAACATAGCAATTCGGCAGGTTTAAGGTGGCAAAGTGTCGAAGTCAAACTTTTTTAAAGAGACAGTACTTCGATTTTCAAAATGGTCAAATATTCAAAGTTTTTTTCAATTCGAATCGAATTTTGGCCTATTGGATGGTCGAAGTACCCAAAAATTATTTAGAAATTCGAAGTTTTTGAATATGACAATTCACTTCGAATTCACTTCGACCCTTAATAAATGTGCCCCTTATTGTCTGACAGTCTGAGATTATAGGAAGCATACTGGATGGAAAACTGTTCCTCCTGTGCATAATTGTAATAATATTTATGAGTGAAAGCCAACATCCACTTTGGTCTTGGGTATTTTGACTAAACAATGTTTATGACTGGCTGAGGTATCTGGAAAATGACTGAAAAAGGGGTTGTTCACCTTCAAACAACTAGTTGTTTTCAGATAGATCACCAGAAATGACGACTTTTTCCGATGACTTTCTATTTTCAATGTGTGACCGTTTTTTTAATATTGAAGTGTAAAGTGTCATTTTTCACCTTCTAAAGCAGCTCTAAGAAGGGGCGTCGCCGACCCTGTAAACTGTTCTAAATTGATACATTTATTTCATACATTTCTTATTTTTGTCCCTGCTGAGCAGAATCTCTGGGCTTCATTACAGGCAGCTGTTAGACTTGATACAATAGTTGCTAATACTCCAGAGATGCTGCTGAGAAATGGATCAACTAAATGTTCAGAATTTGCACCTGAATTACTGAGCTGCCAGACAGGGACATTCAACTTTAAACTTACCGTAGATTTTGGAAAAACAGTAAAGAATAAATAATGGAAAACGATTGAAAAAAAGTCTTTCTGGGGTATAATCTAAAAACCACTGAACTGAAAAAAAGTGTTTGAAAGGTGAACACCCCCTTTAATATGTACTAAAGCAATATGCAAAGAAGGAATGTTTTATGAATTTATGATGTTGTTTCCTCATTTTTAACTTAATATCTATGGGCAAATAAAGTCTATAAAAAATTCCTTACTCAGATACACAGAGATGAGCTAACACACAGAACCGTAACCGATATTTGTATATCAATATAAATTATATATATGATATTTATGATATAATATCCATATATCGATATTTCTTTGGGAACCTTGATTAAAATGATGATACAGAAAAGAGCTCCTCATACACCCATACCCCATTTTTCATATACCCCTCACACCCCTGTATGCCAGACAATCTTAAGTATTATAAATAATACATACATATGCAAATTAGGATTTGGATCGGCTGGGCACAAGGATTCTGCCGAATCCGAATCCTGCTCAAAAAGGCCGAATCCCGAACCGAATTCTGGATTTGGTGCATCCCTAATAAATAAATCATTCTCTGCTCCAAGAACGTAAGAATATTAGACGTAACCTCAGGGATCTGTTATCCAAATTAAAGAAGTTGCTTATTGTCAATGAACTCTATGGCCACTTCTAATATCCATACATTTAAGTACAGAAGAAGTATATACTGTATATATATATATATATATATATATATATATATATATATATATATATACACACACACTACAAAAAGGTGGTCCAAATTCCACTGTTTTTCTTAAAATGCTTTATTCCATATAATTCACCAACATTTCATCTCCTGCTTGGGGCCTTTATCAACTTTTTCTTCAAGACCATTAGATCAAAAAATATTGGTGTATCCATAATTTATCCATATTTCTAAAAATATGAAAAAATAACAGCAAATACATAGTCCCCCCAAATCTCACCCTAATTGACCATAAAACTGATACATCTGGGCTTTCAGAAGAGCAAATGGTCAGACTTCCTAATTCTCATCCAAACTAATCATTAGGCTGAGCCCCACTGCCACTGTTTTAAGATCCCATGTGGATCAGTCCCATAGTTGAATGACTGTCACAGGCTGAACCAGGAAAAATACTGTGGATATTTCCATATTCAGGGCACTAATAAATGAAATAAACAATTTACCGTAGACTCATTATGACGTACAAGAAGTAACTTTCTCACATAGACAGCAAAGATCTGATTTGCTTCTGTACCCAGTTATATATAAATTGTTCTCTGTGTTAAAAACCTCAGGGATAAAATGAAACTGAAGCCAAATAAAAGGATACTGAGAACTCTCCAAGGCGCTTCTTGTGCAAACACAAAATCATGGTTTCTTATATAAGCTGGTTTTCCCAAGTTCTGGCTTTAGTGGAGACAAAATACAGCAATTTCCAGTCTCTAACCTGCTATTGGAAGAGTGGGCTAAATATGGACTGTTAGAGAAATGGACTTTGGAGAATGGTGCCGTTATTCTGCTAAAAATACTGTGAGCGCTGGAAAGCATCATTATCTGACCTAAAGGGGCAGCTAATTCTCTGTGTGATGTTACAAAGAAGCAGAAACAGACAGTAGAGGGACATTAATGGTGATTTGTGTTATCCCTGTGTGGCATAGATTTATTAAATGGTCTATTAATGTATGTGTTCTGGAAGCAATTCTATTACAAGCCTCTTTTGATTCAATTAAATTGTATGACATAAGCTCCTCTAGAAAAGATGGAATTACAGTCTGAATGCCTCAAAGCAGACACGATTAGACACTGAAATAAGCAGAAAGACATTTACCTGTAGGAATCCACTTGGGTCATTCTCTTTGATCACCTCTAGACAATATTCCATCAGCCCCGTGGTCTGACGTAGCTTCATGGTACAGTGTGAAATTTGATCTCGGACAACCTGGAAATGAGTCATTAACATTAGCAGAGTAACTAGATGTTACTGGGCCCCACAGCAAATTAATTTTAGGGCCCCCAAAATTAGGGATGCACCGAATCCAGGATTGGTTCGGGATTCTGCCTTTTTCAGCAGGATTCGGATTCGGCCGAATCCTTCTGCCCGGCCGAACCGAATCCTAATTTGCATATGCAAAAAAGGGGTTGGGAGGGAAATTGTGTGACTTTTTGTCAGAAAATAAGGAAGTAGAAAATGTTTTTCCATTCCCACCCATGTGCAAATATTTGCATATGCAAATTAGGGTTCAGATTCGGTTCGGTAATCGGCTGCATCTTTCGCAAAGGATTAGGGGGTTTGGATGAATCCAAAAAAGTGGATTCGGTGCATCCCTACCCAAAATATCCAGAGGTTATCCTGTTTTACCAATATACATTGCAATTGCTCATTAATTAGGACCTTATGGGTACCTCGACATCCTGGGCCCATGGGTCTGCTTCCTCTATAGTTACACCACGATTAACATTAGATATTAAAAATAAACTGTGTTATAAAATGTAATTTACAAGTCTGCCTAAACCCATTCACAAATGGCGAATAAGATGCATTTTGTGAGATGGTGAAATGGATGGTCAATTAGAAGATCCTTCCAGAAACCTTATGTTACATGACAATGGAGGAATGAGGGTGCAAAGTACAGGTATAGGATCTGTTATCCTAATTATAGAAATGCCATCTCCCATAGACTCCATTTTATTCAAATAATCGAAATTTTTAAAAAATTATTTCCTTTTTCTCTGTAATAATAAAACAGTAACTTGTACTTGATCCCAACTAAGATATAATTAATCCTTATTGGAAGCAAAATCAGCCTATTGGGTTTATTTAATGTTTATATGATTTTTTAGTAGACTTAAGGTATGAAGATCCAAATCCACCGGAAAGATCTGTCAAAGAGAGTCAGGCACAAAAAGTTCAATTCAGCAAGAAAAGAGCAGAACTCACTGGCTTTTGTTTTTGATAAATTAATCAAAATATTTTTCTTGGCCTGCCAGACATGGGTTTTACAGGAACTGTGCCTGTGGCCTTCCATTTCCTGATTACATTCCTTACAGTTGAAACTGACAGTTTAAATCTCTGAGCCTTCCCCTAAACCATGATACTGAACAGTCTTTGTTTCCAGATCTTTTGAGAGTTGCTTTGAGGATCTCATGCTGTCACTCTTCAGAGGAGAGTCAAATAGAAGCACAACTTGCAATTGGCCACCTGAAATACCTTTTCTCATAATTGGACACACCTGTCTATGAAGTTCAAGGCTTAACGAGCTAATCCAACCAATATGGTGTTGCCAGTGATCAGTATTGAACAGTTACATGCATTCAAATTAGCAAAATTACAAAGGGTATCCACATTTTTGCACAGCCAGTTTTTCACATTTGATTTAATTTCATACAACGGATTACTGCTTCACTAAAAATCTTTGCTCAGAAAACACCCCAGTACTCAGATGTTCCTGGGAAATGAAAGACTGTTATATTGTGAATAAAGTACCCCCTCTTGTAAAATTTAATTATAAGGATGTTATAAGTTACCGAGGAGTTTCATGACTATATAAAAACACGATAGACAAAAAGTAGCAGCACACTGTTAAGTTGCAAAAGTGCTCAAGTGCATAATTTATTTAGCCCACAGCATACAAAGGCAACGTTTCGAGCCAACCAGGCCCTTTATCAAGCCCTTGATAAAGGGCCTGGTTGGCTCGAAACGTTGCCTTTGTATGCTGTGGGCTAAATAAATTATGCACTTGAGCACTTTTGCAACTTAACAGTGTGCTGCTACTTTTTGTCTATGGATTGATGTGACCCGAGGACAGGATTGGGTCTTCTAGTTCAGCACCTGGCACTTCAACTGTGTTTGTTTGAGAGGTGAGCGCTCCAATTTGTGTGACCATATAAAAACACGAGGCCGAAGGCCGAGTGTTTTTATACAGGTCATGGAACTCTGAGGTAACTTCTAATATCCTCATATTTTTTAATTATATTTATTATATATATATATATATATATATATATACATATACACACAGTATATATATTATATATATATATTTTTATTATAATACACAATGTGACAGAAATGACATCAGAAGTCACCGTTTATAACTGATGACATCAGAACTCAACGTTTATAAGGATATAATTTACAAGATATTTATGGCTTTTGTATATATAGATATATATATCTATATATACACTCTGATGTGTTTCAGATATGTCCCTTTTTTTTCTTCCAAAGACATGAGGTAATTTTCTGCTTCCAACAGAGCTGTCCTCAGAGAGGAGTGTAATGATGGATCAGGGTTTATGCTGACAAGGAGGGGAGAAAGCAGCGGGACATGATTTATCTGAGCTGAGAGCCAGTCACACAATTCATGTGCAGAGTCATGCTCAGCTCAGCTCCATGTATCTTGCATTGGAGCAGTCTTAATATAAAAAGATTATTTAGAAAATCAGAATCTGAGTTTTGTATTCTTGATGGATTTTTTTCCCTATTGTACTAGAGGATGATTAAATTTTTTTCTGGCTTCCTCAAGATTTATTGAATGCTAAGGAGTAATTATTTCAGTCACAAATGCAATGACTATGTGCCTTTTTATGATTATTTCAACTACAATGTTACTGTTTATGGACAAGAACTATATACAACATGTTGAGAGCTGCAATGTCAGAATTACAAGGTGAAAAGCAGCAAGACATGATGATAGGATCACAGCAGCCAAATGAAGAAGCTATTGGTCGATTCATCTTTTGACCTGATTGTTATATACAATGGACAGATAGAAATTGCTGTGCACATTGTGCTGAGAAAATAGAATGTTGGATGGATCCCAGCCTTGTATGCATTGCCATTGCTATGACATTTTCTGTATAAAGGAAAATAAACTTACATGTTTGCATTTATCTGCTATTTCTAAACCCACTGATCTGTTTATTTAGCTTTATTGCATCATCAGACCCAATCGACCACTGTTACCCATACATTAAACATATATACATAGGGGGTTATTTATTAAACTCCGAACGCAAAAATCCTGAAACATTTGTGATTTTTGTTTTTTTTTTTATAAAATCGGACTTTTAAAAAAATCACGAATTTTTCAGAATTGATTAAACCCAGAGGATGGAAAAGTCAGAATTACAAAATCCGGCATCTCAGACCTGTCGAGGTTGCAAATAAGTCAAGGGGAGAAGTCCCAATGATTTTTTGATGTTCGCTGGGTTTCCTGCAATACCCTGACATTTTCGGAATTTTTGGGCAAAAAAGCATTAGAAATCAGTTCGGGTGAAAAAGAGTGAAAATCATATTTTTTTTCCTGCAAAGCAAATTTTCGGGAAAATGTATTTATAAATAAGTGTTAAAAACCCGAGCGTATTTGATCGGATTTTGTAGCAGAAAAGGTTGAGATAAAATCGGACTTTGATAAATAACCCCCATAATGTAAGATGTTTCGGTCTGTCCTTAATTTGGATCGCTATGCCTTAAGTCTACTTAATTAAGTCTATTTAATTATTAATTGAACCCAAGGTTTGTTTTGCCTCCAATAAGGATTAATTATATCCTCATTGGGATCAAGTAAAAGGTACAGTTTTATTATAAAAAAGGAAATCATTATTTAAAATGTGAATTATTTCATTAAAATGGAGTATATGGCAGATGGCTTTTCAATTATTCAGATCTTTCCTAATAACAGATCATATACTGTACCAAAAATGTAGTATTTCCTCCTTTTATGCTATTAGACACTTTTCGCCTCACATGTATACCCTCATGTAAGTGTGATTGAACTAAAAACTAGGGATGCACCGAATCCAGGATTTGGTTCGGGATTCGGCCTTTTTCAGCAGGATTCAGATTTGGCCGAATCCTTCTGCCCGGCTGAATCCTTCTGAATCCTAATTTGCATATGCAAGGAAATAAAAAATGTTTTCCCCTTCCCACCCCTAATTAGAATATGCAAATTAGGATTAGGATTCGGTTCGGTATTCGGCCGAATCTTTCGCAAAGTGTTCGGGGGTTCGGCCGAAACCAAAATAGTGGATTCAGTGCATCCCTACAAACACAAGTAGTACATAGAAACATAGTAAGGAACCAAAATGTGCCTGTCTCCTGCCTATCAATTATTTCACATCTGTTTAGCTGCCACAATTAAAAGCATCTCCATGTAATGAAAGCAGTTTCAGAGCCACTCACAGAAACGGATAATCTGCATTTTAAACATGTTGGTAGAGGGGAAAAAAATCTTTCCTGTCTGAATGTTATTTACCAAAAGGCCAATACAATTATGCAAAGAATGTAGGAAAACACAAGAATTATGGATTCTACACAATGTAACCCTCAAAACTTTATTTAAAAAAAAACTCCGGCTTCCAAACCAAAACTTGATAAAGAGGCCACATAAACAAGAAACCCCTAATATTCCCATCACAGTTACAAAATTCAGAAATGCCAAGTTTATTAGCACAAATATTCTTACCTTCAGTTTGTGTTCATGCTCCTTGTTCACACGGGAGAGAAGCTGAACTTTCCTTCTGTTCAAAGCATCGATCAGGGCATCACACTGAGCGACAAGGCAGGCCTCAAACTCCACACTGTTCTCCTGTTGTACACGTGCTAGTAAGTATGTTGAACTGTACCCTTTGCATTGCATATAATCATAGTACAGGTATGGGATCCATTATCCTAAAACCCATTATCCAGAACACTCCGAATTACAGAATGGTCGTCTCCTATAGACGTTTTATCCAAATAATCCAAACTGGTTTCCTTTTTCTCAGTAATAATAAAACAGTACCTTGCACTTGATCCCAACTAAGATATAATTAATCCTTTTTGGAAGCAAAACCAGCCTATTGGCTTTATTTTTTCTAGCAGACTTAAGGTATGAATATCCAAATTATGGAAAGACCCGTTATCAGGAATTTTGGATAATAGGTCCTATACCTGTAGTAGTATGCACAGTAATTCCTTGGACCCCTGATCTATGCTTACACTTAAGGCCTGAAAGGAACAAGTATGACATTTCAACAGAATGTTATACATCTAAAAAAGCAGCGAGGAACAGATATATATATATATATATATATATATATATATATATATATATATATATATATATATATATATATATATATATATATATATATATATATATAGGAACAGAGGATCAGCACTCACTGTAGTAAAGTGAAAAAGTGTCAATTTATTCCACAGATTTGTGTGGAATAAATTGACACTTTTTCACTTTACTACAGTGAGTGCTGATCCTCTGTTCCTATACTACAACATATTTGATCGTGCACCTCTGGCTTCAATTTGGATTGTGTGCGGGCACTGTGGGACACTTTATGTATAATATATATATATATATATATATATAATATCTAAATATTTCAAAATAAATTAAAGACAATGGATGAAATGGAGAAGTAATGGGAAACACAAGAAGAAATGCTGATGAGATATAAAATATAGGAAGGGTGAGATTTAGATGAGGAAGAGTAAGACCAAACAGTGGGACTGATCAGAAAATAGAGGGGAGACAAATATAAAAATAGGGTAAACATTAAAGAAGAATGTACAGTAAAGATAAACAGGAGAGAAGGGAGCAGATAGGAGAATATGAAATCATAACAGAATATGGTGAATTAAGAGAAGATGTTATTGGGCCCTGTCCGATCTCGTTTCAAAGACATAGCCTACAGCAGGGGTCCCCAACCTTTTTCAACCATGAGCAACATTCAGATGTAAAAAGAGTTGGGAAGCAATACAAGCATGAAAAATGTTCCTGAGTGGTGCCAAATAAGGGTTGGAATTGGCTATTTGGTTGCCCCTATGTGGACTGGCAGCCTACAAGAGGCTCTGTTTAGCAGTACAGCTGGTTTTAATGCAACCAAAACTTGCCTCCAGCCTGGAATTCAAAAATAATCAACTGCTTTGAGACCACTGAGAGCAACATCCAAGAGGTTGGGGAGCAACATATTGCTCACTAGCTACTGGGGATCACTGGCCTACAGGAATGTGGCATTTTCAAAAGAGTGAATATTGATATGTGTAGAGCAAGGCAAACATTTTCCTGCTTTTTTACATGAAGAAGTAGCCAGTGATATTCTTACTGTCTGCCTTACAATTCCAAGAATCCGCTGTATTTAGTGTTCCTTCAGTTTGTGCCATGGCCAGGGTGCCAGTGGATCATGCAAAAACGATTCCTTTTTCCCCAGCCACTCCAACTCTTCAGCCCGGTGTTTGGAAAAGAGGTCGGCACCTCTCCACAATAAATAAATGCAAAAAATTACCAAACACGCGATTTGCACTTGCCATGGTGTTTTTGCATTTATGCAGGGTGCCGGTGTGGCACAATTTCTCTGCACTGAGTTCTTGCATGCATACTTATCTCGGCTGCCTCCCTCTCCAGTATTATAGGCTGTCTAAATACTTGGCATAACTACATAGTTGGATTTTTGAGGATTGCAATAGTCCTGGTGCTGGCAAATATGATTTGGAGCTTTTCAGTGCATCATAACACACATGTCCATATAATAGCGACCATGCTTTCAGATGCGATTGTAAATTATCCCTTTTTTCTCTGAACCAAATCTAGATGGTAACAATGGTTGGAATGACATTATGTTACTGACATGATTGCAGAACAGAAAATTATGAGGATTGAGAAGAAGAGAATTTTTGATGGGTAGAGGAAAAGGACACATAGGAAGGATTACAGAAGAGTCAGAGTGAAGAGAAGTATTGGGGGAACACACTGCAGGGATATTTTAAAAGAAAAATGTATATCAGGCTACGATGGGCAGGTTACTAGTACAAATGTAATCTATTAGCACAAAAACAAAAAAAATCAGCAACAGTAGGCAGGTTACGTGTGAAAAATAAAATCTGTTATATGCAATAGAAAGGCACTTTGTAATCAAAAAAACTAAAGCAGCAATAAAACAGGAAGCTACTCAGTGTTATTCAATAATAAACAAGACTATAAAAAATGATCAGTTCCCCTTCAATGGAAGCTGCGATTCACAATCAGTAAATTCCATCCATTATAGGAGCGATAGAGGGTGGGTGATGGGCTGTCTCTTCCAGCAGAGCATCCAAATGGTGAAAGATGCAAATAAATTATCCAGGAAAATCTGAAAGCTGTAGTGCTCCCATGCTCCTGGCATTCTTCCTGTTGTCTATATGATTGTGTATATATATATATATATATATATATATATATATATATATATATATATATATATATATATATATATATATATATATATATATATATATATATATATTGATACAATCCTTGAAGGTGAAAAGGAAACACAGCAAGCTTAAAGGGATACTGTCATGGGAAAACATGTTTTTTTCAAAATGCATCAGAATTCTGCACTAAACACATTTCTCAAAAGAGCAAACAGATTTTTTTATATTTAATTTTGCTGTCTGACATGGGGCTAGACATATTATCAGTTTCCCAGCTGCCCCCAGTCATGTGACTTGTGCTCTGATAAACAGCACCCAATAGTAAAAATCCAGGTCCCACTGCGACACATTCAGTTACATTGAGTAGGAGAAACAACAGCCTGCCAGAAAGCAATTCCATCCTAAAGTGCTGGCTCTTTCTGAAAGCACATGACCAGGCAAAATGACCTGAGATGCACCTACACACCAATATTACAACTAAAAAAAAAATACACTTGCTGGTTCAGGAATGAAAGTTTATATTGTAGAGTGAATTATTTACAGTGTAAACAGTTTAATTTAGAAATAAAAACGACATCATTAAAATCATGACAGAATCCCTTTAAATTGTGGTTGGCCCTTCCTGACAGAACTATACTAGTAACCTAAAGATGAATGTGCTAAGCTTTCTTCCTGAGCTATCTGCTTATAGCATCCCATCTCAGATGATACAAGAATCTGTGGAAAATATAATTACAAATTTCATATTAACCTTCTGCTTTGTGTCTTTGTCAGCTGATAAATGTACCTGGATTTGCTGGACCATGTTTCTTAGCTGCACGAGGAATTCTTTGGCTTCCTTTGCCCTATCCGACAATAAATTCAGGGCCTGGGAAAGTTGACTCTGGTAAAAGAGAAAAGACACTGGTGATTAGAAATACATAGCAGATCAGGACAGTTTTTTCACAATATCCTGTGAAGTAAGAGGACAAAGAGCAATTTAACCTGGAGTAGAGTCATTTGGGGTTTGGGTCACAATATGAAGCAACTTCTATAGAGAGGTGTAGTCTTTATTGTGCCATGTACAGCCGGTAAAAGCTAGAATTAAAATGGTACAGAGATAAAATGTTTTCCTCAAGTAGTATAGAAGGTAGGAAGGTATCTATGTTAGTTCCCTAGAATTAACATAGATACCCCCTTATGAAGGAGAATTGTGTCTGGGGGCGACATGGGCTAAGTTCAGACATCAGGGAAGGCTGGGAAGGATGCAGGTCCGGACTGGGCCGACGGGGTGCCAGGAAAAAACCCGGTGGGCCCTGGCTCTCGTGGGCCCCGCCAGCTCAGACCGGTTATGGCAAAACCAGGTATGCGCATAGGGAGGGGCGGTTGGTAATGCGACCGGGGTCCGGAGAGGATTTGGGGCCGGGTCGGGGCTCGGGGGGGGGCTTGAGATATTAGCCCCGGTGGGCCCTGGGCCCCCTATTTCGACCTTAGAAGGATGAATCTGGGAAGATGTTAAACATAGACATATCTTTTAAATGTGCACCATAGAGAGGAGCGAATTGTGTTTTTTTGCAAGGAAGTAGTGCTTCTGAAAAGTAGGATTAGTGATCAGATGTACAAAAGAAGAGCACTGAGTATGCAGGGGATCCTAGCAGAATACCTAAGGGAGTTAAGATTCATAGTTATAAAAGCCAGCTAAAAGTCACACCATAAGAACAATACACAATCGTCTCTTTGAATAAGTCTATTAAAGAAATTAAAAGGTTACATTTACTATATTATTTTGCTTTAACTACTGTGGAAAGAAAAGCTTCACTGTGTATTTTTCTAGCTAACATACCATAAACAGAAAAATAATGGAAGCATTAGGAACAATATACCTCCTGATCATCTTATCCTTAAGGGCATTTTGTACTTATTTTCATTAAATAAATGACTAAAGCATTTAGGCTGATCTCACATGTATTAACCCTGCTGCCCCTTTTTAATTTTGCATTCATTAAGTAGGAGGGCTGCTGTTCTGCAATTTCCCTCTCTGGAGAAGATTAAAAGGCGTAATTAAGTTTGAGGGAATTTTACATGACATAACAATAGAAAGAATAAATCCCCAACAATAAAATAACAATAAAAAATGACACACTCTTGTGAGGTCTAGAAATATAAGAAATTCAGGTAATATAAACAAGGTTGACAGGTTCAGGTTGGCACAATGACACCAGATGATAATCACTGCAACCAGGTAAAAGCAAAAAGTATGATAATTACAAATTATACATATTAATGGCATGTACAGCGCTGCCAAATCTGCTGGCGCTATATAAATAAATGTTCATAATAAAATAATGTATTTAGAGCTGAAGATAATGCATTGGGTATTTAAAAAGCTTTATGTCTATAGGATAACAATTCATCTTTTTTCTGTATAGGGAATAGTGGAATTTGGTGCATCCAAATGGTCCTAAAGAAATGAACGGCAATCGAGCCAAGTTTATTTATATCTACATTTTCTGCTTACTGGTGGCTTCTCAGTCTCTATTTTTATATCCCCTTAAGCTTGACACTCTTACGTAAAGGACAGACAATTTAAAAACATAGACAGCATACAGCTTTGCTGCTGTAACCCTCCCTAAAATGACCTTCAACGTGTGAGCGATTGGTATATTGCACAGCCTCCCTGGGACATGTAGAATGCAATTAGATGTCTGCTTGGTGTCTGGGAGTCAGATGCAGCAAGAGGAATGGAATTAGTCAAGCAAGGAAGGGCTTGGGCACAGCAGCTGCTATAGAAATTGGACCACTTAATGATTAATGGAATACTATAAAATAAAATAAAAAGTCTGTATGGCACTGTGACTAAAATAAAATGCCACATATAATTTGGATAAATATGAGATATGGAAGATTTTCTATTTATAACGTGGATATTTTCTGAGGGTTATTCTGAATTAGTTATACAGCAGTAGAAACGATACTTGCCTGGCTAGGATTAAACAATCTATTCTTATTGCAGAAGGATAGGAATATGCCTTACCCATAGTCCACCTTCTGGGAAGGTAATCTCTTAGTATAAACTTACAGGACTGATGCTTATCCATACATGCAGTATATGGATAAGTATATATGGTTTGAGTGATATTCCAACACTGCAGGACCACACTGCTTTATTGGGGTACAGGAGGGTACTCTAGCAAGGGACTCAGTAGCGAACAGGGACCACAAGAGGCAGGAAGGTGCAGTTTGTGCAATAAGAATATATTGTCACCACTCAGAAACATCTCAAAGTTCTGAAGACTAAATCCATAAAGACTTAAAAATCTGCAAACACTGAATCTTTTTGATGATAGATAATACAGTGAAGGGATAGGAATACGATAGACTAGACAGCACATTAGAAGACATAATAAGGCATGATGGACCACAAAGAATGTCCTGTCCAGAGATGATGTCCATAAAACACAAGCTCTGGGCTTCCTAATATAGCCAAACGCATAGCTCAACATTTCCAAAGAGAACAGATCAATAACAGCCTGGCAAAAACACATAAAAAACATGAGAAGCTGCCAATGAGTGGAAAATGTGACAAGTTAAAAAAGCAAAATGTATCAAAACAGCAATCACCAAACAGATGGAGAAGCATCTGAGAGCTGTACGTTGCCGGCATCTATAGTACTGGCTGAGACTTCCCTGCTTCCGCCAATAGGATGGATCATTCTCATACTTCTTGATTTGATTATTTAATTTAATTTTAATTCAATCTGTTTTAAACTTATATTAGAATTCAAAATCTACTACATTAAATAAATTTTTTGAAGAAAACACGTTAAACGGTGTTGAAATAATTATTTTTTTTAGGGCAGAGACACATGAAAATTCAGGGAGATTTTGTCTCCTGGCGAAAAAGCCTTCCCACCATCTAGAATTGAAATCGCCGGGCGGCGCGCCACTCAGCGATACATTTTCCGAATTCGCCCAAAGTTACCTCATGAGGCAATGTCGGCCACGGAAAATGAAGCGATCTGAGTGCCATCCCACCGGCAATTTAGATTATACGTGACTTGTCTCTGCACTTACAGTGGCTTTATATGTATCTATGGATATTTATCTTTGGGCTGGTGTGTTGACAATGAACCTTCGCCAAGCCCTGGAGTGAAAAAACAGTTTTGCAGACTCTTTTCACAAAATTACATTGGAGATCCCCAGTTATTTGCCATTTCATCCACAACAGTAACAGGGGTACTCCTTTTGGGGGCTTAGTTGAAGTAAATTCCTATGGTATTTTACAGAGATTTTGCACCGATTTTTTTCTAGAAATTTTATTTGTAAATTAAGGGCATTTGGGAGGTTTTTTTTTAATAAAGTGCAAATATACTGTGTATATATAGTGAATAAAGTACCCCCTCTTGTAAATTATAAGGATATTATAAGTTACCGAGGAGTTTCATGACCATATAAAAACACGGCCAATATCCTCATATTTTGCAACAGGGGTACTTTATTTATTATAATACACAAGTTTCAGTGAGTCGTGTGACAGAAATGACATCAGAACTCACCGTTTATAACTGATGACATCAGAACTCACCGTTTATAAGGATATAATTTACAGGATATTCATGGCTTTTGTGTATTATATATATATATATCTATATATATATATATATATATATATATATATTTTTTTTTTTTTTTATACACATACTGTATATACACAAAAGCATCCACATGATAAATGTACAAATTCACAAAGATACCGCACACGCAGAACTTATACATTCCACAAATAATGTATTGAAAAACAACTAACATTTCAGCTGGATCCCCAGCCTTTGTCGAAGTACAACTACAGCTATCTGTGACACTGCTATAAGCAATCATTGGTGGGAAAACAGTTATAAACAGGTAGGTGATATAGTATAGAGAAACCAATTAATTTATACAAGCTAAGCAAGTAGTGGATCAAAGACCAATCAAAGTGTAATGAGCAAAACTCAAAATATTTTACAAAAAAAAGTGTGAAAAGAATACAAACCCAATTTTGCTATAGTGAATATACTATATAGTTCATACCCTCATTTAAAACACACCTTGAACATTTCACCAATTAATACTGCGTTACATCTAATAACTCCTATGAGCCCTACCTGTTGACGTGAGAACTGATAAATGAATATAGCAGCGCAGACAGTTGTATTCTGCAGGAAACTGAAAATACTTTGTAGAAAAGTGCATATATAGGTAAGCCCTTAAATGGAAATCCAGATGGCCAGTAAAGTTATATTATACAGGTATGAGACCTGTTATTCAGAATGTTTGGGACCTGGAGTTTTCTGGATAACAGATCTTTCCATAATTTGGATCTTCATACCTTAAGGGCAGAGACATACGCTCAGATTCGGGGAGATTTAGTCGACCGGCGATAAATCACATTTTCTTCGGGGTGACTAATCTCCCCGAACTGCCTCTAAATCGCTGGCGGGATGGCACTCGGAGCCCTTCATTTTCCGAAGTTGCCTGAAGCTTCCTCATGATGCAACTTCTGGCGACTTCAGAAAACAAAGCGCACCGATTGCCATCCCACCGGCAATTTACATTCTAGCCGGCAGGAGGCAGAGAAGATTTGTCATTGGGCGACTAAGCTCCCCGAATCTGAGCAAATGTCTCTGCCCTTAGTCTACTAGAAAATCATGTAAACATTAAACAAACCCAAAAGAAAGTTTGTTTTATTATAACAGAGAAAAAGGAAATCATTTTAAAAAATTTGGATTATTTGAATAAAATGGATTTCAAGGGAGACAGCCTTTCCGATATTCTGAGCTTTCTGGACAACAGGTTTCCAGATAACAGACCCCATTCTGTATATTTAAATTTAGTTTATTCTGTGCCGTTCCTCTTTGGTAAGTTCCGAACTGCATATATCATGCAAATTACATAGAAACCCGCAGAGCGTCAGATTAACAAGGACAGCACCTAAAATTGATATGGATATAAGTCGCAAACCACCATTCATTGATTTAGATATTTTGTATACTGTATATACTTTATATTTTTATACAGTTATATACAGTTGTTTTAGGTCAAATGAGTGAATGTAAGAGCACTGCAATATACTAACTCTGCAGAAACAAACAAAACAAATAAAAAGATATTTCATACTAGTAGTACATTGATGTCGTATTAAATCCAATGAGATAAAATTGGAAATTACTTGTGGATGCTTTATAAAAAGGCTATTCTCCTTTGCCAAAAAAAAAACACAGAAATAAGGTGAAATCCAATTCTATGTTGAGTGTTTATAGGCCTGTAGCGACATTACATTTCATGTGTCAGACAAAAAGAACAACTCCATTTAAAAATGAAGAAAACATTATGTTATTCTGGGAACAAGAGAAAGAAACATTTGGCCTGTTCCAGAACTGAACCGCAAAAGTGAAGATACTGCTGCCTAATATATGGTAAAAAAAAAATAAGATCATCGTAATTAACATTTAAATTAATAATTAATTAAATTAATAATTTCTTGCTGTTGGAAGAGGTTATGTACACAGTGCCTATGCAACAGCAAAATAAATCACATACCCATCTAATAGCCTCCTCAGAGAAGATCTGCGGAAGCTCCCACTTATGATTCAAATACAATTATCGATTAGTGGTAGATCTGTGGGGCTTTCTGGATAACAGATCTTTCTGTAATTTGGATCTTTATACCTTAAGTCAGGGGTCCCCAACCTTTTTTTTACCTGGGAGCCACATTCAAATGTAAAAAGAGTTGGGGAGCAACACAAGCATGAAAAAGTCCCTTGGGTGCCAAATAAGGGCTGTGATTGGCTATTTGGTAGCCCCATGTGGACTAGCAGCCTACAAGAGGCTCTACTTGGCACTATACTTAGTTTGTATGCAATTAAAACTTGCTTTCACGCTTGGAATTCAGAAATAAGCACCTGCTTTGAGGACCATGAGAGCAACATGTTGCTCACGAGCTACTGGTTGGGGATCACTGCCTTAAGTCTAATAGAAAATCATGGAAACATTAAAAAAACCAATTTTGCTTCCAATAAGGATTAATTATATCTTAGTTGGTACTGTTTAATTAATTCATTATATCTCAGTACATGGTACTGTTTTATTATTACAGAGAAAAAAGGAAATCATTTAAAAAAAATTGGATTCTTTGGATAAAATGGAGTCTATTCCGTAATTCAGAGCTTTCTGGATAACAGATCCTATACCTGTAATGAGCTCATTTGTTAATCCCATCAGTGAATTCACAGAATTGACACAAAAGCACACTGGTTTCTGTAGAGATAAATATCTAGCACTTGCTTCTTGTGAGCTGAATCCCACCCACTGTTCTGAAAATTTAGGGACCCTGTAGGCGCAGAAAGGGTTATTACAGCTATAACGCCATACAGACTGCATTTTTATGAAGGGTATATCTATTTAGAATTTAGCTCATAACATTCAACCTATACTTCACCAGCATATGAATCAATGTATATAAAGGTATGGAACCTGTTATCCAGAATGCTCGAAACCTGGGGTTTTCCAGATAAGGGGTCTTTCTGAAAATTGGATCACCATATTTTATTTTACCTCCAATAAGTTTTAATTATAAAAAAATGAAAAAGGAATTCATTTTTAAGATTTGACTTGTTTGCTTATAATGGAGTCTACGTAAGATGGCGTTTCCATAATTCAGAGATTTCTGGATAACAGGTTTCCAGGATAACAGATCCTATACCTGTATATGAATTTATAATATTTTCAATGCTATCATTAAAAAGAAAATCCAGCAGACTTATATTGCATTTTCAATAAAGCTTCTTCATAATAATAAATAATACAGCCCTCTAGCATAAAAGACACAAAATGAGTGTAATGTATAGTCGTCGGGTATAATGACTGTATTGAATTCTCATTTCTGTATATGACAGGTAGTTTTTAACATGTGTAAGCGTTGCAATATAATTGAGCCATACTTTGCTAAACTGACATTTACCTTCTCGTTGATTGCTTTTACCATTCCAGGATTTGAGTTCATAGAATGATTTTCTTCACGGACTGATATTTATGGCCGATCAATACGGAAGTCTCCGTATATATAAATATAAAATGTAATAATAGTGTTCTCTGCTATGGTTGGGATTGATCTTGTCAATGTTTTCATACCACTCGGTTAACATTTAAACATTTCTTATGGGCAGAAGAAGGTCATAAAATATGAATGGTAGGTGTAAAAAATGAATTGCTGGAAGACGCATGAGGTTTACGTTCCAAACTATCTTCTGCAGATGTTGTTGAATGTCAGCTCACCCCACAAAGGGCAGACTTTGATAAAGGTCATGGGAGTTGCAGTTTAGCTGGCAGCCTTCAGGTTGGACAGGTGGGTATTATTCACAAACCCTATGGGGCAAATTTACTAAAGGGCGAAGTGACTAACGCTGGGGAAAATTCGCTAACGGAGATAGACTCTAGCGGTACTTTGCTCCATAACGCTAGGCGAATTTGCGCTCTAATGAATGGAGGTAACTACGCAAATTCACTAAGATGCAGATTTTACTGAACGTTTCCTCTTGCGCCAGACTTGCCTTCGCCCCCTCAGACCAGGCGAAGTGCAATAGGGTAGATAGAAGTTCTTCAAAAAATAGTTGAACATTTTTCTAAGCCCCAAAAAATGCTGGCGACTTTTAATTTTTCAGGGTGATAGGCTGAAAAATAGCAATTTTTTTTGGGGTAAGCAGCTTCCCCCCTACATTTCCTAACATATGGCACATAAACTATACACTGGGCTCATGTATAGGGCAATATAACAACTTTACTTTATTTTATTAAGCTTCCCCGGGCTTGTGTAATGTAATGTATTTGCTGCAACATATACGTCTGTTGAACTTTAACTTCCAGCCGTATGCTAATCAGCCAACGATAGCGCAACTTCGCTTCACGCAGTAATGCTAGCACAACTTTGCCAGCGTTCGTCGCCCTGGACGCAATTTAGCATTTTAATAAATTTTCGTTGTCCAGATGAATCTATAATCTAAAACATTATTATATAATATTATAAATACAACACTACTGTACTGTACAGTATTCATAGGGGTGGTTACACTATAAATAGAGCACAGAGACCAGTGGCAATTCAATTAGCCCAGGTGCAATGTGAAAAAAAATAGCAGATTTAGTCTGTTTTTTGCACTTTGTACACCACTTTCCAGTTCTTAAAAGAACCCTACTATCCAAGGGAATAGAGGACCTTGCTTGCTAAGACTTATCTCAACCCATGGCACTGCATTTGTTGCTGAGCTGCAGCAGCTACCATTCTCCATCCTTTTCTTTCTATCGACCTGGGGAAAGCAATTTTCATCTGCATTCCAAACTCACTGATGCGTCATGCACAGAATGAAACAGAGGAAAGCAATGCCTTTGCCAAGATACTTGATAGAATCAAATCTCTGTAGGGAAGCGCATAAAATGGAAACTATGGTTGCAGTACTCTTACATTTGTATATTAAAGTGGCAAGTGCAACACACTGTGCTGTGTTAATTACGTGAAACTTGTTTAAAAAGTGCCATGTGCTGTGGACCCTTAAGGTAAATTAGACCAAGGATGGTAAATCAGCCCACCTTTGGTGAAATTGCCTACTCGCCAGATTTTATGTACACATACTGAAGAAGCATGGCGTTCCACGTGAAACGCGTTAAGGATCAGGAGCAGTTTTAATTGTACAACGTTCTCAATTTCATGCTATCTTGTGAGCATACCCAGTTGCTGGGGCACATTAATTTTATATAAATACATCTGCACTATCATATATTTCTTCTTTTTATGAACATGGTGTGAATACTCTAGGACATCTTGGAGTCGGCACCAGTTTGCTTGATATGCACATACTTTGAAAATCTGGTGAGTAGGCAATTTCACCAGAGGTGGGCTGATTTACCAACCTTGGTATAACTTACCTGAAGGGTCTACAGCACTTTTTAAACAAGTTTCACGTAATTAACACAGCACAGTGTGTTGCACTTGCCACTTTAATATACAAATTTAAGGGTACTGCACCATAGTTTTTCTTTTCGAGCTTCCCTACAGAGATTTGTTTTGCATTGGAGAGTCCAGCAGAGTGGACCAGTGAAGGGTGGCTGCAATCAAGATTCTTTGAAGATTTCACAATTTAAGCGCCGAATGAACTTTGTTTGTACTTGATAGAATCAGCTTACTTAGAGAGCACTGGAACTGCCCATTCGATGCTATGCAGTGAAGATTTTAAAAAGCAACAATTGAACTCTCAACATTTTAAACAATTTAACTTAAAATATCCAGATGGAAACAGATGCTCCTTGTCATTTTAGAATCAAATCCACATATAATTTCCAAACAAAATTAAATAACCAATTATTATTTTGCATGGGCAATATTTACTAGATGAATAACAAGCACTAACTGTGCCTGTTGCAATGTATAAGTTCAGTAAGGAACTAGATGCCCATGGTCTCTGTATGCAAAATTTGCAACCTTGCTCTTGTCTCCCTACCCCCAGAAATATCTGCTGTCCCCTACCAATTGTCACCAGCCACCTCCTACATCAGTCCCCCATGGAGGGTGGGCCTGAGTGCAGTGACACCAACTACCGTATATACTCGAGTATAAGCCGTCCCGAGTATAAGCCAAGGTACCTAATTTTACCTCCAAAAACTAGGAAAGCTTATTGACTCGAGTATAAGCCTAGGGTGAGAAATGCAGCAGCTTCTGGTAAGTTTCAATCAAAAAATTGAGGGTTCTGCTCCCATTGTAGGTGCCGGCGTCTCGTTTTTGGATGCCGGCGACCATTCTTGGACGCCGGCGAATATTCTTGGAGACTATTCTTGGACGCCGGCGACTATTCTTGGACGCTGGCGACTATTCTTGGACGCCGGCGACTATTCTTGGATGCCGTCAGCTATTCTTAGGCGCCGGCAACCATTTTTGCCCTTGACCCGAGTATAAGCCGAGGTAGAGTTTTTCAGCATATTTTGGGGGCTGAAAAACTCGGCTTATACTCAAGTATATACGGTCTCCCCAGTAGTTATACCACTGTAGATCTAGCTACGTCAGAGAGGGCCATGTTTGAGAGACGGGGAAAAGGAAATTTAGTCAGCGAACAGACAGGGAAATAGGTGCGAAGTCAGGGACCAGAAGCATTGTAGGGGTCACAGGCGAGGTCAATGCCAAACAGACTGAATGGTACAAAATCAGAGACCAGAAGTAAAGTCAGGATAAACAGGCTGGGGTTAAAGCAATTGGTAACGTGGTACAGAAACGTAGCCGGACAGAAGCGAGATCCAGAAGAATGGTCGGCAACAGGCTAGTTGGTTCAAGCAGCGATACAGATCAGGTCAGGGACAGGCAAGGGTCAAGGACAAGATCGGACTTGAATAAGTGCACCTAGGAACTATGAACATACAGGGCTGAATTTGGATCTCGGGCACCACTAGGCCGCTATTTCTTCTGACAACTTCCTCAACTGCAATACAATTAGAAACAGACCATCAGTGGTGTACTTGTAACCTTTTGTAACCTGATCAAAACCGATACTGATAATTAATGATCACATTTTCATGATCACATTTTTTCCCACATTTTCTGGGAGGATCATTCATTACTTGTGTGTGCCCTTCGTTTTTTGGGATAATAAGTTCCAAAATCATTATGGATCAATCAAAATTAATTGATTCATACCAGATCTTCATGAATCAGGCCCTTTATAAAGAGGTTGTTCACCTTTGATATAACTTTTAGTATGATGTAGAGAGTGATATTCTGAGACAATTTGCAATTTGGTTTTCATTTTTTATTAATTGTAATTTTTGAGTTATTTAGCTTTTTATTCAGCAGCTCTCCATTTTGCTGTTTCAGCAAACGGGTTGCTAAGGTCCAAATTGCCCTAGCAACCATGCACTGATTTGAATAACAGACTGGAATATGAATAGGAGAGGACCTGAATAGAAAGATGAGTAATAAAAAGTAGCAATAACAATACAATTACAGAGCATTTGTTGTAAGAGGGGTCAGTGACCCCATTTGAAAGCTGGAACGAGTCAGTAGAAAAAGGTAAATAATTGAAAAACTATAAAAAATAAATAATGAAAACCAATTTAAAAGTTGCTTAAAATAACATACTAAAACTACTCCTTTAAAGAATCATCTGCTCCATCACAAGGGCTCTATGTGCACGGAATGATCTAAATAACAATATGGAGATATTTTTCATGAGCAATTAGCCGTTGTACTTTGATCTATAAGATTTTAACTGGATGTTTTTTTACATTTTTATTAAATTAGTTGCTAAACCAAGTGCCTTAGAGAAAACAGCAACATTAATGAACTCATTTTCAGCACAGTATAAAAAGGCATTAATAATCAATTTGGGCTGCTATTTCAAATGTAAGAAGTGTTGTTAAGGTTAAAATGTTATCAGATGTGGTGGACATTATATTATATGCCACTTGTAAACAGAAGCACAGATGATCTAAGCTAGCATTTGACTGTAATTGGAGCTAATTAAATCTTTTTTTCCAGCAATCCAAAAAAACTCTGCATGAAGTCTGCATGAAAAGGCAAATTACAGAAATTGAAGCCCTACTAGATGATTAAAAGAACTCAGAACTGATGAGTGATCAAGAAGATGTGAATCTCTTGGAATATGAAGTCATGCAGTTTATAGTTATTTTTTTGACTTTTCTCCATTTCACAACTTTTTTTGGGAAAGTGAAACGGGACAGATTTGCCCATCACTACTCGCTATACAGGTAGTTATGAAATTGTAGGAAAGATTATAAAATATAAAATGGCCATCTTTAACTGTTTAGGCTGTGATCTCCACTACCAACTCAAGTACCAACTGTCACCCCATGCATCTGCACTTCCACTTATCGACATAGGTAGGGCATGACAGGTAAAACTATAAAGTATAACTGATTTATTTGCAGCAGCACTCGCTGTGCTGGCTGCAAGGGGAACTATCGTGAAAATGAAAATTTAATATAAGAATTATACGAATACTGAAATAAGACGTTTTCTAAATATAATCAATTAAAAATGATGTACAGTTTCTGAAATAATCAAGTTAATCTTCACTATCCCTCTTTCAGCATCTGTTTCTCTTCATTCTGTCAGGAGTTGGGTGCCAGATATTCATTGACAGTTAGATCCAATTTATCTTATAGGGGGCTCCTTTTGCCTAGAAGATGTATTAGAGCTCACTCTATTAAAATCACCAGACATCATGTCTCTCTACATGCAGAATTCGCAGTTTTATTTTCACTGGAATCAGTTATTTGATTGAGCTCAAATACACCTGCTAGGAAAGGAAGCCCCCCTAAAAGATATATTGGATCTAACTGTCATTGACTATCTGACTCCCAACTGCTGCATGAAGACAGAATGAAGAGAAACAGATGCTGAGAGAGGGATAGTGAACATAAACTTGATTATTTCAGAAACAATGCAGAATATTTAATACTCTGATTGTATTTAGAAAGTTTCTTATTTCAGTATGATGAAACTTTTATTAAATTTTCATTTTCGTGATAGTTCCAGCTTTGCAGGGTTACTATTAGGGATGCACCGAATCCACTATTTTGGATTCAGACGAACCCCCGAATCCTTTGTGAAAGATTCGGCCGAATACCGAACCAAATCCTAATTTGCATAAGCAAATTAGGGGTGGGAAGGCGAAAAACATTTCACTTCCTTGTTTTGTGTCCAATAGTCACGCAGTTTCCCCACCCCTAATTTGCATATGCAAATTCAGATTCGGTTCGGCCAGGCAGAAGGATTCGGCCGAATCCTGCTGAAAAAGGCCGAATCTTGGCCGAATCCTGAACCGAATCCTGGATTCGGTGCATCCCTAGTTACTATGGAGGCAAGAGCTTCTCTTTAGTTTTCCAACTACAGAACACAATAGGGGTGATCACAGAGCCCAGATACAAGATGCTTTCCTTGCAAAATAAGTGTATGTCTGATGACAGAGATCTAGCGGAGGCAGGCTGCAGGAGAAAAGATTCATTTTCTCGAATTAGCATACCGCTTACGACTGAGAACAATGTGTTGGGGGGGGTTAAGATGTAGGCATAGAACAGCAGGGAGGTGGTAGGAGGAGGTAAGTGGTGAATTTGGCATAAAGCATATATCAGACACATCCCCGAGTATATGTTGCTAGGGTACAGGAATGAGGAGGAGGATTCCTAAACACCATCTGCTACATGCATTCTACCCCAGCATCACTATGGGAACCTATAGACTTGTTACTCCTTCTCTTTCAGATATATGTGTGTATAGAGATGGACTGCTCCGACTACCAGCACTTACTAAACAAACCTTATTGCCAGCATGAAATAGAACACTGACCCATGACATATTGTAAATCTTTCCTTCTTCACTTGAGAACTGTGCATCGTACACACAGACATTAACCCTATGCCTTTTACCTATTTTAAGGGCAGAGACACACACTGCTATTCCGGGAGATAAGTCGCCCAGCGACAAATCACATCCTCTTCCCCGAACTGCCTTCATTTAGTGCCTCACTAGGAAACTTAGGGTGACTTCGGAAAGCCAAAGCGATCAGAGTGCCATTCCGCCGGCAATTTACATTCTAGCCGATGGGAAGGCAGTTCGGGGAGATTAGTCGCCCGAAGAAGAATTGATTTGTCGCTGGGCAACTAATCCCCCGAAATAGCAGCATGCGTCTCTGTCATTAAGGGAGTCTATAATCGTTTTTAAACCCTTAAATTATAGTACTCTTATAGGAAAAAAAGACATCAACTTGAGGCTTCCACACGGTGCTTTGAAAAAGCACAAGTAAGACCCCTATAGCTACACCAGCAATCAAGCACTGTTACATGGGTATCACTGTGAGCGCAGTTGCTCCCACAGGCAGCAGGTACAACAATTATAGTCTGCTATCTGTACTTGGATGTCACAACGCTACCTTAAAGGAGAAGGAAAGCTACAGAAGCCGTTTACTGCCAATAGATTAACTACAATCGTGCAAACTAGAATTCTATATTTATTCTGTAAATTGTTTTACAATACCTAGAGTAAACAGCTCTAGAATCTCTCTGTTTGTTTAGGATAGCAGCTGCCATTTTAGCTTGGTGTGACATCACTTCCTGCCTGAGTCTCTCTGCTCACTCATAGCTCTGGGCTCAATTTACAGCAGGGGGGGGGAGATAGAAGGGGGAGAGAGGAGCAAACTGAGCATGCTCAAGCCCAAGCGGTTTAAGCTGAAAACAGGAAGTCTAATACAGAAGCCCATGTGTACACAATAGAAGGACAGAAACACATTGTTTCTTTTGACAGAGGACACCGAGTAACATTACTTTGAGGGTTTAATGTGTATTTATATTGTCCTTTCTGATGTATCACCCAAGGTGCTGCCAAAATTCTCATTTACTCTCTCAATCCATCATGTCTAGACTACTGTAACTCTCTATTAATTGGCCTCCCCCGCCAGAGACTGTCACCTCTTCAGTCCATAATGAACAGTGCTACCAGGCTTATACACTTCACCAACCGCTCCTCCTCTGCCATACCATTTTGCCATGCCCTGCACTGGCTGCCCCTAACTTTCAGAATGACCCTGACATTCAAAGCAGTTGATAAATCTGCCCCACCCTGTATCTCTGAACTTATCTCTATGAAAACAATTGCTGCAGCAGCACTCCGATTGTTGGTTTCAACTTTTTATTTGTGCAAATAACACGGCAACGTTTCGTGCTATACCAGCCCTTTATCAAGCCTCACCCAACTGCATACTACACTCCTCTACTGACCTGCTCCTTAACTCTTCTCTCATAGCCTCCTCACATGCTCACAATCAAGACTTTGCAAGGGCTGCACCCCTCCTCTGAAACTCTCTCCCAATCTGCCCGACTTACTCCCAACATTTCAGCTTTTTTATAAGAACCTCTAAATCACACTTAGAGAAGCCTACCCTCATTCTGTTTAGCTACCAAATGCAATACCATATGCTACGCCTATCACCTTGCTTATTTCTGGTCTTACTCACGCCCATACCTTGTGTCTGAATCCCTTCCCCATTTAAATTGTAAGCTCTTATGCACACAGTCTTTTCCACATTTTGTATCGATTACCGGTCGCTATGTATGTAATTCTGTATGTTCTATGTATTGTATGTTTCTTACAGCATCAAAAGTGATGAAAAGAGTGTGACAATATCAGCATGAGTAACTACAATATGCAGAAAAATGCATCTTTCTCTTTATGGGTGTAACGCAGGCACTCATACTATCGCCATGCTGCTTTTGCCGTTATTAGTATAAGTCACTATAGCACAGAAGCTTGCAGCAGATACGGTGCAAGGAAAAACTCATAAAAAACCCCATGGCACCAGAATCCCAATAGGGTAGATTTATCAAAGAGTGAAGTTAAAGATCGCCACAGATTGCTAGATTAAAATTCCACCACTTTCCATTCATTTCTATGGGATTTTGAAAGGTGTATTTATGAAAGAATGAACTTTCACTTTCACCCATTGATAAATAGGGGTATATTTATCAAAGAGTAAAGTTAGAGATCACCACAGTCCTCTAGAGTGAAATCCCACCACTCTTTATTCATTTCTATGGGATTTTTAAAAGAGTATTTATCAATGGGTGAAAGTGAAAGTTCATTCTTTGATAAATACGCCTTTCAAAATCCCATAGAAATGAATGGAGAGTCGCTGAATTTCACTCTAGTAGACTGTGGTTATCTCTAACTTCCCTCTTTGATAAATATACCCCATACTCTTTTAAAAATCCTATAGAAATTTAAGGAGAGTGGTGGAATTTCACTCTAGAGTACTGTGGTGATCTCTAACTTCACTCTTTGGTAAATATACCCCTATGAGTGATTGCAAGGATGGCCATCAGTATCAGAAACCTGCATTTATCTGCAAAAGAAAATGACAAAATCCCATGAGATTTTTTTCCTGCCACCTCACTGAGCAACGCAAGTCATTACTCTCTATAAAATTTAAGACAATGTTTTCACGTATCTGTAATCTTATTATGAGATAATTGGGGTCAAACCATGTGGTAGATCACAAATTGGGTCTCATCCCAATAAAGTCTGCTTTAGACTAACAGAAAAAAAGAGATGAAAATAAAATGTTTGCTACATGGTTGCTAATTGGCTACAAGGATTCACTAGAATGGTGTGCAATAATTGTACCTTTAACAACATTACAGAGCAGCTGGTATACAAATCACAGAAAGACCTACACTATTTATACTCATCATGCTGAAAAGAATAGCAGTAAGGCATCATCTTAATTCTTATAAAATTACACAGGTCAATATAGTTAGTATATCATTATTTCGTTAAAAAAAAATCAAAAATATCACAATCAGATATATGCCATTGCGATAATTGTGTTCTTTTTGTTTGATTTGAAGATGGAACTTTTTCACCAAATCAGAGATTTGCTTTCATTATGCTATATGTGGTATAATAATCAAAGTATATGATAAAATATATATATATAACCAAGGGAAAGTTGTGCTCACCACTATTTTTTAAAACCATTAGGCGGGGGTGCAATGAGGCTGTGACCACAAAATACATATAGTCAAATACAAGAGTCCTCTGCACTCAACCCATTATCAATATATTTAAGACAGCGACATTTTGTGCATACTGCTACTGAAAAATGCCTTACCCTTTAAACAAAACAGGGATTGTTTGTCCATATATTGCAATATATTTAAGCTGGCCAACTACGTCAAAGTCATCCCATATCTGGCCAGTCCTATGCTCAATTTTATCTGATTCATTAAGAATCAGATAAAATGAAGCAACAGAATTCTTAATGAATCAGATAAAATTGAGCATAGGACTGGCCAGATATGGGATGACTTTGACGTAGTTGGCCAGCTTAAATATATTGCAATATATGGACAAACAATCCCTGTTTTGTTTAAAGGGTAAGGCATTTTTTAGTAGCAGTATGCACAAAATGTCGCTGTCTTAAATATATTGATAATGGGTTGAGTGCAGAGGACTCTTGTATTTGAAAATATATATATATATGTATTACATGTTTATACAGTATACTGTGTTTATATTTACTGCACCCACCCAACTATCTTCTATAATTAAATTGATCCCATTAGTCTCTATGAATTCAACCATGCCCAAATCCAAGTCCTGACTTATGTACTGCCATTCACTTCTCTTCTACAGCTACAGTTATTATGTTATGCTTATTACAAATGCCTGGATAGGTTCACATAGGGTAACCCCTCTAGCTATACACATAGCAGAGTGCTGTCACTCTCTGCACAATAAGAACAAGGATGGCAGCCTCAGAATTCAGAGAGCAATGTATAAGGGCAATTCAGTAAATTGTCAAATTTGACTACTGTTAGGCGTAATGATTATAAAAAGCTTCCCTGACATCCAATACATGCAATTCCTTTTTTGCCACCCTCAACCCCCATTACAAATTGTTCAGCATTATTTCTTAATTTCTTATCTCTATTCTCATAATCTCCCTGCTTTTCCAGCGCCCACACCCCCTCTTCTTTTCTTATCCACTCCAACCCCCTTCAGTTTATACACATTCATGTCATTATCCTTTCTCCACATTCTCATTGTCCATCATTCCTGACTCTCCTCCCATTCTACACACATGTCTCTCTCCCTGCTCAGCATTGATCTCTCCCTTCACCCCCACAACCATTTATAATTCTCTCCTCTGCTCCTGAACCTTCTCTAGGTTTCTCCCCAAATTGACTCTCATGCCACAATGGGTACACATAAAATACACATAAAAAAACTTAATCCTGTTTTCTAATCACCTCCAAAATAAACCTTTTGTGGGCAAAAAAATCAAATAATTGCACTTAGCTGGATATTAATTCAGAAACATCCATCGCTTCTCCTACACATTATCCAGATATATGTGCAGCTACCAAAGCATTAATATCAGATCCTTTTAGAGTCTTGCAAGTAAGGTTGCCACCCGGGTGGTATTTTAGCGGCCTGGCCGGTAAAAATGATGGTTGATCCCAATGGTATTAATAGGGAAAAAAGATATAATATATAGGAACGCCGGTATTTTTTTCCAGAAAAGGTGGCAACCCTACTTGCAAGACACCTTGCCTGTTGGTAAATGTATTCAAAATCAGACAAGAACAGTGAATGAAACTATAAAATATCATTACCTGTGCTGACATTGTCAAACAGTGTAACCACTAGTGATGAGCAGTATATATCTTTTTAAGGTGGAATCAACATGGTACCAGACAAGATGTAGAGTCACATAAACATCCATTGGGCAGGTTACAGTATCTACTGAACTATTTGCAAATCAAAGTCAATGATCTCATCTGCTTTGCACAATGCTGCATTTGCAGGTCCAAATTGCTTCATTTGTACACATCGGGGCAGATTTACTAAGAGTCGAATATCGAGGGTTAATTAACCCTCGATATTCGACCCGGAACTAAAATCGTTCGACTTCGAATATCAAAGTCGAACGATTTAGCGCAAATCCTGCGATCGAACGATCAAAGGATTATTCGTTCGATCGAACGATTAAATCCTTCGAATCGAACGATTCGAAGGATTTTAATCCAACGATCGAAGGAATATCCTTCGATCAAAAAAACGCAGGCAAGCCTATGGGGACCTTCCCCATAGGCTAACATTGAGTTCGGTAGCTTTTAGCTGCCGAACTAGGGGGTCGAAGTTTTTCTTAAAGAGACAGTACTTCGATTATCGAATGGTCGAATAGTCGAGCGATTTTTAGTTCAAATCGTTCGATTCGTAGTCGAAGTCGTAGTCGAAGGTCGAAGTAGCCCATTCGATGGTCGAAGTAGCCCAAAAAACACTTCGAAATTCGAAGTTTTTTTAATTCGAATCCTTCACTTGAGCTTTGTAAATGTGCCCCATCATGTAGCATGCACCCGTCTGTCTGCATCTAAATCAACTCTGCCCTGATTAACTTACAGAAGGGTCAGTGCCTTTTGGGCACCATTAGCTCTTTGCCCATTGTGTAAGATTATTGAGGTTTTCATTATTTTAGAAAGCTTAATAATGCCTTAACTCTACTGCTTGCACATGATTGCCAAAATCCTGAGAGTATAGGTCCCCATAGACGCAAAGATTTTTCATTGATGAACAACTGATTTTAGTGCAATCCAACCAAGCCGTCAAATTATCGGGAGGTTAGTGGGAATCGAACGATCGTGCATCTAACGATTTTTGGTCCGACATCAGTCAGAAAATTGATTGGCCAGAAAATTTCCATCGTCACAGTGAAATCTATTTATTGTCCAATTGTTTGCAGGGCCAAGCAGCCAGCTACCCTCAGTTTTCCTGGCTTCAACTAGACAATATAACCTGATATTTGCTGGACAAATCGTACATTTAAACGATCGTTTCAAGATAAGCTTGGTCTAACGATAATGAAAAGATCTTTTAAAAATCTTTACATCTATGGCCAGCTTTAGTCTGGAAGTTTAAAATATATGTCACCTTCTATTGTACAGCACTGTTAAATATGTTGCCCCTTCAAAACCGACATGATAATAATAAAACTATGTGTTGATGTTTCTGTATATTGCAGGAGATATTCACTTTCCACTGTCAGAAATCTCTTCTCCCACATGGCAAATTCTTTAATACAATGGGAAAAGGGCAGCAACAAGTAACCCGACACAAAGTAACCTTATCTGTACAGTTACTGTAATGGTTTGTTTTAAATACACAGCAATATTCAGAGTAGGCATGGACTCCCAGATGTAATAAATGTGCCTAACTAATGCTATAGAATGTTACAAGACAACAAATATAGTAAATATTTAAAGAAACTCAGATATAAGTACAAGTATGGGATCCGTTATCCGGTAACCCGTTATCCAGAAAGCTATGAATTATGGAAAGGCCTTCTCCCATAGACTCCATTATAACCAAATAACCCAAATTTGTTTTTAAATGATTTCCCTTTTCTCTGTAATAAAAAACAGTACCTTGTACTTGATCCCAACTAAGATTTAATTAAACCTTATTGGAAGCAAAACCAGCCCATCGGGTTTATTTAATGTTTAAATGATTTTTTAGTAGACTTAAGACATGAAGATCCAAATTACGGAAAGACCCCTTATCCGGAAAACTCCCTGGTCCCGAGCATTTTGGATAATAGGTCCCATACCTGTACCCTCTAAATTTTCATTTTGAAACACATAGTGCAAAATGCAGTTATCGGATGCAATTCCCTATGTTATTCACGAGGTTGCAAACAAGGGAAAGTTGTGTTCACCACTATTTTTTAAAACCATTAGGCTGGGGTGCAATGAGGGTGTGACCACAAAATACATATAGTCAAATACAAGAGTCCTCTGCACTCAACCCATTATCAATATATTTAAGACAGCGACATTTTGTGCATACTGCTACTAAAAAATGCCTTACCCTTTAAACAAAACAGGGATTGTTTGTCCATATATTGCAATATATTTAAGCTGGCCAACTACGTCAAAGTCATCCCATATTCACGAGGTTGCCAAATGAGCAGATATTTCACTGATGCCCACCTCAAGTTAGGCGATATCAAGATTATCCAACCCTTGGGCCCAAGTACAGTCCTTGCACGAAGGGATTTTTTTAAACCGGTCCAATTGATATCTGCCCGATTTTCAGCCAGATAACGATCACAGAAGCCTGTTGGAGGGCCCCATACACTGGCCAATAAGACTCGGTCTACCTGCATCTTTTATCGGCCCGTTATGGTCACCTTATGACAGAATGCTAATAGCTCTTTTATATGCAGAACATCCATAACAGAAATCTAAAAGTGGACAGTATGACATTACTGCAAAATGCTAAAAAAGCTAATTCGAAATTCGACCATCGAAAAGGCCAGTCCGACATTCGAAGTCGAAGGATTTTTAAGATCGTACGATCGTACTTCGAATCAAGCGATTTCATTGTACGATCGTACAATTGTCAGCCTGCAAATTAAAGGGATACTGTCATGGGAAAAAAAATTTTTTTCAAGATTAATCAGTTAATAGTGCTGCTCCAGCAGAATTCTGCACTGAAATCCATTTCTCAAAAGAGCAAACAGATTTTTTTATATTCAATTTTGAAATCTGAAATGGGGCTAGACATATTGTCAATTTCCCAGCTGCCCCAAGTCATGTGACTTGTGCTCTGATAAACTTCAATCACTCTTTACTGCTGTACTGCAAGTTAGAGTGATATCACCCCCCTCCCTTTTTCCCCCCAGCAGCCAAACAAAAGAACAATGGGAAGGTAACCAGATAGCAGCAACCTAACACAAGATAACAGCTGCCTGGTAGATCTAAGAACAACACTCAATAGTAAAAACCCATGTCCCACTGAGACACATTCAATTACATTGAGAAGGAAAAACAGCAGCCTGCCAGAAAGCATTTCTCTCCTGAAGTGCAGGCACACGTCACATGACTTGGGGCAGCTGGGAAATTGACAAAATGTCTAGCCCCATGTCAGATTTTAAAATTAAATATAAAAAAATCTGTATGCTCTTTTGAGAAATTGATTTCAGCGCAGAATTCTGCTGGAACAGCACTATTAACTGATTCATTTTGAAAAAAAAAATTTTTCCCATGACAGTATCCCTTTAATGGCAATTTTCAATGACATGTGCAAGCTGTTCCGACCCTCTAACTGGCTACACGTCCTTCTTATCCTCTTACTTTATGACTATTGCAAACAGATTCTCGTAGAGACCTATATGGTAAATAAATCACAAAGATGGAGTCTGACAGAATTTCTAGGGTGCTACAAGCTACATCATACTCGTTTGTGTGATTTCTGCTTTTGATTTCCTCTGTGTGAATGTTCAGCAGCATCTTCAATTAATATTTAGCAGCAATATATATATATATACTGTATATATATATATATATATATATATATATATATATATATATATATATATATATATATATATCAATATATTGCAGGGACTGAAGCTAAGCACTAGAGAGACTCTTTATCCTTAGGCTGATGCTGAGTTGTCTCCCATGTATAGTAATTCTGCCATTCTGTCTCTTGCTGAAGGGACAATGCCAAAATCTGAAGAGAATAAATGGTTCGCTTAGGCTTTTCCTCAGCGTGATTTCCCTGGCTAGATTTAAGGAGTTGTATCAATGAGCAGCAGGTTTGTTGCCATGTTTTATCCTCAAGGCACACCCATTATGGCTGAAGCCAAATGAATTCAAGCCTGGAAGCAGTTCATTGATTTATATACATAGACTGTAACTAAAAGTCACTGGACTCATCCGCAAAATCATTTTAGGGCCCCACTAAGCTCTGAATAAGATATGGTTTTCAATAATATATATTTAAACTGATGTCACTCAGTGCAACAATGCCCCCCTGTCCTACCTGGGTCCTCCAACAGTCACAATTCTGCTCTATTGTTATGCAATTATGCACACTTTATTAGTACAGGTATAGGATCCATTATACGGAAACTAGAAAGCCCAGTATTACAGGAACGCCATCTCCCATAGACTCCACTTTAGGGCAGAGGCACACGTGGAGATTTGGGGAGATTCAAAAACCGGGCGACTAATCTCCCCGAACTGCCTTCCCGCCGGCGATTTAGATTCCTCGTGATTGACCTCTAAAAACAAAGCGCTCCGCGTGCCATCCCGCCAGCAATTAAGATTATAGCCGGCGGGAGAGATTAGTCGCCCAAAGAAGAGGTGGTTTGTCTTCTTCGGGGCGACTAATCTCCCCGAGCAGCCTTCCAGTCGGCTAGATGGCATTTGCCGGCGGGATGGCATTTGGAGTGCTTCATCTTCCGAAGATTCCTCGTGAGGCAACTTTTGTTGATTTCGGAGATTAGTCGCCCCGAAGAAGAGGAGATTTGTCTCCAGGCGACTAATCTCCCCGAATCTGAGCGTGTGCCCTGACCCTAAAGCAGTTGTGGATAGGAAGCTTAATAGCTCATCACAGATTAGCACAAACAATAACACTGATAAAGAAAAGTTCCCGGCATCCACTGACAGCCACAAAGTGCTCAGTTGTTGTCAGAAAGGTTAGAATATATGTTTCATTGTCCTGGTGACTGGGACTGATGGTTTGTAAGCTTTTTCAATTTGGAGCATACATATTGATAACAAGAAATCCCAAGGGCTACAGCAGTCTTTTGCAGTAGTTTAAGAACATGAGTCAAAACTTTTTGCTGATATTAAAGTCAATTCATAGCCAGGATGAACACAGTGCTCATTTAACTACATTCCATTCACTGGAGCAATTCATACTGCCTAACTATACTTTTCTTTAGAAAAACCTTCTGAATCCATTAAATAGCACAGAAACAGGTTACCTGCTACTCTCCTGTCTGCCTTCCCAGCATCCTCCTGGTGTCCCAAGAATGAACACAAATGACTCCCAGTAACTCCTGAATGCCTTGTGACATCAAGTAGGGAGGTTCCATATAGTAAACAGCGATGAGCTCTTATACATTCAGAAGATAGTGCCTTTTCTGGGTGTAGTTATAACTGATTATGTGTTTGTTGGGGGGGGGGCAGTTGTTGGTGGGAGCTGGGAGTTATAGACCTAGAAGCAATTCATGTTTATAAAAGATCAATTTCTTTTAGACTTAGCCTGCACCAAAAGCTGCTGAGCTACTTTGTGGGGTCACACCAGAAATTTGTCAGTATTTCTGTTACTTGATGGTTTGATGGCTGGGGATATCCAACCTGGAGCTGCCTATCTGTTGCTGAACTATATCTGCTGGAATCCATTGTCAGCATACATACTTGGATGATAATACTACCAACCCTCCATAAGCATTCAGCTATGCTTTTCATAGGAATGGTAGGAATGGGAGTTGAAGTGTTACTACAAGTTTGACACCTCAGCCTAAACCTTATCACTAATGCCAGATTTGTGGCTGCAAAAGTCCTTCAGAGGCCCATGTACTCCTACAGGTAAGTCCTATAGAGGCCCATGAACTCATACAGGTAAGTCCTACAGAGGCCCATGGGCTCATACAGGTAAGTCCTACAGAGGACCACGGACTCCTACATGTAAGTCCTACAGAGGCCCATGTACTCCTACAAGTAAGTCCTACAGAGGCCCATGTACTCCTACAAGTAAGTCCTATAGAGGCCCATGTACTCCTACAAGTAAGTCCTATAGAGGCCCATGTACTCCTACAGGTAAGTCCTTTAGAGGCCCATGTACTCCTACAGGTAAATCCTACAGAAGTCCATGGACTCCTACAGATAAGTTCCTACAGAGGCACATGTACTCCTACAAGTAAGTCCTATAGAGGCCCATGTACTCCTACAAGTAAGTCCTATAGAGGCCCATGTACTCCTACAAGTAAGTCCTATAGAGACCCATGTACTCCTACAGGTAAGTCCTTTAGAGGTCCATGTACTCCTACAGATAAATCCTACAGAAGCCCATGGACTCCTACAGTTAAGTTCCTACAGAGGCCCATGTACACCTACAAGTAAGTCCTACAGAAGCCCAGGATCCCATCTAGCCTGCCCTGGGTCACATGTAGAAATATATTCAGTAAGTAAACCTTCTACAAATACAATGATTTCAGCTGCCTCTTGTATGATCCCAATAAATGAATGTGATGGCCAGGCAGTGAGTAGTAGAGACAGTGGCTGGTGTCTCAGCACAATACAGTATATGGTTGGAGTAAAGCACAGAGAACCCCCTACTCACCTTGTGCAGTTTCCACATGGCCCCCAGAGCCTTGACCTCGTGACTAGAGTGCTTGCCCTCCTCCAGGCACTGGTAGCACACGGGCATCTTACATTGCACGCAGTACATGCTGTGATTCTCCAGCTCATGGTCAGTGCAGGTGGAGATCTTGCGGGGACTCAGCCTCCGACTCACCCGGCCCTGCGCGGGGGGCAGCAGGCGATGTTTAGCGAGAGGGCCCCGGGGCGGGTGGCAGCGCAGGCGGCAGGGCTCACAGTAGAAGACGTCGCACTGCTCGCACATGACGGTGGCCTCCTTGGGACTTTTCTCGCACAGCTGACACCTCAGGGCGGCCGCCTTGCTCTGTTGGTAGCGCTCGATCACCCCTTCCAAAACCCGGTTTTTGGTAAATCCCCGCAGTCCCCTCTCGTCCAGGATGAGGCTGCGGTGACACTGCGGGCAGGTGAGGCACGAGTTGCGGGGCCCGGTTGGGAGCAGCAGTGAAGCAGACGAGTGGTGGTGGGGCTGCAGCTGGGGAGGGGGCATGGCTGGGGGGAACACCCGCACCCCGTTGGGGGATTTTTGGCACGGAGTGGTGGGAGCGCTGGCGAAGCCCCCGTACGACCCGTAGCCGCTGTCCGCCTCACTGTACAGACTCATCTTATCCAGGTCCAGGTAATCATAGTCGGACACCCCCGAGGCTCGTCGGCTCTGCGGGGACTCGGAGTCCGGCGTCTGCACGAGGATGTTCCGGGCACAGGACACACACAGGCTGTGGGAACAGGGCAGGATAATGGGTTCCCGGTAAAAGGAGCCGCACACCGGGCACTTGAGTTCCTCCTCCATCTCTTCCATACAGTGTCGATACAGCGTCGATAGATCTTCTCCGCCGGGAAACCGGAACCAGGCTTCTATGCCGATCCCTCCCGCCCGCGACAATGCGGGGAGAAACCCACAGACGCTAGAACCTCCCACGCAGCGTAGCGATTGGGCGGCTGTGCAGCGAGCTGGGAGCTTTATTGGCTATCGATGCTGTCCGTCAAAAAGAGCTGGCGGAGCTAACAAGCGCCTAGCAACAGCATCCTCAGCATCCTTTTTGCATCCTTCAAAAGCGGCCAGACTAATTGTCCCCCGGCTGCCGCTTGTTGTGCGCTATTAACGCTGCGGAACGTTACTATTAAACAAAGGGCGAAGGTTCAAAAGGCAGCAGCTGTCAAAACGCTGCACATTTACTAGCAACCTGCTGAGCATCATCTCAGACAAGGGATTCTGCAGCAGCTGAGGTCGTTTAACATTATATATATATATATATATATATATATATATATATATATATAGGCAAAGCCAACTATTACATCCTTAACTGTTTGTTATGAATTTATAGTCATGTGGACATTATTATCGGGAGGGGTTGGGCCAAGGTATTTTGCAAGATAGACAAGGGCTTAAATCAGTGCCCCCCCCACCCAGCCTTGAATTACAATTTCCCACATTACCATTCATATTGCCCCTTCTACCTCTACCAGCAGACATCATGTTGCCCCCTGTACCTGTGCCAGCACCTATCATATTGCCCCATTTGTACCTGTGCTAACGACAGTCAATCCCTCACATTGTCCCCAATCCCCCAATCTGTTCATGTGCCAACATAAGACAAAACATCCACCATATTGTTACCCCCAATCTGTACCTATGCCAGCAGCAGATAAAAAAAACCATCACATTGCCCCTTATTTGTACCTGTGCCAGCAGGAGTCAAAAATCCATCATATTGCCCCAAATATTTGTGTACCTGTGCCAGTAGGCACCATATTGCCCCATATACCGGAGCCAATCCCTCATATTGCCCCAATCTGTACCCATGCCAGCAGCAGCCAAAAAATATGTACTTGTGCCAGCAGGAGCCAAAAATCCATCATATTGTCCCCAAATATGTACCTGTGCCCGCAGCAAAAAATCCATCATATTGCACCTAATTATCTATTTACCTGTACAAGCAGCAGCCACGATATTGCCCACAAAGAGTGCAAGAGAGGATTGGAATAGGAGGTTTATAACATTGAAAAACTATTAAAGGCCAAGCAAACCAGGGCTTAAAAGAAAATAAATTCCCCTTAAAAGTGTGCCCTCCAATGGTTGCACTCTAGGCAGATGCCTACTCTGCTTACCCCTAGTTCCAGCCCTGGGGGTGAGAGATATAGCCCCCATGCAATGATGTAAGACTGCCTTGGAGAATATTGTGTCTGTGTCACTAAGCTGTGAATCTCATGTATCACACTGACTGTTCGGGAGTCCCTCTGGGGTGGCGTTTGCAATTACTGATCTTTGGAAACAGCAGGCCAGAAAGCCCTTAAAGACAAAGGCATTAGATGAATGGTCTCTCGGCTCTGTCTTTAAACTATCAGAGAGATATTCTGGGCAGTCCCATAAGCAGCTATTCCAATCCAACCTCATTAGTAACAATAAGCTGACAACATTGCCTTTAAATGTCAGAGGCTAATTACTGTAGCATCAGAAATTGACTTTTATCATTCATGGCAGGTCTCTGGGTTCATGGCAGTCCTTGATAACCAATCCCAAATGGCTGCTCATTACCTCCCTCAGTGAGTAACAATTTTAACTTTATAGTGCCTCTTACTCATTTGCGAACTTGCATTAAACACGCGTTTATCTGCAGGTTGCAATATGCTCAGTAGTACTGATAGCTAGTTGCACTAGTACTGTTTTCAGGGCCATTTTAATAAATGGACCAAAGGTGCAATTGCCCAAAGCCTACCAGGAACAGAGGGCCCACCAGCAGACTTTGTTCATTTAATATTACTTATGACAGAAGCATTCCATGTGGAAGAGCTCTGTGGAACGCTTTAATCATTTGGGAGAGCTCTGTTGATATGGTTAGTTTAATTTATTTCCTTGGTTATTTTAGTGGCATCCCTATTTTGTCATTTATTTGCTCCCATGGCTGTTGGTCCAGGGTGACACACCTTGGGAATATGTCTACTTTAGTGATGGGCGAATAATTTCGCCAGGCATGGATTCACAGTGAATTTCCACATTTTGCTGCTGGCGAATGTTTTTGCGAAACTGCAGCGAAAATTTGCCTGCAAAAAATCAACCACATCAATAAAAAAATGTTGCATGTCAAAATTGCTGTGCAGATAAAAATTGACGCGTGACAAAATTATTCAGACGCCCATTGACTTTAAAGGAAAACGATACCACTCAAACAATGTAGGTCTCTATAAAAATATATTGCATAAAACAGCTCATATGTAAAACCCTGCTTCATGTAAATCAACCATTTTCATAATAATATACTTGTTTAGTAGTATGTGCTATTGGGTAATCATAAATAGAAAATTGCCATTTTAAAAAATAAGGGCCACCCCCTGGGATTGTATGATTCACGGTGCACACAAACATACTAAATAAACTTGTTAGGTCACATGAGCCAATTAACAGACAGAGTTGTGTCTTTAGCTTCCACACTTCTTCCTGTTACAGTTAGAGCTGCAGTATTTCTGGTCAGGTGGTCTCTGAACCAGCGCACAGACCATCACTGAATGGTGTTTTAATGCAAGAGATGTAAAAGGGCAATATTTATTTAAATATATATTCCAGTTTGATAAGATTCTTTACTATGCCACTTAATTTGATATAAACTATCTGTTGTTCAAGTATTTTGGGGGTATAGTTTTCCTTTAATGCATTTGGACAAAATATTCGCGCGTATAAAAGTTTTCCCTTGCGTCAAAATTGTTGTGCGTCAAAATTATTTTGACACCCATTGACTTCAATGTATTTTGCGAATTTTCCACTGTTTTTTTCACATTTCGAAGCGAAATGGGACAGGTTCGCCCATCGCTAGTATACTTCAATAAGCACAGACAGTTTCCTCACTGCCTGTCTTATTATATTAAAGTCCACTTGTTTGAGGGTTATTCTATCACAGTTTGGGGGGGAGGGTACAATCTGGTGAAATTGGTGCTATGTGGTAATCAGACCACTTGCATCCAACATGTATTTGTTTAAACTACTTGGGATGTAGGGACAGGACTTTTCTGGTATATTGTCATTGTGGATTAAAGCCCTCACCACATTTTCATGTTTTTCTAAAATACTATTTATATCCCCAATCTTACCATCAGTAATCAGGGAACCCACAGAACTAAATTAACACACCCATTATGTTAGAACTTTGCCTATGATCCAAACCCCACTTTTGTGCCTATTCTGTCATGGTGCACCTTTACAACCTATCAAACCTACCTACCTATTCTATGTGTATGTGCTTTACCTTCAGTAAAAACTGTTATGATGGCCTAGTCATTGTAAAATATAGTTTCCATTGTTATAGGTAATTTAGGTATATGTGTTGTTATATGATGCTTGATGCAGGGAAAGGCCATGCCTCGGATATTCTCTGAATGTAGGCATGGGCTTCTTCTGTTAGAGTTTGTACGTTAGAAAAACTAAGATGGGTGCTTAATCACAATGCCTTTGTTAGTAATCATTTTAAAGTACTTGGTTATTTTGATCTGCTGCTAAAATGAGAAAAGTTAATGACCCATGTAAAGCCTATATCCCACATTAATTGTCTATTAGATAATAGCTTTTACTTTATGAGCAAGCTCTGGTTTAGAACTTCCTACAAAAACAATGGACAATCAGTTTAGTCTTGAAATTAACTTTTCTGTGTTATTGCCATCCAAACCTAATTTGTATCATTTGCTGTCTTTCAAGTGATTTTGTGTTTAAAGGGGAACTCCAACTTCCAAACCAAAATTTGATAAAGAGGCCCACATAACACAGAAATCCCTAATAAACCCATCACAGTTACCTGTTTCTTCAAAAAGTATGAATAAATGCTGAAATCCATAACCATTATGGCTTCTCACTCAAACCGTCCTCAGGAAGTGCATAAAACACAAACAATATCCCATAATAATGCCCCTAGTGGCGCCAAATTTGAATTGTGATGTCATCGAGGAGAGTGCATATCGTTAGTGACAACTCCTAATTGCAGGGCAAACGAATAACGTGGTTGTGTGTAAACAGTGTCAGCCAACGACCACCTCAATTTAGAGCGGCCAAAAGTATAAGATACCTCTGCGGTTGGAAAGCCCAGATCTGTGTGCCCTGCTCGTGAAATTCACATAGAAAAAGTGTACAATAAAAATAATCAAATCATGAGTATTGCTACCCGTCTCATGGGTATCGCTACATCTCATGAAGCTACTCTCCCTGCCCGCTTGTACACATTGTTTTAATTTGGATTAATAAAGACGAACTTATACTCTATATTTGGTTCCACTCTGGAAGATTTTTTCCGGGTTGCCACCCCTTCGCTTAAAGTACTTCATGAGATGTGTTGTCTAATGCCGTACCAGACCGGCACTCATTTTCGGCGACCGGAAGCTACATCTACCCCCTGTAACAGCGTTCCCCACTGCTGCCATGGGTATCGCTACCCTGTCTCTTTTGAGTTCCAAGGTAGAAATTCCTTACCATTTTGGAGTGATTGGACTGGCTGGAAAGTCTTTCCCTCTTGTCGCCCTTCTTACAGGACCGTACCAGCGTAGTGTGCCAGACGATCCTCACTGCTCTTGCATCGGAACTGTCAGCATATAGCTTCCACCGGCTTTGACTCACAATATAGTTATTTTATTGCAAAAGCAGCTGGCCAGAACTATGTATCTCCTATGACAAGGGACACAGCAACCATGAGGCAAGTTGAAAACCTTGCCTCAGGCAGTAGTTTCCTTCAAAAGCTACTCCTGGTAACTATAAGAGCCGAATTTCCGGGTTTTAAATAACTGTGCTCTCTGCCCCGGGACCAGCTCCAATAGAAGATGGTAAGAGTGGTGGAGGGGGTTGGAATCACAGAACCGGCCTCAAATCGTCCCTGCCTATGAGACATTGAGTAGGGGAAATGGAGAGAAAATGCATGAACACATCCTCTCCCTCTTTTATCACGAGCTGACCCAAACAATTTTATATTTAATGGTTGATGTGTGGTGAGTTGCAGTTTGACAAAACTTAAATATCGTATGACCTATGGAGAATGATAGGAAGGAGGCAATGCAGCAATGACAGAGTAGATTGACAATAATAATGTAGTTATTTTCCAAACCTTAAAAGTAGATGCCCTCCTACATGATGTGGGGGTGGCAGTGAGTTAACTGCAGTGATACATAACATGTCATTCACTGGCATTGTTCTCTGCAATTATTTCAACAAATCTAAGGCTGCTAATCATTCAGCATGAGGAAAGATTGCCAGTACCTGTGACACACGAGTGAAGGGTAGTTATAGGCATGTGAAATACAGGAAACAAGGACCAAACTATTATTATATATCAAAACGACATATTATACCAAGCTTTGCGTTCAGATATTAACTGAAATAGCAGCACTATGAATAGAACAGAAACACAAAAAAACAATACATTAAGACTAATTATCTCAGAATAATCTAATCTATGCTATACCAAAGGCACTATAAGATCATTTTAAGGTAAACTACCCTTTTAAATTAGACTAGACTACTATTGGAAGAATTTAGAACAGCTACTGCCATCACTTTACAACTTTCTTTCTACCAGTTAGTTCCATTTGAGTCCAGCTTGGATTCCTGAAACCCAGACACAACACACACCCAGGCCCACATTTTTCCCTACTTGGACCATAACTGCAATTGGCTTATCCATATCCCGACCCACTGGCCACCATGACGCCAGAAGTGATGTCAGAGCAAATCAGAAGGGACATCATCAGAAGATGGACTTAATTGATGAGTCCAACATATGGGCTTCGGATTTCTGTTTAGGGTGTCCAGATAGGTGTGAATGCTCTGGTCCTGCCATATGGTAAGGCTCATTACAAATATACACTGACTGGAAGGACAGCAGAACCTATAGCAGTAAAGATAATAGCTGTGGCTGTTGGACAACAGGCTATACTAAAAATAGGCATTAAAAATGGGAGTAAAAGATTATAGGCTGGGTCTGTGGTGTAGAAATATAAACCAACATACCTATACCATCCTTATGTCCTCCTTCTCAATCCTCTGGCTCTTTAGCTGTTGTTGAGCCACTGAAGGGTTGTCGGTAAACAAAAGCTAAGACACCTTAGGTTTGGAAGCACTATATAACACTATGGGGCAGATTCACTAAAGGACGAAGTGGCTAACGCTAGCGACAATTCGCCAGCGTTGCCACCTGCATGGACATCGCCAATTCACAGTGGCAGGCGGCAAAGTAACACTCAGTAAAGTGCGGATTTTACTGAATGTTACCTCTCTCGCCAGAGTTGACTTCACCACCTCAGACCAGGCGCTAGATCTAGATCTTCCTCAATCTTCTGTCACTTACATCATATCCTGTGTGCCGAAAGAGAGTGTTGGAGAATAAGTCGGGGACCAGGAAACCCTGTGAACGAGGAATAGCTATCACAGGGCAGATCTTTAAAGAGACTCTCTAAGAGAGTGAGATAGTCAGCTTTATATAGCATGAGCAGCAGTGTGCTCCACCAAGGATAGTAGCAGGAAGTAGTTCCCCAAAGGCTTCTTTGTTTGCCTTTAGTGCAGGGACTCAGTGGATAGGGTGTTAGGCTTTAGACTTCATCTCCCTAACTACTCCACTGGTGATCCCGATCCCCACAGAGGTATAACTGTCTTCTGGGAATTGATGTACTCTTGACTACTATACCCTAAAGGAGTGACTGTCTTCGCTGTGCTGTATCATCCTCTGCTATCCTCTCTCCTCTGTGATATGCTACATCTGCCTATTACCAACTGTGAGTAAACCTGGGGACATTGTCTTTGTACAATAAACTACCATCTGTTATTTTATCAAGAACCTCCTGGCGTCCAATTAATCTATTTTTGTGTACAGTAGCCTGTGTGTTGTAGTTGCATTACACCTTAAAGGGATAGCTTTCACTTAGCGAAGGCCCTGATCCTGATGTGTGAGTCCAATGTAACCCATGCTCATACCAATAGCTGGACACATTAACTCCTTGTGGTCTGGATAGCCCAGATTAGCATTAGATTTGCTTTGGTGGGCAGATTTAATCTTAAAACTGATTTCCCTACAGAGGACTGACTCACAGCTACTATTTGGAGATTTTATGAACTAGTATAGATAATTACTGTATTGCCTAAAATGATTCATTTCCTTTGACCAAATTCAGACCTTACAAGAAGCTTTGCTAATATTTATACAGTACGCCATACATTTTCAAACAAATCCACACAGTGATTGTAGGTCAACCATCTGTAATTCAAATAGAAAAAAGAGTGCTGGTAAAATATCAATTTAAAGCAATCCCGGAGGATTAGGTTCAGTAGCCATGTGCATTAATATTTCACTGCCAGCTGTACACAGATGGATTACCACCAAACAGAATGACTGTACACTGATTGCTGCCAGCAATAGATTCACAGAATAGAAAAAGTCTTGATTTTTTTTGTATGTTCCGCATCACTGGTTGATGTCTGGCTGTGGCTTAAGGCAAATGGTCTCTGGTGCCCCATGTATTTCATCTGCTGCCATAGCAACATGTATGGATTCTGGTCACGGCCTTGCTTTTTCCCCAAGTGTAGAAATAATAGAAAATTGGTGAAAATACCCACTATTGTTAATGTTTTCAGTTGTCTCGGAATCAAGTAATACTATAATTGAGACACATTTACATGAAACATATTGAATCTTTGGATATAAGGGGGTTATTTACTAAACAACGAGTTTTTGGGCAAAAAAGCATAAGAAATCTGAGTTTTGTGGTGAGAAATCCGCAAAAATAGTGAAAATCTGTTTTTTTTCCTGCAAAGCAAACTATCGGGACAATGTAATAATAAATAGGCATCAAAAACCCGAGCGGGTTTGATCGGAGTTTGTAGCAGAAAATGTTGAGATAAAATCTGACTTTGATAAATAACCCCCTAAGTGTCTGTCAAGGAAAATCTGTTATGGGGGGATGACACTCAGATCGCTTCGGCTTTCCGAAGTCGCCCAAAGTTTCCTCGTGAGGCAACTTCGGTTAAACGAAGCGATCCAAGTGCCATCCTGCCGGCAATTTACATTGTAGCTGGCAGGAAGGCATTTTGAGGAGATTAGTCGCCTGAAGAAGAGGCGATTTGTTGCTGGGTGACTAATCCCCAAGTAGCAGCGTGTGCCACCAACCTAAAGGAACAGTAACATCAAAAAATGAAAGTGTATCAAAGTGATGAAAATATAATGTACTTTTGCTGGTGAAAGTTCTGTGTTTGCTTTAGAAACCCTACTATAGTTTATATAATCAAGCAGCTGTGTAGCCATGGGGCAGTCATTCAAGCTAGTAAAACAGAATAAGAATAAAAAAACCTGAATAACAGGTAATAAAGGAACAGCAGTACTTTGCAATATTAGGGGTCTTACAATAACTTAAAGGGTACCGTCACCCCAAAAAATTAATCATAATCCTATTTTATCACATCAGTCAAGCAAAATGAACTTTAGTTACACTATGAATGTTGTTCCCTCCAGTCTGGGAATTAATAATTATAGCAAGCAGGCAGGAGCCATTTTGTGGACACAAGACAAGTCTTGTATCATGTCAGAATCTTGCTTGTGCACCAGAATGGGGGACCTGATGTCCATCCCCATGCACTGGCTACAGAATTAAATGGTGAAGAGAACGGGGGAATGTGGGGAGAGCAGTGACATCTAGGAAGTGCTGAATGGAAAGTGAAAGTAACTGTCTGCCCCGCCTCTATGTCCAGGGCATAGAGGAGGGGCAGACAATATTTGATTGACAGCTCAGATGTTTGAATGAGCTTAAAAAAGCTGTGAATGCTTTAATAAAAAATAGAAATTGAATTTCATGTTTAATTTGAAAAGGACTTTTATTATACAGCTTTTTGTGTCTGGGTGGCATGTCCACTTTAAAGGACCAGTAACATAAAAAAAAAAATTAGTTAGTATAGAACGAAAAAAAAACACAGAGACAAATTAAACTTTTAAATCGCTAAGTCTTTATTAAGAAATAACTTACCGAAACTCTGCTTGCGCTTCTGTTCAAAAAAGGCAACACGGCAATGATCCATCATACGATTTCTTCTCCCTGGCTATCTCCTATAAGGAAGGCAGGGAGGCGAAATCAAGTGTCACACGATGGATAGCCGGATCGTCTTTTCTGAAGAGGAGCACAAGCAGAGTTTCGGTAAGTTATTTCTTAATGAAGACTTAGCAATTTAAGAGTTTAATTTGCCTTTGTGGTTTTTTTTCGTTCTATACTAAAGAATTTAAAAAAAAAATGAAGAGACCTGCTTACAAGATCTTGCAATCTAAAAGGTGAGGGAGCAGAGATGGAATCAAGAAACTCATTGCTAATGAGCACCACGCTGATAGTAGACTCTGATGCAATAATGTCATGGAAACATCACACCACACAGAAATGGGCAAAGACTGGACCCCTACAAAATGTATTTCTAATGGTGGAAAAATATTTAAAGCAGTGATTGAAGATAATTTCTAAATCAAATGCGAACAGCAGCTATTTCTGATATGATCCCTTACTGCTTACCTCTAACTCATTTCAATAAAGAAAAACAGAACAATATTCCAAGTTATTTTAAAGGGATACTGTCATGGAGAAAAAAATTTTTCTCAAAATTAATCAGTTAATAGTGCTGCTTCAGCAGAATTCTGCACTGAAATCCATTTCTCAAAAGAGCAGATCTTTTTATATTCAATTCTAAAATCTGATGTGGGGCTAGACATTTTGTCAATTTCCCAGCTGCCCCCAGTCATGTGACTTGTGCCTGCACTTTAGGAGAGAAATGCTTTCTGGCAGGCTGCTGTTTTTCCTTCTCAATGTAACTGAATGTGTCTCAGTGGGACATGGGTTTTTACTATTGAGTGTTGTTCTTAGATCTACCAGGCAGCTGTTATCTTATGTTAGGGAGCTGCTATCTGGTTACCTTCCCATTGTTCTTTTGTTTGGCTGCTGGGGGGAAAAGGGAGGGGGGTGATATCACTCCAACTTGCAGTACAGCAGTAAAGAGTGATTGAAGTTTATCAGAGCACAAGTCAGATGACCTGGGGCAGCTGGGAAATTGACAATATGTCTAGCCCCATGTCAGATTTCAAAATTGAATATAAAAATATCTGTTTGCTCTTTTGAGAAATGGATTTCAGTGCAGAATTCTGCTGGAGCAGCACTATTAACTGATTCATTTTGTAAAAAAAATTTTTTCCCATGGCAGTATCCCTTTAATAACAAATCATGCAAAACAAAAACGTGTCCGTGGAAAAGAGTCTGCATTTAGAAACAACATGTTGACAATGTAACAGAGAAATAAACGTAAAAACATAGCAAGTGAACAAGAGCATATGAATCAGATCGGTGCAAACAATCCTCCTCTCATAGAACCATCTGTGCCGGTTTTACAGAACACCTACACACAATTCTAAGTTGGATATAAAGAGCGACGGTAGTTGGGTGGCTTTTGGAATTTGTATAAAATATAACAGAAATATTTAGGGTCAACGCAAGTTTGAATGAATGCACTGTAAGAAGATGAATACAGACGGCAAAGGATAATAACTCAGAAAACGGTTTAGGTATTTACTCAATATAAACAGCAAAACAGGGATATAACTGTTGCTTCCATGGCAGAGCTTCTAACCTGACAAGCAAAATTATAATTGACAAAGGGCTAGACTAGCCTCTTAATTGCTTTTCTGCTAATTAATTGTTTAATCCAATCTGAGTACACTGCATAACAATTTATTAGTCAGGACTGAACCCCTACAAAGGTCTATGCGCTCTTTACTCATTTAAGAATCAGAAAACAAAGAAGCTGACTCCCTGGTTTATTCATGCGAACATATACTGTAACAAAACAAGTCGTTGGTCTTCTGAAACACCGTTTTAAAATCATTCTGGTATTATCATAAATCATGACCAATTATTGTGACATACACAAAACGAGTTTGGTTCCTACTAAATCAAAGTATATTTCATATAGTTTATACATTTTTACACTTATATACAATTGTGAGAGAGAAACCCCTATTGCATATTTTTGTGACATTAAAACACATGGAAATTTATTAAGGTATTCTTTATAAACTAGGGGCAGTGTTGATATCCAACCCATTATCAATATATTTTAGACATTGAGACATTTTTATGTGCTTTAAAGGAGAATTCAACCCTAAACTTAAAAAAACCCTACCCCCCTACCCTACACAGACCCCCTCCCCCCAGCGAACTGTTTAAAAGGGGGGAAAATTTTATTTAGCTTAAAGGAGAATTCAACCCTAAACTTAAAAAAACCCTACCCTACATAGACCCTCCTCCCCCAGCCTAAGTGTTACCCTGGGCAAATGCCCCTAATGTTTTACATACCCCTCGGTGCAGATTCAGGCATCGGAGTTCACGGGGCACCATCTTCTCCTCTTTCGGAATTCTTCGGAACGAGACCAGCATGTTGGCACGTGCGCAGTTGGAGCACGTTGGAACTGCGCATGTGCCGAAACTCGCGAAAATTGGCGAAGCGCCGGTCTCATTCCGGAGATTACGAATCAGGTGAACATGATGCCCGTGAACTCCAATGCCTGAATCTTCACCGAGGCGTAAGTAAAACGTTAGGGGCATTTGCCCGGGGTAACACGTAGGCTGGGGGAGGAGGGTCTATGTAGTGTAGGGTTTTTTTAAGTTAAGAGTTGAATTCTCCTTAAAGATACCTAAAAATGCCCTCCCCTTTAAACAGTTCGCCACCTAGAACCTGCCGAATTCCTGTAGAAGTCAATTCCAGAGACCCATTTGAAAATTAGATTCGAGTTTTATTCGTATTCAATTCAAATATGAAACAAATTTTCGGGTCGTTCCCATTCAATAACATTCAATAACATTTTAGACATTAGAATTTTTTCATAAATTACCTCCCTTTCGAGTTGTGAGTACATTCGAATTAAAAAAAAATATATCACATCAATTCAACATTTGACCTTTGATAAAGAACCCCCTTGAACTGTGCTCTATATGCCTTGCACTGGATTGTGAAAGCAGGGCAAGTTAGAGAATGCATACTTCCCTGGATACTTCCGTACATGAGCACTAAGAAAGCAGTTTTTTGTCCCTTAATGCACATTACTAAGGGGCCCATTTACTAACAATCGCATTGCATTTTTTTCCACAAATCACAAAACATTTGTGGTTTTCCTGCTTTTCAGAATGTTACAGGTTTTTTTTGTTTTTTGCTACATATTGTCCTAAAAACTCGAATTTTAAAGGGATACTGTCATGGGAAAAAAAAAATTTCAAAATGAATCCGTTAATAGTGCTGCTCCAGCAGAATTCTGCACTGAAATCCATTTCTCAAAAGAACAAACATATTTTTTTATATTCAATTTTGAAATCTGACATGGGGCTAGACATATTGTAAATTTCCCAGCTGCCCAAGTCATGTAACTTGTGCTCTGATAAACTTCAATCACTCTTTACTACTGTACTGCAAGTTGGAGTGATATCACCCCCCTCCCTTTTTCCCCCCAGCAGCCAAACAAAAGAACAATGGGAAGGTAACCAGATAGCAGCTCCTAACACAAGATAACAGCTGCCTGGTAGATCTAAGAACAACACTCAATAGTAAAAACCCATGTCCCACTGAGACACATTCAGTTACATTGAGAAGGAAAAACAGCAGCCTGCCAGAAAGCATTTCTCTCCTTAAGTGCAGGCACAAGTCACATGACATGGGGCAGCTGGGAAATTGACAAAATGTCTAGCCCCATGTCAGATTTCAAAATTGAATATAAAAAATCAGTTTGCTCTTTTGAGAAATAGATTTCAGTGCAGGAGTCTGCTGGAGTAGCACTATTAACTGATGCGTTTTGAAAAAAAACATGTTTTCTGATGACAGGATTCCTTTAAGAGGTTTTTATTCAGCGCATTTTTCGCTAGTACTTTTTTAAATCAGAACTTTTAATAAATTCATGGACAATCGTGGTTTTAGAGTTTGTGAGTTTATTCATTGTTTATAAAACATCTAAAACCATTAAAATCCAACCTTTAACAAATAAGCCTCCTAATGACCATATATTCACTGGCTAGATTATTTTAAAATTGTGATGTGATAGAAAGACACGGGGTCCTTAAGCAGGCTGAGGGGCATAAACATTCTGCATGTTCCCCACAAATCTCCAGCTGTACAAAGCTGCACTATAAGGGTAAGGGCACACGCTAAATTTCATGGAGATTTAGTCGCCTGGCAACAAATCACCTCTTCTTCGGGCGACTAATCTCTCTGAAAAGCCTTCCCAATGGCTAGAATCTAAATCACCAGCAGGATGGCACTCAGAGCACTTAGTTTTCCTCGTCAGGAAACTTTGGGCGACTTCGGAAAACAAAGAGCTCAGAGTGCCATCCCTCCCGCTGATTTAGATTTTAGCAGGCGGGGAGGCAGTTAAGGGAGATTAGTCGCCCGAAGAAGAAGAGATTTGTCGCTGGACGACTAATCTCCCCCAGTAGCTTTGTGTGCCCCTGCCCTAAGAGGAAAATGAGGCATCAGAGGCTGCTTTGATAAGAAAAGTAAACAAAAATTCAAGTGCTGACTGAACAGTGTAGGCTATTTTGTATGACATAAAACGACATATTTGCACTACGTATAACTCCTGACATTTTCCATATGCTGTAACTAAATTGATGGCCATTTATCAAAATGTTCTGGCTGTCAACGGCTACACATAAAAGAACAGATTTCATAGTGGACATCTTATTAAAAACGAAATAGAAGTTTTAAGCCACAATTAAGTCTCTGGAATTGCTGGCTGAAATTTAATTAATTTCTAATAAAAAACAAATCTTCAATGAAATAATCCATAGAATGTCTTTACACGCAGAAATATTGCAACAATGTATCTTTTGTTGTATATTGAGACTCTTGAATTATAGCAAATCGGAGTGCGTTTTGTGCAGGGGGGCCCGGCGAACTCTAGTTACGCCACTGCCCATTAGCACTACATTCTACAACTTGCAACAGAGTTGTAGGGCTCAGGCAGACTTTGAATACACATGCTTTATATTGAGCACTAAGGGGTACTTTTACTCTTGAAAACGACCCCCATTTTCTTTGTTTCCTATTCCGTTTTTCCTATACAAAATAGGACTCAATTACAAAGACGATGGCTGCAAAAACTGCTGGGTGCTTCTGCCATAAGAAGCCATTAAGTAAATGGCTTTGCAGCCCCTCGTATCTGAATGACGCATAAGACAGAGATTAGGGATGGGCGAATTTGACCCGTTTAGTTTTGCCAAAAATTTGCCACCGCCGAATCCATTCTAGAAGGGCAAATTGTTGCCCTTCTGGCATGTTCTGGGCACAATAATTGTGGTGTGTCTAGACTTAACTGAGCAAGACAATTGTCAGGTCCTGGGTTTGGCCTAAAATGTCCCAAGTTTTGATCTTCATTTTGTTGGGAGGTATGCAGTGTGTGCATGAAAATACTGCACATATGAAAAAAAGGAAAGTACATATCCAGTGGACAACCCCTCCAAAACGTGGGGACTTTTACATAAAAGTTTCAGCATATTGCAAGAAAGAAAGAAGAGAGAGAACTAGCCACCTACTGCAGTGCTATTTCTATATTCTCTCCATTTCACGTCACAAAAGTTGCTCATTTGCATTTCTATGGAAACCTAAGCATGATGATTCATTCAATTTACAAAGTGGAATTTATAAGACAACTAAGTCCAACATCCCAGATCCCAGAGGTGTAGCAGAATCCAAATCTACTGTATCAAGCTATAAAGAGACATAATTAGGCATTTTGTACTCCCAATTTAACAGCATGCAAATATCCCAGATTTAAATATATTAGCATATTACATCAATTAAAAGGTGACATCAATGATATATTAATTTTAATTGGAAGCCAACAGTGGGTGCACTAGATGATATCTTTATTGACTAACAGATGTTGTAGCATGGCAGACTTTGAAAAGGAATAAAAAACTTCATTTCCTGTGAATATAACTTTTTTTTACAATGTTGAGGTTTCAAACTTCGGTAGCTAGAACTGTGTGTTACTCCATTGAAAATGATGTAATTGTTAAAGAGGACCTGTCACACAGATATAAAAAGCTGTATAATAAAAGTCCTATTTAAAATAAACATGAATCCAAAATTCTTTTTTTATTAATTAAAAAACCCATTACTGTTATACACTTATTTATAAATCTCACCTGATATATTGCCTGCCCTGCCTAAGGCATAGAGGTGGGGCAGGAAACTACTTTCCCTTTTGCTGTCGCTTTCAATATTCTTATTCTTTTGTTCTATAATTGTGTATATTGTGCATAGTAATCAGGTCCCCCCATTCTGGCACAAAAACAAGATTTAAGGATGATGCAAAGTTTCATCCGAAATAACAGTGCTCACAAAATGCTGTGATTGTAAATTTCAAGACTGAAGAAAACAAGATTTATATAATTTATATAGTGTAAGAAATGATTATTTTGACTAGCATAATATGAAAGAATTTTGAATGATTTCTTAAGGTGACAGGTACCCTTTAAGTATTTAAAAGATCCCTAGTTTTTATTATATCTATGTAATATATGTGTATACAGTATATACATGTATATATTGTATATGTATGCAGTATATAATTGTATTATGTTTTATTACATTTGTTATATTATATATTTTTTGTACAGTATATAACTATATAAGTTATATGCTGCTTCATTTACAGGTTGCTTTCTGCTAGCAACTGTTTCTATAAAAATGACGTTTTCCGTTAGTCAGATAAAAACTATTACGATTGATTTCATTTTTTTTGCACTTTTAATGAGAGTCTGCAGGTCTCCAGCTGATCTTTACTAATGTGCATGTTGTGATACACTAGTTAATTCAGAAAAAACTCATCTGTCAAACCCCGAGCCAGCATCAGATTGTCTACTGACTATACGTGATGAATGGCCTAACCCATTTTTGCTATGTGACATGTAGAAGCTGTCAAGCTAGGCACAATAATGGCACAATAATCTACCAGGCTATTTTCTGCTATCTGGGTCAGTGGGACACAGTATGACTGCCAATAACCTATAAATGATTTTCTGTTGACATGCTTTTCTAAGCAACAAGTGGATTTGTCATTTGATTCTGTACTGCAAGGGCAGGTTATTGAATTCTCTACTTAGAGAGGTGGTGACGAGTTATTGGTCAGATTACTGGAAACTGGTTGCATGCCCTTTAGTAAAAAAGGGCAGAAATAATTATGATTAATTAAACACTCAGGATGTGCTCACATACAGGCTGGCACTCCAGAACACCATAAGATAAGAGGATGTTTTTCCAACAGAGAGGCTGCCTAAGGTGTTTTGTTCAGTAGTCAGCATTGCAGTGACACATCATATGGTTATGGAAGGTATATTTTGCCCATAATGCAGAATCAACAGCCTGCTGGTGTTTTTTTTGTGCCTCCCACTAGGTTAATTTTATAAGTATTAAGAAGACTTGTGTTATTATTCAGCTTAACATACTATATTACTATCCTGCAAGGGCTCGATTTAGCATGCAAGGCACATGCTTAGAGGCTTCATTTATTTCTACTTAAGTTTTAACAGTGGGCTTGATCTTTTTTATTTTCTGGGCTGAGACGTTTTCATTGAAAAAATATTCTGACCATGTCAGACCAAAATCACTGAGGCCAAGGGGCAAATTCACTAAGCGCCGAAGCGCCTAACGCTAGCATCAATTCGCTAGCGTTGGTCATTTTCGCTGCTTCGCAAATTCACTAACGAACGCTGGCGTAAATTCGCTATTGTTACTTCGCACCCTTACGCCTGGTGAATTTTCACAACGGACATAACTACGCAAATTCACTAACGCGCGCATTGTACTGAACGCTACCTTTTATGCTAGACTTCCTTCACCACCTCAGACCAGGCGATTTTTTTTAAGTCCCAAAAAACGCTGGCGTTTTTTCTATATTATGGGTGATAGGCTGAAAAAGATCGAAATTTTTTTTGGGGCTCCCCTCCTTCCCCCCTACATTTCCTAACTCATTGAAACTTAACTATACAGTGGGCACATGTGTAGGGCAAAAAAAAAAAATTTATTTGATCTTTTGAAGGTTTCCCAGGCCATATGCAAATTAACCATCGCTAGAGTAACTTCGCTTCGCTTAGCGAATCAACGCTAGCGCAAATTCGCAACCTTACGCTACCCCTGAGTGCAACTTCGGAGTTTAGTGAATTTGCGGAGCGCTGGCGAAACTACGCCTGGCGAAGTGTGGCGAAGTGCGGCGAAGTTACACCTGGTGCAATTACGAATCTTAGTGAATTTGGCCCCAAGTGAGTGCCACTGCTATTCATTCACTCAATAAAACATGATAGACATTTCAAAGATGAACCTCCTACCCTTTCCTTTGGGGACACTTAACAGTGCTATTCTTTTCTATACTTAAAGTCAACTGCCATAGCAACCAGAAGGTGAATGGAATGAGGAAAGAGGTAGGAAGGTTCGTACCAATGTAGCATGTGAAGAGAAAAATTACAATTGTCAGAAAGCATAAAATGGAAAATGGACACAGAAGGTAAAAGAGGAGGGCAGTAACATTGGGTGGGTAGAGGTTAAAAGATGGGGAATTTAACTAAATACATGGTGAAAGGATTAAAGTCAAAATGGGGAAGTCAAACAAACCAACAGTCCACTGAGAAGTCTCTATATTATGAGTTGGCCTTTATCTAAAATCTGGTTTAGATGAATGGAGTCTCTGTGCCAAAACCAAGTGACAAAGGGAGAAAGCACAGAAATAAAAAAAGTGGAAATAGCAAAATCAAATTAACTGTAGAAATGTGGAACTACAGAGGCCACATCTCTCATTCTCAGGAACAATTAAAATAATATGAAACTGCAAAAATAGAGCAAGGAACTAGTAAGGCCCATAGTACTGGTTGCACAAAACTCATCAGGCTGTTCATCTTCCACACCTAGTAGTCAGTAATGCATGTAAACTATTGCGCTAATGGCAGATGAGATGGTAGAGTAGCGATTATGAAAAACGTGCAAAATCATTGATTACTTGCTGGCTTTACTCTGCAGCTGAAACAGGGGCATAAGGTATAGCATAAGGTAGCCGGCATCTCACCTCTGGCCGTGATAACGTCTTTTTTCCGATCTTACGCTCATTATTTATAGTGATTGACTAATTTGTATTTCTTTCCCACCTTCTCCATGTCTGGCTAGGTTTAAGTCCAGTACTACAAAAGATGCAATCACAGCAAATATAGAAGGCAAACAAACGAAAAGGGTTTGCATGGATTTTATCTTAGTAATGACTAAGATGCATGATGCATAGTGAGTATTTGTGATGTTAGAGGAGATGTGACATCCAAGAACATTTTATAGGATGTTTGCTTGAAGGATATTTTGTCAACAAATATTTACAATTTTATTTTTACTATTAGTGCTTTATTCGCAGTGCCTTTTGCAAGAAACCATGGACTCAAATGTGAATAGGACTTAAATTATTAAACAAATTGAAAATGTATGTGTTTTGCTGAAGAGAAGATCTTGTTCATGATGGAAAAGGTGTTGATTAACACACAGCTGCATTTACTGTAGATACCCTTTGTCTCTGCGGGCAGACTAGGAATAAAATACAATGTACAATACAAACAAGATGAATGAATCGTGCCAGACAAGGTCTCTAGGATAAACTGAAATGAAGCTGTGCTTTAAAACAAACAGTATAAAATCATATAGTAGGAAACATCTCTCTAGATGTGTTAGATATATAAATGGCAAAAGACGTGTGTGCCAAAGAATCTTAGAGTAAGTGGCTGTGAACGTGTTTCCATAGCCACAGAAGTTAATGGGTCATTTCAGAATTAGAATTGATTTTAATTCCTCTTCTCCAGTAGTGTTCTTGTATTGGATGAAAAGCTCAGAGAACTGGTTCATAAACTCCTCATTTGTACTCATAACTCACTCTTGTCATTTATTTGGCGAGGATTCCATCACAAAAGCCCAAAGGGAAAACAGCAGACACAAATGACAGGTGAAGGTCACTCTGGCGGAGACAAAAGCAGAGAAAGGGAAATCTTTGTGGCTGAATGTGAACTTGTAAACCATTTTACATCATAAAAGATTACATTTATCATGCATATCATAATATTTTCTCAATTATTATATAAATAAATGATGTTAAATTGGAACTTTCCGTAAACTTGCATGCGCCGCAGTGCTGGAATATGCATGCACCAATTAACTGTCATTTTGATGGTGTTTGTGTCCATATGTTCATACATATTGCAGACAATAGTTATTGAGGAACAAATTCTGAGAAGTAATGAGCCTTGACAGTTCTGACCACATCAGAGAGTGTATTTTTAGACTGGTTTGAAAGACTTCCCTGCATTCACAAAAGCATTGCCTGGTTATGTGTGGTAATCACAAATACAAAATATTTACATGTCTGAAATTGCTAGATAAGGTCAATATGCACACAATACCACACCATTATTATATTAAAATGAATGGCATGCTGTGTATGATCTGTGAGCACTCTGCTTTACGTTGTATAACTGTAAAATGATCTTCTTTTTAATGGGAGCCATTGGCACATGATACTTAAGTGGCTATCTTTAAAATGTTAACAATAGACCAGGTGTCCCCAACCTTTGATACCCCTGAGCTACATTCAAATATAAAAAGAGTTGGGGAGCGACATAAGCATGCAAAAGGTTTCTGGTGTGCCAAGTAAGGGTTATGATTGGCTATTTGAAGACTGGAAGCCTACAGGAGGTCCTGTTTGGCAGTACTCCTGGTTTTTATGCATCCAAAACTTGCCACCAAGCCAGGAATTCAAAAATAAGCACCTGCTTTAAAGGAGAAACCCTTCATAAAAAAAAACCCTAGACCCCTACCCTACAAAGACCCCCAGCCTAGCTGCCCCCCCCAGGCAAATGCCCCTAACTCTTTACGTACTCCTCCGTGCAGATTCTATCCAGCAGAGTTCACAGGCGCCATCTTTTTCTCTTCGGTAATCTTCAGAATGAGACAAGCGAAGCGGCGCATGTGCAATTGGAGAAATCATCTGTGTCGCGACAACTGCGCATGTGTCGAAACTCAAAAATTGCAGAAGCGCCGGTCTCATTCTGAAAATTACCGAAGCGGCTGAAGATGGTGCCCATGAACTCCGCTGGACAGAATCTGCATGGAGGGGTAAGAAAAGAGTTAGGGCATTTGCCCAGGGGGGAAGCAAGGTTGGGGGGGGATTCTATGTAGGGTAGGAGGGTAGGGTTTTTTTTATTACGGGTTTGTTTCTCCTTTAAGGCCACTGGGAGCAACATCCAATGGATTGGTGAGCAACATGTTGTTCACGATCCACTGGTTAGGGATTACTGCAATAAACTATATTATGCTGCATTTCATTTAATGTCTAACAGAAGACATCTGGACAACTATAAATAATTTATTTTTTTCTATAAACCCTATTTTTTTCCTTTTACTTGACTAGGAACACGTTAGCAGCAAATGTCATATTACATGTATTTTCTATGCTGCCCTAGAAAGGAGATACAAAAGAGAGCATATGATGTTCAAAATTGATGTATAAAAAGTTGTCTAATGAACATTTTTCATAGGCCAGTGCAGATAACAGACATATTTAGAGCCAGGCAGAAAGTAGATCTTACCATTAGCACTTGAAGAGTAGTGTGAGGTTATAGAGGTTATAGAAGGTTCTACAAAGAGAATTGGTACTGAATAATTTATTGGTTGAGTTCAGAATGGGTTGGATGCTCTAACAAACATCATCATGATTTGTAAACAAAATAAAGTTCATCCAGAGAGGAATCTAATTGCCATATTGGGGTAACAACATTTTTTTCGCATTTCTGAGGAGCTGCCCTTCCAGGGAAGCATTGGCTTTTGGAAACCCTGAGCGCAATCGACTTATTCAATATTTCATCCTAACTTAATAGGTTTATTCTATTAGTATGTTTTAATGAAACAAAGGCCACAAGGTTGCTTCTTATAAGCAATCACAAAAAGAATCTTCCAGTCAAAACAGACAAATCTCCCAATTACGAAAGCATTTCCTGGATCAGCTAATGTTGGCTGGAAGTTTATCACATACTGACTGCAAGCTAGACAGAAATACAATTATTTAGGCCATTGCACACAATATTTTTGAAAGATAACACACTGCTTAATATAGCCATGTAACTCCATCTCTTGGAAGCCAATGACATGAAAGGTTTATGTTGGTGAAGTGATTCACTGCATTAAGCCTGTTGAAATTCTAGGCAAACTGTTGCTCTACTGTGCACTTTAATTATAAATGGCCTTTGTGACCCAGAGTGAAAGCTTCTATGTTCCAATTTCAGGAAATGGGATAAGAAAAAATGGCCTTACACTCCTCACTGTGCCACTGTGTACTATGCTGGCACTTTATAAATTCTCAATAATGAATCTCTGCGTAGAACATTCCTTACTCTTATGAGCAGTACATGGGCGTTTGCTAAACTGTTCTTATTCCAAATTAATGATCAATGGTCTAAAAATAGCTAAATACAAATTAACATTTGAGTTTCACAAATTAGACTTAAGACAAAATAGCTTTTATGGCAAAAAACTCTGAGGTGGCCCTTTATGAAAAGAGCAGAGAGCTCGATATATAAATCTTGAAAACGACGCTACTATCGCCACAGCAATATGGCTCCATGAACTTTAGAGAAACAGAAAGAAAATGGCTAGAACCATCAAATAGTGTAAAAAATGTAAAGCTGTCTCAATGTAATTATAAGCAACTTTCCAGAACACTTTACCATTAGCCTCAAGAAGCCTTTGGTATAAATCCATTTCAAAATCATTTAGTGCCTTTATTTAGACTTCAACTCTTACCCTTTTTATGAACATACATCTTAGTGATAAAAGGGCTCAATTTGAGAATATCATCCTAAGCAATAAATAACGGGTGCGACACAGAGTATTTAAATGAATATTAACACCAATAGAATTAAAGAGAGAAGCAGACAGATCAGTTTTACCAGTGCAGGGCAACAATACATTATATTTGAATTACTTTACAACACTTTCATTTTTTGCTGTTCCTGTATTCTTGCAGAATGAAAATTCTGTTACAGATACTGATGTGATTTCTATGACAACCAGACACTACTGAATTAAGAATATTAGACAATGACTTATCCCCACGCAGATATCTATAGTGAATTTCTATGACAACCATAAGCTATTGAATTAAAAATGTTAGACAATTACTTATTCATATGTAGAGTGAAATTAAATATAAAGGTGCGCATAACCTTCCATATAGAAGCTCGGTTTTCTACAATGCACTTCACTGCATTTTCTGCTCTAAATAAAGAGCAATGAAGTATGCATCTCATATGACTCTGAATAAGAGGTATATTTAAGAAAATTGCAATATACAATTTAAAATAATTGCATAAGTGCAACTTATTATTTTTTTGCCAAATATTTTGTGAGACAAAGCAAATGACAAAACATAGCTACATTATTCAATTTACTAAGTGACTATGTTTTGAAAACCAGGGCAACCATGATCTGCTTATGTAGGGGCCCATAGGGTTAAGTTCCCCTATGGTCTGAAAATCTCCACATGGTTGGAAATCCCCTGCTGTGGCTAACTAAGTGTTGGGCCTAAATTGCATATGGGAGGGGGAGTGACTCCTTTTCCCCAGTGCAATGTGCCCTGATTTGGCCAGAAGGTGCCACTTTTGAGCAATTTCTATAAAAAAAAAAAGCTGAGCTGCCATGTGCTCAGTCTTTTTCCATTTTGACTTCAGGAAGGAGAGCATGGGATTGAACAAGATGAAACTGCCCAAGGGATAGTGAGGCCTTTGGAGGACTTGGGGTAGGGAGCCTTGGGAGCTAGATCATGGAGGGGCTAGAGCTCGGAGGCAGCAGAGAGATTGTGAAAGGAGCTGTCTGTTATCTGGATTCCACGTGAAAGAGGGCTTTAATGTGCTTATACTTCAATAATGCTGTGAGCTTGACCTGCTGATTTGAAGGAGGCTTCACATGCTCAGCTTGTAAAGCTTGGGAGCCCAGCCTGCATATTTGAGACGCTGTGGATGCATGTACTGGCTCTGTGTGAGCCCACCAGTGAGTTCTGCCTGAGAGGAGGTATTGGAAGGCTCCAGCATGTGTCCCTTGTGTGAGGACAGGTGTTCCTGTTACGTGGGAGCAACTACCTCTGTCCAACCAGAGAGGTATTTGGCTAGTTGGTGCCAGAAGAGCCTAAGTTTAACGTAGGCCTCAGTATCAGTGTGGGGAAAGTTTCTGTAATAGCTTGCACTATGAAAGAGAAATGGGATCAGGGTAGTTAGTAGACTAGCCAGATGCTCCAATGAGAAACAAGAAGGGTTAGTACTCTACGGTATCATCAGCCAATATTAGGGCTCAAGGGGTTAGGTTCAGGAATAGGAGATTCATTGAGTAATGCATGACTGTGAGCATCAGCTAGAGCTAGGGACAAGCTATATTGGTGTAGAGCGGTTTTCCCGACAGATGTGAAAATTCAAAAAGTTTTTTAGGTACACATTGTGGTAGCATTACGCTCTTTGTGTTTCACAATCATTTAGGGGGTTATTTACTAAACTCCGAATGCAAAACTCACGAAAAATTTGTGATTTTTTTTTTTTTATAAAATCGGACTTTTAAAAAAATCATGAATTTTTCAGAATTTTTTAAACCCAGAGGATGAAAAAGTCAGAATTAGAAAATCCGGCATCTCAGACCTGTCGAGGTTCCATATAAGTCAATGGGAAAAGTCCCAATGATTTTTTGATGTGCACTGGTTTCGTGCAATGCCCCAACGTTTTTGGACAAAAATGATAAGATCCGAAAAAATCTGAGCTTTCGGGTGAAAATTTCGCAAAAATCGCAAACCAAATTTTCGGGAAAATGTAATAAATAAACTTAAAAAACCAGAGCAGATTTCATCGGGGGTTTGTAGGAGAAAATGTTGATAAATAACCCCCTTAGTCAGACCAAAGTTGCAGGGTACTTCATCCTTGATATGACTGAGCATGTATCACAGAAAATTACAAGGTTTAATGCAATTCCATTGAATCAGATTTCCATGGGGTCATAGAACAAACTACTCAGGAACAGTAATTCCAAAATGAAAGTGCTTTAAAATAATTAAAATATTATATAGTGTTTCCCTGCACTGGTAAAACTGGTGTGTATCCTTAGAAACACTACTATAGTTTATAGAAACAAGGTGCTGTGTAGCCATGGGGGCAGCCATTCAAGACTCAGGTTAAGTAGCAGATAACAGATGCATTCCGCAGAATACCATTGTATTCTATGACAGAGCTTTGTAACCTGTGCTATTTTTCCCTTTCCAGCCTAAATGGCTGCCCCCATGGCTACACAGTAGCCTATTTATATACTGTAAATTATAGTTGTCTTTCTAAAGCAAACATATAACTTTTGCCAACACAGGGCGACAGTACATTATATTTTAATTACTTTAAAATGCTTTTATTTTTTTGTGCTACTGTTCCTTTAAGCAGAGGATTTCATGGCAGGGATCAGGCGTTGTGTTGCTAGGTAGGCCACATGTTATCACTGCTGCCAAGGAAGACTCACCACTGCCCACTACTGCTCACTACTTTTTTTTCAGAGGAGTGCATTGAATATAAATATCTTCAGATTTCAGGTTCATAAAAATGTTTAGCATATAAATAATTCACATTTAGGGGCAGATTTATCAAGGGTCGAAGTGAAAATTCTAATTTCAAATAAAATTTTCAAAATTTCAAAATTGTAATTTTGAGTTTATTTTAGTATGATTCAACTAGGGAATAGTTAAAATTCGAATCGAGTTTTTAAAAAAATTCGCATTTCGATATTTATCATGTACTGGCCCTTTAAGAATTCAAATTCGACTATTCGCCAAACCTGCTGAATTGCTGTTTTAGTCTATGGGGGACGTCCTTTGGAGTTGTTTGGAGACATCCTAAAAATTTTGTTTTTTTTGTGAAAAAACTCTAATTTGATTCGAGTTTGCGGGTTGACCCCATTCTACCGAATTTGAATTTTTTTTTTTTTGAAAAATTTCAATTGGTCGTTTTTTTTTTTGAATTTCGAGTTCATGGGAGTTTATGGGAGTTTTTACAAACTCCCATGAACTCAAAATTCGACCCTTGATATATCTGCCCCTTAATCTCTAGTTTGTCTTGAATGATAACATAATTTCTGGTATTTATGACTAATGAAAGGTAACAGAGCCAAATCTTTTCTTAGAACACATTGAAACTGTCTTTGCAAATACATACCGTATAACAGGTTGCTATGGCAGTAAATCTCTGACTCATAGCTCCATGTATTTTAGTGATGTTCCTGAAATATAATTAAATATAGTAAAAATATATTTTTTTAGCAAATTGTCCTCTTCCCCCAGTACTGACATTTTTCTCTGGAAGATCAATATGAGTTTGATGAAACCATCCAATGTCTGTCAGGTGTGCAATGTGCTGTGACAATGGAGATAAATGTGTGATGTTCCTATTTCATTGTGTAGTGTTTTCTTGGCTCCTGGGTGTGTAAATGATGTCTTGTGAAAGGATTTGCTGTAATATACAGTATGTGAATGCTGTTTAATAGTGATGGGCGAATAAATTCACCTGGCACGAATTCGCAGCTAATTCGTCTGCTTTTCGCCGCCGGCGAATAAATTTCAGTCAATTTCAGTCAATTTCAATCAATTCAACAATTCAATCAGTCAATTTCAATTTCATTCATTTTCCGATTTTCACGATTTTTTGGTGAAAACGTTCGAATTGCTCGATTTTTTAGTGAAAATGTTCAAATTTCTTGATTTTTTGGTGAAAATGTTCGAATTGCTCTATTTTAGTGAAAACGTTTGAATTTCACGATTGATTTGATGAAACCATTCAATATCTGTCAGGTGTGCAATGAGCTGTGATGTGCCGCCGGCGAATACATTTCAATCAGTCAATTTCAATCAGTCAATTCAACAATTCAATCAGTCAATTTCAATTTCAGTCAATTTCCACGATTTTTGAATTGCTTCATTTTTTCATGAAAAGATTCGAATTGCTCGATTTTTTAGTGAAAATGTTTGAATTGCTCTATTTTAGTGAAAACTTTCGAATTAGACGATTTTATTGTAAACTTTCTGATTTCTGAATTTTTCACTAATTTTCCGCAGTTTTGCGAATTTTGCCGGAAATTCGAGAATTTTTCAGAGAAACGGGACAAATTCGCCCATCACCACTGTTTCATGGTTGATCTGTTAGTATCAAACAGTTTAGGGTCAACTGGGGCAGAAATGCACTTTCAATACTTCAATACAATGTTTTAACGGTGTGCTTATATCTACATATGCAGCATGTTAAGCATTTTTTACACCCAAAACAACAGCTTCAGAATCGAAATATTTTGAATCCCTCCTCATCTCACACTCACTTCCTGTATATACTGTACTTCTTGTATTAATTTCAAATAATTACCGGTACTTGTATTTTAAAATATGGTTACTGTATATATAACTTGCTGATACAGCCTGAAACATTATAAGTTCCAAAAAAATGCTAAACATTAATAGATATGGATGTTATACAAACTGTATTTTCCCTTGGGTCTCTTTAAATTATATTCCCTCCCCCATTTAGGGCAGAGACACACGCTCAGATTCGGGGAGATTAGTCGCCCGGCGACAAATCTCCTCTTCTTCAGGGCGACTAATTTACCCCGAACTGGAAAAACAAAGCGATCTGAGTGTCATCCCACTGGTGATTTACATTCTAGCCGGTGGGAAGGCAGTTTGGGGAGATTAGTCGCATCGGAGAAGAGGAGATTTTAATCTCCCCGAATCTGAGCGCGTGTCTCTGCCCTTAGTGGCTAGGGATGTCGCGGACTGTTCGCCCGCGAACTAATTCGCGCGAACATCGACTGTTCGCGTCCGCCGAATGTTCGCGAACGTCGCGCGACGTTCGCCAATTTGGGTTCGCCTTAGCTGGCGCTTATTTTTGACCTCTCACCCCAGACCAGCAGATACATGGCAGCCAATCAGGAAGCTCTCCCTCCTGGACCACCCCCACACCCCCTGGACCACTCCCCTTCAATATATAAACTGAAGCCCTGCAGCGTTTTTTCATTCTGCCTGTGTGTGCTTGGAAGAGCTAGTGTAGGGAGAGAGCTGTTAGTGATTTGAGGGACAGTTGATAGTAACTTTGCTGGCTAGTAATCTACTTGATACTGCTCTGTATTGTAGGGACAGAACTCTGCAGGGATTTGAGGGACATTTTAGGTTAGGTAGCTTTGCTGGCTAGTAATCTACCTTCTACTGCAGTGCTCTGTATGTAGCTGCTGTGGGCACTGCTTCTGATCTCTTCGTCTGCTGACTGCTGCCTGTAACCCAATAGTCCTTGTAAGGACTGCTTTTATTTTCTTTTTTGTTTTTCTACTTTGCTACTATAAGAGCCCAGTGCTATTAGTCTAGCTGTGTTGGGGAGTGGGAATGGTGTGCTGCTCCTCCTAGTAGTTCACCACTACCAGCACCAACCAGAGTCAAAATTGTTACAAAGTATCTTATTTGCACCTGTTAGCTGTTCTGAGCTCTCTGCCAAAAGCTAATTAAGTTAGAAACTGTTTTCTTTTCTGGCTGTTCAGTTCAGAGAAAAGAGGGACTGGTGTGCTGCTCCTCCTAGTAGTTCACCACTACCAGCACCAACCAGAGTCAAAATTGTTACAAAGTATCTTATTTGCACCTGTTAGCTGTTCTGAGCTCTCTGCCAAAAGCTAATTAAGTTAGAAACTGTTTTTTTTCTGGCTGTTCAGTGCAGAGAAAAGAGGGACTTTCCAGTACAAAAGAGGGACAGGGGGTTGAGTGGTCAAAAGAGGGACAGTTGGGAGGTATGCAAGTGCCACCTAGCTGTGTGAGCTTTTTCACATTCTGTCTAAATAACAATAATAATTCCGTGTCCGTAAACATCACCTGAGTGAAGTTTTTACAGCAGCAATAATATATTCCGTACCCACTACTGTATACGTTGCCCTTGCAGGCATTGTTTGCCCAGTCTTTAACCAAGTGCCACCTAGCTGTGTGAGCTTTTTCACATTCCGTGTCCAGAAACATCACCTGAGTGACGTAGTGTGATTTCTGCCCTTTACAGCACAAAACGCAGCGCTGTGTCAACAATGTATTTTTCAGATACATTTTTGCCCTTGATCCCCCTCTGGCATGCCACTGTCCAGGTCGTTGCACCCTTTAAACAACTTTAAAATCATTTTTCTGGCCAGAAATGTCTTTTCTAGCTTTTAAAATTCGCCTTCCCATTGAAGTCTATGGGGTTCGCGACGTTCGCGAACCGTTCGCATTTTTTGACGCAAGTTCGCGAACATTTTTTCCGCCGTTCGCTACATCCCTATTAGTGGCACAATTATAGCATTGTATTGAGAGGATAAGAATGTTTAATTAGCTAACCATGCTAGAAGGTTCCTAAAAGGCTTCAGGACAATGTACTGGAATCATTTCTGATGAGGATACTGTGTTATATCCATATTCATGTTTAGATTACGTTTGTCAGTTTATAATACATCTGACAATAATGTTGAAATAATTCCTCCTCCTCCACAAAGACAAGCTTGGCCCAGATACAGGCAAACAAAATGTACCCTGGAGGATGCAGCACATGGCAAACTGACCGTATATGAACTCACAGCTGCAAAGAAAGCTTTCTGTAAACGGCTGTGGATAATGGCAGTGCCTACAATATACTGAAATCTGCTCATTATGATATCTCTTCCTCCAGTCTTACTTGTATGTAGCATTGCACAGTTATACAAACACAATTGGGCAAATTTACTAAAGAACAAATTGGCTATCGTTAGCGAAAATTTGCCAGAAATCCAATTCGCAGGGACATCACCAATTAACTAACAGGCGTACTAACTAACATTTTGCTAGCGCCAGAGTCCATCGCTAATGCAGTTTGCGCCCTTTCGCCAGACGAATTTTCACGAATGATCGTTACCCCCACAAATTCACTAAAGTGTGAATTTTACAGAACGTTACCCCAGAGTTTCCTTCGCCAGCTTAGACCTGACAAGCTGATAAGATGAAGTTACATCCTCCTCAATCTTATGTCAGTAACATCATAAGGTAATAAATATGAAAAAAAAAAAAAAACTGGCGTTTTTTCATATTTTAAAGTGGGATTGTATTTAAGAGTTGAAACTGTTAAACTTTTTTGTTTTTTTAACCATTTGAAGGGCATGCCACATTTGTTTTAGGTTAGGCTCATGTCTAGGACATAATTATCTCTTTTGTCTTTATTTTGCTTCCTTGGACATTTGTAATAAGTGGCCAGTTCAAGCATTTGCACTAACATCTCTAATAAAGACATATAGGGGCACATTTATCAAGGGTCGAAGTGAATTCAAAAAAAATTAGAAATTCAAAGTAATTTTTTCAACCATCGAATAGGATACTACGACTTCAAATTCGATTCAAAGTAAAATCGTTTGAATATTCGACCATTTGATAATCAAAGTATTGTCTCTTTAAAAAAACTTCGACTTCAATACTTCGCCAAATTAAACCTGCCGAAGTGCTATGTTAGCCTATTCTAGAGCATTTTTCTAAGTTTTTGGAAGTCGAAGTAAAATCGTTCGATCGTTCATTGAAATCCTTCGAATCTAAGGATTTAATCCTTCGATCAAACGATTTTACTTCGACCGCAGGATACCCCAATTCGATGAAAAAAAGTTTCGACTTCGATATTTGAAGTCGAAGTATTTCAATTTGATGGTCGAATTTCGAAGTATTTTTAACTTAGAAATTCGACCCTTGATAAATCTGCCCCATAGTGTATATGACCTATATTTGTCCGCCCTATTCAAATTGACCTATATTAACAACGTTTCGCTAGGGAGAAATGAACGTTAGCGAAAGTTCACTATGAAATGCTCGCTCTGCCAAATTCACCAGTGTTTGGCTACCGAGACGCAACTTTGCATTTTAGTGAATTAGTATAGTGGTAGTTTGCGCATGACGAAGTTGCGTGAAGTGTGGCGAAGCCTTCCCAGGCGAAAATTCACCCTTTAGTGAATTTGTTCCCATGTCCTGTTGAGAATACAATCTAAATTTGATATATGAGTTAGGGATAATATGTTGCCTATGCTTTTAATAACTATAATGACTTGTAAAGTTTAGTTATATACAACAGATTTTTCAAAGCCCACCAAAAACAAATTTTACTGTTTTTTGCCCAAAAACCACAAATCTTCAGATTATTGCTCAAAAACCCAGCACAGATCAAGATATCTTGGGAACTTCTCCCATTGACTTATATGCAACCCCGGCAGGTCTGAGATGCCGGATTTTCGGATTCAGACTTTTTCCATCCTCAGGGTATAATAAATCTTGAAAAAATTGTTTTTTTTTATCTTCCACAAAAATAAAAAACAATCAGATTTGATATGAAAAAAACCCACAAATTTTTCAGATTTTTGCCATTCAGAGTTTAATAAATAACCCCCATTAGTATGTTATAGAATTACTTTTTTAGTTTTTAAATTATTTGTCTTCTGAAATGCTCTGCAAGGCTAAAAACATGTTGTTATTGCTACTTTTTATTACTCATCTTTCTATTTAGGCCATCTAGTCATATTCCAGTCTATAATTCAAATCAGTGCATGGTTGCTAGGGTAATTGCAACCCTAGCAACCAGATTGCTGAAACTGCAAACTGGGGAGCTGCTGAATAAAAAGCTAAATAACTCACAAATAATAAATAATTAAAAAAACTGTGTTAGCAAATCAGTCTCTACATCATACTAAAAATGAATATAAAGTTGAACAACCCCTTTAAAATGCTGCAATACTAGATATATTAAATTGCTAACATATTTAATTCCATCATTGAACTATAATTGTGTAAAACACACTTTCTTTTGTTTAATTTACCGTAAAAAGGAAAAATGAACATGTTAATTTTCTGAAACAAGTGAAGTAGAAGAATTTCATATAAACCATATTTGGGGGAGATTTATTTTATCCTGAATTATGTATGTCTATACATAAGCTCAAAGTTACTGTAAGCATAGTATTTTATTTTGTTCTTTATGTTTAAATGTGGTAATGGCAGCAATCTTATAATTAAATCAGACTGTGATAACGCTGATCATACCAAAATGTGGGCGAGCATTTGTTTTCTCCAACCCACAGAGTTTCTCCCCATAGTTACACAGTGGGTAGTGACTATCTTGCACAGTCAGAGTTTGCAGTTTACAATGCCTCATTCTCAAAATTTCACTTCAGTATCTTTAAATAGAGCAATTTCCCGACAGCCATATTTCATTAAATTGCAAAAATGCTACAATAATAATAAGAACCAAATATGGTAACTTAATCACTGCTCTTCATTCATCATTTGTCATTCTTTAATTATCCTATGTAATGTACTTTATAGCAGTCAGTATTGGATTGAGATGCCAGGAGCCCACCAGAAACCTTAGACCCATCAATCAATCAACTTCATTTGCCTAGTCTCCTTTCTTTACATACTATAATCTTTACTTCCATCTACAGTCATATGAAAAAGTTTGGGAACCCCTCTTATTTCTTTGGAGTTTTGTTTATCATTGGCTGAGCTTTCAAAGTAGCAACTTGCTTTTAATACACAACATGCCTTTTGGAAACAGTAATATTTCAGCAGTGACATAAAGTTAATTGGATTAACAGAAAATATGCAATATGCATCATAACACAATTAGACAGGTGCATAAATTTGGGCACCCCAACAGAGATATTACATCAATATTTAGTTGAGCTCCTTTTGCAAATGTAACAGCCTCTAGAAGCCTCCTATAGCCTTTGATGAGTATCTGGATTCTGGATGGCGGTATTTTTGACCTTTCGTCCATACAAAATGTCTCCAGTTCAATCTGATGGCTGCCGAGCATGGACAGCCTGCTTCAAATCATCCCATAGATTTTCGATGATATTCAAATCGGGGGACTGTGACGGCCATTCCAGAATATTGTACTTCTCCCTCTGCATAAATGCCTTTGTCAATTTTCAAGTGCGTTAAAGTCATTGGGGTTTATTTATCAAAGAGTGAAGTTAATAGTGAAGTTCCGCCACTCTCCATTCATTTCTATTGGATTTTTATAGGCGTATTTATCAAACTTGATGGACTTTGTCTTTTTTCAACCCAATTTAACTATGTAACTATGTAAAGGGTGAACTTTCACCCATTGATAAATACACCTTTCAAAATCCCATAGAAATGAATTGAGAGCTGCGGAATTTCACTCTAGTGGCGGAACTTCACTCTTTAATAAATTTATCCTAATGTCTTGTTGGAATATACAACCGCTGCGTAACTTCAACTTTGTGACTGATGATTATCCTGAAGAATTTGTTGATATTGGGTTGAATTCATCCCGACCCTTGACTTTAACAAGGGCCCCAGTCCCTGAACTAGCCACACAGCATGATGGAACCTCCACCAAATTTGACAGTAGGTAGCAGGTGTTTTTCTTGGAATGCGGTGTTCTTCTTCCACCATGCAAAACACTTTTTGTTATGACCACATTTGTCTCATCAGTCCAAAGCACTTTGTTCCAGAATTACTGTGGTTTGTCTAAATGAGCTTTTGCATACAACAAGTGACTCTGTTTGTGGTCTGAGTGCAGAAAGGGCTTCTTTCTCATCACCCTGCCATACAGATGTTCTTTGTGCAAATTGCGCTGAATTGTAGAACGATGTATAGATACACCATCTGCAGCAAAATGTTCTTGCAGGGCTGAGGGCTGAGGAGGGAGGGCTGAGGAATGAGCCACAAGGGGGGAGCTTGCAACAGCAAATGTGGGCAGCATGAAGGTGTGACTGCAGTTTCTTCGGATAAGTGAGTAGAATTAGAAACGAGTCTGCATACTTCTTCTTTACGAGAGCTCATGCAGGAGCGTGTGTTCTCCTGATGATGTCCTAAATTGCGTTCTGTAAGCTCAGGGATCCAGGAGCATCTGAACTGTTACAATTTGCTACATTTAGTGGATACAATTAGTTGATACATTTCTCGGCAGCATCTGTGGAATATCAAGTTTTGTATCAATTCTAACTGCTTTTTATAATGAAACCCCGGGATTCTGCTCAGCAAGGCCAAAGATAATAAATGTACCCACTAAATGTATCAATTTAAAACAGTGAAAGAGTCGGCAACCCCTCTCCCAGAGCTGCTTTAGAAGATGAAAATTGAAACTTTACACTTCAATATTAGGAAAATGGTCACACATAGAAAATAGAAAGTAACTGGAAAAAATTATTATTTGTGGTGAACAACCTGAAACCAACTGATCTGAAAAAAAGTGTTTGAAGGTGAACAACCCCTAGGAGTCTAGGTAGAACCTGATAGTACCTGGCAACTGCCTGGAATTCAGAAGCCACAGGGGAACTAATCCCCTACAAATCTAAGGCAATAGGCCTTGTTGTCTGACAACAATTCAAACCAATGCAAAACAAAAGAAAAGAGAATCTACAAACCTATAGCGAGACAGACCTACAGTAGTGACCTTTGCTTAAAAATGCTTGAGCTGTGGTTGCCTTGGGCTGGTACAGAAGCCCGTGTACATCATTTCTACCCTACTTCTTTAGTTCAGCTTTAGTCCTCCTTTATGGCTACAATGTATGACATTCTTGAAAATTCTGTTCTTCATATTTTATGGCAACAGTTTGGGGAAAGCCAATTCTATACTTTGTACTTTTTGGCAACAGTTTATGGAAGGTCCTTATCTCTTTCAGCACAAGATTTCCTCCCGTGCAAGTGAGGTCTGTACAGAATGGGTTTGTTGAGATGGGAATGGGAGAACTTTACTGTCCATGTACAACTGCCTAACCTTAACCCAACTGAGCATCAGGGAATCGGAATTCCAATATATTATATTAGAGATGTTTTAGTAGCAAACAGATGACCAACTTCATATTTAAAGTCTTGGTTTTGGAATGAGATGTTAGAGCATCAGGTGTAACAACATATTGTATATTTATGCGTTAGTTTACAGGGAAGCGTTGTAGTGAGAAAGAATGTGCATTTGAAGTTATATAAAAAAAAAGGATAAATAAAAAAAACATACAGGTTTTATTTATACGAAATAATAAAATAAAAAACAAAATAATGAATAAAAGAACAAAATAAATGACCAGGAAAGAGTACATAAATAGTGGATAGATTAATTGTTAAGATGCTGAATTTAGCACCATCTGCTGTACTTTTTCCAGAATAGCACTTATTTATATAGGGCATATGGTAGAAAATAAATTGTACTAGAACAAAACAGCATTACAAGATAACGAACCCCCTGTTTTAAAACATAAATGTATTAGTATTAGACTTATATACTATATAAGCCACATTTGTGTATCACAACCTTTATAAAAGCACTTTGCCTGTACATGTTGTAGAACTCTTAATATATTTATATCTTACAAGATGTTTACCCCATATAACACACAAAATAAAGGAATTGTCACGTTTGGTATTCCAAAATCCAGACGCCAGGTTTCCGGTCATGGCTCACGCTTCTACCTATAATAGACACCTTTCACCTCGGGAGGAGCCCTCCGCTACTCGGATGCCGCCAGGTCTTAAAGTGAGAAAACCAAGGCGAGAGTTCTGGGCAGACAAGACAACCATGACATGTGACAGGTGGAACTGGGTTGGAGCATAGCAGAGTCGAGGAAACAGGCCGGGGTTAATCAGTCAGTCAGCGCAGTACAGGATCAGTATCCGGAAGAATAGTCAAAAAACAGGCAATGGTGGGTATAGGCAGCGAATCAGCAGAGGTCAGGGACAGGCACAGGTCAAGAACAGGTAAACCAGTCAATAAGCTCACCCAAGAACTATATGACAATAGAACTACGTTGGGTGATGGAAATTAGGTTGTGGAGCCTTTAAATATTTGAATTTCGCACCAAGTTCAATTACATCACTTGGCGGGTGTCAACAAGAAAGATGGATGCAGGCGTCCTTGCAAGGAGCGAGGTGGGCATCACTGCCGCCCTACTAAACCTTTAGGTAACCTTATAAGGATAACCTGTAAAATTATATATAAACAGTGCTTAAAGGAGAACTAAACCCTTGCTGCCCTCTACTGCCCTCCTCCAAGCTCCCTCCAGTATGTATACTTTTCAAAAGTCTGTCTGCCTGCTGACCTGCTATAAATGTGCAGAGTTTCGCTGCTGAGTTCAAAGGCACCATCTTCTGTCTGTCTTCTGATACTTTTTTGTAGACCACCTACACGGATCCGTGTCATTACCATGGAGCCATTTAAAGCTGAAAAAGGAGAAAAGGCACAGGATACACAGCAGATAACAGGTAAGCTCTGTAGTATGGGATTCTTCAGAACTTATCTGTTATCTACTGTGTTTCCTGTGCTTGAATGGCTGCCCCCATGGCTACACAGCAGCTTGTTTATATAAACTAAAGTAGTACTTATCTGTTATCTACTGTGTATCCTGTGCTTGAATGGCTGCCCCCATGGCTACACAGCAGCTTGTTTATATAAACTATAGTAGTACTTATCTGTTATCTACTGTGTATCCTGTGCTTGAATGGCTGCCCCCATGGCTACACAGCAGCTTGTTTATATAAACTATAGTAGTACTTATCTGTTATCTACTGTGTATCCTGTGCTTGAATGGCTGCCCCCATGGCTACACAGCAGCTTGTTTATATAAACTATAGTAGTACTTATCTGTTATCTACTGTGTATCCTGTGCTTGAATGGCTGCCCCCATGGCTACACAGCAGCTTGTTTATATAAACTATAGCAGTCTTTCTGAAGCAAATACCCTAGTTGTGATTATACTGTCATTCCTTTAAAATACTTTAGTGTTTTGGTGTTACTGTTCCTTTAACAAGCATTTATGCCCCATGGGAACGCTACACTCTGCACTGTGAGCACAGGATTAAACATGAAAAAGCTGAGGAAAGTAAAAAAATAAAAGTAGAAAGCGCAGTCACCAGTTTATACCATTCAGTACTACATTACCCCCTTACCGCGTTCCACTGACGTACCTAAATGACAAGACTATAGAATGATCAGTCCGCCAAAGCAACGTGTGACCTAAAGCTACTTATACACCTCGCAATATAACCGCGCTCTTACACTGAGGTACAAGTCCCTGCCCTTTCCAGATATTAGCATCTGCAGCCCCGCCCACTCACACTAATCACGTGACTGCGGCCTCTCGCTTCCGGTCACCCCTTCCTGTCTAATTTGTACAGTGTGAGGAAGGAACCGGAAGAGCTGTAGAGAGTTGCAGAAGTTGCTACCTACTCCAGTCCTGGCCCTGACACGCGTGGAGTTGGCGAGAGGAATATTTCAGTATTTCGAGCAGCAGAACAAGCCAGGGAGACACGTGTGCGTATGAAAGGACTTTGTGAGTATTTCTCTACCCATGAGAAGCTGAACAGAGAAAGAAACTCTTTGGGGCTCATTTATCAACACTGGGCAAATTTGCCCATGGGCAGTTACCTATAGCAACCAATCAGTGATTAACTTTTTGAAGCCTGCTGCAAGTAGAACAATAAATGCAGCAATTTGATTGGTTGCCATGGGTTACTGCCCATGGGCAAATTTGCCCAGTGTTGATAAATGACCCCCTTTGTGAAATTGTGAGAAAGATCTCTCATATTTCAGTGCTGCCTGTCATACACTATCACTCTCAGCTGATATCCCTGCTTCCCTTTGGCTGATTTACAGCTGCATTTTGCTAATAATATCATTTTGCCAACTTTATGTTTTCTTTTTTTAACAGATCAAGCTCGGAACATCCCTTGCGACTGTGTTTCTGCTGATATTTCCTACACAGCGAAGGTTAATGGCTGGTTATTTAATATAAATGTGTTGCTGCAAAGGTTGTTGCCAGATGGAGTAGTGAGAGAGGAAACTATGTGGAAACCAGCTTCTGCTTTCATGCCAGTGTTACTCAAGGATTTCCTGTAGCTACATGCGTATACCATATGAAGTGTTACTGGAATGTACACAAATGTTTAACCTCTCAACTTGAACTGCTTGAATGAATGAGAGTGGCGGCTATATCCGACGATATATATAATATATAATCATTAAGTAAACCAAACTTTAGGGATTAAATAACATAATTTTACATTATTCTCCGTTATCTGTTAATAAATGGTTATACATTGAAACTGTTTTGTCAGTAATAAGATCCTGCAGAAGTAAAAGGTTACAAAGCAATTCTGGTTACTTTTACCACACCCCACCCGACGTATCTCCAGAGGATTCATCACAGAGACTGTTCATTTAAAGGCACGAAACAACAGTGGATCACACCGACATACACTAACCTTCGGTGTCATGGCAAGCCTGTTATTTTTCTCCTTGGGACTAATACTCTGCTCCTCAGCAGTGCTGGCGAAAAAAGGGGATGTGATAGAGATTAAAGACAGCAACTGGAATGATGTCTTGGAGGGGGAATGGATGATCAAATTGTAAGTATGCTATAGTGTAAACTACGTGTAGTGTGTCTGCAATTGTGAGACATGATCAATTTGGGGTTTACTTGCTGTTCTTGCACCATAGTCTGTAGTCAGTATACTTAGATTGGGCCACAGACATACACATGATGACCTCACCTATTAAGCACATGCATGTGATGGATCAGTTAATGCATCTGCCAATCCTGTATCACACATTTAAGCATAATCTGGGGCAAACACTCTTAATGCATGTAGATAGACATCCAGCATTAGATTTGAACAGGCTTTCTTCAAGGGGTGCACGCCAATTAATGTGTTCACCTTCACATTCTTTCAAACGACATGGAAAAGAGGTAGCAGCACTCCCATCATAGAATAAAACCGCCTTTATTTCAGAATTACATCTGGCACAGCAACGTTTCGGACCTCTTGGTCCTTTTTCAAGCTGACAAACACTCTTAATGTGCATGCATATGCCCCAATCTGCACCAGGAACCTTCTCCCAGTGCAGTGCTTGCAAAATGGGGTTTATTCACAAAATGCCAAATGTAGCGTTGGCTCTCTTCCTCTGCAACTCAAGTTGGGTGTGCATCATAGGTAGGGTTGCCACTCTGCCGGTATTTTACTGGCCTAGCCGGTAAAACACCTGCCAGGGCCGGTATTACAAATTTACCGGCAATGTAACTGCCGGTAATTTGTAATACCCTTGGCCCTCCAGTGGAAACATTTTCTTCGCCTTCTGCCCCTCTCGCAATGTGCCCCCGCCCCGTTGCAGCATTATCGCATGGCTCCACCCCTTTTTACATCACAGTCCGTCCATTTAGTTACCACCCCTGGCCAGTCATTTTTTTTTAAAAAGGTGTTAACCCTAATGAAGTTCACTTTCCAAAACTTTTTTTCAGTTCAGTTGACTTCAGATAGTTTACTAGAAATAAAATACTTGTTTCAGTTACTTTTTCTATTTGCAACTATTTTTGATACATTTAGTTGATACATCCCTTATTATTGTCCCTGTTGAGCAGAATCCCAGAGTGTCTTCAAAGACAGCGGATATTATTGATTCAATTGTTGCTGTCATTCAACAGGTACTGAGAAATGTATCAACAAAATGTAGCAAATTGTAATCATTCAGACACTTTGCCTGGATTACTGAGCTGCCAGACTGAAACACCACAGAAAGTAACATTTAACTTAACTTAAACTTACATTTTGGAAAAAAAACTGTAAAAAATAAAACATGGGGAAAAAAATTGAAAAAGGTATACATTTCTGGGAAACTGAACACAAATTGTTGGAAAGTTTACAAGCCCTTTAAGAGGGTGGCTAACCTACAAACATAATAAGGGGAGCATTTAAATGTTGCAGTTTACTGTGTGTGGCCAGTTAATACCAATTGCAGTAGACTATGTGTGATAGAATGAGGGCATGGATTCTGGTGGATTAGTCAATAGATAAGTAAAGATTTTTTTACTGCAGAAAACTTAAGGCTATACACAGAGCGATAAGTGTCCCTCCAGACCAAGTCAAGTTATTATGTATGGGTCTCTCAAGTTTGGAGCATTTATGGGTTACACTTCTGACAGGTCTCTGTAGGTTTGCAGCATGATTTTGCTGGATTTTACCCAGTTTGTAGCTTATCAAGTTAGAAGAAAGGTCCATGTTGTTAGAGCTCTGATCAGAAGGTACCCGCATTGTGTGTCATTAATACTATCCACTGCACCACACACTGCCTTTAGAATAAAAAAATATTTTGTAGTATTATCAAATCTGCAGAATTGCGACTGCTTGAATTTCGAGTTCATGGGAGTTTTAAATAACTCCCATGAACTCAAAATTCGACCCTTGATAAATCTGCCCATATAATATATATATATATATATATATATATATATATATATATATATATATATATATATATATATATATATATATATATATATATATATATATATATATATATATATAAAAAACAAACAAGGGAAAGTTGTGCTCACCACTAGTTTTTAAAAACATTAGGCGGGGGTGCAATGAGGGTGTGACCACAAAATACATATAGACAAATACAAGATTCCTCTGCACTCAACCCATTATCAATATATTTTAGACAGAGACACTTTGTGCATACTGCTACTGAAAAATGCCTTACCCTTTAAACAAAACAGGGATTGTTTGTCCATATATTGCAATATATTTAAGCTGGCCAACTACGTCAAAGTCATCCCATATCTGGCCAGTCCTATGCTCAATTTTCATCTGATTCATTAAGAATTCTATGGTTTAATTATACATTTTATAAAAGGGACGAATACGTTTTACCTGCAACTTACTAGCTGCTTTCAAAGTAAAACTCCCAAACTTGGCTGCCCTTTTATTAGACACCAGTGGGATCACCTGACTATAGTTGGAGGGGGTGGGAGCTACAACATGGAGCTGGTCACTGCTCTTGTAGAACTATAACAAACAAGGGAAAGTTGTGCTCACCACTAGTTTTTAAAAACATTAGGCGGGGGTGCAATGAGGGTGTGACCACAAAATACATATAGACAAATACAAGATTCCTCTGCACTCAACCCATTATCAATATATTTTAGACAGAGACACTTTGTGCATACTGCTACTGAAAAATGCCTTACCCTTTAAACAAAACAGGGATTGTTTGTCCATATATTGCAATATATTTAAGCTGGCCAACTACGTCAAAGTCATCCCATATCTGGCCAGTCCTATGCTCAATTTTCATCTGATTCATTAAGAATTCTATGGTTTAATTATACATTTTATAAAAGGGACGAATACGTTTTACCTGCAACTTACTAGTTGCTTTCAAAGTAAAACTCCCAAACTTGGCTGCCCTTTTATTAGACACCAGAATTCTTAATGAATCAGATGAAAATTGAGCATAGGACTGGCCAGATATGGGATGACTTTGACGTAGTTGGCCAGCTTAAATATATTGCAATATATGGACAAACAATCCCTGTTTTGTTTAAAGGGTAAGGCATTTTTCAGTAGCAGTATGCACAAAGTGTCTCTGTCTAAAATATATTGATAATGGGTTGAGTGCAGAGGAATCTTGTATTTGTCTATATATATATATATATATATATATATATATATATATATATATATATATATATATATATATATATATATATATATATATATATAATTTTATAGACATTCCTAGTACTGTGACAATTTGATATTCCTGTAAAATAATATACTCACACCTAAAAGAATAGGTTAATTCTTAAGTAATCCTATACTTCCAGTCTCCATTGTTAGACAAAGGCAGGTATGGGTGTTAGCCAGAGTAAGCATAGGTAGTCTCTTTATAGATGAATCGGCACCTGTTGCAGAATTCCAACCCATATATTTGCCCACCAGTTGAAAAACTCCCCTGCAGCCATCTCTTTTTAACTTCCCAAGCAACCAAAATCATGACAGTTTAATCAAGTAGGGCCAGTTTGGTTGACTCAACCTTCAGGTTGGTCCTAATTGTTTTATTTAAGCTAGGTAGAATTCAGTGATTGGAAGAACACAATAGTAATAAGGTCTTATACCAGAAAAATTCTTAAATCTATTGGAAAATATTTAATTATATTATGGAAACTGCTTTAATTTTAGCATGTAACACAATACATCAATACCATTTTTTAAAAGTAAAGAACACCCAATGTCTGAAATATGTTAAAAGACCAAAACGTATTTGGCTCCAAGTGCACTTATAAAGTGTATTAAAGGGGACGTTCCTCTTTCTAGCTTTCAAATGGGAACCACTGACCCTTTGCTGCCAAAAAATGATTGCTTTAGAAGGCTACAGTGTTATTGTTACTTTTTATTACTCTTTCTATTCATGGCACTCAAATTCAGAGCCTGGCCAAGAAATATTTAAGCACAAGTCAATAATAATTTTCTGGTGCTCCCCCATCCCCCATGCCTCTGTTTCAAGCTCCATTGCATCGTCACTTGTACACTCACCAACGCCCCTTCACCTCCCTGCCCTAGTTATTTGTTAGTTCTTTCTGTTGGAGTAGTACCCCCTCACCTCTTGCACTTCTGGCCCTGCTTCTATTCATATTTCTTTTTCATATTCAAACAACTGCCTTGTTGCTAGGGTACTGGTTGAAATTCCAAACCGGTGGGCTGCTACACATAAACCTAAATAATAATTCAAAAACCAATTAATTAAGACCAACTTAAAAATTTCCACAATATCACTTATCTTATATCTTCTTCATACTTAAAATTTCAGTCATTCATTCATTCATTCTATGCCTTAACAAGGCCTATATTGACTCTGTGTTCAGAAATCACATATTTTCCCCTCATCAACACTTGCCATAGGTTAAATTTCAGTTTCCAGCTGCAGAATAGTTATAACTTTGGGCATGGCTATACTACTGCAATAGTATTCATTTAAGCTCCATTTGCTTTTTTTGATCAGTTTCCAGTCTTAAGTTCCATTCATTATATACTAGTTTTATATTGCTTGTCATACGTGCTCTTTAAATCGATTCCCTTCTAGTTTCCATTTACTTTCTTAATGTCATTGTTCTTATTCAATCATAGCTACGCCCCTTGGTGTCCTGCTTGTCACAGACTGCAGCCTGAGTGGAATGAATTTGCAGACTGGGGAGAAGATCTTAATCTGAATATTGCCAAAGTGGATGTTACAGCCCAGCCAGGTAACAATTTCAACTGCATTGTGTTTTCTTCCTAGGGGCAAGTGGGAATATAGTAGGGAAAGTCAGTAAGCATATAGTGCCAATTGAATTTGTTTGAAAGAACCATTCAACTCCCAGAGGCATTCATTTGCAGATGGATTGGACCTTATGTACTCAGGGCATCATGAGGGAACTCTTAATATGAAGCAACCACGGGTTCATCAATCTAAAGCTGGCCATAGACTCAAAGATCCGCTCGTTTGGCGAACGACATCGCCAAACGAGCTGATCTTTCCCCGATATGCCACTAACGACATGGCTATATCGGGGGTAATTTGAACAGTTGGCCGTATGGCCGAAAAATCGAATTACAATACGCCAAGGGGCTCCGACGGGTCAGTCGGGTAAAAATCAAACCTTCCTGATCGATATAGTGGCCAGATATCGATCGGGAAGACCCGTCGGAAGCCCCCATACACGGGCAGATAAGCTGTCAAATTGGTCTAAATGACCGATATCGGCAGCTTTATCTGCCCGTGTATGGCCACCTTAAGATACAATGCAACATACAACGCGTTCATGTATAATTCCTGTAATGTTTTCAAATGTGTCTTTTGATCAGGGTTAAGTCAAAGTACTTTTCCCATCCCAAAAATACAAGGCAGATTGTTGAACTGTTTGGATAACGTTGACCCCAATAAATGTCTTTACTTTATCTTTTATTTTGCCTTTTATCTGTTTTGAAAAACTGTACTGAACTTTTATTAACTGTGTCACACTTGCAGTAATATAGCAACTTTTCTCTTGTTTTTAGGACTGAGTGGCAGGTTTATCATTACAGCACTGCCGACAATATACCAGTAAGTACCGATCTATAGTGGGAAGACAGTTCAAGGTCTTTTAAAACTAAAATAATTTTAGATATAGAGTACAAACTCATGTAGAAAGTGTTTTGTAACATGTAAAAATGTCTATAAAAAGTTTTTGCAAATGTCTAAACAGATTTTAAAGTATCAATATATAATACTAAGCTTGGCCTTCACAGTTTATTAGGGAAAACATTGTTCCCAGACCACACTAATGACTTTTCTACAATGATTACATTGCTGCAAAAGTTATCCAAATCCAAAGTCTGATAACGTTACTCACACTTGTATTAAGATGCACTCAAGCACTAGTCTATTTTAATGTTCAGTACTGCTCATAGGGCAGCATTCTATAGGACCTTCTCTTAACAGATGCCACCACCTATCTCGTACTATCACTAGAGTGTGTCTCAGCTGACACTGGCTCATGCAGAAATGCGGGGCAGGGATTACAAAAAAATCACTGAAACAGATGAGCACAATATAACTGAAGATGGCACAATACTATTATATTTGTCACCCAATACTAGTTAAAGTACTAGATCCGACCTAGCTTCTTTAACTATACATATTTTTTTCTGTATATACACCTATACTATGGTTTTCTTTTCATTAACTGCATACATCTTTCTCAGTATGGTTACTCTTCTTTTCAAATCAAAATGCCTCTGTCCTAAATTTGATTTCTTTGTTTTATTGCTTTATAGCTGCAAAGATGGGGTTTTCAGAAAGTATCAAGGCTCTAGGACTCACAAGGACTTTATCAGTTTTATCAGTGAAAGGGAATGGGAAGCCATCGAACCTGTATCATCCTGGGTTGGCCCAGATTCTTTTCTGTACGTATCACACTTTGTAAGTTGTTTGCCTTTTTTGTATTAGAAAGGTGAGTATGTTGCTGTTATGCTAAAAAGTACTAGAATACGTAACTTGGAGTTTACCCCTTCTCATGTGGTGGTGGTGGTAGAAGAAAAGAAGTACTTAAAGGAGAGTTAAACCTAAAAAACTGAAAATAGCTAAAAATACCATGTTTTATATGCACCAGCCTTAAATGAACAGTTCAATGTAAATATAAAAACTGGGTAAATATATAGGATGTGCAAAATAAAAATAGTTTCTAATATAGTTCATTAGCCGTGTATGGGGCCCCCCCGACGGGCTTCCCCGATCGAGATCTGTCCGAAAGTCGGCCAGATCTCGATCGGATGGGACAAAAAATCCCGGTGGATCGCGACCGCATCGGTTCGTTGATGCGGTCCCGCAATCCGACCACCCATTCCCATTCGTTAGGATCCGATCTTTGGGCCCTAGGGCCCACGATCGGATCAGCCCGATATTGCCCACCTCAAGGTTGGCATATCGGAGAGACATCCGCTCGTTTGGCGACATCGCCAAACAAGCAGATCTCTCCGTGTATGGCCACCTTTAGTCAGCTACTTGAAGGGGGGCCATATGGGACATAACTGTTCAGTAAATTTGCAATTGATCCTTGACATGCAGCTCAGATTCAAAAGCTACAGTTATGACCCGTGTGGCCCCCCTCAAGTCACTGATTGGTTACTGCCTGGTAACCAATCAGTGGAAACCAAGAGATCTGTAAAGAAGAAAGTAATATTCTGATGTGTTATGTTACACATCCAGTCACTCCAGCCTTTATACGTTACATTTTCACTAACTAACAATATTGAAACATTTTTTATTTTGCACAGCCTATCTATTTACCCAGTTTTTATTTTTATTCTGAACAATTCCTTTAAAGGCTGCACCACCATTTCCCCCTACTTTCTTCACCAAATGTGAATTAAGGTCATTGCATTTCCTACAGTTTTTCCTATTGGAACCCTAAAAAAGCAGGAGAGGTGGAATTGGTATACAATGAAGCTTGGTAAGGTCATGTGACCTGCATATCACCATTTTAAAACAAAATCTACTGAATTGAACAAACGTGCGCCGAGAGTAATTAACTGTGCCTTTGCTCCTCTGTGTTATGTCTTTAAACGGGGGACATATTTTATCTTAACTTGCCTCTCCCCAAACTTCATTTACTTGCCTCTGTAATCTGCTGGTTATTTTCCCCTGCAAAATGAATTTGGGGTTCCCAAATATACTTGTGGGATGGGACAAGTGTATTCATTTGTGTTATGTTAGAAGATGCCTTGATGTTTCCCCTTTACAATGTAATCTATGTTGTTATTGTCAGAAGAAGGGTTAGGTTAGGGAGAGACTTTGATTGGTTGCTCATTACTCTGGTATTGACACTTATGTTTTTAAAAGCTTGTTTAAATGTAACTGTGTATTAAATTCAATATATCCCTCAAAGAGGTTGTTCACCTTCAAACGCCTAGTTGGTTTCAGATAGTTCACTAGAAATAATGACCTTTTCCAATTACTTTCTATGTTCTATGTGTGACCCTGTAAACTGTTCTTAATAGATACATTTAGTTTATACATGTCTTACCTTTGTCCCTGCTGAGCAGAATCCCTGAGTTTTATTAAAGGCAACTGTAATATTGAAACAATAGTTGCAAATACTCAAGAGATGTGTTTCACAGACAATTCATTCTGCCTTTTTTTTGGTTGATTTTCCATTTTCTATGCCCCTGATGAAGACAGCTTCACAGCCGAAAAGCGTTGGGCATTTGCATTGATTTTCTTTTTTGATAAATAAAACCCTTTTATTTGACAGAGTGTGCCATCCACTTTCCTACTTTTTGTGAATACTCCAGAGATGAGCTGAGAAATGTATCCACTAAATGTTGTAAAATTGTAACAGTTTAGAACCTGCACCTGAATTACTGAGCTGCCAGACTGAAACACCAGAGGCAGGGACATTAAACTTTAATCTTAGATTTTGGGGAAAATGGTAAAACATAAATAATGAAAAGTAATTGAAAAAAGTCTTTATTTCTGGGGAACAATCTGAAAACAACTGAACTGAAAAAAGTGTTTGAAAGGTGAACAAGCCCTTTAAAAATCATATTCTTGGTCCAAATGTTGGCATGCAAGTTTTGGTTGCAGGCATACACCTTTAACAAACTAAACTTCTAAAGGCATGCACCTCTAAAATACTTTATAGTTTTGTGATATTTCGTGGGACATATTTTCATGAGGAGTGTCCAGTTTCAAGTAGAGAAACTTGTTAACACAGACTTCTATGTCTTCCTTGTACCTTTCTCTATAGGATGAGTGGCATGTCTGCATTGTTCCGGCTATCCATGTGGATCAGGGTATGTGAAACACAAGCTGTGTTTTCCCTAGTGAATAAGAGCATAGACTGTTTTTGTAACGGCAGATATATGGCAAAACTTTGCCTGTTACTTACACAATTGGAGAGGGGAGTTTAAAAGGCTAGTTTTATTTCATTTTCACTTTCATGTTAGTCTGTTCCCATCATCTCCACAGTATTGCTTGAATTTTTGTGAGCCCTTTAAAATGTTGGATGAAGAAAACCTAGATAAACAAATGAAACAAAAATTATTATATTTGGTCATGTATTTATTGAAAACACAAAAGATCCATTTAGGTCTTTCCACAACATTTCAATTAGATTAAGGTCAGGACTTGGCCATTCCAGAACATTCACTTTATTCTTTGTTAAAAGAAAAGTAACCTCAAAAAATATATACAGGTATAGGATCTATTATCCGGAAACCCATTACCCAGAAAGCTTCAAATTACAAAAAGGTTTCCTCCCATAGACTCTATTTTATCCAAATAATTCACATATTTAAAAATGATTTCCTTTTACTCTGTAATAATAAAACTGGACCTTGTACTTAATCCCAAACTAAGATATAATTCATCCCTATTGGAAGCAAAACCAGTCTGTTGGTTTTTTTTAATGTTTACTTTCAAGCACTATTGTAGAGAGGATGGGGACAGACAGGGGACTTGTTTGAAAATCAGATAATGCTTTAGGTCACATTCTTATAAAAATATAGAAAATTTTAAAGGGTTCATAAACTTTCATTTCCATTTGCTCTACTAGCTAGACCTGAAAGCCAAACTTGAAGGTCCGTTAGGGTGAAATTTCTGATTAATATCTATTTGCAATCCTAAATATTCTTAACTATAACTGAATAACCAAAATACAATTTTTCATAATAACTGTACTCGTTTCAAGTAAGGCCCTAGCCAAAGGTTGGACCTTTAAGTGGGGCTTAAACTGAAAAAGTTTGACAACCCTTGGCATAGAGTGATGTGACCTTAAAATACTTCTCCACAATCCAGCTGCTAATTCCATCCCCTATATGATGGCATAAAGATAACATATTCATATTAATCTTACCTTCACATTATGCCACCTTCTTTTTTTGTTCAACATCAAGATCAACATATAGCTAGCCCCCATTGTTTTAATTGTTACTACAGTTGTCGGACATTTTATCCAGAATGCTCTGGGCCTGGGTTTTTTTGGATAATTTGGATCTTCATGCCTTAAGTGTACTAGAAAATCATGTAAGCATTGAATAAACCCAACTGGCTGGTTTTGCTTCCAATAAGGATTAATTATATTGTAGTTTGTATCAAGTAAAATGTACTGGTTTAATTATTACGGAGAAAAGGGAATCATTTTTAAAAATGTGGATTTAGATAAAATGGAGTCTATATGAGATGGCCTTTCCAAAATGTGGAGCTTTCTGGATAATGGGTTTGCAGATAACTGATCCCATACCTGTACTGTAATTCCTGTCTGTACAACAGTGTGTAAATGTTTGCATTCAGCATGTTTAAACAATTTTTACAGCAATGCCACAATTATTTTGTTGAAGACCTGTCCATTCCAGTGTGGGGATCTTACATTATATTTGGATTGATGACCCTGCTTCTAGGTCTGATTTTGGGGTTGGTAAGTGAAAAAAAGAATTAATTGTACTTTGGAAACATTTCTCTTATGTTTGACATGGTTTATATGCCTACCCCCTCTGCTTACATTTGTTCAAGATGATGATTTGTTGAAGATATTGGGAGGAAAACTGCTCCATTGGTGTTGCATTGAGCAGCCAATCAGATTTCTTTTTTTATTCTATTGGAGTTTGATAAAAGCCAACCTATTACAATCACTCAAATGTATGCTTCCATTATTGTTTCTGCTGCTGGTTAAACAAAGTTCATCAGTGGATGGTCCCTGTGGGTTACTGTTCATCTGCCCAGTGTTGGTAAATAGGCCCATAATTAGCTCACATCCTGGTGAAATTTCCATGACACTTTCTATGCAAATAAGCAATTTGGGGCAAAACTCACTATTTACAAAAGTTAATTGCTAGGGGCAACTATCTATTCCACCAGTTCATAGTAGCAACTTTCCTATTATGTATGTTTTTATAATTGTACAGTTGGTAGTTTTTCACTGGAAAGTATTAGTATGCCTTAACCAAAGCTATTTGTTTTTTTCAGATTTTGGTGTTTGTGGCAGACTTCCTCTGTCCATCCAAACGGCACAGACCACAAGGATACCAATATCCTAGTGAGTGAACAGTCTTTGGCCCTTTTGTTACAGAATAATACACAGCATATATATGATTATCTGTACCACACACACACACACACACACACACACACACACACACACACACACACACACACACACACACACACACACACACACACACACACACACACACACCACACACACACACACACACACCACACACACACACACACACACACACACACACACACACACACACACACACACACACACACACACACACACTGTATTTATGTGAACATATATACAGGCTGTATAGGGGTGGGAAGGGGAAAAAACATTTCTTCCTTGTCTTATGACAAAAGGTCACGTGATTTCCCTCCCTGCCCCTAATTTGGTCGGGCAGAAGTATTAGGCCGAATCCCGAGTCGAAGCCTGCTGCATCCCTACTTATTTGTCAAGCAGATCTCACTCTGTATGGCTAGCTTCATTTTAATACAGACGTCCACACAAAGCGTTCTATGAATCTGGTGTTTGATTGCTGCCATTTTTGTTTTATTTTAGTAAACCTGCCCACTGTACCTGCTGACAGGAAGAAAGCTGAAGATGAGCAAATGGAAGAAGTTGTAAATGACTTTGAAAATGCGAAGCTTGGAGACAAAGAATCAAGTGATGTCCCTCAAGACAAGCTAAGGAAACGTACAGCCAAGTCTTGATGTTTATACAGTTTCTTTTTTTATGGTGTGTACTGGCATAGGGAAGTATATATTTTGTGTTACGTCTCTTTAAATTTCATTTTCATGCATTCTTTACATGACCTACAGATAAAGCAAATATTATTTTGATATTGATTGGCTCACACGGTGCACACATTGTGTTGGAGGGCAGGGTTATCCATTTGAAACAATATTGCAGGTACCTTCAACTCCATCATCAATTCTCTGTTAATGAAGCAAAATGTGCAAGAATTAATATGACTAAGACCCTAATCACTTATAAAGGTATAATAATGAGCAGATTATATTTTCTTAAAGGTAGTCCATTTTCTGTCAATCACCGCTGGAAAGTCACAGAAAATAAAATCAGTTTTTATTGGTCGACCAGTACACAATAACAAAAGTTAGCTCTCAATTTTTCTAGGAAAATGTTCCATTTCTAGCCATAGGCCAAGACTTTAGAATTGCCACAGAAAAAGCCGACTTTGTCCTGTGTTCTAATCATGGGCAAGTCATCCTGAGAGAAGCCTGGGATTTCACAACCAGCTGTGCTGCACTTTACAATTGTCTGAGGTACAAATGCTATACTTACTATATCACATTTTCTTACTAGGTCAGAACAGATCCTGCAGATCCTTGGACCCCATGCAGAAACATTTCTTAGTGACAATTTTCAAGAATTCTGCCTGTTCTCCAATTTATTACAACTCCATACAGTAATTTAGGTATGATATCCTTCACATTGTGGTGCATTAATGTGATCTTCCCCTGTTTTGCATGACTGAAATGACTGATTTCATAAAGGAAATAGGCTTTGTAAAGATTACTGCCACTTGTATGTATTTGCCATACAGTTATTGTAATCACAATACCTGTAAAACCTTGGGGCATCATAATACATCTGAGTAGTAAAATGCTTTAAAGCATAAATATGGTTTGGTTTAAAATCAAATTTCTTTCATACAGTTGTCCAAAAACGTAATTTTTCCATCATTAGCATAGCATTAAAGAACAAAACTACAACAATAATACATGAATGGGGGGGGGGGAGGGGGTTGTAATGAAGGGATACTGTCATGGGAAAAGGTGTTTTTTCAAAATGCATCAGTTAAGCTGCTCCAGAAATCTGCACTGAAATCCATTTCTCAAAAGAGCAAACAGATTTTTTTATATTTAATTTTGAAATCTGACATGGGGCTAGACATATTGTCAGTTTCCCAGCTGCCCCCAAACATGTGCCTGGTGCGCTGATAAACTTCAGTCACTCTTTACTGCTGTACTGCAAGATGGAGCGATATCACCCCCTTCCTTTCCCCCCTCAGCAGCCAAACAACAGAACAATGGGAAGGTAACCAGATAACAGCTCCCTAACACAAGATAACAGCTGCCTGGCAGATCTAAGAACAACACTCAATAGTAAAAACCCATGTCTCACTGCGACACAATCGGTTACATTGCGTTGGAGAAACAATAGCCTGCCAGAAAGCAGTTCCATCCTAAAGTGCTGGCTCTTTCTGAAAGCACATGACCAGGCAAGATGACCTGAGATGCACCTACACACTGATATTACAACTAAAATAAAACACTTGCTGGTTCAGGAATAACATTTTATAGTGTAGACTGAATTATTTGCAGTGTAAACAGTGTAATTTAGAAATAAAAAAGACATCATAAAATCATCCCTTTAAAACAACTATACCATATACAGCAGATCTATGCAACTCAAGCATGCCCTACTGCACAAATGTCCAGTATCCAGGTGAAACCAGGAATATACTGTATGTGGATCAGCACTTAGTCATATGGGATCCCATGTCCCAAGCTTCAAACCTTCTCCAGAGTGTAGGTTAAGAGATTTTTAAGAGAGGGGATTAACTTGCTTATTACTGTTTTCTTTGGGAACAGCAAAGCTGCATCATGACTGCCTGCAAACTGTGGAAATGTGAATATAATTAGATTTTGATGTCTGTTACCAGCCTTAGTATTATATGAGAACAAGGAAATGCATTTGTGCTGATTATTTTCAGTACCCTTATGTTTTGGGGTCAGTTGATGGAGGCCCTCTAGACCATTATCTGTGGGTCATAGCGCAATCATTGCACAGATGTTCCTTTACTTATTATTGATAGAACTGTTGACCCAGTAACAACGCAAGTCAATCAATATTTCTTTTTGTTTTTGGGGTGTAACGCTTCTGAAGAGCCATGGTGCATATGGGATTCAGTGTTGAATATGCAGTGTATAGTGAAACCATATGACCGCTTTCATTTAGATTCTGGTTTTTGGGAGAATTTGCTTTAAGGTCAGGGAACACTTTTTGCAAAGCTAAACTGCACAGTCTATGTAAACCAGTTTGTTTGGAAATAGATTTTTGTATTTTTGTAACATGCTGCAATGAATAAACTGTTTTGCTTTACGCTGCTATTTTGGTGACTTTTTTTGGTGACTATTTTTTTGAAATTTCCACAACGTGGCTCACACACTGCAAACAAGGTTTAGGAAGACTGCATTTCCTGATTATAGGATGATGGATAGACATCATTGTTAATGGTGACTTTCCTAAAATGATGAAGGGTTATGGGCATTTGTCTTTATAATTATATGGAGATACCGAATGCAAAGCTCTTTAAAGAAACAGTAACAAAAAAATGAAAGTGCTTTAAAGGAATGACAATATAATGCACTGTTGCCCTGCACCGGTAAAACTGGTGTGTTTGCTTCAGAAACACAACTATAGTTCATATAAACAAGCTGCTGTGTAGCCATGGGGGCAGTCATTCAAGCACAGGATACACAGCAGATACCAGATAAGTACTACTATAGTTTATATAAACAAGCTGCTGTGTAGCCATGGGGGCAGCCAATCAAGCACAGGATACACAGCAGATACCAGATTAGAACTACTATAGTTTATATAAACAGGCTGCTGTGTAGCATGGGGGCAGCCATTCAAGCACAGGATACACAGTAGATAACAGATAAGTACTACTATAGTTTATATAAACAGGCTGCTGTGTAGCATGGGGGCAGCCATTCAAGCACAGGATACACAGTAGATAACAGATAAGTTCTGAAGAATCCCATTGTATACTACAGAGCTTATCCATTATCTGCTGTTTATCCTGTGCCTTTTTTCCTTTTTCAGCTTTGAATGGCTGCCCCCATGGCTACACAGCAGCTTGTTTATATAAACTATAATAGTGTCTCTGAAGTAAATACACCAGTTGTACCAGTGCAGGGCAACAGTACATTATATTTTCATTACTTTAAAACACTTACATTTTTTGGTGTTACTGTTCCTTTAATCAATAGTGCATAAGCTGTGCACTGGGTCTGTACCGATACAGTGGATAAATATTCTCTCTCCTAGATCTTTAAAGAAATATACACCCCTTTTCAACATGAGCTAAGGCTTGTAGGGCTTGTGCTGAACATACTGTGTAATCTGTGCATATTGTTTTAATAAGAAATATCTATGTTTTTGTTATTTTGCAGCCACAAAAATAGCTGCTACTAGTAGCAGCTCCTTTTTGTGGCTACAAAATGCCCTGCCAAAGACAATACTGAGAATTGTGTGCTAAAACTCATTTAGGGGCAGATTTATTAAGGTTTGAATTGTAAATTTTAATTCTCAAATTGGATTTTTGGTCAAAACACACAAATTCTAGTTGGAAATAATCCAAACTCAAAATCAGATTCGAGATTTATAATACCTGGACCCTGGGAACAACTCGAATTCGACTATTTACCACCTAAAACCTGCAGAGTTCATCTAGAATTCTGAGGTCCAGAAGATGTTAATAGCCTTCCTTATATTTAATTTTTTTTTTCTGAGAAAAAACTAGATTCGAGTTTAGTCAAATTCGAGTTTAGTTGAATTTGATTCTTTAGTCAAATTCGATTTGAATTCAAGCTTTTTCTTAAAGATGATACTATTCGAATTTCGAGGTCATTAGAGGTAAAAAAAAAAAAAAAAAACCCTAACATTCAACCTTTGATAAATCAGCCCCATAGTAAAGCCAATAATCACTATTGTCTATTCTAACAAGTAGCTGCTTCTAGTAGTTTCTACTAGTAGCTCTGTATGTCTTCACCCTTAGACAAATACAAGATTCCTCTGCACTCAACCCATTATCAATATATTTAAGACAGAGACATTTTGTGCATACTGCTGCTGAAAAATGCCTTACCCTTTAAACAAAACAGGGATTGTTTGTCCATATTTTGCAATATATTTAAGCTGGCCAACTACGTCAAAGTCATCCCATATCTGGTCAGTCCTACGCTCAATTTTTATCTGATTCATTAAGAATTCTATTGCTTCATTATACATTTTACAAAAGGGGCTAAGTTTTACCTGCAACTAACTTGCTGCTTTCAAAGTAACCCTTAGGGTAGAGACACAGGTTGAGATTCGGGGAGATTAGTCACCCGGCAACAAATCTCCTCTTCTTCAGGTGACTAATCTCCCCGAACTGCCTTCCCGCTGGCTAGAATCTAAATCGCCGGTGGGATGGCACTCGGAGCACTTTGTTTCCGAAGTCGCCCGGTTTCTTCGTGAGGCACTTTAGATTCCTGCCGTCGATGTAGTTTCTAGCCGGCGGAAAGGCAGTTCGGGGAGATTAGTTGCCCAAAGAAGAGGAGATTTGTCGCCGGGTGACTGAATGTCACCGAATCTCCACGTGCGTCTCTGCCCTTACAGCTTGAACAAATATAGTAACCCATAGCCATAAGATGTAACTGCTATCTGCTGATTGGTTGCTGTGTGTTACTAAATAAGAAACAAACCAAATTTTTTTTTTTTTTTTTTTACATTAACACCATATAATCCATTTATCCACCACACACAGATAAGCACTATGGGACAGTTTAAGCCCAGTTCCCCACCATCATGGACCTAGCGTTCTTTAAGGGTCAGTCCATACGCTCAGATTCAGGGAGATGAGTCCCCCGGTGACAAATCTCTTCTTCGGGGGAACTAATCTCCCCAAACTGTCTTTCTTCCTGCTGGAATGTAAATCGACGGCGGGATGGCACTCTGAGCGATTTGTTTTCCCGAAGTTTCCTCATGAGGCAACTTCGGGCGACTTCAGATTTCGGACTTCGCTATACCAGCGGTAGAAACAATTTATATTGTATTGTCATTTTGTAGAATTATAAACCTGTATAAATCTGTTCTTTTTTTATTTCATATGTACTTGCAATGTTTAACCACTAGACGACAGCAGTACCCTGCAACAAATACTGAAGCCGTTGATGCTCGCCGATTTCTTTTCGTGTCAGAACTTATTCTGCACATCAAAGCCCTTTCATTTTTTGTTGTTGTTATGGAGTGACTAATGTGCTTTCTTTTGTTCTTTCTAGGGGATCTCTGCAGTAGTCAGAGGAGGGCAATTCTAGGCTTTTAGCATTGCGTTTCAGTTGGGTCATAACTGTTCAGTGAGTTTGCAAGCAAACAATTATGACCCATATGGCCCCACCTCAAGTCACTGATTGGTTACTGCCTGAAAACAAAGTGAATTGAAAAGCAGGAAGTAGTGTTCTGTTCTGTTAGACATCCAGTGGCTCCAGCCTTTATACATTACATTTTTGGCTAACTAAACATATGAGATACATTTTTTATTTTGCACAGCCTATCCATTTACCCAGTTTTTATTGTTACACTGAACTGTTCCTTTAAACTCCTTCAATAAAGCTGGAAATCTTTACTTGGTGCGGGTCAGGTCAACTAGGGTCTCCAGATGCTTCTTCATAATCTACAATACAATTCATGCAGCTCCCAGTGCCAGTTATTGGTATGACAAGGTCAAAGCAGCTGGTTGCAAAAGCACTAAATGAAAAGCATTATTGTTTTTAATTCAAGTAACAGCAATATGAGGTTAAAAAAGGTTAATACAGGTGTGGGACCTGTTACCCAGAATGCTTAGGACCTGGGGTTTTCTAGAAAAGGGGTATTTCCATACTTTGGATCTCCATTAGTTATGGACGATTCTGTCCCATTTCACCTCCAAAAATTCTCAAAAAGGCTAAAATTTGCAAAATGCATTGAAGTCAATGGATGTTGTTGTTTTTTTTTTTTGGTGAAAGCTGCACAACTTTTTTTTTAACAATAAACAAGTCTATGGGGTTTTTTTGTGGCAAAAAACTTCACTCCTCTCCAAACCGTATATACTTTAAAAGAATTTACATATTAAAAAAATCCAATAGGATTGTTTTGCCTCCATTAAAGATGGATTATATTTTAGTTTGGATCAAGTTCCAGATCCCGCATCCTATACCTGTAATAGAATGTGTACCTGACCTTTTATGTTTCTTTTGATTAAAAGGGGTTTGTCTTTGTAACATACTTGGGGACCAATCCTGACATGATCAGGCCTGCCAATTTTTAAACTTCTAATAATGTGAAAGTGTAACAGTAGTTCCCTAGCTGTTCTGTCCAGGCAGGGGACAAGCAAAAACCTGATTTACTGATGAATCTCCTGCTGCTTTTCTGCTCTGTGAGACAGGATTGATAGAACTTATTATCATCCAATGGATTCTAAACCACAACTTGACCTCCCATGCTCACTGTTAAACTTCAAAGGCCACTCTTTTGCTTGAGAGTATGACTTTTACCCCCATATGTAATAAAAGGCAGTTTGCCCAGGAGCAGTAACCCATAGCAACCAATAAGCTGTTTGTTTTTAAACAGGTGACTAGTAAATTCTACTGTTGTTTGGTTACTATAGGTTACTGCTCCTGGGCAAACTCAGTGCCTTTTATTACATAACCACTTTAGTACCTTTCCTATGCCTCTTCTTCTACAGTCACTTAATCTCTGTGTCTTACACAACTAAATATTTTAAGCTTTGCAGGGGAAGTTTGTCTGAAAGAGTTTGTATGCGGTGCTGCATGGCATGAGGTGTGCTGTATCAGAATAACCAAAATAACCAGTAAGTCATACTTTTCAGTACATTCAAATACAAGCAGTTAATGCAGATAGTACATGGGTTTATAACAGGGGTGTCCAAACTTTTGCCACATTGGAAAAAGAAAAATTGTCTGGGGCCACACATGAAATACACAAACACCTTTGATTTGTAAAAGTAAAGGAAATACACAAAAAAGAACTACAATGGCAGTTGGATAACCAGATGGAGCTCTACACTGGAATATAGGACACCTGGATATTAAATAGACGTATTATTACTAACTGGGCAATGGGCCGAGTCCCCCCTCCTCCTATTTCCTCGGGAACCAAGCGTTTCAAGCTGGGCCACATTCATATGCTTCCTGGGCTGCATATGGCCCTCGGGCCGTAGTTTGGACACCCCTGGTTTATAACTTATTATATTATTATTATGGGCCAATTTTTGTCTATTTTAGGTTCGCTGGATGTGCTTTTGGTCCACTTGCCCTAATTTGTATAACGATGTAATGTGGAAGTGCTAATCAATGTGAATCACTGGGCTTGCTAACAGTAATCACTGTGGACAAGAAACCTGACTGCATTTCCACAACTGCCAGTTGTCCAGCAGCCGCCAGCACATCGATCTCAGATAACCCACTCACGATGTGTTTGTGCATTGATCTCACACTGACTTGTCAGCGATTGTTCAGAGGTTCTGACAGCACATCAGCACATCAGCACACTCAGCATTGCTTCTTTGATTTATTATTATGTTTTACTCATATAGTGCAGATGCATTTTCACTTTTGCTTTTCAGAGATTGTCCCTGCCCCAGCGTGGCTTGCAATCTAAGGTCCCTATCACATTCATACAATCCCTGTCACACACAGGGGCAGTTTCACTAAAGGGCGAAGTGGCTGACGCTAGCGACAAATTCAGTAAAGTACGATTTTACCTCTTTCGCCAGAGTTTCCTTTGCCACCTCAGACCAGGCAGACTGATAGTTACATAGTTACATAGTTAAATTGGGTTGAAAAAAGACAAAGTCCATCAAGTTCAACCCCTCCAAATGAAAACCCAGCCCCATACACACACCCCTCCCTACTTTTAATTAAATTCTATATACCTATATCTATACTAACTATAGAGTTTAGTATCACAATAGCCTTTGATATTATGTCTGTCCAAAAAATCACCCAAGCCATTCTTATAGTCATTAACTGAATCAGCATCACAACATCACCCGGCAGTGCATTCCACAACCTCACTGTCCTGACTGTGAAGAACCCCCTACGTTGCTTCAAATGAAAGTTCTTTTCTTCTAGTCTAAAGGGGAGGCCTCTGGTACGGTGATCCACTTTATGGGTAAAAAGGTCCCCTGCTATTTGTCTATAATGTCCTCTAATGTACTTGTAAAGTGTAATCATGTCCCCTCACAAGCACCTTTTTTCCAGAGAAAACAACCCCAACCTTGACAGTCTACCCTCATAATTTAACTCTTCCCTCCCTCTAACCAATTTAGTTGCACTTAGTCTCTGCACTCTCTCTAGCTCATTTATATCCCTCAAAGATAAAACGGAACTACATCTTCCTCAATCTTATGTCCATGACATCATATTCTGTCTGCCGTAAATGAGTTAAAGTTGTAAAAACACTGGCATTTTTTAAGTGGGATTGCCTACAAAAGTCCTAACAAACTTTTTTGGGTTAACATTTTGGGGCATGGGAGATTCGTTTTAGGGTGGGCTCATGTGTAGGACATTAGAGGATCTCTTTTGTCTTTATTGAGGTTCCTTGGACATGTGTAATAAGAAGTGGCCACTTCCAGCACTTGCACCAACATCTCTAATAAAGACGTCCATACGACTTTAATGTACCCGCCCTATTCAAATTGACCTAAGCGTGAGAGGACTAACCAAGTTTCACTAGGCAGAAGGCAGATTTCGCTTTGAAACATGCGCACTGCCGAAGTAACGCTAGTGAAATGTCGGCCCCCAGGATGCAACTTCACATTTTCGTGAATTATCATAGTGGTAACAAATTTCACCTGGTGATGTTGTGCGAGGTACGGTGAGGCGGTCGCTTTCGACAATGCGCCTGTTTAGGAAATTGCTGCAGGCAGTCCTCTGTTGTCACCAAAATAAACTAACATAGATCTCATGATCCTTAATCGATCACTTCAGTTCCACGTTGATCAGCTCCACAGCCCTTCTACCAATTCTTGTTGTCCTTTAGTTTGTCACATTCCTTTGCTGACCTAAGCCATCAACCTTATCCAATGCATCAATCCAACATAAAAGCCCCATCAAGAACAGTTTATCCCCATAAACAAAATACATAGGGATAGTGCTCTAATTCACACATTATGCATTTTACTTCTCAAAACTGTATTGTTGCCTTTTTATTTGACTGTGCACCCTTAAACATGCCACCGTTCTGTTACCATACATACCAGTTATCTAAAGCCAAGAAAATTCCTGTTTTACAAAGAATAACTAGTCCCACCAACTATTTGCGGTCTCCCTTCCAAGCCCACTTTCTCTCTATTGTATGCACTTCCTTGCTTATTGTATGACTAGATACAATTTCAGCACCAATTCCCACTTCATCTTTTTTGTTTTGCCAAGAATCTCATGATGCTACATGCTTTCTTGATTCATTGCCCACCCATGTGTTGCAGCCCATACTCCTACATTATTACACATTCTCAGTTCACTTTCAGTTCATTTCCTGTTAGTTCCCACATCTCATTTAAAGATGCCTGCTTTAAGTCACTTCTTACCCCTTGACCCCTCTAATTACCTTCTCTCTTTCCTTTATCTCAAAATCTCCTGGAATCCCTTGTTTTCCCTAGATTACATTAGCGATGGCCAAACAAATCTCTAGCAGAAGAGAGCAGATGTATCCGTGACTGTTAATTGATAGATGCTCAACATAAGGATTCATACCGTGCCAACTTCACTGTGTCATCATTCCAGAAAAAAAAGTACCAAGCCATCTAACTAAACCATTTCTAGCAGTTAGCTAGCAGTTAGGTAAGTTTAATTTAGACACCACATTTTTACTTGATAGACCTTTTTCAATCTAAATTTCTGTGAATGGTACACATATTTTGGATAATTGAAAACAAATACAAAAAAGTATTGTAGATGTGATACCTATATTGGCACAATACTTTTTGTATTTGTTTGTTTTTTTTTTTATTTGTTATTTCTGCTACAGGGTACTTTACCAATGGACTGCATACAAATGAGACTTAGGGGCAAATTCACTAAGCGCCGAAGCGCCGAACGCTAGCGTTAATTTGCTAGCGTTTGGCATTTTCGTTACTGCGCAAATTCACTAACGAACGATGGCGTAGTTTCGCTAGTGTTACTTCGCACCCTTACGCCTGGCGAAGTTTCGCTAGCGACGTAACTACGCAAATTCATTAACGCGCGCAGTGTAGTGAACGCTACCTTTTACGCTAGACTTCCTTCGCCACCTCAGACCAGGCGAAGCGCAATAGAGTAGATAGGGATTGCTTCAAAAAAAGCCAAAATTTTTTCTAAGTCCCAAAAAACGCTGGCGTGTTTTCTACATTATGGGTGATAGGCTGAAAAAGATCGAAAAAAATTTTTGGGGCTCCCCTCCTTCCCCCCTACATTTCCTGACTCATGGCAACTTACCTAGACAGTGGGCACATGTGTAGGGCAAAATAAATTTTTTATTTGATGTTTTGAAGGTTTTCTAGGCATTTGTAGTGCTGATACGTATTCCTCCATTGAAATTTGAATTTTGCACGTATGCAAATTAGCCTTCACTAGCGTAACTTCGCTTCACTAAGCGAATCAACGCTAGCGCAACTTCGCAATCTTACGCTACCCCTGTGCGCAACTTCGGATTTTAGTGAATTTGGAGCGCTGGCGAAATACGCCTGGCGAAGTGCGGCGAACCGCGGCGAAGTTGCGCCTGGCGAAACTACAAATGTTAGTGAATTTGCCCCTTAAAACCCAGGTGAAGAAACTGGCACAACTGAACAGTGACATTTTCCTTTTAACAAATGCCAACAGCAACTTTTCACATAAATTATTGCCCATGAATACCTATCAATCATGTAACAGTATATATGCTGTGCCTTTCCAGCTTTCAGTTGTATTTTGCCTGACAAAGGAGCCTTGGTGCTCTGAAAGCTTGCAATGTATTTTTGTTAGCCAATATCACTACTACTCACTTCTACAAAACTGCCTCCCGCCGGCTAGAATGTAAATCGCCGGCAGGGTGGCACTCGGAGCACGTTGTTTTCCTAAGTTGCCTTACTAGAAAACTTTGGGCGACTTCGGAAAAAGAAGCCCTCTGAGTGCCATCCCGCCGGCGATTTACATTCTAGCTGGCGGGAGGCAGTTCGGGGAGATAAGTCATCCTGAAGCGACTAATCTCCCCGAACCTAAGCGTGCGCCCTGATTCTTAGACCATTCTCAAACACTTTTCCATTATGCTGTGTGAGACATGTGATATCAAGACAAAGTTGGATCCAGCTGCATTTTGGACAGCTTGTTGTTTTCTCTTTTTATCGTGCCATAGGAGACATTTTTACTGTTTTTAAATTATCATTTGCAGAAATGAAACTCTAATGTGAAGAAGTAATTAATACAAAAATTCGATGAACTGTAAAATCACTAGAAAATACAAAACAAAGTTGGATCCATCTGCAGGGTCGGACTGGGCTGGCGGAACACCGTGAAAAAACCTGGTGGACCCCCGGCTCTTGTGGGCCCCACCGACCCAGATCCGCACCCACATCTGCGATAAGAAGCCTTAGTAATGCCGGAATAACATTGTGTGGCGCCGGCGCATGAGCACAAACTCTGAGCCCCGTCGCTTGCACACAAACTCCTTCTCCTTTAAACACTAATGTAAAGAAATAATTGATACAAAAGTTCAATGAAAGTTTTGACATTAAAATGACTGGAAAATACACTGTAATCTATGCAATAACTGGGTTTTAACCTCACGTGTGCATAAAGCCACTGGGAGAGCTGAATGCTCTAGCATATTTAGACATGAATGGGTTAATCATCAAAATGCCTGGCAGAGCAGAACTGTGTATGCGGCAGAACTATTAGCCCTTTAGGCTATGTTAATTTGAAGTATTTTGTATACAAGCTCTGTACTTCAGAGACACTTGTGTGTCTTTTTCTCTTTTATGTTTAGCTAAAATAAATCCCCTGTATAAACATGGGATCAGGTTTATAAGCACCATTCTTGAACATTTTATTATTGACAAGGAAGATGTTCCTTTTTCTAACAGTGAACTCAACTCTTACCTAATTTAGCCAGATGCAAATACCAGGAAGCTTCTATGGCAATGAATCACCTCTATGTTCTGCTCGAAATCTACCCTTTTAGATTTATAACCAACCATTGTGTTCCATTTGATTTTTAACAGGCTGGAGAAAAGCTACCTCTTCATTAAATAGATTCGTGCCACTGTGCCAAGTCTTTATTGTGGGCTCGAAAATATATGAGGTAAAAGAAAATATTCAAGGCACCGCTGCAGTACTGTACAGTGGAAAATAACAGTAAGGCCTTAGCAAAACAGATTCCAGTCCCTTTTCATCTAGGCAAACTACAAATGATGTATCTAAGCTCACTTGTTTAAATTACCATTACATGTTATTTCTATTAAGAGGCTCAGGGTTAAAACACATTGCAATTAGGCTACATGTGTTAGGGCTCTTACACATGAGCGTTCTGACCTGCGCTCCCCTGCGTTCCGTTTTTTGGCGTTCAGCCGCAGGGGAGCGCAGGAATAGATGCAAGTCATTATTTGAAATGGGGCTGTACTCACTCAGGCGCGTGTAGGCGCCGAACGCAGGAAAAATGCAGCATGTTGCGTCTGAACCTGCGTTCGGCGCCTACACGCGCCTGAGTGAGTACAGCCCCATTTCAAATAATGACTTGCATCTATTCCTGCGCTCCCCTGCGGCTGAATGCCAAAAAACGGAACGCAGGGGAGCGCAGGTCAGAACGCTCATGTGTAAGAGCCCTAATAGAACACATTCATAGGGATTATTTACTAAACTCTGGTCAGGCTTTTTGGGGCAACATTTTTTTTTTTTAAACTCAAATTTTTCGAGATTTATTAAAGCCCTATGCAGTAAAAAGCCAGAATCTGAAAATCCGGCATCTCAGACCTGCTGAGGTTGTGTATAAATCAATGGCAGAGTAGTAATAAATCCAGCAGCACTCCGATAAGCATGGCCGCCATTAGAAGTCACGGGGCCCCGTACAACAAAATTTTTTTCCACACTGACGCCCAAGCTCCACCCCATATCCCGCCCACTCCACATCGCAGTTAAGAGACCACACAGATATCAGCGCTAAAAAAGTAACCCCACACAAGTTATAAAAAGCTATTGATGGTCAGGACCCCCTTATAAAAAATTGGGGCCCCCCAAAAAATTTTTTTAAAAAAAAATGTTTTGTTTTTTTTAAAAAAAAAACATTGGTGGCAGGGGCCCCCTTATAAGTTAAAAAAAAACTTGGGGCCCCAACAAAATTTTTTTTTTAAAAAAAACAAAACATTGGTGGCAGGTGCCCCCTTACAAGTTAAAAAAAACTTGGGGCCCCAACAAAAAAAACAAAAAAAAAAAACATTGGTGGCAGGGGCCCCCTTATAAGTTAAAAACAAATTGGGGCCCCAAAAAAAACTAAAAAACCTTTTTTTGAAAAAAACAAAACATTGGTGGCAGGGGCCCCCTTACAAGTTAAAAAAACGCAACGCAGAGGCAAGACGTACGGCTCGGGCACTCGTAAGGGGGGGCCCGGATCTTCAAAAAATGCAGTGCTGCCGGGTCCCCCGGTACGCTTGTCCCCCCCTGATGGCGGCCCTGCCGATAAATGAATCAAATATTTATTTGTGCCACTAGCAAAGAGCCGTTTTGGGCTATCCCAGACCTTTATCAAGCCAAGCTTGGCTTGATAAAGGGCTGGATGTAACGGTTGGCACCGTAAAACCAGAACTGATGCCAAGCACCCTGGTCTCGGCTCGTGCTTCTGCCTGTAGCAGCTGCCTTTGGCTTTGGGAGGAGCCCTCAGCTACTCAGATACCGCCAGGTCTTAATAACAAGAGGTGCAAGGTGAGGCGTTCTGGACAGACAAAGGGGCACAACTGTAAGCAAAAGTCTCTGGGCAGAAGGTCGCAGTACAAGGCGTGAGACAGAATCGTAGTCAGAACAGGCCGGGTCGGGGCAGGCGGAGAACAAACGTAGTCAGGCAGGCAAAAAGTCAAACCTGGTGATCAATCAAAGAAGGGATTTAGCAGAAGAGGTAGTTGGTATTCAGGCATGGGTCAGGATACAAGAGTTCAGAATAGTCGATAGCCAGGCAGGGGTCAAAACAGGATACAGATCAGGATTCAAAACAGCTCTAAGCTCAAAACACCACGAGGTAACAAAACCTATAACGGGCAATGAATTACACACTGAAGTCCCTTTAAATACCTTTTGAATTTCGCGCCATTGCGCGCTGACGCCATCACGCCAGCGTGCATGCGCTTAAAAAACAGGAAGCAGCGCACTACGCGTGCCCTAAGACGCAGAAGGGGACTTAGAAGAGGAGTAGCGTGGGGGGCGTCCCTGCAGACCCCCTACCGCTAGACCACCAGATACAGTTGTTACACTGGGATAGCCCAAAACGTTGCTTTACTAGTGGCACGAATAAATATTTGATTCACTTATCAAAGTGCTGCTGGATTTATTACTACACCGTGACACTTACCTTTGCAGAGAGGAACACAGCTGTGCACCCGACACTTCAACAAGCGGAATAGTGTGAGTGTGCAACCATTATTGACTTTATTGCATTTAATCAACAGCAGAGATCCCTATCCTATTTTGAAGTTGCTGTGGTCTGTGCTGGAATTGGCCCGAAATTACAAGCTATTCTGAAGCTAAATCTGAAAAATTTAGATTTTGATAAATAACCCCCATAGAAAGCTATTTTTAGGGCCAAATATATAAATAATCCTGTGCATCAATCAGGCCCACAGGCTCACTATACTATACTTCCATGCCACTCATCAACTGCCGGATATTCTTTTTCTCACTCTAGACTGCATTTGTAGGAAAATCTATTCAGTCTTTTGGGATATCAATATTCAATATCACTATCAATATCATACTGAGTGTACCCATTGTACCCAAATCTACCAGTTTACTCCTGACCTCTCTCCTTCTGTCCTTTCCAAGTTACAGACCTTTCTTGCCTTTGCCTGATGTCTCTTCCTCTCACCGTGTGAAAATGAATCTGTCTGAAACAGGATTGATTAAATTTCCCCCATCATCTTCCCCTGTACCACAGATTTTACTCAATAAAATCACCTTTTAATCAACCACACAGGCACACTGCCTGGGAATCATCTTAGACTCCCATCTGTATTTTACACCCCACATCCAAACACTTGCCAAATGCTGTCATTTTTATATTTAAGACATTTCCCATATATGACCTTACAAACACTTATTTGGTCTCATTATTTTCTGCCTTGACTATTTGGCATTTTATTAAATTATCATTTTCATGTCCAATCTGTTCTAAATACTGTTGCTAAACCAATTCATCTATCTTATTACTCCATATCAGCTGCTTCCCCATACAAATCCCTTCACTGCCTCCCATTTTCCTCTCAAATCACATTCAAATTGCTAACACTCATATTCAAGGCCTTTAATATTGAAGGTCCCTCTACTATCTCATGTCTGAGCTCAAAAAAACACTCTACACACTTAAGGCTCTGCTACTGACCTTCACCTCTCTTCTATCACCAAATCATCCCATTTCCGACTGCTAGACTTCTCTCTGGCTTTTGTTTGCCTCTGGAACTCTCAGCCAAACCTTCAAATGCTCCATAAAAACTCACCTGTCTAGAGAAGCATATTCAGTGTATCTCAATTAATCAGAAATCAGTTATTATAACGAATCACCAATTGTTTTTATCATTCTTATGCTTCAAATGTCATCTAACCCTTTAGACTGTAAGCTCTTGTGAGTAGAGCCCTCTGATCGCGTTTATTCAGTAACCCTTGTTTGTTAAATTATTGTGAGACCCCTGTTTGTTATAAATCAATGTAAAGCAATGAGTAACTTCTCCATATAAATAAATGATAATGATGAACTATGATTACTCACCTTTTCGCAAGGCTAGTGAGGAGCAAGTGATGACTTTGGCTTTGAACTAATAATACATGAGTTGGGTTGGTTCAGCAGTTTAGCAGCTTTCATCTAGATTGTCAACTGTCACTTATTCATTCTGCAAGCCAGGAGGCATAGGAAGCCGAGTGGGACACTGACTCATAATCACTTATTTTATTATTATCTAAAATGCCTTATTAAGTGAAAGCCTAAAATAAATTTGTTGTGGGGCCCAATGACTTCTAGCTATCCCACTGTATTCAGTTAAAAGGCAGACCAGCTCCTAAATGTCACTTTCCCAGCAAAATTATTAAGGTCTGCTGCTTGGAAGCTTCATCACAAGCAGATACATGTCTAATGCATGACATAGACAGCAACTGCATCTTCTCAGCAACTGCTAGAAAAGGGGGGGTGTTACATTTATTAACATGGGTAAATTTTCATCAGTCCGTATTTAGATTTTTTTTTTTCCAGTGGCAGGAAGAACAGTAAAATCAATAATTTGATTGGTGAAAATGTGCCTAGTGTTGATAAATGATCCCTATTGGTGGGTGTCTCAGTTAACCCTTGGATGCATTAGACTATGACTGCATATTGATTGCATTGCCACAAACATAGACAGCCATCTGCAAAAGCTTATTTTTTTAGGACAAAATTATAATTGGGTTTTAGGCTATATAAGTATGACTGTAAATGAAGGTTACCAAATCACAGCCCTAGGGTAAGAAGCAATTCATAACCTTAGTGTAACATACAGTGGTGGTCTAGTGGGCCGACTGGGACGCACACCATGTGGTGCTTCTTCCTCGTACTGCTGACGATCCTAGGGCAGTCCCGGCGCGCACTTCCAGGTTTAACACACCATGTGTGTGACGTCATCACGCCTATGGCGCAACATTCAAAGTATTTAAAGTAGGAATCCACTATTTACAATTAGTCTGGAACCCCGAATCCTTTGTGAAAAATATAACGAATAACAGATCCAAATCCTAATTTTCATATGCAAATTATGGACCATAAAGGAAAAAGTGTGAACAATTTTTTCACTTCCTTGTTTTGTGATGAACAGTCACATGATTTCCCCGCCCCTAATTTACATATGCAAATTAGGGTTAGGTTTGGCCAGACACCAGGATTTTGCTGAATCCGAATCCCAAACCGAATCCTGGATTCGATGCATCCCTAATATAAAGGGGCTTTGGGCTTGTGATCATTGCCTGTTGTTAGGCCTAATCTGATTAGTTTCCTGGGTGCGATTTGTCTGTGAATATCCCGGTTTTGATCCCTGCCTGTCTGACTATCCTGAACTTTGCCAATTCTGACCCTTGCCTGCCTGACTATTCTGAACTCTACCGTTATTGACCTTTGCCTGCCTGACCATTCTCGAATGCTGCCTGTACTGACCCCGGCCTGTCTAACCATATTAACCTTATACTAACCTACTTTACCATACTAACCTTATTGTCTTCTCCTTGAACTGTTGCCTTCCATCCAAAACCTTTTTAAACATACGTGCCCCTTCGCTCGTTCAGAACACTTGCTTTGCTCCTCTCAAGTTAAGAACTGGCGGCATCTGAGTAGCTGAGGGCTCCTCCCAAGGCCAAAGGCGGCTGCTACAGGCAGAAGATTGAGCTGTGACCAGGGAGCTTAGCACTTGTTCTGAAGTTAGGGAGCCGTATGTGACACTTAGGGGCAAATTTAATAAAGGGTGAAGTGACTAACGCTGGCGAAAATTTCGGAACTTTGCTGATTTACTAACGGTCGCTGGTGTAACTTCGCTAGTGAAGGAGATCTCTAGCGGGTTTCCTGGGTGCGATTTGTCTGTGAATATCCCGGTTTTGATCCCGGAGATCTCTAGCGGTACTTCGTTTCCTAACACCAGGCGAATTTGTGCTCTGGCAAATGGACGTAACTACACAAATTCACTAAGATGCGGATTTTACTGAACGTTACCTCTTGCGCCAGACTTGCCTTCGCCACCTCAGACCAGGCGAAGTGCAATCGAGTAGATAGGAGTTCCTAAAAAAATTTTTCCCAAAAAACACTAGCATCTTTTCCTTTTTTTAGGGCGATAGGCTGAAAAAGAGAGTAAATTTTTTTTGGGGTAACCAGCTTCCCCCTACATTTCCATACATATGGATATGCATATGGACTTCGGATTTTAGTGAATTAGCGAAGTGTTGCGATGTGAGCGAAGGTGTCGCTGGCGAATTTTCAGAGGTTTGTGAATTTGCCCCTTAGCTTGTTAACATTGTACAAGAACATTAGAATTTTTTGTGATTGTGTGCATGTTTTCTGACTTTCCCTTTGTAGCTGCAGTTACTGTTGCACTTTGATAGGATAGAATTTAGATTATGGTAGATAGCAATTCATATGCTACAAACTTGTCATGTTTAGTGCACAACACAAGAGAAAAATTTGCTTACTGTGTCCAGTTCACCAACGGGGGCTGTGCCATTTGCTTTGCTTGGACCAATATTTGCTGAGACAAGACCAGACTCTGCAGGATTGAAACTAATTGGATTGTGGAAGTTAAATTTACAGTTTGCCACCTTTGCACTATTTTCCCTTTAATGCTTTGAGTATAATTCTTAAGTTACCACTGGATTTGACTATGACTAGCAAGTATTATTGCAATTTTTTCTAATATTTCTAGATGATGTTTACTACTTTTTCCCAGTGCAATTGGTCATGTGGGATTTACTCTTGGATGGTTATTAAGGATTAAAAGGTTCAATGCACCCTGTGTCTCCACTTCCAATAACTTTTCACTACATTATTAACACTTAGGGGGCAGATTTTTTCGAAGTGAAAATTCAAATTTTCGAGTTTATTTTAGTGAAATTCGACTAGGGAATAGTTAAAATTCGATTCAAGTGTCTAAAAAAATTGAATTAGAATTTTGAAATGTATCATGTACTGGGCCTTTAAGAATTCGAATTCGACTGTTCACCACCTTAAACCTGGCAAATTGCTGTTTTAGCCTATGGGGGACGTCCTGGAATCAGTCATAAATTTGGAGTTGTTTGGAGACCTCCTGAAAATTGAGTTTTCTTTGGTGAAAAAACCCGAATCGAATTCGAGTTTCGGGTCGATTCACTTGAATTTAAAAAATTCTATTTTGTTAAAAAATTTAGATTTGTAATTTTTTTTTCGAAATTTCAGGTTCATTGGAGTTTATGGGAGTTTTTACAAACTCCCAGGCCATGAACTCAAAATTCGAACCTTGATAAATCTGCCCCTTAAAGGCACATTCATCAAGATGTCATGTGAATTTGTTTAAACTCCCATAAATTCAAAATTTGACTAGTCAAAATGTATTAATAAAATCTAATTTGTTAAACTCGAACAGATTTATACGACTGAAAACTCAAATCGAATTTGATTTGAATTAAAAAAACACGATTTGTGTTTTTTTCCTCTGAAAAAAAATCAAATATCAGCAAGGCTACAAACATCACCAAATTGATGCCTGGACCTCTCCTATTGACTTATACAGTAATTCAGCAGGTTTTAGGTGGCGAATAGTCAAATTTGAGTTCTTAAAGAGACAGAGTATGATGAATCTCGAAATTTGAATTCAAATTAAAACTAGAATTGAGTTTAGATAATTCACAACTTGAATTTTAGCGTTTTGACCAAACAAATCGAACATTTGAATTAGAATTTTCACTTCGACCCTTGATAAATCTGCCCCTTATAAATGCAAAAAAGTCACTGAAACACATTTGTGAAAAAAATTAGGGAGCAACATTTCTTCAGCTCATTCCATGAATTGGGACCATTTAGTTAATATATGGATTGTTCCTTTTATTAATTCTATATCAATTCCCTGATTTTTTTTTAGAGAATTACATGAATTATTTTTTAAGGTGCATGAATTGTTATTAGGTTTTTATGTGTAGAGAACCCAATATTTATTAATTGGTTAATTTATATTTCCTTACAGGAGTTGTTGCTGCTGACTGGTCCACAGCAGAATTTGGGTTTTATCTTCGCACTGTACTATTCCTTTAATTTGTGGTTGCTGAAAATAAATTAATCATGAACTGACCATTCTAGTAAAAGTGAACAACACCATTAATTATAGAGCTCTTACTATTTAATGTAATAAAAGTCACAACGTACGTATACTTTACATATAGTAACCCGCCTGTTTAATTGGTTGCTATGGGTTTCTAGACCTGGCGCAAACTCTGCAACATTTATCATGTAAGCTTTTTTTATTTTAAAGATTGATCATAGGAGAGAACTCCGCTTTTCCCCATACTTCATCTATGACCCCAGTGATAACATTTTTTAATCTATATATTAAGCGCATGTACCCACGCCAAGATACCTGGTCGCCTGGTACCCCCTTATGGGAGAACTCCAAACTTCAACATTTTAAGGGGCTTCCCGATTCTGGGCTTTGGGCGTCTATGACAATCAAATACTTAACCCATATTGTAGAGAGAGGGCAGCTTAAACCCATCCAGACCTTGAAAATAGAGCATCAGCTACCAACTAATATGATATTTCGCTATCTGCAACTGAGCCATGCCTTTCAGGCCCAGTTTCGGGTCTGTCCCTTAGATTTAAACCAATGCACGCTTCAAAGATATCTCCGGCAGCCAGGGCTCCAAAAAGCCATATCATGGATTTACGTTATTTTACAGAAATCCTCGGGCTCACATGTGGAACGTTTACGCCTAAAATGGGAAGTAGATATCCCAGCTATGGATGAGGATTCTTGGAAGCGTGTCATAGAGCAGATCCCAGAACTTTTCATTTCAAATAGGGACAGACTGATACAGATAAAATTTTTCAACAGGGTGTTTCTTACCCCCCAACGTCTTGCCAAGATTTACCCGGGAACACCAGACACCTGCTACAAATGTGGGGTAGAGGTTGGTACTCTCTTCCATGTGTTCTGGGAATGCCCTAGTATACAAGGTTACTGGGGGACAGTACTAGATTATATTCAATCTAGCTTTGATTTACCGAATATTCGCTCCCCGGAGCTATTTCTAATGGGTCACACCGAACCACTTACTTTCCCCCGGTGCCAGAGATTATTTTATTTGCAACTACTCGATTATGCTAAGAAAGCCATTTTGCTGACCTTGAAGGATACTCGCCCCCCCCCTTTAAGTCGATGGAAATGATTAGTAAACGAAATTCTCCCCCTGCAGAAGGCAGTGTATTTAGCTAGAGGGTGTCCGGAAAAATTCCTAAAGATATGGGGTCCTTGGCTTGAGTTGCCTGACACTGCTACTCACTCATTCCAAGCAGTGACTTAGGCATGGTTGTATTGCTCTTCATGAAGCAAATGCATACATATCGCTTTGTTGTACCTAATATGTAACCTTTGACTACCCTAGGTGGACAATTGTAAGACTTTCTTTTGTTTTCTTGTGTACCTTTGTATGTCTTTTTGAAAAAGTTAATAAAAAAACAAATTAAAAAAAAAACATTGATCGTAAACTTAACAAAATATAAATAAATATACAATGTACTATGGGAATCTTTTGTGTCATAATACATAATAACAATGTAAAATAGATGTCTTAAGATGATAATTCATCTTCATAAATGATATCATGGAAGAAACATGGCAGGGCATAATTGTACTATTTGAATTAAATTCTCATGATGTTGCAAATGTAGGTGGTTTAACAAAACACTATCATTTTGAAAACACACACAAAAATGATAGTCATGGTTAAAGGAACAGTTTACCCATTAACATCATAAGCAACTGTGGTTGTCTCGCGCTCCACTTTTCCTGTTTGAATTTGTGCCACATATTTCTTTGCTTTTTCATGTGAAAAGATACCCTGTGCACAGTTTTCTTTACAGCCAGGCTGACCTTTTATTTACCCTTAGATGTCATTTGATCACTATCAAACAGTCTGGCAACGTGTTTATCCAACTATTTACATGAATTTAAAGAGACCCCTGACTTCCTTATGGGTTACAGTTAGTGATGGGCGAATAAATTCGTGAAATTTCGTGAACTTTCAGATTTCACGATTTATCGCCGTTTTGCGAATTTTGCAGAAAATTCGACCATCACTAGTTACAGTAATCTCAGAAGGTTTTTGGTGTTGGTTCTCATGGAGATTATTATAATATTTGGACTTAGTCAAATGTTCGTATCCCTTCCAACTTGCTCTCCCTTGACAAAGCTAAATGATTAAATATTTCTGTCTTTGACTGTAGTCTAAAGTAATTTATTTATTATTCAATAATGCCTAGCGCTACTTCGTTAGAGTTCTTAGCTCAGGCTTATTTGCATACGGCGGGAAATTATAAAGTTGAATGGACGAATATGTTGCAGCAAATACATTACATTACACAAGCCCAGGGAACCTTAATATAGACACTACAGTTGTTATAATGCCCTACACATGAGCCCACTGTATAGTTAATGTTCCATATATTAGAAAATGTATGGGGGGAACCCGTTTACCACACATCGAGGATTCGTACGATCAGATCTTTGCATCGATGGCCAGCTTTAGAAACTTTTTCCACTAATAAATATGAGATTGAGGAAGATCTATGCACTCCATTGCACTTCATCTGGCGAAGGTAAGTCTGGCGAAAGAGGTAACGTTCAGTAAAATCTGCATCTTAGTGAATTTGCGGAGTAACGTCCATTCGTCAGATAGAGTGTGAATCACCCCTAGCGTCTATCTCCTTCGCTAGCGAAGTGAGGCCTGCGCCCGTTAGTAAATCGGCAAAGTCCCTGAAAACGGTAACGCTGGCGAATCTTCACCAGGGTTAGTAACTTCGTCCTTTAGTAAATCTGTCCCTATGAGTAGCTATAAGTATAATGTCAGTGCAGCCCTGGCTGGGGACTATGAAGTTCTCTTTGATGGCTAGATCCAACCCAATGGCTTGCAGATGAACTTTCCTATTAAAGACAAATACAATTTATCATTTGTGTCTTTTTCACTTAGCTTTATTGATACATAGGAACATTCATGGAATAAAAACCCTCACATTCATGGAATAGCACAGTTAATTAAATTCCTGAATTATTAAAAAAAAAAGTGCATACAAATGTTCTTTTCAAGCCGCAATCTAAATATTTGTTTAACCTACAACTTTCTTTTTGAAAATAAAAACAGCAAGCAGATAGATCTATGGACCTGTGCAGCTTTGATTCCCTCTGCACAATAACCTGCCTGTGATTTTATCTAGAGCAGGCTCTTTGAAGTTCTAAAGCAAAGACATTCCAGAGATGTTTACTATTTTTAACCTGGGCTGATATCCATTCCGTAGAACCATGTAAATATTTATAGAATCAAAGTAGTAAAAAAGAGAGGTGACCGAAATTTGAAAGTGAAATTAGTTGCTGCAGCAGCACTCCGATCATTGATTTCAACTTTTATTTGTGCAAAAAACACGGCAGCTTTTCGGGCTATACCAGCCCTTTATTTTGACTTTTACCAAAAAAGTGAAAACCCAGAGCATTTTTTATAATTGAGGTCTCTTGTCACACAGATCACACAGTCATAAAGCAGATTTATACTTTCAAAAATACTTTTGAAGCATTATAAATGCTCGACATGGAAAACAATATACAGGTTATCCAGAAACCCGTTATCCAGAAAGATCCGAATTACGGAACGACCATCTCCCATAGACTCCATTTTATCCAAATAATCCAAATGGGAAAAAAAATATTTCCTTTTTCTCTGTAATAATAAAACAGTGCCTTGTACTTGATTCAAACTTAGATATCATTATTCCTTATTGGAAGCAAAGCCAGCCTATTGGGTTTATTTAATGTTGACATGATTTTCTAGTAGACTTTAGGTATGAAGATCTAAATTATGGAAAACCCCAGGTCCTGAGCATTCTGGATAACAGGTTCCATACCTTTACTGAGATACATACGGTCTAAATGGTCAGTCTTAATGGATGCAGAGAGTAGCAAGTCCAAAAACATTTTAGATTAGCTGAACCAACAAAACATCCTTATTGCTTGTTGGGCTCCTCCCGAGGTGAAAGGCGAGAGCTGAGACCAGGGAGCTTAGCACTGGTTCTGGATTTAGGGTGCCGATCGTGACAGTTATGATTTGACAGACCCACCCATATATTGGTGTAGTCAAGAACAACACTACACCCAAGGCTGAATTATGCCAGGAAATAACTCTGAAGCTCCCAAACTTTATTTAATGAGTAATTTGCCGTCAAAATAGTTCCATGCCTATGTCTATGAAGATTTTCATTCACCCAGGTCATGAAATGCAGTATCTAGTAGAATTAAGTCAAAATCAATCTGATTTTCTGATGATTTTAGAAATCTTTTAATCTCTCACCTTAATAGCTTATTGAACTTCATGCCTAGTGTAAAATACATGTTGATTTTTTCTACTGGGGAATCTTCTTCCATTGTTGGGTGTATGGTCCAATATAGACCAGATGAAGGAAATTAAATGTGTCTTCATTAAAAAACAACAAGTACAGTAAAATGCTTAGTCTAATGCCAGCAGGATCACATGACTCAAAAAACAGAAAGGTCCTACTAGGTGCAGCATACAAGGGTACTATATAATATAACAAGTATAAGGACAGGGAGTCATGCCTGCTCATATGTCTATGTCATGGGTGAAATCAGCCTTGTATCTGTTTCAGATTCTTGGAGAAAGCTTTGCACATTCCCAATGGTTCTCTAGTTTGAATGGAAGCTGAAGAACAAATGAAGAAATTTGAGGTTTGCCAATAGTCGTTGAGCGTGTCTGTTTTTTTAATTACTATAAACTAAGTTAAGAACAAAACGTTCTTGGGTCTAAAAAGTAATTAAGTAAATATGTCTTGGTAAATGATAGCTAATGTTCTGGAATCTTACATTTCAGCAATTATTAACATTATTAACATGTATTTATATAGCGCCAACATATTGCGTAGCTCTGTAGCAATGATGGTTCAGGAGATGTTGCACTTGCACCAGTTAAGGTGGTCTCTTCCTAGAAGTCCATCCTAGAAGTCATTATGAATGGAATTTCCATAAATCCTCAGATTAATCATACCCATTATCCTGCACATTAAGGGGCAAATTTACCTAGGGTCGAATATCGAGGGTTAATTAACCCTCGATATTCGACTGCCGAATTGAAATCCTTCGACTTCAAATATCGAAGTCAAAGGATTTAGCGCAATTCGTTCGATCAGGCGATTCGAAGGATTTTAATCCATCGATCGAAGGATTATCCTATCAGAAAATTGTTAGGAAGCCTATGGGGACCTTTCCCATAGGCTAACATGGGCCTCGGTAGGTTTTAGGTGGCGAACTAGGGAGTCGAAGAATTTTTTTAAAGAGACAGTACTTCAACTATCGAAAAGTCAGACGATTTTTAGTTCGAAGGTTGTAGTCGAAGGTCGAAGTAGCCCATTCGATGGTCGAAGTAGCCAAAAAAACCATTCGAAATTCGAACAATTTTTCCTCTATTCCTTCACTCGAATAGCCAAGTAAATGGGCCCCCTAAGTTTAATCAGCCAAGGTATAATATAAAAAACTATTTTGTGGTCATAACTGGGAAACTCTTAAGGCTTGACCAGGGATTATGGTCATGTCAGTTCCAGCAGTGCTGGAATAAACCCCTTACACCCATGTTTATTTCATGCAAAAAGCTCCAGATGTGTTAGTGATATCCTTAGTTGTATGTGCGATTTCTAAGCATATTCCATACTTATTGCATCATGCACCAACAGTTATGTGTGACTCTAAAAGTGCCAGAAAATAACTCGTAAGATCTTGAGATAAAAAACGAATTGTTGCTAATTGTTGGGGTATCATGTAATAATCACTCATATCTGTATTGTAAATATGGTATATCAGCTGAGGTTAAGGAGAAATATGGCATTGTTGTGAAGTTATGATCATTTCCAAGAAATCTTCTCCGATCATGTTCAGCAGAGCTATTTCCAAGGAAAAGTCGAGAGGAGGGTCAATAATGAATAAGAATATTTCTGAGGCAGATTTGGGAGAGTTTGGAATATGTTCACATTCTTGTTTCCCAGCCAGATGTGTTTGGGCCAAAATCTGGCTTCAGTTAAGAAAGTTCATTTCTGTAATCTCCAGTGACTGGGTGGATCTGGCTTCTCCAGCTCTGTGATGGCCACAATTTTGTGCTAAGTTTCTGCTCATCTATACGGCGACTGTGTACGGTTCATATAGGTATAATATGTACTGTATATTACTTATTCTGATATAGGCAAACCAAACCCTGCAGCTAAACAACAGACAATTTGAGGCATATTTATCAAAAGAGTGAAAACAGAATTCATCCTTTGTTAAATATGCTCCTAATAGTGTATACAAGTGAATAAAGAGCTTTGTCAATATTTTGGGAACCCTGTTATGTTCCTTTGACAATTATGCTGCTTTGAATCTGAATCCAAACGAATGATATATATCTAGAAAAGTACATTCGCTCCTTGGAAAATTCAGCTATTTTATGTCAAACTCCATGGGTCAGGGCAAAGCAATACCTAAAATTTCAGGAAAGGGATTGCACACTCAATTTGAAAAATACAAAATATTTATTACATTAAAAGAAAAGAATTACAAAAAATACCAACAAAAAAGTAGGTAGTGAGTCTTTTTCTTTTCATTTTTCATTATTTGTGCCCCTGAGGAAGACCACTATGATCGAAACATGTTGGGCTCACTACCTACTTTGGTATTTTTTTGTAACTTTTTTTCTTTTGATGTATTTTTTATTTTTCAAATTAAGTGTGCAATCCCTTTCTTTATTTTAGTGTATGCTAGCTCTGGAGACCCACACGGGGAGCCTCCTTTGGATTGGCACCTCTTAATTAGTTCCTAGGGTGTGCGCCTCCTGACTTGATATTTTCATACCTAAAACTTCAGCAGAAGGTGGGGTATATTAGTGGATGATCAGAACATTTCTCAAAAAGTTAAGGTCATCATAGAAGTTAAGATTTTTCATTCCTTAACCACTGATTGTAGTGCCTTCCAACAAATCCATCAAATTATCGTGAGATTAGTGGGCATGACCGTGCATCTAATGCTTTTTGCTGATATCGGTCAGAAAATCGATCATGGAGGTTAGAGAATTTTCATCGGTTACAGACAGTGAAATCTATCCATTGTCCAACTGTTTGCAGGACCAAGCAGGCAGCTACCCACAGTTTTTCTGGCTTCAACTAGACGATATCACTTGAAATGGTCTTTTTAGATGATGGACAGATCGTACATTTAAACAATCCTTTTCAAAATAAGCTTGGTCTTATGAAAACGAAAAGATCTTTTAAAAATCTTAACATCTATGACCACCTTTGGGTTGACCTGGTCACTCTGCCTCTTATCAGCCAATGTGCGGTGACCCTCCAGGTTAAAAATTGGGCAGATATCTACCAGGTAAGTTCAAAAGTCCCATTGGAGGAGGACTGCATAGGTGCATTGATGTAGTCCTTGACTCATGGGTCTCCATAGGACGACTGCATGATGTGATCATTGGCCTGATGAGCAGATCTCACTGTGTATGGCCAGCTTTATAATGCAGAGTAAACTGTAGTGAAATGAGTTGGCTGACTTGTGTTTGTTACTGCTGTATTTCATGCTGGAATGTGATTACTAAGATATAAGGCAAGCATGTCAGACTCACTTTAATATAACATTTATCACACTGAAAAAGAGGTTTGATATATAGTCTTAATAATGCAACTGATTTGAAAACCAAATTAGGGACAACACTGCAGCATTTTCATCTGACAAAATAAAATTTTAAATATTTTTCTTTGTACGTTGAGACTCACAGAATATTGCTTAGGGGCTGCCCGTATAATACTTCCTAAATCTCTAGAAAAAGCCACTAGACCAGACTTTCCCGTGTACCCCCTGATGGTGGCCTTTGCATAGACATGAAAAACAAAGAAACCATCAAATTTCATCTCATCAGATTTTAACTCACACCATACCAATGCTGCACAATATGTTGGCGCTCTAAAAATACATGTTAATAATAATAATAATAATAATCATAATAAAAATAGGAACAGATTTTGTAGCATCATTGGGCATTAGCAGCAATTAAAGTGCATCTTCCCTTCACACTGGGTCTGTGGTGTTGCACTTGCAAGTGAAGCTGCCCCTTGTACAAAAAGTAGCACCGCCTTGCAATTTGTCATATTTGTGGATCTTTTGAGAATTGACCATTTCTTAAAAGCTATCACTTGGTTTGCACTTAAAGAAAATAGTAGTCTTTACAATAGACTCTCAGCTAGTAGGGAAGGAAAACCTCTAAATAAATCCCTACCAATCTGGCGCTAACTAAACCCAGCAGCTAACTAGCTTCAAGAAATGGGCACCCACTGAACCAAAAAATTTAACAGCAATCTGCTCCCTCGCTGTTCCTTGGTTATCCATTTCACAGTCATTTTAGCAAAGCAAAGGCTGCAAATTGTGTTTTGAATTACTGACCAATAGCCAAAACCAGCCTTTTATAGGGGCTTATCAGACATGGCAGGAACCTTGGAGGAATATATTTCCTTTCCACAGATTTTTCCCGCTGCATACTAACAAACTAATATTATATATTTTGTGCAACACTTATTTTGGGTCACAACTTGTACTGACCATATTCATAGACCACTGGTATGGACCCACAGGCAGTCCTCCTCTGGCTCCTTTGTTCCATTTTTTTCCTGAGCCGGTGAATTTTTCTATTCTAAAAGGAGGTCCAGCCTGGGGAAAACTGAGCAGCGTTCACAAAATACCAAAAACACAAAATATCCAACCAATGCAAGCAAGGTTGCCATCAGGGGGGCACAGGGGATATTCCTGTATCGGGCCTAGGCCTTAAGGCTGTGCTGCACTTTCCGAAAGAGCTGGGCTTCCCTTGACAGCGCCAAAGCCATGGCGCCTCTTCCGAAGTCCCGAATCGTCAAAAAGCCGAACAGTCCTGAAGCAGTGAAAAGACCCAAAGCCAAAAAAATAGACAAAGTTGAAGTCCTGAATCGGCAAAAAGACCCGAAGCTGTGAAAAGACCAGAAGCCACGAAAATAGACGAATTTGAAGTCCCGAAGCTGCGAAAAGAACTGAAGCCACGAAAATAGACGAATTTGGAGTCCCGAAGCTGCGAAAAGACCTGAAGCCACGAAAATAGACAAAGTTGAAGTCCTGAAGCAGTGAAAAGACCAGAAGCCATGAAAATAGACAAAGTTGAAGTCCTGAAGCCACGAGTTCAATTCTACTGAACACCAAAGTGTGTTTTTTTTATTTTTTTAAACCCCTGGCCACCAATGTATTATTTTATTATTCTATAGGCCCCTGACCACCAACTTTTATGGAGGGCCCTTGTGCAATTTTTTATTTTTATTTATAGGGGGGCCCGAACCATCAATAATTTTTTTTAACTTGTGGGGGGGCCCTGACCACCAATGTTTTTTTAAAAAGCTTTTATGGGGGCCCTGGCACCAATAGTTTTTTTAACCTGTAGGGAGGCCCTAAACACCAATCTTTTTTAAAAAAACCCTAGCCGCCAATCCTTTTTTTTTTTTTTTTATTTATAGGGAAGGCCCTGACCACCAATTATTTTTTTTAACCTGTAGGGAGGCCCTAAACACCAATCTTTTTTAAAAAAAACCCTAGCCGCCAATTTCTTTTTTTAATTATAAGGGGGCCCTGACCACCAATGGCTTTTTATAACATGTGAGTGAGGGGGTTTTACTGTTTTTAGCGCTGGTGTGAACTTTTTTCTGGGGTGTGGGGTGGGCGGGATCTGGGTGGGGCTTTGGGGTGGGATCTGTGGTGGGTGGGGACCAGGGGGGGGCCAGAAAAATTTGCTGTATGGGGCCCCGTGATTTCTGATGGCGGCCCTGAATGCAAGCATAAATGCAGCTGGCAATACATGAGAAAATATGCAACAGCGCTGAAAAACACATGCACTGGAGTTATTTTCAGGGCTGCACAGTAGTTTAGATTTTAACCTTCACAAACACCACCCAGAGTCTTTCTAAATATTCTTTTATATGCTTGCAAATTCCTCTATAAAGGCATTACTTTCTTCTATTTTTAGAGGAGAAATGAGAACTATTTAGTGCTGCAGAAAATATCTGCCTGCCGTTTATTTTTGGAATCCGAAAAAAAATATGACTTTGATTTTCATGAATGCTTTTCCTGCATTAGCTCACCTCTCGAGAAGATTTGAATCCATGTCTCTCCTTGTGTTCATAGGAACAGGGACAACAGTTTGCACAGATGGAACATATTCCATGTTCAGTAATTCAACCTCCTCCAGCTCAGGATGTGGCCTAAATGCCATTCACCTCATATGGTTATTCTTTGGCTGACACAGCGACTTTCCATCGCTTGGAGAGAATCTTGCTATAGCAACAGGCTGATCTGTGGTGAACATGAAACCTCAGTGCAAAATATTACTTAGGGTTATGTATGAATAATTCAGCCTGTTGCTGTTAGATGGTGACAAAGTCAGTTTTATGGTAGAGAAGGGGAGGATGTATTTATCCCAAAACTCCAACACCAAAGGGTCCCCATGAGAATAAAAAATTAAAAGGCATATATTTTTTATTTTTTTAACATACTTTTGCTGTATCTACCTAAAGCAAGCCCGCAATGCACCCCTACAGCTCTTGTAGAACTACAGCTCCCATTCTAACCAACATCTAGTTTCCCTATATATTGCGACCCAGACTTTATGATTTGGCAATAGTCTATTTTCTTTCCAATGCAAGGCTTGAATGATAGAATGGTGCAGAGATCAAACCTGACGCTATAATAGTTATGAATGCAATCACTGCACAGGTTGTTGCTATTGCAGGCTATTACATACTATACAAATATACTGCTAAAGTAGCCTACACCCATAGAAATGTACAAATAAAAGCAGGCACCATAAGCTACCCAACCAACAGTTGTACTGCAGCAAAGTTACTAGGTGCGTGTTTAAAGGAGAAGGAAAGGTTAAAACTAAGTAAGCCTTATCAGAAAGGTCCACCTAAATATGCCAGTAAACCCTCAAAGTAATGCTGCTCTGAGTCCTCTGTCAAAAGAAACACTGCATTTCTTTCCTTCTATTGTGTACACATGGGCTTCTGTATCAGACTTCCTGCCTCCTTGCCCCGGGCGTGAGCATGCTCAGTTTGCTCCTCATCCGATATCGCCCAGCCGTTAGTGGGCATATCGGGTTAAGATCCGCTTGTTTGTCTACCTTGCCAAACGAGCGGATCTTATAGTGTATGGCCACTTTAAGTGATGTCATACCAAGCTAATACTGCAGCTGCTATCCTAAACAAACAGAGAGTTTCTAGAGCTGTTTACTCAGGTATGGTAAAACATTCTACAGAATAAATATAGCATTCTAGCTTGCACTAATGCAGCTAATCTATTGGCAATAAAATGCTTCTGTAGCTTTCCTTCTCCTTTAAAGACATACTACCCTCAAAAATGGCATTTGCTTGATATTGCCTACCTTTTGGAAGTGCATACCAATGACTTAGTTTCAAGAATCAAGTTTATTGGGATAAAACCTTTAAATATGTGTAAAATAGTTGCAGGGTCAAGTCATCATCGTCGTCATTTATTTATATAGCGCCAGAAAGCTCTCAATATTTTAACAAACAATTGTTACAGAATAAGAATAGGATCATAGGGCTCAACTCGCAAGAACTTACACTCTTACACTCTAAAAATCTAACTTACCCATAATAGATTTTTTCATTGTTAATAAAAACCTTTGCACCTTTTTGTTATATTGAGAAAATAACATTAAAAAAAATATAAAATACAAAAAGCAATACAATTATGGGATCAGTTATCTGGAAACCTGTTATCCAGAAAGCTCAGAATTAAGGAAAGATGGTCTTCCATAGATGCCATTTTATATAAATAATCGAATTTTTTAAAAATGATTTCCTTTTTCTCTGTAATAATAAAACAGTAACTTGTACTTGATCCAAACTAAGATACAATTAATCCTTACTGGAAGCAAAACCAGCCTATTGGGTTTATTTAATGTTTACATGATTTTCTAGTAGATTTATGAAGATCAAAATAACGGAAAGATCCATTATCTGGAAAACTCCAGGTCCCAAACATTCTGGATAACAGGTCTCATGCCTGTAATAAAATTCAATGAAATAACCCGACCACCTATTAGTCCATAAAATTAAATTATTGCTCATTTCAGTTCCTGCATGTGCTGCTCTTGTTTATATATTTATATAATGGATGAGTCCATTCTCTCCTACAATGACCTGATTGATCAAATTGATATATAATCAGCTAGAATTAGAAATACCTTCAAGCAGACCAGCTCAGTTAGGAACTGAATCAGTTAGGAACTGATTTATGAGACCAAACTGGACACAAGAGCTGACAACAAACATGGGTGCAATAAAATAAATAGTATTACTGCTTCAAATAAACTGGTATGTACCCAAATCTTTATTTTTGGCACTGGTTTAGAGATTAGACGTTGATTAGAGTTTAGTAGTAAAACAAAACAGAGGCGCCAAAAGGATAAAATTAGCTAAAAACACTTAAAAACCCAACGGGTAATTCAGAGGAGGTAGTAGTGAACTTACCTCCTCCAAGCAGACAATTGGCAATACTGTTTTGTGAATAAACTATTACTGAAAATTACCACTTTCGTTGGTGTCTGCTTGGAGGAGGTAAGTTCATTACTACCTCCTCTGAATTACCCATTGGGTTTTTAAGTGTTTTTAGCTAATTTTATCCTTTTGGCGTCTCTGTTTTGTTTTACTACTATATCGAGTCCACCCCGAGTGGAGGGGTATCATCCCCTTTTTCTTCTTCTACAGAGAGCGACGTCTTATTCCTGAGTGGGGTCAGGATAATCTCCCCACCTGCCTATACAGTGGTTGCCTATCGGTAACCCTGGTTTGTGAGTATTAACTTGTTTACTCTACCATTACTCCTTGTAAAAACATATTACACTATTGGGGCTCTTGGTGTTCCTTTTTGTGTTGATTAGAGTTTGTTGGACATTGGATTTTTCAAAGACCACCAATTGACTCCATGTAAGTTCTAGGAGGTCCCCCATAGACTCAACAGCAATTCGGCAGGTTTTAGATGGCGAATGATTGAAGTCAAGGTTTTAATGAGACAGTACATTATACATTTCGCTATTCGAATATGCAAATTTTTTTTCAAATTCAAATTCAATTTGGACTATTCCTTAGTCGAAGTACACAAAAATTTGATTATTTTTTTTCTCCGAATTTTTAATTCGACCCTTGATAAATCTGCCCCTAAGGGTAAGGGCACATGCTAAGATTCGGGGAGATTTAGTTGCCCGGCGACAAATTGCCTCTTCTTCAGGTGATTAATCTCCGAAATCGCCCGAAGTTTCCTCGTGAGGCAACTTCGGGCGACTTGGGAAAATGAAGCGATCTGAGTGCCATCCCATCGGCGATTTAGATGCTAGACGGTGGGAAGGCTTTTCGGGGAGATTAGTCGCCCGAAGAAGAGGCGATTTGACGCAGGCGACTAATCTCCCTGAATCTTAGCACATGCCCTTACCCTAACCAAAACAAGTGATAAAAGTTGTTAAAAGTTATATGAGTCCTCAGTAAGGTTGAGACCTCATTGCACTGCTAATAGAACTAATAGACTGGGAGCTGTCATTCATCCACCAGTTTGCTACTGCCATCTCTTTTCTAAGTGTGACCACTCAGTACAGATTGTTCATTTTATATCTATTATTTTCTTACAGTATAAACCAGTCAATGTCTGTGTTACAAAACCATCTGTAGTTTCCAACTCACAAGTAATTACTGGCTTGTCTCTACATGCAATTTCAAATTGGCAGAAAGGCAGAGCTTTAGCAGTGGTTAAATCTGTTTGGTTCTCATTGCCAGCAGCACCATGCAAATATCCAGAATGGGATTGGCCTTGATATTAGCTGGTCAGCTGAGTCTGTATGAACAGTCTAAATTTGCTTTAAAAGAATGTGACGATAGATATAAGTCAATAATGTCTCTGTGAAATATGCAAATGTGTCTACTTCATTCCCACCGCCCACGTCAGTAAGAATGCTGTTGCTAAAGCAAATGACTTATTGTTTAGGCAAGCTGTACATAAAGAGGTCGTATAAGTTAAAAATACAGAGTTTGTTTTCTCTTCTGCTCTTATCGGAGGCATTTCAATTTTGTCTCATAACAACCCACACAATTTTGAAATACTTTTGTCCTACTCCTTCAGTATTCTCCACTTATAACTGTTCCAGTGTTTACAAGGCTGCTAGTAATTCTTCTCATCATTGCTTTAGTTATCCTTTCGTCCCTTGTCCCAAGATGTTTTTCTTTTCTCCATGTTACACGTTCCCTTCATAATTAAAACTCTTACACAGTATTTTTTGCGACGAGGGGATGGCAGATTAGCATTGCACCATGATGCAGAATAGGTCTGTTTCTTTCTACTGCATCAAACCAGTATGAATCAGTTAATAGTGCTGCTCCAGCAGAATTCTGCACTGAAATCCATTTCTCAAAAGAGCAAACAGATTTTTTTTTTATATTTATTGAGATCTGACTTGGGGCTAGACATATTGTCAATTTCCCAGCTGCCCCAAGTCATGTGACTTGTGCTCTGATAAACTTCAGTCACTCTTTACTGCTGTACTGCAAGTTGGAGCGATATCACCCCTGTTTGACACAATAAATTCTTCACATGAACATTTGCCTGGTGGAAGTCTTGCCTTTTTGAGTGCCTGCTCCATTGTTCGTCAGTTTGTCCGCCCCACCTGTACTGAGGGCTCAGGGTGCACCTGGGCCACTTCCTTGATGTGGTGAGTGACTATTATACATACAAGAGACCCGAAAATCATAGAAGCTTCTTTGATATCACCCCTTCCCTTTCTCCCCAGCAGCCTAACAACGGAACAATGGGAAGGTAACCAGATTGCAGCTCCTTAACACAAGATAACAGCTGCCTGGTAGATCTAAGAACAGCACTCAATAGTAAAATCCAGGTCCCACTGAGACACATTCAGTTACATTGAGTAGGAGAAACAACAGCCTGCCAGAAAGCAGTTCCATCCTAAAGTGCTGTCTCTTTCTGAAAGCACATGACCAGGCAAAATGACCCCGGATGGGCCTACTAGTGATGGGTGAATAAATTTGGCAGGTGCGAATTCGCCTCGAATTTCCATGTTTCGCCGCCGGCGAATGAATTTGCAAAACTCCCGCAAAAATTTGCCGGTAAAAATTCCTCAAAATAATCTGACGCATTGGAAAAGTCGCTAGCCCCAAAACCGTTGCACGTCAACACTATTCAGATGCCCATTGACTTTAACGTAGGCATCAAAATTGACGTGAATTGATTTGGGTGTCAAGAATGATGCGGCACCAAAATTCGAGTTTCGTGAATTTTTCGCCGTTTCATGAATTTCAATGGAAACTGGAGAAATTCAGCCATCACTATCGCCTACACACCAATATTACAAATAAAAAAAATACACTTGCTGGTTCAGGAATGAAAGTTTATATTGTACAGTGAATTATTTGCAGTGTAAACAGTGTTATTTAGAAAAAATAAAACGACATCGTTAAAATCATGACAGAATCCCTTTAACTCTCAATTATCTGGGGAAATAGTCGCAACAAATAGAAGAGACAGTGCTGCTTTAAATCAGCTACTCTCAAAGTGTAGTGAAACACAGCAAATACCTGCCATCAGTGGATACCGAATAGCTGGTTGTATAGAAAGTTATTCTATAGCCTTTATGGAGAGGAGATGAAAGAGACAGTATATTGGGTGTCTGGAGATTTTCTTGCTTTCATCTGTTTGTCTGTTCTTCTTATTTTTTGTGTTTGTAAATGTAAAATCTCTGGTACATACATTGGTACATTAAGGGGCAGATTTATCAAAGGTCAAGGTGAATTTTCGATTGAAAAAATTAGAATATCGAAATTTATTATGTACTGTCTCTTTAAAAATTTGACTTCGACCATTCGTCATCTAAAACCTGCCGAATTGTTGTTTTAGCCTATGAGGGACCTCCTAGAACGTACTTGGAGTCAATTGGTGGAGTTTTTTTTGGGAAAAACGTTGAATAGAATTCGATCAAATTCCTTCAATTCTAATACGGCCGAATATGGACCTATTCGATCGAAAGCGGACCTATTCGACCAATAAAAAACTTTGACTTAATTTCGGTTGGTCTTTTTGAATTAGATTTTCAATGTTTATTCAATTCGAAATTCGACCCTTGATAAATATCTTTCACATCAGACATCAGGCAGATATTCAATGGATACCAGCATTGCAGGTGTTGTAAGTTAATAAAAGCTCTGTAATAAAAGTTTTTAATGGAATAATAAGCACAAAGTCAACAATTTGAATATATGTTTTACAAACCCCTTAATGGTATTTAGCAACTTATACTGGTGGAAAAAGGTTGTGTATTTCAGCATTTGCTCTTGTGCACAGTGTATGTAATAAAACTTCTTAAACTGGTTATTTTGAGACAGGGAAAAAAACCATGCCAATCTGAAGCAGGTCTTTAAAAAAGCCAGAGCTGAAACTCCTGCCACGTTTAATCTAGTTACAGTGGGAGTCTCCTGTGCCATAATGAGACTATGTGACTCTGTATTCAGGGAAGGTTGGCTCCAATGCACCAAATAAACTGCGGTTGCAGCATCTCAGAACTTAAAGCGAAACTTTAGCGAAAATGAAAATGTAATATGAGCTTCATCATACTGAAGTAAGAAGAAACTCTATAAATATAAATTCTGTACCATTTCTGAAATAATCAAGTTTATGTTCACTTTCCCTCTCTCAGCATCTGTTTCTCTTCATTCTCTCTTAATGCAGAAGTTGGGCGTCAGATGTTAATTGACAGTAAGATCCAATATATCTTATAGGGGGGCTTCTTTTGCTTAGAATACATATTAGAGCTCACTCTATTAAAATCACCAGACATCATGGGGCTGATTCACTAACTTCGAGTGAAGGATTCGAAGTAAAAAAACTTCGAATTTCGAAGGTTTTTTTGGGCTACTTCGACCATCGAATGGGCTACTTCGACCTTCGAATACGACTATGACTTCGAATCGAAGGATTCGAACTAAAAATCGTTCGACTATTCGACCATTCGATAGTCGAAGTACTCTCTCTTTAAAAAAAACTTCGACCCCCTAGTTCGGCAGATAAAAGCTACCGAAGTCAATGTTAGCCTATGGGGAAGGTCCCCATAGGCTTGCCTAAGTTTTTTTGATTGAAGGATATTCCTTCGATCGTTGGATTAAAATCCTTCGAATCGTTCGATTCGAAGGATTTTATCGTTCGATCGAAGGAATAATTCGATCGAATTTTCTGCGCTAAATCCTTCGACTTCGATATTCGAAGTCAAAGGATTTCAATTCCTAGTCGAATATCGAGGGTTAATTAACCATAGATATTCGACCCATAGTGAATCAGCCCCCATGTGTCTCTCTACATGCAGGATTTGTGCAAAAGGCAGTTATTTTGTTAGATTTTGTTTGTGCTGGAATCAGTTATTTGAGTGAGCTCTAATACATCTGCTAGCAAAAGAATCCCCCCTATAAGATATATTGGATCTAACTGTCTGAAGACAGAATGAAAAAGAAACAGATGCTGAGAAAGGAATAGTGAAGATAAACTTGATTATTTCAGAAATAATGCAGAATATTTAATTGATTATATTTAGAAAATTTCTTATTTCAGTATGATGAAGCTTATATTAAATTTTCATTTTCACGATAGTTCCCCTTTAAAAAAAAGTATGGAAACAGGAAGGAACCAAGGTGGTGGGGGGGGCAAAATGACTAAACTTAGGAACACAAAGTTCAAGTTCAACTTATACAAAGTATAAGTTCAAGTGCAAAAATCATTTTTATTAGAAGTTTGTTTTTCCTGGGGATTTAACTAGGTAACTGAGCTCTTACTGCAGGGCCAAACTTGTATTGTGGGGGTCTGACTGATTTTAAATATGCACAATATTCTTATGGGGCACTTAAGTTATGTCTCAGTTCTTAATCAATAGTCTCTGGTAACTGGGGATGCAGTACTTCATGCATAAACAATACTCCGTAGTTGCAGTCATGCATACTATGTGCTTACTTTATAATAGAACCACTTACTAGAGCAATTAATAGAGCACCTTAACGGCCCCTTACTATCCAAATTCATTTTAGCTATACGCTTTTGAACCACTCCGGCCATAAAAAGAATTCTATCCATGCTGCTGTTATTATAATTACGTGCAAATTCCATTGCAGTGAAGTCTATTTTATTACTGAGAAGCGACTTAACTGCTATAATTATAAATATCAAATGAGCTTGGCACAGGGCTAATAAACATTTTGTAGTGCTGAGGTTATCAAATATCACTCACAAATAGATGCAAAAGAGGATAGAGCGAGTAGCTTTATTGCTGGGTGCATTGTGTATTGTGCCTAGCAATAACACTAATGAGCTCTAGTTTCATTTGATAACTGATTTAATTACTATATAAGGATTAGCAGCATGGATTATCTTTGCTCTAATATTCAAGGTTACCTCTGTTGCTCTTTGGATAACATTTTATAAATGAAAGAGATGGAAAAAAAAGGAAACATTGGGGTTTGCCTGTATGATATCTGCAATTGTGTCTTCGAATCACTCTTTTTTTCCAGTTCTAGAACTTCATAAATCTGTGGACCAGTTTCTACTATGGTGTCCATTTATTATGGTGTTGTCACGGCCGGCACCCGATACCAGAACAAATGCCAAGCACCCTGGTCTCGGCTCGGCTTCACCAGTAGTGTGACCACCGTTGGGCTTCGGGAGGAGCCCTCAGCTTACTTGGGTGCCACCTGGACTTAACGAGGGGTGCAAGGCGAGATGTTCTAGCTGGCGAAGGGGCACGGCTGTTAGCAGAGTCTTTTTGGGCCGAAGGTCACGGTACAAAGGATTAGGCAGAAGGATGGTCAAACAGGCAGGGTCGAGGCAGGCGGATATCAAGAATCATCAAGCAGGCAAGGGGTCAAACCGGGTAATCAAACAGGTGGGGTCAGGCAGAAAGAGTAGTCGAGATGCAGGCAAAGGTCAGGATACGGATGTCAGAATAGTCAGGAACAGGCAGGGATCAAACCGGAATAACAGATACAAGTTTCATAGGAACAGACAGCACAAGGCTTCAGGAACCACCAGAATCAAGATTCTATCACGGGCACTGGCTGGGAGACAGAATGGGCCTTATAAAGGTTCAAATTTCACGCCAAACGGGCGTCAAAAACGTGCTGGTGCAAATGCGCCAGCGTGCCTGCGCCTTTAAGAGGCGCGCAGGCGCGCCGCACGCGCCCTAGAATCCAAGATGGCGCCGGCACCAGCGCCGACTCGTGGACCATGCGGCGGGCATCCCCGCCGACGACGCGGTGGACGACCCCACCGCACAACAGGCACAACAGGTACTGTTACAGGTGTACTATTTACTATGGTGTTCTGTTTACTATGACGTCCATTTACTATGGTGTACTATTTACTATGGTGTACTGTTTACTATGGTGTACTGTTAACTATGACGTCCATTTACTATGATGTCCATTTACTATGGTGTACTGTTTACTATGATATCCGTTTACTATGATGTCCATTTACTATGGTGTTCTATTTACTATGGTGTACTGTTTACTATGGTGTACTGTTTACTATGACGTCCATTTACTATAGTGTACTATTTACTATGGTGTACTGTTTACTATGGTGACCGGCACCAGAAAAAAAACAAGAGTAGGTTTACTTGGAATCTTTGCACTCCGGAACAGGGTCTGCGGTTCGTTGAGAAGCACTAAATACACAGATGACCACTATAAGGACAGCTCCATATCTAATCTGATATTTGACATTCATAAATTGCTAATAAATATTATTATATCAGTAAACAATTCATTAGTGTCACCACTGACAGTGGCGCCAAAAAAAAAACAAGCAACTCGCCAGGAATAACCCTAAAAATAACTACTGTGCTTGTGTAAATAACGCTGCTTCTTGCAAGTCACCATTGTCTCGTCAAACAAGGGAGCAGCATTCATTTTATTGTAGTATTCACACCAATAATGGTTTATAGACAAAAAGTGAAATAGTAATACAGAGGGTAAAAAATAATACATTTGCACCATCCCCAGGCCCCTTCAGACCTGTCTTTGTGACTCATACTACCTGAGATTCCTACACACATACTGCCCAAACCTGATCTACACTGCGGCACTCTCGTCTGAGCACTAAATATATACTAAACTCTTGAGTTAATTCTGAGTCTGTCTCTAATATTACTACCTTGCCAACAATTGTTGGAGAAAAAGCAGTGACAATTATGTTTAGTGCCACTAGGAGGGGTATTTACCATATCGGCGCCAGAGGACCCTTGTCTAGGGCAGCAGCTTTAAGGGGCATTATTCTTGATTCTGCAATAGTAATTTTAGGTAATGTATTAAAAGGCACTAAGTTTGCCATGGGGCAATAACCCATATCAATCAATCAACGGATAGAATTTACTAGTTTACATATTTCTAAAAGTACTTGTAAGCTCATAGTCATTCATAATATATTGACTCATTTTTACAGTCTTTATGGGGCAGATTTATCAAGGGTCGAATTTCGAGGGTTAAAAAACCCTTGAAGAAAAAATCCTTTGAATTCGAATATCGAATTTCGAAGGATTTAAAGCAAATACAAAACAAACTATTCGAACAATTTCAAACGATCGATTTTAGAATTTTAGAAAAGTGCTGGGGAAGCTCCCCATAGTCTAACATTACACCTCGGTAGATTTAAAGTGGCGAAGTATGTACTCAAAGTATTTTTTAAAGAGACAGTACTTTGACTAACGAATGGTCGAATAGTCGAACGATTTTTACTTTGAATCATTCGAATCAAATTTGATCGAATTTGACCCATTCGATGGTCAAAGTACCCAAAAAAATACTTCGAAATTCAAATTTTTGTTCATTCGAATCCTTCACTCGAGCTTAGTAAATCTGCCCCTATGTCTTTTTCACAATATGCAAAGCATAGTAGCAACCATTGCAGACTGCATAAACTTTGGTATAGGAAGAAATAACTCTTTTCCTTATATATATATATTTTTTTACATTTGTGACCTATATATTGCCAGTGGGAAAAACTAAAACATAACTTCTATTTAATTAATATATAAAATTTCAGATTTTATAGACAGACTTTTTAAAATTAATTAAATATTATTACCTTTTTTCATTGGGAATAGAATAATCATATATTCTGGCAGCTGCATGAATTGCAATATAGCCATCTGAGGCATTGTTTTGCACCTCTTATGTAATACACATGCACCCACTTACTGAATTTCCAGGGAGATGATCTACCACCCATAATCCTTCTGTACCTTCTGTAATCCTGTTGGATAGCAGCCCCCCATGTTATGAACATGTTAAATACTGTAGCGTCTTCAACGTCCCTTAGCTATCCTTAATACTGTACATTAAATACTAGCATAAGAAAAATAATAATGATGATGAATGAAATTAAATACAGGAAATTAGATGGGTAAAGAACTGACTGCTTATTAATGTTTCGTAGCATAATGGAAATATCTTGCTGTTGTTTAATACTTGAAAAGATCCTCTGAAATGTCTGTTTCTAATTTCATAACTGCATTTTCACTTTCCGTCAGTCAATAACCAACAAATGTATAATTATGGAAAATAATAACCCTCCGTTGTAGAGAACTTCCTTGCAGCCGCAGCTATCAATGAGTATCTTTGTATGTGATTTTGGCATGATTTCAGAAATGTTTTCGATTGGCTAAGAACTAATTCAGGGAATAAATGCAGAGAAGTGCTGCTTGTTGATTAATTAAATACATGTGCAACAACAGCCTATTGAGCAATGGTTTCCCTGTGTTGCTGCTTCACTTGCATTAGAGATATGTGGGATTAAATTTACACATGGCTGTGGCAATATTGACAAGTTCCAAGTTATCAAGGTCAGAATTTATCTCAGTATTTCTAATATCAAACTTCGAGCAACTCCGAATTCCCGAATGGACCTTATTAATGAAGAAAAAAGCCCGAAAAAATAGAGTTGGGCAAACTTCGGAGCTTCCCCCGAAAACTCTGAATTGTTCAGAGTTTTCGGCAAAAACTATGATTTTTTCAGAGTTTTCTGAGCCGAAACCCCGAAATCATCAGATATCGGTATGGACATCAGCGCAGACACTGGGACCTTCCCCATTGACTTATATAGGACCTCGAGAGCTTTTATATGCCAGGGTTTCAGATTTGGAGTTTTTAAGAGTATGTAATAGAGTATATAATATATAATAACCCCCTAAATGTTGTTTTTGTTTGTTTCATATATTTTCATTAAACATATCGCCTGTACATTATGGAATTCACACTTATTTGTTTTGAATAATTTATAGAAACAAAAGCAAAAGTCATAAAACAATTGGAGTGAGTTTGCTGTATCATTTTAATGTCACATGATTTAATACAATGGCAAATGGGCATAGAGTAGAAGAGTTGGGAAGGTGGGCACCTTGCCTCAGGCAGTGCTCCACACGTGAGAAAGTCTGGCACAAGAGGTAACGTTCAGTAAAATCCGCGTTTTAGTGTATTTGCGTAGTTACGTCCATTCGCCAGAACGCAAATTCGCCAGTCGTTAGGGAGCGAAGTACCGCTAGAGTCTATCTCCTTTGCTAGCAAAGTTACGCCGGTGACTGTTAGTAAATCAGCCAAGTACTGAAATGACGTCATGCTGGCGAATTTTCGCCTGCGTTAGTCACTTGGCCTTTAGTAAATTTGCCCCAAGGACTGATGTGGTCCTCGTCCCATTGCTGTTATCCGATTATTTGGCCTACGGGTAAACAATCGGTTTAGCTCAATATTGCCCTGCCTTTGGAGGGTATATCGGGAGAAAGATATAGGGGCAGATTCACTTAAGGGCGAATTATCACCAGCGAACACTTCACACACTTTACCAGGCGAAAATTGGTCGCTAATTCACTAAAATGCGAAGTCATGGGTGCCGAACGCTGTTGACTTTCGTTACTTCGGCAGTGAGATCTTTCTAAAGCGAAATTACACTAGCAATCACATCTGCTTAGCGAAACTTGGTTAGTCCTCTTACGCTTAGATCAATTTGAATAGGGAGGGTACAATAAAGTCATACATATATCTTTATTAGAGATGTTGGTGCAAATGCTTGAATTGGCCAATTTTTATTACAAATGTCCAAGGAACCTAAATAAAGACAAAAGAGATCCTCTAATGCCCTAGACATGAGCCCAGGTTAAAACGAATGTTCCAAGCCTCTCAAATGTCTGGGAAAAAATGTTAAATGTTAGCTTCATTTTATCAGTTCGCCTGGTCTGAGGTGGTGAAGTCAACTTTGGCATAAGAGGTAACATTCAGTAAAATTCACACTGCAGATACCGAATTTGCAGACTAACAACCAATCGCCAGAACGAAAAGTTGCCTGGCAATAGAATGAGAACGAACGCTACTGAAGGTCTTGTTCGCTAGCGAATTGTCCTCTACGCCTGTTAGTGAATTGGCGATGTCCCTGTGGATGGGATTTCTGGTGAATTGACACTAGCGTTGTCTACTTCGTCCTTTAGTGAATCAGCCCCATAGTGTATCGCCACCTTAAGTGTTTTGTAGCTGTGTGGTCGGGGGAAATACAGTAACAATTGAAATGATCAACCATTGAACGGCAATTGTCTGAAAAGGAACCTATTTCATTTGCTGGTGTATTTTCTTTTTTTGTCCAATTCTCCTTGAACTGTAAGCAAACTGCAGTATTAGTTTATTTGAGTAATGAAATAGTTTATGACACACAATACATTTAAATAGTATGTTCTACTTGGAATCTAACTTATCCTACAACAAATCCAAAAAGGCTTCATTTAGTCTTCCTCTAGTACTGATGGTGTGTTTTTGGGCATTGATCAATGTTCGTATTATGCAAATATATTCCTTACAAATGTGAAGAAATATGGTGACTACATTAAAAATACGGATTACATGCCAATGCAATAGGTAAAGAGGGTTCTGCTCAACACAAGTTTACAATCTTGGCAGTAATAATGACAGATGGGCTTATGAGAACTCATAAAAACAGTAGGTATGCTATTTGGCCTAGTTGTTTTGCTAGACAAAATAAAAAATGTACATATTGACAGCACTGTCCGGTAAAAAGATTAAGTTCTCGCAGTGGATCCTGAAGAGGTCCTTGCCATGGACTTTGTTCTGTTATGGGCCATTGCCAAACTGAGTACTGACATTCTGCCAGTTGAGCATCATAAGTGGTTTAGAAAGTGTCTTGGCCTAGTCCCATCTAGGTTGTCCTGATGGTAACCTAGTTCATCTCTTGTCTAACATGCTAGTCTCCTTTCACCTTTAGATAATCTTGGATCCTGACCACCTTCTCTCTATACACTTGAACCTCTTCTTCACCAGCTTTACTAGTCTGTTTAACCAAATTTTTAGATTTCTGATACATTAATGAAATATATACAGTTTCGTACTGTGTCACCAGGGGCCCACCCGAAAACTTTAGACCGCACTAGGGACGCCCGCCTCATGGTGCCGCCTCCTCTTCTGGTGCCGGGGTTTCCTTGGCGCACACTTCTGCAATTTACACGCCGTGTGTGATGACGTCATTGTGCATTGCGAAATGTTAGGTCTATTTCGTTAGTATTTGGGTGTAAATCTGTAGTATTTTGATTCTGGTTTTGATCCTTGCCTGCCTGATTATTCTGAACTCTACCAATATTGACCCTTGCCTGCCATAACTACTCTTTGAACCGACCACTGCCTGTCTAACCTGCTTGAACTCCGCCTGTTCCGACCACTGCCTGACTAACCTGCTTGAACTCTGCTTGTACCGACCCCGGCCTGCCTGACCACGATTTGTCTACTCCTTGAACTCTTGCCTTCCGTCCAAAACCTTGGAAACGAGCGTGCCCCTTTGCTCATTCAGAAAACTTGCTTTGCTCCTCTCAAGTTAAGACCTGCCGGCATATGAGTAGCTGAGGGCTCCTCCCAAGGCTAAAGGCGGCTGCTACAGGCAGAAGATTGAGCCATGACCAGGGAGCCTAGCACTTGTTCTGAATTTACTGAGCCGTACGTAACATTATTCCATCTATTTAGCCTCTTTGTTCTCATAGAAAAGAGAATGGCCATGAAATAGGCCACATTTTTAGCACCATCAGGGCCCACTGACACCTGGGCCCACCGGGAGTTTTCCTGGTATCCCAATGAGCCAGTCTGACACTGAATATATACCCCATCAAAGGATCTAGCAAGTAATTTACTTTGTGAACATGCTTTTTAAACATTACATGAACACATGAACACATTTCCATTCTTTTTCATATGATTGAGCTTGCTTGGCTCAGGACTGACATATTATCTCATGCCATTTTTTGCCTACTACACCTAAACTAAATTCTTATGATATGGCAAACCATGATTACTTGCAAAAATATTTCACAAATACCTAGAGTTTTTTAACTGAATCGTGACAGCCCTGCTAGTTACTATGGTTATTACTAGCTTATTGACACTCCTCCTGAGGGGGGCCTTCCATTAAGCCCTTTATACTATTAACATGTCTCAGTAATCCTTGCTTATGGACTATCTTAATTAAATCTTCAAAAAGACTTCACTTTTCTTCTCTACTTCTCTGGCATGGCAGGAATTTACTTTACATAAAAAAGGACCATACACTCCGCTATTGTCTCAGTTAACATAAACTGAAAAAATAATTACGCTCAATACCTAAAGCCTTTACTGCATTAAGAATTTTCTTTGACTTGACCTTAGAAGTATCTATAATCCAGAGAGGATGAATGACAAATCTGTCTTCCATTCTACACTTAATAATTAGGTGATATTCAAGTGATTGCTTACTTTGTTGAGATGATGACATTGAGTTCATTTATAAACACTGGGCAAATTTGCACATGGGCAATACCCATAGCAACCAATCAGTGATTGGCTTTTTTTTTCCAGTCAGCTGCAGGATGAATTTTACAAACAAACATTTGATTGGCTGCTTGGGTTACCACCCAAGTGAAAAATTACACAGTGTTTATAAATATATAACCCAAACTCACCTGGGACTGAATTATTCTGTAGCACAGTAAAATGCTTGTATTATTATTTTGTGCTTTTGTATGGAATAAAGATTTTATTTTGTTTCTATCACATAAAGAGCCAGATTCAATTCAGCGACTAAAAAGGTTCATCACGTGAAAAGTCATGTATGAGCAGGGCCGCCATCAGAAATCACGGGGCCCCACACAACAAAATTTTCTGGGCCCCCTTCCCCACGCCTCTCGTAACCTGGACACAAGCACAGAAGCAGTAAATAAAAGCATTTTGCCAAAAGGGCCCCCATGCAGGGCCCCTAATCAGCATTGATTGTTCAGAGGCCCTGCATGGGGTGTCAGGGGCCCTACATTGATGATTCAGGGGCCCTTCCTTGGGGAATCAGGGGCCCTTCCTTGGGGGATAAGGGGCCCTTCCTTGGGGGATCAGGGGCCCTTCCTTGGGGGATCAGGGGCCCTCCCTTGGGGGATCGGGGGCCCTGCATGGGGGGATCGGGGGCCCTGCATGGGGGGGGCATTGGGGGCCTTGCATGGGGGGGCATTGGGGGCCCTGCATGGGGGGGCATCAGGGGCCCTTCCTTGGGAGGATCAGGGGCCCTTCCTTGGGAGGATCAGGGGCCCTGCATTGATGGTTCTGGGGCGCTTCCATGGGGGGGGATTCAGGGGTCCTTCCTTGGGGGACTTCAGGGGCCCGCATTGCGTACGCACAGAACACAACCAATGTAAATTTCGACGCAAAATTTGTTTAGTGCAGCGTGGCCGGGCCCCCCTCAAGGCTCAAAATCCTCCGGGCCCGGGAAGACTTTCCCCCCTGTGACCCCCTGATGGCGGCCCTGTGTATGAGATTCAATTGGAGATGCAATTCAATTTAGAAAAACGTATCATGTGAAAGCTCTATTGATGTATATTGGAAAAAATTGAACTGTATTGGGAGAAAAGTTTTTCTCCTTGAGTGGAATCTCGTCCACAAGTGTTCACATGATAAACCATGAGATAACTTTTAATGAGGTTAGACGGAGATGCCATATTTTGAAAAGGGGAATAATAAAAAACAGAAAAAACTGCTTAATAAAATATCCTTGACTATCAATTTGCTGCTTTTACATGGAATTGGTCAACACACCATTAGCCAGATGATTATCATGATGCGTCTTTCTCCTCAGCACCACGATCCTTTTGGGATTATTTTGTGACATATTTTACTCTGATCATCTACCTAATTGTGTAGATAACAAAGTTGAAGCAGATATAATACAAATTAAACCCTTTACCTATTGTTAAGAGAACCCTTCAATATTGGCTACAAACTCCTTTCCTGCAATCACCCTGCTTTGATACCACATAATTATTCATGAAATATGCTGATCAAATATAAATGATCTAATGAATCCAGATTATATTCAGTCTGTAATTAAAATCAGTGCTAGACTATTGAGACTTGCCCTGTGGGAGTCAGCTTCAGCAGTTTTATCTGTCAGGTACATGGATAATTCTAATTATAAAGTTCTCAGTTGTACAGTTTTGGAAAAGTAAATAATACACATGTCTTGAAACAGAAATGATGTCTATTAAATTTCTGACATCTCAAAACAGCAGCTTTTCACAGAAAGCCATCAAATTAAATAGGAGGTGTTCAGTGTCCCAGACCAATTTAGAATGATGTTAAAAAGGACTAACCTCTAAGTGCTCTTGCAAAGAGGTCCTGTATGTTTTTTATTGACTCTTTCCTTTTAGTATCAAAGTTTTAATGGTCCTCCAGGGTATCTGCTTTCTGTATGAATAATATTGATATCTAGGATTCCTATAAATTCACCAACCAAACTTATACTACAGTTTCATTCCTAATTACCTCCATTCTTTTATATTCAGCTTCACTTTGACTTAACAAAGGGCAATACAGCTGGGGAAGGGGTTTGTAGTTTTAGCGTGCCTGTTATCTTTTTACCCACTTCAAACATGTGGCATCAAAATGCTCATAAGCACTTTCCCTTGCGACAGGTTGGGTTTCTGTTCTGCACTCAAGAACTCAACTATTTAATATGCCATTAAACAGGGTGTATATGAAACACAAACATTATTGTGGGGGGTAATTACAGAGGAGCCCTGGCGTGTAGAGGGCCCAGTAAGGCCTTAAATAATAAGCGATTTCTACAGTAAACATTGGTAGAATTTGGGTACTAGTATTGGGTCCAATAAAGTGTATATGATAAAAGCTGGGTTCTTGAGTTAGTTTGATTCCAGCCAGGGAACAATCTGCATGGGGTTAGTATGTTCTCCCCATGGGGCAAATTCACTAAGCGCCGAAGCGCCGAACGCTAGCGTTAATTCTTTAGCGTTTGCATTTTCGTTACTGTGCAAATTCACTAACGAACGCTGGCGTAGTTTCGCTAGTGTTACTTCGCACCCTTACGCCAGGCGAATTTTCGCTAGCGACGTAACTACGCAAATTCACTAACTTGCGCAGTGTACTGAACGCTACCTTTTACGCTAGACTTCCTTCGCCACCTCAGACCTGGCGAAGCGCAATAGAGTAGATAGGGATTGTTTCAAAAAAAGTCAAAATTTTTTCTAAGTCCCAAAAAACGCTGGCGTGTTTTCTACATTATGGGTGATAGGCTGAAAAAGATCGAAAATTTTTTTGGGGCTCCCCTCCTTCCCCCCTACATTTCCTGACTCATAGCAACTTACCTAGACAGTGGGCACATGTTTTGGGCAAAATAAAAATTTTATTTGATGATTTGAAGGTTTTCTTGGCATTTGTAGTGCTGATACGTATTCCTCCATTGAAATTTGAATTTGGCGCCGTATGCAAATTAGCCTTCGCTAGCGTAACTTCGCTTTACATAGCGAATCAACGCTAGCGCAACTTCGCAACCTTATGCTACCTCTGAGCGCAAGTTCGGATTTTAGTGAATTTGCGGAGCGCTGGCGAAACTACGCCTGGCGAAGTGCGGCGAAGTTGCGCCTGGCGCAACTTCGAATCTTAGTGAATTTGCCCCCATGTGTGCTTGGGTACTCAGATACTTTGTTTCCACCCACATTCCAAAAAGAGGTTAACTGTCTCCTGATAAAATTGACCTAAATATTTGTAAATGTGATAGGGACCTTAGACTGTAAACTTCACTGGGGCAGGGACTGTTGTGAATGATGTATAATCTCTATGCACTGTGGAAATGTGTAAATGCTATATACACATAACAAAGATTAAATATTAACTAACAAAGAAAAATAAAGGTTACGTTAAACTTTTGTTTATATTGGGATACTGGGCCTTTCTTCTAAAAATAAAATGCTCACTGCGCATTAGAATCTGCCCCCAGCTCTATAAGGAAGATGTAATAATTACTGGAAAGTGTGTGCCAGATTAATTTCTAGTAACCCAGAACCAGTTCTGTACTTGGAGTCAAAATATGCCCTGGCTTTCTAAGTACATTGAGGCCCAAACAGTCCCACCTCTGCCCATGGTCGGACTGGGGGGCCAGGGCCCCCTCCGGCCCCCCTGTGCTGCGACGGCAATGTGCCTGTGCGTTCATGCACATGGCGCCACGTAAGTATGCATGCGCCGCGGTTCTGCACATGCGCACGCACAAAATAATTTTTGCCGCGACCTCCGACAAAGGGGGTCACGGCTTCAAGAAGAAGATGTGGGTGTGAACCTGGTCCAGCAGTGCCCTGTCGGCCCAGTCCGACCCTGCCTCTGCCCTACTCTTACTAAAGACTGACTGTCTGTGCCATCTTACAGCAGACCCTCTGGCATTTGCCAGAACCCACAGATTGACAGTGCAGGCCTGCCCATAATCTCTCATATAACATCACCTGCTTGCAGTGGATTTACTATATGTGGAACAGACCCCCAACCACCGAAGGACAAAAAGTACAGCAAACAGAAGAGGGCCTGCTAAGTATTCTGCCTCCTCAACATGTAGCCTGTAAACCCTACTCCCTATCATTTATATCTAAATGTGTCCAAATGTGCTGGTGCAGGGGGAGCAGTGCCTTGCAGGTATAGATTGTGGGAGGGGTGCCAGAGGGTCCCAAGTTAAACCACTGCCTGTGGAAACACAAACATCTGATTCCTTGCTATGGGTTAGTATATGCTTGATGCAAAAATAGCAAATTTCATAACATTGCCACGTTCTTAAAGGAAAAGTAAAGCTTATTTGGTTTTTACTCTTGTTTCCAATGACACTGAGCAGAACTATAGCATTGAGAATAAACCTGTAAAGACCCTGCAAAACAGGCCATTATGTGCTGATCAAAGCTTATAGTCATTGTTGGACTGGGGCAACCGGAGGTTACAGTCCAATAAAACCTCTCATTTGGAAGTTTAGTTGCCCTTTTGGTGCTATCTATTTATTGTGAAACCCTCCTCCCCCATTGCTGTGTTTGTGTGCCCGACAGAATGAGTCCTGGCATTGCGATGTCAGTCCTAATGTGTGTAGGCAATTTGCCCAAGGCTTTCATGACTCCCAACATCAAAATGGAAATTCCCAACTTCACTTTTCTTCAGATCACGTGCTGAAAATAATAATAATAATCATAATAATAATACATTTCTGTCTGTCTGTATATGTGCAGCTATTAGCTTTGATATTTTTAGATATTTTATGCAATATTTAAAGACAGAAAGAATATGTCACAAATAAATTTGGTAACATATTGCGACACATGAGTCTAAAAACTTTTGTTCCTTGTGTTTTGTTCTGTTGATGCACCTGCATGAATACATCTGGAACCCATGGAGCATGTGCACCCCTGTGTATCCAGCCTGGAGGTTACCAAACATACGTTTCTGTTGGCCAATAGTTCATATTCTTATTGTATTCGTCACAGTGTGACACTTACTACAGCTGGACAACTACTGGATAGAAAAATGTCTAAAGGTTCCAGATATGATAGTTACAAGTGCCTATGCATATCCCACTATCTTACAAGCACAGGGGCTCATTTAAGTCTGTAGATGCAGTGGACAACTTGTGCGTTTCCCTGCAGTGAGTTGTGTCTATCACCACTTTCATTAAAGGTACTATTGGGGTACTATTGAACTCAGTGCTGATCAGTCCTTCCTGTCTTCCATTTGAATTGAGTGCTGCTGGAGCTATTGAGACACTGTGAGAGCCTTGGAGATAGTGTTACCTGTAAACTTAAAGAAAAAGAAGGGGGGTCACCTCGCACACCCTGGACGTCCGAATCTTGTGAAACCTGGTGCTCCATGAAGGAGGTATTGGCAGCCTCCACAACAGACAGAGAAGTGAAAAATCACCGGCACAACAGGATATTTCTAGCAGGGAAACCCTTGCTCGTTTATTTGCGGATGCAACATTTTGGGGCGTAACCAGGGGTTACGCCCCAAAACGTTGCATCCGCAAATAAACGAGCAAGGGTTTCCCTGCTAGAAATATCCTGTTGTGCCGGTGATTTTTCACTTCTCTACCTGTAAACTTATGACAAGAGGTATGTAAGACTTTCTCTTAAACAGTTGAACTTTATTGCTGTGATTCTTTCATAACAGCGGAACAACCTTTTCTCCTCACCTCTCCCTACCAAAGACTGCTGTCCCTTTCTCTATCACTGCCTAATGGCCACCGTATTTCCTGTTCCTGTTTGCTTTTTTCACTTTTTAGTACCAACAACATTCACAGTTCAACTTAGGAAGCACTGCCACCTAGTGGCCAAACTAATTATACATTAACCATTTAACAATTCGTATTTTGCCTTCTTACATACCTCCTGACCAGGTGGTAGCTCCAGGGTTCCCTCAGAGCCATGTGTCAATAGGGAAAGCACACTTGCATCAAAAAACTTGGGCGCCATTGTCATTCTCATGCCAAGAACTGAAACTGACACCAGGCAGACTGCAAATATATTCTGCACAACTGCATCTGATTTGCAATGACGCACACACGCAGTTTAACCCATTTTAACAAATCATATGCAGTTGCGCCAGGTGCAGCGCAGCACAATTGCATCCAATTCAACGCCTGGTTTTACGAATTCTAGGGGAAAAACTATGCATTGTGGGAAATCAACATGGCAATGACATTGCACTTTGCTCACTGTGTCAACGTAAGTGAATGTACCCTACAGTTATTAGTTTTGCTACGCATTACCCCAAGATTTGAGTTTGTGGCACTGCACCCAGATCCCTCGGAGATAACTGTGAGTGTGGTATTTCCCTCTAGAAGGTCATGTAAACTTATGAGCGCGGGTTGGAACCGAGAGTTTTTACATCTGTTCAGCAGAACTATTGGGTGGGCTGTTTTAAACTTTTTTAATGATTGCTCTCCTGTGTTTTGAGCCCGGGGTTTTACACACCTGGGATAAAAATGCGTTCCGGTCAGGATATTTTTATTGACTTAAACTGAGCTGCATCCGTTCAAATACAATTTTAATATAATGGAAAAATAATGCCATTCTAAGCCACTTTACATGATCATTAATGATCTCTTAGATATACTATATTTTGGTATATGTGACTCTATTCTGCTGTGAAACACAGGTGTGTGCACATTTGGCAGCTTGTATAATGCTTGTGCTGGTGCCCTTATTAGGAAAGTTGTGTTCTTACTAATCTGTGAATGGCTCTCTCTGGTGAAATGCAAGTTTGAGCACGATTCAATTTCAGCTACTCATTCCTTTCCAACAGCTTACATACTAGCCTCAAACAACGCATACAGAGCCGTTTTTATTGTAATTTTGTATCGTGTGGGCTCAACAACCTCTCGAGCTGGTTTGCACCCTTCTGTCTGTTTGGATTGACTGGAAGAGCAAGCATATATTATAGCTGTAACCTGCAGGCAGGTAAGAACATGCGGCTACATAAAAGCAGGGCTTGTCATCTGTGCTGATCAACTCGCTTCACGTCCCATCCATTGCACAATACTATTGTTCCAGTGAAGGGAAAGAAGATAATATCATTCGGAATTTTTGGGACAGATCAGAGAAAAAGAGGATAATTTGCAGCCTTGAATCAAATGTTGGATCTTACACAGCACCATGGAATTTGCATTCTGATGGGAGAGCAAAGCGGAGAGGTTTCATATGGAATAAATAAAGCTCAAGCTACAAAGGTAAGAACTTGGACATCTAGTTATTTTTCTGTTTAATCTAGACTTCTCTAGACGTATCTTTTCTTGTTAACTGATCAATTTAACCATTGTGTGTTATATATGCTTATATAGTGTTGTATTATAAACAGATTAGGGTCTATACAACACACATTCATGCTTTTTTTTCATGGGTATAGGATTGTAACAATAGAGACGACATATCCAGCTGGGAGCTTGAATAAAAACGGCCAAGTTGGGGTCATGACCACAGTACAATTGCAATGCTGCTCATCATTTCAGTACAAAGTCAAAAGTAAAAGCATTTTGCTGTAGGGCCTAGTAAATTCTGCACTTGAAGTTGGTGGACATTGTTTAGAAATCTTAAAATAGATACAGGTTGCCCAATGCTGTTTTAACTGTTATCATTATGAGATAGCTCACATACTAGTTTATTTTCTACAGTGTATAAAAATGATGGTGTTGAACAAATGTTCTGTGAAGTAATAATATAATAGAGAGAAACTTCCCAATGGAGCTCAGGTGAAAAGGTTGAGAGGAGAGGCTGAGAAATCAATATTCAGGTATTATACTAAAGTACAATCAGTCAGAGTCTCATCCAGGTCTCAGGAGTCAAACATGAACTACAGATATTAGGTAACAGATTTAAATGCGAGACCCTGCTTTATTTTGTTTGTATGAAACAAATGGGCACATTGGTGGGTTTATTGACTTCTGATGGATTTTTAGTAACAACTTTTAATCCCAACATTTGCAGCATTCCCACAATATGGTCTTGTCTTCCTCTTCTCTCACACACACACTCATCTCTGGAAGGGTCTCTGACTCGTACCTGGATATTGATTGTATTCATTCATTATAGCTAGATATTGATTTCGCAGTCTCTCTCTCTCTCTCTCTCTCTCTCTCTCTCTCTCTCTCTCTCTATGGGGTCAGATTTACCCAAGGGCAAAACGGCAAATGATGGCAACAATTCACCAGCGTTTCCGCTTGCAGGGACTTTGCCGATTTACTGATGGGTGCAGGCGCCAATTCGCTAGCGATAGAGATAGACGCTGGCGTTCATTCGCACTCTATCGGCAGGTGACAATTCGCTCTGGCGAATGGACGATTTTACTGAACGTTACCTCTTTCGCCAGACTTGCCTTCACCACTTCAGACCAGGAGAAGTGCTCTGGAGTGCATAGATATTCCTCAATCTTCTGTTACTTACATCATATTCTTTAGTGGAAAAAGCATCAAAGCTCAAAAAACGCTGGCGTCTTTTCCTATTTTCAGCGTGATAGTCTGCAAAACTACTTAAAATTTTTTTTTGGGGTAACCGATTTCCCCCATACATTTTCTAACACATGGAACATTAACTATACAGTGGGCTCATGTGTAGGGCATTATAACAACTCTATTGACTTTATTAAGGTTCCCTGGACTTGTGTAATCAACAGTGGAAATGTAATGTATTTGCTGCATCATATAACATAGACGTCCATTCAACTTTAAATTTCCCGCCGTATGCAAATTAACTAGAGTGCAAGACCTCTACCGAATTTGTGCTAGGCAGAAATGAACGCTAGCGCATCTTCAGTTTGAATTGCTCGCATTGACAAAGTAAAGCTAGCGAAAAGTCGCCAATGTTCAGTGCCCACGTCGCTGGTGACTTTTCTGGAGAGAGAGAGAGAGAGAGAGAGTGTGTGTGTCAGGGTCGAATGTAATGCACCATTAACACCAATGCACCAATATCTTCGCATTCCGACACAGTTGTGGTTTTTATATGTAATGTTATTTCACTGTGTGCCAGTCATCTTAATCCAGCAATGGGTTTTATTTTTCAGAAGTTTTATATTATGATGGCATCATCTCAGGCCTTGGAAGTAGGCCACCCAGTATCTAATTATGTACCTCTACTAAGGGGAGTGGTTGCCTGCTTTACACAAACCCCAGACTGTGTGCTCTGTAGGAAAAAGGAAAACACGTTGCATTGTGTTTAGAGCTTATGTGTATGGCAGGATGGTACCTAAGTAAACATAATTTTTTTTTTTTTAATTGAACATTTTTTTGGGTATACATTTCCACAGAATTCCACGTACATGTTTATACCGCGTATCAAAGTTTAACATGGTTCGACATGGGCTAACAAAGCCCTATTTATAAACATTGATTCATCTGCATTTAGTTACACTAAATGCACTACATTCATTAACAAAAAAGTAAAAAATAAGGAAAACCAAAACATAATAATCAAATAACCTAATAACAAAATAACAGATCAAATAAAAAAAAATTTAAAAAAAGAACAGTTGGCTTTGCACATGTTTAGCTTATTGTAAATAACCTTTTAATATTTGGGGTATTCTTACACTGATGTGCTGCTTCACATTTTTGTGATCAAAAGCATTCAACTAAAACCCTTGTTAGTAGTTCATAATAATTGATAATACATAGGGTCACTGAATATACATTGGGTATCGTGTATGCCATTTTGTCAAAATAAGAAGCAAGTATACTTAGGGGCCGATTCACTAAGGGTCGAATATCGAGGGTTAATTAACCCTCGATATTCGACTAGGAACTAAAATCCTTCGACTTCGAATATCGAAGTCGAAGGATTTAGCTCAGATAGTTCGATCGTACGATCGAAGTATTATTCCTTCGATCGATCGATTAAATCCTTCGAATCGAAGGATTTAAATCCAACGATCGAAGGAATATCCTTTGATCAAATAAAGTTAGCCAAGCCTATGGGGACCTTCCCCATAGGCTAACATTGACTTCGGTAGCTTTTAGATGGCGAACAAGGGGGTTGAAGTTTTTTTTAAAGAGACAGTACTTCGACTATCGAATGGTCGAATAGTCGAACGATTTTTACTTTGAATCCTTCGATAGTCGTAGTCGAAGGTCGAAGTAGCCCAAAAAAAGCTTCGAAATTCGAAGTTTTTTAACTTCGAATCCTTCACTCGAAGTTAGTGAATCGGCCCCTAAAGTAGCCCTAAATATACTCCCTCAACTACCTTCTGCTATAGATTAAATATGTTTTCTAAATATAATTTGAGGTGCCTATGAACTGTTTTCTAGTTCCCCTTTACCGACATAGCTACAACTTTATTATAGTACAGTGACATTCATAATTTTATTGCCAGAGCATATGGAAATCAGCACTGATTTTTTAAGATAGGTTAATGCAGATAACTTGTGCTTTCCATAGTGTTCATAATTATATGGAGCTTAAGGTGGCCAAAAACAGGCATGAGCACATTCCATTGTTTTGTTGGTTTAGATCAGATTTTACAGGAAATTAAGTGTAGCTGTAGCTTCTCTTATTTCTTCATCTTCCAATAAAACAGGTATCTGCCTACAAAGTGCATCAGGTGATGAAATCTTTCATGTTTTGACAGATAATTACAATTAGTAAGATTTGTAGAAACTGCCACCCAAGGTAACATAAATACCCAGACAATATTGGCATTTATAGGGTCCAGAGATGTGTAAATACTGTAATTACAGAGGTGGTGTACATGTGAGCCAAAAAGGTTCAGGCCTTAACTTTCAAACAAATACTCAAACCTTTGATGCCCAACTTGTGACTTTTTAGTTATTACTGTACTACAACTCCTAGAATACCCCAACAGCTTTTGGCATATAATGGATATACAGGTATGAGACCTGTTGTCCAGATTGGTTGGGACCTGGTGGTTTCCGGTTAACAGGTCTTTCCATAATTTGGATCTTCATAACTTTAGTATAACAGAAAATCATGTTAACATTAAATAAATCCCATAAGATGGTTTTGCTTCCAATAAGGATGAATGATATTGTCGTTGGGATCAAGTACATGGTACTGTGTCATTATTACCGAGAAAAAGGGAATCATTTTCAAAAATTTGGATTATTTTATTATAATGGAGTCTATGGGAGACAGTTGGGTCTTCTTCCAGCGCTTCGGCAATTTCCATGGCTTTCGGCATATGTGCAGTTGTTCGGAACCAGCAGATTGCTCCAACACGCTGCTCTCTTCCTGTAGATCACAGAAGAGAAGAAGATGGCGCCCGTGAACTCCGATGCCCTGAATCTGCAATGAGGTGTAAGTAAAGAGTTAGGGGCATTTACCCAGGGTAACACCTAGGCTGGGGGGTCTATGTAGGGTAGGGCTGTAGGGGTTTTTAATTAAAAAGGGTTTGGTTCTCCTTTCATCATCTGTTCCTTCGACTCCCAGTGGTTCTCCTTTAAGGCTATTTAATATAAAGGACATGGAAACCCTTTAGCCCAAGTCTGTATGATTAAGCTACCCTTGCTGTAGGTGATCGCTAACTTTGTTTAATGAAACACCCATTCTTTCTTCTGTGGTGCCTTCGTATAGGGTAACACCTAGGCTGGGGGGAGCAGGGAGGGGGGTCTATGTAGGGTAGGGGGTAGGGGATTTTAATAAAAAGGGTTTGGTTCTCCTTTAAAACCTGTTTTAAAGTATGAAAGAAAAAAAGCTGCAAAGGATAATGGAAGAAGGAGTGCCGGCTTTCTAATCGGCCCAAAAATGCATCTCCGAATTGCCCCCATTGACTTAATGTCAAAGATTAGGTAGTGGGTGCTGTGGAGACTGCGGAGGGAAGGGTTAATCCTTGAGACAGAAGCTGTATGTGCCCAAGGAACACGTAAAGGGAAGGCAGGAACAGGTTGAAGAGGGCGATGAGTCAGACTGGAACATATTCAGAACGGAACAGGCCAAAGAGGGTGAAGATCAGGAATGGACTAGACAGGACGGAGAGGGCGAAGGTTAGGACAGGAAAAGACTGCACGGTGCAGGTGTAGATCAGATCAGGAGGCAAGAGCAGACTAGAAGTATAGAACAGGACTAGGAATGGGCAAATTTTTTCGCCTTGTTTTGCTGTGGAAATGATGCCCATAGACTTGTATGGCGTCATTCGTCAAAAAAAAAAGAAAAAAATTTTGACGTTGGTGGCGAAGTTTTGGCAAAACGGGTCAAATTCACCCATCCCTAAACAGGACAGTGCGGGCGTAGATCAGGAGACAGGAGCAGACTAGAGATCTGGAGCAGAAGGAGACTGGAGAAGGATAGCGAGAGGACTGGAGCAGATAGCAGGAGAGGACTGGAAAAGGCAAAGCAAGATGCAGAGCAAGACAAGGGAAAATATGGACAGGGTACAGGTCAGCACAGAACAGGAAGCAGGAACGAGAAAGGCAAGGTCAGATCAAGGTCAAGGCTAGGTTAAGCAAGGAAAGATCAAGGTTGAAAGCCAGACTGGAACAGACCTGGAAGGGGAAGGTAAGGCAGATCAAGACAGGACAAGGTTCAGAGTCAGGCAGGACAAGACAGGGAAGGGTTCAGACAAGACAAGGCTAGGCAAGACAGAACAGGAAGGAGTCTAGAACAGGAGCCCGTAGCTAGGGACAATGCCACACTGCTAGGATGGGAACCAAATGCTCAGGCAAGGAGTGTTCGGAGGGCTGACCTTAAATAGGGCAGAGTCAGCCCTGATTGACTGACTACAAACCAATCAGGCTGCTGCTGGGCTGGGGCTGCAAAGGCCGGGTAATATATAGTGAGCAACCCGGCAGGCTGCTCACCTGGCCCAGTGATTAAGAAATCCCAGCAGAGCCTTACACTTACATTGCAATTGCTTGTAAGCACTATGGAAAGTACTTGGCAGGTGATAGGATAATAGTACCTACAAAAACAGCCAATGTCTCAACACATTTTGTCCTGGATGTTTCTGCCTTGCAAAATCAAGTATCACTTAGCAATTCTCCACAATGATTGTAATTATACAGAGCTAAAAAGGAGAGAGTGAGGATGCAGATCTATAAATGTACATCTATAAAACCATACTTTATTCATTAAAATCATTAGGAAAATTATTGCATTACATCACACTCACATGCCCAGTAGAAATTCTGCTTCTCTTCCCCACTATTCCACTGATACGGTTTACTCAACTCTCTCTGAAATGTCCAACAATTTGAAGACGGACCATACTGGTTATTCCTCAGGTGATTGCTGCTTATGTACAGTATCATAGAGAGAGATAGAGTACAGATATTGGACGGCTTGGGACCTGAGGTTTTCATGATAATTAATATTTCCATAATTTGCATCTCCATACCTTAAAGGAGAACTAAAGCCTAAAGATGAATGTGGCTAAAAATACCATATTTTATATACTGAACTTATTGCAGCAGCCTAAAGTTTCAGCTTATCAATAGCAACAATGATCCAGCAATGATCATGTAAACATTGAATAAATCCAAAAGGATCGTTTTAGATCCAATAATGATTAATTTTATCTTATTTAGGATCAAATAAAAGGTACTATTTTTTTACAGAGAAAAAAAGAAATCATTGTTAAAAAAACAAAATTATATGATTAAAATGGAGTCTATGGGAGATGGCCTTTCCTTAATTCTGAGCTTTTTGGATAATGGGTTTCCAAATAACACTTTCCACACCTGTAATAAAATGACACGTTTATAGTTTACAATAATGCTAAAGGGAAAATATCATTCCAACATTATCATAATTGGTATAAAGACCCTACACGCACCTTACAAACAGGTCTGAACAGCCGGCCTTTTACCTAATGGCAGCAATTATAAGTATTAATGGCTTCGATTTTGATTACTGTGTGTGCACGCTATTTCTTTTAAATGTAATTACCAGTTACCCTGAAAACGTAGTGTTTACATGTCTATTAGTCTGATTTAGAATATATGTTTTTCAGGACCATTAGATTTAGGCGATGCCTAGTCAAGTGCTTTGTACTGTATGGATGGTACAATGTTGTTCTGTTTCATCAATATATGTAATTAATGTTTCAAACAATTTTAAAATCAAGCCACAAAAGCTCAAGGTGTAAGTTTTTAAAGAAAAATTAGGAAGATAAAAATAGTTGCTTTTCTGGCAATTTTTCAGATAATTTTTACCTACATTTAAGGTGAGGATTGTATGAGATTGAATTTCAATCAAATTTTTTTCCTTCTTCCTAAGGGCAGGGGCACACGAAGCTACTGGGGGAGATTAGTCGCCCAGCAACAAATCGATTCTTCTTCGGATGACTAATCTCCCCGAACTGCCTCCCTGCTGGCTAGAAGTTTCACAAGGAAACTTCTGCCGACTTCAGAAAAAGTAGTGCTCCAAGGGCCATCCCGCCGGCGATTTAGATTCTAGCCAGCGGGGAGGCAGTTCGGGGAGATTAGTCGCCCAAAGAAGAAGCTGTTTGTCGTTGGGCGACTAATCTCCCCCAGTAGCTTTGTGTGCCCCTGCCCTCAATCAGCATTATACAACATTTGAAAATCCAGATTTGTATTACATTAATTCCCAGAAGCCCCTATTGAACTATCCATCTTTGATATATATAATGAGAGTTTACAACATATCATAAGTCTGTGCATTAAACTAAGATCTTCTGGACCCCATGGGGCACTGCTGCTCACGCCATACTGATAGGAAAAAATGCCAAAAACCTAGACTTCAATAAATAATCTTAAATTTAAATGGCAGTTACCTGGGTTTTTCGGCCCAGTAGTGACAAAGTAGTGCACAAATAGTGTAGATCAGTATATACTCTATACCTGTTATTCAGTGTTCCTGTTATTCCATGGATTTTCCTAGGCAGCCCAATTCTTTCCAACGCATTGAAATTTTACTAGAAAACATTGAGGGGCAGATTTATCAAGGGTCGAATTTTGAAGTACAAAAAACTTCGAAATTCGACCATCAAATTGAAAAACTTTGAATTCGAAAATCGAATTCGAAGTTTTTTCACCGATTTCACGATCGAAGGAATTTTATTTGATGTGTGAAGACTTTAAAAGAGTTTGTAGAAGGTCCCCATAGGCTAACATAGCACTTCGGCAGGTTTGATTTGGCGAAGTATTGAAGTTGAAGTTTTTTTAAAGAGACAGTACTTCGATTATCGAATGGTCGAATATTCGAAAGATTTTTACTTCAAAGTCGAAGTAAATTCACAGTCGTAGTATCCTATTAGATGGTCGAAGTATCCAAAAAATGACTTTGAATTTCAAATTTTTTTACTTTGAAAATTCCCTCAAATTTACTTCGACCCTTGATAAATCTGCCCCTAAGTATAGATTGTCTAGGAAAACAGCATGTTTGCATATATATGTGTATCCCCCTGTATAAAGAACAATTCTGTACTGGTCCTTAACATATTTTATTCATTTCAGTTATTCACACATCTTTTTTTAAAATTCTATAATTTCCATTTTTAGCTATCCTGCATGACAGTTCAACCAGATTGTCAGTGCTACCGATTTATATAATAATATATTTTTATTTTTCAGGCTGAGGTATAACAGTAACCAAAAGAAAACATATGTATAGAGTTTGGTGTACAGAACAGCGATAATATACAAATATATAATACACTCTTTACATGTTTGTAATTTGAATCTGTACATTAAGGGGGTTATTTGCTTAAATCTGAATGCAAAAATAGAATTTTTCTAAAATCGGACTTTAAAAAACCCTGAGGATGGAAAAGTCAGAATCAGAAAATCTGACATCTCAGACCTGTCGAGGTTGCATATAAGTCAGTGGGATTTTTTTGATGTGCGCTGGGTTTCGTGCAATACCCCGAAGTTTTCGGGCAAAAATCAGTTTTCAGGTGAAAAATCCGAAAAAAAACTTGAATCGCAGATTTTTTTCCCGCAAAGCAAATTTTTGGGAAAATTTAATGATAAATAAGCGTAGAAAAACAGAGAGGTTTTGATCGGAGTTTGTAGCAGAAAATATTGAGACTTTGATAAATAACCCCCTAAAGGTTTTGTCCTGAACCCTGCCCAAGAGCTAATTATGTAAATTTGATGCTCTAGATTAGAACTAGGCAAGTAAAAAGACTTGACCAGTAACCAAGTGATTTGAGGTTACTTTTTTTTACATGTATTTAAATACAGGTATGGGACCTGTTATCAAGAATGCTTGGGAACTGGGGTTTTCCGGATAATGGATCTTTCTGTAATTTGGATCTTCATACATTAAGTCCACTAGAAAATCATACAAACATTAAATAAACCCAATAGGCTGGTTTTGCTTCCAATAATTATTAATTATATCTTAGTTTGGATCAAGTGCAAACTATTGTTTTATTATTAGAGAGAAAGAGGAAATCATTTTAAAAAATTTGGATTATTTGGATAAAATGGAGTCTATGGGAGTACGGCCATTCGGTAATTCGGAGCTTTCTGGATAACAGGTTTCCGGATAACGTTTATATCCGGATATTGTTGTATGTTTGCTTGGTACCAGTCTAGGTAACTGGTACATGATGATGGTCTTAACTCACTGGTTTGGGAGTAAAAAGTTAAGTCTTTTGCTTGGATCAATTGCTGCTTATCTACATTCCCTAAAAGGGTGCATCCACTGGGCAAGTCTGGCCTTGCTGCACTCACACATTGCATGGCATGGGCAGAAGCACAGTGTGGAACAAATGCTTTAAGGGTTGGGTATTTATGGTAGCACCCTCATTATAAAGATTCTCTCAGGTTGTGAGAGTAGGTTGTGCAAGGTGTGGCTTCAACTGATGAATTTATAACATGCCCACGACAATGTTGTAATAGCACTCATTCTGTAAACAAAGAAATAATTGCATCACTTCATTTTTAAAGACAAAAGAAAAGAACGTTCCACAAAAGTTAAAAAAAAAAAATTAGATTTTTTATCTTAAAATAACCTCTACAATACTCAATTGGGGTGCAAACCATGTGTACCCAAACAGGGTGTTTACAAATGGTTCAACAATCAATCAATTAAGCAGTTATATTTCTCATCCACCAGCTCAAACAAAGGCAGGGAAAGGCTGTAGGAAAAAAAAGTCTGCCAAGGGGAAACAGAGGAGGGAAGAAAAAAATGGAGGCCCTAGGATGTTCAGCGTTATTAGATATTAGAATTATTAGATTTATGTTGATCTAGTTCTTTAAATTATAGCCATTACTACTAAACCATTGCCACCAGTCTTTAAATATAGCGATGGGTGAATCTGTGCAGCGATTTTTATACAAGGCAGAATAAACTTTGCAGATAGAAATTTGTATTAAGTGCGCTCACTATGCACTTTTTTGGCCAAAATAGTATTGTTTTCTGAAGCCAGACTGGCTTTATTAGTTTGCTCCTTTGGTGGGTTTTTTTTTTTTGATGGGAAAAAAATGATTGATGCTCTTTAACAACTTTTCTTCAACATACAGCATCCTCACTTCATAATGTTTTCATGGGCAAAGACTTTTAAGTAGTTTACAATTATAGGTGCATTATTGGCAGCATTCTCTACACCTCACAAGGTTATTGAACATTTCCAATCATCATGCTTGACCAATAGGAAGCTGAACAGTGTTATCAGAACAAGGGATGGATGTTCAATACCCTCCAGCAGTTGTTGGATTATATCTCTCAGAGTGGAGTCCCGCTATATGGCTCCTTATTCCCTAACCTTTGCTTTCCTATACTGACTGTAACCAATTAATGTAAAACCTGTTGTTAAGACAATAAGGGGGTTATTTTTCAAAGTCTGATTATTTCTATTAAAAAAAAGTCCGACCAACATCCGAATTGCCGATTGGACCTTATTTAATCATATAAAAAGCTCGCTAAAATCGGTTAAGACAATAAGGGGGTTATTTATCAAAGTCTGATTATTTCTATTAAAAAAAGTCCGACCAACATCCGAATTGCTGATTGGACCTTATTTAATCATATAAAAAGCTCGCTAAAATCGGTTTAGGCTGGAAAAATCGGTTTTCCAGCCAAAAGTCTGATTTCCCACCAAAAAGTCAGGTTTTGGCACCAAAATTAGAAAAAATCAGATTTTTGGCTCATACTCAGTATGGACCTGTCAAGGATTAGGTAGGGGGCACTGTGGAGACTGATGAGGGAAGGGTGAGTCCTTGAGGCAGAAACTGTATGTGCCTAGGGAACACGTAAAGGGAAGGCAGGAACAGGTTGAAGAGGGCGATGAGTCAGACTGGACCAAGTGCAGAGCGGAACAGGACGGAGAGGGTGAAGATCTGGAATGAACTAGACAGGATGAAAAGGGCAACGACTCAGGACAGGAACAGACCAGGAGTGGAACAGGAACAAACTGGATGGGACAGGACGATGCAGGTGTAGATCAGATCAAATTGGGGATAGAGAGGAGAAGGAGACTGGAGCAGAAGGAGACTAGAGCAGAATAGTGTGAGGACTGGAGCGGATAGCAGGAGAGGACTGGAGCGGACAGCAGGAGAGGACTGGAGCGGATAGCAAGAGAGGACTGGAGCAGATAGCAAGAGAGGACTGGAGCGGATAGCAAGAGAGGACTGGAGCGGATAGCAAGAGAGGACTGGAGTGGATAGCAGGAGAGGACTGGAAAAGGCAGGGCAAGATGCAGAGTGAGATGAGGGAATATATAGACAGGGTACAGTTCAAAACAGGAAGCAGGAACCGGAAAGACAAGGTCAGGTCAAGGCAGAGTAAGGTTAAGGCAAGATCAGTTTAGAAGTGAGGAGAAGAGAAAATTCAGAATAGCAAGGAAAGCTGGGCAGTGCAAGGTCACAGCAAGGTTAAAGCAAGGAAAGATCAAGGTTTAAAGCAGGACCAGAGCAAAACTGGAAGGGGAAGGTAAGGCAGATAAAGACAAGACAAGGTTCAGAGTCAGGCAGGACAAGACAGGGAAGGGTACAGACAAGACAAGGCAAAGCAAGACAAGGCAGAATAGGAAGGAGGCTAGAACAGGAATCTGTAGCTCGGGACAATGCTGCACTGCTAGGATGGGAACCAATGCTCAGGTAAGGAGTGTTCGGGGGGCTGGTCTTTAGTGATGGCCGAATTTGTACCGTTTCGCTTCGCCCATCACTACTGGTCTTATATAGGGCAGAGTCAGCCCTGATAGGCTCACTACATCCATTCAGGCTGCTGCTGAGCTGGGGCTGCAGATGGCAGGTAACATATAGTGAACAACCTACAGGCTGCTCACCTGGCCAAATGGTTAAGGTATCGAGCCAGAAGGTTGCAACTGTAAGGGAGTGAACAAAGGAAGTGATGTGTAAGACAGATTCACAAATTTTTCAGATTTGCCCATCACTAGTTAAAAATGAATAAGGCAATATTTTTGCTATATAAAAATGCTGAATCTGCCAGTTTTGGGTATATGCTTCTACCTTTCACATCTATACATAAAAACCAGCCATAATCAAGTGCACAGAATTGTGAAGGCAGCAGATGGTGGCTTATGTGCAAAAGCAGTTTTATGGGCTTTCAACAAGATTTAATGTCTCACAAGCAAAGTACTAACTTACCCTCGAGGGCGGAGGATTTTATTTCACTGAAGATGTTAATGAGAGAGAAAAGGAATATCAGACATCACATCTGACAGGAACAACAGGTAAATCTGTTCAGTGTCTGCGTAGGTTAAATCCTCCAGAAACAAATGATGGGGTACACTAACGACGGCACACATTTAGCTGCCCTAATTAGGAATACTCTCAATTAAAACTTTGCAACATGTAATCCTTCTCTCTTTACTCATATCATTATAGTTGGGGGAGGTCTGTTTGCTTCCACTAATTTGCAGGAAGATTCAGGAAGGTTGTAATAATCTCATCATGAATCAGTGCTGGACAAGTAGAATATTATTATGAGAAAAGAGCAAGACGGAAAATAGATCTTGCAAACGGCAATTCCGTTAGATTGCTGATACCCATTTAGGTGGCAGATATGAGAAATTGAGATCATTAAAAAATAAGTTTTATTGTACACATTAAAAATTGAGTCAACAAAAAGAAAGAAGAACATGAGTGTGAGCTATTCGGAGCTGCGCCCTCTTGTTATCAGTTATTAGTTGTAATTCTGTATGTAACAGTGTGCAGGCCAATAAATTGCCAGCTTTTATTGAACAGTGTATTGCCAGGTTCAATATATATATATAAAATACACAAAAGCCATGAATATCTTGTAAATTATATCCTTATAAACGGTGAGTTCTGATGTCATCAGTTATAAACGGTGAGTTCTGATGTCATTTCTGTCACACGAGTCACTAAAACTTGTGTATTATAATAAATAAAGTACCCCCAGTTGCAAAATATGAGGATATAAGAAGTTACCTCGGAGTTCCATGACCTGTATAAAAACACTCGGCCTTCGGCCTCGTGTTTTTATATGGTCATGAAACTCCTCGGTAACTTATAATATCCTTATATTTTACAAGAGGGGGTACTTTATTCACTATATATTATGCCATAGTTTGCTAGACCTTTCAGCAGACTTCCCATAGCAGAACTGAATCCATTACCTTCTCTGGTTTCCGAATGCTTTCGTTTTCCTGGGAGCATAATATATAGGTTAGTGGCATTGTCATTTGTTACCTTGGTTAATAAATATCCATACCAGCCAGATCTTTGATTACTATCCTGTGTGCAGTGCAGTATAAAGCGAACTGCAGGTTGGTTGCTATGGGTTACTGGACCGCAGGAAATGTATCTGTATAACAACAGAATTTGCTAATGGTTTTACAATTATTACAATTTACATGGAAGGTGATTGCCCATAACACTATATACTGTGTTTCCATATATTGATACCAATATAAGCATAGCAACTCATACTGCATAAAGAAAAAAAAAACTTTTTGTTTGTCACATATAACACAAAGCAGCACTGGTTTGGCCTCATTTCTGTGGTAGTTACAAATGATTCTTATAATCAGCAACCATATATACTGTATATAGATCCTTGATAAAGGCCTGAATAAGGGACGAAACGTTGGATGCACAAGAATGAATAAAAGCTAATATTTCACTGATATTGGAGTATATATATATGGAATTTCCCGAATCCACTATTTTGGATTCAGCCGAACCCCCGAATCCTTCACGAAAGATTCAGCCGAATACCAAATTGAATCCGATTCCAAATTTGCATATGCAAATTAGGGATGGGAAGGAGAAAACATTTTTTACTTCCTTGTTTTGTGACAAAAAGTCACGCAATTTCCCTCCCTTCCCCTAATTTTAGGGATGCACCGAATTCAGGATTCGGTTTGGGATTCGGCCAGGATTCGGCCTTTTTCCGCAGGATTTGCATATGGCTGAATCCTTCTGCCCGGCAGAACCGAATCCTAATTTGCATATGCAAATTAGGGTTGGGGAGGGAAATCGCATGACTTTTTGTCACAAAAGAAGGAAGTAAAAAATGTTTCCATCTTCCCACCCCTAATTTGCATATGCAAATTAGGATTCTTGTTCAGTATTCAGCCGATCTTTCGCAAAGGATTTCGGGGGTTCAGCCAAATTCAAAATAGTGGATTCAGTGCATCCCTACTTAATTTGCATATGCAAATTAGGTGTCGGCTAGGCGGGAATCCGGCCGAATCCTGCTGAAAAAGGCAGAATCCTGGCCAAATCCTGAACCGAATCCTGGATTCGTTTTTTTCCCTAACAGCAATAATATATGAATATTAGTTGATTTTATATACCATACATCTTAACTTTCTTCTTTGCATATGTTGCTTACTTGAAATTACACTCCCGTTGTATTTAATTTGCAGCTCACCAGAAAGAATGAATAAAGTGTTACCATGTATTTCATTTGTTGCAAAATCCCCACTTGTCATAATGCTAAATAACCCAGGCTGGATGTTTATTCTTCCATAAAGGGTACGGTATATGTACACCAGGCATTCATTATAAAACAAGGCTTTATCTGCAATTATAGAATTCCTAGAACAATATTCCTTCATATTGTAGTTTATGTTCCTGCAAGTCCAATGAGGCTGGTTTTAATAAAACCATAAGCTGTAGGCCCTATAATTTAGCAGACTCCCTGTGGATCACAAAGAGCACATTTGAAAGTAAGCAGGATGGTAATCTTTATGTACTTGTAACAATATTGGGATTTATTGTGATGAAATCTTATCAGGAACAGCTTTAAAACATTGGCATACAACTCAATATTATAGAATATAGATGTATACTACAGGGTGGTATGACTGGTTATTCACTGCTTAAATTGTAAAAAGTAGTTAAATATAATGTAGTTCTTTATTCTACATAGGGAAAGTCACATAAATCATATATATATAGTCAGTAAACCCCCAACCTTTCCATCAGTGTTCAATAATGTGATAGCATACCACCTTGTTCAACCCGAGTGCAATAAATAGGGCTTGTGCCGAATGTACTTTTACCCGTTGTTTTAATTATGAAATATCTGTATGTGCTGTCCGGATGTTCAATATATAGTGAATAAAGTAGCCCCTCTTGTAAAATATAAGGATATTATAAGTTACTGAGGAGTTTCATGACCATATAAAACACGAGGCCGAAGGCCGAGTGTATTTATACAGGTCATGGAACTCTGAGGTAACTTCTAATATCCTCATATTTTACAACTGGGGGTACTTTATTTATTATAATACACACGTTTTAGTGAGTCATGTGACAGAAGTGACATCAGAACTCACCGTTTATAACTGATGACATCAGAACTCACCGTTTATAAGGATATAATTTACAGGATATTCATGGCTTTTGTGTATTATATATATATTTATTAAACATCCTGACAGCACATGATTCCCTGGTGCATTCTAAACTTGATTTATAGAGGAAAGAGATGACCAGCAACCAAGGGTTTTGTGCATCAAAATCTCTGTATTAAATGAACATATGTGTACAGCCGACTGTTGGTTGCTGGTTATCTCTTTCTTCTACTGTAGATAGTCAATAAAGTACCCCCTCTTGTAAAATATAAGGATATTATATGTTACAGAGGAGTTTCATGACTATATAAAAACACGAGGCCGAAGGCCTTCTAATATCCTCATATTTCGCAACTGGGGGTACTTCATTTATTATAATACACAAGTTTCAGTGAGTCATGTGACAGAAATTACTTTAGAACTCACCGTTTATAACTGATGACATCAGAACTCACCATTTATAAGGATATAATACAAGATATTCATGCATTTTGTGTATTATATATATATATATATATATATATATATATATATATATATATATATATATATACATATACATATATATATATATATATATATATATATATATATATATATATATATAGTTCAAAGGGCTCTCATCAAAGAAAGTAAATAACTGGGTGGTGCCGTGCTGTGACATATAATAGCATAGACAAAAAGAAGAAAACAACCCATATTTCAGTCTGCGTGGAGACAAAGGTCATTGTTCACAATACATTTTTCTAAATTTTAAAAAGCCACCATGTTTTTAACCCAAAACGCATTGTTTTCTGCCATGATTCCAGCATAACTGTGCATGCTGGAGCAAGTACGCTGCTCCTATTGATGCTGTAGCTTTTGGTAGTTCCAGGGGTTCTCTTGTATCAATAGGCACAATTGCATGTGATTCATGTGCCAACATACTAGCAGGGTGCATTAGCACTTTGTGCTTAAAAGTGCAAGTGTTAGCAGCAGTTTTAAATGCAAGTACTGTATGTCTAGCCATTGGAAAACATGTTTTTTTCAAAAAAAATCAGTTAAAGGACCAGTAACATCAATTTTTTTTTATTAAAAAATTCGTTAGTGTAGAACGAAAAAAAACCCACAAAGACATATAATACTTTTAAATCGCTAAGTCTTTATTAAGAAATAACTTACCAAAACTCTGCTTGCGTTCCTCTTCAGAAAAGGCGATCCGGAGATCCATCGTGTGGTGCTTGATTTCTCCTCCCAGCTTTCCTTATAGGAGATAGCCAGGAAGGAGAAATCGTTCAAGGATCGTTGCCGTGTTGCCTTTTCTGAAGAGGAGCGCAATCTGAGTTTCGGTAAGTTATTTCTTAATACAGACTTAGCGATTTAAAAGTTTAATATGTCTTTGTGATTTTTTTTCCGTTTTACACTAACAAATGTTTTAATAAAATAATTGATGTTACTGATCCTTTAATAGTGCTGCTTTCAACCATTTAATTGTGTAGCCAGTGCATGGGGATGGACATCAGGTCCCCCATTCTGGTGCACAAACAAGTTCCTGAGATGATACAAGGCTTGTCTTTATAACAGTGTCCACAAAATGGCTCCTGCCTGCTTGTTATAATTATGAGTTCCCAGACAGAAGGAAAAAAGATTTAATTAAAGTTCATTTTGCTTGACTAACATTATAAAATAGTATTTGGAATCATTTTTTTGGGTGACGGTCCCCTTTAACCCTTTGCCTGCCAAGCACGTACGGCGTACGTGCTGGCAGGCAAATGCTCAGGCTGCCAAGAACGTACATTGTACGTTCTTTAGCAGCTGAGCGCTCTCTCTGCTTCGGCGGCTTTTGCCGCCTCCGCAGAGAGTGGGGAGAGAAGACAGCCCCCTAGGCAACGAGGCTGGGGGGCTGTCAAGTCGGATCTGCGACTCGATTGTCGCAGATCCGACTTCAAAGTAGCAGACGCATCGCATGGAGCGTCTGCTACTACACTCACCTTCTTCCTGCCTGCAGAGCCGCCCACGCACTTCCTGCTGCGCAGCAACTCTGCAGACACGCTGCCAGGACTCCTCCAAAGAAGACAGCGATTCTCCTGCTCCAAAAACGGTAAGTGCACGTTTTTTTACACACTTACCTGCACCTACACATACTTACAGTACATTTATGCATTTTAGTAAAGATTGGAATTTTTTTAAATTTTTTTTTTTTAATTTTAGCACACTTGGTCCCTTTTGTACAGTTATTTACACTTATTTACACTTATTTACATGTATTTGCACACTCAGATAACTTTTATTAGTGCACAAATATGTATACACAAACAGGTGTTTTTTTTTTTTTTACGAATTCATTATACTGTTATCTTTTGTTTTTTTTGCCTAAAAACGTGTTATTTTGGCAGCGTGACTATTGGATAATCGATTTCGGCCACTAATTACGCTGTCAGAACAATTATTTTGTTATTTCATTGATTTACGCTATTTTTGTGGTTTTATTGCAATTTTATCCCTGCATTATTGTTCCCTATGTATCTTTAGTATCGTTTTGCTGTTTGGTGCTTTGGTATAGAAAGATAGATTTTACTTAGTTTGATCCGCCAAAATATGTGCTTTCCAAAAATATATGGGTTTCTGGGGGTCTTTTTACAGTTTGGGGGTCTTACGGCACATAACGTACAGTTAGGGTTCTCTTTTCTGCAGCTTAGTTGGCTAGCGTGAAAATTCATAGTTACGTTTTTCATTTGGGGTCCATACACAACACATACTTTGGTAAATCTATACATATTGGGCATCAAACTATTTATTAGACCTCTGACGTCCATATTTAGAGAGATTTTTCTTTGTACGTAAAACATTGTGTCCGATAAATGCGGCAAACTGCAACATTTTTAGGCGATTTTCAGAAATGTTGTAAAAACCTATATGTTTAGAAAAGCTTTGCAGTTTGGTAGTTTCGTGTAGAAAGACGTCGTTATCTTTGTTGGAATCGGCAGAATGTGTACTTTCCAAAAATGTATGGTTTTGGGGGGTCATTGCTGTTAGGAGGGTCTTGAGGCAAATAATATGAAGTCAAGGGTCTATGTTCACAGAAGGCGAATGGGCAGCGGAGAAAACTCATATTCACTATTTTTATTTGGGGTCCGCACATGCCAGCTGCCTTGGTATATCTATGCATATTGGGCATCAAACTGTTCAGTAGACCCTTGGCATCAATATTTATGGTGTTTTACAATTGTATGTAAGAAATTGGGTGAGATAAATGCGGCCAATTGCAATATTTTTAGGCGATTTTCAGAAATGTAAAAACAGTTGCTTTTATCGCCAAATTTAGGAAAGGCTTGCGACTTGGTACTTTGGAGTACAAAGACATGCATACCCAATTTGGATTCGCAGGAATGTGTACTTTCCAAAAATATATGGTTTTATGGGGTGAACGCACTTTTTTCTACCTTTGCCCCCCCCAAAACAATGTAAATGTGTTGATTTTGCAGTACCTGAAATGACAGACCATATGGGGGTCTTTGTTTTGGGGCCCCTATACGCCACGTGCTTGGGTACACCTATACATATTGGGCATCAAACTGTTCAGAGGACCCCAGGCTTTCATATTTGGGGTGATTTGTCTTGATACCTAAAAGTATGTGGGTAATACAATGCTGCAGGGTCGAAATTTTGAAGTCATTTTTGGAAATGTCCCCCAAATCACCAAATTTAGGAATGGTTTGCGGCTTGGTACTTTGGAGTACAAAGACATGCATACCCAATTTAGATCCGTGGGAATGTGTACTTTCCGAAAATATATGGTTTTCTGGGGTGAACTTACTTTTTTCTACATTTTCCCCCCTCAAAACAATGTAAATGTGTTGATTTTGCAGTACCTGAAATGACAGACCATATGGGGGTCTTCGTTTTGGGGCCCCTATACGCCACGTGCTTGGGTACACCTATACATATTGGGCATCAAACTGTTCAGAGGACCCCAGGCTTTCATATTTGGGGTGATTTGTCTTGATACCTAAAAGTATGTGGGTAATACGATGCTGCAGGGTCGAAATTTTGAAGTCATTTTTGGAAATGTCCCCAAAATCACCAAATTTAGGAATGGTTTGCGGCTTGGTACTTTGGAGTACAAAGACATGCATACCCAATTTAGATCCGTGGGAATGTGTACTTTCCGAAAATATATGGTTTTCTGGGGTGAACTTACTTTTTTCTACATTTGCCCCCCTCAAAACAATGTAAATGTGTTGATTTTGCAGTACCTGAAATGACAGACCATATGGGGGTCTTCGTTTTGGGGCCCCTATACGCCACGTGCTTGGGTACACCTATACATATTGGGCATCAAACTGTTCAGAGGACCCCAGGCTTTCATATTTGGGGTGATTTGTCTTGATACCTAAAAGTATGTGGGTAATACGATGCTGCAGGGTCGAAATTTTGAAGTCATTTTTGGAAATGTCCCCAAAATCACCAAATTTAGGAATGATTTGCGGCTTGGTACTTTGGCGTAGAAAGACATGCATACCCAATTTAGATTCAGGGGAATGTGTACTTTCCGAAAATATATGGTTTTCTGGGGTGAACGTACTGTTTTCTACCTTTGCCGCCCCCCAAAACGATGTAAATGTGTTGATTTTGCAGTATCTGAAATTACAGAACAAACGGGGGGTCTTCCTTTTGGGGCCTCCTATGCCACGTGCTTGGGTACATCTATTCATATTGGGCATCAAACTGTTCAGTGGACCCAGGATTTTATATTTGGGGTGTTTTACATTGATACCTAATGATGTGTGGGAGATATGTTGCTGTAGAGTGGAAGCTTTGAGGTCATTTTTCAAAAAATTCACCAATTTCTATAAAACACTATAACTTTAGGAAACAATTGCAACTTGGTGGTTTGGAGTACAAAGATATTTCTACCCATTTTTGATTCACCAGAATCTGTTCTTTCTAGTAATGGGTAGTTTTCTTGGGTAAACCTACTGTTAGTGGAATGTTTGGCCTTGAAATCAAAAGTATGCCGTTTGGGGAGTGTTGCTTTGGAAATTTGGTTGTGTACTGCTTGTAGATTTTGAGCTATACAAGTGAGAAATCTCCATAAAACTATATATATTTGGTATTGTCGCGTTCAGGAGACATAGACCTTTCTAAATCAGCTGTGTTCTCGTACGTAAAATGAATGATGTTTCTGATATATGTGATTGTTCTTCGTGCAACATGATTTTTTTCATTTTATTTGACACTTAGAATCCAATATTTTTTTAGAGAAGTAGAATTACACCAAAATTCTTGCATATTGTGAAAGTTCAGGTTGTCCTGAAAAAAACAATATATTGTTTTCCTGGGTTAACTAAAAGACCACCCCAGGAAAGGCCCTTAAAGTGAAAGAGTGCAAAATATCTAAAAACTGCTTGGCAGTAGATGTTCGCATCTAGGACAAAACGGCTGGCAGGGAAAGGGTTAATGAATGAGCCCTTATAAGTCTAAAATTGTTAATGAACCTTTGTTTGCAAATATTTATATATGTGAGGGATCATTTAGGAAGGCAACGCTAGCACAAAAAGTGTAGAAACTGCTGAAAATCATTCTGCCCATAATGCACCCTTCATAATATACAGCTGAAACAGTAAACCTGACTGTGAATGTGGCACTGGCAAGTCAAGTTTTTCCCACTGTGTAAGGTGTGATTGGGCATGGACATCCTCTTTGATACCTTATACTTGTGTCTTATTTGCAAGGTGCTCTTTTACAATGCCTGTCAATGCAAGGAGTATTTGTGCTCAGAACTGCTCTGGGTCTTCTACAGGATGGCATCAAAGTGCAAAGTGCATGCATACAAGATGTAGCAATCACCATATGGATTGCATTCTAATTGACACAAAGGGCAGGCCTACTGCCACAAACACAATTTGCAAGATGTGTTCACTATGCACTTCTCCCACCGTTCTTAATTGAGCCTTCCCAGCTAAGAGAATGGCACTGTTACAGCTGCCACAGCTATTGCCTAACGTTGTCATATACAAGTGTACTTGTGCTTTACCTAATATTAAAGGACAAGGAAAGTCTAAAATAGAATAAGGCTAGAAATGCTGTATTTTGTATACTAAACATAAGCATGAACTTACTGCACCACAAGCCTAATCAAACAAATGATTTATGCTTTCAAAGTTGGCCACAGGGGGCTGTCATCTTGTAACTTTGTTAAACATCTTTGCCTGACCCTGACCCTGCACATGCTCAGTGTGGTCTGAGCTGCTTAGGGATCGTCATAAACAAAGCTGCTTGAGTTCTGCATAGCTGGTAAGTAAGGCGGGGGCTCCCCCTGCTGTTCATAAGTATGATTGTTTCCCTGCTCAGCAGTTAGGGACCATCTGACAATTCCTATCCACAGCAGTAAATGAAGGGAGAATTTCACTGCATAGTCAGGTTTCTTATAAAAACAGTACACATTTTTTAATTAAAGTATATTGGAGATAGGTTTCTTTTTCATTAAAGAAAGTAAAAAAGTGATTTTATTGTTTTGCCTTTCCTTGTCCTTTAATGCAAAACTTTTCAAAATTCTGATTTTTCTTTGGTTTAAAATAATTATGCAGATTTATCACATGAACATTTAGTTTTTTTTCATTTGATGGAAATGAGAAGCTGCTAATTGTAACTAGTGTGCCTTTTTCTTATAGTTACAGTATAGAGTCTGACATTATATAAATTTAAGAAAATGTAATCCCGGTAAGTGGCACAAAGGGAATCCTCCAAGCTTATTCTGTCTTACTCGGCTATGAATGAGTGTGCAATAAATCATTTTACCTTTACCAATGAAATGAAATTGAACCAGAGGACAATTGGATGCGCTTCACTTCATTCAAATTGCTGGTACAATGGCTTTTAGATTGAAATTAGAAAAAATGAATTGTTTGTCCTGTCCTCTTTCTGATCTATGGCTTATTTCTCTTTCAGCCAACATTCGTGGCAACAAATTACAAAAAAAGCTTTTTGAATAATAGATGGGCAGCATATAAAATATTAAGGTTTTGCTGGAACACCTGAAAGAGAAAGTACTTATTTACTGCATGGACTCCAGGTATAATATTATTAGTCAGGGCGACAGAGACTCGCCCTAAACAACATGGGGACCCATTTTGGGGTCCTGACACATAGGTAAAGAATCTCTATTACTGATGCACACGGGACAACATTTATTTTAAGAAACAAATGGTGTGGCTATGATTGCTATGAATGCTTCAATTAAGCCTGTTCCATATGTGTGCCTGCTCGAATCGGTGTGTACAATAGTCATTATTCTTACTGTCCTTAACAGGGAAACCTCATAAATGTGCGTAAGGATCTGCCACATGTAGGGTCCTATAATCATTTCAACTGCTGATCTTTAAATAGAGTTGCCTCATCAAGCAATCCCAACCTGCCTTAAAGGAAACATTTTATCCCACTCGCTGCCAATGCACCTTCCTCCATAAGAAGTCACATGTGCCGAAAATGTTCCCTTAAGCTGCAAGTAATAACCCTGCAAAGTGCTCAGGTCAATTTGCATAGGGCAGGAAATTTAAAGTTGTATGGACGTCTTTATGTTAAAGTTGGTGCATATACTTACAAATTACATTTTTTTAAAACACATGTCCAGGGAACCTTAATAAAGACAATAGAGTTATTCTAATGCCCTACCCATGTGCCCACTGTAAAATTAATGTTCCATATCTTTGCAAATGTATGGAGAAAACCGGTTACCCAAAAAAAGTTTACGCTCAAGGTCTTTTGCAGGCAATCAGGCTGGAAAAAGGAAAATATGCAGGCGTTTTTTGGACTTTGATGCATTTTCGGCTCACAGGATATGATGTAAGAGACAGAAGAGTGAGGAAGATCTAGCTGCTTTATAGCACTTCGCCTGGTCTGAGGTGGAGATGGCAACTCGAAAAGCCACCTGGCGATAGAGTGCGAGTAACCGCTAGCACCACCTCTTTCGCTAGCGGATTGGCGCCTGCGCCCGTTAGTAAATCGATGTCCCTGCGGGCGGTAACGCTAGCGAATTGTTGCTAGCCACTTTCGCCCTTTAGTAAATCTGCCCCTTAAGGTATGAAGATCCAAATTACGGAAAGATTCATTATACAGAAATTCCCAGGTCCGGAGCATTCGGGAATTGGATAACAGATCCCATACCTGTACTTGCCTGCCTCTGAAGGGATCTGGTATTTAGAAGTTTGAGGGCCTGGGATTTCCCAGTAAGGAGTGTTTCTATGACTTACAGCACTGTACGTCAAATCTACTGAAAACATCCAGTCATGTGACTTGTGCCTGCACTTTGGGATGGAATTACTTTCTGGCAGGCTGTTATTTTTCCTACTTAATGTAACTGATGGAGTCTCAGTGGGACTTGGCTTTTACTATTAAATGCTGTTCTTAGATCTTCCAGGGAGCTGTTATCTTGTGTTAGGGAGCTGCTATTTGGTTACCTTCCCATTGTTCTGTTGTTAGGCTGCTGGGGGGGGAGGTAGGGGTGATATTACTCTAACTTGCAGTAAAGAGTGATTGAAGTTTATCAGAGCACAAGTCACATGACCAGGGGCAGCTGGGAAATTGACAATATGTCTAGCCCCATGTCAGATTTCAAAATTGAATATAAAAAAATCTGTTTGCTCTTTTGAAAAATGGATTTCAATGCAGAATTCTGCTGGAGTAGCACTATTAACTGATGTGTTTTGAAAAAAACATGTTTTCCGATGACAGGATCCCTTTAAGTATTCTGGCATTCCCCATGGCGTTACACTAATGAATTGACTACAACTGTTGAGTTGACATGAATATGTGATATGTACATTAAAAAAAAACATTTTTGAGAGCCCTTCAAGAAATGACTTCTGTAACATGAAAGTCAAATATAATATTGCTTCTTGTCAGCACAGATTATGATAAATGACAGTTGGCATACGTTTTTTTGGCAGTGCTAACAACATTTTCCTTTTGTTAATAACGTTTGGGAGTTCCAAAAGACATTTTGGCGAAGGAGGCTTGAATTATTTTATAATGATTTTAACATATACGTGAATGTGCCAGCAGGGTATTTTATAGTACAAACGTGCATTACTCCCACTGTCAAAAAATATACAGATAGGTTAATTGGCTCCTGGTGAAATTGTCCCTAGTGTGTGTATGTGACTATGAATGTTAGCTTTGGGCAGGGGCCGGTGTAAATGATGTATAACCATTGTAAACAAGTTGGGGAGACAATGCAATGTCTTTTTCCAGAATTCCAGCATAATTTCGGAAACAATTGGCTGTAGTGCCTGATACAATTGTGACTGCACATTTCATCACAAATCGGATGCACTGGGCGTCATTTTTGATGTTTGCTGTGTAAGCGATGTGTGTGACCAATTCCTTAGACACAACTGCTGCACCTACTGATGCAGGCCATGAAGAGACATAGGGAGCTAATGCCTGATCAGGAGGTGGTGGTAGCTCCAGGATTCTCTTGCTTAATAGGTGCAGCAACTCTTGATTTGGAATGATAGGCAGGAAGGACTGATTGGCAACAAGAACTTTTAAAGGAGAAGGAAAGCTACCGAAGCAATAGATTAGCCACAATAGTACAATCTATAAAACTATATTTATTCTGCAGAATGCTTTACCATACCTGAGTAAACAGCTCTAGAAGTGCTCTGTTTGTTTAGGATAGCAGCTGCCATATCAGCTTGGTGTGACATCACTTCCTGCCTGAGTCTCTCCCTGCTCACTCATAGCTCTTGGCAGGGGTGTAACTATAGAGGAAGCAGACCCTGCAACTGCAGGGGGGCCCAGGAGGTATAGGGGCCCCATGAGGTCCTAATTCATTTACAATTTCAATAAATACTGGTAAAACTGGTTAACCTGGGGGCCTGAAAAATAATCTGCTATGGGGCCCAGTAATATCTAGTTAAACCACTGTCTCTTGGCTCAGATTACAGCAGGGAGGGGAGCGAGGAGCAAACTGAGCATGCTCAAGCCCTGCCCTGGAGGTTTATGCTGAAAACAGGAAGTCTGATACAGAAGCCCATGTGTACAAAATAGAAGGAAAGAAATGCTGTGTTTCTTTTGACAGAGGACTCTGGGAAGCATTAATTTGTAGGTTTACCGGTGTATTTATAAAGACTGTTCTGATAAAGTTTACTTAGTTTTAGCATTTCTTTCTCTTTTAAAGGATTTAATAGGCAACTAACTGCAGGGAAAATTTAGCAAGTGCAACTGTGCTTGCAGTCATAAATGACCCCTCGTATGTTCATGAGTAAAAACCCACCTAACTGATCAGTTTGGAGTAACATTAGTTTTCCTGTATAACATAAAAAAAGTGTATTTGATTTTATTAATCAACAATAACTCCATACCCTAAACATAGTTAATTAGATAATACCTTATACATTTCTTAGAAAAATAATAACAAGCTAAGATTACTTTAGTTATCTGATGCAATATCTAGGTCTTTCAGCACTGTTCTTACCCTCATATGATATTGATTATTTTTTAAAAATATTGTTGTGTCCACCCAAATGTATGCATACATATTTTGTGCTTAGCAAATTATGAAGTATGTTCTCAAAAGGAGTAATAAAAAAACACCTGCACCTTTATATCTATAGTATGTGATTTAAGGTTCAGACAAGGCACTGCACATTAATAGTATTAGATCATGAAGCCATAGGAACTGGTAGGTATCACGTTATTTATTTCATTCAAGTGTATTCTCCAGAATGTGGTGGGAGAAAAGATACATCTTTTTTAATATCTGCTCCCAAATATATTAGCATTCTCAAGCTAGTATTTAATTTCCCTGTGTTTGTACTTCCTCCCCCCTCACTTTAAGTTTCCGCATGTTATCGATGACAATATTTTTACGCCAGAATATTCGCAGCAACTAAGTTTACTAAACAGCGATGTGCTCAGAAGTCATTGCGATCACTTGCGGTAACTACGTTAAGGAACCGGCTTACGTTAGCGGTAATTTTAGCGAGTTGCAAATTTTCTGGCGAAAAATTAAGTTTTTGCGAATATTTATGCTATAAAATAGTCTTGTTTTATGGCTATTTTTACTGTGACATTTATGGCCAGAAATGCATCTTCAAAACTCATAAACTTTATTGACTGATTATACCATCCAACAACATCACCAGAGTAACACCAATCAAACATGTCTGCATCATATAAACCCTTCTGCCAATAGAATCATAGGAACAAGAAATGATACCAGTCAATCTCTTTGCTTCATAGAAATGCACAGTTAAATGTAGCCAATCACAATGAAAGCAAAAAAGCGTAGAGGCTGACGAATCCTTGGACTGTGATGCCGCTGCCAATAATACGCCTCTGAGCTGAAACTGCTGCTGTTGCACCAGATAGAAGCAGAAGCCAAAACATCTTGTCAGCAATAGCTACAGATCTCTCTCTCCTGTCAGCAAAGAATGATGGGTAAAAAAAAAACAGTATTATGGGATATTTCCTGCCCCTTGAGAATGTTCTGGTGAAAAAAATACTTTTACGCCACTACATAGGTGGCGGTAAAAGTTTGCGAATATTCTGGCGTTAATTTTGTCTTTAGCACATTTCGCTGTTTAGTAAACCATGCGTTAATGTGTACGTAGCGTTATTTTCAGCGAATGCGATAACTGGCGAACAATTATTCTTGCGCAAGAAAATTCGCAAATTTATATTTACCGCAGGTTAGTAAACTGGCGATAACATATTTGGCGAAAATTCTGTCTATATATTGTGCGAATATTTTTAACGCACTTTAGTAAACGGACCCCGTAGTCACTAGGCACAGGACTGGCGGAAATGGTATTCAGTATATACTTTGCCCTCTGCACAGGACAGAAATCGAAAGCAAATGGGGCAAGTAGGCACTTATGGTGAGCAACCATGTATCCTTGCCTCAGTGTTGATCTACTGGGTCCGGTACTGGGGCACAATCATAGCTCATCTAATCTTTCTTATTTGTGAATTAAAAACTAACATTTCTTGTGGAACTTATCCTCAATTCCGACCTGATTCCATTCAAAGCCATTGAACTGAACAAGTGAAGTAATTATCTAGCATATTAATTCTGATGTACTTCGCTGTACTCAGTGTGAAGCCTCAGAAAACATAACAGCAGCTGCAGTTAATAATGGCAACCAGCCGTCCCTCTGCACATACTCTCTATAGAACTCTAATGCATTGTCACTGGATGAGGCACTGAGATGTTTGTTTTGGAAAGAGAATGTTTAAAGTTTTATTAGTACAACCAGCTGTTCAGGGTACCTGATCTCAGTGCCGAAGGCTTTCTTTTCATTTATATTTGCTGTGCATCCCTAATGACAATATTTTCAGTTACCTGCTAGGTACAACGGCAATGGCAGCCCATAAAATTGAGCTTATGACGAAAATAGTTTTATTACTGCAGAACAATGTGTAACACTTTCGTTTTGCTTGATCCCGCTATGTGTTTTTTCAGAGCAATTGCGGAAGGAGGAGAATTATGTAGCTACTGTAAACAAATTCTATTTCCTAGTTAGGGCAGAGACACACGTGGAGATTCGGGGAGATTTAGTCGCCTGGTGACAGATCGCCTCTTCTTCTGGCGATTAATCTCCCCACAATGCTTTCCTGCTGGTTAGAATCTAAATTGCCGACAGGATGGCACTCGGAAGGCGCGCTTCGTTTTGCAAAGTCCCCCGAAGTTGCCTCACGTGGAAACTTCGGGCGGCTTCGGAAAATAAAGCGCTCCTAGTGCAACCCCGCCGGCAATTTAGATTGTAGCCTGCGAGAGCAAATAATCTCCCCGAATCTCCATGTGTCTCTGCCCTTAAACCCAATGAATTATGAATTCTTCCTTACGTATAAACCTGAGATATATGCAGAAGCAGGGTAAGAGACTTTTTTTTCAAACTTGTTTTTAATTATTTGTTAAGACATGAAATTCTTTATGGTTCAAATATACAAATCTTTTCAGTAGTGATGGGCAAATCGCTCTGTGAAATTTGCAAGAAAATTTGCGAAAAAACGTGAAATCGGAAAGCTCACGAAAAATTTGTGGAATTCAAATGTTTTCACGAAAAAATCTTGAAATTCGAACATTTTCACAAAAAAATCTAGCAATTCAAACCTTTTCACTAAAAAATCGAGAAATTAGAAAGTTTTCACGAAAAAATAGTGAAATTCGGAAATTGCGCATTTTTCACTGGAGATTCACGAATTTATTTGCCAGCGGTGAAACGCGGGAATTCGCCGCGAATTTGTGCTTTTCAGAAAGAAAATAGGTGAGAAAGATTCATATCATTATAATGACAATATATAATAACATTTTAATAACATTTCCGCTCTTCTGAGATCCTTATAAAGACCTTATGAGAAATTATATTTGATGAGAAACCAATAATCTGTTAGTTTGATGACTCTGCTTGATCTCATTCCTGCTGTAACATTCGGAGGTATTGGGATGATTCCATGACGAGTGGATGTTCTCTTAATGTTTCTAGGTCGTACCATGTTGTGTATGTAAATGTATAAACTGTGAGGTGTCTGATTTGTTGTGGGAGAGATTTCATGTATGTTATCTATATGTTAAAGAATTTTGTGGTATTTTGTTCTTTTCGGGTTAAAGCTTCCAGCCAGTCCATGTGGAAGATGTGATGTCATTTTTGTTTTGCCAACATTATGGATGGGGGTTCAATGTCTCTAACATTGTAGTATTGTTTTCCTGGCTGCTGCCGCTAGTCTTCCCATCAGGTTTTTTTCTGCTTTTGTTAGTTGTGTGTATAAAGCAGTGTTGCTGAATAAGGCCCATTCTGACTGTGTTTGGGGTGGTTTTTCCAGCTATCTGTGCCCCATTTGAAACCACCTCCTACCAAAAACAAGGCTATAGGGTACATTGCGGGTGCCTGTATTTTGCACTTTGCACCATGCAAATCCTTAGTAAATGAACCTTTAGAATATTATGTTCTTGTCCTGTAATATGATCTGGATTATAGCATAGGGTTAACACCTGTCTGGTTTTGACCCAGACAGCCCGGTATTTTGAAGGGCTGCCCGGGTCAATACGTCCTGCCTGGTTTTCCAAATAAGGAAAACCGGTTAGGATTCCCCTGACTGACACCGTGATCGGGCAATCGCCAATCGCCGCGCCACAACCCCACCCCCTGACATCACAGACACTCCCATGTACGCCACCCCCTTTCATGTCCGGTCTCCACCATTGCAAAAGGTGGCGACCATATTATAGCAATATCCAGTGTCGGACTGGGACACTATGGGCCCAGCCAAAAACCTTAGACCAGGGGCCCACTCTCAGTACTATTATTCTTCTTTTCCTCACTCAACCTCTATTCTCCTAGTCTCTTTTCTTTACAAACTATAATCTATTATTCCATCTACTTGTTCTCATAGAAATAGGGATCGGCCATGAAATAGGCCAAATGTTTAGCAGCATGAGGGCCACTGACACCTGGGCCACCGGGAGTTTTCCTGGTATCCTGTGGGCCAGTCCGACACTGGCAGTATCTAATAACAAATATTTATGTTTTATTCCCCACAATTCAGTTTGACTCTTCCCTTCTGCAGATTGAACTTGCACAGGTGTACTTGACCACTTCCATGGCAAAAGTAGGTGTTCATTTGTAAATAATGAAAGTGTATTTAGAGCAATGTAAAAAAAAAAAAGTCACAATACTAGGGGGTTATTTACTAAACTCCGAATGCCAAAAATCCGAAAAATTCATTTTCTTTTGTATAAAATCGGAATTTTAAAAAAACACGAATCTTTCAGAATTTATTATACCCCGAAGATGGAAAAAGTCTGAATCCGAAAATCTGGCATTTCGGACCTGCCGAGGTTGCATATAAGTCAATGAAGTGTCAAAGATTTTTTCATCTGCGTTGGATTTTGTTCAATAATTCGAAGTTTTTTGGGTTTTCGGGCAAAAATCCGAAAAAAATGAGTTTTCGGGTGGAAATTCCGAATAATTCGTAAAATTTGTAATTTTCACGCTTTTTTCAGATTTTTTCCCAAAAGAAAAATTTTCAGGAATGTGTATTAATAAATAAGCCGAAAAAAATCTGTACGGGTTTGGTCTGAGTTTTATTCAGATAATATTGAGATAAATTCGGACTTTAATAAATGGTCCTCTAGGCTACTGTTATACATTCACATATAAGTAGCAGGGGTAGTAGAAATACAATTCACATAGGGTTCAGCTAGCTGGAACCTGTGAACAAGAAAACAGACTTCTGTAGTAGGAAGAAGGCACTGAGCCTGCCACCAAATGTTGTCAGTTTAAGGCTCATACAGGTGAAGCAGAATATGTTATGCAGAATAAATAATAAATAACACGCAACACCTGTCTCTGTCATTATGCTGCACACCCATCATACATGAGATCTAGGTGTCACAGATTGCTGCCCACTCTCTGCAAGAGACAAAGGCTAAACTCAACACAGGAAAAAGAAACTCTTTTTATGGTCCCCAGCATTTTACGCATACAATAAACCTTTGCCCTCATACTTTACTTTCTGTGTAAGGGAAAACTTAACTTACAAGCAGCATGCATTTGTCCTTTTAATATAGTAGCAAAGATCTTACTGTATATTTATTCAGCTTTTGGAATATGAATTGGAAATCACATTGAGTCTAAAAAACATGAAGTTAAGGATGAATGAACCGACGAAGAAGTTGCAATAATGCATTTTCCTTCTTCCGTGGGGAAACTGCTTAAATAAGACTCAGCACAATAGCATCTCAGTGCGCCGGAGCAGAGCTCCAATGAATGAAAGGTTGCTGTGGAAAATCAGAAACACTTGGGCTGACTTGCACAACGAATGGCAAACTGTGGGGGTCTTTGTTCTACTTGATTTTAAAACTCTCTGTTAATGACAAAAGTTAGGCAGCCCTCGGCCTGCTCCACGACTGCAGTCAATAGCATAGCTTTAGAGCCTCCGAATTTCAAAGGCTCCAATTTAAATTGGTGACACAAGAATTCAACTTTGCAACATTAATAGGTAACTAAGAAATGAAGACAAATCTGAGACTGTTATAAAAATGCTCACCTGTACTGTTAAGTGAAAAATAACATAGCTGTGGGGAGGTGGTGGAATGTATGTTTAAACAGAACATTGGGAAATTACAGATGTATACAGAATATAGTATACATCAAGTTACCTTAAAAAGGTGTTCCCCTTCCAACACCCAATGTTGGTTCCAGAGGAAAGCAAACAGGGAAAGCATTGTGGGTCTAGGGCTAAGATCCTGTTGGCAGGTCCCTGTCCAAACAGCTTGTGGCAGTACTGCTCAACTTATTATACACATTTGTTTGTAGACATTAAATAAGCCCAATAGGCTGGTTTTGCTTCCAATAAGGATTCATTCTATCTTAGTTTGGATCAAGTACAAGCTACTGTTTTATTATTACAGAGAAAAAGGAAATCATTTTTAAATATTTGGATTATTTTATTATAATGGAGTCTATGGGAGATGGCCTGGGTTTCCGGATAACGGATCCAGGGCCGGAACTAGGGGTAGGCAGAAGAGGCATGTGAATAGGGCGCAAAAGTGAAGGGGGGCCAGGCAGGTACCTCTTCTGCCGCTTTCCCCTAGCTCAGACCCATGTGTCTCTCTTCTCTGGCAGCTCCTCCATTCTCTTCAGCGTGTACTTGCGCTCTCCGTACATGTTCTCTGCCTTGCCGGCAGCATCTAAGGTATCCTCGGTGTGCGCGCGTCTCCGTGCATGTGCTTGAGAAGGGGAAGACGTTGCCTAGGGCGCCTGGCCGGCTTAGCCCAGCACTGAACGAATCCCATACCTGTACCATGCTATTTATTTCTTATCACTTGCAAAATAAACTTCTTGGAAGTTAATCTAAAAATAGTAACATAACTCATAATTTCCTCATACAGATTCACTGAACACAAGAAGTACTAGGTCCTCTTTGGGCAGAAGGCATGAGAAGTTTTGCTATTATAGTCTCATCAGACTGTTGAAAGTTGTTTTAGGTCGCAGTCTTTGTTTTAGAAGCAAATTTTTCTAAATATGCTTATCAAATTGATAATCAACAAGCATATATACAGTAGGGAAATGATGTTCTCGCAAACTAACTATTTTTACACCTGTACATTTAGATTAGGGATTTAGAGCATACATGAGTTGTTTAATAGTGATGGGCAAATCTCTCCAGTTTTGCCGAAAAATTTGCAAATTGGCCGTGAAAAATTAGTGAAACGCAAAAATCTACGCCCCAGTCAATTTTGGACGTGGTCGGAAAAGTCATTTGCGTCAATTTTGACACCAGCATTAATGTCAATGGGCGTTCAAATAGTGTTGACGCGCGTCAATTTTGATGAGCGACTTTTCGGACTCGCATACAGAAATTTTTGACTTTTCACTGGGGTTTCGCAAATTTATTCGTCGGTGGCGAAATGCGGAAATTCACTGTGAATTTGTGCCAGGCCATAACTCCCAACTGTCCAGTTTTTAGAGGGACTGTCTTTTGACAGCTCAACCCGCAGTTCGTCGTTTGTACTGGAAAGTCCCTCTTTTCTCTGCACTGAACAGCCAGAAAAAGAAACAAAGTTTCTAACTTAATTTGCTTTTGGCAGAGAGCCCAGAACATTCATAGCTGTATATAAGATACTTTTGTAACAATTTCGAGATAAGCAAATAAGTAATTGTAACAATATAAGATAACAGGTCCCTTGGGAAATGTTAGGCTCACAGCTTAAAGGGCAATTCACCTTCATTAGCAAAACTGTAATAACTCCAAAAAAAAACCCACACAAATATGTTCAAACTTTCATATCCTGCCAAATTTTAAAAAATTAACATGGTAATTAGGGGGTGTGGGCACAAAAATACTGATTAAAGTAAAGTAGCACAAAAACGATATCGATTTTATCGTAACACTATAGCTGGGTGTATTATTATAGCAATTACATTTCCCTTTGTTGGTATTTGTTATAATTCCTTGTGTATTGATTTTTAATTTAATGGTAGGCCACAGTGTAGTGCCTCCCCAGATTCCATTAATTAGAGGCTCTAGGCTGATTATTAACTATGGACTAAGTCTTTCCCTTCACTGCTGCTGACATTTTCAGGACTGTCTTGTGGTTTAGCAGAAATTATTTATTGTGAGTATAACCTAAAATGGGAGATCAGTGCAAACGGGGTGCAAATAGACTTTTGTTAGAGCTTAGAATAAGCAACAGCAACATCTGGGAACAGCATTAAAACATCCCATTAAATATAGGCAATGCAGTAAATACATTTTGACAGATGCTAATTTCTAATAGGCTGTTTGATTTTCAGGACTGTTTCCCTATTCGTGAACACCTGGCCAGTGAATACTGTATTGTTTAGTGCATATTACCTGTTATACATTACAGGTCATTCTGTTTTGTATTAATTGCTAGTCAATTTGCTTAGCTAATTTATTCAAATTACTTAATTTCTATTCTTACAAGTGTTTTCCTCTTCTTTAATCTTTAATCTTGATCTTTTGGGACTTCTGATGCCTAATTACATAATACCTTCAGTTATAAATGTGTGCATAATATAATATTCATTTCTGATATGGCACTCCAATTCTTGACCATAATGCACCATAAAAGCTAACTCCATCTGTTTAGTATCTGTGTGCAGGACCGCCATCAGAAATCGCAGGGCCCCATACAACAAAATTTCATGGGCCCCCTGGGCTGCACCCACCGTAAGCCCCACCTACAGGTCTGCCCCCCACCCCACAGGTCCGCCCCCCACCACACAGTAAAAAAAATATTGGTGGCTAGGGTTCCCACATGTTAATAAAAAAATAAAAAGATATTGGTGGTCAGGGCCCCCCATAAAAAAAACATTTGTGGCCAGGGCCCCCTCATTAAAAAATATGAGAAAAAAAATTTGGTGGCCAGGGCCCCCTACCCCACATTATGAGAAAATTGGTGGCCAGGGCCTCTTAATCGTCCATGCCTTCCCGAAGTCAGCAGCTCTCAGAAAGATGGGGGCCGGCTAATCAAGTAAGTGTGGCGTGGCTGGGCCCCCCTTACCCTCGGGGCCCCCTACAACTCTCCCCCCCTGATGGCTGCCCTGTCTGTGTGTATTTAGCTAGATAACTAGCAGATTTTTAGTTTTTAAGGATTTTCCACTTGACTCTGTAATGTAAAGATTGAATTTACTACTTCTACTTTTTCTGAAAATATTTCTGCCTGTAAAATTTTGACTTGGGATGCGGCTCCAACACTAATGTATTTGCTGCATTGTCGGAGTGTATTTGAACATTTTCAACAGGATTCAGATGCAGCTAGGGGATTTAGTGCATTGCCAATGAGCTTTAATTCGATAGCCAAACCATTGAGAACTGTCAACAATAAGGGGCAGATTAATTATCATGTAAATTTTAAATGTTTATTGAAACTCTGTAAAACACGATGGCTGTGTTTAGTGATGGACACCGGTGTTAGAATCAGTGGGTGTCCGAATAACGTTGACGTGAACGGTTTCAACGTAAGCGACTTTTCTGACGCCGGCAAATTTTTGCAACAGTTTCGCATATTTATTCACCGACTGTGAAACATCGAAATACGCTGCAAATTCACACATGGCAAATTTATTCGCCCATCGCTAGCTGTGTTAAAAAAACATAACTATTACCATATTTATTAATTATCTCAAATAGGATAAACTTGAACCAAAAAGTTTTCCCTCAAATCCTCTCGAAAACCCAAAAAGATTGAGTTTTTGGCAGCAAGCTTTGCAAACAAGTTTTCTTTTGCCCCACTTTTTTATTAAATCGATAGAATCGAGTTTTGTAAATGAACATCCTTTCTTGCCATTTTTTCACATAGGAAATTCTCCAGTGGCCACTTTAGGTGCATTTTCACACGCTTCGCATGCTTTTTGGATACATTAGCTGGAGGACGTGATACAGAGCTGCAGCACCGGATTCGTTGGGCAGGCGCCCCTAGGCCGTGCGCCCCTAGGCCGTGCGCTCCGCGCGGTCCTAGCACCCGCCCGCACTACCATACACTGACGTCAAAGCACTGGGAAGCACAGGCGGCTGGGCGGCATGCCGCCCCCAAAAATGTGCCGCCCTAGGCCCACATATCCGGGCCTGCAGAGCTACCCAAATATCTTGCACATTTGTGAGGCTGGAGGAGGAGAGTGTCTCTCTTGTCCCTCTACTATTCTATACTATATGTTCCCTTTTCAGCAATCAATTTAAAATTTTGCATTAAAGGCATATGCATTTATTTAAAGGAGAATGAAAGGTCTTTTAACTTGGGGGTGCCAAAAGTTAGGCACCCCCAAGTGATCGCATGTATTCACCTGAAACCCCAGGCCAATGCTCCTATCAGACGAAAACTGCACCGGCCCGGGATTCTTCCAGTCTTCTAGTTTCTTCTTTTGTCTCATAAATTTCTTCTTTTGTCGAATAAGAGCTGATTTGTTGGTTAAAATAAACCAACATTTATGCATCTTTCTTAAGCAAGTCTATGGACTTGGGTGGCGGGATTTTCTGGTGATTTAATTAATACCATTTGTTAACTTACATTTTTGTGAAAGTCTTGTTAAAACCTAGGCAAAAAGATGTTATTGTTTGCTTAGTAAAGTAAAACCATTCTGCACTTCCCAACCCCTGAGCAGGAGATTTCATGACTCAAGGAATCAACAATGAAAGGAAGTCAAGTAAGAAATGAACTGATAGGAAGCTGTTTATGATTTCCTTTTCTCTCTGTGTTGTTGTCAAATCTTCAGGGCACACTGGATAATATTACAGAAAGGCAGATATCAAGCCATTTCAGAGTTGTTGTTGGAGACAATCTGTTCCAGATAGTGACTGTGCCACCTATTATCCATTACAAAGGGAATGGGGTTCATCTGAAAGGGTTATGCAAACATTGCAAATGTGTTTTACTGTACTGACTTGAGGATACAAAATATTTAAAACCGCCTTTTATTTGAGCTAAATACTGGACTCCCATTACTTTAATAAGCTTTTAAGTCTATACACACTCCATAACTTGGAAACAGAGACTTGATTTTATATTCACGCCAGTTCAGATTTCATGATAGGAAGGGTGGACATCCCTGTTCTTTACCCGCTCACTAAATAAATATTGTACTTATAATGCACACATATTTCTAGCTGTTTCCATGTCCATCACTATTTCTTTTCTTCTTTATAAGAATTCTATTACATGTAAGTATTCATTTTAAAGCACCCCTAAAAGACATTCACAAAACACAAATGACATAGAAATGTACAAGAGGAAGCTCAGCATATGGCACAGATTAAAGATCCTGCAGCCCAACACCTTGCAGCAAACCTATGACAGAGGAGATGAGCATTTTTTATATTGACTTCTGCAATCGTATCGGATATACTGGGTTCTTTTATTTTATAAAGCCGGTGGTGTTATTATTCTTATCTTGCTGTGATATCTTAAATAGGTAGTTCACCTTTGGGTTAACTTTTATTATGTTATAGAATGGCCTATTCTTAACAACTTTTTATTTGGTCTTCATTTTTTATTTTCTATGGTTATAGTGAATTATTTGACTTCCTTTTTTACCTCTTTTAAGCTTGCAAATGTCCCTGGTCCCAGCAGCCACAACTATTGCTCTGTGAGCCTACAATTTTATTTGCATTGCTACTTTTTACTACTTATCATGTCACTTCCACCTAAGGCAAACAAGGGAAAGTTGTGCTCACCATTAATTTTAAAACCATTAGGCGGGGGTGCAATGAGGCTGTGACCACAAAATACTTAAAGACAAATACAAGAGTCCTCTGCACTCAACCCATTATCAATATATTTAAGACAGAGACATTTTGTGCATACTGCTACTGAAAAATGCCTTACCCTTTAAACAAAACAGGGATTGTTTGTCCATATATTGCAATATATTTAAGCTGGCCAACTACGTCAAAGTCATCCCATATCTGGCCAGTCCTACGCTCAAATTGCATCTGATTCATTAAGAATTTGCTTCATTATACATTTTACAAAGGGATTTCCACCTAAGGAACATATACAAATTACAATCATTTATCACCCAAGATGCCGTCAAAATTCTTATTCACTCTCTCGTCATATCACGTCTAGACTACTGTAACTCTCTTTTAATTGGTCTTCCCCACCAGAGACTGTCACCTCTCCAGTCCATAATGAACACTGCGCCAGGCTTATACACCTCAGCAACCGCTCTGCCATGCCACTCTGCCAATCCCTACACTGGCTTCCGCTACCTTGCAGAATTAAATTCAAATTAATGACCCTGACATTCAAAGCAATTCATAACTCTGCCCCTCCCTACATCTCTGAACTCATCTCATCTAACCTTTTACTACGATCCTCTACTGACCTGATACTCAACTCTTCTCTCATTCCCTCCTCACATGCTTGCATTCCAGACTTTGCAAGGGCTGCACCCCTTCTCTGGAATTCTCTCCCACGGTCTGTCCAACTCTCTTCCAACCTTTCTGCTTTCAAGAAATCTCTTAAAACTAACTTATTTAGAGAAGCCTACCCTCACTCTGCGTAACTACCAAATGCAATACCACATACAATACCACATCTCTTGCCCACTTAATTCTGATCTTGCCCACTCCCATACCTTGTGTCTTATTCCCTTCCCTTTAGATTGTAAGCAAAGGGCCTTCCTCACCTTTTGTAGCTGTATTGGTTGTGATGTATGTAACTCCATATGTTCTATGTATGTAATTCATATGATTTAGTTGTATAAACACATTTACTCTACAGCACTGCGCAATATGTTGGCGCTCTATAAATACATGTTAATAATAATAAAATAATACTTATTTTACTATTCAGTCTGCTCATATTTCAGTCTCTTATCAAGCCACTGAATGGCTGCTATTGTAAATTGGGCCCTAGCAACCATGTAACTGCTCAAATTCCAATCTGGAGAGCTGCTGAACAAAAAGATAAATAATTAAAAAACTACAAAAAACACTGAAGACTAATTGCTAACTGCCTCAAAATACCATTGTCTACATCATGCCAAAAATGAAGTTAAATGTGAACTACCTCTTTAATATCAATATTCTTTCATATTTTAAGTAATGGTCCTTATAAATTTTTCAAGAAGTTATTGTGTCCATTTCAGAGTGAAAATACAATGTAAAAAGTCATGTATACTTTGGTATTAGGATCATGGTGGGCTTTTTGATAAGATAACTAGCACTGACATTTCATATTGTTTTGTTTACTTTTTGGAAAAAGAGGATCTGGTTAGTAGACTAAACATACAATAAAGACCAAGATACAGGAAAAAACAGAAAGGGTTTTCCTTTCAATGTTACGTTGAACACAGAGTGAAATGTGTAATTGGCTTTCCTTGCAACAGCAGAACATGACGAATAAAGAAAGTTTACATGCAATGGGGAGCAAAGACTTCCACGCTCCATCTGGCACTTACAAACAAAAATGGTGCCAGAAGAAAACAATATTTTCTTTTTTAGAAAAACAAATTTTTACTTTAAAAATATGCTAAATAATCATATAGTTCAAGATCCTTCTTTTCCCACACTTATGCTCATTTATTAACCTAGTTGTATGCATTAAAATACTGATAATTAAATTAAACAAGAGACCTCCATTGTCCATTGCTGCTGCAAACCAGAAGTGCCTCCCTAGGGGCTAGAATAGATTATAGTGTTTAGACAAGTAACACTTTTAACATTTTCTTATTACCTGTGTATTACATCAATATAAATATTAGGGCTTGTACATTTGAAACTTCATAATCTGAATTTTTTTGCCCATTTGAGTAGTGGTGTATATTAGTGATGTAGTACTGTTATTAGGAATTTAAAACCAATGAGCCATTTTGTTCACTTTGATATCTGATTCTGAACTTTTGTTTCCAGATAAATTATTTATGGCTTTGATTTATGGAGTGGAACCCAAGATCATATTTCAAAGACAAAGTTTCACTTGCATCTGCTGAGCTGCTTGCAATGCAGCATCTGTAATATTTTAGCATGTGGAAGTATTATGTTAGATTTAATTAAGTCTTTGATATTCTGTTACATAATAATTTGAATGTGATGAAAAAATTTACTTTTCATTTGATTAATAATTTATTAATCATGTGAATGGACAATTTTCTTATGTGCATCTTATTTATTTTACACCCTGTACGAATAAAGCTTACGGGTTGTGTATCAGTTGCCCACAGGTGAAATGGGGATTTTGTAGTAACCTATATAGCTAGAAGCCTAGAAAAAGGGAAATGTGTAATATCATATATCAAAATAATGCTGTAAAATCCTGTGACCCAAACACACTGCAGAAAGGGAAAACAATTCCCTGTCAATCTGAGCAATACCCTGACTGAAAATCTTGTGGCTGTAAACTGCCAACAGATACATGTAATTTAATTGCATTGCATACCACAGCTAAACATAAGGGAAAAAAAAACTAAAAGCCCTGTAATGTTCATACTTGACCCAGACTGAAACTGCCCATGTTGTTCACCTGTCCACACTCATGCAAACTGCTGGAGGGGCACCAGAACTGTGTCACTGTATGTAGTACATCTTAGAGTGGTACTGATAGGTTTCCCTGTCTCCTGCTCTGTTCTGCCTGTGCTCCCTATGTGTGCCATACTCTGCCTGCGTGTGCCATACTCTGCTGGTATTATGCTCCCTGTTTTATGTGTTCCATACTCTACCTGCAATATGCTCCTATGTGTGTGCCATACTCTGCCTATCCCATGCTCCCTGTGTGTGCCATACTCTGTCTGCCCTATACTCCCTGTGTGTGCCATACTCTGTCTTCACTATGCTCAATGGGTGTGCTAAACTATGCCTGCCCTATTCTCCTTAGGTGTGCCATACTCTGTCTTATCTATTGTCCTTGGGTGTGCCACAACCTTCCTATGTGTTAGGCAAATTTTGTTTTGGGGTTGACTTGCCCTTTAACTTTAATACACTGTATTAAGTTCTACTGCAAATGTATGTGTGTTTTGAAGCCTGTCTGGTGGCTCTGCTTCTGTTACTTTGGTTATTTGCCTGGTTTACTCTTTCTGTAACAAATAGTGGCTACTTCTCTAATGCATGGATTGCAAATAGTTTTCTAGCTCTAAATAGTAAGAAACTTACAAGAAAATTTTTTATATTTTGGCTTTTTTTTAATTAGTTTTTCAAGTGATGTTCTTATTAATGTGACGTTTAAGAAACCTGGTGCATTCATGCAATATTTTCCTTGCTGTAACTACAATCGCCCACCCAAGAGCATAGAATTAATAAAAGACATACTCGTATCCACTTTCTGAAATAACTTTGAGCTGAGGTCCTGTGTATGGAACATATAGGGGCCCATTTACTTAGCTCGAGTGAAGGAATAGAATAAAAGAAACTTCGAATTTCAAATGTTTTTTTTGGCTACTTCGACCTTCAACTACGACTTCGAATCGAACGATTCGAACTAAAAATCGTTCGACTATTCAACCAGTCGAAGTACTGTCTCTTTAAAAAAAACTTCGACCCCCTAGTTCGCCACCTAAAACCTACCGAGGTGCCATGTTAGCCTATGGGTAAGGTCCCCATAGGCTTTCTAACTATTTTTTGGTTGAAGAAGAATCGTTCGATCGATGGATTAAAATCCTTCGAATCGAACGTTTCAAAGGATTTAATGGTTCAGTCATACGATTTTCCGTTCGATCGTTCGATCAAACTATTTACGGTAAATCGAAGTTGAAGGATTTACATTCGGCAGTCGAATATCGAGGGTTAATTAACCCTCGATATTCGACCATAATTAAATTTGCCCCATAATGTAGAACATTTTCCCTCTACTTCCAGGGAGGTTTCCACTTACTAAAATTTGTGAATCACAACTTCAATGCCTTTGCAAAAATTATGAGCAGCACCACTCTTTGAATGAAAGTGTAATTTGGTATGGTGATCAAAATTACAGCACAAACCCGTTATCCAGAAGTCTGATAATCAATCCTATATTTATATTACTGTATATTGCCCCAGTAATGTTGTTCGAAGAATTTAATTAAATTAAATTACATTTAAATACATTTAAATAAATAGTTAGGGCCCATAAACAAGCTTTCACTTCACTGGAAAGAACTTTGTGTCATTTCCAAGTTTCTTCCACATCTATAACTTTTTCATAAGTTTTAGAAAGTCTAGGGAAACTGAGTGTTAGCCCAATAAAAAGATATTGCTTTTTAATGCAATACTCTTCCTTTATATATTTCTTATTTATTTAGTGTCTGTGGACACATCTGCTATTATACAGATGTGTGTGTATAAATAATAGATTCATAGCTTTATAAATGTGTGATGATGATAATAATAAGAACAAAAATAATAATTGATAGGTTGATACTAATTCAAGATGGATAAGGTTGCATCATTTATACATTTTTAAATCTACCCATCAATGTCCCTTACATTCTCTCACTTGTTTTTCAATACTCAAAATCACTTACAATCAAAAAATACTTCTGCATGGGTAAAATAAAATGTAATATCCCTTCATAACTTTAGGGAATACTATGGAACCACAAAATCACCTAGTAGCCGAGGGATTGCTACAAATTTAGATTTTTATCCTGCCCTATTTCCTCAACCAAATAATCAAATACAAAATAATGCCTCATAACTATAATTTCGAACGACTTTCTAATGTAAGTGTCCATTACTTCTGAAAACGAAATTGACTTAAATCATGAAATCAGCAATTACTTTTAATTAAATGGTTCAGTCTATTTGCCAATTACACGGAATGAGAAATGAGGTTAATAAGGCCATTGCATTCCATGTTTATTGTAAACCATTCATCAAACTCTTTGGAAAATGATCTGAACGTCGATATGAGGCTTGAAGCCAAAGTATGCAAATAATGTGCAATGGAACCGAGTTGAAAATGTTAGCTGCAATTGGCATCTAGTTGTTTCAAGGTCTGGCAATCACTACTAACTAGTGTACATATCTCTAATACCTGCTACTAGTGCCCTATCTGTGTGACTGAATGGTAGTAATTTGATTATAGAATGGTTATATTCTGCATAACTTTTTAAACTATGTATAACAATGTATTTCTCTGTAATACCACTACGATATAAAGGAGGAACTAATCAAACGTTGAAGGCAAAAAACCCAAACCTTTTGCCCTATAGAGGTACTGTAACACAGTGTGAAATAATATTCAAAGCATGCTTTTCAAAACAAAGATAATAGGACATCCGTATCAAGCATTGACACTGGTGATGGGCGAATTTATTCACCAGGCGCGAATTCGCATTGAATCTCCGTGAATCTGTGCCGCCAAATAAATCCGTGAATTTGCCTGCGAAAATTCGTCATCGGCGGTGATTAACGGACACCCATTGACTTTAATGGGCACCGGCGTCAACTTTGCAATTCGTGAATTTTTTGCCCGTTTCGCGAATTTCACTGGAAATTTGCATATTTAGTGGCAAAGCAAAACTGGACAAATTCGTCCATCACTAATTGACACATATAGAGTGTACATTGCAGTACTCTTCAATAATCTATTCACTCTTACAGTTGTATGTATATTTTTAATTGTATAGTGCTCCTTGAGGGCAGGACTGTATTTAGGTCCGCTGCTGCCCTAGGCATCGGACCTAAACACGGCCCCTACGTGATGCGCGTGACGTGTTTGCATGATGTCACTTCCGCCAACCAGCCTGGCTCCATACTCCTCACCCCTCAGCTCTTTCTCCGGATTTCCTATGGAAATCTGTCGAAGAGGCTGGGTGATTTTTTTTTTAATTTAAACAATAAATTTATAGGCACCTGAGGTGCCTTAATATAAATACGCCCCTGCTTGAGGGCAAAGCACTGAAGAGCAAAACAATAAATTAATAGTAACAAACAAGGGTTCACTGCATTAAAAAGTAAAAAGTGCATTATTAGAAATACAATTCACATAAATATAAAATATAATTACCATACAGATTAAGTGCTCGTTGTCAAGGAGACAAAAGGATGGAGGACCCTACCCCATAGGGCTAAATGGGAGGGTAACTTACAACACAATTCAGAGGTTAATTAAAGTACTGTAGGTTACAGTATGTGACACTGTCATATAAGTGGCAATAATAAATAGTGATGGGCTGGCACAAACCTGATCACACTCCAAAAATAGATGTAGTAAAAAAGTATTTTTATTAGAGCAAAAACATCACAACAGGGGCCTTATGCGTTTCGTGCCATAGGGGCACTTAGTCATAGGCTATGACTTATAGACACCTGCAGTTATGGTGCCTCCAGTTTATAGATGTATGTATTTCTAAATGTATATAGCATTACTAGTGGAAAATCATCTGTTCTAATCCCTGGAACTTTGTTCAGTGGCTGCCTCATGCATTGAAACAGTGTATTCTATACATATATATAGTAGTGCAAATATTACCGTATTATATCAATATCAGTAAACTACAAGAATTTAAACAATAATCTATTTGCTAAGGGACTATAATGTTTTCATCACCTTTAGTTAGTGTTTTAAATTCACAAGCAGTATAAGAAAAATATAGTTAACAAAAAGCTTATTTAAAATAAAAAAATAGTTTGGAACCATTCACAAATATGTACATACCTGGTGCCATAAGTCATGACTATTTCACAACTATATGCACTCAGCTGACTTTGTCAAATATTTCCATTTCTAACAAGATGTTTAAAATGTGGTTCTGTTCAAATCAATCAGCTCCTGTCCCCATATCCCACTATATTTTCCATGACTGTCATATTCTAACAGCAATACCCTAACGAAACGTGTTCCTGCATGTTTATGTATACCGTGCGAACATAACATAAAATGACGTTCTTTTTTATTTTTTAAGGCTAAGAGTTTAAAGAAGCCAATTAATGGGAATTATGCATAATATTTTCTAAATAAAAATTAAAAACATTACAATATGCCTGACAGCATCAGATTAGAAATGCATGGCCTCCATAGCTTTACATGAAGGGTTTATTTGTTCTGAGTTTCTAAATGTCACATCTGGACTATGGGATCGTTCCTCACAAGAGTTCCTTGCTGGTGGCACCAGGCAAACAACAAGTTTACCAGAACTCATTCTCCCACCCTTAAATACATTTGAACTACTTTTCATTGGCTTTCTAATATGCTCTGATGTTTCATTTTATTGAGGTATGAAAAAGTCAACTGCAAGAATTTCCGCGACAATTAAAGGCGCCCATTGACTTTAATGTGCTGTCAAAATTCGCGTTCTGCGCATTTTTCGACATTTCGCGAATTTCAAAATTCTCCCCTCACTAATATGAGGAACCAGAAATGCATTTTTATACTAATTATGTATAAGTAATATACAGAGAATGGAGTATGAAGCACCTTCCACCAAACAGGAAAGCACAAAAATGGTGTTCAGGGTCAAGGGTTAATAATAAATGTTCAAAAGAGAAAAAAGAATGACCCCCAAATTGCACCACCCCATTTATTATTCAGTGAGTCCCATGACAGGAGGTAAAACTTAACCTTTATTTGTATTAGTTAAAATAAACCATGGGTGAGAAATCCCAAACGATTAAAATTACAAAAAGGAGGAGCGCATTATTAGCTCAATTATTATTACTGACGGGTCCGTGGTAAGGTAAGTTGCGACGCAAAGAACTTGAGTTACAGCTAATGTATTCCCTGCCTAATTGAGCTAATAATAATTGAGCTAATAATGCCCTCCTCTTTTTTGTAATTTTTGTTTGGGATTTCTCACCCTAATTATGTATAAGTGTACTTGTAATAAACTACTCTCAGGGCTCTTACTCACAAGCGTTTTTACCTGCGCTCCCCTGCGTTCTGTTTTTCTGCGTTCAGCCGCAGGGGAGCGCGGGAATAGACGCATTACATTTTTTCCAATGGGGCTGTACTCAAACAGGCGCGTGTAGGCGCCGAACGCATGAAAAATGCAGGATGTTGCGTCTCAACCTGTGTTTGGCGCCTACACGCGCCTGTGTGAGTACAGCCCCATTGGAAAAAATGTAATGCGTCTATTCCTGCGCTCCCCTGCGGCTGAACGCAGAAAAACGGAACGCAGGGGAGCGCAGGTAAAAACGCTCGTGAGTAAGTTTACCTTTGATTATTTGCCAGGGCTGAGCAATTACAGGACATGTGTGGGCTGCTCTGCTCTCACGCAGCTTGTTTAGTGACCCTAGTACCTAATGGGAAAATAAAGTTAAATGGAAAAGTGCAAAAAAATATTTTATGCACTAACCCCCTGAGAAAAATATGCTCTCCTTTCAGTTTTGGAGACGTATTGCTTATTTTAGCTAAGGTTTATTAACAGCACACACATATATAGTAACGAGAGGCTCAGCACTCACTGTATTCAGTGTGTGTTGAACATTGGTTTCAGTTTGAAGGCTGAAACTATATATATACTACTATATATACACACTGTATAAAGCCCAGAGCAATTGGAGAAAAAAAGCGAAAACAATAGCAAAAGGTTTTTGAGAACTAAGGCTCTATGCTTGAAACTCTGTTTGTTTTTAGCCCTAGCATTGCCCCTGGCTTCTTTGCATTAAATTTGTTCCATGTTAAATGGAGAATTCGACAGGGTAGTAACCTGGAGAGACACACTGTCAATGTTGGACGAAAACAATACTAGGGGTAATAGGTTAAAAACATTGACAGCTAAAGCTGAAATAATGCTGAAATAACTATGCTGCTGGTTTCCCTTTAAGGAACTGAAGTCCTTTCTCATAGACAGTGTATGTAATTTCTTTATATATACACATATGTATATCTTATGCTGGATTAATCCTTATGAACCATGACACACACTAACAATATGTACAGGTTTCAAGTGATAATCTGCATCACAAGAAGAGCCTAAGGGCTCTTACACACGGGCGTTCCGACCTGCGCTCCCCTGCGTTCCGTTTTTTGGCGTTCAGCCGCAGGGGAGCGCAGGAATAGACGCAAGTCATTATTTGAAATGGGGCTGTACTCACTCAGGCGCGTGTAGGCGCCGAACGCAGGAAAAATGCAGCATGTTGCGTCTGAACCTGCGTTCGGCGCCTTCACGCCTGAGTGAGTACAGCCCCATTTCAAATAATGACTTGCGTCTATTCCTGCGCTCCCCTGCGGCTGAACGCCAAAAAACGGAACGCAGGGGAGCGCAGGTCGGAACGCCCGTGTGTAAGAGCCCTTAATGTAGCCTGTAATTACTAAATCACGTGTGACTGAGGCATAAATACATTGCCCTTAGGCTACATGGGATGAATAAAGGGCTGAAACAGCATCTCAAACTTCACAGCACAGAAACCAATTAAGGTCATTCACCAAAAGCTTTTGGCCGAGGTCAGACTATTACTCAGTGTTATCTCATAAAATAAGTGTCCACTTGATTTTAACCTCAAATCGTTCCTTTGATGTAGTGGTCAATATTTGGGAGTGCTTGAAGTATTTACAAGCTACCATATACTTTTTATGTCATAAATCAAGGTAACCCACCTGTAGACATAACTTTTTAAAAATTAAGAAAAAAAAAAAAAAGATTAGATCTGTAAAACATTGGGGCCATTTTATTTGCATGCTTTTTCTCAAGGTAGGGACACAGTAAATTGATCATCCACTTTCCTCAGCCTGCCTTTTGTACACAGGTAGAGGAAAGCAGATCCACTGTCATCTGTTCTTTCGTGTAGCCCTGTTGACAGGCACAGTATTGACCCTTGTGGAGCTACACCGAGCAAATATTGGTGTGGAATGTTGGCATTTTTATATCGAAATCTGCTTAATATAGCTCCACACAGGCTGGCGGCTTTTCATCAGTCGCATAGTGCAAAATATTCTGTGAAATCATGTATAACAATAACAAGGAAGTAATTACTAAAAATAGTGCAAGTAAATGATAAAATAGTAGGAGCACAGTTCTATTGCAGTGTAGGTGCTTTTGTGCAATGTGCCTGCCCTAAAGAGCTTACAGTCAAAGTGAGTAGGTTACTGGCAAAAATGTGAGGATAAAAGCACCAATTCATGTTGCTAACAGTATAGACCTAATATGCAAAAATGTACACCCAGTGCTCATTGGACAAGAATAGCCATTTTCCTGGTCATGCAGGATATGAGGAAGGGGAACTTTGTTGCTCTGAAACATTAGTCATTATTTAAGCTCTGAATGAGTCCAGGGTGCCCTGGAATTACTTGTGATTAGGGTTGCCACCTTTTTTTTATTATTTGTGGTTTTTTGAGTTATTTAGCTTTTTATCTAGCAGCATTCAAACTTGCAGTTTCAGCAATCTGGTTGCTAGGGACCAAATTAGCTCTAGCAACCTTGCACTGATTTGAATAAGAGACAGGAATATGAATAGGAGGGGGACTAAAATGAATAAGAAAATGTAGCAATAACAATACATTTGTAGCCTTACAGAGCAGTGACGGAACTAGGTGGGGGCGGGCCCTGGTGCGGACCGTGCAGCCGGGCCCCGCCCCCACCCTCGTCCGTGCGGCTGCAGCCGACTCCAGTGGGCGTGTGACTGCCGGGGGGCCCTGCGGGGTGCGGGCCCTGGCCCAATTGCACCCCCGGTAGTTACGCCACTGTTACAAAGCATTTGTTTTTTAGATGGGGTCAGTGACTCCTATTTGATAACTGGAAAGTCAGAGGAAGTGGCCAAATAATTAAAAACAATAAAAATGAAGGCCAGTTGGCTTCTTGATTAGCCATTCTATATCATACTAGAAGTTAACGTAAAGGTCAACCACTTTAAAGATCAAGAAGTGCAAATTTAGTTCAGTACAGTTTGATAGACAGACAGACAGACAGATAGATGATAGATAGAAAGAGACCCTCAAATCAAGGTCCTATTCTAGACAATAATAAATAGTATAGAGGTTATGAAGGCTTGTGGTGGGAAAAAAATAAAGAGCTAATTGTACTTTTTACAGAATGGGGCCCACTAGGGTTTGGGCCCATTGGGAGATCCTCTGGTACTCAGACAAGTCAGTCCAATGCTGGAATGGAGCATTTTTCTATGATATTACCCCAAAATTTGCTGACTACTGACACTGCACCTGTGCCAGGGTGTTAACAAAATACTGATGTTAGAAATCTTATTAACAGATAAGTTATATAAGGGCTCTTACACATGAGCGTTCCGACCTGCGCTCCCCTGCGTTCCGTTTTTTGGCGTTCAGCCGCAGGGGAGCGCAGGAATAGACGCAAGTCATTATTTGAAATGGGGCTGTACTCACTCAGGCGCGTGTAGGCGCCGAACGCAGGTTCAGACGCAACATGCTGCATTTTTCCTGCGTTCGGCGCCTACACGCGCCTGAGTGAGTACAGCCCCATTTCAAATAATGACTTGCGTCTATTCCTGCGCTCCCCTGCGGCTGAACGCCAAAAAACGGAGCGCAGGTCGGAACGCTCATGTGTAAGAGCCCTTAAAGTGCTCCTTTTATCTTGCCTTACTCCATAAGACACTCTATGGGGTAGCTGTAAAACAGAATAAAATAAGAAGTATGTTGCCTGGAGCAAAATAAACATTTTGAGGATAATATTGACACATGAGAAAAATATTAAGTCCTTGATGCAGACAGGAAAATTAAAACAGCCCCAGTTCAAAATGTTATAGGACATAAACAAGTACTGTGCATATATTAGGGAATAACAAGCTTTACCATCACTGAATTGTTTTGCTTTACTGGGCACTTCACCTCTGATTTATCTTATCAGTTTCCTGCCTGGGGTCTGCCTCAAGCATGGAAGAGTTTTGCATGAAATCAGTGCAACTAAGAACAGGTGCCTATTCATTCTTTCTCTCATTACATGCCTCATTACTCAGTGTAGATAAGAATCATCCTTTTGACAATTTGCGTTTGTTTGACTATTATTGGGGTTTTTTAACTCTGTAACTACACAGCAAGTATTAGTCCACATTTGCTTTTGTGTTTGTGTGTAGATGCGTGTGGTTCTTGTTATCCTGCGTTAACATAGTGTTACTATCAAGTTGTATTGGTTTGATTACACCTATCCCACCTGGGTGTTATTAAGCTGTATGAACTAATCAATAATATAGTGTGGATATCAAACATTATGAAATCACCCTAAGAAAGAAGCTTAAACAACTGGGCTTGTGGAAGGTTATCTATGGATAATTCCTTTGTGTATGGAACATGATCCTAATTCCTAACACATGCAATTAACTATAAATACAAAGGAAAAACACAAAGCATCTCTGGGGTCTGGTAAGTCCTAAATGTAATGAATAAAATTGCAGAACAAGATTTACTTGCAATAATTTAAAAGTGAATGTACCATGTAATAATTTGAGAGTTTCTGCTTTCATATCCATACTATTCTTGTGAAAACTGTAATTAACTTGTATATCATGTAACTAAGATGTAATGTATGTTTTATATACATTTGGATAAAGATACTTCCTTGTTTGCAATACAGGTATAGGATCCGGAAAACCCAATATCCAGAAAGCTCCGAATTACGGAATGGCTGTCGCACATAGACTCCATTTTATCCAAATAATCCAAATTTTTAAAAATTATTTCCTTTTTCTCTGTAATAATAAAACAGTAGCTTGTACTTGATCCAATTTAAGATATAATTAATCCTTATTGGAAGCAAAACAAGCCTATTGGGTTTATTTAATGTTTAAATGAATTTCTAGTAGATTTAAGGCATGAAGACCCAAATTACGGAAAGATCCATTATCTGGAAAACCCCAGGTCCCGAGCATTCTGGATAACAGGTCCCATACCTGCACCATCTTTGTATCTATGATTTTTCTAACTGTACAAGATCTATTTACTTTATAATTTTGAGATATGCATTTTGTTTTTATGTTCTTTTATTTGCCTTTGCACTATTCAGTCTTGTTTCTGACCATACATCCAAAGATAACATGGCAGAACCTTGGATGTAAGCACCATTAGGATCAAGAGACGACCAGCCTGTCAAGCTTCACACACACAAAGAAGCTCCAGGCCATCCATTTTGGGAGTGGGACTAGCGGGAGTCGGACTTGCACATACATTATTAATGGTCAGCCAAGTTGCTTTTGTTTGGGCTCACCACTGACCCCTTTGAAAAGATGTTTGGAGTCACCGTACAACCTGGGCTAGGATGGCACTGGGCTATATAGGTAATTATGTGATCAGTAAATGCCATTCAGACATTCAAGCTGCATAATATGGAAGTGGAAACCCCACCCTGCAGGCTTCATTATTATTCAGATAACTCAAGAATAAACCCTGGTGTGTCCACTTTTACTTCACTTGGAATTACTGCCCATGGGCGCTTGATAGAACTGTGACCACCCTGCTTACTTGGCAAAATCAGAGTCTACATTTATGGCCAGTTTGTCAGGCCATGCAGTCAAGCCTTAAAGGAACAGTTCAGTGTAAAAACAAAAACTGGGTAAATAGATAGGCTGTGCAAAATAAAAAAAATTTCAATATAGTTAGTTAGGCAAAAATGTAATGTATAAAGGCTGGAGTGACTGGATGTCTCACATAATAGCCAGAACACTACTTCCTGCTTTGCAGCTCTCTAACTCGCGACTTTAAGGGGGGCCACATGGGACATAACAGTTCAGTGAGTTTGCAATTGATCCTCAGCATTCAGCTCAGATTCAAAAGCAACAGATATGAGCCATGTGCCCCCCTCAATGGTAACCCATCAGTGGAAACCAAGAAAGCTTGGTTGATCCCAATGTTATTAATAGGGAAAAAAGATAAATATATAGGAAGGTCAGTATTTTTTTTCCAGAAAAGGTTGCAACCCTACCCACAGGGGTTACACACACTCACAATATGACTGACCCACAGACAGACACACTGAAAGGTTAAAATTATAAAGTACCCCCTCTTGTAAATTATAAGGATATTATAAGTTACCGAGGAGTTTCATGACCATATAAAAACATGAGGTCGAAGGCCAAGTGTTTTTATACAGGTCATGGAACTCCGAGGTAACTTTTAATATCCTCATATTTTGCAACAGGGCATACTTTATTTATTATAATACACAAGTTTCAGTGAGTCATGTGACAGAAATGACATCACTACTCACCGTTTATAGTAACATACATAGTAACATAGTAAGTAAGGTTGAAAAAAGACACATGTCCATCGAGTTCAACCCTTTTTTTTTTTTTTATATATATTAACTACCTATCTGCCAGTTGATCCAGAGGTAGGCAAAAAAACCCATCTGAAGCCTCTCCAATTTGCCTTAGAGGGGGAAAAATATCTTCCTGACTCCAAAATGGCAATCAGACTAGTCCCAGGATCAACTTGGACTATGAGCTATGACCCATAACCCTATATTCCCTTACTTGCTAAAAAGCCATCCAACCCCTTCTTAAAGCTATCTAATGTATCAGCCTGTACAACTGATTCAGGGAGAGAATTCCACATCTTCACAGATCTCACTGTAAAAAAAACCCCTTCCCAATATTTAGGTGGAACCTCTTTTCTTCTAATCGGAATGGGTGACCTTGTGTCAACTGGAAAGACCTACTGGTAAATAAAGCATTAGAGAGATTATTATATGATCCCCTTATATATTTATACATAGTCATCATATCACCCCTTAAGCGCCTCTTCTCCAGCGTGAACATCCCCAATTTGGCCAGTCTTTCCTCATAGCTAAGATTTTCAATACCTTTTACCAGCTTAGTTGCCCTTCTCTGTACCCTCTCTAATTCAATAATGTCCTGTTTGAGTGATGGAGACCAAAACTGTACGGCATATTCTAGATGGGGCCTTACCAGTGCTCTATACAGTGGAAGAATGACCCCCTCCTCCCGTGACTCTCTGCCCCATTTAATACAGCTCAAGACCTTATAACTGATGACATCAGAACTCCCCGTTTATAAGGATATCATTTACAAGATATTGATGGCTTTTGTGTATTATATTATGATACATTGATAATGTATGCATTTCTTTTTAGTACAACATTTCTATTAAATAGAATAGAAAATGATAAGCAGCTAAGCTGTTTTGTACTGTAGGAACTAGAATATGTCAATGAAAGAATTGGTTGTTGTAACTTAGTTTCTACCATGTTCTCTCTTGTAAACGTTCAATAAAGTATGTTGCTAGTTAAAAAAAAACAAAAAACCCAAAACAAAACAGCTCTGTGCTGAGCCAGAGGCAGGCGAGGGAGGGAGGCAGGGGGAGGGGCGGAGTTAGGCGCAGGGAGGGGCGGGGTTAGGCGCAGGGAGGGGTGGGAATGTGCAACGATAGGATCCAGCCAGTGTGGAGCGTTAATTCGGCTCCAGGCAGAGAGGAGAAGAGGCATCGGTGAGGCTCTGACAGACTGAGGGAGTAGGAAACTTTCCTCACTTTTCTTTCTTCACATCGCTCCTGGTTCTCCCCAAGGACTAACCCCCCTGTACTGCCATGCAGAATGATGCGCTCTCCCCGGGGATACAAGTAAGTGTGTGACTTGTGCACTGAGCTCCTGCTGCTACTGCTGCTCTTAGTCCTCTCTGCTTTGTGGCATCCCGGGAAGCCATCGCTAGTCTCTCATTAGGAAGTTCTTTGCATGAGGGGCTAGAGGCAGGGCTGTCACACACTAGGAATATGTCACACACGAAATATGTCACACACACAAGGGATATGTCACACACAAGAAATATGTCACACACACAAGGAATATGTCACACACAAGGGATATGTCACACACACAAGGAATATGTCACACACTAGAAATATCATACACACAAGGAATATGTCACACACGGGATATGTCACACACAAGGAATATGTCACACACACAAGGAATATGTCACACACGAAATATGTCACACACAAGAATTTTGTCACACACAAGGGGTATGTCACACACACACAAGGAATATGTCACACACAAGGAATATGTCACACACAAGGGATATGTCACACACAAGGAATATGTCACACACAAAATATGTCACACACAAGGAATATGTCACGCACAAGGGATATGTCACACACAAAATATGTCACACACAAGGAATATGTCACACACAAGGGATATGTCACACACAAAATATGTCACACACAAGGAATATGTCACACACAAGGGATATGTCACACACGAAATATGTCACACACAAGAAATTTGTCACACACAAGGAATATGTCACACACAAGGAATATGTCACACACAAGGAATATGTCACAAACAAGGAATATGTCACAAACAAGGAATATGTCACACACAAGATATATCATACACACAAGGAATATGTCACACACAAGGAATATGTCACACACAAGGAATATGTCACAAACAAGGAATATGTCACACACAAGATATATCATACACACAAGGAATATGTCACACACAAGGAATATGTCACACGCAAGGGATATGTCACACACAAGGAATATGTCACACACACGAAATATGTCACACACAAGGGATATGTCACACACAAGAGATATTTTACACACAAGGAATATATCACACACAAGGGATATGTCACACACAAGGGATATGTCACACACAAGGGATATGTCACACAAGGGATATGTCACACACAAGGGATATGTCACACACAAGAGATATTTTACACACAAGGAATATGTCACACACAAGGAATATGTCACACACACAAGGAATATGTCACACACAAGGAATATGTCACACACAAGGAATATGTCACACACAAGGAATATTTCACACACAAGGGATATGTCACACACAAGGGATATGTCACACACAAAATATGTCACACACAAGGAATATGTCACGCACAAGGGATATGTCACACACAAAATATGTCACACACAAGGAATATGTCACACACAAGGGATATGTCACACACAAAATATGTCACACACAAGGAATATGTCACACACAAGGGATATGTCACACACAAAATATGTCACACACAAGGAATATGTCACACACAAGGGATATGTCACACACGAAATATGTCACACACAAGAAATTTGTCACACACAAGGAATATGTCACACACAAGGAATATGTCACACACAAGATATATCATACACACAAGGAATATGTCACACACAAGGAATATGTCACACACAAGGAATATGTCACAAACAAGGAATATGTCACACACAAGATATATCATACACACAAGGAATATGTCACACACAAGGAATATGTCACACGCAAGGGATATGTCACACACAAGGAATATGTCACACACACGAAATATGTCACACACAAGGGATATGTCACACACAAGAGATATTTTACACACAAGGAATATATCACACACAAGGGATATGTCACACACAAGGGATATGTCACACACAAGGGATATGTCACACAAGGGATATGTCACACACAAGGGATATGTCACACACAAGAGATATTTTACACACAAGGAATATGTCACACACAAGGGATATGTCACACACAAGGGATATGTCACACACAAGGGATATGTCACACAAGGGATATGTCACACACAAGGAATATGTCACACACAAGGAATATGTTACACACAAGGGATATGTCACACACAAGAGATATTTTACACACAAGGAATATGTCACACACAAGGGATATGTCACACACAAGGGATATGTCACACACAAGGGATATGTCACACACAAGAAATTTGTCACACACAAGGAATATGTCACACACACAAGGAATATGTCACAAACAAGGAATATGTCACACACAAGGGATATGTTACACACAAGGGATATGTCACACACACAAGGAATGAGTTACTATCTTATGGGAATGCCAAGCAGTGCCTGTGACGTCAGCTCATTACACATGGACTGCTCCTTGGGCTGCATCTTCCTGGCATTTGGCAGCCGTGTAGATCCCCCTCAGACCTGCACCTGTTGTCACTCACACACAGAACGTACACACAATCAGAAGCCCAATATATCTGCCCATTAACACCAAATAATTATGTATTAGTTATTAGGGATGGTGTGACTTGGCACATGTGTAATGAATGCCGCTGAGCCATGCTGACTGCCCCTGGAAAATGTGAGAATGCTTAAGAGGGATGGGAGTCTGGGGTACAGAGCCCAAAATCCGGTAACTCCCGACTTCTACACAAGTCAGTCCTATTGCATGCTGGGTATTGTAGTCTTACAAAAAACTCGGCAGTTGGGAAATTGTTAAATAAAAATACATTACCCAACATGCACTGGAAGAATTATGCTTGGCACATTTGGGCAAGAAAAAACTTTGGCTGGTTTCCAAAGTACAAAGCAGCCAAAGGCCCAAAAAGTAGCCCAAATCCCTACCATGGCTAGTTTGTACTTTTATAACCAGCCAGGGCTTTAAATTAGTAGCCCAAATTGGCTGGAAAACCGCCAATCTGGCAACCCTGAAGTGTGAAGTTGCAGATCACCACAGTCTACTAGTGTGAAATTCTGCCACTCTCCATCCGTTTCTATGGGATTTTTACAGGCATATTTATCAAAGGATGAACTTTCCCTTTCACCCATTGATAAATACTCTTTTAAAAATCCCATGTAAATGAATGGAAAGCGGCGGAATTTCATTCTAGTGGACTGTGGCGACCTCTAACTTCACTCTTTGATAAATATGCCCACTGTGTTTCTGGGAATAATTACACCAGTGCTTTGGGCAACTGTGTGAAATACACAATATCACAGTCCGGAACCGTGACATTTTCATGGGCCGTTCCATTCTGAGCACTATTATTGTGATCAGTGCACTAGGCGTGAAATACTATATTAATGGTTGTCTGACAAATGTTCCCCTTATAGCTTTGCCTAATGGGAGTGTAACATTAATGACTGCCCCTAGTCTGCTCCCAGCAAGGCAGTACCTGCCCCAATAACTTTTAATTATGCCACCTTTAATATGTTTAACCCTGGAAGGGTTTTTGTGTCCTGGAAGAAACAGCTGCCACAACATATAAATGTTATAAATATGGAGAGAGCTTCATCCAAACACTTCAGCCATTCTGTTTATGTTCAGGCGCAATTCTGCCGTGTGTTTAGCATTGGTACAAGAGTTGAACTCATGGTTCATGGGAGAACTGGAGGAAAAAATGTGGGTGTAAGTATTTTTCTCAGCCAATAACGATTGTACTGTTTTAAGGAAATACATCAGTCCGTTCATTTTCAGCAAAAAAAAAAAGTTGGCGTCATTTTTGTGGTGTTAGTGTTTTTGTTGCTGATTTCACTGACAAAGTTACATTTTGCTGTTCCTGCTTAGTTGTGTTTGGAATTTTAAAAGATTTTTTGAAGGAACAGGTATTTTGGCTGTTGAAGATGGTACTGTATATCTGATTGACCTTAGGTTAATCACACACCACCTTGAGCCTCAGGCAGCAACATTTAGATTGTAAGCTCTGTGGGACCTAGAACAGTAATTATATTCTATAGCTTGCTCTGTGCAAACATATTTGGCTTTGACATATTTAGTGAAATTATATACATCATGGGGCAGATTTATCAAGGGTCGAATTTCGAATTGAAAAAACTGCGAAATTCGAATTCAAAAAGACCAACCGAAATTAAGTGTAAGTTTTTTTGGGTCGAATAGGTCAGTTTTCGATTGAATAGGTCCGTGTTCGGCCGAATTGTATGAATCAAAGGAATAGCACATTCAATCAGATTCAATTCGAAGTTTTCCCCCAAAAAAACTTTGATTTTTCTAAGTCCACCAATTGACTCCAAATAGGTTCTAGGAGGTCCCCCATAGGCTAAAACAGCAATTCGGTGGGTTTTAGATGGTGAATGGTTGAAGTCGAATTTTTAAAGAGACAGTGCATGATAAATTTTGATTTTCAAATCAAATTTGGACTATTCCCTATCGAAGTACACAAAAATAGCTCGAAATTCGAATTTTTTCAATTCGAAAATTCACCTTGACCTTTGATAAATCTGGCCCTATGTATATGCTGTGTGCTGTACAATATGGTGGTTTAAATTAAACAAGAAGAATTAGCATATTGATAAAGAAAACAGTGATCACTGCAGGATTTTGACGTAAATTTGAATGCAGCGGTTTGTTCCCAGGATGAGCTCCTGATAATGAGGCCTCATGGGGTTCCTTTTATAATGGGTCAGGCTAAGGACAAGTGTTCCTTTCTGCACAAATATGCCTAGTTTCTTTGCATCCTCATTGTACAACAGTGTAAAGTAATTATAAGGCCTAAAGTACAGTTTATTACCATATGAAAGAGTGAGAAACACTCAAAATAGGTCAAATGCCATTCATTCTTCAGACTTGACACAAATGTTATTGCATGTGCTGCCATACTGCATGTTGTGCAACTTTCATTGCACTAATCACATATTGCTGTAGTTTCACTCTAATCCTCTAATTCACTCTTTTCCTTCTGAAAAACACAAATGAATCAGCTTTGTCAGCAGCCGTTAACTACAAGTCTAAGCATCCTTAGCCAGAAAGTGTGGATCCTTGGCTTTGCTTAAAATATCTTAATACTGTATATGAATCTCAGTTGTAATGAATAGTAAAGAAGTGGCTGTATTTCTGCTGAAGTGCTTGTCTCAAAGTAATCATGTGAGTTTTAACTACAATAACATTTTTAATTTTATCATTTTCTGTAAAGAAGCTTGAATTCTTTCCTTTAGAGATTAATAAGATATTGAACTAATGCCCCTTTATACACCACGGGGCAAATTCACTAAGCGCCGAAGTGCCTAACGCTAGCGTCAATTCACTAGCGTTGGTAATTTTCGTTACTTCGCAAATTCACTAACGAACACTGGCGTAAATTCGCTAGTGTTACTTCGCACCCTTACGCCTGGCGAATTTTCGCAATGGACGTAACTACGCAAATTCACTAACGCGCGCATTGTACTGAACGCTACCTTTTACGCTAGACTTCCTTCGCCACCTCAGACCAGGCGAAGCGCAATAGAGTAGATAGGGATTGCTTCAAAAAAAGTTCAAATTTTTTCTAAGTCCCAAAAAACGCTGTGTTTTTGCTATATTATGGGTGATTGGCTGAAAAAGATCGAAAAATGTTTTGGGGCTCCCCTCCTTCCCCCCTACATTTCCTAACTCATGGCAACTTAACTATACAGTGGGCACATGTGTAGGGCAAAAAAAAAATTTTATTTGATGTTTTGAAGGTTTCCCAGGCATTTGTAGTGATTGTACGTATTCCTCCATTGAAATTTGAATATGGCGCCGTATGCAAATTAACCATCGCTAGCGTAACTTTGCTTCGCTTAGCGAATCAACTCTAGCGCAACTTCGCAACCTTACGCTACCCCTGAGCGCAACTTCGGATTTTAGTGAATTTGCGGAGCGCTGGCGAAGTGCGGCGAAGTGTGGGGAAGTTACGCCTGGCGCAACTACGAATCTTAGTGAATTTGCCCCCAAATTTCTGGTATTTCCTGCGTTGTACGTGTTTTTAGCTGCCCTTGGCACCTATGTGCTTTGCATTTTCCTTTATCGTTTTATTGCATTCAATTAGCCACAGGGTAAAGACGTTTGTAGGATTACTAAGGGCCTGGAATACTATTTCACTGTGCAAGAATGTTAGTCATTTCCTTTCAGGATACTGATGTTTCAGGGCATTAAATCCAAACAGAATGTTTTCATATGTACATCTGGGATACTGAATTTTTTACAAACCGTTCTGGTTCAAGACTTGCATAAAAAAAAAAAAAAAAGTCATGTTCTAGTTATATCTTGAATAATGAGGAACATGGCTGAGATTTACTATATCTTGTGTTAATAGATGCACTTGCCTTATTGCGGGTACTTTATGGCCAAGCTTGGGACAGCTGTGAAAAAATTACAACTCCTATTTGCAGACTAAGGTTGATGGGGGTTGTAGTTCTGGCATCCTGAATCTGTGTCTAACTATTTGTGGTACATTTGCCCTGCGTTGTGATGTCTGCTTGTTGCTGAATTGCTTGTGCAGCTGAAATTCGAGATGACACAGCTGGATTCTTCTGTTCTTGGGTCAGGGGCTGCCTCAGCCAAAATCTACTCATTAGACTTCATCATTCCAGAACTATTCCCTTTGGGATCACTTGGGGGCAGATTTATCAAGGGTCGAATTGAAAATTTAAATTCAAAATTCGAATTTTTTTATGGTCAATTCAAATTCGATTAGAATTTTTAAAAAATTTGAATTCAATTTTCGAGATTTATCATACTCTGGCCCTTTAAGGACCCGAATTCGACTATTCACCACCTAAAACCTGCCGAATTGCTGTTTAAGTCAATGGGGCGAAGTGAAAATTCGCCAGCGCGAGGTCATTTTGCCACTCTAGTCTACTTCTCTACTACTCTAGCGCTACTTCGCACCCTTACGCCAGGCAAAGTTACGCTATGGCGAAGGGACGTAACTACACTAATTCACTAATTTGCAGATTTTCGTGAAAGTTACCTCTTTCGCCAGACTTTACTTCACCACCTCAGACCAGGCGAAGTGCAATAGAGTAGATAGAGAGGGTTCAAAAAAGTTGAAATGTTTTCTATGTCCCAAAAAAAACGCTGGCGTCTTTTACTTTTTATGGGGTGATAGGCTGAAAAAGAATTTTTTTAGGGTACCCTCCTTCCCCCCTACATTTGATAACATATGGCACCTAAACTATACTGTGGGCACGTGTGTAGGGCATTAGAATACATTTATTAAGATTCCCTGGCCTTGAGTAGTGTAATGTGTTTTCTGCTGCATATACAGCCATTGTACTTTAAATGGACGCCGTATGCAAATTTCCGATAGCTAGCGTAACTTCGAACCCCTGATCGTAACATCGCTAGCGCTACTTCGCAAATGATTGGTAACTTGTGCGCAACTTTGGATCTTCGTGAATTTGCGCAGCCCTGGCGAATCTACGCCTGGCGAAGTGCAGCGAAGGCAATGCTGGTGCAACTTCTAAGGTAAGTAAATTTGCCCCGATGGGAGACATCCAGGGATCAATTTGGAGTTGTTTTTTTCAAATCTCAAATCAAATCATGTTTTTTAAATTCGAATCTAATTCGATTCGAGTTTTCAGGTCGATTTCATTTATCCGAGTTCGAAAAATTAGATTTTTTAAATACATTTCGATTGGTTGAATTTCGAATTTATGGGAGCTTAGGGGAGCTTTTAAAAACACTCATGAATTCGAAATTCGACTTTTGATAAATGTGCCTCCCAGAATTTCCGTTTTTTTTTTTTGTGCAAGGTTCATCATTGCAAGAAGTTTGATCGTTTCTAAACAAACATTGCTTTATGAATCAGAACTACTATAGATTTGCAATGCATTAATTGTTCCAGGTTTGGGAGACTTTCACCACTAAATCTAAATGACAGTGACAATAAATTGGATGCACTCCAATGAACCGATTATGTTATTTGGCTTAAGATCTGGCAGCATCCTTCAAGTTCTTTGGGGCTTTTATTTCCTTGTTCTAATTGAATAGAATATGCTTGGTAAATGTGGGTCTGTCAAAATGATTGCCTCTTAAGAACTGATATATGTTTTGATTTCATTAGGAGATGTATAAGCTCAGTAGTGCATAATTTTGTACCTTTTTAGTTCAGTTGTTTTTAAATTGTTCACCATAAACAAAGACTGTTTTCAATTGCTTTCCATCTTTTATATTTTACAGTTTTCCCAAAATGTAAGTTTACAGTTTAATGTTCTGTCTCTGGTGTTTCAGTCTGGCAACTCAGTGACCCAGGAAAATCTGAACTGTTACAATTTGTTACATTTAGTTGATACAATTAGTTTCTCAGCAGTATCTGTGGAATATTAGCAACTATTGTATCAATTCTAACACCTGCCTTTAATGAAACTCAGGGATTCTACTCAACTGGAACAAAGATAACAAATGTATCAATTTAAACAGTTAAAGAGTCGGCGACCCCCCCCCTCCCAGAGTTGCTTTAGAAAGTGAATAAAACTTTACACTTCAATATTAGAAAAACAGTCACAAATAGAAAGTAATTGGTAAAAGTCTTTATTTCTGGTGAACAATCTGAAATCAACTGAACTGAAAAATGTTTTGAAGGTGATCAACCACTTTAATTTATAGAACACATTTTTACCGGTGCATCCTGCCCTTAAAAATCCTGCCCTTAGTCTAAGATCCCTGTGAGATTCACACACCGCATGCACTCTAGGACCAGTTATTATCACTTAACCTGGGTTTCTGGAGGGTCTTTGGAGCAAGAAACCCAAATCACCTAAATGTGTAGTAAGATTCATGAATGTGCCTGGAACTGAGCACATGAAGCAAATTTTGGCCCAGTTAGATGCTAATAATACCTATTACTACCCACATGGGGTGGCATTGGTGCTATCTCTACTGGTGGAGAAAACACACATGTGGCAATAGCCTTAGAAATTAAACTGCCCTCTGGTTGCTTGGACTTATTTTCCTTAACAGCTCAGCATTTGGGAAGTCAGGCTGAAAGCTGAGGTTTACATAAGAAATCAAACCTTGTGGTCAACCATATTCTTTGGTTCATAGGGTCAGTGACCATGGCTACCAGAAATCATTTGTAGTTGCAGAAAGAGGAGTCAATTTAGGCCAATATTTAAAAAAACACAAAATAAAAACTAAGCAAGACCAACTAGAATCTTGAAAGCACTGATAATGATTAAAATTATTATTCAGGGGTTCTAGTTTGTTATGTGGGGACATATTTCTACAAGGAATGCCTGGGGCACTGGTATGCAGTTACCTTTAGACGTTTTTGTGGAGCACCAAAGCATATTGCATTAAATGCCTACATACCCAGCTCATGAAGGCACACAACATAAAAAGTAAATGAAAATAGTTAATTATAAGCCTATAGCAATTAGAGAACTCTGACAGTTCTTATGAGATCAACAGATAAACATGGAATAGCACTTCATCTGTGTCCGTTATGCCCCTTTGTGCACCTACTACTGTTGAATGATTGTGTTTGGTTACTCCCAAATTCAGAAAGAGCCTAAATGTAACCAGTGATAGAGGCATGTGCACAAGCAAACAGTTTTTAAGGTGGCCATACACTATTAGATCCGCTCGTTTGGCGAGGTCGCCAAATGAGCGAATCTTAACCCGAAATGCCCACTAACGGCTGGGCTATATCGGGTGAATCCGAACGTTCGACCCTGGGGCTGAATGATTGGATGACAATGCTGCAAATGGGTGCAGACGGGTGGCAGGACCCACATCAACTAGCCGATACGGTCCTGGATCGTAGAAAAATATCAAACTTAACCAATCGATATCTGCCCAATTTTTGGACCCGTCGGGAGCCCCCACACATGGGCAGATAAGCTGCCGAATCGGTCTATGCTTCATGGCATTGAGTCTGACCCTTGTTTAACCTTGTTTATCTTTTGTAGGGGTAGATCTGGGGTGATATTTTATACAAGGAATCAATGTAAAGATATCTATCAGTGTTGCAATATATAAGTGCAGGATCTTATGACTGGTGAAAACATAACATGGGTTTCTCATATTAAAGGGATTTCCAACACGATGATTCTAGTAAAGAATGGCCCCTCATACACTGCCAATGTAACGTTTTGCTTAGATGTTGCATTTCAGGATAACACTGGTAAAATTAAATCCAGGGGATTGTACAGGAATTAAAATATACATTAACTGTTAAGGTTTAGTTCAAATAATGTTTTCAAATACACTGTTGGCTACAGATTTTCATTATTAATATCAGACAAAACCATACAAGCTTACAATGGTGCTGGGCAACCACATTATATTATGTCCTTCTATTTAACCTAATCCTGATATGACGTGTCATTATGAGAACATATAAAGAGTTAAATGCATAAACATGTGCACGACACTTTTATAGCAATTAATGTGCATATTTTCACCTTATATCTTTCTAGAGGTATCTGTATGGTTTCACTGAATGCTTTAGGTTAGCATTCCACTTGTTTCTCTTGTTTGCGCTTGTGTTTGTGACTCAGATTCTCAACATCTTGAATGCCCAGCTTGAATGCTGTTTGGGGTGAAATTTTTTCCTAGATACTCATGGAAGCCCTGTGTTAAGGTTACTCATTCTCATGTGAATGCGTCACCAGTCAAAACACCCTTTGGGACATTAGTCTGCTAAATACGGCATGTAAATCAATTTCTCAAATATAGTATATTCCATTAGTCAAACACTATTTTTCTCCCCAACTTTCTACCTAATTTGTGCTATTTTAATTCTGTTTTAACTCAACTCAAATCATTACTCATGGCGTTCTTTTTGGTACAGGTGTATACCGCAATGTCTGCACAATGTTGTAGACAATCTTCATCACTAGCGTAAGACCTCCTGTACAACTAACTGAACATTGGCTTTACATTGATAACAGTGGTTTGGAACAATAAATCATTCTACTACTGATCCCATTGTGACATAAATTAGTGATAGTCAAAACTCAGTGTCATTGATTAAAACTATTGACTTTGCTGCAGTCCAGCCTGGAAAGGGGATAGGTTGCACTATCTTTACTGAAATGAAAATATCAGGAAAGAAGTAATATTGATGTTCAGGGGAAAATAATTAATATAAATAAAACATGGCAATGTCTCAGGAACTAATCATGGATATCTTTATAATAAACGATAGCTTGTAAATTATATTCTTATAATTGGTGTGTAGTGATTTAATTTCAGTCACATGACTAGATAATATATCCCCATTTGTAAAATATGAGGACATTAGAAGTCATCTCGGAGTTCCATGACCTGTATAAAAGTACCTGGCCTTCTTCCTCGTGCTTTTATATGGTGACTTTACTCCTCTGTGATGTTTAATACAAGTTTAGGATTCACTATCCGTTATCTAGAAACCCATTACCTAAATACACTCCATTTTAATCAAACAATACTCATTTTTACAAATTTTCTCTGAAATAATAAAACTGTTACTTTGTTTGATGCCAACGAAGATAAGAAGATAATTAGATTCATTCATATTGGTGGAGAAAAAATCCTACTGGAATTAATTAATGTTTAAATGATTTTTAGCAGACCCCTTATCAGTAAAACCCCATGTAAGGTCTTGAGTGGATAACCAGTCAAATACCTGTATCCTTATTTTACAATAGTGGGTACATTATTCAATGTATAGTACACAAGAGCCCTGACTATCTCTGATCATATTCTTATAAATGGTGCTCAGTAATGTCATTAGTTAGTGATATAGTTGTCGCATGACTCACAGTAACTTTTGTATTATAAAAAATAATGTACGCCTGTTCTAAAATGTCAAGATATAGTAAGTCTCCTTGGAGTTCCATAACGCGCGGCTTCATGCTTTTATATGGCTATGAAACTCTTTGTTGACTTCTGATATCCTTATAATTTACAATAGGGGGTACATGATTTCCTATAGTTTTTTTTACCATTTGAGTATGTTAATGGTTAATGGGGAATGTTGAGATTATTATAGGACAAGAAAGCCGCAGCAGTCCCAGAATCATCAGCAAGGCATTGATTTTAGATAATACGAGGGCTGTGAGTCGGGCATTATAATTGCATCACCTAAGGTAATGGAAAAGCTGGCAACAAATTGGCTTTTTTTTTTTTTTAAATAAATTTAAATGTAGACATGCAGAGTTTTAAGCAAAGGTCTGGAAAAATGAAAAACCTAGTCCACATTAATGTTAATTTGTACCAGATGCAGAGATGCATGTGACTTTCACGTCCGGATGATCTCAGCTGGTTTTGTGTAATGCAGGCATCCCAGATGGGATAGACAGATTATAGCTGTGGATACCAAATATGCAGTATAAAGGATTTATTTTTTGCTGTGCTGCTTATAAATGCTGATCTGAACTTCTTCAGACTCAACTGCTGCCAGTTCTGCACTCCCTCAAGCTACAGCATAGCCAAGTCATGATACCAGTGGCATTCTGGGGAATTACTTTCTATTTAGTGATAAAAATACTTGCAAACATGATTATACTTAAGAATTCTTTCCTAAAGGCATGAACGCAGAGCGTCTGGAATAAATACAAACACACGCCAAACTCATAATGATCATGCTTTGTCTTTAATTAGTGTAGCCTTTAAAGGAACATACCATTCCACTATAGGGACCATAAATAATAAACTGAGTATTTTTTATAACTGTATTTGTATATGGATTAAAATAAGAAATTAACCCCAATGGTTTCTTGTTCATATGAGAGAGTTTTATAGTTATTGAATATTATATTGACTCTTATATTGTAACTATCTAAAAACTTTTAATAAGGTGTTAGAAATAATTTTAAATGCAGAACGCAGTGTGTAGAAAAGGGCATTTTTTTTTAATTTTTCACACTGTGATCTGTATTGTGTAAATTGCCACAGGCTCAGTTTAACTTCATGACACTGCTCCTTGTCGGATTTTCAATAATGCAGAGGGGTAAGCCATCCTTTGGATATCTGGCCTTTAACTAGTTAGATATAGATTGCACAACCACTGTTTTGGCCCCATACACAGCTCAATAAGATGTTGTCTCTGACTGGATTGGCAGCTAATGCTCTCTGTAAAACCGGTGAGTTCTGATGTCATCAGTTATAAACGGTGAGTTCTGATGTCATTTCTGTCACATGACTCACTGAAACTTGTGTATTATAATAAATAAAGTACCCCCAGTTGCAAAATATGAGGATATTATAAGTTACCTCGGTGTTCCATGACCTATAGACAAACACTTGGCCTTCGGCCTAATGTTTTTATATGGTCATGAAACTCCTCGGTAATTTATAATCCTACATAATAAAGTTGAAGTGTCTCTGCGTCCAGTCCCTGTGTCCGTGGGATTGCGCTACTGCGCATGTGCCCCACGGACCGTCTGACTACATATGTTCTAGCGCCCATTAATTTAATGGGCTTAATGTCTAGTATCTTTATATTTTACAAGAGGGGGTACTTTATTCACTATATACTGACCAATGTGTATAGGAAATGGGATGACATTTGTTTCTGTGCATAAGGGTTTGAAAACATGTGTTTTATTGCTTAAACGTAACCAGTGTATGGTGGAGAAAGTGATGTGTATGACATTAGCCTAATGCCTACAAGGAATAGGGACCATAAGATTTCAACAAACAATTTTTCAGTGTTTATGCTGTCTGTGACTTCTGGGAGTACATAAATTAAAATGTCTTCCTAACAGTTATATCCTGAATTGCAGTAATTAAGCAGACTGTCAGCTGTACATTAGAAAGACATGGACATCATGAATACAGGACTGAAGAGCAGAACTATAGATTTGTCATACAACTGATTTATTTCAGCGTAGGGGCTTGACTTGGGCACTGAATTCTCAATTTATTCCAAAGCACAGTTTTTATAAAGGCTTTTCATAATAGAACAAATGTAATGTTAGGGGATGAAGGATATGTTGATGAAGGTTTATGTGTATTCAGGATATATTTGTGTAGTCTTGCTGTCTAGTACATGTTATAAAATCTTGGATGACTACAAAAATAATTAGCTTGAGATAGAAATGGCTTATTGAATGCTTGTACTGTCTTAGAATGTCCCTCCAGAGGCCAAATTAAGTCACAATGCAGTGAAAAGTAACAGATATGACCTGGTTAGATAATGCTGTATATAACTCTATGACCTGGATTTCCTCTGTATAGATGTTACTTGCTGATTGGTTCCAATGAGATTTATAATTTTGCCATAAAAAGTATTTACAGATGCTTTTAAATTACCCATCAGATCCCCCATGTTCCTCTATGAGGAGGCTGCCATATTTGAGCTTCAGCAGCCCTATGAGTGAAAAACAATCAACATGAGCTATAGGTAACTATTGATGTCCATTTAATATTTTGAATAATATTTTTTTACTGTTAGTAACACTTTAAGCTACAGACTGGTAACACTACCAGTAAAATTATAAGTAAAGTTTCTAAGCTTTGAGTACAGATTTAGGAGTGTTTGTTTTTAAAAACAAGAGTGAAAACACATTGGGATGACTGTACATTCATCCTGGGTATATTCATCCATCAAGTTTTACCTGATTGTGGTTACACAATAGCTAGACAGTGTTGGACTCTACCAGAAAACCTGAAATCCAACTCTCACAACAATCTGATGGAAATTGTACAAAATGATACAGACACTCCTGTACCCTGGCAGGTTAGTCTAACCCTGGTTAGAGTGCCAAAGGTCATATTTAAATAAAGTACATGATCTTTAAGGGTAAGGGCACATGCTAAGATTCGGGTAAATTAATCACCCTGAACGCCTTTCCATTGGCTAGAATCAAAATCGCCGGCGGGATGGCGCTCGGAGTGCTTCATTTTCTGAAGTCACCTGAAGTTTCCTCATTAGGCAACTTCGGATAACGAAGAGCTTCAAGTGCCATCCTGCTGGCTTTTTGGATTCTAGTTGGCAGGAAGGCTTTTTGGGGAGATTAGTCGCCAGAGGAAGAGTCGATTTATCACCGGGTGTTGAAATTTACCCGAATCTATGTTTGTGTATGTTCTGTGTATAAGTGCAGTACATTTGATTTATTTTGGCCTGATCATAATTATTTACAAAATAATTTATTTTGGCCTAATCACAATTAAGCCAGGTTCCTTGTGAGCAGTCACATATTAACACAGAAGCGTTGGTGTGTGTTACTCAGAATAAGAAAGCTATTAGAATGATTACACATGTATGAAGTCCTAGACTAACCTGGAGCAGGATAAGAATGCATCTCTCCATAGGCTACTTCTTGTTAGTAAATGGACCTAGTGTTTTAGTAGTTAGAACAGTGGTTGAATTATAAATTTCTGTTCTATTTTCCACTGTTGAGTCCACTGTTGAGTAGTCACGTGGCAATGTCATGCTAGTTTGGTTTGTGTTTTATTATTTATTTACAGTACTTGTCATCAGGGCTGCCATTAGAAATCACGGGGCCCCATACAACAGAATTTTTGGGGCCCCCTGGGCCCCGCCCACACTAGCGCTCAAGCCCCACCCCAGATCCAGCCCACTCCACCCAAGCCCCACTCCATCCCGCCCAAAGACCACACAGACATCAGCGCTAAAAAAGTAACCCCCTTACACACACACAAGTTATAAAAAGCTATTGATGGTCAGGGCTCCCTTATAAGTTAAAAAAAAAAAAAACATTGGTGCCAGGGCCCCCCTTACAAGTTAAAAAAAATTGGGGCCCCAAAAAATATTTTTAAAAAAAACATTGGTGCCAGGGCCCCCCTTACAAATGAAAAAAAAATTGGGGCCCCAAAAAATATTTTTTAAAAAAAACATTGGTGGCAGGGGCCTATAGAATATTAAAATAATACTGTGGTGGCCAGGGGATTAAAAAAAAAAAAAACCCACATTGGTGTTCAGTGGAATTGAACTCCTGGCTTCAGCTTCGCCTCCTTTCGTGACTTTGGGTCTTTTCGCCGCTTCAGGACTTCAGTTTCGGCTGTTTTCGTGACTTCATGTCTTTTCGCCACTTCGGCTTCGGCTATTTTCGTGACTTCAGGTCTTTTCGCCACTTCGGGAGTTCGGCTTCGGCTGTTTTCGTGGCTTCGGGTCCTTCGGCTGTTTGGGATGGCCACAGGCTTCGGCGCTCTCAAGGGGGGCCCGGCTCTTTTCAAAACTGCAGCACTGCCGGGCCCCCCTTCATGCCCGGGCCCAGGACACTTGTTCCCCCTGTCCCCCCTGATGGCGGCCCTGCTTGTCAATATTAGAAACCCCTCTTGTATTCAATCTACACACTGTTACTGTTTGTGCTGACTCTCTAGCTAGCTGACTCAGCACTAACCCTCATAGCTACTTTGCTCACTGTGTGTTCCACAATAAATATTGTTTGAAAATGTGGTTATAGGAGGCAGTGTACCCCCTTGTTTAACATGACTGCTATAAATAGTGCTTGTACTGAACATACTTTTTTCTGTTGTCTTAATCATAAAAAAACAATCATTTTTGTTATTTCTTGAGCTAAATAAGTTGCAAATAATTATCTACCTCGCAAGGACCAAACATGGAGTAGCTTTAATTCATTGGAGTCATGTTGTGTTCAGATTTTTATAAAATTACAAGCTGTTGACCTGAAAAGGTCTATTTTTTCTACTAAAGTAAAGTAGTAAAAGAGGTAGTACAATATGAGTAAATGCATGATTGGATAGGGGACTTGTCTTTTATCCCTGACTCCCTGATTGATGATGATTGATGCTAACTGCCTTTAGATTAATATTTTTGCAAAAAAATGATTTAGTGAGATACTGGATTGTGGAGGTTGCAGCTTCAGCTGGAGTTTTTGTTTACTGTCTTTAGTGTCCCTATAGATCTATCAGGGTGATTATGCTATAATTTAATAACAAAAGATTTTTTTTTTCGATCTTTCTCCAGCATGCGCTTGTGGCTCATGAGTTTTCATAAAACATGGGGAGGCACATTTATCAAGGGTCCAATTTTGAATTCATGTGAATTTGAAATTCACCAAGTCGAACTGTATTATTAAAATCAAATTTTTTATACTCAGACGAATTTAAACAACCCGAAAATTCAAATCGATTTCGATCAAACTCGATTTGCATTTTTTCTCTGAAAAAAACTCGAATGTCAGGAAGGCTGCAAGCATCTCCAAATTGATCCCTGTACCTCTCCCATTGACTTAACAGTTATTCGGCAGGTTTTAGGCAGTGAATAGTCGAATTCGAAGGGACAGAGTATGATAGATCTCTAAAATCAAATTCAAATTTATTTTTTTTTAGAAAATTTGAATTTTCAATTTGACCCTTGATAAATCTACTCCATAGGGGCATATTTATCAAGGGTCGAATTTAGAATTGAAAAAAATTCTAAATTCGAATTCAAAAAGACCAACCGAAATTAAGTCGAAGGTTTTTTTTGGTCGAATCGGACTGTTTTCTATTGAATAGGTACGTATTCGGCCAAATTGGAATCGTACGATTTGAAGGAAAAGCGCATTCGATTGAATTCAAATCTACGTTTTTCCCCTACAAAAACTTTGATTTTTCAAAGTCCACCAATTGACTCCAAATAGGTTATCGGAGGTCCCCCATAGGCTAAAACAGCAAATAGGCAGGTTTTAGATGGCGAATGGTCGAATTCGAATTTTTAAAGACAGTACATGATAAATTTTGAATTTTTACATTTTTTTCAAATTCGAATCTAATTTGGACTACTCCCTAGTCGAAGTACACAAAAAATAGCTTGAAATTGAATTTTTTTCATTCGAAAATTCACCGCGACCTTTGATAGATCTGCCCCATCATTTTAACCAGCTAAATTTTAGGTACCGTATATACTCGAGTATAAGCCGAGTTTTTCAGCTCCCAAAATATGCTGAAAAACTCTACTTCAGCTTATACTCGGGTCAAGCGCAAAAACGGTCGCCGGCGTCTAAGAATAGTCGCCGGCGTCCAAGAATAGTCTCCAAGAATATTCGCCAGTGTCCAAGAATGGTCGCCGGCACCTCCAATGGGAGCAGAAACCCTCAATTTTTTGATTGAAACTTACCAGAAGCTGCTGCATTTCTCACCCTAGGCTTATACTCGAGTCAATAAGCTTTCCCAGTTTTTGGAGGTAAAATTAGGTACCTCGGCTTATACTCGGGACGGCTTATACTCGAGTATATACGGTATTTGTAATCTTGGGAGGTGCAAAAGAGTGGAACTGAGGTCACAGTTTTCAGTCTTCAAAAATAACAAATAATAAACTGACTTCATGATTGCTGAACAGAAAATCTCTGCGGCTAATAGTATCTTTCCCATTTTTCTGATTTGAGACTATTTTGCTGTGGATGGGACAAAGGAAAAAGATACCTACTTGTTTTCCTAATTGTGGGTATTTATAGCAGCTCTACACTATTGTTCTTTTACCAGTTGCTGTGATAAAATGGAAGTTGTGTTTATTTTTTTTTATACAATTACAGCAGGAACCCAAGAACGTTTTGTATTATGCATCAAGAGTGAAAAGCATTTTGGTGCCTACTTCAGAAAGACAAGCCACATTTCCGTTTTCATTTATGTTTTCGGAATATTTTCGGTTCGAATTTGTCTAGATATGTTGTCTAGATGTTACAAACTGAACATTTGAATTGAATTAATTAGCCATGTTGTGACAAAATATGTAAATGAGGGCAAGAGCAAAAAAAACCAACAAAACGTTGTCTTATTTTCATTATATGCTATCATTAGAAACATAATTAATCTTCACGGCATTTAGTTTAGTCTAACACAACTGCTCATTGATTTGATCAGACAAATGGCACCTGCTGTTTGGCTGATATTGCTAGAAAGACTTTCATTATTGATTAATAACCAAATTAACAGATGATTCCGTGTGCAAAAGCAAATAAGGCTGCATACTACTGACCTTTACTATTGATGATGCCCCTGTTAATCTGTAGTTCTTGGTCTCTCTCCTGGGTACCGCACGTGACCAATGGCAACAATATCAAACCATTAGTTGGTGCTATCAAGGGATTGGGTGTGTGCGGGTAATGAGAGCCCCGTAATTAAGCCTTGTGCGTGATTGGCAAAGATTCCCCCTTAAATTCATTGCAAATAGAAACCTTATCCCAGGAAGATTCTAAACTGTAAATCCCCCCCCCCCCCCCCAAAGCAGTATATGGAACCTTTCAGGCTAAGGCTTTTGTTTGCCTTTCCCTTACATTTCTATTTTCACCCCCTCCTTCCCAATTTATGCTTTCTACTTCCTTTCAGTTCACGTTTTTGTTTTCTCCATGCTCTCGCTTTTTCCTTAACCCCTCACATCCCTGCACAACATCTTTTTCTTCCCCTTTTCATTTCTCTGACCTCTGCAGTTCATTCTACCCTTGACAGTCTCTTTGCTGGTCCATAGCTATTGTTGTGCCTTTCCTTTCAGTTTCCTCTTGCTTTCCTGTCCTTGCTTCCTTCTTCCTCTTTTTATGCCTCTAGGTTTTGTTTTAATGAAATGGTTTTTGGTTTTTGAGTTGTTAAAAGGTTTTTGCTGATGATTATAATGTGTAACAAACACTTGGGGGCCGATTCACTAAGGGTCGAATATCGAGGGTTAATGAACCCTCGATATTCGACCAGGAATTAAAATCCTTCGACTTCGAATATCGAAGTCGAAGGAATTAGCGCAGATAGTTCGATCGAACGATCGAAGGATAATTCCTTCGATCGAACGATAAAATCCTTCGAATCAAACGATTCGAAGGATTTTAATCCAACGATCGAAGGAATATCCTTCGATCAAAAAAAGTTAGCCAAGCCTATGGGGACCTTCCCCATAGGCTAACATTGACTTCGGTAGCTTTTAGATGGCGAACTAGGGGGTCGAAGTTTTTTTTAAATAGACAGTACTTCGACTATCGAATGGTCGAATAGTCGAACGATTTTTACTTCGAATCCTTCGATTCGAAGTCGTAGTCGAAGGTCGAAGTAGCCCATTTGATGGTCGAAGTAGCCCAAAAAATAACTTCAAAATTCGAAGCTTTTTACCTTCGAATCCTTCACTCGAAGTTAGCGAATCGGCCCCTTGAACATAACACAGTAGTATGTATTACATACAATCAATCGCTGAGACCTGTGTGCACACATTTCTTTTGTGTTGCTTTTAGACCTATCATTGTGTAAATGTGTGTTGACAGCTGACCCAAAAAGCTGTTAAAATAAGCAGATGTGGCTCCTTTTAGACCCGTATAACAGGACACTGTGGGTGATCTGAACGCTTCTTTCAACTGGTTGTCATGAATATTCGGATATGTACTTTCTGCTGTTTTTGGATGACATTACTGTCAAATAAAAGGCAGGATGAAACCCCTGCTGCGATAGGAAAGTATTACTGGCAAACGACTGTTTCTTTAAATGCCAAAGGCGCACTTGGATATCCTTAAAGTAAGCCTGAGCAATGATCTCCGCATGAAATTTGGAAAACAAATATACATACTGCTCCCTGAGTACCTGCTCTGTTTACAGCCATCCCCTGACCTCAGCTCAAAAGTAAGATCTGTTTAGAATAACACAGGAACAACGCTTGTAATTCTGCAGCACACTGCAAATATTAAAAGTCTGTCTATTAAAACACTAAAGGGATAACTAACTTGGTTGTTCTGTTGAGAAAGCCCTTTACTGAGGCAGGAGCTACTGTTGCAGAATAATGTCAAATGGCACAATATGGAGGAAATATTTCAAAACTATTTACTGCTTGTCAAAAGGTGACAATACACTGGATAACTGGTATCTCACCAGCTGGCTTGTATTTTATGATTTAACCATCTACATTGATGAACTCATTGCATTGACCTCTTTAGCTGATGAGCTTATCTGAGCAGAAGGGAGCGAGTTGTGCAAAACACATAAAGTTCTTAATATTTATTAATTGATGTTTTGGGACTTATAAGCATCAAACAATGAAAATGTACCTGGCAAGCCACGCAGCTTGAACTGCATATCTATGCGTGTGTATTTCTACATTATGATTAACTATAAAGCATAAAAGTGCATCTATATTTATATTTTTCCACCTTCATATTTGAGGGCCGCTCCCTCAGTGTCCACGCAGTGGAATAAATTTCAACAGACTCTGCGGGACGGGTGTGTCGGACAAATGTTTTGCTCACTTAGGAAACCATTAGCTTGAGGTTTCTTGGGGGGGGGGTCCATTTGCTTGCTGGCCATGCTCAACATGACTAACAGAGGCTGGCAAGAATAGATAATACGTGGCGATACCAGTTGTCATACTATGCTATGCTATGGTTTATGGAAAGTAATGTATTAAAATATAAAATAATGCTTTGGCTTGGAGCTCCAAAACATGGATGCTGGGGTTGACCTGATTAGGACAGTTAGCTGGTTTGTCAGACATCAATGTAACTTATTTTGCAACAAAGTAGCATATTGCACTCCTTCATTTCTTGTTGTTTTTAGAACTACTCATTTTTGTATGTTTCATGGTGACACGCCAACAAAGTTAAAACATCACCTGACAGTCTGGACACCTAAAGGGACATTCTCTGACAACAGACAGATTTGTTACAATTTATATTTCTTGCCTTGTTCCTATGTCTGAGAGATGTTGAGTTTAAATATTTTCGGTCAGTATTCTAGGGTTTTGAAGTTTGTATGTTTTCCCTGTGTCTGCATGGGTTTCCTCCCACACTCCAAAAACATACAGGCAGGTTACCGTAATTGACTTCTGATAAAATTTACCCTACTGTATATGAGATCCAAACGCATCAGTTAATAGTGCTGCATCTGCAGAATTCTGCACTGAAATCCATTTTTTAAAAAAGAAAACTGATTTTTTATATTTTATTTTTAAATCTGACATGGGGCAATTTCCCACTGGTCATGTGACTTTGCAATTAACCCTATGCCTGGTATTAGACATACTTAAAGGGATCCTGTCATCAGAAAACATGTTTTTTTCAAAAGCATTAGTTAATAGTGCTACTCCAGCAGAATACTGCACTGAAATCCATTTCTCAAAAGAGCAAAAAGATTTTTTTGTATTCGATTTTGAAATCTGACATGGGGCTAGACATTTTGTCAATTTCCCAGCTGCCCCAGGTCATGTGACTTGTGCCTGCACTTTAGGAGAGAAATGCTTTCTGGCAGGCTGCTGTTTTTCCTTCTCAGTGTAACTGAATGTGTCTCAGTGAGACATGGGTTTTTACTATTGAGTGTTGTTCTTAGATCTACCAGGCAGCTGTTATCTTGTGTTAAGGAGCTGCTATCTGGTTACCTTCCCATTGTTCTTTTGTTTGGCTGCTGGGGGGGAAAGGGAGGGGGGTGGTATCACTCCAACTTGCAGTACAGCAGTAAAGAGTGATTGAAGTTTATTAGAGCACAAGTCACATGACTTGGGGCAGCTGGGAAATTGACAAAATGTCTATCCCCATGTCAGATTTCAAAATTGAATATAAAAAAATCTGTTTGCTCTTTTGAGAAATGGATTTCAGTGCAGAATCCTGCTGGAGCAGCACTATTAACTGATGCATTTTGAAAAAAAATGTTTTTCCCATGACAGTATCCCTTTAACGTAGAGATCTGCTTGTATGGCGATTTCGCCAAACGAGCGGATCTCTCCCCAATATAACCACATTGAGGTGGGCTATAGCGGGCTGATCCAATCATGGGCCCTAGGGTCCAACAATTGGACCATAGTACAGGCAATATGGGCGGTTGGATTGCGGGACCACATCGATGAACAGATGCGGTCCGCGATCCGACAGGATTTTGTAACCCTGTCTGATTGTCATCTGCCCGACTTTTTGACAGATATCGATCGGGGGGGACACACGGGCCAATATGTTGCTCTGTCGGCAGCTTTTAGCGGCCCGTGTACGGCCACTTTTTTAGACTCTAAACTCCACTGGGGCAGGGACTGATATGAATGATGAATAATCTCTATAAATTGCTGTGTAAATGTGTCAGAGCTATATACATACCAGCTAATATATGAATAAAATATACCTGCTGATACAGTGTCACTGAGGTCTTTTTTTTTTTTTTTTGCCAGGCAGAGAAAGCTCTTACACATATTTGTAACCATAATATGCAGATATGCAGGGATTACGTTGTCGAATTCTTATTTGAATATACTGTATAAAGACAATAATTAAAGCTACTAGTCTGTACTACTGTACTGGGTCATAGTGTGCCTTTAAAGTTACATACAAAGAAAGTTTCCTTATTTACAGGAATTTATACAATTTTCTACATTCCAGCAATAAAGCACGTGCTTCTGCATTAGGTTGTCCTCGCTGTCTTTTCCTAGAAGCAGCCTGTTACTTGTGCCAAAGTGAGTTCAGCTGGTTCTTAATAGATTGACTGCTGTGCCTTTATATACCTAGCAATTCTGTAGTCTTTTAGGGCTCTTACAGACGACCGTTTTTACTTGCGCTCCCCTGCGTTCCGTTTTTCTGCGTTCAGCCGCAGGGGAGCGCAGGAATAGATGCATTACATTTTTTCCAATGGGGCTGTACTCACACAGACGCGCGTAGGCGCCGAACGCAGGTTGAGACGCAACATGCTGCATTTTTCCTGCTTTTGGCGCCTACACGCGCCTGTGTGAGTACAGCCCCATTGGAAAAATGTAATGCGTCTATTCCTGCGCTCCCCTGCGGCTGAACGCAGAAAAACGGAACGCAGGGGAGCGCAGGTAAAAATGCTTATCTGTAAGAGCCCTTAGGTGACTGTTGACAGAGAGTTCAGGAAGTTGTTGGTGGCAGTTTAAATTCTCAGAAAATATTTGTAACTTTGTGATACGCTTTTGCTTGAACATCTTTTGTAATATAAATATCTTGTCAATTGTGGCAAAAAAGTGAAGTTACCAGTAGCGCCATGTGAAGTTGTTTGTCGCATAGCATTTACCAGTATAGAAACGTTTCTCCCAGCCAGATGAAACTATATGCAGCCAATAGCACAAACATAAATAACAAATAATTTTTTTTGTTTTCACAATTCATAGTAAAGGAGCATACAGATTCTTTCAAATTATCATGCTGTGTATCATTAGAGAATGTTAATGTGTGATAAGTACACTTGTCTGATGCTAGCTTTCTCTTCTCTTGCAGAGATAGTTGTTGAACAGAGGAGTACTCCTCCCTGATAAAGCCTGATAATGAGAAACCTCAAGAGATCAGGGAATCCCAGTCTGTGGTGTCTGCTAAGGCTTGGAGCACCACAGTGACCCCTAGACGAAGCCCTAAACAAGATGAGCAAACTGAACTTCCAGAACAACAGAGTCATGCAGGACCGACGGAGCGTTTGTATCTTCCTACCAAACGATGATACTTTGAATATCATTATAAACGTGAGTATATCTTTAAGGGATGCAGAGGCTTTGAAGGCCAACAGCCAAGATCTGGAGCTCAAAATGGGAACTTATATTTGAGTGATTATTGGCATTGCTGCAACCATATACTTTAATTTAGCCTTAAGAGTGCTTCCACAACCCCCGAATTTCGTATATTGCTGCAACCATCTACTCTTTTCTACAACTGAATGTCAGTGGCTGCTGGGCTTGAGGCAATGTTAGACAATGCCACAGCCTCTGTAGGCTATGGTACTTTATCGTTTGTTTTTTGTTGGCTTATTTGTATCATGAATGCTGGGGTTCCTTAAAGAGATACTGTCATGGGAAAACATATTTTTTTCAAAACAACGCATCAGTTAATAGTGCTGCATCTGCAGAATTCTGCACGGAAATCTGTTTTTTAAAATAGAAAACTGATTTTTTATATTTCATTTTTAAATCTGACATGGGGCTAGACATATAGTCAGTTTTCCAGCTGCCTCCAGTCATGTGACTTGTGCTCTGATAAACTTCTTTCACTCTTTATTGCTGTACTGCAAGTTGGAGTGATATCAACCCCCTCCCTTTCCCCCCAGCAGCCTAACAACAGAACAATGGGAAGGTAACCAGATAGCAGCTCTCTAACACTATATAACAGCTGCCTGGTAGATCTAAGAACAACACTCAATAGTAAAAATCCAGGTTCCACTGCAACATATTTAGTTACAGTGAGCAGGAGAAACAACAGCCTGCCAGAAAGCAGTTCCATCTTAAAGTGCTGGCTCTTTCTAAAAGCACATGACCTGGCAAAATGACCTGAGATGGCTGCCTACATACCAATAATACAACTAAAAAACAAGGCGAAATATTCGCCCATCCCTATGTCTACTAAATACTGCTAATTCCAAATGTTTATAAAACGGCATTTAGAAACTATTAAGAATAAATGGCGGATGTTTTTTCTTGACTTTATGATAATGTATTGTAACTTGTCTAGGTATAAATCCATATGTGTGTCAATGGCATGTTAGTAATATGTAATGAATCTGTTATTTTATACTTTATACCAGGACACTACACCAGCTGTTTGAGAACCACTGGCGCTATAAACAGTCCTTTTGCTTAGTGAAGCCCAGCAGAGCATTTGGAATGCAAATGTTGACTGACACCTCCATTAACCAAAAGGCACTGAAGAACTAAATCATAATTTAAAATCACTAACACAGTAGGTGGCTTTGTCTCATCTTAGCTGTCTAACAAGCAGTGGCATGCTGGTCTGTATGGCAGGAATAAATGTCCCCAGTTGAGTGGAATTTTCATTAATATAAACGTTTGCCACCCATGAAAAATTCCTTGCTAATTCGAGTCCCATGTGGTGTTCTGAAGCTCACATAAGATCCTACCTGACATTGCAGCTCTACCTTGCTGCCTAAGAACAACAAAACCTGTAGAAAAATAAAAGTTGAATAGAACAGCTGCTTATTTAAAATCATCAACTGGTTTATAGTTACTAATATTTCAATGTCCTAAATGCATATAATGTTATACAGTTAGAAGTGCTCCATTTCTATCCGTGCAGAGGTGCTTTTTAGAATATTGTTTTTGGGTTCTCAGAACGGGGGCACCTTTAATTCTACAAAGCTCCACTGAGGTATAAGTATGTTTTCTCTATACAGTATGTGTTATCTATTACAGGTGAAAGCACTTTGTCAGGAGTTACTGGAGCAAATCTGTGACCTCCTGCATTTGAAAGACTGTCATCTCTTTGGCCTGAGCGTAATACAAAGTAAGTCACAGAATGACATCTTTTACAAGCACTGTAAAATCATACAGGCATCTGCCATATCCACAAAGCACTTACAGGCTATATATGTATTGTGTCTAGTTATAGTGGCCATACAATTTACAAGCTTCTGTTATTTTAACAGTCAGTTCTACATCTCGCTGAGCTAAAATAAATAGGCAAAGTGGGTTATTTTCTCCTCTCTCTCTGTGGGTGACAGTTTTGCACATGCTTATATATATATCATTTACGTGACCTCTCATTACCAGGAAGAGTTACAATAATTTCTGACTGACATTTGAATTGCTGAAATGCTTTGTAAACACAATGAACAAATACTTTGCTTGTCCACTCAGAGTTGTGCTCAGTCAAACCAAATTCCCTTTGCCTTTACAAAAGTAGAACCTGTACAGTAGGCATATATATATATATATAGAGAGAGAGAGAGAGAGAGAGAGAGAGAGAGAGAGAGAGAGAGAGAGATTGAGAGAGATAAACTAAGACAGAGACACCGAGAGAGACACCGAGAGAGACACCGAGAGAGACACTGAGAGAGACACTGAGAGAGACACTGAGAGAGACACTGAGAGAGACACCGAGAGAGACACAGAGAGAGACCGAGAGACACCGAGAGACTGAGAAAAAGAGACTGAGACAGAGAGACTGAGACATAGAGACAGAGCGAGAGACAGAGAGAGCGACAGAGAGAGAGACAGAGAGGGAGAGACAGAGACACAGGATGAGAGAGACAGACAGAGACACAGAGAGACAAAGACACAGAGACACAGAGGCAAAAATGAGCGGTGAAGAGAACCTTACTGGAGCTTATAGGAGAGTGGAAGGAAAATCAAAGTGCACAACTTTAAAAAAAATAAATAACAATAATGGAATGGAATATGGTGAAATCAAACTCAGTTTAGTTAGGTTGAGCAAGCTAAGTAACTACACAGTGAGGTTACCTTAGTGGCTGAGATTTCCATCAAGAACCAATACATAGCTAGGATACCCCTAAGGGATATGTGCTAGTGTACAACAGGGAAAATGGAAAGGCGCAGATCTAGAAGTATTCAGGATGCATGCATGGGAAGTGGGAATCAGAAGGAGGGTGAGAACTGTGAACATTATATTATTGGGAAACTGAAGGGCCATGAGAACCCGGGCATATGCATTGTCTTAGTGGATCAGGCTGTTGTTAGGATCATTAGCCATATACTGTTTAAATAGCCATCTAAGCTGCCATTTCTTATCTTCTTAATGGTCTACTTATTGGCTGCTCTCCCTCTGGTGCAGCCCTCAGAGGTACCCATTTTATTATCATTAGGATGGCACCAAATCCAGGATTCAGTTTGATATTCAAGAACTTTTTGCAGAAATTGGATTCCACTTAACACTGAATGCCCAGTGAAGTGGAATCCAAATGTCATTTGACTTTATTGCATTGACCACTGAATGTGACTTTGACTATGATTGTTTTAGATTATGCAACTGTGTTTTTATTTTACTTAAACTTGAATATCCAAACTTTATTATAATTATTATTATTATTTGTTATTTTATGCAGGCATGTACTGAGGTAGTAAAAGAATGCAGCAAGAGAGCTCAAAGAGATTGGAGCTGTAATATTAGAAGTGCATCGCTTCTCTAGCATGACCTAGTGCATGTGGGTAGTGATGAGCGAATCTGTTTTTTATGTGCGACAATTTTACACTCGCAACCATTTTTCTCGCAACCATTTTTCTCGTTTTTTCTTATGGCTACTTTTTGTTTGTCCTAATCAGTAAAGTCAATGGGGTTTTTTTCTAATGGTGACTTTTTTTTCTCCAAATGCATAAAAGTCAATGGGTGTTTTGTTATGGGAGCGTTTTTTCGGGGCAAATTTTTCCGCAGCGAATTTTCAGGAAAAAATGTGTAAAAAGTTGAAATTCTGAATTTTGCTGCAAATCCATGGCTGGAAAATAAATTCGCTCATCACTACATTTGGGAAACAATACAGTAGTCCTAGGAATTAAGTAATTGCATATATTAACATGTAGTATGGAATGTATGTAGGAAAAGGACAATAAATATGAGATATCATGAGAATGAATTAGCAGTTTGGCACTTTCCTGGTGAAACAACAGCTGTGAATTAGAGATGACTGATAGGTGAAAGGGATAGGATTTACTATGAATTTGATTATGAAACAATTTAACAAAAGAAATCGATCAGAGGTTCCCCACTCTACAGATAGCCCAGACAAGCAAAGCTTTCTGTATTGTATTCGTCCTATCAGTTCCTCCATTTCTTTCCCTCCCTGCTGGATACCGGGACATACTGGTAGACATGACTTTAGCATGCTGAGCCCAGTGTGAGCAGTGGAGACAGCTGAGGCATGCCCAATAGATGCATTCTGCAGGAGCCACATTCCTCAGAGCACATATATTCCTCCTGACAAACTGGAGAGGCATTAACATCAGGCACACACACACATTTGTTTTCGATATGCAAAAAAACGATGATGCTACAATAAACAAGCCAAACTGGCGATTCCTTTGTAATGTTCACCAGCATGACTGGGCATAGATGAAATGAAGTCCAAGATCTCACAGTGTGCAATTTAGCATAATTAACAGCTTGCTTACAAAAAAAAAAGCATGACATTGAACTTATGCTGAAACTGATTAGAGCAGGGGGACAAGCAATGTCCCACAGGGGTTGTATAAATGCTAATGTTTCCCTGTCATTCATGTGAGTGAAACTGCTGCAAAAGTCCTGCTCCAACTGCACCTCAGTGAGCAACTTTCTTACATCTCATAAGTGTAAAGGTGGCCATACACAGGGAGATCTGCTCGTTTGGCGATGTCTCCAAATGAGCAGATCTCTCTCCAATATTGAGGTGGGCGATAATGGGGTGATCCGATCGTGGGCCCATCAGAATAGAGGCAATACGGGCGGTCACGATCCAACTGTCAGGATCCAACTAGGCACATACAGTTCCTGCCTCAAGTACTGACCCTTCCCTCATCAGTCTCCACAGCGCCCCCCTTCCTAAGCTCTGACACCAACGGGATTTTTAACCCTGCCCGATCTATATCTGGCCAACTTTCGGGCAGATATTGACCGTGGGAAGCCCGTCGGAGGGCCCCACACACGGGCCAATAAGCTGCCGACTCGGTCTGTCGGCAGCTTTAATCTGCCCGTGTATGGGGGTCTTTACAGTCTAAATTTTGACTGTCTAATCTCCTTTACCTGAATATACTGTGCTGTACAATTTAAAAGATCTGTAAGAAATAACTATATAGAAATAAGGCAGGAGAGGACTTAACATTCCTCTGTGAGAAATTGACCTCAGATATAAGCATTAAGCTTATTAAGTAGGCTGTTCAAAGGGTTGTAAAATCTTCATATTTAGATATTCCCTTTTTACAACGTTAAACATATTTAAAGTTTATTTAAACTTTGCCTTTCTGGATTGCTGTGGTACTTGTCACGGCAATTCCCGAATCACCTTAATTGTTTCTGAAAATGAATATGTTGAGTTATAGTTTAGCAACACTGCAGAGTTCCCTATGGTGGTAGGCAGGGATTCTTGGTTTTCATACCTTGATTGGGCCCCTGCACTGATGCCACAGTGCCTCATGGTATATGTTTTTTGTGTAAACAGATTAAATTCATTTATTCCCCTCTGTCTCTTTTCTGCACAGACAATGAGCATGTTTATATGGAGCTTTCACAGAAGCTTTATAAGTACTGCCCTAAGGAGTGGAAGAAAGAAGCTAGCAAAGTAAGTCCATCTAGCTGTGTTTATTCAACACATTTTTTGGCTTGGGTTCCTGAGGAATTTTGCCGTTGGCATAAAATGAAAGAAATGCGTATGTGGATAATACCATAGGAAGTGAGATGCTCAGCTGTTTGCAGACTCATGCCTTTAATGGTGGATAGCAAAATGTGATAGAAAAAAGTTGGGAATAAAATAAACTGTATATTTACATACAGTCATTAATTTTCCCCACACTATTTTGTATCATCAAACGACCAGGGTACTACCCACGTGTAGGTATGTTAATAGAGTTCCAAAAAAAGTAGGTGCACACCAAGAACTTTTGAAAAAGTTCCTGGTATGCAACTACGTTTTTTGGATCTCTCTCTTGTTTTGGTCTCTCTGCAAATTTGCAAACCATGTTGTGAGTTTGCTAAAGTACAATATTAGGATGTGGCATAAGGACCTTTTTATATACCAAGCTTGTTTACTCAGCAGAGCCCCAGGACATAAATCTTGGAAATATCCTCAGTGCAGTAAGAAATCAGCTGCTGCGTGACATTGATTTTGGGGAGGAACACAGTTGATGTGCACATGGCCATCAGACTTTCTGTCAAGCTGCCATTATTTGCCAAGTTATTTTTTGTCGCAGTGCAGTTGCTTGCTCCTGTAGATGAGCATGATAATGCTGGATGTTTTAAAGAATCTTGCGGGCAAAAAATCATGACACATTGCACTGATTTTGCAGTTAGCATCTTGTTTTTTTTTAAATATAGTTGACAATAGTTCTTTTAACATATGTTTAGTATGAGATGTGCAGACTGTGGCGCTTCAGCAGTTAGCCAATTCATCCTAATAATCTTCCTTTGGATTGGGTCCCAAGACCCCTCCTTCCCTATCTCAAGCCTTGATTTAAGCATCCATTGAGGTGCTGGAACTTTGTTATAGATTTGTTGCTAGTGTGATCCAATTACACGATCCTTTGCATAGTGAGAAATAAAGACATGGCGGCTTATTTACTACCACAGGTGCTAAATTGATCCCGTGTAGTTTCCTATAGCAACCAATAAGATCTTTGCATTTATCTTTTATCTAGAATAATTAAATCTAACTGTTGATTGGTAGCCCATGTAGCACCTATGTTAGAAGAAGGTATTATATAGCACAAAAGGAATGGATGCTTTCTTTTTTGTGGAGTTGTAATGCATGTATGCAGAATTAGTTGAAGTTTCACCTAGAGGATGTGTTAAATAAAGGCTACTCTTGGCCTTTGGTGGCCCTCAGGGCAACCCCTCATCCTAATTAGGCATTACACTATACAGGCTGGCAAATGCAAAGAAATGCTAAACAGACTAAGGGTTAAATTTATCAAAGAGTGAAGTTCCGCCACTAGAGTGAAATTCCGCAGCTCTCAATTCATTTCAGTGGGATTTTGAAAGGCGTATTTATCAATGGGTGAAAGTGAAAGTTCACCCTTTGATAAATACGCCTATAAAAATCCCATAGAAATGAATGGAGAGTGGCGGAATTTCTCTCTAGTGGCGGAACTTCACTATTAACTTCACTCTTTGATAAATATACCCCTAAGAGCCTTTTTACTTCTTTTTAATGCTTTGTTATACTGTTTAACTTTGCAGGCAATAACCTATAACATGCATGTGCTTATAAAACTTGTTTTTATTCCCATTCAGGGTATTGACCAGTTTGGCCCACCTATGATTATTCATTTTCGAGTCCAATATTATGTTGAAAATGGTAGATTAATAAGGTAAGCATGATAACTGATACATCTGTGTAATATCTGTGTAAGTTGAGCATGAAGTTGGTACAATAGTATCGGACCACAGCCTAAATTAAAATAGTTTTATATGAAAGACTGCGTTGACACACACATGTATATAACACAAAAAAGGATATGGGAAACTGCCGATGCTACGTTTCAGTCGACTGTTGGGAAAATTATATTTCCTACAGTAGTTTATGCTTTAGCACATCACACACATGACAAATTGTCATTTGAAAAGCGCTGTTGTTACATAGTCGTAAAATCAATTGTGCGCATAGTCTTAAAAAGACAATTGTGTTTTTAAGCAGGCAGTAAACCCAAACATTTTTCTCAAAACAAAAGAGCTTGCTTATATTGCATAGAGCTGGTCATGTAACATTCTTTTAATTTCCTAGAATTACTGAAACAACTGGGCTCGCCCCAGGTTGTTAAATATAAATAAAAACAACATATTTTCATTTGGATACTTACGTATTAATGCTTGTCATAACTAGAGGTGGTGCTCTAGTGATAAATCTTACTGTGCTTTTAGGAAAAGCTGCTCAAAACAATGTGTTATATAATCTTCCATGTAATCTGCATATTATTAGTGAATGTCATAAGCACTTGCTTAAGACATTTTATGACAAAAGGTGCTATTTGTCAGAGATGAGACCATTCCACAGGAGAAAGGGCAGAAACATTAGGGGCACCAAGAGATGCTGTAATTGCATAGTATCCTAATTCTCAAACCCTTTTTTGTCATGAGCTAATTTAGTTAGGCTTATAAAAAAACAATATAAAAAAACAAATATAAATGTGTTTTTTTACACAGACATACCTCATTGCACCAAGGAAACCATTACATTCTGGTTTTGTGGTCAATGGAACCAGTTTCCCACCCTCCTTAGGCTCACAGAGGCATCCAACCCCTCCCTCACCTTGTTCCATTGTGAAATGACAGATTCTTTCACGTGAAATCTATTTACCACCCATTAAGGAAATTAGAGGGACAAATCCCTGAATCCATCACTTCACAATAACAAGGCAAAGGATTACATTGAAGCCTAAAGGGACTTGGTAAATTGTTTTCTGTTTGTATAAAAAAGTTCAGATAGTGTTTATGGATCAAACATTTTCTAAAGCTAAAAGACAAGGATTGGCGGCTGAGATAGAGTGGAAAAAGGCAAAAGTGGTGCAACATGACAGTATATGTATCTTTATCACAGGTTATATTATAATGGCAATCACAGAATAGCACTTTCCCTCATGCTTGCATTTATACAAGTAGGCCCCTTTTCCCATTGATGTTTAAAGGGGACCTGTCACCCTAAGAAATAATTTCAAATTCTTTTCTATCATGTTAGTTGAGCAAAATAAACTTTACTTACACTGTATTTATTATTTACATTTTGTTTCCTTCTGTCTTGGAATTATACAATCACAGCAGGCAGGCAGCTGCCATTTTGTGGACATGGTTATTTAGGGAAATTATGTTTCACCCCCAAAATCTTGTGTATGCACCAGAATGGGGGACCTAATGTTCATGTGCAGTGCCCTACACAATTATAGAGCCTGAGGAGGGAAGGGGGAATGTGAGGAGTGCAGTGACATATAGGAGGTGCTGAATGGAAAGTAAAAAGTAATTGACTGCCCCTCCTCTATGCCACGGTCATAGAGGCGGGGCAGGTAATATTTGATTGATAGTTTAGATATTTACACACCTTTATAACAGGTATGGATGTTTTAATGAGAAATATTTTTAGGGTTCCATATTTAATTTGCAAAGGACTTTCATTATGCAGCTTTTTATGTGTAGGTGACAGGTCCACTTTAAGGGGCCGATTCACTAAATTCGAGTGAATGATTCGAAGTAAAAAAACTTTGAATTTCGAAGTATTTTTTGGGCTACTTCGACCATCGAATGGGCTACTTCGACCTTCGACTACGACTTCGAATCGAAGGATTCGAAGTAAAAATCGTTCGACTTCGATAGTCGAAGTACTGACCCTTAAAAAAAAAACTTTGACCCCCTACTTCGGCAGCTAAAAGCTACCGAAGTCAATGTTAGCCTATGGGGAAGGTCCCCATAGGCTTTCCTAAGTTTTTTTGATCAAAGGATATTCCTTCGATCGTTGGATTAAAATTAGGGATGGGCGAATTTTTTCGCCTTGTTTCACCGAAAAAATGACGCCCATAGACTTGTATGGAGACGTGCGTCAAAAAAAAAAAAAAAGACGCGCGACAATGTTTTTTGATGCCCATAGACTTTAATGGGCGTCTGCGACATTTCGCCGCCGGCGAATTTTTGGCGAAACGAAACGGGTCAAATTCGCCCATCCCTGATTAAAATCCTTCGAATCGCTCGATTCGAAGGATTTTATCGTTCGATCGAAGGAATAATCCTTCGATCGAACGATCGCAGAAGTTGCGCTAAATCCTTCGACTTCGATATTCGAAGTCGAGGGATTTCGATTCCTAGTCCAATATCGAGGGTTAATTAACCCTCGATATTCGACCCTTGGTGAATCGGCCCCTAAGTGTATTAGCAGATGCAGGCTATATGGCCACACCCAGAAGTATGTATAAATGCAAGTATGCAGAGAAGGCAAACTTCTTTAACTTATTTAAGCTCAATTCAGTGCTCGGTTGGTTGTATTTTTGGAAGAAAAGACAGAGCAAGATTCTGTATATTTCAATAAATAAATCAATGCAGAATGCATGTGAACAAATATATTCTTATATTAAAATAAATTCTTGGACTAAGATGTAACCTACACCTTGTGTCTGACCACCAATATTGTTATGAGCAAGTAGCAGCTTCCTCTGCCTTTATAGGCAAAGGAAATGTACTGACACCACTGAAGTGGCTGCAATCTGTCACCAGCCCAGCTCCTTATGACAGCTAAGCCCCAGTAGTTTTGTTAGTGCTGATCATCATTATTATGTATACAATGTTGTCAAGTTCCTGTAACTTTACAGTGTTCAGTTGCATCCAGCCGTATTTCTTACTTATTAAATAAAGTAAACCATGAAATGAATTCTGACATTTGATGCAAAAAGATTTTCAAAGGTTTAACTGCTGCCACTGGAGATCATCTTAGTTGTGTGTTTTACATATGATGGGATCTAGGGGTACCTACTTTGATCATGGGCTTTCTGTGAATCGCACATTCATTCACTCTACCAAATGGCAACCCATGTCGACCTAACATCTTTTTGCACTGTTGGGAGGCGGTTTCTCTACCATTCCTATACAGTTTGGACACATTGCAGACAGTGGGGTTTATTTATAAACACTGGGCAAATTTGCACATGGGCTGTAACCCATAGCAACCAATCAGCGATTGGCTTTTTTCAAACATCTGCAGGTGAAACAATGAAAGAAAACATTTAATTGGTTGAAATTGGTCAGGTGCAAATTTGCCCAGTGTTTATAAATGAGCCCCAACGACTTTTAACCTTTTAAATGCCACAGATCGTAGAATCTACGTTCTGTGGCAAAGGTACTTGAAATGCCACAGAACGTAGATTCTACGTTCTGCAGCATTTCCTGTTTCAGGAGCGGAGGAGCGGCTGTTAGAGCCGCTCGCTCCGTTCCTGCTCGATCCCCTGCCCCTAGGCAACGAGCAGAGCAGGGGATCGAGTGGCCCCTGGGGCGCGATCGCCCAGGGGCCCAAAAACAGCAGCAGGCACGTGTTACTTACGTGTCCTGCTGCTGCAGCCTGCACCGGATCGTCGATCTCCGCCCCCACAGCACACAGACAGGAACCACGAGGCAGATGTCTTCCAGGGGCTCTTCCTGATCGCCTGCAACAGTCTCCAGCGATTTTTTCAGGTTAGTGCAACAATTACACACACAAACACACCAACACACACTTATTACAGTAATACACACTTAGATTCACACTTACACACACTTACACATACATTTTTGGGGATTGGGGGGGTCACTTACACTCACTGCACTTACACACATGTGCACACGCACACACGCGCACATAACATGTAATTTACCATTTGTACACACGCACACGCACATACATGGCATTGTGGCCTTTTTTTTTTTTTTCTTATCGCATCGTTTCTTTTTTTGGCTGAAAAAAATGTTTTATTGCCATTACGCATAGCGTATTCGCTAACCGTACTGTGCAATACCTTTTGTATGTTATTTCGGTGATTATATTGCAATTTTGGGTATTTTGGTGCATTTTTAGCCATTTTATTGAATTTTTAGCCATTTTATTGCATTTTCAGCTCTGCATATATTGTGTTCACTTTTTTCTAGCCGTATAACCTGTTTGGCCCATCTAAAATATTCAAACTGTGATTCTGACAGCTGATAACACTAGTCTGGAAAAAAAACATTGATTTTTGTGGTTTTATTGGATTTTTTTGCATTTCACCCTTTACTGCCTTATTTTGTTTTGCCTTGTAAATTTTATCTACTATATATCCATTTGGGGGTCTCTGTGCGCCACATAGTTTGGTATATCTATGCATTTTGGGCATCAAAGTGTTCAGTAGACCTCTGGCGTTCATATTTAGGATGTTTTATGCTGATACGTTACGAAATGTGGGGCATATAATGGGGTAAAATTCAAGCTTTCTGACAATTTTCAGAAATTTGATAAAAACCGTTATGTTCAGCATTGCTTTGCAGTTTGGCAGTTTGCAGTAGAAACACTTATTTACCCATATTGGATTCGTCAGAATGTGTACTTTCTGAAAATATATGGTTTTCTGGGGTCTTTGTACTGTTAGGGGGGTCTAATGTCGCATAATACACACACCAGGTGCTTATATTGCAGCAGCCAGCGCGTCAGCTGTGAAAATGTATATACACTATTGTCATTTGGGGGTCTCTGTGCGCCACATAGTTTGGTATATCTATGCATATTGGGCATCAAAGTGTTCAGTAGACCCCTGGCGTTCATATTTAGGATGTTTTATGCTGATAAGTTACGAAATGTGGGGCATATAATGGGGTAAAATTCAAGCTTTGTGACGATTTTCAGAAATTTGATAAAAACGGTTACGTTCAGCATTGATTTGCAGTCTGGCAGTTTGCAGTAGAAACACTTATTTACCCATATTGGATTCGTCAGAATGTGTACTTTCTGAAAATATATGGTTTTCTGGGGTCTCTGTACTTTTAGGGGGGTCTAATGTCGCATAATACACACACCAGGTGCTCATATTGCAGCAGCCAGCGCGTCAGCCGTGAAAATGTATATACACTATTGTCATTTGGGGGTCTCTGTGCGCCACATAGTTTAGTATATCTATGCAAATTGGGCATCAAAGTGTTCAGTAGACCCCTGGCGTTCATATTTAGGATGTTTTATGCTGATACGTTACGAAATGTGTGGCATATAATGGGGTAAAATTCAAGCTTTCTGACAATTTTCAGAAATTTGATAAAAACCGTTATGTTCAGCATTGCTTTGCAGTTTGGCAGTTTGCAGTAGAAACACTTATTTACCCATATTGGATTCGTCAGAATGTGTACTTTCTGAAAATATATGGTTTTCTGGGGTCTCTGTACTGTTAGGGGGGTCTAATGTCGCATAATACACACACCAGGTGCTTATATTGCAGCTGCCAGTGCGTCAGCCGTGAAAATGTATATACACTATTGTCATTTGGGGGTCTCTGTGCGCCACATAGTTTGGTATATCTATGCATACTGGGCATCAAAGTGTTCAGTAGACCCCTGGCGTTCATATTTGGGATGTTTTATGCTGATAAGTTACGAAATGTGGGGCATATAATGGGGTAAAATTCAAGCTTTGTGACGATTTTCAGAAATTTGATAAAAACCGTTACGTTCAGCATTGCTTTGCAGTTTGGCAGTTTGCAGTAGGAACACATATTTACCCATATTGGATTCGTCAGAATGTGTACTTTCTGAAAATATATGGTTTTCTGGGGTCTCTGTACTGTTAGGGGGGTCTAATGTCGCATATTACACACACCAGGTGCTCATATTGCAGCAGCCAGCGCGCGTCAGCCGTGAAAATGTATATACACTATTGTCATTTGGTGGTCTCTGTGCGCCACATAGTTTGGTATATCTATGCATATTGGGCATCAAAGTGTTTAGTAGACCCCTGGCGTTCATATTTAGGATGTTTTATGCTGATAAGTTACGAAATGTGGGGCATATAATGGGGTAAAATTCAAGCTTTGTGACGATTTTCAGAAATTTGATAAAAACCGTTATGTTCAGCATTGCTTTTCAGTTTGGCAGTTTGCAGTAGAAACACTTATTTACCCATATTAGATTCGTCAGAATCTGTACTTTCTGAAAATATATGGTTTTCTGGGGTCTCTGTACTGTTAGGTGGTCTAATGTCGCATAATACACACACCGAGTGGTTATATTGCAGCAGCCAGCGCGTCAGCCGTGAAAATGTCTATACATATTGTCATTTGGGGGTCTCTGTGCGCCACATAGTTTGGTATATCTATGCATATTGGGCATCAAACTGTTTAGTAGACCCCTATGTTTATATTTAGGATGCTTTATGCTGGTAATGATACATGGACAATACGATGCTGGAAAGTTGAAGCTTTGAGGCAATTTCCAGATATTTCACCAAAACCGCCAAATTTGGCAAAGCCTTGCGACTCAGTAGTTTGGAGCAGAAAGGCATGGGTACCCATTTTAGATTCCGTAGAATGTGTACTTTCCAAAAATATATGGGTTTGGGGGGTAAACATATATTTCTGTGTTTTTACCCCGCAAAAATGCAGTCAATGTGTTGATTTTTCATTAGCTGAAGTTACCCACGGGACTGTTTGTATGCGCTAACTTCATTTTGGGGCCTCTAAATGCCAGATACTTTGGTAAACTTATGAACAATGGCCACCAAAATGTTCAGAGGAACCCTGGCAATCATATTTAGGGTGCTTTTTCTTAGTACGTAATGACACATGGGTGATATGGTGCTGGGAAGTTGAAGCTTTGAGGCAATTTTCAGATATTTCACCAAAACCGGCAACTTTGGGAAAGCCTTGCGACTCGGTAGTTTGGAGCAATAAGGCATGGGTACCCATTTTAGATTCTGTAGAATGTGTACTTTCCAAAAATGTATGGGTTTGGGGGGTAAACATATATTTCTGTGTTTTTACCCCACAAAAATGCAGTCAATGTGTTGATCTTTCATTAGCTGAAGTTACCCACAGGACTATTTGTATGCGCTAACTTCATTTTGGGGCCTCTAAATGCCAGATACTTTGGTAAACCTATGAACAATGGCCACCAAACTGTTCGGAGGAACCCTGGCAATCATATTTAGGGTGCTTTTTCTTGGTGCATAACGATACATGGGTGATATGGTGCTGGGAAGTTGAAGCTTTGAGGCAATTTTCATATATTTCACCAAAACCGACAAATGTGGGAAAGCCTTGCGACTCAGTAGTTTGGAGCAGAAAGGCATGGGTACCCATTTTAGATTCTGTAGAATGTGTACTTTCCAAAAATGTATGGGTTTGGGGGGTAAACATATATTTCTGTGTTTTTACCCCACAAAAATGCAGTCAATGTGTTGATTTTTCATTAGCTGAAGTTACCCACGGGACTGTTTGTATGCGCTAACTTCATTTTGGGGCCTCTAAATGCCAGATACTTTGGTAAACTTATGAACAATGGCCACCAAAATGTTCAGAGGAACCCTGGCAATCATATTTAGGGTGCTTTTTCTTAGTACGTAATGACACATGGGTGATATGGTGCTGGGAAGTTGAAGCTTTGAGGCAATTTTCAGATATTTCACCAAAACCGACAACTTTGGGAAAGCCTTGCGACTCAGTAGTTTGGAGCAGAAAGGCATGGGTACCCATTTTAGATTCAGTAGAATGTGTACTTTCCAAAAATATATGGGTTTGGGGGGTAAACATATATTTCTGTGTTTTTACCCCACAAAAATGCAGTCAATGTGTTGATTTTTCATTAGATGAAGTTACCCACGGGACTGTTTGTATGCGCTAACTTCATTTTGGGGCCTCTAAATGCCAGATACTTTGGTAAACTTATGAACAATGGCCATCAAAATGTTCAGAGGAACCCTGGCAATCATATTTAGGGTGCTTTTTCTTAGTACGTAATGACACATGGGTGATATGGTGCTGGGAAGTTGAAGCTTTGAGGCAATTTTCAGATATTTCACCAAAACCGACAACTTTGGGAAAGCCTTGCGACTCAGTAGTTTGGAGCAGAAAGGCATGGGTACCCATTTTAGATTCAGTAGAATGTGTACTTTCCAAAAATATATGGGTTTGGGGGGTAAACATATATTTCTGTGTTTTTACCCCACAAAAATGCAGTCAATGTGTTGATTTTTCATTAGATGAAGTTACCCACAGGACTATTTGTATACGCTAACTTCATTTTGAGGCCTCTAAATGCCAGATACTTTGGTAAACCTATGAACAATGGCCACCAAATTGTTTGGAGGAACCCTGGCAATCATATTTAGGGTGCTTTTTCTTGGTGCGTAACGATACATGGGTGATATGGTGCTGGGAAGTTGAAGCTTTGAGGCAATTTTCAGATATTTCACCAAAACCGACAATTTTGGGAAAGCCTTGCGACTCAGTAGTTTGGAGCAGAAAGGCATGGGTACCCATTTTAGATTCGGTAGAATGTGTACTTTCCAAAAATATATGGGTTTTGGGGGGTAAACATATATTTCTGTGTTTTTACCCCACAAAAATGCAGTCAATGTGTTGATCTTTCATTAGCTGAAGTTACCCACGGGACTGTTTGTATGCGCTAACTTCATTTTGGGGCCTCTAAATGCCAGATACTTTGGTAAACTTATGAACAATGACCACCAAAATGTTCAGAGGAACCCTGGCAATCATATTTAGGGTGCTTTTTCTTAGTACGTAATGATACATGGGCGATATGGTGCTGGGAAGTTGAAGGTTTGAGGCAATTTTCAGATATTTCACCAAAACCGACAATTTTGGGAAAGCCTTGCGACTCAGTAGTTTGGAGCAGAAAGGCATGGGTACCCATTTTAGATTCAGTAGAATGTGTACTTTCCAAAAATATATGGGTTTGGGGGGTAAACATATATTTCTGTGTTTTTACCCCACAAAAAATGCAGTCAATGTGTTGATTTCTCAGTAGCTGAAGTAAAGTCCTGATCAATTTGGATGTGCTAACTTCATATTGGTGTCTCTAAATGCCAGATACTTTGGTAAACCTATGCATAATGGGTATCAAACTGTTCAGTGGACCCCTGGCAATCATATTTCAGGTGCTTTTTCTTGGTACCTAATATAGTTTGGGATATGCGGAGCAGCAAAATAAAACCTTTGAAATGATTTTTCAGAATTTTGAATTTTTTTTTGAAAAACCGCTATTTTCAGACAAGCTTTTATGTTTGGTAGTTGGGAGTAGAGAGACATAGTTACCCATTTTGTAATCGGCAGAATGTGTACTTTTCAAAAATGTATGGTTTTCTGGGGTAAACCTACGGTTTCAGGATTTTTTGCCTTGGAATCTAAAGCATGCCGTTTTCTGCCTTAGTGCTTTCAAAATTCGGTAATATACTGCCGGGAGTTTTTGCTGTACAGAAATCCTAAATCTCCCTAAAACTATACATATCTGGTATTGGCACGTTCGAGAGACATAAGGCTTTCCAAATCAGTTGGATTTTCATCCCTAAAATGAAATATTTTTCTGGTATAAATTGATATACGATGAAAAATGGTAATTTTTCATTTTTTTTTGGTATTTAGCACTATAAATTTTTTTGCACAGGTGGAAATACATGAAAACTCCGGCAGATTTAGAAAGCTCAGTTTCTACCGAAAAAAACAATGTATAGTTTTCCTAGGTAAACTATAGGTTTCCCCTCAGAAAATGCCCCTAAAGTGAGAGAGCACAAAATGTTTCAAAAACGGCTGGCATTTCGCGTAACCAAAATGTGAAATTCTGCTGGCACTTAAAGGGTTAATTTGTCTCTGCACCACCCGCTTTATATTTGTTCATCTTCACAATTCTTCTCTTTGCTGCCATGTTTGATGCAAAACCTTGCTGCACCACCTGCAACATGTAGGCAGCAGCAGCTTTTGGGTAAATTAGAGCGTCTTTAACAGTTGATTCAGTGCCCTTTTTGAAGATAGGAAATCAGTAACGGTTACTGGCTCCAGTGCTTCTGAGAAAAAGGGTATTTGTTTTCCTTGAAACCTAGGAGTATTTGGGAGGGGCTGTCTGCGAGAATTCCTCTGTTTTTCATCTATAACGATTGTTGTAAATATCTCTTGTATCTGTTACATTCATTAGAGTGTATGTATCTTTTACCGTTAAATTAATTTGCACTGGAGCAATGTCTCCATGATACACAGGTTTAAAGCTTGAGCCGAACCTTTTCATAAATAATTAAAATGCTTTTGTTACCAGCAGGAGTCAAGTGTAATATTGTTATATTTACTAAAGCAACTAGAAAGGGATGGTTTGGTTTCCCTTCAGATCTTTTAATAATCCTTCTGTTTTATCTTTGTTATGCTTAATTTTATGGTTGTGTGTAGCAATAGGAACTTAAAATATACGATCTGCAGGGATAGACGGAGCTTGCTTGCTGGGGGCTGTTTTTAAATAAATGTCCTGGGTTTAAGGGGTCAGCTTAGATATACAGCTGAGGGCAGACATTTGTGCATTCCAATTCAAGCATAAAAGTGTAAGTGTTCTTATATGAAGGAGATGCCCAGAACATAACTTAACATAAGATCTACTCTTCAAACACCCAATGCAAGTTATTAGTACATTATTTACTATGTCCCAAAGATCAGTTCTAAAAAAGTTAGACTTTATAATAGACTAGGAATAGCCATGGTTAGCTTCCTGCTGTCCATTTTGGGAAGCAACTGAATAGCACTTCTCTACTGAATTGGCTTACTGCCCTTACAATGCTTCCCACTGCAGTCAATTGTAAGTGATGTGCAACAAATTGTCAGTCTTTTATTGCTGCTGGTTCTTCCCAAGACAATTCTCAGCAATATGCCATCTAATGTGTTGTAGCCATAAACTCCACAGTTACTCCACAGAACTAAAGGCCTCACAGTGGCCTTCTTCTTATCTTGTAGGTTAGTCATTCAGATATTTGCAAAGTTTAAACCCACATTTGGATTGCCAAACTGCATTAATCTGACCAATCAAGATGTGTGGGCCCACAGGTTTGTGGTCTAGTTTATTTACTCTTTCATTCTCGCTGACTCTCAACTGTGGCACAGTATGATAGTCACAGCTCAGTATAGGGAACTTATACTTGTACTATGTGCAGCCATTTACAACCAGTTGCTATGAATTATTAGGCTGTATATATGCTATTGAACCAGAAAATCTGGGTACATATAGTGTAATTCCTTATAATTCCTTATTTGAAGGTCAAATCCTCTCATTTTGGAGGCTATTTGGTTCCATTTAGCCCTTCTCTCTCTAAAGCTGGCCATAGACACAGAGATCCGATCGTAGGAATCGAGGATTCGTACGATATTCGGACCGTGTGTGGAGAGTCCCGAAATTTTACGTCCGGTGGAGATCGGTCGTTTGGTCGATCGGACAGGTTAGAAAATTTCTGTCGGCTGCGGGTAATATCTCTGCGTGTATTGCCGATCATACGATTTTCGGAGGGAGACTGTCACCAGCTTTAACTATTTAACTATTACTGTCAGGGGCAGAACATCGGCTGATCTGTTCTTACAACTTTATATTTGATCTCAATGGTAAGACTTTGATCTTTATGGTTAGTGGCAGGTCGGGAGATGGGAAAGTCAAATCGTACATTGATTCGTACGATCGGATCTCTGCGTCTATGGCCAGCTTAAACAGTATGGTTTTTTTGCTTCATATAGTTTTTTAAAAATTATATCTAAATATCTAAGGCTGATGTGGAACTACTGAGATCCACAGGCTAGGGATACTTGCAGTCTGTGATATGAAAAACTACTATGTTTTATAGTCCAATAATTTATACTTCAGAAGTGGACAGGTTATAGGAGTACGTGGGGTACTGTCACGGCAATATCCAATGAAATTCACCATAACAAATTCTAGTAATTATACCAACAAGTGTTTGTTTAGATCATGAGGAGGGATGATAGTCCATGTATAATCATTATTGCACGCTCCCTGGAGCCCAAGATAAATAGTCACATGTGTTTTTTGTAGCATAATAAGACCTTTGTGGCTGGAGCTCAATCATCTGTCCCTTTGTCAGTTATAGCTCTGCTGTTGTATGCAGGGCACTGCACAGAGACCCCGTCAGCCAAACACTATCGTTCTTTAAATCTACAATTTTATTGGTATTGGTGTTATTTTATTACTGACCTTACGATTCACTTGTCCTCCCATACTTATTCAAGTCATAATAAAAGTTAATCTAAAGGTGAATTGCCAGTTTAAAGTGAGTTGAACAGCAGACCTCAGCTGCAACCTTGTTAGGGACAGGGAAATCTGGTTTAGAGCTACCAGTCCTGAAAGCTGTAATCATTTCTCCCAAATCTTTGCAACTACGAATTCGTTTTTTGTAAGCTAAATGTGTTTTAAAGGAAGACTAAACGCTATAATTTTCCTTCTGGACTGTAATTAGTACAGGGGAATACCTACACAAACCATCATCTTATGCTGTCTCTCTGTTGCTTTGCTTGGTCTTTGCCATGACTTGCCAAGTTCCTTGCTAGTGTTGTAAGATGTCTGTCACACCGGCAGCAAGGTGCCAAAGAGTTCATGGGAAAGACATTGATTTTAAAATGCAAAGGAAGAATTAAACATATGATTTAGTCATCCATTAATGATAACATAGTCACTGAGTCACTGTTTTCCCTTACCTGTTATACCAGGGGAATTGGAGGAGTTGAATTGGAGAAAAATGTGCTTGCACCAGGAAAGCATTAAAAATTCAAAATCATCTGAACTTCCTTTCCAAATTTTGAATTAAGCAGTTTTGCACGTTTAACTCTGAATTTGAGGTTAAGTCCAGCAAAACTCTAAAAAAACTTAAGCCAACTTCAAAAGTTTTAATCCAGATTTATATAGTATGGACTCCATTAAAGAAGAAGGAAAGCTCCAATCAAAGGTGGTTGCCAAATGTTAGGGCACCCCTCCCCCCAAAGGATAGTATTAGCTTACCAGATATCTTGGACTAGTTAGCATTAGCAAAAAGCTTTGGCCTAGGGAATTTGTGATCGAGTGAGTGATCCTCTTCCTCCCCTTCTCTTTCTTTAAAGTCCAGCAGCCGGCACATGCACAGCACAATGAAAAAGCCGTCTCTCTGTTATAGTCTGGTATTTAATTCTACGGCACAGGCATACCTGTGCAAAGAGGTAAGGAAGCAAGAGGATCACTTGCTCAGAAGCACTGGCTCAGGTTATCGGCTAAATCATTACAGTACTTGAGAGGCACACTATCATTTGGCACCCCCCTTTGATTGGAGCTTTCGTTCCCTTTAACTCCTGTATTTCAGTGCAGTGGAAGGCATCAGAAAGCCATTGCTTGGTAATGCATGAAGTAAGACCCATGGGCAATAATAGGCAATTATCCCCACTGTACTAAGAGTAACAAGGTTTTGCCTTAAGGAGGCCTTTATCACTGTACTTTCAACCATGTGGAGCGTCAGTGACTTTTTTTTTTACATAACCTTTGATTTATGCCTCATTTTATTTTCTATACTTTTCTCTGTACTATTCCATCTCAGTATAGGTTCCCACCTAAACTCTCATAGAGCACAATATTCTGTGCTTCCCTGTGTTCCACAGCCATGCCTCCTCCCGCATTCCCCTATACATTCCACCCTAAAGATCTCTTTATTTCCTAATACTTGCACTCACACACTTATATATACACTATGCTTGGAATGCATTATCATGGCCCAACAGGCACATTAAAGGGGCAGGAGCTAAAACATATGTTGCTTTCATACAAACAAGTATGTTGCAACTTTTACAGTTGATTAATTTAGCTCATAAACCTTAAAAGTGATGGGGAGGAGAACATTTCATGTGCACATCACAGACTTCTAGTTTACCAATAGCAATAATGTTCAATTAAATTCAGTTAAAGGTATACTGTTACAAAGGAACACACAATCTGCCCTAACAAATAAGCTGTAACTGTAACTTTGTCACTGATGCTGTTTTGGGCTGAAACACGGTTAGTTGCCTGTTCCCTTTCTAGAACCATTGTTTGCATTGCACATTTCCTTTGATAGCACTTTGCAGCCTCACAAAGCATGCGATTATGTGCGTCACTGGCCTTGCAGATGTTCTTGCCTTAGGGCGTAGCCATTTGTTGTATCACAGTCCCACTGTTTTCATTTTTCGGAAAGCTACTGGCATCAGCACAATTCCAAAATAACATCTGGATTTCATCAAATAAATGAGGTTCTGCAGGAAATGTGGTAAATCTGTTCCATTCGAGGGAAACCGATGTATTGAATAACATTTTCCTTGTGAAATCTTTTCTTAGCCTTTACCTAAGGACACTGATACATATACTGGTATCCAAAAAAGGTTGGGGCCACTTGAAAGTGTCTAAGACTCCTACAGCCAAGCGGGTGCTGGCCACCCACCTGGCAAGCAATAAGCAGGGGTTTTGACAGTGTTTAATTAAAGAATAACTATACCCCGAACAATGTAGGTCTCTATAAAAATATATTGCATAAACAGCTTACATGCAAAACCCTGCTTCTTGTAAATAAACAATTTTCATAATAATATACTTTTTTAGTAGTATGTTTCATTGGGTAATCATAAATAGAAAATTGCCATTTTAAAAAATAAGGGCCGGCCCCCTGGGATCCTAGGATTCACGGTGCACACAAACAAACCAAGCAAACCATACATGTTAGATCACACGAGCCAATTAACAGACAAGGTTCTGTCTTTTGCTTCCACACATTTTCCTGTTACAGTTAGGGCAGAGACACACACTGCAATTCGGGGAAATCTCCTCTTCTTAGGGGAGACTAATCTCCCCAAACTGCCTCCTCATTCTAGCCGGTGGGATGGCACTCGGAACGCTTTGTTTTCCAAAGTCGCCCGAAGTTGCCTTACGAGGAAACTGCGGGCGACTTCGGAAAACAAAGGCATGCCATTATTTCCTACTCGTGAACCATTAAAGACGTTTTTGCACTTCCTGGGACCATAAAAACAAAACTTTGTATATTCTGTATCTAAGCTCCTGTATGAATGATGTAATGTTGCACGCCAGCTGCAGTTCACATGGTGCCCACCTAAATTTGTATTCTTTTCACCTACTAAAACAGGAACCTGTGTGTGGAGATTAATGTAAGCCACATCTATTTCCTAAGACAGGAATCTGTCAAGGTTCTACAGCTGCTGTTGAACTGCATCTCCCAGTATTGGCTGAAGAGGGAACTGGGGATTTTGTTTGGTAGCAGCTGTTAGGCTACACGTTGCACATTCTTGTCCTACAGTGACCTCTCTATATCCTTGAAAAATTCAGCAAGAATCAGCTCCAGAAGGAATATCCAGAGCATAAGCAGAGTTTTTACCAATTAAATAAGGCAAATCAATATGGGGCCCATTTACTTAGTTTGAGTGAAGGAATAGAGGAAAAATAGTTTGAATTTCGAATGGTCGAATATGGCTACTTCGACCATCGAACGGGCTACTTCGACCTTCGACTTCGAATCGAACGATTCTAACTAAAAATCGTTCGACTATTCGACCATTCGATAGTCGAAGTACTGTCTCTTTAAAAATTTCTTCGACCCCCTAGTTCGCCACCTAAAACCTACCGAGGCCAATGTTAGCCTATGGGGAAGGTCCCCATAGGCTTCCTAACAATTTCCTGATCGAAGGAATATCCATCGATCGATGGATTAAAATCCTTGGAATCGTTCCATTCGAAGGATTTAATCGTTCGATCGAACGATTATTCCTTCGATCGTTCGATCGTAGGAATATCGCAAAATCCTTCGACTTCGATATTCGAAGTCAAAGGATTTTACTTTGACGGTCGAATATCGAGGGTTAATTAACCCTCGATATTCGACCCTAAGTAAATGTGCCCCTATGTGTATGTGTGCTATACTAGTGCTATAGATTTTTATTTAATGCTTTTTTTTTAGGAGCTGCCAGGTACAAAATATCATATATAAAAAAGATAAGCCATTACAATTGCAATGAGATAATGAACTAGACCAGACACTAGACTGTATCCATTGGTTTATATCAGGACTGGGATCTTTACTAGGACAGTGTATGTAGTTTGTGTCTAATTGTTTCCTAGTTATTCAGCAATCTCCATTGGGCTCTTCTTTTTTCAGTGACAGAACAGCAAGATATTACTATTACTGCCACCTGAGAAAACAAGTGCTACATTCCCAGTGCACGCAGAGAGAAGAAGCCTACTTCCTACTGGCCGCCTTTGCACTTCAGGCGGATCTCGGCAACTTCAAAAGGAACAAGCACTACAGAAAATATTTTGACCCAGAAGCCTACTTCCCTCCTTGGGTAAGGCTCCATGCAAGTACTTCTTCTCTCCGGAAGTCATGTTATTGTCATTGTGATGTGTTTTTGAAATATTATTTCTTCTGTATGGACTGCATGCAGTTACAGCTATTAAGGATAAAAGTTAAAATTTGAAGTATTTTTACCAAAAATGGAAATTTACTTAAGAGGAGCAAATGACATGCTTTGGAGCATTAATTACACTTGAATTTTTAAATCTTTTTGCCAGGTGAAATTTGTCAATTACAGAACTTGGCATATTCACCAATTTATTAAAAGCATAAAAACACATTTCTGCCTAGAAGAATTTCTGCAGGTTCAGGCTGGTAAACTACCATTGTATTTGCATCTCATATTCTGGGTCATATTCACCCTGCTAATATCCTATGTAGATCTTTTATCTATAGTGGACATTCTATAGCGAATTTTCCTCACTACAACTGTATAGGGAAATTCACTAGGTAATTTACTGGCTGATTACACTTGCAGTGGCATAAGTATGATTTTAAAGAAAATGCAGCGTCAACACAAAAATACGCTTTATTAGGTAACACAATTGGATGCAAAAACATACACACTCCATTTACCAATGTGAGTGTAAAGTACTTTGTGCCAGCTGCATATGTTGGTGCAACATTAAAAGAGAGCCCTAAAAGTAGGGATGAACCGAATCCACTATATTGGATTCAGCCGAATCCTTTGCGAAAGATTTGGCCGAATACCGAACCAAACCGGAAACCGAAACCTAATTTGCATATGCAAAATTTGCATATGCAAAGTTTGCATATGCAAAGTTTGCATATGCAAAGTTTGCATATGCAAATTAGGGGTGGAAGGGGGGGGAATTTTGTGACAAAAAGCCACGCGATTTCCCTCCCCACCCCTAATTTGCATATGCAAATTAGGATTTGGTTCGGCTGGGCAGAAGGATTCGGTGCATCCATACCTAAAAGTAACATCTCCTCAAGGCAACAGTTATAATAAGGTTTACTTGTATCCCAGTGGCCTGTACTTATTGTACACAATTGCAAGCACATCATAAACTAGTGCATTAATGCCAGTTCATAGATGTATAAGCACAAGAGTTTCTTTGTTAATAGTATTTATGAACTGCACACAATTTTGTGCTTTGCGCTTGTAAATAACATGCACAAGAAGAAGATAACAGTGAGTGGTACACAGAACCCTGCATACCCTTGTTTATTTTTCTTGGTGCCAGGCAGTTGCTAATTGTTCATGGAAAGGTAAGTGCACGAGTAGCTTACTCCTCCGCAATGAAAAAACAGTACATAAGGAAATGTATTCCAGTGTATGCATCTTTAAATATCCTTCTACTGAGCCACCAGCTGTAAATAACATTGTTCTGCACAAAGTGTATCACTTCCCACTGTGTTTCTTGTCACTGCATTAAAGGGGTTGTTCACCTTTGAGTTAACTATTAATATAATGAAGAGAGTTATATTCTGAGACGATTTGCAATTGGTTTTCATTTTTTATTATTTGTGTTTTTTTTTTTAGCTATTTGGCTTTTTATTCAGCAGATCTCCAGTTTGCAGTTTCAGCAATCTGGTTGCTAGGGTCCAAATTGCACTAGCAACCCTGCATTGATTTGAATAAGAGACTGGAATAGCAATAGGAGAGGCCTGAATCGAAAGACGAGTAATAAAAATAAGTAGTTACAATTCAGTTGTAGCCTTACAGAGCATTTTGTTTTTAGATGGGGCCAGTGACCCCCCAATTGAAAGCTGGGAAGAAGGCAAATAAGTCCAAAACTATTTAAAAAAATAAATCATGACGTTAACTCAAAGGTGAACCACCCCTTTAAGGTACTGAAACATAAATGCTTAAACCATGTGAACAAATATGCATTTGTATGTATGAATGGAACAGTGGGGCTCATTTATCAACACTGGGCAAATTTGCCCATGGGCAGTAACCTATAGCAACCAATCAGTGAGTTGTTTAACTTCAGCCAGCTGCAGGTAGAACAGTGAATGCAACAATTTGATTGGTTGCCATGTGTTACTGCCCATGGGCAAATTTGCCCAGTGTTGATAAATGTCTCCCAGTGTATTTGATCAGTTGTAGGCAATGTATGCACTGATGTTACTAGAGTACATTTATCTAAAGAGAAGTTTCTGGAACTGAAGTAATAACACAGCTGGAAAATACTATACATTTCAAATATATTTCTGCCCCATCATCTCCAGTGATTTCAGCTTTTAAACTGCAGGGAGTCTATATTTTCCTGGTGTCTGTATCATCCAAGACAGTCTCACAATATTTGTGGATTATCTAATGCTCTTCTGTTCAATATACAGTCCATTGAGGCATCAGAACCCCTATTAAATACTAAACGTTTACTGGGACAGAATCATCCCTGAAAAATTAAGACATTCAGAAACCCAACAGTCCATGTACACCATTGTTATTAGCATAACACGTAAATGGAAATTAACATGGCGTTCAGCTACAATGACCTTCCACAGTGATCTTATACTGTAACTGTAAGAGGTTCAGCTGCCACTGAGATAGTTCAACAACCTTCATTAAAATAATGCTTCCTTATTTCTTTCTGTGGTGGGAGTATGCATAGTCACTTACCAGGTCTGATTCCATTTTTGCAGGTGATAAAGAAGAGAGGGAAGGACTACATCTTAAAGTACATTCCAAACATTCATCGTGACCAATTTTCAATGACCGTGTCAGAAGCACACCTTATGTATATTAAAGAGGCAGCCAGGCTTGATGATGTTGCTGTGCATTACTACAAATTGTATAAGGTAAGGGACAGATTGAGAGCACTTGCATTTTAGTGAGTAAAGATGGCCATACACGGAGAGACACACGCTGCTGTTCGGGGAGATTAGTCGCCCAGTGACAAATCTCCTCTTCTTCGAGCGACTAATCTCCCCAAAATGCCTTCCCACCGGGTAGAATGTGAATCGCCGGCGGGCGTTTTCCGAAGTCACCCGAAGTTGCCTCACGAGGAAACTTCAGACGTCCTGCTAGCGATTCACATTCTAGCCGGTGGGAAGGCATTTCTGGGAGATTAGTCACCCAAACAAGAGGAGAGTTCCTGGGCGACTAATCTTGCCGAATAGCAGCGTGTGCCACCACCCTAAAGGCAGCTGTTAGAATTGATACAAAAGTTGCTAATATTCCACAGATGCTGCTAAGAAATGTATCAAATAATTGTATCAACTAAATGTAACAGTTCAGAATCTGCACCTGGATCACTGAGCTAGAGTCCTGCGCGGAACCAATTTCTAAGATATAGAAATATACCCGCACCTGAAAATCCTCCCCTCATTCCGCAGGGTGCCCGCTTTTTTTTTAAGGGGTAACCCACGGGTACCCGACCGGCTGCAGGACTCTACACTGAGCTGCCAGACTGAAACACTAGAGACACAAGCATTAAACTTTAAACGTACATTTCGGGGAAACAGTAAAAAAATAAAAGATGAAAACAACTAAACTTAAAAAATTGTTTAGAAGGTAAACAAACCCCTTTAATAGACAGTGAAAATACAATTTACATGTTTTGCAAGTTTGTTCTGTTGATTCAGCACTTATATAAATCTATTTCTGTTTTATATAAGAGAAGCTGTCATTCTGCAGTGCTGTTGTACAAAGCCATGAATGCCATTTGGCCCATGTTTACCTTCCTCTGTGTTTCCTTCAATTATTTGCATATCTTAAGTGTGCAGCTCTTAGGATTTTAACTGCTAATATATTGTTATTGCTACTTACCACAGAAACCAGGCAGCAATTAAAAAGCTGGAATGGAATATGAATTGGACATGGCTTGAATGAAAAATTAATCAATAAAAAAGGATAATGATAAAAGTGAAGCCTCAAAGTCACTGGGGTCATTTAAGGCAGAGACACACTCAGATTCGGGAAGATTAGGCCCAGCGACAAATCTTCTCTTTTTTGGGTCGGCTAATTTCCCTGAACTGCCTTCTGCAAGCTAGAATGTAAATCGCCTGTGGGATGGCAATCGGTTCGCTTTGTTTTCCGAAAGTTGCCTCACAAGGAAACTTTGAACTACTTCCGAAAACAAAGCTCTCCAAGTGCCATCCTGCCGGCAATTTAGATTCTAGCCGGCAGAAGGCAGTTTGGGGAGAAGAGGCGATTTATTGCCGGGCAGCTAAATCTCCCCCAATCTGAGCGTTTGTCTCTGCCCTTAAGGAAAATGCATATCAACTAAAAGGTTTCTTAGAATAGGTCCCAGTCTATAACATATCAACAGTTTATTTAAAGAACAGGTGTGGGATCTATTATCCTTAAACCTGTTATCCAAAAGGATCTGAAATACAGCAATGTGTGTCCTTTTTAGTAAAGTATTCCTTGTTTTAAACTGACTTGCTTCTTCTCTGTTATAATAAAGCATATTATGTTAAAGTAATGCACTCCACTGAGTTTTAAACGGTTCCAAAATGTGTGTATCTCACTGTGTGTCACCAACTTGAGCAGTAGTGCTCCACATTATGGAAAGACTCTTATCTTGAAAATTTCAGGTCTCAAGCATTCTGGATTCAATTGTTATTTAAAATTTGACAAGACAATAGAGTTGATAGTCTCACTGCTATAACTATTTTACCTCTCTCATATGTAGCTATCCCCCAGCTACCAGTGTTGGAGGCTGGACATCCTTGACGCACATAGTAAATAACATGTAGTCTTAACTCAATGGAATTTTGTTTTATAGGGAAAGCTATGCCAATACTCCTTTCTGACCTACTTGGCCCTATTTATTCTCTGAGCACTCTCACAGATAACCCTATCAGAACGGAGCAGACTGGTTGCTGAAGGGATCAGCCTAAAGGCTAATCCATAAGAAACTGTTGCACCAGGGAATTGCATTTTTCACGTAAGATGAAACAATGGCCCCAACACACAGGAATAAATAATGGTTCAAGTTTATTGTGTGTACTTGCATAGTATATATATTTACATATTGTACATGTGTGTGTGTGTGTATATATATATATATATATATATATATATATATATATATATATATATATATATATATATATATATATACTGAGTTAACATGTTTTTCTCCTTAAAGGATAAAAGAGAAATTGAAGCGTCATTGATGCTTGGGCTCACATTAAGAGGAATCCAAATTTTTCAGGTTCGCACTTCTTTATTTTTATGTTCATTATGGTCTATATTTGGGCTACACAGCTAGTTACCTTGCTATGAGAGAGTCTGTTGAGGATTTTATTTTATGACATGGTCTTTCTTCCACTAATAAGTTACAGTGAAATGAGTGAACTAATTTGGTTGAACCATGGTTGAGGGTCCATTATAAGGCTGCAGTAGCCAATGCAGGTACAAAATTCAAGACTTCTTTCCGCTTATATATTCCAAAAAAGGGTTTATATATACCGATAAGAGGTGCTCAATCTGAAATGAAAACGACCCATATTGACTGGCTTTATTTGCCTGTGTGTACCTAGTAAAAGAGTTTGTTCAGACTGCAGTTTTAATTAATATATTTTTACAATCAGATGATTTTAAGCCATTTGATTCTGTATGTGGTTGTTCACACATCCAGCGACTAATGCCGATCAGACGCATGCATTAAGGAGTGGCTTAGAAAACTGACAAGTGATTTTAGAATGAGGTGGGCATATTCTTGAAAAGATCACATATCGGCACCAAGCATGACCCAGATACTGATGTATAAAACATCCATATGGAGTAAGGACCTTTCTAGCAGAGTGCATATATTGGCACAACACTGTGAATGGGTCAGTGCTTCATGTTTTCCTTGAAGTGAATATGGCTGAAAATGCTGCATTACCGCATTGGCCAGATATCGACCAGGGAGACCCGTTGGAAGCCCCCATACACTGGCAGATAGGCTGCTGAATCGGCTAATGGACTGATATCGGCAGCTTTAATCTGCCAGTGTATGGCCACCTTAATATGTGGGAGCCCATGCGAGCAGCTGGATCTCAATTTTTTAATGTGAGCAGCAATTCTCACTTTTTTTATTTTTACAGAGTTCAGGTGATGAGAAGCAATTGCTGTATGACTTCCCTTGGACAAATGTGGGAAAACTAATATTTGTGGTAAGTTAATCATTACAGAAAAAGAAATGATAGAGGGGCTTATATTTACAATAATTAGACACAAAGTTTATTGGTTTCTTGAACAGGTGACCTAGTGCCTCCAGTAATTTTGCAGTTACTTCTGGTTGTAATAAAATCATTCTGGGAATTTCTGGTGGAATAGGGTTGAAGCAAACCGCATTGTTAAAATGAGCACTACCCTTCTTTGCGGAATGCTACTGGTTAAACAGTAAATCTGGCCATACACATACAAATTTTACAAACATAAAGTTTATATGTGATTTAGTACGTTTATGTCAACTGATCCATTGGATATCAGTCTGTTAGGGGTCGGGCAAGTTTTATAATCTGCCGATAAACCAGTGTGAGCCAGCCAGTGTATGGCACATCAGCAGATGAAGAAGTGAAGAGGAAACGCAGCAGATTGTTTGGACTGTCTGCTCAAATGAATGGATCAATTTAAAGGCTGCCCTACCGTGTGTGGCTCATCGTGCACTATGTGTGAATGAAAGCAAATAGCCGTCAAGAAGCTCCATATGCTCTCTCTGACCTTATATATTTATACCCTGAGTACTGTGGTTCTAGAAAACATAATGAATGTCCTGTCCTTGGTATATTATTCATTATAATGATATAAAAATAATGATAAATGTTCTAAAGTATATTTCTTGTAATTGGCATTTTATTCATAAAATGTTGAAGGAATTGTTCAGTATAAAAATTGGGTAAATAAATAGGCTGTGCAAAATAAAAAATGTTTCTAATATAGTTGGTTAGCCAAAAATGTAATGTATAAAGGCTGGAGTGACTGGATGTGTAACATAAAAGCCAGAACACTACTTCCTTTGCAGCTCTCTTGGTTTCCACTGATTGGTTACCAGGCAATAACCAATCAGTGACTTTAGGGGAGGCCACATGGGTCATAACAGTTTGCTTTTGAATTTGACCTGGTCAAAAAGAAAACTCAGTAAACAGTTATGTCCCATGTAGCCCCCCTTAAATTCCCTGACTAACTCAAAATTAGAGAGTTGAAAAGCAGGAAGTAGTGTTCTGGTTATTATGCTCACATTCACTCAAGCCTTTATACGTTACAATTTTTTAAAAGTAACTTTATAATAGAACATGCAGCAGGGTATGGTAGGATCTGATATAGTTTTGCAGAATGCATTTTTATGGTTCTGGGCTAGTGGTCCTACTCTTGTTTCATTATCATTTTTGTGATGGGGTGGCCTCTTGTGCAATTAAAGTTATTGGTTTTTTTTCTTTGTTTGAATAGGGGAAGAAATTTGAAATTTTACCAGATGGCTTACCCTCAGCCAGAAAGTTGATCTACTACACTGGCTGCTCTGTCCGCTCTCGGCATCTCCTTCAGCTGCTTAGCAATAGTCACCGCCTCTATATGAACCTTCAACCTGTTCTGCGCCAAGTCCGGAAGCTAGAAGAACATGAAGGTATCTGATTTGTATATTGTTACTTCATATGTATAAGACTGCAAACAGGTCACAAAGCATGCAGTTTAAATAGTATAATTTTTCTTTAAGAACGAGCCAAATATTCCAGGTCTCGCTGCAAAAACAGTATAGCTGAAGCACAAGTACATTCTGTTTATTGACGGCAGTAATTCAAATTAAATAGCAATAAGAGAATTGTAGAGCAATGGAAGAACAGGCATCAGCAGGGAATGTAAGCTTTGTTAGGAATAAAATTGCAGTGTAAGATCCCCATTGGGCTACCCTACTATTCCAGACCTGAATGGAAATCTAAAGAGTGCGTGGGTATTTTGCTGCACAAAGAAAAGAATAGCAGATTTTTTTTTAGGTAAACCAATGAGATTAGTGCCTAATTCTGTTTTATACTTCTTATAGTAATACAAAAGTAAAGAGTTTTACAAGCTGCTTAACAGAATTAATTAAATAAATATTTCCTATCCGATGAATCAGAGCTCACTCAAATAACTGATTCCAGTACAAACAAACTCTAACAAAATAACTGCCTTTTGCACAAATTCTGCATGTAGAGAGATGTGAAGTCTGGTGATTTTAATAGAGTGAGCTCTAATACATCTTCTAGGCAAAAAGAGCTTCCCTATAAGATATATTGGATCTAACTGTCAATGAACTGTTGCATGAAGAGAGATTGAGGAGAAACAGATGCTGAGAGAGGGATAGTGAAGATAAACGTCATTATTTCAGAAATGGTACAGAATATTTAATTGATAGTATTTAGAAAGTTTCTTATTTCAGCGTGCTGAAGCTTATATTAAATTTCATTTTCGTGATAGTTCCCCTTTAACTTCTAAAACGAACATATGATTTGAAAATAGGATTCTTGCAAGTTAAGCATTCTCCATATATGTCCCTTTGCCTTTCAGAAAAGAAACAGTACAGGGAATCATACATCAGTGACACTCTGGACCAGGACATGGATCAGTTAGAGAAGCGTTCTCGTGCCAGTGGCAGCAGTGCGGGCAGTGTCAAGCACAAGCGTCTCTCCAGGAATTCCACAACAAGCCACAGCAGCTCACATACCTCAGGGATAGAGGCTGATACCAAGCACAGGGACATTGGGACAGAGGATAGCTTCTCGCTTCACAGAAAGCTGAAAACCTGCAGCTCAATGATGAGCAACAGCAGCTCCCGCACTTCTGGGGCTGAGAGTGCTGGGAAGGACAGGCTGGAAGATGACTCTCAAGATGATGGTAATTTTCATAGATGGAACTACCAGCTTGTTATGCAGATTTTTGTTTAGACCCCCTCCATAACAACAGTACTATGATTTGATTGATCATATTTTATTTAATCTTGTGAAACATAAACAAATGAAGGATGTTTTTTTGACAGTGAATGACATTAAACCAAACATAATTGTATTGTTAGATCTCCAAGTATCATCTAAAGTAAATCTGCAGTCCTGAAAACACAATTAGGTCAAATCTGAGATCTCAAGCTAAGTAGGAGGGAAGGAAGAATTATTCACCCATCTGCTATGGCTTTATGGAATCTGCTTGAGCTTTCCTTCTGCCCCTTGGCAATTTTAGGTCTTGATCTTGATCTTATGTCTTGATCATGCATTGATTAAAGGGTTTTTGCATAAAAAACACCTTTCCAAAATACATTCAATACATATAATAATTTATTGTTCTCAAAAGCTGCCTTAATTCCATATAATAATTATATGTTATAAAAAGCTGCCTTCTCGTGCTATTCTCTGTGGTGCTAGTTCTAAATACTGTACATGTAACATTACAACAATGTAGTAGCAGCAAACTCTCCTCCAGCCAAGACTCCAATTGACTTCTGCTACAGAACATTTTGGAAATGGTTCATGCATTTAGAACTAGCACTGCAGAAAACAGCATGGAAGTCAGATTTCTGTTTTTAATGACAATTGCAAATAACTGGATTAGAATAATTTTTGCTTTTATTATGCAAAATTTTATGTTTAGGTTGTATTCATTGCAGCCTACAGATAACTAAGGGACCCCTGCTAAATGTTCTACTTCTCTAATCGCCATGCTGCGCTAAAATTTTCATCACATCCAGCTCTTCTGCCCAGATTCATTAAACTTGACAGAAGGGCTTGTTGACAAGCATGTTTATGTGTGTGTAAATATAAATATATATATATATATATATATATATATATATATATATATATATATATATATATATATATATACACACATATACAAATGTGAGAAAGATGCCTCCCTGCTCTCGCAGCTGCAATTGTACAGTATATTCCATTTAAATGAACTTTTAATATTCTTTCATTAGAAAGACTTCTCTAGTTTCAAAAAACAATATCCCTTTGTATAGTGCAAAGAGCCTTTTCCTTACAATCATCGACTGGTGTTGTTAATTTGCCCTATTAGATTTCAGTAGAGCGGAAGTATGCTGTGTATTAGAAAACTGCTGAAGCCTGCCGATTAATCCCTAAAGCAATAGTATTGTATAACTGATTTTCTTCATTATGTAACACTGAAATAAACACTTACATATGATTCATTAAATATTCTGCTATAAATCATATATATCACATCTCTAACAACCACATTTTACTTTGTAGATAAATAGGACATTTGTTTTTAAGTAATGTTATTAAATTATATTCTAACATACTAAGATCTATGTACACTGCATGCATACTAATGAGTGTAAAAAATAACTTATTTACAGAAATAGAGATGTTGGTTGATGATCCAAAAGATCTTGACTTACCCTTGAATATCAGCCCTGACTTGTGTATTTACATCACAGAAGACATGCTGGTTTCCCAACAACTTAATGGACATTCAGGTAAACTGCTACTATTTTTGGATTCGCCAATTAGTTTTAAGCATTCCAGGATATCATTATCTTGCTTTATTTTCCTTGTTACTTCACATGCATGAGGATTCCCAGAATGTATCTAGTGGGTGTTGTTCCATGCATATTTAAGGTTGGCCATACATACAGAGATCTGCTAGTTTGGCGATGTTTCCAACAAGTGAATCTCTCCCCAATATGTCCACCTTGAGGTGAGCGATATTAAAGGGATACTGTCATGGGAAAAAAATTTTTTTTCAAAATTAATCAGTTAATAGTGCTACTCCAGCAGAATTCTGCACTGAAATCCATTTCTCAAAAGAGCAAACAAATTTTTTTTTATTCAATTTTGAAATTTGACATGGGGCTAGACATTTTGTCAATTTCCCAGCTGCCCCTGGTCATGTGACTTGTGTCTGCACTTTAGGAGAGAAATGCTTTCTGGCAGGCTGCTGTTTTTCCTTCTCAATGTAACTGAATGTGTCTCAGTGAGACATGGGTTTTTACTATTGAGTGTTGTTCTTAGATCTACCAGGCAGCTGTTATCTTGTGTTAGGGAGCTGCTATCTGGTTACCTTCCCATTGTTCTTTTGTTTGGCTGCTGGGGGGAAAAAGGGAGGGGGTGATATCACTCCAACTTGCAGTACAGCAGTAAAGAGTGATTGAAGTTTATCAGAGCACAAGTCACATGACTGAGGGCAGCTGGGAAATTGACAAAATGTCTAGCCCCATGTCAGATTTCAAAACACTATTAACTGATTCATTTTGAAAAAAATTTTTTTCCCATGACAGTATCCCTTTAAGCTGATCTGATTGTGGGCCCTAGGGTATTTCGGGAAGAAAGAGGGAAGGAGGTCTCTCTAATGGGCCTAGGGTTGTATCCACACATCCTTGATTTTGCCTGTGTAGAGGGAAGATTTTCAGGGGGCTGGAATCTGGTGCATAGTTTCATCCATGCTTATAGAGCCAGCTTCATTGACCAAAATATCTAAATTAAGGGGCAGATTTATCAAAATGTGAGATTAGAAGTCACCACAGAAAAACTCACTCACTTTCTATTCATTCTTTGAATTGTATTTATCAGTCGAGTTCACCATTTGATAAATATGCTTTTAAAAATCCCATAACTTTAGACCTGGCCATATTTCTCACGTATTTGTCAGGCGTGACCAGCCTCAGGCATCATTCTCATCCAATGTTTGCCAAACACTTTGCCAAATCTGTATTAGGGCAGCCTGAGCTGTATATTTTTTAAATGTACTAATAGTATAGACTGGGGAACAAAGTTTGCAAAAATACGTTTAATACAGTTGCAAAGATAACGTGACTTATGTTATGAGACATCGGAGGAAGGAGGTGAATATACATCTTTTTATGTTTTTTTAAATTTATTTTTAAGGTCTGGTTGTTAAAGAAGTAAATTCATCAACTTCTAGTTCCTCAGAAACTGTAGTGAAGCTGCGTGGCCAAAGCATTGACTCTTTACCACAGGTACAGGACTTTTTTTGTTCTTTTGTGACTAAAAATATGAAAGGAGAAGTAAAGTTATAATCACTGGAGGATGCCACATTTTTGGCATGTAATTATAATCGCTTACCTGGGCTGGGCAATAGTTTATGTTTGCTTATAGTGAAAAGAACTTAAAGCAAGAAGCCAGCTCTTTCAGTCTACAGTGAAGAAGCAGAAGAAGATCAATCCATGATGATCATACAGAATTACCCAAGCCAGTGTAATTTCAGTGAACAGGAGCACTGTCTCGGGGTATCAGGCAAGCAAATATAATAACTGGGGGGCCTAACATTTGGCAACCCCAGTAATTGTAACTTTACTTCATGGGAAGCTGTGTTGACTTTGGGTAAGGTGCTGTCAGCAAGCACTGCCTATGAATAAGGGAATATGGGATTGTGAAAATCTTAAAACAGAATACAATGGGGTCTGTATTTTTTTTGAGGGATGATTGAGGCCACCCCCTGCATTAACTTTTCAGAGCTCCAGGGTGGGGCATGGGAGGACTGCATTACCAGTAGCAGAAGAACCTAAATTCTAATTAATGTGTTAGGATTCCGGTCGGTATTCACCTGAATCTTTTGCGAAGGATTTGGGGGTTCGGACGAATCCTAAATAGTGGATTCGGTGCATCCCTGGTAGCTATAAATACTGGTAAGATGTGTAATTAGTGGAATGAGTAGCCAGTAGGGATGCACCGAATCCGATATTTAGGATTCGGCCGAACCCCCAAATCCTTTGCGAAAGATTCAGGCAAATACCGAATCCGAATCCTAATTTGCATATGCAAATTAGGGGTGGGAAGGGGAAAACATTTATATACTTCCTTGTTTTGTGCCAAAAAGTCTTGCGATTTCCCTCCCTGCCCCTAATTTGCATATGCAAATTCGGATTTGGTTCAGCCAGGTAGAAGGATTCGGCCGTATCTGAAAAAAAAGCAGAATCCTGGATTCGGCGCATCCCTAATTGCCAGGGAGAATACTGTATATTTGAGGAGTTTTGGAACAATTAAAAAGAAGTGGCTAGCTGTTCCCAAATGATTGTTAAACCCAGTTACTGCATATTATTACCTACAGTTAATATTTTCTTGTAATTTTATATTTGACTGTGATTTCTACCTAAGTACAGACTCCCTGGTTGTTGCAAACATTCCCAGTAAAAACTGGGAACATCTGACATTTCTGTTATTACTGTACATATAACATATGTTATTTATATTTACATTTATACTTTTTTTTATTTCCATTTATGGAGTTTCATGATACAACACCTAACCAATGTTATCTTACAATCGAATTCTATGTTGTATTATTTTACAGACGGCTTGCAGAAAACCAAAGACTTCCACAGACCGGCACAGTTTAAGTCTGGATGACATACGTTTATACCAAAAGGACTTTTTACAAATTGCTGCCCTCAATCAGGAAACAGCCCAGAGCTTTACATTTGGCTGCGGTCACAACCTGCATGAGAGAGGCCTTTACTGCAATGGCTGTCTTTCTCAACAATGCACCAACATTAAAGAACCTCTTGCAGCCAAGAAAGCAAGTCAATATTTTTCTTTGGATCTCGCCCACGACAACTTCCCAGAATTTGTAGTGTAACCCAGAATTTTTATATTCAGGCCTGGCTGCCTGCTTTGCCAAACAACATAGAGGAAGACCAATATGACTCTAAGAACGTTTCAGTTTGATGGAAATAATCAAACTTGTATAGACCTATTTCCAGTAACAGAAACGATGTGCGTTTTACATTTTTTGAAAAGCCAAGGTACCATATTTGTTCTGACTTTTGCATCCAGGATATTTTTTATCTTTTACACATCAAGAACACATGTCGGAATTCCGTGCCATTGGAAAGCCAAAGCTAAGAAAAACTCTTGCCAGTCAGGAAGAATGGAATTAACAGTGGTTTAAAATGTGTTACACATAGGAAAAATGAACATTGTTTTTTTTTGTAATCCCAATGCAGATGGATGTATCATGAATAATGCAAGACCTGTAGTGTTATAAACAGCAATAATGCCACGTTAATATTCTCTTGAAGAAATTGTGTATTATGTGAAACCTGAGGATGTATAATGCCCATTTACTGGAAGCCGATTTCCTTTTCTGAAGCTTCTTGTCCAGCACTCATTCTATTTAATTTAAGCATACAGCAGCTCGAAGCTTTGAAGACACTCTAAACATTTTTGGAATTACTTTGGTGTCATGATTTGAAAAGGTAAATGATCACCAAAATATTAGTGTTTATTTTACATACATATTCATTCTACAGTGCACTCTTGAACGGACTTTATACCATGATTTTAGTGAATAGGACTTGAGCTAAACATACATTTTTATTTTTTAAAGGGGACCTGTCACCCGAAAAAATTATTACAAATCCTATTTTATCACATTAGTCAAGAAAAATAAACTTTAATTACACTATATAAATTATTTGAATCTTGTTTCCTTCTGTCTGGGAATTCATAATTATAGCAAGCAGGCAGGAGCCATTTTGTGGACACTGTTATTAAGGCAAGTTTTGTATCATCTCAGAATCTTGTTTGTGCACCAGAATGGGGGACCTGATGTCCATCCCCATGCCCTGGCTACACAATTAAATGATAAAGAGAAAGGGGGAATGTGGGGAGAGCAGTGACATCTAGGAAGTGCTGAATGGAAAGTGAAAGTAATTACTTGCTCCGCCTCTATGCCTAAGGCATAGAGGAGGAGCAGGCAATATTTGATTGACAGCTGAGATTTTTAAATGAGTTTACAACATCTATGAATGCTTTAATAATAAACAAATTTGGATTTCATGTTTTATTTGAAAAATACTTTAATTATACAGCTGTTAATTTTTGGGTGACAGGTCCGCTTTAATCATGACAAATCTATGATTTTTGTGATTTCATGAAATGAACAGGCCGAACAGGGAAATTGAAGCTACTCCATGTTTGGTTTTTGCAAGGTAGATAATTAGATCCCCATTGGACAGATAATACGCCAGCACAATGGACTTCTGCTTATCGTCCTCTGGGAATCTAATTAGTTTCTTTGCTTTCCATGTTTAGCTCAAGCAAAAAACAAACATATTTTCCATAATTAAACACTAGGCAAAATATATGTTCAGCACAGACACTGTTCATTGAACTCATGTTGAAAGGAGACATATACATACTGTATAATATAATGGGTTTTTCTGAGCCCTCTGCTGGTCTGTCCAGTAAAGGGCCGTATTGAGCGGCGGAGGTTTCATTACAGATGCAGGACGTATCTCCTGATGCTTCTCTGCTCAATTCTGTTTCTCCTGTCTCATTGAGCCTAACATGAGTTAGAACTAGAATTTGGAAGGCGCATACCCAAATAGATAATGCTGCACATTTGAAGCCTCCTAAACAAGTCAATACAAAATAAGCATAAGGATTGCATGCTCAATTACTATAAAAAGGCAAGGTTTATTGCATCAAAAACTTACATAAATCAGCAATTGGCCCTATGCGTTTCGACCACATGGGTGGGCTTCATCAGGGGCATGCCTTTTTATCCCTTTTTGTACTTTTGATGTATTTTTCCCCTGATGAAGACCGCCCATGTGGTTGAAACGCGTAGGGCCAATTGCTGATTTATGTACGTTTTTGATGCTATAAAATTTGACTTTTTATAGTTATTGAGCATGCAATCCTCATGCTTATTTTGTAGAACCATGAGTTAGACAATATGATATTGGCAGTGTACCAACCACTAACAAACTGTCTTATGAGATCTAAAAACAATTAAATAAGTTCATGTAAATTGCATAACTGCCTAGAAGAGCACAGTGAGCAATTAAAAAGGGGAAATAACTCCTCGTATGAAACTGTATACAATTTTATTGCACATATTTTGCTGGGAAATATTTCATGCAGAAGTTATTTCAGCATTTTCAATATTTGACGTTTCACGTGCGTTATATGGATTTGGCCTGCAGTTAAAATTTGTAATATCCTGACTAACATTTGAATGAGTAACTACCATAATATGCAAAAACTCCTTTTTTTCAGAAAGAAATCTCAGTTGAACGTTCTCCTTTAAGTGGCACTCATTCTCAGACATTTGCTTTGCCCAGCGCTTAATTGTACACGCTGAATGGTACATATCGAATTTTGGGTTTTATTTTTTGACATTTGATCTCATTAAGTATTTTAATACATAAAAAAAAAATTCCTGTAAAATATATAAAGTTGGACTTGTGTGTGTGTATGTGTGTATATATATATATATTTATATATATATATATATATATATATATATATATATCTATGGGTCTTATAGGCTCATTAAACAAATGCTAATTTTAGCTTGTTTGTACAATGATACATTGAAGGGCTCACAATTCACATGCAGGACACTACATAAGGCAACTGTAATTAGGGATGCACTGAATCCAGGATTCGGTTCGGGATTCGGCCAGGATTTGGCCAGGATTCGGCCTTTTTCAGCAGGATTCGGCCGAATCCTTCTGCCTGACCGAACCAAATCCGAATCCTAATTTGCATATGCAAACTAGGGGCGGGGAGGGAAATCACGTGACTTTTTGTCACAAAACAAGGATGTACAAAATGTTTTCCCCTTCCCACACATAATTTGCATATGCAAATTAGGATTCGGTTCGGCATTCAGCCGAATCTTTCGCTAAGGATTCGGGGGTTCGGTCGAACACAAAATAGTGGATTCGGTGCATCCCTAGCATTAACAGATCAGTGATATTCAACAAATCCCTAGCTGCCCAAGGATGCTGAGGATTTTACTTTTAGTAGTTTGTTGGGCCAGAAGTTGTGCTTTGCTGGTGTAGAGAACGGCAAATTAACTTCTGTTTTTTTTAGAAAACCCATTTTGTAGATATTTTAACCAAACAAATGTATGCACTTCCACCCCTCCCCCATTTTTAAAACTACAATACAAAAATCCTTTAAAGAGGAACCATTGCGAAAATGAACATTTAATATAAGCTTCATGCAAAAATTTGGTACAGTTTGTAAAATAATCAAGTCTCTCAGCATCAATTAAAAATTCTGTATTGTTTCTGATATAATCAAGTTTATCTTCACTATTCCTCTCTCAGCATCTGTTTCTCTTCATTCTGTCTTCATTCAGGAGTTGGGTGTCAGATGAATGATCCAAAATATCTTATAGGGGGTCTCCTTTTGCCTAGAATATGTATTAGAGCTCACTCTATTAAATCACCAGACATCATGTCTCTCTACATGCAGAATTTGTGCAAAAGGCAGTTATTTTGTTAGATTTTGTTTATACTGGAATCAGTCATTTGAGTGAGCTCTAATTCATCTGATAGGAAAGGGAGACCTCCTATAGGATAAATTGGATCTAACTGTCAATGACTATCTGACACCCAACTGCTGCATGAAGAGAGAATGAAGAGAAACAGATGCTGAGATAGGGATAGTGAAAATAAATGTTATTATATCAGAAACGATGCAGAATATTTAATTGATTGTATTTAGAAAGTTTCTTATTTCAGTAAGAGGAAGCTTATATTAAAATTTCATTTTCACAATCATTTGAGGTATACCCACTCATACAGGGAGTTGTTTATAGACACTTTACAGGGCAGATGACACATTTTGCCTACACGGATTTCCTCCAGGTGAAGAGAGGACCATGTTAAAACTGTGCAAATGTTTTAGTTTGGGCATATGAAGCTGCTGAAGGCAGAGACAAAGCATGTCAGCTTTGGTGGCTCTGTACTTTCTTCTAGCGGTGTTCAGCAAATATGGCTCTGTGACTCTCTGCTTCGTTAGTTAGTGCATAATGCACAGGCCTGGCTGGGGCAAACACAGCACTGCCATTGGCCAATCTGATTCATGGAAATAGCGCTTGGAGAAAAGAAAAATCATTCTGATTGGTGTGTTCGCTAAGAGCCGCAGCACATGTATCACATTATAGCACAGTATCTATTTCATATGAAAATGTTTTTTTTTTACTAAATGTATTTTCTAAATACTTAAATATTGTCCCTTTTCTAACATTCGTGCTTTTGCAAGGAAAAAAAAATATTTTTGTATTGTTTTTGTATCAAAAGATTTTTTTACATCACTCATTGCATATAATCAGTGTTAATACTGTGTTTTCTGTATAGTGCAGGATAATGCTAGCAACACTTCTTTGTACATGCTGTTCCCATTCTGTATTAGGTATAACTAAAGCTACAAAGCTCTGTATATAGGTGGGCAGGCATACAGAACGAATTTTAGGACATCATCAGGAGAACACACCCTCCTGCGTGCACTCTCATAAAGAAGAAGTATGCAGACTCGTCTCTTATTATACTCACTTATCCAAAGAAACTGCAGTCACACCTCTGTGCTGCCCACATTTGCTGTTGCAAGCTCCCCCCTCGTGGCTCATTCCTCAGCCCTCCCTCCTCTGTGCTCAGCCCTCCCTCCTCAGCCCTCATTACAAAAGCCCTCCGTCCACAGCCCTCCATGCTCAGACCTAAGCTCGTAAGCCAAGCTGATAGCTGAGGAGGGAGAGCTTTTTCAAGGAGGGCTGAGGAGGGAGAGCTGAGGACCGAGGAGGGAGGGCTGAGGAATGAGCCACGAGGGGGCAATTGCAACAGCAAATGTGGGCAGCACGAAGGTGTGACTGCAGTTTCTTCTGATAAGTGAGTATAATAAGAGACGAGTCTGCATACTTCTTCTTTACGCGAGCGCATGCAGGGACGTGTGTTCTCCTAATGATGTCCTAAAATGCTTTCCGTACAGGAATGCTTAGTATGGTAACAATTGGGTGCAGGTCATTCTAGCTCTGATGTCGGCATAGGATTTTGTACTGACGTCTGTGTAACTATTACTGCTACAGGCAAAATTGCTACATTTGGAGGGTGGTGGAAAAGACATTTGATTCATTAGCTGTGTGGGGCCAGATAAATAACGAGATGCCAATTGCAGCCATGTTTCCAGGTAGCATTCAGCAGATGGGACGTGTCAGTTCCTCAGGTTGTATGGGCAGGTGGATTCCGTATTTTAAGGGTAGTAGTACACGGATGACTTGCAAGCGATTTCGGCAGATCCTACGCGGTGCACCAAAATGCAGGCGTCAAGTCGGATGCGACGGAAAATAAGGTAAGCTATAGCAATGTCAGCATTCATGCGACACGACTGTCGGAATGCAGCGTGCAGCATCTGCATCCATCAGTCGTATCGTATTGGATGAACGCTGCAACACCATGCGATATTTGTGGTGCTTACTTTATTTTCCTTTGCATCTGACTTAACGCCTGCGTTTTGGTGCAGTGTATCAGATCCGCCGAAATCGCTTGCAAGTCATCCATGTACTTCTACCCTAAAGGAGAATTCAACCCCCCCCCACACTAATAAAAACCTCTATCCAGTACCCTACATAGTGCCCCTAATCCTTTACTCACCTATAGGTGCAGAGTAAGTGCAGCGGAGCTCATAGGCGCCATCTTCCGGCTTTTCAGATTTCTTTGGGAAGTGAACACTGTATTGGCTCATGCACAGTTATCCAGTTTGTAGCAACTGCGCCAAAAGTGACGGAAATTGCAAGGGGAAGGAAGAGGGCCGAAGAAATCCAAAGAGCCGGAAGATAGCACACATGAATTCCGCTGCACTTACTCTACACCTATAGGTGAGTAAAGGATATGGGGCACTTATAGATGTAATTACCTATGTGGGGGGAGTGCAGGGAGGGGGGACTATGTAGGGTACAGGGTAGGGGTTTTTATTCGTGGGAGGCTGAGTTCTCCGTTAAAGCCTTGGATATATGTACAGTAAAAATATCACGGCTGCTGAATGTTTGGTACATAGCCCTAGAAAGTGTCATGTGTTCAAAAGAATGAAAAGCTGTCGGTTTTTATATAGCAGGAGTCCCTAACCTCAGGAGTCCCTAACCTTTTTGCCCATCATCCCAGTGTCGGCTGGGAGCCCACCAGAAAACTGTAGACCAAACTATTATTTTTCCTCTCCTCACTCAACATCTTTATTCTACTTACTATATTCTCCCATTATTACACATTTTCCCCCATAAAGAAATATGAAATGACCATGAAATAGGCCAAATGTTTAGAAGCAGTGATGGGCGAATTTCTCCCGAAATGCGGACATTCGCTGCAAATTTGTGACAGGCAAATCTAATCGCCCATCACTATTTAGAAGCAAGAGGGTCCACTGACACCTGGGCCCATTGGGAGTTTTCCTGGTATCCCGTTGGGCCAGTCCGTCACTGCAGGTGTCACATTCAGTTGTAAAGAGTTGGGGAGAGACTCAAAAAGTTCCTTGGTTATTTAGTAGTGGACTGGTAGCCTACAGGAGGTTTTGTTTGGCAGTACAGGTGGTTTTAATGCAACCAAAACTTGCAAAAAGAAGCACCTGCTTTGAGACAACTGGGAGCAACATACAAGCCACGAGTGGCTCACTGGCCACTGGTTGGGGATCACTGCCGGGGGTGAGTCCGAATATCACAAACTACCCCCATATTTATATAACTACATAAGTAAACCCTCAAAACAAATGTGATGTAAACTTGCTCAGAGCCCCCTTCTAAGCACTTTTGCAATCCATGTTATTGTTTTACGAGTTTTTAAAACGAATCAATTTGATACAACAGCACCACCTGCTGTTCGATTCAGCCAATTGACTGCGGTCAGCTGAGGAAAGTCTTGAGATGTGGCTTTGCCTGGAAGTGGACTCTTCTAACTTCACTTTCTAAGCTGAGCAACTTCACAACCTGCTAATATGCAACGTCTGCACAATATAGTGATTGCAAGTCACCCGTATGGAGGTTAATGCTATAGAATCTCTCAGCCAATCACAATTTTTACCTGTTATACATCATATTTCAGAGTTGACAACAATATCCAGTAAAGAGTAGCCCACTTCATATAGTACAGTGGGAATAATAAGAATGGAAGATGTTTCATTGGTTCTGGATATAAAAAAACAGTATATGTATGTAAACACATTTGTTCCGATGTCTAAAATATTTGTATAAGATTTTACAGTGTATAAAGCTGTTATTTATTGTATATCTGTAATAAATACATTCTGGCAGATCTGTGCTGTAACACCGTGTCTTGAGTCCTTTCTATTTTGTGTTTATAAACCTGTGCAAACATATAGGGGTAACTACAGTTAGGCCCATAAATCTTTGGACAGAGACAACTTTTTTTTCTAATTTTGGTTCTGTACATGACCACAATGAATTCTAAATGAAACAACTCAGATGCAGTTGAACTGCAGACTTTCAGCTTTAATTCATTCTTTCTTTTGAAATTCTTTTTATTGAGATTTTCATTAAAATACAAGAATTTGACAATATGTTAAACATAAAATGTTTCAACAAGGAGCAAAAGAAATATTCTAAAGCATAACGGTCAGAACATTTGACATGAAAAATAATAATAATAAAAAAAAAAGGAAAATACAGATAACATAAAATATAAAAATATAAGGATAATAAAGTAAAATAAAATAAATAGACCTGTTATTCTTTCCTTACAAGTTAAAACCTGACAATGCAAAAATAAATAGAGAAACGTTCTTGTGAATGAAGGCATTAAATATTTCATTGAACGTATCATTAGCATAAATCTTGTCCGATAAGATTAAGGATATCAGCTTTAATTCAGTGGGTTGAACAAAAAGATTGCATAAATATGTGAGGAACTAAAGTTTCAGGGGCTCAAAAGTAAATGGAAAAATTTAAATACTGAAAATAAAATGTTCATCTTTGCTGGCAATGACAGCCTGAAGTCTTGAACTCATGGACATCACCAGATTCTGGGTTTCCTCCTTTTTAATGCTCTGCCAGGCCTTTACTGCAACGGCTTTTAGTTGCTGTTTGTTTGTGGCCTTTCTGTCAGAAGTTTAGTTTTCAACAAGTGAAATGCTGCTCAATTGGGTTCAGATCAGGTGACTGACTTGGCCATTCAAGAATATTCCACTTCTTTGCTTTAATAAACTCCTGGGTTGCTTTGGCTGTATGTTTTGGGTCATTATGAAACGCCTCCCAATCAATGTGACTGCATTTAGCTGGATTTGAGCAGACAGTGTCACTGAACATCTCAGAATTCATTCTTGTGCCTCTGTCCTGTGTCACATGATGGATAAACACTAGTGTCCCAGTGCCACTGGCAGCCATGCACGCCCAAACCATCACACTGCCTCCCAAATGTTTTATACATCATGTGCTATTCTTTGTATCATGAGCTGTTCCACACCTTCTCCATACTTTTTTCTTGCCATCTATCCAAAGAATGTTTTTCCAGAACTGTGCTGGCTTTTTTTTTTTTAGATGTTTTTAGATGATCTTTCTGTCTCAGGATGTACCAAACTGTACATTGTGCCATTCCTAATATTGCAGCAATTTCTCGGATGGGTTTTTTCTATTTATGCGGCTTAAGCCAAGTCTTAAATGATATCCTTATAAACAGTGACTAGTGATGTCATCAGTTATAAAGGGTGAGTAGTGATGTCATTTTTTGTCACATGACTCAGTGTTGTGTAATAAATGGGGGTGTGCATTGAACATACAGATTAACATGCAAAGATACAACTGACTTTCCTTGATTTTATCCCGTTCAGACTTACCCACTGCCTGAGCAGCTGAATGAGCAAAAGCTCTCTTAACAAATCCAGTCTTCTTTGCATATAAATGATGAAGGAGCTTCAGGAGCATTGAAAAGGAGCAAGCATGTGAGAATTGGATCAAATTGATATTCTTTTCACAAAAGGAAATGTCTGAGAAATAAACAAAAATGAAGGCGGCTAAACTGTAAACCTTGCTGTTATCTATAGATAAATGAGCTGATATGATCTTATGGGTCAGGGCACATGGTGAGATTCAGGGAGATTAGTCGTCTGGTGACAAATCTCCTCTTCTTTGGGGCAACTAATCTCCCCGAACTGCCTCCTGCTGGCTAGAATGTAAATCGTCGGTGGGATGTCGCTCGGAGCGATTCGTTTTCCGAAGTTGCCTCACGAAGTTGTCGTCTAAAGTTGCCTCCCGCCGACTAGAATGTGAATTGCCGGAGGGATGGCACTCAGAGGGCTTCGTCTTCCGAAGTCGTTCGAAGTTGCGGGAGGCAGTTCGGGGAGATTAGTTGCCCCGAAGAAGAGGAGATCTGTCGCCGGGCGACTAATCTCCCTGAATCTGAGCGTGTGCCCTGACCCTAAAATTTACAAGGGATTATTCAGGGGGGTCTTCCCTCTGTCTGAAACATCTATTAGTGCTATTGCTACAGCTGCTGTTATAACAGGGCAGGTACCATGGGGCATTAGGAAGTAGAGTAAAGGCTATGGACATGGGGCTAAATTACACTTGTCAAGAACAACCAATAAACAATTTGATTTTAAAGGGATTCTGCCATGATTTTTATGGTTTACATTTTATTTCTAATTTACACTGTTTACATTGTAAATAATTCACTCTACCATTTAAAATTGTATCCTTGAACCAACAAATAGATTCTCCTTAGCTGTAATATTGGTGTGAGGGCAGCCATCTCAGTGTATTGTGCCTGATTCTGAGCTTTGAGAAGGAGCCAGGACTTCAGGATGGAGCTGATCTCAGACAGCTATTGTTTCTCCCCTCCCCATAATATTTATCATGAACCAAGTCAGACCCCCCTTAGCCTCACCGAGTGGTAGACATGAGAATAGCACCTAACCAGGTAAAAAAATAGATTGGACATTTACTAATCCAGGAGTAACAGAAAAAGTTTCAAATTGTGGAGGCTGATTTATCAAAGGTCAGATTTTAGAGATTTTAGAGGTTTTTAAACCACAACTAAACTCACAAACTCTAAAACCATGAATGTTGTGAGATTTATTAAAAAAAATCTGAATTAAAAAAAATACGAGCAGAAAATTACGCTAAACGATGTGCCAAAAAATCCCTAGAAAAAAAAACGTCTAGAAATTTTAGCTTTTCAGACAATTCCTAGGGGAAAAAAAATGTCTGAATTGATTTAGAGCAGTTCAGTAGGAGCAGCACAGCTCCCATTGACTTCTATAGCACCTTGAAAACTTTTGCTTGGCATTAGAGATTTTCATGGTTTTTACACTTAACAAATCTTGAATTGTTAGAGCTTTTTTTAAAAAACAAAAATCGAAAACCACAAATTTTTTAGAGGTTTGTGGAAAAAAAGTTAGTAAATGACCCCCTACGAGGCTTATTTTTTAAAGACAGATTTTAGTGATTTAGAGGTTTTTGAAACCACAATTAAACTCAAACTCTGATTGGTTTAAAAATGGTCCAATAGGATCAGCACAGCTCCCATTGACTTCTACAGCGCATCCACAACTTGTACTTGCCGAAGTTAGCCATTAAAGGCTTTCATGGTTTTTACACTTAATAAATCGAAATTTTTTAGAACTTTTTAGAAACATAGGAAAACCACCATTTTTTTATGATTCGTGGAAATAATCCCAATTCGGTTGTTTGTAAATTGACCCTTTAGCCTTTGCGGCGTTTACACTATGACAAAATGTAGCTTGTTCTTCACCAACTGCATGACTGCTCATTGGTCACTGTGCACCAGTTTAAAAAAGCTTCAATAAATCTAATATAACAAAAAAAAAAAAAAAAGAGTGGAAAAACATGACAGAAAGTGTACTGAATTGCGGGAAAGCAGGTGTAAGACTATTAATCCACTGCAAAAATGAAAAAAAATGTAATACAACAATTTGCCATTAGATGGCAGCAAGTAACTGCAGATAATTTTATTATAATCAACTATAGCAGTCATGTGCCCCTTCCCAATGCCAGCATCCCACCCTACATTATCTTCTTCTGGGTTTCTCCATCAAAGCCCCCTCTCCCTGTATACGTGAGAATTGGAGCAAGTGGAAATCCCACACCTGTTCTACTTTTATGTCACTTACAACAATAGTGATTAGAAACATTAGCCAGGTTCAAAATATTCACTTACCCCGAACAGGAGATCAAGAGCACTAAGGGACACAAATTGCTAATTCAGAGATCAGGCAACACTATATTCATTGTCCTGATTTACACAGAATATATGACCCCAATTCTCTCTTATTTCCATATGCATTTTGGAACAACAGATGTTTACATAAAAGGAGGACTAAAGCCTAACTAAAGAAGTAGCTAGAAATGTTGTACAATATGTTTGGGGCTTCTGTATCAGCCCAAGGCAACCACAGCCATTTAGCAGTAAAGATCTGTGTCTCCAAAGATGCCCCAGTAGCTCCCCATCTTCTTTTCTGCTGATTCACTGCACATGCTCTGTGCTGCTGTCACTCACTGAGCTTAGGGACCCACTCACAATATACAGTACACATAGAATAGAAATGTCACAATATAAGGCTGATTAGTTATTAATACAGATAATTACTACATGGCAGCACAGAAACCAGTGCAATTAGCATCAGAATTTAATAATCAGTCCTGTAGCATCATCTTATATTACAGGGGAAGCTCATTTTCTGCTGGATAATTAGTGACGAGCCCTAAGCTTAGCTTCTCAACCGCTGCTCAGAGCCCACTGAGCATGTGAGTGTCACAGACACTTTCCAAGATGGTGACCCCCTGTGACAAGTTTGAAGTCCTGGATCATTGCTGCTATTGAAAAGATGAAACTTTAGCCTTGTGCAATAAGTTCACTATATACTGTAAAATATGGCATTTTTATCCAGATTCATTTTTAGTGTTTAGCTCCTTTAAATAGGAAACTTGTGATGCTACCTTTTGTTACCTGTTCTGGAATACTAGAAATTTACAAGCTTTCCCCCTGTTATTATATTAACCCATTATTTAGTACAACGTTAGATATAAGGGAGATTGCTACAGAATTTTAAAATTTGTTAGTGGGTTTGCACATCCTCACCAGCTAAGCATTCCATACAATTGTAGTTAAAATTAGCTGCATACAAACCTACTTCCTCTGAATCTCTGGGTTTCATTACAGGCAGCTGTTAGAATTGATACAATAGTTGCTAATACTCCAGAGATGCTGCTGAGAAATGGATCAACTAAATGTAGCAAATTGTAACAGTTCAGATGCTCCTGGATCACTGAGCTGCCACCAGAGACAGGAATATTAAACGTTAAACTTAAATTTTGGGAAATTTAAGTTTAACGTTTAATGTTCCTGTCTCTGGTGGCACAGCAATTATACAGCCTGGGTTTAAGAATGGGCAGCAGTGCTATTATACAGCCTGGGTTTAAAGGGATACTGCACCAGCAGAATTCTGCACTGAAATCCATTTCTCAAAAGAGCAAACAGATTTTTTTATATTCAATTTTGAAATCTGACTTGGGGCTAGACATATTGTCAATTTCCCAGCTGCCCCAAGTCATGTGGCTTGTGCTCTGATAAACTTCAATCACTCTTTACTGCTGTACTGCAAGTTGGAGTGATATCACCCCCTCCCTTTTCCCCCCAGCAGCCAAACAAAAGAACAATGGGAAGGTGACCAGATAGCAGCTCCCTAACACAAGATAACAGCTGCCTGGTAGATCTAAGAACAACACTCAATAGTAAAAACCCATGTCCCACTGAGACACATTCAGTTACATTGAGAAGGAAAAACAGCAGCCTGCCAGAAAGCATTTCTCTCCTAAAGTGCAGGCACAAGTCACATGACCAGGGGCAGCTGGGAAATTGACAAAATGTCTAGCCCCATGTCAGATTTCAAAATTGAATATAAAAAAAATCTGTTTGCTCTTTTGAGCAATGGATTTCAGTGCAGAATTCTGCTGGAGCAGCACTATTAACTGATGTGTTTTTAAAAAAACATGTTCTCTGATGACAGGATCCCTTTAAGAATGGACAGCAGAGCAATTATAAAGCCTGGGTTTGAGAATGGACAGTAGTGCTAGTATACAGCCTGGGTGGGTTTTCGAATGAGAAGTTCTATTATACAGGCAGGGTTTGAGCAGGGACGGAGCAGCAGTGCTATTACAGAATACACATCAGTTCTATTATACAACCACAGGGTTTAAATGGGCAGCAGTTCTATTAATCAGTTCTAGAGCTTTAAAAATTCCATGTGAGCAGATGCTGCAGTGATCCTTAATCACCGCTCTCTGCTTCACTAACTAGCGAGGAACAGCCAGGCTAACACAGCCCATATGTTTCTCTGAGAAGAGCACAAGGCAGTGGCTTAATCATTCATCAGTGGCTCCTAATCTGGGGAGGTAAATGCTCCCTGACACTTCTCAGGGCTTCAGATTTCTCCTCACATCATTTCCTCTGTGCAACTGCCACATGGCTTGGAGGCAGCATCACTAAATGCCAGCTGGCACTGACTTAAAGAGACACGAAGAAGAAGGCTGCTGAGAAATCAAGAAGCCCCTCAGCTAACCCAGAGGAAGTGGGAGATGTGTAGTTTCCTGCAGACAGAGTGAAGCTTGTGGGCGGAGTCTGTTCTCTAAAGCTTCAGCTTCCCTTCCAGCTGCTGTACTGGGAGAGTCTCTCACATACACTGCCGCCTGCATCTGCTGCACCCTCACACCAGCAGGGTAAGATGGCTTTACCTTCCATTCTTTCATTTATTCACATTTGCTTCTCTTCCTCTTCTTATTTTATATACTCACCCTGCAGCATTGTCTGCAAAAACATACCTATACACTATGTATATTTATATTTATATACAGACAAATCGATTATATTTATAGACAGTGGGAGGGGGGGTTCTGCTTTGTTTGCCTTGACTATAATGTTGTCTAGTGTTATTTCCCCTGTTGATACTGGAAACCTCATTCTCTCCGACCTGTAATTTTAAAATATAAACATAATCATTCTTTCCTATATTGTTACAAATGAATAGGTTGTAACGTCACCATCTGAAGCGAATCTCATCCATAGATCGATTCACAGACCAATGTTGGGTGCGTCATTGATACATAAATTCTCCCCACTATTCCCTATTGCCATAATAGAAAAGGCTTGGGGTTTTTATATCTGTATTTTTATTTCTACATTTGCAGAACATAATTGTGGGAAATTGCTGGTTAAATGTCTTAAACGTTAAAACCCCGTTTATTTCAGGTTTTTTGTTTTCCCTCATTACTCTCATTCGTAAGTACAATGCTCTCGCTGTGAGATGTGTTTGCCTAGCAGACATCTTGTTGTAAGAATGAGATTTAGAATTCAGAGAAATGCACGGTACACAGATAACCGGGGAAATAGAAGTAATAATCTGACAGCAGACTTACAATGAGGCGGATTTGCAAGAAAATCCAGCGTATCAGCGTGGAGTTGCAAATGCACCATTCCTAGGAGAAACATTTACCTTCAGATCCATATCACTGAGATTAATGCATTAACAATAAAATGGAAAATAATGTTACATATTGGCTGTTTTGTCCGTTTACATAAAACAGCATCTGCTTTGGTGTTATTGCCATGGCAACTGTGTGTGGTAGGCCACATTTAAAAACCCAAATAGGCCATTTCAACAACAGCTTGTTGTCTACAAATCTTTTTTTTCAAGATATCCTGTGCGTGTAGGTTTCTGTAAAGGGTATAAAATCTGCAGCGTAAATTAGGCATCTTACATAAATCATGTACAGGTTATCCGGAAACCCGTTATCCAGAATGCTCCGTATTACAGAGACTCTCACCCATAGACTCCATTTTATCCATATAATCCAAATTTTCAAAAATGATTTACTTTTTCGCTGTAATAATAAAACCGTACCTTGTACTTGATCCAAACTAAAATATAATGAATCATTTTTGGAAGAAAGAACCTGCCTATTGGGTTTATTTAATGTTTACATGATTTTCTAGTAGACTTAATAAGAAGATCTAAATTATGGAAATATCCATTACCCAGAAAACCCCCAGGTCCCGATAATTTTGGATAATAGATCCCATACCTTTATTGGTTTTCTTAATTTTACTTTTGATTAGGGATGCATCGAATCCAGGATTCGGTTCAGGATTCGGCCTTTTTCAGCAGGATTCGGATGCGTCCGAATCCTTCTGCCTAGCCGAACCGAATCTGAATCCTAATTTGCATATGCAAATTAGGGGCAGGAGGGAAATTGTGCGACTTCTTGTCCGACAACAAGGAAGTAAAAAATGATTTCCCACCCCTAATTTGCATATGCAAATAAGCCTTCGGATTTGGTTAGATATTCGGGCGAGTCTTTCGTGGAGGATTCGGGGATTCGGGCGAATCTTTCGTGGAGGATTCGGGGGTTCGGCCGAATCCAAAATAGTGGATCCCTACTTTGAATACAGAAAGGATCCAGAGTTTGTGTTTGTGTGATTTTATATTGTATATTGATTGTCATTTCTCTCGAATTTTCTTTAGTTTACCTATATTTTTATAGTGGGAGTTTTATATCCCAGAAAAACACAGTGAAATGCAAAGTTCTCCATCAATTATGACCCCCCTCATTTGGCATTTCCAGAGATACCATATGTATGAGTGAATTAGTATTCGCATAAATTATGCATCCTATTGTTAGAACTGTTCGCTTTCTAACAATTTCTAGCTAACATTTGTAGGAGTAGAATGAACCTTTGTAATTCTGTTATTTGTGAACGAGACATCCTTACAGTTTCTAGGAACACATCTTCGTAATCTAAACATGAAACAGACTCAAAATAGATTCTTGCGCTATCAACACAGATTTATATCTATTAATACAGATATCGTATATCACATGCCATCAAAAGGGTTACATTTATAATTCAGTTTATTGGCCAGATCATAATTAAATATGTTTTGAGGCTAAAATTGTAATCCTCTTCCCTGCCATCTGTTATGTAAATGAAATGGATGAAATCATTAACGTTTAATTCCTTTGTATCAAGCAGTTGAGGCCTGAAATAGAAGAACATAGGTACAGTTATTACTATAGTTTAATAATCTACATCTCTTTAATTTCTTTTTAAAGGAGAACTAAAGCCTAATTAAAGAAGTAGCTAGAAATGTTGTACATTATGTTTTGGGCTTCTGTACCAGCCCAAGGCAACCACAGCCCTTTAGCAGTAAAGATCTGTGTCTCCAAAGATGCCCCAGTAGCTCCCCATTTTCTTTTCTGCTGATTCACTGCACATGCTCTGTGCTGCTGTCACTTACTGAGCTTAGGGACCCACTCACAATATACAGTACACATAGAATAGAAATGTCACAATATAAGGCTGATTAGTAATAAATACAGATAATTACTACATGGCAGCACAGAAACCAGTGCAATTAGCATCAGAATTTAATAATCAGCCCAGTAGCATCAGCTTATATTACAGGGGAAGCTCATTTTCTGCTGGATAATTAGTGACGAGCCCTAAGCTTAGCTTCTCAACAGCTGCTCAGAGCCCACTCAGCATGTGAGTGTCACAGACACTTTCCAAGATGGTGACCCCCTGTGACAAGTTTGAAGTCCTGGATCATTGCTGCTATTGACAAGTTGAAACTTTAGGCTGGTGCAGTAAGTTCAGTATTTAAAATATGGCATTTTTAGCTTTATTCATTTTTAAGGTTTAGTTCTCCTTTAAGGGTTATACACCAGTGCATCTACTGTATTAGGCTCAGTGCCATGGGGGGTGGGGGGGAGGCAAGTATCCCATGTAGTGGAAGTCACACTTGTTTCTGGAGATGCACTGTGAATTAATAGCTCCTCATTGTATTCACTGACTAGAGCTAATTGTTCCATTGTGACATCAGTTCGAGCTGTCACTGGGTGGATCTGTTTTCTCGTTTGAGTTGAGTAAATCTATCTCAGTTCCCTTTTGAGAAATTTCCTCCTTATTTGCAAGGTGTGGAAATCAGCAAACCAATCTGTAAGCTCCTAAGCGACTTTGGGTGTAAAACAAATATTTAGGATTAACACCAGTATAGTATATTTCAGAAAATAATGTCACTGTAGAATGTGCATGCCATTGATACAGCTCATTATTGATCATATTAATATTCTTCAAAGAACAGGTTTGTTGTCCCATTTTTCATAAAGAAAAACAAATTGGTGCTAATAATAGTTTCTGGCCAAAGGGGTCTTTCCGTTTGGAGATAATTTCTCAGATTGGGGACCCAGGTAAAATGCCCTCTCAAAACCAACCCTGCTCATAAGACTATATGGAATAGCATAGACTATGTATATATGAACATAGGGGTGCACTGTCATGCTATTCTCTTCATGTTGGATGCTGGGTGTCCTTTATACTACAGTATAAGGTGATGTTCACAAGCAAACGCCCAGCACCAATTGTACTATTTACCTCTATGCCACAAAATGAACCCATGGCCTTAGTAAAAGTTACTAACATTTAAAAAAACATTATTTTTAAATTTTTTAAGTTTTTATGTTTTCAATTGGGATAGGATTGTCATCTCAGCCCTTTCAAAAGAGTTGGATGCATGGTTGCAAGAATGGGTGAGCAAGTCATTCATCCAACTTGCAACTTGTGTATTTAGTAAGTGTCCTCTTTTAAAGGGCTACTTTGGTCACCCACAGTACGGACAGCTTGTATCATCCACTGACAGTCTTAAAGTAACAGTTCTGTGTATAAATAAAAACAGGGTAAATAGATAGACTGTGCAAAATAAAACATGTTTCTAATGTAGTTAGTTAGCCAAAAATGTAATGTATAAAGGCTGGAGTGACTGGATGTCTAACATAATAGCCAGAACATGACTTCCTGCTTTTCAGCTTTATAACTTTTAGGGCAGAGAGACACACGCTCAGATTCGAGGGGATTTGGCGCCCAGCGACAAATCTCCTCTTCTTCAGTGCGACTAATTTCCCTAAACTGCCTCCCGCCGACTGTAAATCGGGTTGCCTCACGAGGAAACTTCGGGCGACTTCAGAAAACAAAGCGCTCCAAGTGCCATCCAGCCGGTGGGAGGCAATTAGGGGAGATTAGTCGACCCGAAGAAGAAGAAGTGATTTATCGCCAGGCGACTAAATCTCCCCGAATCTGAACGTGCCTCTCTGCCCTTAGTTAGTCAGTGACTTTCAGGGGGTCCACATGGGACATAACAGTTCAGTGAGTTTGCAATTGATCCTCAGCATTCACCTCAGATTCAAAAGCAACAGTTATGACCCATGTGGACCCCATCAATGCACTGATTGGTTACTACCTGTTAGAATACCTTTAAAGTTGCCATAGATGTTAAGATTTTTCTCTCCCTAATGACCAATTTTAGTACAATCCAACAAAACCGTCAAATTATGGTGAGGTTAGTGGACACCAAACGATTGTGCATCTAACGATTTTTTTTTTTTTTAATGGTCAGAAAATCAATCGGTCAAGTTATAAAATTTGTATTTAATCTTTGAAAATGTTATGCCACTGTACTTTCTTTTTGCAGCTCATTCTCTAAGTCTGCTTATTTTATGCTGTCATATTAATCTTTCTTGCTTATGTAAAATCAAATAAAATATATTCACAGAAAATTTGTATTGCAGGGCCAAGCAAGCAGCTACCCACAGTTTTCCTAGCTTCAACTAGAGAAAATCACTTGATGCACAAATCGTACATTTAAACGATTGTTTCAGGATAAGCTTAAGCTGGCCATAGATGTTGAGATTTTTAAAAGATCAGATCCTGATCGTGAGACCACGCTCTTCTCAGAACGATCGTACGAATCTACCATCAACTAAAAAGACCAATTTACCAGGAAAACAAAGGGTAGCTGCCTGCTTGGCCCTGCAAACATAGAGAGATTGCACTGGGACCGACAAAGATTTTTTGACCTGGCCGATCAATTTCCCGACAGATGTCGGCCGAAAAATCGTAAGATGTACGATCGTTCGAATACCACTAACCGCACGATAATTTCGAAGGATTGGTCGGGCTTCCCTAAAATCGGTCGTTCGGCAAGAAGAATCGTCGCGTCTATGGGGAGCTTAAGACTTATGATAATGAAAAGATCTTTAAAAAAAAATGTTAGTCTATGGCCACCTTAGCCAAGTGGGTTATCAGAATCCCAATATATCTATGCAGTGCCTTCTTCTAAGTTATCACTCGTGAATGGTGAATTAGATGTGAGTGACCTGAGTGTCTATGTTTTTCATGCAACTGTGCTGACATTGACATAAACTTACTAGTAAAGCGTCCAGGTCTGTGTTTGCAAGACTCAGATTTCAATCATTTCTAGAATAATCAGTAAGCAACTTTAACAATTGCAGATCCGTGAAAAATAAACAAATATGTAATTTTAATGAATTATTTTTAATTGGATTTATATTTGCAATTATATTCCATTTGTAGCCTTCTGTTAGTTTCCCACAAGCCCAATACAAACACATGACCTACAAAGTAGAAACCACAACCCGCTTGTATTTGTTATAAACTACTTTAGATAAACATGTATGGTATCAATGGCAATTCTTTTAAAATCCGTCCTCCTCTCCTCTATTTAAGTTAGACACCCTGTATAAGGCTAGAGCCTCAGGCTGATTTCAGCTCCCGACTGCTGGCTGAATCCTCTTCTGTGCTTATGTCCGGAAGTAGGGTTGCCAAATTTTTTTTGTGAAAGCGGACAGGGGGCGGGCTGGTGATGTAAGGGGGCAGGCCGGTGACATTGGGCGGGTTGTGATGTTGTGGGGAGGTGGGTTGGGTAACATCAGGGACGGGACTGATGATGTGTCGATCAGCAATTGGCTGATCACCATGTCATTCACATGGATTTTTTCACTTGGATAATTTGGAAATCCGGACAGGAACTTTTCACCCAGACAGTCCTTCCAAAAACCGGGCTGTCTGGGTGAAATTCCGGACAGATGACAACCCTATCCAGAAGCAGATTTTGGCACTGAAACGTGAGATTTTGCATTTTGTGCTGAAATACATAGGACCCCATTTTACTTGTTGGCAGGGCCCACCATCCTGAGTGTTACCAGAGGGCATATAATTTGGCCCCTAGTAGTGTGAGCTGTTTGCTGTTAAATTCAAATCAGCCCTCTGCAACCTGTGTTCTTTCCACTCTCCCCCGAGGTACATAAATCCATGGAAGGAGCAAGGGAGGGAATGGGGTTCCTTACTGGGACCCCCTGTTACTCAGGAACATATAGTTATGACATGGAGCAAGGGATTGAGTGAAGCTGTATAGCTCTAACAAAAAACGAATCAACTCTTGTTATAGGGTTGCACAGTAAATGGAGTTGAAATCAACAAGGAAGAAACTGTAAACTAGGGTTTATTTCTTAATTTTGCACCTAAACATTAAACCATGGCAACCAACATCTTGTTTTTATTGTTCTACCTGAAAACTGGTACAAACAGTGTAATCGCTGATTGGTTGCTATGGGTTACTACCTAGGTGCAGATTTCCCCACTGTAAAATAAGCCCATAGTTACCAAGGAATAGTTTAAAAAAGGGATTCTCATTGCTCTTTGAAATGGTAAAAAAATAGTTAGAGTATATTATTTTAGGGAATAAAAAACATACTTTAGTGGTTCTTAAGGCATAACCTCCTTCAGAATTAAAAAACACACAGAAATCGTGGCTGTTTTGTGAGTATTCTCCTGGGGGTACTGTCGGGTTAATCAACAGCGCAGGGAAATCTGTCAGAATGATTCATCCACTTACCAATTTATCTGCAGTCCTGCGAGGATCTCTGGAAAAAGTGGCAGGGTGTTTCAGTCTAGAGGGCTAGGGAACATGTGAAACACAAGCACATAATTAGTAGGGATGACTGGTTAGAGTAGCTTGGGGTGAAGGCAACAGATCTCTTTGAAACTGCTGAGCATTTGAGGAAAGGTGAGAAGAAACTAAGAGAATCCAGCAGGGGCTGAAAGGAGAAGTCTTGCGTCAATAAGGAACTTATGAGGGATTTCATAGCTAGGGTGGAATATGGAAATACATATTTTCCAAAGAAAGTGAATATTCCTTCATCAGACTACTGGTCTGCCATCGTACATAGCTCTGTGCTACCCATTGCATATCAGGCGGGCATGGTTGCTAAATGTTATTGCTATTGTTCTCATGCCAATAAATTGAGACTTTGTTTCCAGATATCATCATGATCCCTACAGGGAATCCTTCTGGGAAATCTTCTAATCCCAAACCTCATTAACCCTGAAAAGTTCTGTCTTGCATGTTGAGGCATTCTCTCCAGGTAAATGGCGCCCAGTGATGTGCCAGTCATATCTGCATTGGGCAGGCTTTCTTACTCAAAAGTTAATTGGAATCCTTATTGTTAATGGAATTTGTCTGGTTTGTTAGCAGGTGAACAGCCTGTGATTGGACGATTAGAAGGGTTCTGTTCAGAATGGTCTTTATTGGTTACTAGTATATTTCTGCTTAGGTTTTCTATTGCTTTTCCTGCAGAACCTAATCGGCAACCTAATCCAGCCTGCCCTTTTGAAATACTTATTACATTTATTTTTGATGCATTCGTAATTAGTTACCTATTTTTCATATATCATAGCCTCTGTTATATACTGCTGTATACAGTACGCCATTATATTGCAGCCCTCTCTAAACCTGCTTCTGGTAATATTCTCCTATTTTGTATCTGTCCCACCCATTGACTTTTTGTTAAAGCTTGTAATAGCCATTTCCAAATGACATCTGCGTTCACTGTGATTTATAGAAGGAATGTATGTACAACCCCAAATCATTAATATTTGATTTATCATCACACACATTTTGGGGGGAATTCACAAAAGTGGTGATATTGAGACAAAATAAAAGTGGAGATAAAAATGTCGGATTTTCCACCAAATTCACAAACCTCTATCTCCACTTTTGTGAATTTGTCTTTTAAACAGACAGTTTTCAGATTTTGTCTTTCCCACGATATTTTAACGACATTTTTTTCTGAATTTGTCTTTAGCTCTTACTAAACTTGTCAGTCAGTCATCGAATTTCCGGGGAAGGGAGTTTATTTTACCTAGGAAATTTATACATCATTATTTCCAGGATAACCTGGGCTTTCTAAATCTGCCTACATGTTTGTGTAATTCCACTTCTGTAACAAGATACAATGGTATTTTGCATAATATAGGAATTTGTATTAGAAATATGTTTTATTATCTTAGGTCAAGTGTCTAATTGCTGCTAAAACTAAAAAAAATGTCTGTGAGGCTTTACTTTTCCTTTAGATAATATATTCACTTGAATGGCTAATATTGCCTCATTCATTAGGTCAAAACAAGTAAAATAATGCAAGTGTTAAAGAGTTAAAAACGTTTTACATATAAAATTGTATAAAATACACTTTTTTTGTTTTGTTAATGAGGCTTTTACACCTATAGGGTTAGACACAGATTTGTGCCCTGACTATAAAATGCTAATCCCTATTAATCTGATAATAATTCCCCAATGGGGCCCTTAGAAAAGGTGTTAAATGAAGATTGGCTGAACCAAAGCAGCGCAGTTTATTTTAGAATTGATCTGATACATGGGGTAGAGTTATACTGAGCTTTACTCCATTTTTAAAAAGTCGGGAGAAAATGTAGTTTATGCAGCATTTTTATGTCGTTTGAAAGACAAATTCATAAAAGTGTCTGTAAAATGTCTTTCTTTCACTAAAAAATTAAAAGTCTCATACCACTTTCTCCTTTTAAGGTGGCCATAGCTGTCAAGATTGTTATCTTTTCGTTATCATAAGACCAAACTTTTCTTAAATTGATCGTTTAACTGTACGATTTGTCCATCAACTAAAAAGACCATTTCAAGCAATATCATCTCGTTGCAGCCAGGAAAACTGTGGGTAGCTGCCTGCTGCCCTCTGCAAAACAATTGGACGATAGATTTCAATGTGAACTATGAAAATCTTCTAAACTGCCCGAACGATTACCAATGTCGGATGAAAAAATTGTTAGATGCACGATCGTTCAGTGCCCACAAACCTCACGATAATTTGACAGATTTGTGGGATCGCTCTAAAATCATCATTAAAGGAGAAGGAAAGGTTAAAACTAAGTAAGCTTTATCAGAAAGGTCTATATAAATACACCAGTAAACCCTCAAAGTAATGCTGCTCTGAGTCCTCTGTCAAAAGAAACACCACATTTCTTTCCTTCTATTGTGTACTCATGGGCTTCTGGATCAAACTTCCTGTTTTCAGCTTAAACTTCCTTGCCGCGGGCCTGAGCATGCTCAGTTTGCTCCTCTCTCCCTCTCTGTTGTAATCTGAGCCCAGAGCTATGAGTGAGCAGGGAGAGACTCAGGCAGGAAGTGATGTCACACCAAGCTAATATGGCAGCTGCTATCCTACACCAACAGAGAGCTTCTAGAGATTTTTACTCAGGTATGGTAAAACATTCTACAGAATAAATATAGTATTCTAGCTTGCACTATTGCAGCTAATCTATTGGCAATAAAATGCCTCCGTAGCTTTCCTTCTCCTTTAAGGAAAGTAAATCTTAATGTCTATGGTGAGTTTCAGATTGCAAGCTCTTTTAAACAGGGCCCTCAACAGTCTTCACAGACCACTACAATCTGAATGCTTTATGATAAAGACGGTTAGCATATAAGGCATATAAGGCTTTAAGTAAAACATAAATTGGAGTCTTGTAGGGGATAAGGCTCAAGAGTTCATTAAAAGTTATAGAGTCAGTGGTTCAGAAACAGCAGAGGCTGAGCTGCAGTTTTTTTTCGTCCCGCATTACCAAGGGCCACAGTTGTTTTAAAAACAGCTCAGTTATATCTTTAAATTCCTTAACTATACAGCTTACAATCATAATTTTGTTGTCCATGGGGGTGGTGATACTTGCCATGGGAATTGTACTCAAGTTAGAAAATCAGCCCATTCTGTCACTTGCTGTAATGGACACATTTATTATTACCAGGGGGCAAAATCATCCCCATCACTATCAATAAGGGGCAGCTGTAGCTATGCAGTTGTCCAGTTGTAGCTTTTTTAGATTGCCTATTTTCCCCAGCCTGAGTGAATAGAGGCATCATAGATTTTAGGTCATTAAAAGTTCCTCCAGGGGTCACCTACAGAAAATGCTTTAATTTAGACAAGTGCTAATGGATTTGCTTACATATTCATATTGATTATATGCTCTCCTGGCTAACGCAAGAAATATTTTCTGCTTTAAATGCATCTGTTAAACAAACAAGCCATTAATGAAATGGTTCTTTGGGACTCTTAAAAGTAGTTTCGATCTAAGGTTTATGGTTTTGTCTCGGATCTGTGCGGTTATTACACACAGTCGTTTCAATATAAATATATATATATACCGGGCAGTGTTCGTGGGAAGATTTTTGTTATTCACTAGCAGCATTAATTCTACTTAATTGGTCTGCATGTTTTTTAATTAAAAATCTGACTGCTATCGAGAAAGTTAAATTATATTTATCCCTGCAACAGCTCTACACATTTTTGGCAAAAATGCAGAAAAACAACATTTGGTGCTCTTGTAATTCGTTCTCCAGCCAATATCCTAGTCACATTCCAGACTTGTTTACAGATTTCAGAAGATTAACTCTACATTTCCTTTGGAAAATATGGTACTTTGCATCTTCTTAAACCTTACAAACCAGGCACCCATAGCCCTTTAAAGGGATCCTGTCATCGGAAAACCCAGGGGCGTAACTACAGAGGAAGCAGGCCCAGGAGGTACAGGGGGCCCCATGAGGCTCTCATTGATGAGCAATTTGAACATATATTGGTAAAACAGGAAAAACACTGGATATGTTGGGGGCCCTAAAATTAATTTGCTGTGGGGCCCAGCAACATCTAGTTACGCCACTGGGAAAACCTGTTTTGTTCAAAACACATAAGTTAATAGTGCTACTCCAGCAGAATTCTGCACTGAAATCCATTTCTCAAAAGAGCAAACAGATTTTTTTATATTCAATTTTGAAATCTGACATGGGGCTAGACATATTGTCAATTTCCCAGCTGCCCCTGGTCATGTGACTTGTGCCTGCACTTTAGGAGAGAAATGCTTTCTGGCAGGCTGCTGTTTTTCCTTCTCAATGTAACTGAATGTGTCTCAGTGGGACATGGGCTTTTACTATTGAGTGCTGTTCTTAGATCTACCAGGCAGCTGTTATCTGGTTACCTTCCCATTGTTCTTTTGTTTGGCTGCTGGGGGGAAAAGGGAGGGGGGTGATATCACTCCAACTTGCAGTACAGCAGTAAAGAGTGATTGAAGTTTATCAGAGCACAAGTCACATGACTTGGGGCAGCTGGGAAATTGACAATATGTCTAGCCCCGTGTCAGATTTCAAAATTGAATACAAAAAAAATCTGTTTGCTCTTTTGATAAATGGATTTCAGTGCAGAATTCTGCTGGGGCAGCACTATTAACTGATTCATTTTGACAGTATCCCTTTAATGTCTCTTCCGCCTCCTGTTCTTTCACGCCTGACTTCTGGGTACTCCCGTATTTGGGCTATATCTGAAGAGATAAAATAACTATTTGTAGATACAGAATATAGGGATAAAGCAGCTGTGGTTTCTGGGTAAGGCTAAAATAACATTTGTCCTTTGACCCCAAGCATCACGGTGATCTTTGGAGAGAACAATTGAAGAAAAAAAATAAATGTTATATTACTTAGTACAGGTATACAATTTGTTATACTTATTATATAAGTATATATAGTACACTAGGAATGCAGTTCTTCAGTCCTGTAGAATGTATTCACTTCAGTGCCCTGTCTAAAAAATTAGTGTCACCTTCAACAGTTATGTCTCTCCATGACGCAGTACAGTAATTGACTCCATATGATTTGGGTGGAGAAATGAATCAGAAGTGAATATGTGAGGACTAAGTGATATTGAATGAAAGCTGTTAGCACAGGGCAGAGATTCAGAACAGTATTAAAGTGCTATTGACAGGGGCGCTGCTGTGGGCTGTTGCCTCAGACAAACAAATTCTGATTTTGAAATCTGAACACTTGGTACTGTTTTATTTACCAAACGCATGTTTTTTTTCTAGTAATGTGATGCAGTGGGTCAGTCCAATAAGTTTGCAGTGAATGGGACCATTGCAAGGGTCATAGAAACTTGAAAACAGATTAGGGATGGAATTACAACACTGGTAGAAAATCATAGGCGTTGTATTTTAAGATTTTACCTGTATCAAGAGTCCCTTTTTGCTCACTCACTTAAGTTTGTATCAGTTCTACAGACATTGGCCTACGTTACTGTACCTAGTAAGCCTAATCAAGTTCTGACTGAGATTCTAAAAAGGCACTAGCATTTCAAGTACACGGGCTGAAGGAGCCCTCCACTGGCCCAATACATAATGACTGTTTATTGCAGTGCTGTCCAACTTCTGTGCTACTGAGGGCTGGAACTTTTCTGGTCTACAAGGTGGAGGGCCGATAATGAAACCAAGTGTTGACCACTCCCTGTTTTAAATCACACTCACTTTAAACTACAGCCATGTTACTACAAGAACTTTTAAGACCATATCCACATTAATGGTGCTCACTGCAATGATTTCATTCATCAATTGTGTGAAACAAGTTTATTAAACAATATTAAGACATAACCTTAAATTCATATGCCGCCTCCTCCCCTGTGGATAACATAGCACCCCCATCACATGATTAAACACATTGGGGACCCCTAACAAGTATTTCCATATGCTAACTAACCCCCAACAGGTTCACTTCCCGCAGAGTGAGCATGGCACTCACAGACAGAGTATGAGACTCATGGAGTATGACACCCACAGACAAAGAAGGACACACACAGGGAGCATAGGGCAGGACAGGCAGAGTATGGCACACACAGGGAGCATATGGCAGGCATATTATAGCACACACAGGGAGCATAGAGCAGGCAGAGTATGGCACACACAGGGAGCATAGGGCAGGCAGAGTATGGCACACACAGGGAGCATATGGCAGGCAGAGTATGGCACACACAGGGAGCATATGGCAGGCAGAGTATGGCACACACAGGGAGCATAGAGGAGGCAGAGTATGGCACACACAGGGAGCATAGGACAGGCAGAGTATGGCACACACAGGGAGCATAGGGCAGGCAGAGTATGGCACACACAGGGAGCATAGAGGAGGCAGAGTATGGCACACACAGGGAGCATAGGACAGGCAGAGTATGGCACACACAGGGAGCATAGGGCAGGCAGAGTATGGCACACACAGGGAGCATAGGGCAGGCAGAGTATGGCACACACAGGGAGCATAGGGCAGGCAGAGTATGACACACACATGGAGCATAGGGCAGGCAGAGTATGACACACACATGGAGCATAGGGCAGGCAGAGTATGGCACACACAGGGAGCATAAGGCAAGCAGAGTATGGCACTCACACACACACAGGGAGCATAGGGCAGGCAGAGTATGGAACACACAGGGAGCATTGGGACTCGTCAGTGTAGCACAGAGTTTTTGATCAATACATGCCATGTAAAGCCTTGTGAAAACAGAAGGTATTTACTTGCCTCGTGCCATATACATAGCACTGCCTTAACACCTAACCAGGTTTGCTTCTTTGATCAGTACATACAAAGCCAGGGAATTGATTTCAAATAATTGACCGGGAATGTTAGATGGAAGTTATACTCCATTTTTACCTTTGCCATATCATTTTTAGAAATCCGGAGAGCTGTGAAACTTCGAAAGCGCTATGAAATTTTGAGCTGTGACATAATTTTAATATCACTCGCTCTCACCAGCTCACCTCAGATAAAGCTCATGGGATCATTTTATCCCAGTTAAGTGGTCTGAGTTATTCTCCTGTGGAATCAGGATGTTGCTATGTTTCCCTTAATTCAATTAAAGAGAGAAGAAGACCCATGTGAATCTCTGTAATGACTTCATTGCGTTAATTTCTCAGTTAACCATGTGAAGAGCAGGGAGGTTGTGACTAATTTTAGATGAAATAGGACATCTATTCTAATGAGGCCAGGTGAAGCAACAAGCCTAAGGGCTCTTACTCACTGGCGTTCTGACCTGCGCTCCCCTGGGTTTTTGGCGTTCAGCCGCAGGGGAGCGCAGGAATAGACGCATGTCATTATTTCAAATGGGGCTGTACTCACTCAGGCGCGTGTAGGCGCCGAACGCAGGAAAAATGCAGCATGTTGCGTCTCAACCTGCCTTCGGCACCTACACGCGCCTGAGTGAGTACAGCCCCATTTGAAATAATGACATGCGTCTATTCCTGCGCTCCCCTGCGGCTGAACGCCAAAAAACGGAACGCAGGGGAGCGCAGGTCAGAACGCCAGTGAGTAAGAGCCCTAAAACTGATTTGGCCTGGGCCCCTTTGTAAAATAGAAGGACAACTTTTTAGAGGGGCTTACAGCATTTAGCTATATCATTAAGTTTGAAACTGCTTGTGCTTTTTGTCCACCTAATTTTTTAATCAGAATAATATAAGTGCTATTTAAAATAGCAAATGTATTAACCAGTGAAGCAAAAGACTAATTGAATTATGTTTTTTTTTTCTTTGGGTACCAGACTTGGCAAGCATCGGTTGTAGAAGGTGTAGAAAGTGACACATTGGGGCAGATTCACTAAACGGCGAAAAGTCGCCAGCGACCATTTCACACCCGTCGCCACACTTTGCCAGGTGAAAATTAGTTCAGACAACGCTAATTCACTAAAGTGCAGAGTTTCGTCGTGGACGCCTGACGCTGGTGACTTTTCGCTAGCGTTACTTCGACTAATTCAAACTATTCAAAGCGACGATGCGCTAGCATTCATTTCTGCTTAGCGCAAATTCGCTATTGGTCTTGTGCTCAAGTTAATTTGCATACGGCGTGAAATTTTAAGTTGAATGGACATCTTTATGTTACATGTTGCAGCAAATACATGACATTTCCACTGTTAATTACACATGTCCAGGGAACCTTAATAAAGACATTAGAGTTGGTATAATGCCCTACACATGAGCCCACTGTATAGTTTATGTTACATATGTTAGAAAATGTTTGGAGGGAACCGGGTACCCAAAAAACTTTTTTAAAGACTTTTGCAGCCTATCGCTCTGAAACAGGGCCGTACGAATGTACGAAGGGGTGCCCGGCAGTGCTGCACTTTTGAAAAAGCCAGGCCCCCTTGACAGCGCTGAAGCCTGCTGCCATTTTCAAAGTCCCGAACAGCCAAAATGCGAAGTGCCAAACAGCCGAAGTCCCGAAGTGACCAAAAGACCCGAAGTTATGAAAGCAGCCGAAGCTGAGCTCCCGAAGTGGCGAAAAGGCCCAAAGTCACGAACGTAGGCGAAGTTGAAGTCCTGAAGCCACAAGTTCAATTCTACTGAATTCCAATTTGTGTTTATTTATTTTTAATCCCCTGGCCATCAATGTATTATCTTAATATTCTATAGGCCCCTGCCACCAATGTTTTTTTAAAAAATATTCTTTGGGGCCTCAATTTTTTTTAACTTGTAAGGGGGCCCTGGCGCCAATGTGTTTTTAAAAAATATTCTTTGGGGCCCCAATTTTTCTTAACTTATTAGGGGGGCCCTGGGGCAATGTTTTTTTTTTAACTTATAGGGGGGCCCTGGTCACCAATTATTTTTTTTAACTTGAAGGGAGCCCTGACCACCATTTTTTTAAAAAAAACTTTTAACGGGGGCCCTGGCACCACAGTTTTTCTTTAACTTATAAGGAGGCCCTGACCATCAATAGCTTTTTGTAACTTGTGTGTGTGGGTTACCTATTTTAGCACTGATGTCTGTGTGGTCTTTTAACTGTTGTGTGGAGTGGGCGGGATCTGTGGTGAGGCTTGGGGACCGGGGTTGGCGGGGCCCAGGGGGCCCTGAAAATTTTGTTGCATTGGGCCCGTTGATTTTTTAATGGCAGCCCTGCTCTAAAAAAAGGAAAGACGCCAGCGTTTTTTGAACTTTGATGCTTTTTCGATTAAAAAATATGATGTAACAGAAGATTGAGGAAGATCTATGTACTCCAGAGCACTTCACCTGGTCTTAGCTGGAAGGCAAGTCTGGTGAAAGACGTAACTCTCAGTAAAATTCCCATTTTAGTGAATTTGCAGAGTAATAAGTGCGAATGAGCGGTAGCGTCTATCTCTTTCACTAGCGAATTGGCGCTTGCGCCCGTTAGTAAATCGGTCCCTGTGGCGGGTAACAATGGCGAAATGCCACTGGTGTTGGCCACTTTGCCCTTTACTAAATCTGCCCCATAGAGTTATAAATGAGCAGTAATCTTATTCTAAGATTCCTAAAATACATATATGACAGTTTCATAATAGTAGTCTTAGGGCTTAACAGGGGTAAAGTAACCCATAACCCATGACTTATAACTATCCTGCTTGCTTTATATTTTATATAAGTATTGGACCCGTAAAAGCAGATTGATTGCTATGGGTACTGCACCAAGGCAAATGTTTTAACTTCATTTAAGATTTAGGCTTGAGGTTAAAGTCCTGTGAGGCCCTAATTCATTTAAAATTTCAATAAATATTTGTAAAACAGGTCAACCTCTAGACATTTTGGGGGGCCTGAAAAATAATTTGCTGTAGGGCCCAGTAATATGTAGTTACGCCACTACCTGTGACCTCACTGACATGCTGTAACTACACATTATAATACTTTTTAAAGGATTTTACCATGATACCGTTTTTCCCGTTCTTTATGACTTTTCTCCTTTATCCCTTGCTATTGAAACTTAAAGGGATACTGTCATGGGGGGAACATTTTTTTTTCAAAATGAATCAGTTAATTGTACTGCTCCAGCAGAATTCTGCACTGAAATCCATTTCTCAAAAGAGCAAACAGATTTTTTTATATTCAATTTTGAAATCTGACATGGGGCTAGACATTTTGTCAATTTCCCAGCTGCCCCAAGTCATGTGACTTGTGCTCTGATAAACTTCAATCACTCTTTACTGCTGTACTGCAAGTTGGAGTGATATCACCCCCTCCCTTCCCCCCCCCCCAGCAGCCAAACAAAAGAACAATGGGAAGGTAACCAGATAGCAGCTCCCTAACACAAGATAACAGCTGCCTGGTAGATCTAAGAACAACACTCAATAGTAAAAACCCATGTCCCACTGAGACACATTCAGTTACATTGAGAAGGAAAAACAGCAGCCTGCCAGAAAGTATTTCTCTCCTAAAGTGCAGGCACAAGTCACATGACTGGGGGAAGCTGGGAAATTGACAAAATGTCTAGCCCCATGTCAGATTTCAATATTGAATATAAAAAAATCTGCTTGTTCTTTTGAGAAATGGATTTCAGTGCAGAATTCTGCTAGAGCAGCACTATTAACTGATTCATTTTGAAAAAAACATGTTTTACCACAGAATGATAATCAGATAAGTGCTGACCTCTGACAACGAAATGTCTTGTATGATTTTGCATTTGTTGTTTTTTATATTTTATCTGTACATTGTTTCGGCATTCAGTGATTAGATGGGAACTAGCTTGATAATAAATGAGTTCTGATTGCAGTGAGCTATTAACTGAAAGAAGCACAGATGTCTTGGTTCCCATCGAGCTGTTTCTGCATTTCTGAATAATCACAGTGTTTTATGTGCCATTTAATATAGCTAATCCTGTGTATGTGTAGCTTTCCGTCTCAATCCCAAAATAACTTCCTGATACAATGATGCTGTTGTTAATGATCCTACCATACCTAAGCAACTATTTTGCAGTAATGTTCTGACTATGTTTGACTATGTTCTGACTCTCTGATTACCCAGTAAATACATTATTTTATGATACTAGCAAGGAGATCTGGTGTAATTGTGTTTTGTATGTGTAATGCTAACTTGGGCTAGGCAGACCAAAATGAGTTAATGTCCAGCTAGTGCTTAGAGCCTGGGTTACATGTGACTCTTCCTTCGCTAAGTGGAAAACTTCAGGAGTGGTGCAGTGCAATAAAATAGGAGATAATGGACGCCAGGAGGTTCTTGCAGTGAAAACAAAGGAGTAACAATTTATTTGTACAAGACAAATATCCCACAGGTGTACTTACAATAATGAGGTATAGGCAGATATCCACCTGTCTGAGACTATGATGTTATAAGACAGCTGATGAATGTGACTCCCATAAGGATGTAGTCAAGTAGTAAGGGAATTCTTTCATGCAGATGTACCTTGAAAGTGGTCCGTATCCCACCCAGTGGAGTGGTCAAGGAGAAGAAGTCTAAGCCTCACACCCTATCCTCTGTGGTCCCTTCACTAAAGGCAATCTAGGAGCCTTGGAAAGCTACTCCCTGCTACAGATCCTCGATGGAGCACAAAGCTGCTCTTGCTATCTGTACACTCTATCTCACTCTCCTAGAGACTCTATAACAGATCTAATCCTGTTTCTAACCTTGTTCACGGGGTTCCCTGCTCCCCGACTCAGGCACTAAAGGTACTGGTCTAGGGCAATGGCTTTACTGGGCCCTGGTGTACCCAGGCTCAATGGGCACATCCAGCTGGAAAGGACACCAGAAGCCAAAGAGGAAGAACCACCCCTTTCCAAACACTATATTGAAGTGTGGCAGGTGGTCATTGCACCTCTTGACCAATAACTCCCATAAGGATGTTGATTAACACTAGATACATGGGCTTTTGCCCAGCAACTAGGAAAAAGAAGGAAGGGTAGGGATTTAAAGTCATAGGGTCATTTTAACAATATGGGTCCCTACATATAGATGCTGAAAGAGGTGTAACAAGAGAACCTCAAAAGTATCGGAATTCTGTATGAGACTAGATGTAGGGAGAACATATGGTGATATGGTGAAACTCATCGGGGGTCAATAACTTTCTTACCAACCTTTGTTCCAGTGTCAAATGCTGTACCCTGTAGCAGCTATAACAAAATTGTAATAATTGCTTTCATTAGGCCTTTTGCAGTCCATATCACCCCATGCTCTATACACACATCCTCCCTCATATACAGTATTTCTAGGAGGTTATGTAACTTGGAGCATTTCTCTAATTTTTGATGTTTAGAGGAGTTGCATAGCTAGCAGAAGTACTATTGTGATTCCTATGTGATTTTGCAAATGACTAGTTCTTTGAGGATAAAAGAAAACCTTGTAATTAATGCAAGGCATTCCTACTTTGCTCAACTATAGATTTCAAGGTGCTGAAGATGGTTTGAGCTGACTAGCATGCATTAAAGTTGATTCATGATCTGGCCTTTTGTGTTCACATCCTCTGCTCAGTTCCACAGACAGAGGAGAGGGGTCTTCCTAGCAATTTATGAAGGCTGAAGCCCCATCTGAGGAAGCAGAGAAATTACATAAATTAGGGATATCAAACCTGACTGTTGCAACAACAGTTGGAGAGCTGCAGGTTGGACATTCTTGAAGTATAGTATGAAAATATCTGCTTCAAAATATAATGTGTCCTTTATGCTCTTATCTACCTCCCCCCACAAACTAAATCCTCTAATCATGGGATCCAAGGCAAATACCTTCCTTCCTGTAAAATACAGGTCTTGTGCTTTCCCAGATGGTATTCTGAGTCTGACATACCTGCCTCATAATTTACACATAAGTCCAAAGCCAAATATATGCAATTAACTCTGATTTAACAATGTAACTCAAGATAATAGTTTCTTAAAGGAGAACTAAACCCCCGCGATGTTAAGTCTTACCCCAGAATTCTGTCCCCTCTTGAAATAGTGACCAGGCTCTCTGCCAAAAGCCAATTAAGTTAGGAACTTTGTTTCTTTTTCTGCCTGTTCAGTGCAGAGAAAAATGGGACTTTCCAGTACAAATGAGGGACTGTGGGTTGAGCTGTCAAAAGAGGGATTGTCCCTCTAAAAACAGGACAGTTGGGAGGTATGTAGTTCTCCTTTAAGGGCAAGGGCACACAAAACGTATGAAGAGCTTCTCTACACCTGCACTGAGAAGTACAGCTTTCACCTGTGTGCAGCTAAATGGGGTAGAGAGTGAAATGGGGATCAGCCTGAAAATGCCTGAAATTGCTGTGATCCACTTCTCTCTGCCTCATTAAAATCTGGAGGCAGAGAGAAGTGTTCCATACACACTTATATGGCGTAAAAAAAACGGTGGAATAATTCACCATACCATGTAAAAAACAGAGTAATTTTTTTACACGCTCTTTCTTTGAGCAACTTACTTACAAAGGTCTAAAGCAGTGTAAAATACTGGCGGTAAATCTGGCGTTTACATGGTGTAAAACAAAACACCCCTTGATAAATTTGCCGTTTATTTTACACAGTTTGTTTGGGGAATTTCTTTTTACACAACATAATAAATAGGGCCCTTTGTGTGCATGATGCTGTACTGGCTGTTTCCATTTGAAAATAAAATTTGATTTGGTGGAATTAGTTTTGTTTTTTGCAAGGATTACAGGGTTATATTTAAATACTGCACCACAGAAATTAAGTTCTCATACAAAGCATTTTGGGGGAGGAATGATAAAATGAATGAGTTGTTGTTATTTATGAGGCTTCAGGACAGCATTCAATAGGCCTAAAATTTACAAACATACATTGTAACTTTTTAAATGCAAATATATAGTAAAGATGTTTGATATTTAATAAAAAATGTTTTATCTGCAAAAACACTCTCAAATGTGTTTTGCACACACACTTTATATTGATAGATCTTCTGTATTTTTACACATCTGAATAATCCTGTTCTGTTTTCTATCTTCACAGAGCAATAAAGCCGGGACCAAAAGTGCATAGGAACCTTCTCCCTCAAACAGTGAGCGATTCGAAATACTAGAAAGGTAATTTGACTACTGCACCACCAATAGAAAAAATGCATTTGCATACCTCCCAACATTTTGGAAATAAAAAGAGGGACAAAATTTTGTAATGCCCCTAACAAAAGCCCTTGGCCTGCCCCCAATCTGCTCAAAACTTACCCTTTCTCCGCCTCATGGCCATCGTGTGCCGTAACCCCACCCCCTTTTATGTCACAACCTGCCCCTTTTGTTCCCGCCCCCACCACCGCCCGGTGGAAATTTTATGAAAAGGTGGTAACCCTAGTTGCAGCTAATGAGCTTCTGTGATAAGAGGTTAAAGTAACAGTAAGGGGCACATTTACTATGGGTCGAAGTTAAATCCTTTGACTTCAAATATCGAATTCAAAGGATTTAGCGCAAATCGTTCGATCGAACGATCGAAGGAAAAATCGTTTGATCGAACGATTAAATCCTTCTAATCGAACGATTCAAAGGATTTTAATCCATCGATCGAACGATTTTCCTTCGATCAGAAATTGCCTAGAAAGCCTATGGGGACCTTCCCCATAGGCTAACATTGGTGCTCAGTAGGTTTTAGTTGGCGAAGTAGGTGGTCAAAGTTTTTTTAAAAAGACAGTACTTCGACTATCGAATCGTCGAATAATTGAACGATTTTTAGTTCGAAACGTTCGATTCGAAGTCGTAGTCGAAGGTCAAAATAGCCAAAAAAAAACTTCGAAATTCAAAGTATTTTTTATTCTAATCCTTAACTCGAGTTTAGTAAATGTGCCCCTAAGTAATTGCTTCATTCAAGCAAGGTGGTGGATATGGAATGCATGCTAATGTTTTGCCTATTCTGGAGTGTTAGTACTTGCACAGGATCACTTATACATGGATCAAAAAGAGAAATACAACTCTGTCCTGCAAAGGCATGCCATTCTATCTGACTTCATGTTGTTTGGAGTGGGATTTGATTTTCAGTAGAACAATGATTCTGAACAGACATGGAAGCTGTGCCAAGTCTATTCCTTCCAAGGAAAATGCAAAGTGTGTTGACTTGCTTGGCATTCCTTCAGCTCCCGCCAGACCTCAACACAAAAATATTTTGGGTAATATCTGAAAAGAAAAAAGGCAAAGCATATTGTACCATGGTAAGTCTCTGGTGTGGTTTAAAGGAGAAGGAAAGCTACGGAGGCATTTTATTGGCGATAGATTAGCTGCAATAGTGCAAGCTAGAATGTTATATTTATTCTGTAGAATGTTTTACCATACCTGAGTAAACAGCTCTAGAAGCTCTCTGTTTGTTTAGGATAGCAGCTGCCATTTTAGCTTGGTGTGACATCACATCCTGCCTGAGTCCCTCCCTGCTCACTTATAGCTCTGGGCTCAGATTAAAGCAGAGAAGGGAGGGGGAGGAGCAAATTGAGCATGCTCACACCCGGGGGAAGGAGGTTTAGGCTGAAGGCAGGAAGTCTGATACAGAAGCCCATGAGTACACAATAGAAGGAAAGAAATGTGGTGTTTCTTTTGACAGAGGACTCAGAGCAGCATTACTTTGAGGGTTTACTGGTGTATTTAGGTGGACCTTTCTGATAAGGCTTACTTAGTTTTAGCTTTTCCTTCTCCTTTAAAGGAATGCTGGAATAATATAGATTTGGAAATTCAGAGGGACGTGGATTTTTACTATTGAGTGCTGTTCTTAGATCTACCAGGCAGCTGTTATCTTGTGATAGGGAGCTGCTATCTGGTTACCTTCCTATTGTTCTGTTGTTATGCTGCTGGGGGGGGGGAGGTGTGATATCATTCCAACTTGCAGTACAGCAGTAAAGAGTGACTGAAGTTTATCAGAGCACAAGTCATGACTGGGGACAGCTGGGAAACTCACAATATGTCTAGCCCCATGTCCGATTTCAAAATTAAATATAAAAAAATCTGTTTGCTCTTTTGAGAAATGGATTTCTTTGCAGAATTCTGTTGGAGCAGCACTATTAACTGATGCATTTTGAAAAAAAAACATGTTTTCCCATGACAGTATCCCTTTAATGACATGTGCACATAATATATTATGACAGCATCACAATCAGGTTGAAATAAGCAAATGCTCCAGTTATTCAATAAGAGAGTGTATGCACGGGGGGAAGGGTGAGCTATTCACATCGGGAATGTCCAATCTGTCACCTTCCAGCTGTTATTGAATTACTATTTCCAGCAACCCCTCTGACAGCCTTCACATGGGAGGAAAAGTTCATCTCTAGTTGACTTGGCAAATCATGCATGTACAGTATGTATACATGTACTATTTTATTTATGTAGCGCTACTTGTGCAAATAGTGCTCTAGAGAACGGTAACAAGATACAAATAAATAAAAAATACAATTACACTTACAGTGTTCAGAATAATAACAGTCCAGCATCAATAATCTGATCAATCATTGTTTTTGGTAGAAATTATACTTCTACATGGATATAATTTACTAGTAGGTGTAGTAGAGTAATAGAAAACCAACAGATCCAACAGTCATGACATGTATGCTGCTGATTCCGTGTCATAGAATCATTAATTGAGGCTTGTTCAATACGGGAGCTCATGCATTCTGTGAAAAAACAGGTGTCAATTACGGCCCTTAGGGCTCTTACAGACGCGCGTTTGAAGCTGCGCTCCCCTGCGTTCCCTTTTTATGCGTTCAGCCGCAGGAGTAGACGCATTCAGTTTTTTTCAATGGGGCTGTACTCACACAGTTGCGTGTAGGCGCCGAACGCAGGAAAAATGCAGCATGTTGCATCTCAACCTGCGGCTGAGCGCATAAAAACGGAACGCAGGAGACTGCAGCTTCAAACCCCCGTCTGTAAGAGCCCTTATTTAAAGGGATACTGTCATGGGAAATTTTTTTTTTTCAAAATGAATCAGTTAATAGTGCTGCTCCAGCAGAATTCTGCACTGAAATCCATTTCTCAAAAGAGCAAACAGATTTTTTTTATATTCGATTTTGAGATCTAACATGGGGCTAGACATATTGTCAGTTTCCCAGCTGCCCCAAGTCATGTGACTTGTGCTCTGATAAACTTCAATCACTCTTTACTGCTGTACTGCAAGTTGGAGTGATATCACCCCCCTCCCTCCCCCCAGCAGCCAAACAAAAGAACAATGGGAAGGTAACCAGATAGCGGCTCCCTTACACAAGATAACAACTGCCTGGTAGATCTAAGAACAGCACTCAATAGTAAAAACCCATGTCCCACTGAGACACATTCAGTTACATTGAGATGGAAAAACAGCAGCCTGCCAGAAAGCATTTCTCTCCTAAAGTGCAGAATTCTGCTGGAGTAGCACTATTAACTGATGAGTTTTGAAAAAAAAACATGTTTTCCGATGACAGGATCCCTTTAAGGAAAGAAGGCAGTAAATTTTGTGCATGCTGATTATAGTGCATTTCTCTCTGAGTAAAATGGGTAGTTCCAGACATTAATCAGAAAAACATCATACTTTGATTAAAAAGTTGATTGGAGAGGGGAAAACATATAAAAAATTGCAGAACATGCTCAGCTGAAATGATCTCAAATGCTTTAAAATGACAACCAAAACCAGAAAGGCGTGGAAGAAAATGGGAAAACTTCCATTCGAATGAATAGAAGAATAGCCTAAAATGGCAAAGACTCAGACAATGATCAGCTCCAGGAAGGAAAATCTAAAGTTACCTGTGATACTGTTACAATTAAAAGCCGCCTATGTGAAGCCAAGCTATCGGCAAGAAGCCCCTGCAAAGTTCCTGCAAAAAGATGTGCTGAAGAGCCAAAGAACACATTGACTGGCCTAAAGAGAAATGGTACAACATTTTGTGGACTGATGAAAGCAAGGTTGTCATTTTTGGGTCTAGGGGCCACAGACAGTTTGTCTAACGAGCCCCAAACACTGAATTCAAGTCACAGTACAGAGTGAAGCCAGTGAAGCCGGTTGCACAAGCATCATGATATGGGAATGTTTCTCATACTATGGTGTTGGGCCTATTTATCTCATACCAGGGATCATGGATCAGTTTCAATACATCAAAATACTTAACAAGGTCATGTTGCCTTATGCTGAAGAGGAAATGCCCTTGAAATGGGGGTTTCAACAAGACAATGACCCCAAACACTCCAGTAAATGAGCAACATCTTGGTTCCAGACCAAAAAGATTGATGATTTGGAGTGGCCAGTTCAATCCCGGACATTAATCCAATAGAAAACTTGTGGGTCGACATTGAAAATGTTGTTTGTGAGGCAAAACCAAGAAATGCAGAAGAATTGTGGAATGTAACAGGTGCCAGAAGTTGGTGGACTCCATACAACACAGATGTGCAGCAGTTCTCAGAAACACTGGTTATACAACTAAATATTAGTTCAGTCATTCAAAGGAAAGCAAAATCTTGAAACATTTTTCATGTTTATACAGTGAATGTTTGAGTTTATAAAGAAGAATGCAGACACTGCTATTTTTTGGAACAGCCTAATATTTCCCTTTTCTTCACTTTCTGTAAAGGAAAAACACAAATGTGACACATTTTTCTTCATGTTTTGATTTGGAATAGAATGTGCAGTGTACCCAATGCATTTGCCTGTATGGAAATAAAAGCTATTATACGGATTTTGAGCTTTATTCACTTTTTTTAAACACACTATTATTGTGAACACAACTGCACATTCAAGATGAAGTGCTAACAGGGTAATGTAATAAAAGGTATTACACTTGCCCACATCTAGTAACCCTAAGCAACCAATAAGATGTTTGTTGACAAGCACAAAGGTTTACTGATACAAGTATTGTACATCCTCTATCATAGCTCAGTGACATCCTTTATTTAGTGCTATGATTAGGGCTGAAATCTTGACCCAGTAAATACAGTAAGTGTTTATGGTAGAATACTCTTAAATATTTAATCATCATAGGAGACCATTCCTAAGAAAACCTGGTGGCAGTGCTAAGCTCTGATTATATTCTTCATCATTCTAAACTAATTGTCTGACTCCCTGTTGTTTCAGTCCCTAGGACGATCTAATGCATTGATCTCTCGCTCACAATGGAAAGTCTGCCTCTGGCATTTGGCATTAAGTAGGGGGCTGGGCAGCAGAAGGCAGAATGGAAAAGAAGGGAAAAGAATCATCCTGTGATAGATGCTTTTTATCATTGCAAGTGATATTACAGCAAACAAATGACAATATTCTTATTTTATAATGAAATCATTCCTTTTAAAGGTACAGTTCAGTGTGAAAATAAAAACGGGGTAAATAGATAGCCTGTCCAAAATAAAAAATGTTTCTAATATAGTTAGTTAGCCAAAAATGTAATCTATAAAGGCTGGAATGACTTCCAGAATGCAACTTCCTGCTTTTCAGCTCTCTAACTGTCAGCGACTTTAAGGGGGGGCTCACATGTTCAGTGAGTTTGCAATTGATCCTCAGAATACAGTTCAGATTCAAAAGCAACAGTTATGACCCATGCGGCCCTCCCCCAAGTCACTGATTGGTTACTGCCCAGTAACCAATCAGTGGAAACCAAGAGAGCTGCAAAGCAGGAAGTAGTGTTCTGGCTATTATGTTAGACATTCAGTCACTCCAGCCTTTATACATTACATTTTTGCCTAACTAACTATATTAGAAACATTTTTTATTTTGGACAGCCTACTTTTTTAAATTTTTATACAGAAAAATGCCTATAAGGCACAAAGTGGTCAATTTTCCTTTGTGATTAAACACTGAATTAACAACCATATTGAGTTTTCACTACGTGTTTATTTGCAGATATTAAGAAAATTGCCCCATGCATCTCTGTTGGTCTAGTAATTGCTATCTATTGTCATCTGTTTGGAAATGGAATGTAAACTGAAAAATGTAAAAACCAAAAAGATGGTTTGTGCTGTGGCACTGCTTCTCATAGAGGGACCTATGGCAGACTGTCCATGGGTTATTTTCCAGATGCTTTAATCATAGCTGGTAGAAGTGCAAGATGTACAGGGTTGGAGTCTAGCAGGGTTCTGGGCAAAAGACAATGAAGACACAAAGCACAGGGCATGGTCTATAATTAAAGCATAATGAGTACCTAAATGATAGCACATATGAGCTTTTAGAATAACAGATGTTTCAATGTATAAAGGTTAGACTCACTTTGAATGGAAACTATCTGCTGCAAATGTGTGTGGACAATTGTCAAAACGGAGGCATTTTTGGAAGACTTTTCCTCTGCGCCAATCACTTTCAGACAATTTTCATTTTAATTGAAGGGTGGGTGGTTTCAAATGTTTCCTCTGCTGCCCACAAGGTTTAAAAGCCCCCAGGGTGGCAAAATGCCCATAGTTCTTAGTAACATGCTACAGAATGAAGAGATTTCAGTATTAGTCATGTTGCTTTTAATCTAAGTCAGGAGGCCCATACTAATGCGAGGTCTACTTTTAGTGATGTTGTCCCATTATGATCTACATCCATAAAAGCATTGTTATCATTCTGTTCCATGGAAAATATTCCTTAAATATTATATTAATTTATGAGTGAATTTATACTTCTATATTTAACAAACAACTATTTCTTATGTAACATAAAAATATCTGAATGAAAAGTGTGAAACAGAAGGGTAATTTAGTCAAGCTGTTTGTTGACAGTGTCTTGAGCTCTACTGATCACCAGCTAAAGGTCTAATGGTAGATCCCAATCTACCTTTTGGGCACCCCTGATCTAATTATAAAAACCACAGCAAATCAGTGTTCATCCTTATTCAAACCCGGCCCCAAGATTTCTTCCACCAATATGTGAGAGTATGTTCACCCCAGATCTCTCCTTACATGGCCTTCAAGGTAGGTCTCCTGATCCACCACTTTTGAACTTCTCTAGGGGACAGGGGACCCCAAAGTTTAGGAACCTCTGAGATAGATGATGAGATGGATAGATGGCGATCTGGATGCTTTCGCTATTCTGATCCACAACTGAGACTCTTTAATAAATGAATACTGAAACAGGAATTTAAGATGGGGAATTCAATGTCATTTCAACTGTGATTAATCCTGTAAGAAATCAAAGATAAATATCTGGCAAAGAAGATTATGTATACTACTGGCATGACCTGCGAAAGATCAATGCACTGTGGTCTCTTGCTATAATGTGCTATTGACGTCTTACTATAAATCTGCTTAAAAGGAAACTATCATGATCCTGTTTTTTTATTAGTCTATTTTATATTTACACTTAGTTGTAAGTAGCACAATGTGATTGTTTCTTGAAAGTGCTGCATTAGATTTGTTTACTGCTTTGTTTTTGTTCTCAGCTTTTTGCTTGTATAGGAACCTGTTATCCAGAATGCTCTGGACCTGGGGTTTTCCGGATAACGGATCTTTCTGTGATTTGGATCTTCACACCTTAAGTCTACTAGAAAATCGTTTAAACATAAAATAAACCCATTAGGCTGGTTTTGCTTCCAATAAGGGTTAATTATATGTTACAAGTACAAGGTACTGTTTATTATTACATAGAAAAAGGAAATTATTTTTAAATAGTTGGATTATGTGGATACAATGGAGTCTATGGGAGGTAACTTTTCAGTAATTTGGAGCTTTTCCGGATAATGGATCCTATACCTATATATATACAAATGTTATTGTTTTTTTAAGATTCCCAGATTTACAGACACATATATACTCACACCCATTTTTCAACTCTCAACCTACACACCCTTGACCTCACCCACTCAAGTTCATGCCCACAACGTCCCACTCAATATAAACACAGAATTCAAAAACCCTATTCATCAGCAGAATCATAGGGCAAGGGATCCAAATAATGGGGACATTCGTGAGCTTCAGTTGGGGACACTTTTCCCTGGGGATCTAGGTCCCGAAACAGGATATGTCCCGGAAAATGAGGACTGATGGGAACCCTAGTGTATTTGGATTGGCTACAGGGATGACTTTTGTATGATATGTAGTTGTGTGTGTACCATCTTCTACATTATAAAATCATGGTCCTACTTACTTGGTCTTCCTCTTATATGTTGTTTTAATTGGGGTTCTATGAGTCACTCGGAAGTAATTCAAACACACCAGCTACGTATAAGCAAAGGTTTATTACATACATAGAATGAAGAAGATATACATCACCGAGTGAGCAAAGTATGCAAGCCCCCCCTCTCTGCCTGTACGACTGGGAGATCCCTAAACAGTCCGCAGATCGAGGCTCAAGCGGTTCACGGAAGGTCCTGCACCGGCACGCGTAAACCCCACAGGCGAATCTCAACTGACCGAATGGAGACCCCCAGTTTATATAAGCTTAGCAAACAATGAGCTCATATAGTAATTTAGTAAGAAGATACAATGATTTGGTTAATAACAGATCTTGCTTCCCATGCGCTCATCAGGATCTGGCCAGACTCCCAACAAGCACATCCGAAGCAGAGATCTTATCTTAGCTAACTGGTAGCTGAATAGCATATTGTGCCCCTAGCTACAATAAAGGAAAGTCTGATAAGGGCTGCAGAAATCATAAAACATATGAGAATAATGAACAAGTATTAGGTCATCGAGTTTATTACTTCCCATGATTTCTCTTGCACAACGCTTCATTATACAGGATTATGGATTATAAAGCCGCCTTGTATACTATGATACAAAGCTTTGTTATACACAATTATATGTTATAAAGCTGTCTTTTTCACTATATTGGGCTCAACATTCGACATCGGGTTCAACAGTAGAACAGTTCTTTGTGTTATATTTTTATACAGTTCTTTATCAAAGTATTGCAATGAGCTATTGGGTTTAATCAGAGTATTACCATGAGCCATTATTGAAAAAACTCCTATTAATACATATGTACAGGTATAGGAAATCTTGTTTTTTAAACACTCACCTTCTAATTAAATCTCTTGTACTATGTATGGGAAGGTTGTTAAATTTAGTTTCACAGCCTCTGTGATTAAAAAAGGAACCATTAAAAGCAAGGCAGTAATATGCTGTTTATAACATTTGTGGTACATCTCATGCTACAACTGGCTTTGTTTTCAGATACCTTGCAATGGTTATATTAATCATGCACTGGATTTACAAACTGATGACTTTGACATTTTCTTTATTTCAGCAAATCCCCAAGCTCTAATGGCCAGCAATAACACAGCCAGTATAGCGCAAGCCAGAAAGCTGGTGGAACAGCTAAAAATGGAAGCCAATATTGACAGAATAAAGGTAAAAATAATGCAAGTGTTAAAATTCTAACGTAAAGTCTAATACTGAAACAGTAACTACTTCTGTATGAAAATATGGGTTGAAATCTTAAAGGAACAGTTCAGTATAAAAGTAAAAACTGGGTAAATAGATAGGCTGTGCAAAATAAAAAATGTTTCTAATATAGTCAGTTAGCCAAAAATGTAATGTATAAAGGCTGGAGTGACTGGATGTGTAACATAATAGCCAGAACACTACTTCCTGCTTTTCAGTTCTATAACTCTGAGTTAGTCAGTGACTTGAAGGGGGGCCACATGGGACATTTCTGTTCAGTGAGTTTGTAATTGATCCTCAGCATTCAGCTCAGATTCAAATGCAACAGTTATGGTCCAAGTAGCCCCCCCCCCTCAAATCACTGATTGGTTACTGCCTGGTAACCAATCAGTGGAAACCAAGGGGCAAATTCACTAAGCGCCGAAGCGCCAAACGCTAGCGTTACTTCGCTAGCGTTTGTCATTTTCGTTACTGCGCAAATTCACTAACGAATGCTGGCGTAGTTTCGTTAGTGTTACTTCGCACCCTTAGGCCTGGCGAAGTTTCGCTAGCGACGTAACTACGCAAATTCACTAACGCGCGCAGTGTACTGAACGCTACCTTTTACGCTAGACTTCCTTCGCCACCTCAGACCTGGCGAAGCGCAATAGAGTAGATAGGGATTGTTTCAAAAAAAGTCAAAAATTTTTCTAAGTCCCAAAAAACGCTGGCGTGTTTTCTAAATTATGGGTGATAGGCTGAAAAAGATCGAAAAATTTTTTGGGGCTCCCCTCCTTCCCCCCTACATTTCCTGACTCATGGCAACTTACCTAGACAGTGGGCACATGTGTAGGGCAAAATACAATTTTTATTTGATGATTTGAAGGTTTTCTAGGCATTTGTAGTGCTGATACGTATTCCTCCATTGAAATTTGAATTTCGTGCCGTATGCAAATTAGCCTTCGCTAGCGTAACTTCGCTTTACTTAGCGAATCAACGCTAGCGCAACTTCGCAACCTTACGCTACCCCTGAGCGCAACTTCGGATTTTAGTGAATTTGCGAAGCGCTGGCGAAACTACGCCTGGCGAAGTGCGGCGAAGTTACGCCTGGCGCAACTACGAATCTTAGTGAATTTGCCCCCAAGAGAGCTGAAAAGCAGGAAGTAGTGTTCTGGCTATTATGTTACACATCCAGTCACTCCAGTCTTTATACATTACATTTTTGGCTAACTAACTATATTAAAAACATGTTTTATTTTTCACAGCCTATCTATTTACCCAGTTTTTTATTTTTATACTGAACAATTCCTTAAAAAAAAATCAGGTTTCGGAGACTACAACTTTTTCATGAACTGGTGTCTTTATTTTCTTTTATGATTTTGACAAACCATTTAATCAATTTATGATGATATTATGATTATATTAATATTTCTACTATTAATAGACTACAGTGTTGGACTAGTGTCTCCTACCTCGTGGGCCCCCCACTTCAGTAGTGAACTTTTACATTGCAGACAGCCTGCCCCCTGCAAGCACACCATGCAGTGTGTATCTTTTTACCACTTTGCGGACCCAATCAGGGGCCCACCAGGTTTTTTTCCCAGGGTCCTGCCAGCCCAGCCCGACCCTGATGAAGTATAGATTGTGACTATCCCTCCCTCCCCTGGGTGGCTGTCTGAGCCTGATACAGTGTTCTGCCCCCCCTCACCTGCAACACAACTGTTTTACATGTTGCCCCTATTCTAAATTGGTTGCTACAGTAGGTCTGTAACTAGCTTGCAAAAAATAGTGGGAGCACTTACCAGGTACTAGGATTCACCTGTGCATGTCACAAAACCGAAGATCCCAACGGTTGCTTCCAAAGAAAGAGTGAGTTTGTAGGTGCAGCACCAAGGAATCCAGGAGGTAGAAAAATTAAAAATATAAACCTTTATTCAAGCATTTTAAAATGGTAGTAGGAAAAAGCATGCCCCATACTAAACAATGGGCTGTTCACTCAGGTCTGTAACTAGGTTAGTCAAACCTTAATTTTACCTCCCGCCCTGTACTTTTCCCAGATTGTTTTTTTTGCATTCCTCTTAAGTTCTAATGGATTCCAGTGGATGCATTTCTTGCATTTTATGCATTTTCTCTGAATAATTTTGTTCCATTTTCCTTTTAAAAATTTCCCTTTTCATAAACCATTTTGTGCTATTTGGACTTTCACTATTTGATCACCAATTCGATCATCAAACCCTGATTTAGCGTTTTCCTGCATATTGCGGTTTTGTGCCACCACTTAAATGTGACGGGTTTACTGTTAATAAGGAAAATTGCAAAAATTATTTATTTTTTTTTTAAGCAATTTTACAATTATTTGTTTTTTATTCCCTTTAAAACATCCCCATTAAAACACTTGGAGGCACATTTATCAAGGGTCGAATTTCGAATTCATGTAAGTTTTTTTAAACTCCCATGAATTTGAAATTCGACTAGTCAAAATGTATTAATAAAATGTCATTTTTAATACACGGACAAATTTAAATGACCCGAAAACTCGAATCATACTCGATAAAAGTTTTTTCTCCGAAAAAAAACTTGAATGTCAGGAAGGCTGCAAACATCTCCAAATTGATCCCTACACCTCTCCCACTGACTGAAAGGGGATGTAAAGACAAAACCATAAGATCCCATTTTTACTTTCTTTAATGAAAAAGAAACCTATCTCCAATATACTTTTATTAAAAAATGTGTACCGTTTTTATAAGAAACCTGACTGTATGCAATGAAATTCTCCCTTCATTTACTAGTGTGGATAGGAATTGTCAGACAGTCCCTAACTGCTCTGCAGGGAAACAATCATACTTATGAACAGCAGGGGGAGCCCCACCTTACTTCCCAGCCATGCAGAACTCAAGCAGCTTTGTTTGTTTCCCTGTAGATCAGTCGGCGAATGTGTAGAGAGTTTTAGTGGATTTTATTTTTACCTTTACTGTTTTCAACTCCATCTGCAGGGACAAAGATCATGGAGTCAGATTTAAACTGATAAACTGGGATTCTATTTGGATGATTATTTTGCTGCAGCCACTGGTTCTACAGAGTTTGAGAAAGTTTGTATTAAACAATACAAAAACTATAAAATCCACATTAGATCACATGACAACACAGGACCCAGTGCAGTCTGCATATTCTGATTATTAATCAGTCTTGCTGTATCGGCTTCTGGCAGATATTATTTGACTTGTGCTGTTTTGATCATTTATGACGATCCCTAAGCAGCCCAGACCACACTGAGCATGTGCACAGTCTTAGTCTTGCAAAGATGTTTAAAAAAGGTACAAGATGGTGACCCCCTGTGGCCAACTTTGAAAGCACAAATCATTTGTTTGATTAGGCTTGTGGTGCAGTAAGTTCATGTTTACGTTTAGTATACAAAATACAGCATTTCTAGCCTTATTCTATTTGAGACTTTACTTCCCCTTTAAACTAATTCTGCAAGTTTTAGGTGGTGAATAGTCGAATTCAAATTCTTAAAGGGCCGGAGTATGATAAATCTCAAAAATCTAATTCGAATTTTCAATTTGGCCCTTGATAAATCTGCCCATTGGTCTCCTTATAAACACTTATGACTGTGAATGTATGTAGATGTCTATGGAAATGTCCAAATCATGAATATACATTCAAATATGCAGCAAAATGACTGCTTTGTGGACATAGTACTGTATAGTACTGAGCTTTATCCATATAATACTCCCTCACAATATGGCGAGGAAGAAAGTGAGTGCATTGTCAGTGAGAGGTCCTTCACCTACGGCTTGTGGAATAATAGAAATAATAGAGATAAGTCCATCAAACACTGACACAAAACCCTATACAGATCGTATAAAGCAAAGCAGAGGCACATTTTATCCTTAGCTCAGCAGCATTCATTGCACAGTGAAACACCCCCACTGTCATCATGCTGCCAGCTATTAATGTCATTATGTAGCTCTGTTAGATAGCATGGCACAAACCAACTCTTAAATATATAGGGGTCTTTTGTCGTTTTTATGCCTTTTGTTTCCTGAATTATCTATTGTTAGACACTGAATATACCACTTGACATGACTGTAATTTTTCTTAGTTCAAGCATGCTATAACCTTGCATTTTCTTATTCAAACTAAGTCCTGGAAATCATAATTAATACTTATCAGAAGGGCAGGAATTGTATCAGAGATAAAATCACTAAAGGGAGCAGCGTTACCTGGATGAACTGTTCGTCTGTTATCAAAATTTTTTTATTTATAGAAAGATTTAAGGCACTAATTTGGTAGTGTATCCTTTAAAATCCAGTTTGAGATCAGTTCAGCAAAGTTCATTTATTAGAAGTCTCCCTGGTTTTTGTGTGGTCTTTTAATCTTTATTCAAAGGAATCCACCACCCAAAAATAGAATGTTTGCATAATTAAATAAACGTTTGCAGTATACATATTTTAAGTATCTTCTATAGTCTTTAAAGGTTTTTGCTGCTGAAATCCACAGTCTGTTTATCCCTTTCTGTTCTCTTAAAGGGGCAGCATACCCCCTTGTTCTACATGAGTTCAGTGCAGTAACGGAACTAGTTACGCCCCTGGTTCAGTGAATAGGGCTTGTGCTTGTCAGGAGCGACTGTTGGCGCTCCCGTCTCCGGCGGCGTCCTTTCCAAAATGGCGGCACCCATGATCCACGTGGGCCGACACCGGTGTCTTGACGCCGGCGTGATGACGTCACGCGCCCGGCGTGAACTTTGTAAACAAAAGGACTTCCAGGTCACGGGTTCGATGCCAATTATAGGATTTGTTTGTTTAATTCCTGGGTGTTCCTAATTTCCTGAATTTGCTGATTCTTGGACTTTTGACACTTGCCTGAACTCTGGACTTTGATTATTGCCGCCAGCCTATTGAACTATTTCCTGAATCCTGACTATGTATTTCTTGATCCCTTTTGTACCGCGAACTTGGACTTCAACCCTAAGCTTCCTCCTTGGTCCGGACTAGATAGGCCTCCTGACAGTGCTAATTTTTTGTGGTTTTAGAGGTTTTTGGAACTACGACTAAACCCACATGACCATGAATGTCATGAAATTTATTAACAAATCCAAACTGAAAAAGGAAGTTTGGGAAAAGTCATGAAAACTGAGACTTATTCATAGTATTGCAGAAAAGTCAAAAACACTGAACCTCTAAAACAACAAATCAAAAAAAGATCTTCTGGTTGTTTAATGGACATTCGCCATTGACTGACACATGTTTTGTTGCAGAATTGTTGCAGTTTTGTCACATAATAGATACCAAAAACGTCATACTTTTTTTTCTGCTATAGTTCATATAAACAAGCTGCTGTGTAGCAATGGGGGCAGCCATTCAATCACGGGAGACACAGTAGATAACATATAAATTCTGAGGAATCCTATTGTATAATACAGAGATTATCTGTTATCTGCTGTGTATCCTGTGCCTTTTCTCCCTTTTCCAGCTGGAATGGCTGCCTCCATGGCTACACAGCAGGTTGTTTATATAAACTATAGTAGAGTTTCTCAAGCAAACACACCACTTTTACCATTGCGGCGCAACACTACATGATATTTTCATTATTTTAAGGCACTTTCACTTTTTGTTGTTACGATTCCTTTAAATAAACCCAGTAGGCTGGTTCTTCTTCCACAAAAGATTAATTATATCTTAGTTTGGATCAAGTACAAGCTACTGTTTTATTATAACAGAGAAAAAGAAAATCATTTAAAAAAAAATGTGGTTTATTTGGATAAAATGGAGTGTATGGGAGACGGCCTTTCCATAATTCAGAGCTTTCTGGATAATGGGTTTACAGATAACGGATCCTATGCCTGTATAGTGAATAAAGTACTGCCTATTGTAACATGTAGAGATATTATAAGTCACCAAGGAGTTCCATGACCATGTAAAAGCATCAGGCCAAAGGCCAAGTGCTTTTATAAAAGTCATGGAACTCCAAGGTGAATTATTATTATTTTTAAGCAGATTTTTAAATTGTTTATCACTTTGTCATTTAAGGTATCGAAAGCAGCAGCTGACTTGATGGCTTACTGTGAAGCCCACGCCAAGGAAGACCCACTTCTCAGCCCAGTACCTGCATCAGAAAATCCATTTAGAGAGAAGAAGTTTTTCTGTGCCATCCTGTAAAACATCAGCTACCTTTTGTGCAATCAGGCTCCCCGAAAACTGATGTAGAATTTTGAACATCAATGGATTCATGCAGTCTGCAGATTTATTAGAGAAATGTATTTATAAAGACAAGGCTGGGAGCTGCAGTGGCAAACATGTCCAAAGAAACGTGTCTCCCTTATGGAGGTTAAAGAACATGAAATCCACCATGATAACACATACTAGAGAAGGGAGATTATGTACGGGGAAAGCTGTCTATTTTTTTTTTTACGTTTTAAAACTGTTTTCCTTTTTTTTGATGGGTTGTTATTGTTTTTGAGACAAAGTTTAATAATTTGGGGCATACTATTTAATTTAAATGGAATTGTCATTTTTAGCTGCAGGATATATTTGACATGGTCTTCTTATGTCATATCTGGATATTGTGCATTGTTGCATTAGAGTAGCACAAGGATAATCTTCACTGCAGGAAAGTGTAGAACTATAACAAACACTCACAGTGTGTATTATGGAGCTAGCCAGAACTCACAGCCAGTTTACTCTGCTACGGTTATTTGTATTCTAGGAATGAATGGTAACATTTCTAATTGTGTTTTTTTGAGTCCACAGGAAGGAATATTGTGTGATGTACTTTTGATACCTATTTTTGTGATTCTTTGGAAGGCAATGTTTGTGCATGAAAAAAATAAAACCATTTCAGTCTAGGACCTTTTGGAAAACACCCTGGAAATTTTATCCTGGGAATGAATTGCGTTCTGTCTGTCTTTCAGTTGTGTGGTGGTATGAACTACCACACTCAAAAAACTTCTTGTATAATTGCCTGCAACCAGGGCCAGAACTAGGGGTAGGCAGAAGAAGCCGCTTGCTTATGGCGCAATGAGGGGGCCACTGGGCAGCTACCTCTTAAAATTGTCATCTGCCTACCCCTAGCCTGTGTTTGCACCCCTTAGTCTTATTCCCCTTCCTTCCCTCCTGTCACCCTCCCCTTCATTGCTCTCCCCCCTCCTGTCACCCTTCATCGCTCTCCCTCCCCTCCATTGTTCACCCCTCCCTCCCCTCCATTGCTCACCCCTCCAGCCCCCCCTCTCCTCCATTGCTCACCCTTCCCTCCCCTCTATCACACACCCCTCCATCATTCACCCCTCCCTCCCCTCCATCGCTCACCCCTCCCCTCCATCACTCACCCCTCCATCCCCCTCCTTCTCCTCCATTACTCACCCCTCCCTCCCCTCCATCGTTCACCCCTCCTTCCCCTCCATCAGTCACCCCTCCCTCCCCTCTATCGCTCACCCCTCCATCCCCCCTCCCTCTCCTCCATTACTCACCCCTCCCTCCCCTACAAAAGTAGCCCATGTGATCAGGTCTCATAGCTGCACATGTCAAGTGCTAAAGGGTAACAGTATAACAGTATGTTAGGTTTCTTATTCACTTGCTGTTGTAGCCAGTTGCCAGACTACGTGATGCTACACATAATATAACAGATTTGTTACCATGTAGAATCTGTGCTGCATGGTAACAAGGGCGTTTTCACATTTCATTTTGCTTTAGGGAATGCAATTTCCTGCGGGGAACAAAAGCACCCCATGTGCCATCACCCTTAAGCTGGATAATACTGCATTTGACAGGTAACCAAATCTCCTGTGCTTTATTCGCATTCCTTTTTATCCCAATCCACTTGGATTTTTTTTAGTAGCCCTTTATATTTCTACCAATAACAAAGTGAAACATTTTAGGAGGTGCAGAGACCCATTTATTAAAGGAATTTTAGTAGTATAAAAACTTTTTGAAACCAAGATTAAACTATCGGGCAAATTTACTAAAGCGCAAATTCGCCAGCGTGACATCATTTCGTTACTTCGCTGATTTACTAATGGGTGCTTGCGTAAATTCGCTAGCGAAGTGGACCTACTCTATCGCTACTTCGTACCCTTACGCCAGGCAAAGTTGCGCTATAGCGAAGGGACGTAACTACGCTAATTCACTAACTTGCGCATTTTACTGAACGTTACCTCTTGTGCCAGACTTTACTTCGCCAGGTCAGACCAGGCGAAGTTCAATACAATAGATACGAGTTTGTCCAAAAATAGTTGACATTTTTTCTAAGTCCCAAAAAATGTTGGCATCTTTTACTTTTTTAAGGGTGATAGTATGAAAAATAGTGTACATTTTTTTGGGGTTACCCTCTTTCCCCCCTACATTTCCTAACATATGGCAACTCAACGATACAGTGGGCACGTGTAGGGCAATAGAACACCTTTATTTTACTTTTTAAAGGTTTCCTGGGCTTGTGTACTTTAATGTAGTTTAATGCTGCAGCATATATGTCCAATATATTCGCACCGTATGCAAATTAGACATAGCTAGCGTAACTTCGCTTTGCCTGACGAAGTAACGGTAGCGCAACTTCGCCTCCCTGAGCGCAACTTCGCATTTTAGTGAATTTGCGTAGCGCTGGCGAAACTACGCCTGGCGAAGTGCGGCGAACTGTAGCTGACGCAACTTCGGATCTTAGTGAATTTGCCCCTTTTTCTCTAAAATCATAATGCCATGAAAGTTATTAAAAGATCTGAATATAAAAATTTATGAACAGGAAAAAAGTGCAGAAAAAAAATATTAATATCTCTAAAGCTTCAAGTTTTCCAGAAAATGACTAGTGAAAAAAACATGAAAACCTTTAAAAGTCTGAATGGCATCGAAAATTCCAATAGGATCAATGCAGCTCCTATTATGACTTCTATGGGCCCTGCTTTTACTTGGAGAAGTTTTGTAGAGATTTTCCGGATTTTTACACTTTATAAATCTCAAATTTTGAGTTTTAGAGATTTTTTTAAAAAAAAAAACCATATGATTTACTGGGAAAAAAAAGGAAATCCAAATGTTAGTAAATAGGCCCCATAGTGTTGAAAACACAAAATGCTTAAGGCTGCTTCTGCTGTGGGTACCAAATGAATCCATAGTAATTTTACTTTTCTGCCTCTGATGGACTGCTCATTGAGTACCTGCTCATTGAGTACCTGCTCATTAAGTACCTGCTCATTTAGTACCTGCTCATTGAGTACCTGCTCATTAAGTACCTGCTCATTGAGTACCTGCTCATTGAGTACCTGCTCATTGAGTACCTTCTCATTGAGTACCTGCTCATTAAGTACCTGCTCATTAAGTACCTGCTCATTGAGTACCTGCTCATTAAGTACCTGCTCATTGAGTACCTGCTCATTGAGTACCTTCTCATTGAGTACCTGCTCATTAAGTACCTGCTCATTAAGTACCTGCTCATTGAGTACCTGCTCATATCTACACGGTAGCAGTATGGCTTCCACTCATTTATGTTATCAACACATGATGATGATAAACTACTTTTTAAGATATATTTTCCTTTTCTGAAGCAGGGTGTGCATTCACCCTAGATTAATGGATTTTGTGCAGCCATAGTGAAGTTGGGCAAATCAAGGTGATTTAGTCAATATTAATCATTTTCTGTTTCTCTACGGTGTCCTTTACTGATGCCTAAGATATCCATCCTGCTTTTGTTGAAGTACATCATTCTGCACCTTTACTGCATTCATCCCATTGGAAGTTTTCTGGGGAGGGGTCTGAGATTGGAATCACTAACACTATGTCCCAATGTGTTGTTGGAGTCTCTATTATTAGTACTCTTGTAATCTGTAGCAATGTAAGGCTGGAGTGAGTTGTTGTGCAACACTCATTATGCCACATTAATGTCAGACAGTTGTTGTGGGAATTGAAGTGCCCCACATTTCACAACAGAAATCCATGAGAGGTCCATGAGTTTGGCACCCTGAAGTTAGTGTGTGTTACTGGATTGTGCAAGATATGCCAGTGTAGTGATATCATCATCATCATCATTTATTTATGTAGTGCCAGCAGGTTACACAGCATCTTACTCACAGGAGCTTACAGTCTAATAAATGAGACCAGCCTATTGCCCTTGTTTTACATAAAAATGTGGGTTTCATTTCCAACCCATGCCCAAGCGCAGGCAAGGTAATCACTAATACTTACAGGAAATCCTCTTTGTGTTACACTAAAAAGGAACTTCTATAGTCCATGTACTCTCCTTGTGCTCATTGTAAATTATTCCCCAACATGGCACCTCTACATCTGATATCCCACAGCCACTCTGCAGCCATTTTGCCTTAGTGAAATTCTGAGGCTGACATTGGAGTCAAGCTTTGGAATACTAATATTGCACAAAAGGTACATTGCCATACAATGGAATATGCAGGGTACTTATTAAATCAAATGATGTTGTCTATAGCATAGTTACCATGTTCATCAGTACAGGTGCTAGTTTACTGTTTCACTGCTGGGACACTATAACAATGGTATTGACACGAGTAACAGCAGAAACCCCAATGGTTGTATGAAGCTGGACCCCCCATTGCCAATATAATATTTTCATTTAAATAAAATCTTAAATCAAATTGTAAGAATAGGTTTAGTATTTGGCAGCATATGCCGTCTCTACTGCAAATTACAAGTGGCATTCTTCATAATTCCAGGGTAAAAACACAAAGTAGCCACCTTTCTCCTATAAAAGCTGATCATTCAACGCTAGTGAGCCCCAGAGACTTGATATTATATTATATAGACTCAAGCCCAGATAGAAATGAGCAACCACAGGTTTACAGTGTCCAAACATTCCATTGGAAGCAGAACAGCTGTCATTGCAGGAAGGTTGGGGCTCCGTTTAAATCCAAATTAGAATCACTGCCTGTAAATTGGATGCTGGGCGGTACAGTTTAACATCAGCTAAAAAATAACATAGTTTGGAAACCTAAAAAAAAAAATCTAACAATTGTAACCTAAAATAATATCCCAAAACATTCTTGAAGGTTAATTGGCTTTTGATGGAAGAAACCCTAATGGCAGAGACACACGTGGAGATTTAGTCGTCCGGAGACAAATCGCCTCTTCTTCGGACGACTAATCTCCCCAAACTGCCTTCACATCGGCTAGAATCTAAATCACAAGCGGGATGGCACTCCAATCGCTACGTTTTCCAAAGTTTCCTCGTGAGGACATTTTGGGGCGACTTAGGAAAACGAAGAGATTGGAGTGCCACTCCGCTTGGGATTTAGATTCTAGCCGACGGGAAGACAGTTTGGGGAGATTAGTCGTCCGAAGAAGAGGCGATTTGTCTCCAGACGACTAAATCTCCACGTGTGTCTCTGCCCTAATGTGTGAGTGAATGTGATGGGAAACTGAGATTGTAAACTGCACTGGGGCAGGGACTGATGGGATTGATGTATAATCTCTGTGAAGCACTATATAAAGATGAACACATTATATAAATGATAATATGTGCTTTGTACAGATCTCTTCGTTTGATCATTTGAAGGGGTTGTTCAACTTCAAGCACTTTATTCAATTCATTTAGTTTCAGATAGTTCACCAGAAATAAATACTTTTTCCAATTATTTTCTACTTTTGATTTCTGGCCTTTTTTTAATATTGAAGTGTAAAGTTTAAGGAGTGGGGGTCGCTGACTCTGTAACGGTTATAAATTGATACATTTAGTTGATACATTTGTTATCTTTGTCCCTGCTGAGCAGAATCTCTGGGTTTCATTACAGGCAGCTGTTAGAATTGATACAATAGTTGCTGATACTCCAGAGATGCTGCTGAGAAATGGATCAACTAAATGTAGCAAATTGTAACAGTTCAGATGTTCCTGGATCACTGAGCTGCCAGATTAAAACACTAGAGACAGGAACATTCAACTTTAAAGGGTAACTCCGGCTTCCATACCAAAATTTGATAAAGAGACCCACATAACACAGAAACCCCTAATATATCCATCACAGTTACCTGTTTATTCAAAAAGTATGAATAAATGCCATTTTCTATGCTGAAATCCAGCTGTTTAACAGTTCTTCTCTTTCTGCATCATTTGAAATCCTGGCAGGGAAGGAGGGACTAAAACACTGATGTTACAAATTGTAACAACTTCTCTACAGCCTACAGACAGCATGTAGGAACTACATAACCCACAATGCATTGCACTGTGATGTTCTGTTCCTTATTGAAATCACATGTGCAGGGAATTGTGGGATTTGGAGGATGCAGGCTGAGGACAGATGGCTGTTGATACAAAGTAACAGTAGTCAGACAGCTCAGCAAAGTAGTCAGACAGTCTGCATATTTTTTAAATGATGTATATTGCAAAGATGCTTGAAATTATGTTTACTTTTCAAAGAGCTTAAGTTATGTTTTTGTGGAGTTCCCATTTAAGCTTAAATTTTGGGGAAATGGTACAAAATAAAAGATGGAAAGCAATTGAAAAAAGTCTTTTTTTACGGTGAACAATCTGAAAACAACTGAACTAAAAAAGTGTTCAGAAGGTGAACAACCCCTTTAAGGGCCCCGTCTGGCAAATATTAATTCTGCCTTGACATTGTCCTGCTAAAGAACCTTGAATACTTTATGAATAAAAGCCAAAAACCTGTGCTTGATCAAATCTTTACATGGCAACAAACTGTTATCAGAGGGATATATTGATATTGGACCTTAGTTAGAGCAGCCCATACTCCTGGAAACAATGCTAATTAACAGTGTAATCATTTAAATAAAATCAAATAAAATAGGGACACAAAATAAAATATACAGCTTTACATACTGATGGCATACATCAGGGATACATAACCTTAGGCACTCCAGCTGTCCCTGGAAATCATCTTCAAAAGTTTGTTATTGACCACCCTTAGCCTTATCCAGCTGATGTTAAGAGGATTTGAGGGTCAGCTATTGCCTAGACAACATTCTGGCCCGTCCTGGAGCTGTGTCTTAAATAATCAACACACACAAATTCTCTTCTATATGTTGTTGGCAATATAGAGGTTCTGAATTGTGCCCTTTACGGCTTGAGTCACGAGTGCAGAAAATAACATCAGTCATATGAAAGCAGTCTATAAAGAGCTACCCCTGGGGAAGACATTCCTTGCTGAAAGACACAAGGGGCTTGTGAATGGCATTCCGTGATTATTTCAAAATACTGTTCAGTAGTTGAATCTACATCATGCTGTCGTTTTGTGGATTCATTTAGGAGAGATAAATATCTATGTCCCTTTGAGAGACCCAAATGTTTATTTTCATCCCAAGTGAAACACTGTAGTTGTTTTCAATAAACTTTTGGACTGACTTCATCAGAGTGGCCTGATATGTCTTGTCAAAGGAAAGGAATTGTTGTTTATGTGATTCAGCATGAAAAATGCTTGAGAACAAAATGTTCTCATGATTCTATTAACAAACAGTTATGCTTTACTGGAGGGGCGCAAACATTACAGTGGAAGGAACACCTGTTCATACTATGGGGCACATTTATCAAAGATTGAATGCACTGATTTTGTGTATCATAAAATCTTGGCTATATTATTATTATATAATTTATTTCAAAGGTGTATTGGTAGATCATAGCTGGAGGGAGGAAACTTCAGATCACTTCAAATTTGATACACCAAGAAACTCGTTAATTAGGATTTGAAATCGTAAAAACTCAACTCATACAAACATTGATGTTGAAATCATTCAGAAATCATTAGCTGACATCAGACTGACTAAAAATGAATCTATGATTTTGATCATTGATAAATCTGCCCAAAAGAGTTTGGTTTCTCAATACTGGGTAGCTAGTATCAAAATGCATTGTGTAATATGGTTTTTATGCTGCCGCTGCAAAGATGCATCAAAAAATGTTGCTTTTACAGAATGACACCTACACCAGATACACACAATAATGGTGCTATGACAGTAATCAGCTGAGTATGTGACCAGAGATGCTCCTGCCATGAGGGATAATGAGAACTTTATTATATTATTATTATTATACCCCGAGGCAGCAAAAAGTCAGAATCAAAAATACCCCATCTTCAACCTGTAGAGGTCCTGTAGAAGTCAACGGCAGAGGTCCTATTTGTAATTTAAAGATATTATTGTCTGAGCTGGGTTTCGTACAATAATCCGAACATTTCAGGCTTTTCCACCGATTTCACAAAAAATTCGGACTTTTTGGGAGTCAAAACTGAAAAATTCAGATTTTTCGTGCGGCTATGCAAAAAAGTCTCTGGGGCAAATTTACTAAAGGGCGAAGTGGCTAACGATGGTGAAAGAGCATTACTATGCAAATTCACAAAATTTTTGATTTTATTGAACGTTAACTAGGGATGCACAGAATCCTTTGTGAAAGATTCGGCCGAATACCGAACTGAATCCGAATCCTAATTTGCATATGCAAATTAGGGGTGGGAAGGGGAAAACATTTTTTAATTCCTTGTTTTGTGACAAAAAGTCACTTGATTTCCCTCCCAGCCCCTAATCTGCCGAATTTGGGATTTGGCCGAATCATGCTGAAAAAGGCAGAATCCTGGCCGAATCCCGAACCAAATCCTGGATTCGGTGCATCCCTAACGTTAACTCTATCGGCAGAATTGCCTTCACCACCTCAGACCGGGTGAGTGCAATAGAGTAGATAGGACTTGGTCCAAAAAAAGTTAAAATTTTTTCGAAGTCCCAAAAAACGCTGGCATCTTTTCCTTTTTACAGGGTGATCGGCTGAAAAAGAATTGGGCTGAAAAAGATCGAATTTTTTTTTGGGGTACCCTCCTTCCCCCCTACATTTGATAACATAAGGCACCTAAACTATACAGTGGGCACATGTGTAGGGCAATATAACAACTCTTAATAATTTTATTAAGGTTCCCTGGGCTTGTGTAATGTAATGTATTTGCTGCAGCCTATACGGCCATTGTACTTTAACTGCACGCCTTATGCAAATTAGCCAACGCTAGCGTAACTTCGAACTGCTGAGCATGTTTTGACTACCACAAATTCGCAAGCATTTGGTACCCTGTGCGCAACTTCGGATCTTCGTGAATTAGCGTTGTCCAGGCAAATTTATGCTTGGCGAAGTGTTGCCATGTGCGCAAAGCCAGCGCTGGCGAATTTTCGCAGGTAAGTAAATTTGCCCCTCGGTTTTTGTAGATCTGAATTTGTTCGTGTTTTTTTATAGATAAATAAGGGTAAACCGTGGATTATAGTTTAGTCAGACTTTTTTTATTTAAAAAAATCAGAAAAATTTAGATTTTGATAAACAACCTCCTTAGAAACGAATTTCCGTTCGATTCGAAGGATTTTAATCCATCGATCGAACGATTTTTCTTCGACCAAAAAAAGATAGCAAAGCTATGGGGACCTTCCCCATAGGCTAACATTGACTTCGGTAGGTTTTAGGTGGCGAACTAGGGGGTTGAAGATTTTTTTAAAGAGACAGTACTTCGACTATCGAATGGTCGAACGATTTTTAGTTGATCCGAAGTCATAGTCAAAGGTCGAAGTAGCCCATTCGATGGTCGAAGTAGCCAAAAAAAACATTCGAAATTCAAAGTTTTTTTTATTCTATTCCTTCACTCGAGCTATGTAAATGGGCCCCTTAGTATGTTGTAGAAAGTGATATTCTGAGACAATTTGGAATTGGATTTATTTTTTTATTATTTGTGGGTTTTGAATTATTTAGCTTTTTTATTCAGCAGCTCTCCTGTTAACAATTTCAGCGATCTGTTTGCGAGGGTCCAAATTACCCTAGCAACCGTGCCCTGACTTGAATAAGAGACTAGAATATGAATAGGAGAGGGTCTAAATAGAAAGATACGTAATAAAAATTAGCAATAGCAATAAATGCGTTGCCTTACAGAAAATTTGTTTTTAGATGGAGTCAGTGACCCCCGTTTGAAAGCTGGAAAGAGTCAAAAGCAACATGCAAATAATTCTAAAACTAAAAAAAAAAATAATAAAGACCAGATGAAAAGTTTCTTATATAACATTATAACATTTTACTTAAAGGTGAATTGCCCCTTGAATAGATTTCTGTTAAATAACAGAAATATATTATGTAATATCTCCTGGGCATACAATGAAGGATAAGTTTCTTTCTGTCTATGAGAGCCCCCCTTCTGGTTCAGAAAAACGTTGGCAACGCACATAGAAGCTGTATTCATGCACTGTTATTAAATGCCATGATATTCAAAGTAATCAGACATCCCAGCTATTATCTATATAGAGCTCAAACAGATTCTTGCTTGTCCTTCAATTTGCTAAATAAAATAACAAATTCAAGGGAACACAGGCACATTCAAACCTGCAGTTCAGCAGATAGAGGGGAGTATTGTAGTTATTTGCACATGAAATAGTTTTATGTACTTTCTATACCAGGTTACAGTCTCTGCAAGAAGCCTGGAGTCCTTCAGTTTCTCTAAATCCACTTGTATTTTCATATTCAGAATAATAATACAATGTTATATTGTTTTTCAGTGTTAATATAGGAGCCAACATTCCTCCCAATTGTTACCAGTAAGGCTGGGTTGCGGCACTAGGACTAGGGCATGTAAAGTCTAAAATAGAATAAGGCTAGAAATGCTGTATTTTGTATACTAAATATAAACATGAACTTACTGCACCACAAGCCTAATCAAACAAATAATTTATGCTTTCAAAGTTGGCCACAGGGGGTCACCATCTTGTAAGATGCCGCTATGGTCACACTTGAGGAGTGTACAAATTCATGACATCTGAAAAGAAACTAGAGTGTAAATTGCAAAAGTGCTCATAAGAGGAGTAAGTTTACCTAAAGTTGTATATGTCCCTTTAATATACAAATATCAAATAATTATTCATCCAAAATCAACCTCTAATTTATCTTATTTAATATGCTTAGGGGACTAGCTAGGGCGAAAACATTAATTCTACCTAAATATTTCCAAACTGGCCTTCGTCCTTTTTAGCCCCAGCCAAGCCCCACAGTTTAGGACACAGACACGTGGACATTCGGGGAGATTAGTTGCCCAGCGACAAATCACCTCTTCTTTGGGCGACTAATCTCCCCGCAATGCCTTCCTGCCAGCTAGAATCTAAATCGTCGGCGGGAAGGCATTGCGGGGAGATTAGTCGCCCAAAGAAGAGGTGATTTGTCGCTGGATGACTAAATCTCCCCGAATCTCCACATGTGTCTCTGCCCTTAAAGTGGAACTGTCACCCAGACACACAAATCTGTATAATAAAAGTCATTTTCAAATTAAACATGAAATCCAGTTTCTATTTTTTATTAAAGCATTCATAGCTGTTGTAAGCTCATTTAAAAATCTCAGCTGTCAATCAAAAATTGTCTGCCCCTCCTCTATGCCCTGGGCATAGAGGCGGGGCAAACAATTACTTTCACTTTCCATTCAGCACTTCCTAGATGTCACTGCTCCCCCCACATTCCCCCAGCTCTCTTAACCATTTAATTGTGTAGCCAGGACATGGGGATGGACATCAGGTCCCCCATTCTGGTGCACAAACAAGATTCTGAGATGATACAAGGCTTGTCTTAATAACAGTGTCCACAATATGGCTCCTGCCTGCTTGTTATTATTATGAATTCCCAGACTGAAGGAAACAAGATAATTTATATAGCATAATTAAAGTTCATTTTGCTTGACTAATGTGATAAAATAGGATTATGAATATTTTTTTTAGGTGACGGGTTCCCTTTAAGAACCACTGTCATATACTGACTGTTATCCTTCCGCTGTGCCAGTTTAAATCAACTCTCCTCCAGTCTCAGAGGATGTGCTCTCCTCACGTCTGCCACACTGTGGAAGTTATTTGTTAAACATATTATTTCACTGATTCTTTGTATACTTATAAGCATTGACCATATTCTTTCTGTGGGAGAATCATCAAGTGTGTCACGTTTTTTTTTTATTAAACATAAGATCATCCATTCATTTAATTAATGTGGGCGGCCTTCTCTATTTTTCAGGCCTTTAATCAGAACTAAATCCTAAAATCTATCATTGCTAGGGATGCTGTATTTTATTTACTGAACTCACAGCACCGGCCTAAACTTTTAGCATCTACGGCCTTCAAAGTTGTCCACAACAGCAACCTATCTTGTTAGAAGTGTCAATGACACTGCACATGCTCAGTATGATCTGGGCAGCCATTTATGACTTGTTGCAAATCATCAAGCAGAGAAGCTGACACTACAGGACTAATTATTAAATTTTGATACAAATTCATATGGTTTCTTACATGATAGGTAATTAGAACATGAAATAATTAGTTATCAGCCTTGTATTATGAGTTTTATATTATATAAAGTATATTGTGTGTAGTAGGTCCCTATGCTTGGGTAACTAACAGCAGCAAAGAGCAAGCTGTGTAAAATTCGAATTCCCTTTTCTCTGTAATAACAAAATAGTACCTTGTACTAGAAGGTAGGGATGCACCAAATCCACTATTTTGTATTCAGTTTTAATTTATTTATATATTTTTTTGTTTAGAGGCTCTCCAATTTGCAATTTCAGCAATCTAGTAGCTAAGGTCCAAATTACCCTAGCAATAGGGTTGCCACCTTTTCTGGAAAAAAATACCGGCCTTCCTATATTTTTATGTTTTTTAAATAACATTGGCCTCAAGCAACATTTTTACCGGCCAGGCCGGTAAAATACCAGTCAGGTGACAACCTAGGGTTGCCACCCTCCCACACGACGGAGACTGGGCAGGGGGGCGGGCTGTGACATCAGTGGGCAGGTCGTGCCATAGATGGGCGTGGTCGTGACATCAGAGGCGGGGTTATGATGCGGCGTAATGCAGTGATTTGAATAAGGGACTGGAATATGAATAGGATTTGGCCTGACTAGAAAGATGAGTAATAAAAAGTAGCAATAACAATAAGGGGCAGATTTATCAAGGGTCCAATTTCGAAGTAGAAAAAACAGCGAAATTCGACCATCGAATAGAATCCTCCAACATTCGAATTCGGAGAATTTTATACATCGTACAATCTTATTCCGATCGTAGTACGATCATACTTCGAATCGAACGGATTCTTAGAAAAAACTTAACAAAACACAGAGGAGGTCCCCCATAGGCTAAACAGCAATTCAGCAGGTTTAATTTGGCAAAGTATTGAAGTCAAAGTTTTTTTTAAAGAGACAGTACTTTGATTATCAAATGGTCGAATAGTCGAACGATTTTTTCTTCGAATCGAATTAGAAGTAAATTTGAAGTGGTAGTATCCTATTTGATGGTCGAAGTATCCAAAAAATTACTTTGAATTTTGAATTTTTTTACTTCGAAAATTCCCTCGAATTCACTTCGACCCTTGATAAATCTGCCCCTTAATGTGTGGCCCATTTGTTTTAGAGATGAGGTCAGTGACCAAATTTAAACGTTGGAGAGATAGAAGGCAAATAGTTCAAAAACAATATAAAAAAAGAAAAATTTAAGTCTAGTTGAGAAGTTGCTTAGAATTAGGAAGTCTTTGACATACTAGAAGTGAACTTTTAAGGACTTGGGCCAGGGATTGGCTAGAAATATATATTATAATTCTTATTTTCCATATTATTTTCCATATCAGTAAAAGTGCAAATTATTTTGGCACTATCGATAACGGTAACACTAAACCATAAGCATTATTTTCTCAAATTGGCTTTAGTAGTTCATAGGGTTGCCACCTTTTCTGAAAAGGTGGTGGGAACAAAAAGGGCAGTCCGTGACGCAAAAGGGGTGGAGCCACATCGCAAGATGGCTGGAAAAAAAAGGTAAGTTCTGAGTGAATTGGGGGCAGGCCAAGGGCTTTTTAAAAGGGTTTTACAAATTTACCGACAACTACATTGCCTGTAAATTTGTAATACCGGCCCCGGCCTTGGCAGGTGTTTTACGGGCTAGGCCAGTAAAATACCGGCCAGGAGGCAACTAGGGTTGCCACCTTTACTTAAAAATAATACCGGCCAGTGGGGGGCGGGCACCAAAAGGGGGTGGCCCGCGTCACAAAAAGGGGCGGAGCTACACAGGGTGCCACAAAAGGGGCGTAGCAACATCGCAGAGACGTCCACGGCGCTGGAAAAAGGTAAGTTCTTTGCAAATTGGGGGCAGGCCAGGGGCTTTTTTTAAAGGGTATTACAAATTAACGGCAATTGCATTGCTGGTAAATTTATAATACCGGCCCCGGCCTTGGCAGGTGTTTTACTGGCTAGGCCGGTAAAATACCGGCCGGGTGGCAACTCTAGAGGCAACCCTAGTAGTTCAGTCAGTGGATGAGCTATATCTGCACTAGGACCCAGGCCTGGACTGGCAATCTGAGGGTTCTGTCAAAGGCCAGAGGGGCTGCTGTAAGAAGCCAATGAAAGTGACTGATGGGAGCTGTTAGGGCCTCTGTGTACTTGAAAGCCAGGGCCTATTTTGAATACCATCCAGTCAGACCTAATACTTCATTGTCTCACTATATCCTACATTCAACAGGTGCTCAACTTTACTAGACGCAACCTGTTGTCTTCCTTTACGGTTTACGCTGCCCATCGAACGTTATGACGTACAGAAGCACATAGCGTCCACATTTACTGCTGGCAGGCCCCCCTCATAGGATTTAAACCGCGTTCACACTGGAGTATAATATATTCTTTTCTTAGACTTAAATAAAAGAATTGACAGCCATAGCGTTATTTGCTGCTGGTTCAAAGAATCTACATTTTTCCCAAAACAAGCATGGCTTAGAGAGCGGGCAGCCTTACTGACTGACAGCTGGCAACTTGATTGGTTAAAACAGGAGTTGCAGGCTTTCATTGGTTGAGCTGTAAATGAAGGCGTGTGATTGGTTGAAACTGACAGCTGCGCAGTCTCAGTTAAGGGGCGGCTGTGGAGAGGCTGGCTTTAAGGCATAATGTTCCGTAGGAAACTGCAGGCTTTAGATTATCACAATCCCGCCGGATTTAACTTTAAAGGTGAGTTGTACGTAGAATACCGATTTAGAGCGGCAGCACACGCGATACTTCAATGTTTAGTGCGTGTAACGTGGTGCTGCTACCGGTACCCACAATGCTGTGCGCTGAGACACTTATTGTGCTGCAAGAGATTTCCCTGACTTCTTTACACTTGCAAACGTTGTGAGTGTGACTGAGCAATTCATCCTCTTGTAATAGTGAGTGATGGTTGTCTATATATTCCCTGTATTGTGTTTGATCCAGTGAGTGGCCTGAGGTAGATAATGAAGGGATATAGGATCTATTTCATGTTATTCTCTAATAGAACCATTTTATTGGGCTGCCCACTGCATTCCTTTACTCTATACAGGGATCTGCAACCTTGGCTCTCCAGCTGTTAAGGAACTACAAGTCCCACAATGCAATGGAGTCGGAACTGTTAAGGAACTACAAGTCCCACAATGCAATGGAGTCTAAAGGCAAATGCATTGTGGGACTTGTAGTTCCTTAACAGCTGGAGAGCCAAGGTTGCAGATCCCTGCTCTATCATCTCCCTGAATGAATTGCACTTCCCCAAACAAAGCAATAGAAATATCTGGCTGCCAATAAACTTTTTTTTTTTATTATTCACTCAGCAGTTTTACATTTTTGATGAATATCCCTACACAGAACCCCGGTACAAATATCCCTTCATGTTCTAATTCCTTTCAGTGGGATCATATCCTGCATCGTTTCCTCCATTGAATGTGGCTTTTAATTCATTTTAAAGGGGAACTATTTAATGTAAGCTTCCTCATACTGAAATAAGAAACTTTATAAATACAATCAATTAAAAATTCTGTATTGTTTCTGAAATAATCAAGTTTATGTTCACTATCCCCCTCTCAGCATATGTTTCTCTTAATTTATGGGTGTCTGATATTCATTGACAGTTAGATCCAATATATCTTATAGGGGGGGCTTCCTTTCCTAGCACATGTATTAGAGCTCACTCATATAACTGATTCCAGTACAAACAAAATAACTGCCTTTTTGCACAAATTCTGCATGTAGAGAGACAGGATTTCTGGTGATTTTTAATAGAGTGAGCTCTAATACATCTTATAGGCAAAATGAGCCCCCCTATAAGATATATTGGATCATTCATCTGACACCCAACTGCTGCATGAAGACAGAATGACGAGAAACAGATGCTGAGAGAGGAATAGTGAACATAATCTTGATTGATGGTACAGAATATTTAATTGATTTTATTTAGAAAGTTTCTTATTTCAGTATGCTGAAGCTTGTATTACATTTTCTACTGGTATAGCCTTAAAGGAGAAACAAACCATTGCTACTAAAATCCCCTGCCCCCCTACCCTACATACATCCCCCCTCCCTGCTCCCCCCAGCCTAGGCGGTACCTTTGCTAAATGCCCCTAACGTTATACTTACCCCTCGGTGCAGATTCAGGGCAATGGAGTTCACAGCAGCCATCTTCTTCTCTTTGTTAATCTTGAGAAATAGAGCGGCATATTGGCGCATGCGCAGTTGAAGCAATTTTCTGTTTCGTGACAACTGCACATGTGCCCAAAAGTCACGTAAATTGCCCGAAGTATACTGAAGTGGCTGAAGATGGCGCTGGACAGAATCTGCACCGAGGGGTAACTAAAACGTTAGGGACATTTTTAGTAGCAAGGGTTTGGTTCTCCTTTAACCCACAGGATAGCCAGTCTTGGAAGTGACTGTTCTGTCTGTTATTCTTTACCTGGAATTCTGTTTTGAAACATAATCTAACATTGTATTTTAAAAAGTATGTCATATAGGTAACATTTTTATTACAGATGAAACAGAGTTTCGAAATTTTCTTGTTTGGCTCGAAGATCAAAAAATTAGACATTACAAGATCGAAGACAGAGGAAAGTTACGAAACATACACAGCAGCGAATGGCCGGATCAGTATGAAAAGGTAAATTGTGATCGATGGCGCAGAGATCGTTTAATGGGTTGCATTGGCCAAAACTGTTGCGCTGCGGTGCTCCAACTAATCAAGGAATATTGTTTCCCCTTTGTAAATCATGAGGATATTACGGGGCAGATTCATCAAAATTCGAGATTAGAATTTACCACAAAAAAACTTGCTCACTTTCTATTCATTCCTAAAAATCCCACAGGAATGAATACATAGTAACATAGTAAATTAGGTTGAAAAAAAGACGTGTCCATCAAGTTCAACCTTTTAAATCTATATATACCTTCCTAACTGCTAGTTGCTAGTTAATCTGGAGAAAGTAAAAAAAAAAAAAAACCCGTTTGAAGCCTCTCCAATTTGCCTCAGTGGGGGAAAAAATCCTTCCTGATTCCAAAATGCCAATCGGAGCAGTCCTTGTATCAACTTGTACAAAGAGCTATCTTTCCTAACCTGGTATTCTGCGTTGCTAAAAAGCCATCCAACCCCTTCTTAAAGGAGAAGGAAAGGCTAAAACTAAGTAATCTTTATCAGAAAGGTCTATATAAATACACCAGTAAACCCTCAAAGTAATGCTGCTCTGAGTCCTCTGTCAAAAGAAACACTGCATTTCTTTTCTTCTATTGTGTACACATGGATTTCTGTATCAGACTTCCTGTTTTCAGCTTAAACCTCCAGGGCTAGGGCTTGAGCATGCTCAGTTTGCTCCTCTCTCCCTCCCTGCTGTAATCTGAGCCCAGAGCTATGAGGGAGCAGGGAGAGACTCAGGCAGGAAATGATGTCACACCAAGCAAATATGGCAGCTGCTATCCTAAACAAACAGAGAGAGCTCCTAGAGCTGTTTACTCAAACATGGTAAAGCATTCTACAGAATAAATATAGTCTTATAGCTTGCACTATTGTGGCTAATCTATTGGCAATAAACTGTTTTAGTAGGTTTCCTTCTCCTTTAAAGCTATCTAATGTATCAGCCTGTACAACTGATTCAGGGAGAGAATTCCACATCTTCACAGACGGAACCTCCTTTCTTCTAATTGGACTGGGTGACCTCGCGTCAGCTGGAAAGACCTATTGATAAATAAAGCATTAGCGAGATGATCCCCTTATATATTTATACATATTTATCATATCACATCTTCTCCAGCGTGAACATCCCCAATTTGGCCAGTCTTTCCTCATAGCTAATATTTTCCATACCTTTTACCAGCTTGGTTGCCCTTCTCTGTACCCTCTCTAATACAATAATGTCCTTTTTGAGTGATGGAGACCAAAACTATTCTAGATGGGGCCTTACCAGTGCTCTATACAGTGAATCAATGCCCCTTTTAATACAGCTCAAGACCTTATTTGCCCTTGATGCTGCTGACTGGCATTGCTTGCTACAGCCAAGTTTATTATCTACAAGGACTCCAAGCTGCTTTTCCATAATGGATTTGCCTAGTGCAGTCCCATTAAGGGTATAAGTGGATATTTTTACATCCCAGATACATGACTTTACATTTATCAAAATTGAATCTCATTGGCCACTTAGCTGCCCATATTGCCAGTTTGTAAAGATCCTGTTGCAAGTGCCACATCCTGGATAGAATTAATTGGGCTGGATAGTTTAAATTAGAATAGAAAGTGAGCAAGTTTTTCTGTGGTGTGTTCTAATATCACATTTTGATAAATCTGCCCCTAATTGTTACCAAGAAGTTACAAAACAATATTGAGTAGAAGTGCTTTTATTCAGGTCAAGCAAATCCAAGTTAGGGGTAAATGATTTCTTCTGGTACTTGCTTTTCAATGGGTTTCATGCCTAGATTAATAATTTTAGATTATTTTTAATAACATTTATGTAATATACATATATAACTGCACCTGTGCTAACTTTTCTTCCTGGCACAGTCATATTTTAGCCATGCAGGGCATTGTGCCTTTTATGCTCTATCTATAAAATAGTATATCTCTATGCATACATGGAGTTCAGTATACATGGAGTTTGCTGGCAGTGCAGTGTAACCATTCAGTTGTAGCGGAATTCTTTGGATATGGAAAAATCAAATTGTTTTTTTAAGGGTAGAACATATGTAACTGGTCATTCACTGTATATTCCTCAAATTTAGCCTGCACTTTGTTCTAAACAGATATTTGTTCTAATGTTAAACAACAACAAAAAAACTTCCTATGCAAATTTAGAATTTTTTTTACTCCATTTTATGCTGTAAATACCACAGAGTTTCATGGTTTTGTGCCATTTTTACTTCAGATGTTTAGAACAACCCTTTAGGCCAATATTAATCTTAATTATGTTCTGCTTCTTAAACCTCTTTCTCAATGTTTACCAATTTTCAACAGTATTTGAATGATGTGAATTGTCCATTCAAAGTTCAGGATCGTCAAGAATCAATAGACTGGCTCCTGGGCCTCGCTGTGCGCCTTGAGTATGGGGATAACGGTATGTTTTGGTTATTGTTGTGTTCTGAAAAGACTTTTTACTTCAGCATTAATATTTGTCTCTGATCCACTCCTGTATACATTGAATTTCAAGAATATGTATTAGACATCTAAAAATGTGGCACTGCTGTTGGATATCATTATATGCTGACTTTAAAGAGAAAAGCATGGCTTCCAGAAATGTTAAATATTTGTACATTTCTGTTATTTTTTTCATATGCAGCATTATGTGTTCCTACACATGGTTATTTCAATCTGTGTTCCCTTGGAGGTGGATGCAACTTGATGTGTTCAGCCCTTGCATGCACCTGAATAAGTAGAAGAATGGGCTTTTTTTTTGGGAGTTTTTTTCCTGCATTCCCCTGCAGTGCAATGCAGGAGAGATCCACTGCAGGAGAACGCACATTGAAACACCTGTGTGTAAGTGCCAAGCCCTTAAAGGGGATGTAATGGCAAAAAAATAAAATCCCATTTTTTGCTTTCTTTAAAGGAGAAGGAAACCCAGTGGGCGCAAAAACCCTCCCCCCCTCCCCTGTGTTGCTTCCCCTCCCTCCTCCCCCCTGGCCTACCTGTCGCGCTGGGCAAATGCCCCTAACTTGTTACTCACCCCTCTGCGCAGGTCCAGTCTACGGAGTTCACAGACGACATCTTATTCCAAGCGATCTTCCTGCTTTGACCGGCGCATGCGCAGTAGGAGCATTTCGCTGGTACGGCTCTACTGCGCATGCGCCAAAAGTCACGTGAAATCGGAAAACTTCATGACTTTTGGCGCATGCGCAGTAGATCCGTACTGGCGAAAGGCTCCTGCGCATGCGCCAAAACGCTGGTCAAAGCAGGAAGAAGATCGCGTGGAAGAAGATGGCGTCTGTGAACTCCGTGGACTGGACCTGCGCAGAAGGGTAAGTAACAAGTTAGGGGCATTTGCCCAGCGCGACAGGTAGGCCAGGGGGGGAGGAGGGAGGGGAAGCAACACAGGGGAGGGGGGAGGGTTTTTGCGCCCACTGGGTTTCCTTCCCCTTTAATGAAAAAGAAACCTATCTCCAAAATACTTTAAGTTAAAAAATGTCTACGGTTTTTATAAGAAACCTGACTATGCAGTGAAATTCCTCCTTCGTTTTACTTGCTCTGCCTGCTGTGGACAGTCCCTAACTGCTCTGCAGGGAAACGATCATACTTCCGAACAGCAGGGGGCTTTTTTTTTTTAACTCTCAAAGCTAATGCTCTAAATGCTAATTTGCATGCAGTTTTTAACTCTGAAAACTAAGAAACTTTCCAAATATAATCAATAAAAACTAAGAAACTTTCCAAATATAATCAATAAAAAATGCTGTACCGTTTCTGAAATAATCAAGTTTATCTTCACTATCCCTCTCTCAGCATCTGTTTCTCTTCATTCTCTTCATTCAGGAGTTGGATGTCGATATTCATTGGCAGTTAGATCCAAAATATCTTATAGGGGGGCTCCTTTTTCCTAGAAGATGTATTAGAGCTCACTCTATTAAAATCACCCGAAATCCTGTCTCTCTACATGCAGGATTTGTGCAAAAGACAGTTATTTTGTAAGATTTTGTTTGTACTGGAATCAGTTAATTGAGTGAGCTCTAATACATCTTCTAGGAAAGGGAGCCCCCCTATATATTGGATCATTCATCTGACACCTAACTCTAATGAAGAGAAACAGATGCTGAGAAAGGGAGATTGAAGATAAACTTAATTATTTCAGAAACTGTATAGAATAATTTATTGATTGGAGTTTACATAAGCACATAGATGGAGCATTCATGTTACAATTATGTTTTATACAGTGACCTACTCATTGATGCACTAGTAATTAAAATGTATGTGGATTTATTAACTACTTCTAGAGGTATATGCCGTTATGTTTTTCATTGTTTTGAATTTTTCTGCAGCTGCTAAATATCAGAATGCCAAGCCATATAATTCAGATGTTTCCAAAAGCTCTGACCCACTAATAAACTTGGATGGTAAGATGCAGAAAATGAATTTGAAAAAAGAAAATTAAGTTATACTGATCCAAATTTTGACACGTGAATGCACGTGTGATTTGTGTTTGTAGGTGTGCCAAAATGTATGCCATTTAGGCAGGGTAACTATCAGAAATCAAGGGGTCTCACACTACTTAATGCGCAGTAGAGTAACTACTAGGGCTTTTAAGTACCTAAATGTTGCTCACTGGGACTTGAGGAGAGATAGGGCTGTTTGTAAATGAAATTCGTAAGTTCAATTTCCAGCAAAGAGAAGACTGTGTTCTGTGTCGGACTGTCCCACAGGGATACCAGGAAAACTCCCGATGGGCCCTCATGCTGCTAAACATTTGGCCTATTTCATGGTCATTCCCGATTTCTATGAGGACAAAGAGGCTAAATAGAGGGAATAATATCTTAAAGTATGTAAAGAAAAGAGATTAGGAGAATAGAGGACAGGAAGAATAATAGTACTAAGAGTGGGCCCCTGGTATAAGATTAATTGGTGGGCCCCTAGTCAAAGGTTTTTGGGTGGGCCCCTGGTGTCCCAGTCGGACACTGACTGTTTAAAATTTAAATGTATAAATTTGTTACCCAGCACTGTTGTATTTGCTTCAGAAGCATGACTAGTTTTCCAGTAAATAAGCTATAATGCAGCCATTTAAGATGAAATAGGACTGTAGGACTTGTGTTGTTTACATAGTAGTAAACCTAAAAACTGTTAAATACAGTGATTTTAGTTCTTATTTAGGAAAATAAACAATACAGGCATGGGATCTGTTAGCCAGAATGCTCGGGACGTGGGGTTTTCCAGATAACTGATCTTTCCGTAATTTGGCTGTTCACACTTAAGTCTACTAGAAAATCATGTAAACATTAAATAAACCCAATAGGCTGCTTTTGCTTCCAATAAGGATTAATTATATCTTAGTTGGGATCAAGTACAAGCGACTGTTTTATTATTACAGAGAAATGTAAATAATTTTTCAAAATTTGGATTATTTGGATAAAATGGAGTCTATGGAAGACAGCCATTCCATAATTTGAAGCTTTCTGGATAACGGTTTTCCTGAAAACGGATCCCAAACCTGTACCATAATTATGGTTCTCCGCAGAACTATAGACTAGAATGAGGACATATCGCATGTAAAATTGGACACTCCCTGCCAAAAATGGTTTATTTGAAGGTGCTGGGTGAACAGATACGAAATTTAAATGTCACTTTATGGTACAACTGATTTGGGCTATATATTTATTAAATATAAGCAAATGCAGAGTGATGCTGTGTTTTACATAAACACATGGTATGTTCTTCCTCCATAGTTAGCAATCCTGATTTCAAAGCTGGAGTAATGGCTTTGGCAAATCTTCTGCAAATCCAGAGACATGATGACTACCTTATGATGCTAAAAGTAAGATTTGTTTTCTTTAAATATGATACATGTGAAAAGCTTAGGGGTTACTTATCAAAGGTCAAATTTTAGAGTTATGTGATTTTTTTTTTTTAAACTATAATAAACTCAGATGTACTCACAACTCGAATGGGAGGTTATCTATGAAAAAAACTCGACAGTCTAAAATTCGATCGAATAGGAACGCCCCCAAAATTCTAATTGAATTTGAATCGAGTTTTTCTCCGAAAAAAAAAAAAACTTGAATGTCAGGCTATAAAATCTTCAAATGGTTCTGTCATTGACTTGTAAATTAGCTTAGCAGGTTTTAGTTGGCAAAGTATTGCATTAGAGTTGTTTCCAGGGGTCGAGGTGTGTCAAATCTCAAATCTCACATTCAAATTTGAATTCTAGTTGGTGGTTTTAAACTCCAAATTCTGACCAAAAATTTTTTTTGAAAATCTGAATTTACCATTTGAACCTTAGTAATTCTGCCTCTTAGTGTTAACCTACTCAGTGATTTTAATCATGTTCTGTAACTAATTAATTAAAAGGGTTGCCTTTAAATTAACACTTTGGGGCCTATTCACTAACTTTGAGTGAACGATTCGAAGGTAAAAAGCTTCGAATTTCGAAGTTTTTTTTGGGCTACTTCGACCATCAAATGGGCTACTTCGACCTTCGACTACGACTTCGAATCGAAGGATTCGAAGTAAAAATCGTTCGACTATTCGACCATTCGATAGTCGAAGTACTGTCTCTTTAAGAAAAAACTTCGACCCCCTACTTCGGTAGCAGTCAATGTTAGCCTATGGGGAAGGTCCCCATAGGCTTTCCTAAGTTTTTTTTGATCGAAGGATATTCCTACGATCGTTGGATTAAAATCCTTTGAATCGTTCGATTCGAAGGATTTAATCCAACGATCGAAGGAATAATCCTTTGATCGTTCGATCGTACTATCTGCGCTAAATCCTTCGACTTCGAAGTCGAACGATTTTAGTTCCTAGTCGAATATTGAGGCTTAATTAACCCTCGATATTCGACCCTTGATGAATCGGCCCCTTAGTATGAGGTAGAGAGTGAGATATTCTGAGACCATTTGCAATTTGTTTGCAATTTCTGCAATTTGGTTGCTAGGGTACAGATAACTCTAGCAACCATGCATTGATCTGAATATGAACAGGAGAGGACCTGAATGGAAAGATGAGTAATAAGAAGTAGCAATAACTTTAGCTTTGTAGTATTACAGAGCATTTGTTTTTTTGCAGATGGGGTCAATGCCCCCCTTTTTAAAAGCTGGAAAGAGTCAAAAGAAAAATGCAAATCATTTGAAAACGATTAAAAAGAAAAAATAAAAGACCTTGAAAACCTGCTTAGAACTGGCTATTCTGTAAACCGCTAATGGGCAGATTTATCAAGGTTCGAATTTCAAATAAAAAAAACTTCAAGATTCAAATAAAAAAAAAAAAGAACTGAAATTTATTAAAAATCAAAGTTTTTTTTTTTTTTAGTTTTTTTTCGGTTGAATAGGCTGTTTTCGTTCGAATTTGAATCATATGAATCAAAGTAACCAGTGTTATACTATGTGATTGATATTAATATGGACACTACCAATTCCTCCCAATTGTATTTCCAATTTCTTACAACAACACACAAGGATTATTTATTTTGAAGAATTTAGAAAAAGAGAGAAACCTTGCTTTAATTGTTTGGTTACTTTATAAGACCCTCCCCCACCTTCCACAATTTTCAGCGCTACTTATAGAGGAACCTCTTTAGGACCAGTTTGTAGATTTTACTAATTGATGCACAATTCTTGATTCATTAATTGTTACTTGAAAGAGATCGTAAAGGTACACCTTTTAATTCTGTATATATCAATTCATTGTCAGGACCTTATTAATTCATCAATTTTAAAAAATACTAAATATATGAACAGTGTGAATGCTTCCAATTGGTTGTGAATTAATTTGTGAATTGTAACCCGCGATTGACTAAAACCTTCTTGATTCAGATGATTGGTTATAAACTGCAGGTGCTTAGCCTTAAAAAAAAAATACGTCTTAAATTCTATGTAAATCAGTTGGTTACTAACACTTGATTAATTTAATTAATATCTATAAAGTGCAGGTGCTTCTAATTGATTCTGAATTAATTAAGTTATGACTACAGTTGATTAATACAATGATAGGATAATTTAAGTAAATTATAAAGTGCAAGTGCTTAAACCTTAATTATCCGACTCAATTCATGTTTTACTCCGTCGTATATCAATTAGTAGATTTATAAAGTGATCAGTGCTAAATATAATTTAAAAATTAAAAGGATTTCAATTGTGAAATAAGGTCTATTGTGGCCCGGCTCTCAGGTCGCTCTTTGTTTAATAACCAGAAAATTGAAGGAAAATAGTTGGTGGAGTTACTCCCATAGAATCGAACTCATTTGTTTCTAGTAACTGGGAGTACCACAAATAGGGAGGAAGGTCAGGAGCTGAAGGGCTGCGGTCTCAAATTTTAATCTTTCCTGTTCTCAATTGGAAGAGACTATTTTAATTTAAAAAAAAAACGCAAACCCAACAGACCTTGGAAAGGAAAATAGGATAGGATAAAGATAAGGTAAGTATGAGCGTTAAAATTGCTTCTTCAAATCTCCAAACGTACTAAGTTTTAAAAGAATAAGGGGCAGATTTATCAACGGTTAAAAAACCCTCGAATTCGACCCTCGAAGTAAAAACTCTTTCGAATATCGAATTCGATGGATTTTAGCGCAAATACTTTGATTGATCGATCGAATAAAAATCGTTCAAAAGAACGATAAAATCCTTGGAATTGAACCATTCGAACGATTTTAATCGATCGATCGAAGGATTTTTATTCGATCAAAAAAAAAAAAAAAAAACGTAGAAAAGTGCTCTGGAAGGTCCCCCTAGGCCAACATTGCACTTTGGTAGCTTTAATGTGGCGAAGTATGAAGTCAAAGTTTTTTTTTTTTTTTTAAAGAGACAGTACTTCGATTGTCGAATAGTCGAACGATTTTTATTTTAATTCGATCGAATTTGACCAATTCGATGGTTGAAGTACCCAAAAAAATATTCGAAATTCGAATATTTTTGCATTCGAACTATTCACTTGAGCTTAGTAAATCTGCCCCTAAGAGTCAAGTTCTTGCCCTGACGCACGTTTCGCCAGTGGCTCAAAAGGCAATACTATGTGATTGTGCCGTTACATCACTATCTGTAACTTGCTTTATAGAGTTCTGTGAAAAAGTATTTCTAACTTCCTCCTCTTTCTTGTATAAACACTTATCTTACTATCTCTTTGTTTAGGCAATTCGAATCCTCATACAGGAACGCTTGTCTCCAGAAGCTGTTGCCAAATCCAACAGCTCAAAAGAGGTAGGTTTTATTATTTATTAACAATTCTAATGTAGTCACTATTTAACCAGCCATGGCACCTTCACAGTCAGAATTGACATCTAAGGAGGAGCTTTACTTGCATGAGCTGCATACAGGTAAATACACATCTATTCCAATTTATTTGGAATAAATACATACTTGTAAATCTGCCCTTTTGTAATTTAGGCCTGTTAATTGTGTCTAAAATGTAATAAGTTGATGATGATAAATACAGAATATGAGAAAAAATTGGGCGGAATGATCCTAATTTGTCCTGGACCATTTCTGTACTGTTTGTTCCTGTTAACTTATTTTAACTAACACTTTTGTTTTAGGTCTGATTCCATGGGGCATTTTTATAAAACAAACTCACCATTTGATAAATGTGATATTATATCTCCTATTACACTGCAGGCATTATAAAACCAACACCATTAGATGCTAGTAAATGAAATCATTTTTATTGTCATACCATTTTTTTGTATAAAAAAAACTGTTTTATCCCACTAACAAAACAAGAAATATTTTTAGTATGTTTTACATATTGTACATTTTTAGTTGGTATTCATAGTTTTTAAATTATAATGGCCTTCCTATTGCTCTGAACCAGAAACAGTGACTGCGAGGCTTCAGTTGTACTGCTTTTTTTTTTTTTCTTCTTTCTTCCTTTCTTTCCATCATTTTCATGCCCTCCTATGTTTTTTTTTTTTTTTTTTTTTATAGATAAATTCAATCTGTACAGTATATGTAAAACCTTGCCAAGCTTAGCCTATAGGCCGAATCTTTTTTTTTATTTATTTTTTTATTTTTTTATTTTTTTAGATTTAAATGTTTTTCATTTTGATTGACATAAAAGATTTTCAAGAATGAAGTGACACTTTCCTTTTGCACTTTTAAAACCCTGCTTAGCCAAATTCGCCCATCCCTAGTTGCAAGTACAAGACTGCAAGAAAAATCTGTTCAAAAAGACAAAATCCAGTATGAAATAGACTGTTTATATTAATATGCATCAAAATTCCTTTCCATAGTCCCCAGGTATTTTGGACTATTCTTTATTTTTCTGTCATGTAAATTCCAGATCTTTATAATTCTTTGTAATGGGCAAGAATAATTTTCATAATATATGTTTATATTTTCCATTTAATGCGGAGCATTCTGCAGCTCTACTCTATTAAGCAGCCCAATTCAAATGGCAATAACATCAGTGATGGATGATTTACTATAGGCAGGGGTAGAGTTTGAATACTAAGGTGCATAAAAATCACACCATTTATAGCCCATACACATAGCACTTGTGCTCTGCTATATATATATATGTGTGTGTGTGTATAATTTGTATTATTCTATTTTAAAGGGCCTCCCAGTTGCGCTGGATAAACACACCCTTGGGTTTGACACAGGAGGTGGGTTAATCCTCTTTAAAACAAATGTTCTATATCCGAGGCTATTGTGATGTGAGAGCTTTAGTTTATGTGCCAGTCAGTCTGAAACTCACAGATCTGGTTTTGGCCTATCAATTACCCCAGTGATTGGGTGGGGTATCAAGGCAAAATATGTTTGTCAAAATGAGTTGCCTTACTTTACAGACCAACACGTGACTGCTCAAACACCCCTCTGAATTGATAACCCCCCTCCCAATTAATATGTATAAGGGCAGAGACACTTCCTCCAATTCGGGGAGATTAGTCGCCGACTTATCTCCTCTAACTGCCTTCTCACCGGCTAGAATGTAAATCGCCGACGGAATGGCAATCGGTGCGCTTCGTTTTCCAAACTCCCCGAAGTTTCCTCGTGAGGGGACTTCGGAAAACTAATTGCTCCACGTGCCATTCCGTCGGTGATTTACATTCTAGCCGGCCGGGAGGCAGTTCGGGGAGATTAGTTGCCCCGAAGAAGAGCAGATTTATCGCCAAGCGACGAATCTCCCCGAATCTGAGCATGTGTCTCTGCCCTTAAAGGTGCAGCAAAGGTAAAATCACTGAGGGATGCCAAAAAAGTGATGAAGAAGAGGAGCACTAACCCTGGAGTATGAGGCAGACAGACTAACTGGAGGGTACCTAAGCCCTACCCCACACACACTGTTTTACCTTTATTTCCCCTGTAATGATTCCAAATAAATCTTGTTAAATCGGAACCTTTCTTAAATGAGGGTTAATAATTCTGCCCCATGGTATATCTGTAAATCTTTGTTTTCTTTTAGATTAGATATTCAGGTCCTCTTAAGTCATCGATACTTGAACACTGTGCATCAGACATGCTGTTGTTTTAATGCAACATCCTCTGTCTGTCTTTTCATTAGATGCTGTTTTAAATGATGCTGCCCGAATCCTGAGATTACTTCATATTGAAGAGCTGCGAGAATTACAGACAAAAATCAATGAAGCTATAGTCGCAGTTCAGGCGATTATCGCTGACCCAAAAACAGACCACAGACTGGGGAAGGTTGGAAGATAAGGACTTTAGTCTGTTCTCTTTCCCCCTATCCAGGAACAACCTTAGCTAGCATGGAGCCGCCATCTTTTCATGTATAGTTTTAGCACATTGATATAAAGCACTTATCCTGACTGTTAAGGATATGCTGTCCTAAAAGTTTTCTTTCATTTTTTTTTTTTTTTGTTATTAAAACGAAAAACCCCAGCAGTAAGTAAATCAAAATGGTGTAATCTAAGGCTTATGTGATACCAAGTGCTTTCTCTTCCATTGGAACAAATGTGATGCTTCATGATGCCACCAACAGAGGAAAGGCTGAGTCACACATTAAAGGCTTAACTGGTACCAATACAAACCCGAAAATGAACGTAAGCCTTCAAAATAGTACATTGTGTGTGCACTCCACAAACATGACCGCTTTTATAGCTCAGATATTTAAAATGCACTTGGGGAGGCACATTTATCAAAGGTCGAATTTCAAATTCTTGTGAGTTTTTTTTTTTGAAATCCGACCAATCAAAATTTATTTGAAAAATAGAATTTTTAAAACTTGGGTGAATTAAATCGACCCGAAAACTCGAATTTAATTCAAATTCGATTTGAATTTAAAAAAAGACGGAAATCGAATGTCAGAATGGCTGTAACCAATTCCGTGTTGATCCCTGGACCTCTCCTGTTGACTCATACAGCAATTCGGCAGGTTTTAGGTGGCGAACAGTCGAATTTGAATTCTTAAAGGGCCAGAGTATGATCAATCTTGAAAATCAAATTTGACTTTTTTTTTTAAAAAAAAAAACTCGAATTGGATTTGAATAACTCCCTAGTCGAATTTGATTGTTTAAAAAGAAAAAAAAAATTGAAAATTCGAATATCCAATTCAGCCCTTGATAAATCTGCCCCCTAATGTGTCGTTGTTTGGGGCTGAACTTGTCTCACTCAGCTACACTGATGGACATTCCTGTTTGTGTACTGCATATGAATCCTTTCAGCTCAGAGGCCAAATATGATAAAAGGTTCTCTACTGTACATGTGATACCAGGAAGGCTGGAAAACAAGTGGTGGTTCAGTACTCGCTGGAATGTACGCCAGCTCCAGGTGTTTAGTTGCTTTTAGGTGAGACTATAGCACAGGCCTATCCATTTTGTCTTAAAGGAGAATTCAACCCCTTCGGTGCTAAAATCCCTCTCCCGTGTTGCCCAATGCCCCCCCCGGGCAAATGCCTCTCACTTGTTACTGACCCCTCCGTGCAGTTCCTCTACTGTTGAGTTCACGGCAGCCATGTTCGTCCGTGCGCTCTTCTTCCTGTATTCGCCGGCATTTGGTGGCGAATGCGCAGTAAAGGGATTTATCGGTAAGGATCTACTGCCTACGACAGTCATGAAGTTTCCGAAAAAAGAAATTGTATAGGCTAGGCTAGTATAGGATCAGGGGCGATATTATTGAAAGGGGAACTATTGTGAAAATGAAAATTTAATATAAGCTTTCTCATACTGAAATAAGAAACTTTCTAAACACAATCAACTCAAAATTCTGGATTGTTTCTGTTATAATCAAGTTTATCTTCACTATTCCTCTCTCAGCATCTGTTTCTCTTCATGCAGCAGTTGGGTGTCAGATCAATGATCCAATATATATTATAGGGGGGCTTCCTTTCCTAGCAGATGTATTAGAGCTCACTCAAATAACTGATTCCAGTACAAACAAAATCTAACAAAATAACTGCCTTTTGCACAAATTCTGCATGTAGAGAGACAGGATTTCTGGTGATTTTAATAGAGTGAGCTCTGATACACCTTCTAGGCAAAAAGAGCCCTATAAAGTATATTGGATCATTCATCTGACACCCAACTCCTGAATGAAGACAGAATGAAGAGAAACAGATGCTGTAACCTGATTCCCCAACCTGATGTCAGTACTGCGATCCCTTCACTACAGGCAAGCAGAGCCTGGTGGAGAGCTACTCCCTTCTATCCTCCTTGGTGGAGCTTCAGCTGCTCGTACTAGCTAAGCCTCTCTGCCTCACTCTAGAGCAGGGATCCTCAACCTTTTTAACCCGTGAGCCACATTCAAATGTAAACAGTTGGGGAGCAACACAAGCATGAAAAATTCCCTTGAGGTGCCAAATAATGGCTGTGATTTGGTGGACCCTATGTGGACTGGCAGCCTACAGGAGACTCTACTTGGCACTATACTTAGCTTTTATGCAATTAAAACTTGCCTGTAATTCAAAAATAAGCTCCTGCTTTGGGGACACTTGAGAGCAACATCCAAGGGGTTGGGGAGCAACATGTTACTCACGAGCTACTGGTTGGGGATCACTGGTCTAGATCTTAACAGATAAGGGAGTTTGAAACCGGTTTAAAGGACCAGTAACATCAATGAAAACACAAAGAAAAATTATACTTTTAAATCGCAAAGTCTGTATTAAGAAATTACTTACCGAAACTCCGCTTGCGCTCCTCTTCAGAAAAGGCGACACGGTAATGATACATCATGCGTCGCACGATTTCTCCTCCCTGGCTATCTCCTATAAGGAAAGGAGGGAGGAGAAATCGAGCGCCACACAATGGATTGCCTTTTCTGAAGAGGAGCGCAAGAGGAGTTTCGATAAGTTATTTCTTAATAAACACTTTGCGATTTAAAAGTTTCATTTGTCTTTGTGTTTTTTGTTTCATTCTATACTAATGAATTTAAAAAGAATTGATCTGGTTCTTTAAACGTTATATTGTTCCCAGATCTCAGTATTACAGAGGTTTCTGAAGAAGCCGACATGGCATTTCCCACCAGGATAATGAAAACACCCAACTGATTGAAGTTCCCACACAAGAATGTTGTTACATCCTTTCTGTAGAGCCTTGTTTACTTTTACTTCGAATCTACACCAAGGTGCAATGAAACACTTATATGGGCCCAGCACCACAGTAATGCACTTTATTATGGCAGTTTCCTTTATGCATATTTTAAATAATAAAATATGGTCACAACAGAAGAATATAAACACAACTGATCCTGATTTTCACTAGAAAGAAACCCCTGGGACCTTCTCACATTTGGGTGATGTTCCAACACGTTGTACAACTGGTTAAGGCTCAGGTAGAAAAGTTTTGGGGAACCCTGTTGTAAAGTCTTTAATTAAAGGAGATTTATTTCTTGTTTGGTTCCCTGCAATTCAGATTTAATGGAAACGAATTAGGCAAACAGACTAATGAAAATGGGAACATGATATACTTACCATGATTTTCCTTTCCTGGACAACTCCGTGTTATACTTACTGGTATAGCCCCAGCCCAGTGCTCCCATCAGCTGGACCCTCCTGAAAACGTTAAAAGCCTAATACCCACTCCAGTGTCTAGTGAAGCTTCTAAAAACTACAGAGGGAAAGGAAAGTATGTCATGGAGTTGTCCAAGAAAGGAGAATCACATTAGGTTTGATACAATTTTCACTGGCCAACTCCATGTCATACTTACAGCAAGTAAGTTCTACAATAGTGAATATGGATCCCAGAATGTAATCTAATCTCTATAATTCAAGAAGAATGAAACTTCCACTGGTGAAAATAGAGAGAAACTCCTAGTACAAAACCTGTGCAGAGGAAACACAGACTGCAGAGAAAGAGGTCTCTTTAGAGACAAAGCCCACACCAAATAATGAGTGTGAAACCAGCAGTTTAGAGAATAAAGGTGGCCATACATGGAGAGATCCGCTCGTTTGGCGATGTCGCCAAACGAGCAGATCTCTCTCCGATATGTCCACCTTGAGGTGGGCAATATCGGGCTGATCCGATCGTGGGCCCTAGGGCCCAACGATCGGATCCTAATGATGCCTAACGGGCGGTCGGATCGTGGGACCGCATCAACGAATAGATGCGGCCGCGATCCAACGGGATTTTTAGTCCCTTCCGATCGAGATGGCCAGATCTCGATCGGGGGGGCCCCATACACGGGCCAATATGCTGCCGACTCGGTCTGTCGGCAGCTTTTATCGGCCGGTGTATGGCCACCTTAAAACTCCATTGAAAGAGAAGAGGATAGTAACACAGAGTATGACATGCTCACTCCTTGCACTATTGCAAATAGCTCAAACAGCAAGGCACTTGCAAAAGATGACTTGGGGGAAATAAACATACTGCCACTGTGAAAACGTGAATTTTAAATTGTGAATTATCCAAACTCGATTTGAATTTTAATTCAAATTGGAATTTTGAGATTTACCATACTCTGGCCGTTTAAGAACTAAAATGTGAGTATTCGCCACCTTAAACCTGCCGAGTTGCTGTATAAGTCAATGGGAGAGGTTCAGGGATCAATTTGGTGATGTTTGCAGCCTTCCTGACTCGAATCAAGTTTTTTTAAATTCGATTCGGGTTTTTCTAATTTGAATCAAATTCTATTTATGCTTTCGGGTCGATTTAATTATTCAATGTTATTATTAAATTTCAATTGGCCGAATTTCAAGCTTATGGGAGTTTTAAAAAACTCACATGAGGAGGCAAGTTGTGGTTGTATAAAAACCAGGTGCGCTGCCAAACAGAGTCTCCTGTACTCTGTCAGTCCACATAGGGGCAACCAATAGCCAATCAAAGCTCTTATTTGGCACCCCCAGGGACTTTTTTTCATGCTTGTGTTGCTCCCCAACCTTTTTTTTTTTAAAATGATTGTGGCTCACCAGTAACTAAAGGTTGGGGACCCCTGGTCTAGACTATCATGAATATATTACAGGCGCACCCTATGCTGTTTTTGGGCAAAGGGCCAGACAGAAGTGTCTCCTGATTCTTCTCTGCTCTGTCACTCACTAGGGGGCAAATTTACTAAAGGGCGAAGTGACTAACCCTGGCGGAAATTCGCCAGTGTGACGTCATTTCGGGACTTTGCTGATTTACTAACGGGCACTGGGGTAAATTCACTAGTGAAGGAGATAGACTTTAGCGCTACTTCGCACTTTAACGCCAGGCGAATTTTCGCTCTGGTGAATGGACATAACTATGCAAATTCACTAAGATGCGGATTTTAATGATTGTTACCTCTTGCGCCAGACTTGATTTTGCCACCTCAGATCAGGCGAAGTGCAATAGAATAGACAGGAGTTCCTTAATAAAAAATTTCTGAGTCCCAAAAAATGCTGTTTTTGAGGGTGATAGGCTGCAAAAGATTGTCATTTTTAAGGGTACCCAGCTTCCCCCCTACATTTCCTAACATATGGCACATAAACTATACAGTGGGCTCATGTGTAGGGCAATATAACAATTTTATTTTATTTTATTAAGGTTCCCTGGACTTATATAGTGTAATGTATAGTGTAATGTATTTGCTGCAACATATACGTCCATTTAACTTCCCGCTGTATGCAGTTTAGTAAATTAGCGTTGTCCTGGCAAATTTTTGCCTGGCGATGTGATTGAAGCCGTCACTGGCGAATTTCCTGGAGGTTACTGAATTTGCCCCTAGAACTCAGCAGAAAAGCATTGAAAGCTGCTTCTGCATCACTTTTGCTCTACTGCACATCCCTTGCCTGTTCAGAACAGCAGAGGGCGCTCCTGTAACACATTTATGATATTACATTTCATTCTAACACTTCCAGGTTCACTGTCCATGCAAAAAAAAAAAAGGGTGATACAGTTTGTCTGTGTTTCTTTTGAGTAAATCCCACCAAATAACCTTACATCCTCCTCTGCAGTGTAGCCGTTTTGGGTTGAGACAAAGTACATTCATGTAATTAGTAATGTAACATCTATAACGGAGTGTCTATTTGACAGTTTAGGGCTTGGTTACTAACACTTTAAATTTAACCCATTTTTTGCTTTGCTTCTTTTACAAAGGAAATCACTGATTGGCCACATTTGCACCTATACATCCTAAAGCAACTAATCAGTACATGAGCCTGTGTTTTTCAATAGTTTATATTGCTCTGAGGGTTTTTTTTTTTCTTATTCTGACAAATATTTAGTTTTTGTGTCTGCAACTTAACAAATGTTGTAGGTATCTCTACAGTATATGTTCATTTCAAACTCAATTGTAAAACCAGAGAAACATACAAACAGAAAAAGAAATGGATTTATTGACCTTTATCTGTGAAGTTTTTTTTATGGCACAAAAAGTTCTCGGTATTTCACAAATGGATCATCGTATGTACTTGAAGGGATTCTGTCATGATTTTTAAGGTGTAATTTTTAGTTCTAAATTACACTGTTTACACTGCAAATAATTCACTCTATAAAATTTCATTCCTGAACCAGCAAGTGTATTTTTATTTAGGTTGTAATATTGGTGTGTAGGTGCATCTTTAGGATGGAACTGCTTTCTGACAGGCTGTTGTTTCTCCTACTCAATGTAACTGAATGTGTCGCAGTGGGACCTGGATTCTTAGATCTACCAGGCAACTGTTATCTTGTGTTAGGGAGCTGCTATCTGGTTACCTTCCCATTATTCTGTTGTTAGGCTGCGGGGGGGGGGGGGGGGGGGGAAGGGAGGGGGTGATATCACTCCAACTTGCAGTACAACAGTAAAGAGTGATTGAAGTTTATCAGAGCACAAGTCTCATGACTGGGGGCAGCTGGGAAACTGACAATATGTCTAGCCCCATGTCAGATTTCAAAATTAAATATAAAAAAATCTGTTTGCTCTTTTGAGAAATGGATCTCAGTGCAGAATTCTGCTGGAGCAGCACTATTAACTGATGTGTTTTGAAATGTTTTTTTCCCATGACAGTATCCCTTTAAAGGGGTTGTTCACATTCATACACTTTTTTTCAGTTCAGTTGTTTTTAGATAGTTCACCAGAATCGAAGACTTTTTCCCAGTTACTTTCCATATTCTATTTGTGACCGTTTCTATAATATTGAAGTGTAAAGTTTTATTTTTCACCTTCTCCGAGATCGGGGGTCGCCGACTGTTCTAAACTGATACATTTAGTTGATACATTTGTTATCTTTGTCCCTGCTGAGCAGAATCCCTGAGTTTTATTAAAGGCAGCTGAATTGATACAATAGTTGCCGATATTGCACAGATACTGCTGAGAAATGTATCAACTAAATGTAACAAATTGCAACAGTTCAGATGCTCCTGGATCACTGCTCTGCCACGAGAAACAGGAACATTAAAGGAGAAGGAAAGGCCTATTTACTTGGGGTGCCAAAACTTACGCACCCCCAAGTGATTGTATTTACTTACCCCAGGCCGGTGCTCCTATCAGCAGAAAACTGCACCAGTGAGCACCAGGGAACAATCGGCTTCCTTTTTCTTTCTTTCTTCAAATTTCCTGGGGCAGACGCATGCGCAGTAGAACAAAATAACCGACTTCTTTCTTAAAGGACAAGGAAAGTCTAAAATAGAATAAGGCTAGAAATGCTGTATTTTGTATACGAAATATAAACATGAACTTACTGCACCACAAGCCTAATCAAACAAATGATTTATGCTTTCAAAGTTGGCCACAGGGGGCTGACATCTTGTAACTTTGTTAAACATCTTTGCCTGACCCTGCACATGCTCAGTGTGGTCTGGGCTGCTTAGGGATTGTCATAAACAAAGCTGCTTGAGTTTTGCATGGCTGGGAAGTAAGGCGGGGGCTCCCCCTGCTGTTCATAAGTATGATTGTTTCCCTGCTCAGCAGTTAGGGACCATCTGACAATTCCTATCCACAGCAGTAAATGAAGGGAGAATTTCACTGCATAGTCAGGTTTCTTATAAAAACAATACACATTTTTTAATTAAAGTATATTGGAGATAGGTTTCTTTTTCATTAAAGAAAGTAAAAAAGGGATTTTATTGTTTTGCCTTTCCTTGTCCTTTAAAGTTCGGGTTTTTCTCTACTGTGCATGTGCAGCCGTGCTGATGCTCACTGGAAGAACTACTGGCCCGGTGCAGTTTTCTGCTGATAGGAGCAATGGCCCAAGGGTTTCAGGTAAGTCAATACAAAACTTTTGGCACCCCCAATGTAAATAGAGCCTTTTTTTCTCCTTTGAACTTAAATTTTGTAAAAACTGTAAAAAATAAAAGATGGAAAGCAATTGAAAAAAGTCTTTGTTTCTGGTCAACAATCTGAAATCAACTCAACTGAAAAAAGTGTTTGGAAGGTGAACAACCCCTTTAACATAACAGCTTGTTGTGATGTAACAGTTCAAAGCCGAATTTGTTCACAGTGTACAGTGATGTGGTTTGATAGAGTATTAGAAGCTACACTGGTCAAGAAAAAAATATATAAAATTCACCATTGAAAAACTCAAGTTACAAATATTAAACTGTTAAAAATATTTCGAAAAAAAAAAACGGTGGCATGTGAGATCTCTGTACACGGGGCACGTCTCTTTGGTGCCAAACAGGCCAACACACGTAGGCTTTTTTTTTTTTTTTATACAGGTAAATAATTTCTTTAAAAATACAGTAGTAAAAAAAAATTGAGGTAAAAAACTTTACAAATTATATTTGACTTTTTGCAAGAAAATAAAGCTTTTTCTTTGCAGTTTCCAAGTAGTATTTGTGCAGATTTTTTTGCCATCCCTTTAACTGCAGCAAGGGAAAGATCTTCCATCAAAATTCTTTTGCGCTTTGCAGCTCGTTCTTGCGTTACTTTCTCCCTGAAATGAACATTAAGATATCATGAAATTAGTCGAGCTAAGTCCAAACTGGAACATTTAGGGCAGGACTACACAGCCGATTCTACTGCGATCCAACGCGCTGCGCAAAATCACAGCCGTCACGTCAGATGCGACGGAAATAAGGTAAGTAATTCTGATTGTGTTGCAGCATTGACGCGACATGACTTGTTGGATGCAGACGCTGCGTCTGCATCCGACAGTCATGATGCGTCACATCAACAATGCGATACGATCCGACATTGGCATTAATTACCTTATTTCCGTCGCATCCAACGTGACACCTTGCGATTTTGTCGCAGGTGACACGGCATCGCTATCTGCACTCGTCGGAATCGGCCGTGTAGTCCTGCCCTTAAACCAAATTGTGGGTGGGGTATAGCTCAGGTTTCTGTGTGATTAATGATGGGCGGAATTTGTCGACAGGCGTGAATTCACTGCAAATTTCCATGTATCGCCGACACATTTTCAGGGAAAATTCGTGTCAAAAGTGTTTTTGATTCTGGCGACTGTTCCGACACCAGCGTCAATTTAGCTGCCGCCACCAATTAAACGGACACCCATTGACTTTAATGCATGTCAAATGTCGATGGTGTCGAAATTGATGCCAGCGTCAAAATTCAGTTTCGTGAATTTCGCTGTAAATCGAAACGGGACAAATTTGCCCATCACTACTGTTGATCTGATAGGAGCAAATTGCTTGTATAAATGACACCAACCGATCTCAACATTTTAAGGTGCCAGGATGTGTCTCCCCAAGTGATCATAAACTCAGGGACATAGACATCTGCATTAAAAGGTGAAGAACCTGTACAGCTTAAAGGAACAGTAACACCAAAAAATTTAAGTGTTTTAAAGTAATGAAAATATCATGTAGCGTTGCCCTGCACTGGTAAATCTGATCTGTTGGCTTCAGAAACACTACTATAGTTCATATAAACAAGCTGCTGTGGAGCAATGGCGGAAATTGAAAAATGGCTATATGGCACAGGTTATGGATAACAGATAACACCATTAGACAGACAGAGCTTATTTACTATCTGCTGTGTAACCTGAGCCTTTTCTCCTTTGAATGGCTGCCCCCATTGCTACACAGCAGCTTATTTATTTCTAAACAATAGTAGTGTTTCTGAAGCAAACACAGCAGTTTTACCAGTGCAGGGCAACACTGCATTATATTTTCATTACTTTAAAACACTTTTATTTTTTGACGTTACTGTTCCTTTAAACACCATTCAAAGGGAAATGAGCCATATTTCAGGGGTGCCAAAAAGGTAGAGTGTGATCTCACAACACACCAGCATTGTCTGCAAACAATCACCCTATTGGGCACTTTTTATTCCAATGAAATAAAATAAAATCAGATTGGACTCCCTTCCCTGCACTGTTTTTCTTTATAGGGGGAACTATAGTGAAAATGAAAATTTAATATAAGCTTCAGCATACAGAAACTTTCCTAATACAATCAATTAAATATTTTTCTGAAATAATCAAGTTTATCTTCACTATCCCTCTCTCAGCATCAGTTTCTCTTCATTCTGTCTTCATGCAGCAGTTGGGTGTCAGATATTCATTGATAGTTAGATCCAATATATCTTATGTATTTTAATAGAGTGAGCTCTAATACATCTTCTAGGCAAAAGGAGCCCCCATATAAGTTATATTGGATCTAACTGTCAATGAATATTTGACACCCAACTGCTGCATGAAGACAGAATGAAGAGAGGAATAGGGAACATAAACTTGATTATTTCAGAAACAATGCAGAATATTTAATTGATTGTATTTAGAAAGTCTCTTTTTCGGTATGCTGAAGCTGATATAAATTTCATTTTCTCAATAGTTCCCCGTTAAAATGTATTTGAAAAGAAATCTCTCAGTTGTTTACATCAATATTCTTAGCAATAAACCAGTGAACTGCCGTATGGAATTTTTCCATTTTATGGAATGTAAAACTTTACTCAGACTTGTGCTCCTTATTCTGCTCAGGCTCCTCTTACCTCGTAGCAGTGTTACATTTGAGAGCATCGCAGTAACCGTAATGAACATACCTGAAGGGCAGTATGGGTACACGGCTGTTATTCCATAGAGATGGGATCTCTGCTCAGGAAGGTATTCTTCTACAATGTGCCCAGTGTTCTTGTTAACAGATATCACTCCATCCCTACAGATACACAATACATGTATAAGTAAATGGCTTCATTTTCCTTGCTTTGTGTTTAACAGAAAATGTGCTTGTTGTTATTAACCTATATTCATATATTCAATTTACAGTATGGCGCTTGGGACCTGTGGGTTTCCAGATAAGGGATCTCTATGTAATTTGGATCTCCATACCTTATGTCTACTAAAACACAATTATTTATACATTCAGGATTAAGGATTCATTATATCTTATTCAGGGCCGGGCTGTGCCGACAGGGCGCCCTAGGCAACCGGTCGAATACCCCTCTCTGTGTGCGCGCACATGCAGCTGTGCACATGCGCGAATGTGCAATTGCCAGAAGACTAGGCACAGTAACGAAGGGGAAGGCCAGAGAAGGGAGTGACTGAGGGAGGGGAGTGGGTGATGGAGGGGGTGTGCTAGAGGGGAGGAGGAGTGCGAAAGCTGTAGTTGAACGAGTCACCTGGACTAGGGGTAGGCAGAAAACTTTTAAATAGGTACCTGCCCAGCGCCCTCACATCTTTGCGCCCTTGGCAGGTGCCTCTTCTGCCTACCCCTAGTTCCGGCCCTGATCTTATTTGGGATCAACGGTAAAGGTGTCCATACACAGGAGATCCTCTCGTTTGGCGATGTCTCCCTGATATGCCCACATTGAGGTAATAAGGCTAATCCGATCGTGGGCCCTATCTTTCTGTAATTTGGATCTCCATACCTTATGTCTACTAAAACAAAATTATCTCAACATTCAGGATTAAGGATTCATTATATCAGTGATCCCCAACCAGTAGCTCGTGAGCAACATGTTGCTCTTCAACCCCTTGGATGTTGCTCCCAGTGGCCTTAAAGCAGGTGCGTATTTTTGAATTCCAGGCTTGGAGGCAAGTTTTAGTTTCATAAAAACCAGGTGTACTGCCAAACAGAGCCTCAGTGTAGGTTGCCAATCAACATAGGGACTACTAAATGGCCAATCACAGCACTTATTTGGCAGCCAAAGAACATTTTTCATGCATGTGTTGCTCCCCAACTCCTTTTACTTCTGAATGTTGCTCACGGGTTGAAAAGGTTGGGGATCCCTGCATTATATGTTAGTTGGGATCAACGGTCAAGGTGGCCATACACAGGGAGATCCGCTTGTTTGCCAATATCGGGCTGATCCGATCGTTGGGCCCTGTTCCGATCAGAAGTCGGCCAGATGTTGATCGGGGAAGCCCGTGGGATGGCCCCACACTGGCTAATAAGCTGCCAATTTGGTATGTTGGCAGCTTTTATCGGCCCGTGTATGGGGGCCTTAAGGCACGGTTTTCTTATTTACAGAGAAAAAGGAAATCATTCTTAAAGAGATACTGACACCAGAAATTAAACTCTTTTTTACATTTATCATAATTTTTGGTTTAGAAAGCTACTTATAGCTTTGCCATAAAGTATTTGCGTGATGCTTTTACATTACCTGTCTGGTGCCCCATGTTCCTGTATGAGGGGGCTGCCATATTTGTGCAGCAGGAGTCCATTAGCATTAGAAACTTTAACTGACAAGCTGAGATGGGACAGTCAGGTTGACAAAACAGTCAGGTTTAGAAACTTCAACTAACCATAACTTACAAAAACAAACCTCTCAGCAAAAAAAGATCAACATGACCCATAGGTAACATTTAATGTACATTCATATTTTAACAAGTCGTTTTTTAGTGTCAGTATCACTTTAAGGCCCCCATACACAGGCCGACAAAAGCTGCAGACAGACCATTTCATTCTGGTTTATCTACACTTAAAACATTAAAACATTTTTTTGTTAGATTTGATCAAGTTGGGCTGATGCATTCATCTGGTGCCAGGTCCAAGCTAAATATGCAGATAAAAAAGCTTATTTTACACCATTACAGACCTGGTATGGCCAACATGTGGCAAAGAAATTCTGCTTAGACAAGAGACAGTGATTAACAGCACGTTACAGTGATCATACATTCCTCCATATTGTTGGTAATAATAATTACTGTACAAACCAAACATAGTCATCTGTCTGAGCAGTGTTCAAACTTACCTCCTCCAGTCTGTGTGGTAGAAGTGATTTGCAAATGCAACAACACTGAAAGGATAATTCAGGTTACTCTGTATGACCCGTCGCCCAGTTCCATCTGATAAAATGCACTCTAGCTTCTTGGTTCCTTAAAATATAAAAAATGTATCTTCAGGAATATAAAAATACACGCACCCCCCAGTATTAAGATTAACAAAAATGCACAATGGGAGAAAGCAAATCATTTCAGAAAACAAAATGGGGTTGACATCTTTCAATTTTGTTAGAACGGCTTGAAATTCCTTCGCAAAATTACCTGCATCAGCCCAACAGACTTGTTTGGAGAAGGGATCAAAGGTTAAACCGTTGGGAAGGCCGATGTTGTCATTAACCAGAATCCTCCTGTTTGATCCGTCTACAAACGAGGATTCAATCTTTGGAGCCTCTCTGTTCCAGTCTGTCCAATAAAGGTTCCTTTGTGCGAGAAGAAAACGAGTTATTGCTTTGTGGAAGCATGAACCTAAGTATTAATCAGTCTAGAAACAAAACCAACTGCTTATTATGTCCCTTTGTAGATGGGATTATTATGCCGTTTGGAGAGACGTCCTTGCCTTGTGCGCACTACTACTTCTGCCACTAATGTACTATATATGCTTTTCTATCTTCTGCTCGTCTCCTACTGGCCTTTCTCTACACTCAGCCTTTATTTACAGCTCTAACTGGCACCTTTTAGGGCTCATCTCCACAGGCATCCCTAAGTGTGGCATGTTAAACGGACAGGGAATACACTTGACATTTAGAAAAAGTTATTATAACAGCCACTTCAAAACCTTGTCCATTGCTTTCTACAGTCCAACATTGCTGGTCAATTAGTGAGAAATCTGCTTGCTTAAAGGGAAATTAAAGTCTAAAATAGAATAAGGCTAGAAATGCTGTATTTTGTATACTAAACATAAACATGAACTCACTGCACGAAGAAGCCTAAGTAAACAAATGATTTATGCTTTCAAAGTTGGCCACATGGGGTCACAATCTTGTAACTTTGTTATACGTCTTTGCAAGACCAAGACCATGCACATGCTCAGTGTGGTCTGGGCTGCTGCTTAGGAATCGTCATAAATTATCAAAACCGCACCATAGCGCCATAGAAGCAGATACAGCAAGACTGATTAATAATCAGAATATACAGACTGCACTGGGTCCTGTGTTGTCATGTAATCTAATGTGGATTTTATAGTTTTTGTGTTGTTTAATACAAACTTTCTCCAACTCTCCAAATCAACTGGCAGCAGCAAAAAAATCCTACAAATATCAGTTTATCTGGTTAAATCTGGCTCCATGATCTTTGTTCCTGCAGCTGGAGTTGGAAACATGAGGATGTAAAGGCAAAAATAAAATAAAATTTTTACTTTATTAACTGAAAAAGAATCCTATCCCCAATATACTTGAATTAAAAAATCTGTACAGTTTTTAGAAGAAAACTGGATTTATGCAGTGAAATTTCCCCTTCATATACTTGCTCTGACTGCTGCAAATATGAATCTCTACATGGTCGCCGGCTGTTCTACAGAGTTCTGGGAAGTCCCTCCCCCCTGCCGTTTGAAAGTATGATCATTTCCCTGCAGAGCAGTTAGGGACCATCTGAAGTTTTCTATCCTCAGCAGTCAGAGCAAGTAAATAAAGGGAGAATTTCACTGCATATAGTCAGATTTCTTATAGATATGGTACACATTTTTTATAAAAGTATATTGAAGATAGGTTTCTTTTTCATTAAAGAAAGTAAAAATTTAATTTTATTTTTGTCCCCTTTAAAGGGCATGTAAAGGCTAAAAAATAAAATCCCATTTTTACTTTCTTTAATGAAAAAGAAACCTATCTCCAATATACTTTAATTAAAAAAATGTGTACCGTTTTTATAAGAAATTGTGAAATTCTCCCTTCATTTACTGCTGTGGATAGGAATTGTCAGACGGTCCCTAACTGCTGAGCAGGGAAACAATCATACTTATGAACAGCAGGGGGAGCCCCCGCCTTACTTCCCAGCCATGCAGAACTCAAGCAGCTTTGTTTATGACGATCCCTAAGCAGCCCAGACCACACTGAGCATGTGCACAGTCTTAGTCTTGCAGAGATGTATAACAAAGTTACAAGATGGTGACCCCATGTGGCCAACTTTGAAAGCATAAATCATTTGTTTGATTAGGCTTGTGGTGCAGTAAGTTCATGTTTATGTTTAGTATACAAAATACAGCATTTCTAGCCTTATTCTATTTTAGACTTTACATGCCCTTTAAGACTTTACTGCAGTATGGGTGACCTTCCCTTTAACGGTTCCCCTTTGATCCAAAGTAAGAAAAGGAATATTCAAAATAGCTTGGAGTGGTGACCTACCCTCTAACAGCATCCACGGTGATGGCTCGGGGGTTGACAAGCTGTGTGTCAAACAGAATCTTCCTCTCGGTGCCATCCAATCGCGAACTCTCAATCTTATCTAGGCCACTGTCTGTCCAAAACATTGTCCTCCGAAGGTAGTCAATGGCTAAACCCTCTGTGCTCATCAACCCTGAAAAGAACAATTTTTATTACTATTTATTTAAAATGAAATCAAATAACATGTGGGTTGAATCAGCAGTGATCATACTAAAACATCTGCATGCCAAATACAAGTGAATGCTGATAAGTGAAAGTATCAGCTTCTGATGAATAAGTAAAGGTTTATATATCATATCAACTATTAACCTGCACAAAGCTTCTGGGTCAAACTGCTAGCAGGTTTTAATGGTCAATAACTTAAGAGTTAACGTAACAGTAACACCAAAAATGGAAATCTCCTAAAGTAATGAAACCATAATGTACTGTTGTTCTGCACTGGTAAAACTGGTGTATTTGCTTCAGAAACACTACTATAGTTTATATAAACAAGCTTCTGTGTAGCCATGGGGGCAGCCATTCAAGCACAGCATACACAGTAGATAACAGATAAGTACTACTATAGTTTTTATAAACAAGCTGCTGTGTAGCCATGGGGCCAGGCATTCAAGCACAGGATACACAGTAGATAACAGGTAAGTACTACTATAGTTTATATAAACAAGCTACTGTGTGGCTATGGGGGCAGCCATTCAAGCTAGAAAAAAGGAGAAAAGGCACAGGATACACAGCAGATAACAGATATGCTCTGTATTATACAATGGGATTCTTTAGAAAGTATCTGTTATCTACTGTGTATCCTGTGCTTGAATGGCTGCCCCCATGGCTACACAGCAGCTTGTTTATATAAACTATAGTAGTGATTCTCAAGGAAACCCGCTAGCTTTACCAGTGCAGAGCAACATGGTATTATATTGTCATTCCTTTAATTTTTTGCTGTTAATATATCATTGCCCATTAATCATTTAGTAACCCTAGTAGCTTCTATGCCACATTAGTGGAGGGTTTTAATATGTAGAAATAGCCTTTTAAACCCCTGAAACGACTTAACCAAGCAACGTTTATTAAAATTTCAAGTTAAGTGTTATACTTTATGCAAGCAGCTCATGTATAGTACTAAATATGTCTCTGTTGTGTGATTGGCTTCCATTACTATTACTGCAAATGCACAATCCATTACAACTCAGTAATTCGGCTCAGTGTCAAATATTTCAGTGTTGTAGTGCTGGCCGATGAGTTAGATATTTTCATAGCAGTGCATTTGAGGACACTGTTCAGCACAGATGCAGGAAGTGATGGAAAGACAATTTCTTGGGAAGGGAAGAGGAGAGTGGGCTTTGAAAGGTGATGTGTTTACTCACAAATGCGTTTTATTCCACACTATAACAGTACATTACAGCTCCAGGTTGGGAGCCTGTGCCTGTTTACACATGGGTTTGTAATGTAACTACACAATTTTTACTAAGCAGCTGTTACTGCTCCAATCATTTTCTTTTTTTGCAAACGTAACGGTGAAGCTGCTGCACCAAATGACCAATTGCAATGTGGTTTGAACATTACAGACACAGGAGGTTTCCTATAGCGTTACACATCATTTACCCGTGTTAATGATAGTTTCTTGTTCTGCGCCTGGTTCTAAGCTTGCCCGGTTGATTGTACGACCTGCAACATCCGTCCAGTAAACCATTTTCTCGTGGCAGTCATAATCGATCCCAACCACTATAGAGCCCTAAGGGTAAAATAGGAACGTCATCAGACTGCTGTTTTCCGCATTAGTACACCGACTGTTAAATCTTGGGCAAAAAAATAAAATACTGTGTGTGGTATAAATAGTTCTAGAGATTATTCAGGGGCTCATACCCCTACTATAAAATGTGAAAGAGGGCAACATAAACCTTATAATCAAACTGATTCAGCCTGGCAGCAGCATAACAAGAAAGCACAAGAAATAGCATTGCAATCAATCAAATTAGGGATGGCACTCAGAGCGCTTCGTTTTCCGAAGTAGCCTGAAGTTTCGGCGACTTCAGGTGTCTTCGGAAAACAAAGCACTCCAAGTGCCATTCCACCAGTGATTTAGATTCTGCCGACGGGGAGGCAGTTTTGGGAGATTAGTCGCCCGAAGAAGATGCGGTTTCTCGCTGGGCGCCTTTTCTCCCCCAGTAGCTTCATGTGCCCCTGCTCTAAACAGGGTTTTTAGGTTACTATTGGGCAGTTCATGCATTTGCAAAGGATTTGCTCCACTGACAATGTGTTTTAATGCCAATATTGTTTGCTGCAAGCCAGAATTTTAGCTCTGGATACCGTTATAGGTAGAACATTGGGGCAAGCTTTCTGTAGTGTGGTAAGAATGTTTTTTAAAGGGTTCTGAGCTTGATGTTTCTCTTATAGCAGATCAGATAACATTTCCTGGGATGGCTTGTTCAAAATTATAGCAGAGGTCGGTCCAGGCAGAGTTCAAGCAATATCAGTCAGGCAGAGGTCAGTCCAGGCAGAGTTCAAGCAATGTCAGTCAGGCAGGGGTCAGTCCTGACAGAGTTCAAGCAAGGTCAGTCAGGTAGGGGTCGGTCCAGGCAGAGTTAAAGCAAAGTCAGTCAGGCAGGGGTCGGTCCAGGCAGAGATCAAGCAATGTCAGTCAGGCAGAGGTCGGTCCAGGCAGAGTTCATGTAAGGTCAGTCAGGTAGGGGTCGGTCCAGGCAGAGTTCATTTAAGGTCAGTCAGGCAGGGGTCAGTTCAGGCAGAATTCAATCAAGGTCAGGCAGGCAGAGGTCGATTTCAGACAAAACACAAGAAGGAGCACACCCAGGTCCTAAGCAGTATAGACCTACAACGGGCATTGGTTTGCAGCCAGTGACTGGTTTTGATTTTAGCGCCAAGGTGAAGTCACTCAATCGCCGACGTGCGTCATTGCCTAGTTATGGTGCAACAAATGTTCACCCGCATATTTGACACCAGTAAACGAGCAACATATTGGTTCCAGACCAACAAGATTGATGTTATGACCTTAATCGAATAGAAAACTTGTGGGGTGACATAAAAAATCCTGTATTTGAGGCAAAACCAAGAAATGCAGAATAATTGTGAAATATAACAGGTGCCAGAAGTTGGTGGACTCCATACAACACAGATGTGCAGCAGTTCTCAGAAACACTCGTTATACAACTAAATATTAGTTCAGTCATTCAAAGGAAAGCAAAATCTTCCAGTTTATACAGTGAATGTTTGAGTTTATAAAGAAGAATGCAGATACTATATTTTTTTAACAGTCTAATATTCCCTTTTCTTCACTTTCTGCAATGATGATTTCTTCTTTACTTGGGTGCACTACTCCATTTTTTATGGATTTATCTTCATTACCCTACTGCTACAGTTATTCTGAGCCCCGTGACTGTATTTTGAGGGTTACATGCTGAGGCCAATACCTACTGTGTGGGTTGTTGCACAAGCCCCTAACAAATCAGCATGTCTGTTTCCTCTGAATGTCACCTTAATGGTAGGCTGCTTTTTACAAAGTCTATCATTTACAGCCCTGAAGAGAAAAACAAATCACTAAAAAAGATCAGGTCTCTTGTCTAGGAGGAGCACACAGAAGAAGTGAATAAATTCTGTGAAATGGGACATGGACTTGCTGCTGCTTTGGTGTTTAGCCAAGCTTAATGGATGTTACACCATATTTTTACCCACCAGAACATATACTGCAACCTAATATGGTACTGCTCCATAACTACAGAGAGTGCACTAGTTAAAGATGATACTTTACATGAAGTGACAGCAGTGTCCTGGCTTTTTCCTTATGGAGCCTTGTGCCGTTGAGTGGTAGATATCCAATCTGCTGACCCTGAGCATACAAGAGGAGCATGCCTGTTGCAGGAGGGGTCACATCAGGACGTGGAGTTGGATGCATGGTTGGAGGTGCTACTGTGGGTATACCTATGAGTATACAGAAAAAAAGTATGGATGTAATAGTGCAGGTGTATCTTTAGCTTTAAATGTAGCTCCAGCTGAGATTTTATTAAATAATGCTTTCCTTGACATATTTCGGTGAATTATATAGTATTTTCTTGCTGGGTTTTTGGCCATAGGTTATCACAACAAATTCCTACAGCTCAACAATATTAAATATCAAGATGGCTCCATCTACTGTTTTATAACTGAATGAGCTTCACTGTTCAGCCTTCATCTTTTGTCAAAGTTTCTGCTTGTTTAACTTGGAAAAACAATAAAAAATCATTTAAAACGAACAATATTAAAAATACATGATTTATTCAAAAATGTATATCAAAAAACATTAGGTGGATACTTAGGTGGAGTATCATGGGGTCAGTATGCGGAATGTTTTTTAATATGCATTTTTGAATAAATCATGGATTTTTAATATTGTTGAGTTACGGGAATTTTTTGTGATAACTTGTGATATGTGCCTTGGGAACCAGCACATTTCCTGTTAACTTTGGTCCTCTTGGATTGACCATTTGATTACCCCTAGTACTAGGATTGTGATTTTTTTTTGGCCATAGGCCTTGTGGTTTCTGAGTTTAGTTCAAAAACACATTTCTAGAGCAGGAATGTAGCCAGTGCCCATCCAATCACATGGAACTACAAAAAAAGCTGGAGGAACACAGGTTCAATATCTTCATACACTGCTAAGCAACAAATCTGAGCATCCCAGTGATCTTTTAGCTTAAATCTAAAAACAAAAAACATTAGCATTCCTGTATTAACCTGATCAGTTTTATAATCTGCATAGAGGATCTTCACAGAAAACAAGAATGCCCATAATCACTGCACCCATTGACAACCACTTATTTGCAAACTTACATGCTGGAGTCATTCCAGGTTCTGTTCTAGATCCTTCAATCTCTCTGCCTTCTTTATCCACACACCAGCAATAGCCACTGTTTCCATGGCATTGGAGAGGGCTGAAGTCGCCATATTGATCACACTGAGGCACATAATGTTCTCCACTTGGTTTCCCACCATAATGTTCAATAAGACTCTGCTTCCACCTCTCGCATACTGTCTGAGGTCTCTGAGTGGGCTCTGAAAGAAAAAATGTTTCAGGCATTTTGTTCTATAGCCTCATTTCACTGGGGCAGGGGACCAAGATCAAATGTATTCTAATGTGTTTGTGTGTTTTTCTCGATTTACCTGTATCACCACAATTTGGGGATGGCCTTCCTGGAGGTGTTCTTGTTCCAGAAATCTCTTCACCTGATTTGTCCACACACCAACAATGGCCGGTGCTGCCATGACACTGTAGTGGTACATAATTGCCCTCTGCATCACACTCTGGTACAAACTGTCCAACGACTGGACGAGGGCCTCTTGGATTCAACTGTCCAAGCAACTGCTGGCGCTTTTCTAAGCAACGGGTCCTTGGGGGCTCAGGACCTGGAGACAAAATGAAACATTATTTTATGTACAGGAGATTTAATTATGTGCAATCTATGTAAGCCTTCCAGTTGCTATTTGCTGAATAAATTCTCCCTTGACCTGTACTACATGGCACAGGAAAGGAATAAAGCACATAAATGCCAATATGCATGATTTTCTATGCACCTAAAATTACATCACACTGTAACTACTGTCTTAATAGGAAATACAGAGTAAACAAGACTCATAAGTGACATATACGCTTTACAAATGGTGGCAAAAATGTGATAAAGAAGATCATGCAATACAAATATTTCAAATTTACCTTTGTCTTCACAATTTGTGGCAGGTCTGCCCGGTGGTGTTCTGGTTCCAGAAATCTCTTCACCTGATTTGTCCACACACCAACAATGGCCGGTGCTGCCATGACACTGTAGTGGTACATAATTGCCCTCTGCATCACACTCTGGTACAAACTGTCCCACGACTGGACGAGGGCCTCTTGGATTCAGCTGTCCAAGTAACTGCTGGCGCTTTTCTAAGCAATGGGTCCTCAGAGGCTCAGGACCTGAAGACAAAATTAAAAGATTTTTTACACACCAGAGATTTAATTACGTGCAGTCTTTGTAAGCCTTTCAGTTGCTATTTGCTTAATAAATACCATTTCCCTTGATTTGCACTACATGGTACAGGAAAGAAGGAGTAAAGCAAATAATTGCTAATATGCATGATGGTCTCTGCACATAGAGTTACATCACACTGTAACTGCATTGTCTGCTTAATAGAAAATAGAGGGTAAAAAACTCAATTGATGTACAGACTCTATTAAAGGTGACAAAGCTGTGACAAAGAAGATCATGCAACACTTCTATATATCTATAGTTCTTCTGTAGGAAAATGTATATATAAACATAAAAATCTAACTTACCTTTGTCTCCACAATTTGGGGATGGCCTGCCTGGTGGTGTTATTGTTCCAGAAATCTCTTCACCTGATTTGTCCACACACCAACAATGGCCGGTGCTGCCATGACACTGTAGTGGTACATAATTGCCCTCTGCATCACACTCTGGTACAAACTGTCCCACGACTGGACGAGGGCCTCTTGGATTCAGCTGCTGGCGCTTTTCTAAGCAAGGAGTCCTCAGGGGCTCAGGACCTGGAGACAAAATTAAATTCAGGTACATAAAATAATGTTTAATTATGTACATTCAATGGAAGGCTCTTATCGGTTGGGGCTCATTTATAAATACTGGGCAGATTTGCCCATGGGCAGTAACCCATAGCAACCAACCAGTGACTGGCTTTTTTTAAGCCCACTGCAACTTGAACAATGAAAGCAAACATCTGATCAGTTGCCATGGATAATGGTCTAGGTACAAATTTGCCCAGTGTTTATAAATGAGCTCCACTACTGTACCAATTTTGTTTCCTCCAAGAGGTGAGCATGCACAACTTAAAGGAGAATTCAAGCTGTGAGGAAAAAACCCATATCCCCCACCCCAGGTAGACTCCCCCCCCCGGAGAAATTCCCCATACACCATACTTATCCGTCGCCACAGATTCTCCAGCGAAGTTCCACGCGTCCATCTTCCGGCTCCTCTGTAAGCTGACTTGAGAGATCGGTATTTCTGTGCGTGCGCAGTTGGAGCAGTTTGCCGGTTTGCGACAACTGCACATGCGCGGAATTACACGGAAATTGTCGATTTCCCAGTCAGCTTACAGAGGATGCGGAAGACTGATGCGTGGAACTTCGCTGGAAGAATCTGCAGCGAGGGGTAAGTATGGAGTATGGGGCATTTCCTCAGGGTGCAGTTAACCTGGGGGGAGGAGGGAGGGAGGTCTACGGGTTTTCTTCCCACAAGTTGAATTCTCCTTTAAAGGCTCCGAATCTCAAGAAAAACCCTAACATTTATTCACATGACTTGACATGATTATTTATATCAAGTATGTGTAAGACATGCAGACATGATATATCTGTATATATTGAATAGATAAGCACATACCCATTGCTTTCAAAAGATATAATACAGTGTTATAGAACTAAAAGTCCTTAGGGCAATTACATGCAGTGCAATTCCCAGTGTTTTGCCACCCGTGCAATGTGCAGCCCATCAGTTGACTTGAATGGTAATTGCCTGGACCTGCTGATGGATTTGCAGGTCAGGCGATTATCACTCAGAAAAGCTCACTGCTATCCAGGCTCCACACAGGCGGAAAAACCCTGGGAAATACCTAACATGTCCCTGCCTTACTCACTTGAAACGATGCAGAGCAACTTATGCAAAAGATGTACAGTGAAATCTCAATTTTAAGTACCCTGATTGTAAGTTTGCCTGCATTTTATATTTTTATTTGTGGTCACAACATTTAAAATGCATTTCAATAGGTGTTTTTCCCTGATTTTAAGTAATGTTTCCCCCAATTTTACATAAAAATGTTGTCCTGGTGTTCCCAAAAATTGCTGTTTGTACTCTGTGAATGTTTTTATTAGTAAAATAAAGAGGTTTACTATACTAACCAGATGTATATTTTGCAATGGTTCTGCCTGTAAATAGTCAATTAAAATTAGTCTGCACCTCCCACAGTCGTGCACCGATCACTTATTGGTTTAGGTTGTGTATGTGAATAACAGAGGCTTTGCACATGCCCCCCCCCCCCATAGTGTAACATTAACACTGCAATACTTAACCCTTGTAACTATCCAGGAAATATTTCATTTCAAAGTACTGACTGACTCCTCTGCTATATCCTTTCAATACTTGAAAAAAAGTTGCTTTAACAAATTTCCCAGATTTTACATATTTTACATAATTATTTTTTCCTGGTCCCCTGAAAAACCCAACATGGGGGTTCTACTCTAAATTCATAAGGTGACTATACAAAGGCAGATTTAAACTGCAAATATGGCATCTTCAGACCGTTTCTGCAGCTTATTTGCCCATGTATGGGGCCCCCAACGGACCTAACCAACCAATAATTAAGGTGGCCATAGACGTAACAATTACGATCTTTCTTGGAAAATATCTTTCCAAGAAAGATTGTTTGTTTCAATACACACGTGTAGAGCTGAATCATCAGATATACAGGTAGAAACAATAGAATTCTACCTGTATCTGACGATTCAGCACTAACAATGGCCGGTGTTTGGGTCCCTTCAAAGGCACCCGATAAAAATTTTCCATCCAGCCCAATCGACGAGCCAACCGATATCCAAGTCTTCTGCTGTTATAGGTCGGCTCTTTTCCTATCATACACGCACCGAATATCGTACGAAAATGTGTTTTGTACGATATTATCTGTGCGTCTATAGCCACCTATATCGATCAGGTAGGTTTGATTTTCCTGTCGGACCAAACCATCGGATCGGCCTGATAATGCCCATCATATTGGTGAAAGAGTAGCATGTTCTCTCCAAATCTCCAGATCTTATAATATGTGGCCAACTTTACTTAGATAACCCCACTAATGACCTTACTAATAACAAGGCTATAAAGTGCTTGTAGCGACAGCATTCCCTGCTTTCTGTCTGTACCTAAGATCTGAGTACATTGGAAGCCATCTCCTTCATAACCGCTGTTACACCGACAGGAGAAAGAGCCCAGGGTGTTGGTGCATGAGGCATCTGGATGACATCTGCGCTCAGTGCATTCATCGACATCTGTAGTAGAATAAAATACATCAGAGTGAAATGTGTAACAGATAGCAGTGTAATTATATGCACATGACTAGTAACGTGAAATGGGAATGATGTGCAATGCAAAAACTATTTAGCACCCACCGAATCCTGACCAGACATAACCATCAATTTAGACACATCTCATGTACATTCCTATTATTTTACATCCGGTCACATCTGAGATTTACTGTTTTTCATGCCTGCCAATTGAGAATCCATCCAATTGCAGAGAACTTGTGCCTGTCACTCTGTCCTGAAATACAGGGCTGTGCAGATGCCTTGATCAATGGGACTGTGCTCATTCACATAACTCACTTCTATAGCACAAGGGCTCTCTCAGCCTCAGGGGCCTTTATGCTATTTTATGCATGGACTCTACAAATCGGCCTCATTATAACAGGCTATGGGAAACACTGTCTCGTTACATTTCAGGACCGTTCCTCTGTATTTAAAGGGGAACTATCGTGAAAATGAAAATTTAAGATAAGCTTCCTCATACTGAAGTAAGAAACTTTCTAAATGCAATTAATTAAAAATTCTACATTGTTTCTGAAATAATCAAGTTTATCTTCACTATCCCTCTCTCAGCATCTATCTCTCTTCATACTGTCTTCATGCAGCAGTTGGGTGTCAGATGAATGATCCAATATATCTTATAGGGGGCTTCCTTTCCTAGCAGATGTATTAGAGCTCACTCAAATAACTGATTCCAGTACAAACAAAGTCTAACAAAATAACTGCCTTTTGCACAAATCCTGCATGTAGAGAGACAGGATTTCTAGTGATTTTAATAGAGTGAGCTCTAATACATCTTCTAGGCAAAAGGAGCCCCCCTATAAGATATATTGGATCATTCATCTGACACCCAACTCCTGAATGAAGACAGAAAGAGGAGAAACAGATGCTGAGAGAGGAATAGTGAAGATAAACATGTAAACAAAAGAAGGGTTTGTTTTACAGTGCAGCTATAGTTTATTGTGTGAATACTAGACTTTTTCACCTGCACCTTCTAATTCATGCATGAGGTGAAGTAGCCATAATATTTTCAGCCACGTTTGAAAATCATCAAGTGTTATAAATACTTAGAGGCACATTTACTTAGCTCGAGTGAATGAATAGAAGAAAAAATACTTCGAATTTCGAACGTTTTTTTGGCTACTTTCGACCATCGAATTGGCTACTTCGACCTTCGACTACGACTTCGACTTGGAATCGAACGATTCGAACTAAAAATCGTTCGACTATTCGACCATTCGATAGTCGAAGTACTGTCTCTTTAAAAAAACTTCGACCCCCAACTTCGCCAAGTAAAACCTACCGAACATCAATGTTAGCCTATGGGGAAGGTCCCCGTAGGCTTTCTAACAAATTTCTGGTAGAAGGAAAATCGTTCGACCGATGGATTAAAATCCTTCGATTTGAAGGATTTAATCGTTCGATCCAACGATTTTTCCTTTGAACGAATTGCGGTAAATCCTTTGACTTTGACATTCGAAGTCAAAGGATTTAACTTCGACAGTCGAATATCGAGGGTTAATTAACCCTCGATATTCGACCCTAAGTAAATGTGCCCCCTAGTGTTAATAAATCGCTTCTCTAAGAAGAAGGTTTAGCTTTACTTTACCCAAGGGGAGCAATATTGCAGTTACCCCACACATATGTACAGATACAAATATACAAAGAAAAGAAATTCAGGGCACATAATACATCACAAGAAAATACATGGAGGATATCTCCTACTTGAAGCATAGTTTTAATTGGGCACCTCAAGAGACTCTTGAGATAACTATGTGCAGGAGACCATATAGTTAAACCCCCTCAAAGAAAGGGAAGGAAATGATATAGATCTGTTATATGATAAGGCTTTGATGCTAAGTAAGATAATGTTGTTATGTCTTAGAGTGTTACCAGATTGCTACTGATATTATGTCTGTAATTTTCTAAAGAATTTCAATCCCCTTTAGCCTTCATGCAACACATCATCACTTGTGCAACTTGTAGGAGAAAAAGTCATCTTAGGCTTCCTTGGTGCTGTTGAGAAACCCTACTTTACCTCCGATTTATAAAGGCATGATGTTGTACAGGTATGGGATGTGTTATCCGCAAACTCGTTATCCAGAAAGCTCCGAATTACGGGGACACCGACTTCATTTTAAGCAAATAATTCTAATGTTTAAAAACGGTTTCCTTTTTCTCTGTAATAATATAAAAGTGCCTTGCAATTGATCTCAAATCCTTATTGGAGGCAAAACAATCTTACTGGGTTTATTTAATGTTTAAATTATTTTTAGAACAGTATTATGGAAAGATCCCTTATCCATTCTGGATGTACCTTTCCAAACTGCTTCAGGCTCTCTTATGTCTCCATTTTCATGTGTTACTCTGCAATTGTTCCAAGTTAAACATCACGTATTATAGCTGTCATTCGCATAAAAGGATAATAATATGAGTTATCAGTCAATGGCTATCTATGATGGAAACCTTAGTGCTGAAGCAGCTCTAGAGCCAAGTGCTGGCTACAAGATCTGTGTAATGGCAAGTTTAACACTGTTTGGAAGAAAATGCCCCTTTGTAAGTAATGGACAAGACATCATCTTTAATACTGCACCCTATATACCGAGCAGAGATCAAGTGGAAAAATAAGAGGAGTAGGGCATTTTACTGTTACTGCTATATTTTTTTTCTACAGCATCAAACCATTTAAAGCAATACAAGACTTTAAGTTGTATATTTGATTCATAACTCAGCTACTGTTTTTCCTCTGAAAGATTTTATAGCCCTCTCCATAAACATGTGTAATCTGTACAGGGATCCTACACTATGTCCGCCCCATCCCTGCAGAGTATTATGGTTAGGTCTAGTACTTCATTCTCTGATTTAAAGGGGAAGTAAAGTCTAAAATAGAATAAGGCTAGAAATGCTGTATTTTGTATACAGTACTAAACATAAACAGGAACTTACCACACCACAAGCCTAATCAAACAAATGATTTATGCTTTCAAAGTTGGCCACAGGGAGTCACCATCTTGTAACTTTGTTAAACATCTTTGCAAGGCAAAGACTGTGCACATGCTCAGTGTGGTCTGGGCTACTTAGGGGTTGTCATAAATTATCAAAACAGCACAAGTCAAATAATATCTGCCAGAAGCCGATACAGCAAGGCTGATTAATAATCAGAATATACAGACTGCACTGGGTCCTGTTTTGTCATGTAATCTAATGTGGATTTTATAGTTTTTGTATTGTTTAATACAAACTTTCTCCAACTCTGCAGAACCAGTGGCTGCAGCAAAATAATCCTCCAAATAGAATCCCAGTTTATCTTTTTAAATCTGGCTCCATGATCTTTGTCCCTGTAGCTGGAGTTGCAAACAGTAAAGGGGATGTAAAGGCGAAAATAAAATCCAATACAAACCTCAACACAGTCGACGACTGCTCTACAGGGAAACAAACAAAGCTGCTTGAGTTCTGCATGGCTGGCAAGTAAGGTGCGGGCTCCCCCTGCTGTTCATAAGTATGATTGTTTCCCTGCAGAGCAGTTAGGGACCATCTGACAATTCCTATCCACAGCAGTAAATGAAGGGAGAATTTCACTGCATACAGTCAGTTTTCTTATAAAAACAATACACATTTTTTAATTAAAGTATATTGGAGACAGGTTTCTTTTTCATTAAAGAAAGTCAAAATGGGATTTTATTTTTTTGCCTTTACATGCCCTTTAATGGGATTTGACTTAAACTAACTAAAAACCTGAGGTCTCCATCCCAGGCTTCTAGTTGTGCTGCAACTACCAGAATGGCCTTATCCCAAAATGGTTAGGAAGGGCATTGTTTTAGACCCATACATGGTCCAATAGGCCGCTGATAAGTCAGGGTTGGCTGAATTAACAGCCAATGTCAGCCCATGTTTGGGCAAATTTAGCTCCTATCCTTCTTTAGTCTTACATAATCATTTGAACTGATGAAAAACAATTCACAAACTAAAGAAAATACAGAAAACTCCATGAACTGATGATCAGGCAAAATTTCCACATGGCACCAACAGTGCTTTGCCTGTTTATTTCACACTGTTGCGCTATGGATAATTATGGGTACCCTTTAACACCCTGTGAAAAAGTCAAGTCTGTGACTCACATAACAGAACGTGTGATTGCATCACAAACCAGTTCTTTGAAGTTCATCTGTGTTTGTTTTACTAATGCCCCCCCTCCCCGGCAGACACATTTTACAAGTACGTGTGGAGTCTAGGGACCCTGGTGTAAGGAGATAGATAACTGCTTCTCGGTGAGGCATTATTAAACCTCCGGCATGGTTACCTTTAGAGCAGCAGAAAGTTCAAAAGAACATGTAGCAGTTTGTAGAAGACTTGAAAATGCAGAACTTCACACGCAGTACACATAATTACTGTAAAAGTCATATATCACTTCAGAGAAAGAAGTCATGTTCAGTAGAGGGTCAGAACACTTGAAGGCACGTGTATCAAAGGTTTATTAAGTTTAAAAAAAAACTCCCATAAATTCAACCAATCGAATTTATTAATAAAATCTAATTTTTAAAACTCGGATGGATTGAATCGATCCGAAATCTTTGAATTTCGAATTTGATTCGAATAAAAAAAAACTTGATTCAAATAAATGTTGCAAACAACTCAAAATTGATCCCAGAATCTCTCCCGTTGACTTTAACAGTAATTCGGCAGGTTTTAGGTGGCGAATAGTCGAATTAGAGGGCCTGGGTATGATAAATCTCGAAATCGAATTTTTTTAAAAACTGAAATAGAATTTGAAAAAAACCCTAGACAAATTTGACAGTTATGACCATAAAAAAAATTCCTTGATAAATCTGTCCCTAAATAATTTTTTTGTTAACTTAGATCCTTACGTCGGGCAAGCTTTTGTAGGGTTAGAGATAGTGAAGTGCAGTATGTTACAGACTTTTATGGCACAAAAGTTTTACTGCCGTTACACGATGTCCTACAGAAAATCAAATGTCATTGTGATAAGTGCAAGATACCATATTAAAAGGCCAGAGTCAGTACTGACAGTTGCATTCATTGGTACCTACCAACACACTCCTCTCCATTCTTAATAAATCCAGGGAAACATTGACATGTGTAAACGCCATCTCCACGGGGAACACAGAGGGATGTGTCTCTGTTACACACGTGACTTCCATCTTCACATGGGTTTATTAGAGAAGCCACTAAATGTAGAAGTAAAGACACAGCATAGCATCAGTTACTATAATCATGCAGGATACACCAGTTTGCTGAAAAACAGAACAGAGCAGTACTGGTGTAATTTTCTAAACATGTTTCCTTTGCATAGACTTCTCTACGGAAGGGAAATTAACAGGAATGACAGGAATGACTTTATTGTGTGACTGTATGGAGGCATCAGAGCAGCAAGGCAGGTTATCAGAGGACTGAATTCAACTAAAGAACCGGGAGACCACATCCTGGTAATACACATATTTGTCTCATTGATGTGGAAGAACTATAACAGTCAAATCCCAATAAGCCAGGAGCACTTACAGATGCAGTTGTGCCCATCTCCAGATAAAGTGAAACCACTGGCGCACTCACAACGGTAACTCCCCTGGAGGTTGACACAAACCGTGTTCTGGCCACACCGGGTAAAGCCGACTTCACATTCATTTACATCTAGAAGTGATGTCAGAATACAACAAGATTTAGCAGACTCACAGCAAATGAAGAGCTGTACTATGTTTAGACAGCTCTCCTGTCCCGCACATATACATGATATATACATGTAAATCCAAGTACAGTATATGTCAATAATATATATATATATATATATATATATATATATATATATATATATATATATATATATATATGTCAAGTTTTAACCTACAGACTAGCAATTTTAGTGGAAAATTATTTTTCTTGATATTTCCATAAATTGGGCCCAAAATGTTTAACTAGATGCTTTAAAGGAAGAAAATATTAGACTCGATCAGTTACACCTGAGACTGAAAACCTGGAAGTATATACAAGCCAGCAATGCTTAGGCAATATAAAGTCTCTAATCTGGGATTATAACTTTGTTAAAATATTTAATAAAGAATAGCTGTTTATGCTTAGTTTTACTGTTAAAGTCTTTTCCTTGTTTTGTGTTTGTGCACATGGTAAGGAGTCTGGATTGTAAGCTACCCTAGGCTGGCAGCAGTCTATGCAAAGCTGTGCTATATTCTCTGAACTGCCGGTTCACTTTCTTGAAATGATGTAGCAGAAGCCATCTGATTATCAGACCTGGAGGAAAGCTGAATGCTACATTGCTTACAGTCAGAGATAGCAGTGGCTGCAAATTACAGAAACGGTGTACAGTACAATGACTACAGGCCCGGGCTAGCAATATAGCTATATATAGTGGGCCCGTGGGGGACTATTTTGGGCCTCTGTTGCCTTAAAATGCCACATGAATCCCAGTGCGTGCCTGAAGGAGAACTTAACCCTTGCATGTCCTCCACTGCTTCTCCTCCAAACTTCCTCCCTGCAACATCTATTCTGTTTAAATGTTGGGCAACAGAGGTCCAAGTTCCTGAGGTCCGACCTGCCATAGATCTGATATAAATCTTGTAGGAGCATGCACAGCTAAATCGATATCCTAAATCAGATTTAATTGTGCATGCTGCCACAAGATCCATATTGGAGAAATGACAGATGAAGATACGAAGATGATGGGCGGCTCAGGGGAACTTTTTAATAGAATAGGTGTTGCAAGGAGGAAGCTAGGGTTTAGTTCTCCTTTAATAGCAATTATATTTGCAAATAATTGTAAATATTCATTTATTTTAAATGTATATTGAAAAGTAACTTAGGATTCCATTTTCTTCCATTATGAAGAAGCAATTTTGTTTTCACAGAAATTCCCCTTAGTGCCCTCGCTGCTGCATAAACCAGTGATCCCGAACCAGTGGCTCGCAAGCAACATGTTGATCATCAACCCTTGGGATGTTGCTATCAGTGGCAGGTGCTTATTTTTTAATTACAGGCTTTGAGGCAAATTTTAATTGCATTAGGTAAGCTACCAGTCCACATAGGGGCTACCAAATAGCCAATTAAAGCCCCCATTTGGCATTTTCTGGGACTTTTTTTCATGCTTGTGTTGCTTCAACCCTTTTTACATTTAAATGTGGCTCACGGGTAAAAAAAAAAAAGGTTGGGATCCCTGATCTATACCTTCCTAAAAAGGACATATCTTAACGGTTATTCTCTACCTCCTACAGTCAATCATTGTTAGAATGGAGCAAGCTTTACCTCCCTCATAAAAAGACCTTACCAGTGCAATCTCTCCCATCTCCTTGATATCCAGATGCACAAACACAAATGTATTCTAGTCCACTGCCAGGCTGGCATTTGGCTCTTGTGTCACACAAGTGGGTACCATCATAGCATGGGTTAACTTTGAGCTCTTCCTGTCCAGTCGAATCTGTAACAAAAGGAACTAAAAAAGTTAGAATGAAACCAGTAATACAGAGCCTTTCTCAACAAAAAGCTAAATAACTGAAGAATCGCAAACTGCAACATGTCTCAGAATATCAATGCTTACAAAATTTAATGTAACTATCTCTTTAATCTAAATGACTCAAATTATTCCCTTGCATAGGGAAGTGTAAAGGTTAACTCAGCTATTCTGTCATGCTGGTCATTTATGGCCAATATTCTTGATGTCTTTATAAAATAGCAATCGGACCACTCAGGAGACACATTGTTTTGGGTGTAAAGTCATTCAGATGGGTATTAGGAACAACATGAAAATTATTGTTTTTGGTAAAATGTAGAATAGAATAGTTTCCTGGTCTCATGTATACTAGACTTTCAATTAGATCCAGCTTCAGTAGCCACACAGATTTGCAGAAAGAATCTCTTTTTACCAGTAACAAAAGAATTGAAACATTAGATACTTGCCTATTTTTAGGGATTCTAACAAAATCACTTACTTAATGGAATGACTATGCCTCCCCTTTAACTAAAATGTATTCTGTAAAGTATTTTGGAAACCTGTTATCCGGAAAGGTCTGCATTATGAAAAGGCCTTCAACCCTTAGAGTCCCTTTTAAGCAAATAATTCAATTTTTTTTAAAAAAAAATATTTTTTTTTTCTCCACAATAATAACACAACAGTTTGATCCTAATGAAGCTGCATGAATCCATAATGGTGGCAAAACAATTCTATTGGGTTTATTTAATTTGTAAATGTTTTCTAGTAGCTTAAAGGAGAAGGAAAGATTAAAACTAAGTAAGCTTCATCAGAAAGGTCTATATGAATACACAGAAAACCCTCAAAGTAATTTTGCTGTCGGTCAAAAGAAACAATGCATTTCTTTCCTTCTATTGTGTACACATGGACTTCTGAACTTCCTGTTTTCATCTTAAACCTCCAGGGCTTGGGCTCGAGTATGCTCAGTTTGCTCCTCTACCCCTCCCTCCTCCCCTTACTGCTGTAATTTGAGCTCAGAGCTAAAAGCGAGCAGGGAGAGAATCCAACAGGAAGTGATGTCAAAGCAAGCTAATATTGCAGCTGCTATCCTAAACAACCGGACACAGTGTCTAGCGCTGATTACTCAGGTATGGAAAAGCATTTTAAAGAATAAAAATGATGTTCTAGCTTGCACTGTTGTGGCTAATCTCTTGGCAATAAACTGCCTTGGTAGCTTATCTTCTCCTTTAAAGGTATGGTATGCTGTACCCAACAAAACTCACACAGGAAGGAAAATTTTGCAATGTAATATAATTTGTTTTAAAAAAAATCACTGCAACACATTATTTATTTTACTACAGACAAACTGCTTGAAAGTGCCATCTTTTTGTTACAAAATGTTGTTTTATTGTAAAAGAGATATAAAAGTGTCCATACACATGATGTGATACATGTTGTGCCCCTTCATGCTCTTCCACTTACATCCAAGACTATGAAATCCGGCCTGATGTTGAATATGTAGGCGTTTTATCATTTAATCTGGATGACTGCTGCCTGTATCTTCAATTGCATAAGAATTGTGCAGAATCTCATTGACATATTGGTAAATCTGATGACTTGTAGCCACTGAGCGGATAAGTGACTAATTAAATTGTTCAAAGACTAGACAGTGAGCATATTGGTGCTTATATAGATTAATGGAAAATTGCAGCTGGTCAAACTATTAAAGCAACTTCTGTTCAGGGCCTGTCCTGGTTAATTTGGCTACCAGTGTGTATAGCCATGTTGTCCTGCAATATGTCCTTTTGGGTCAAACAGTCAGACGAACCAGCAAATCCAGTAAAATTTAAACAGACCTCAAGAATCAGCACACAACATCACAGAGCAAACATGGGAAGCGTATGGAGTCTTCGTTAACTTTTTCACACTTTTCGACAGCTTGTTATAAAGTAAAAAAAAGCCTTTGGAGCAGGCACTCAATGAAGGCAAACTTTCACCAGGCAGATACATTCAAGTGAAGAGTTTATTGTGTCCACAGCCTTACGCGTTTCGTGTCATAAACACTTAATTATAGGCTATGATTAAGTGTTTATGACACGAAACACGTAAAGCTGTGGACACAATAAACTCTTCACTTTGAATTTATCTGCCTGGTGGAAGTTTGCCTTCATTGAGTGCAGGGGCGCTTCGCCAATGAGGCGAGTTGAGGCTGTCGCCATAGGCAGCAGCGCCCCACTAGTTACCAAGGGCGGCACAAATGCTGCTCCTGGTACTTTAAGAGCGCTAGCGTACTGGCCCTCTCTGCCGCTCTCATGGACCCCCCTGGACCCCCTCAGGCGCAAAAAGGTAAGCGCACGGGGGAGGGAGGCGGCAGCAATTGAGCGCCTGCTCCAAAGGTTTTTTCGGTTTGTCGGCTCCCCGTGCTGAGGGCTCAGGGCGGTGCACCTCTTCCCTTATGTGGTGAGTAATGACTCTCTACTTAGAGACCCTAAACTCCAGATTTATTATTGAGCTTGTGATAAAGTGTCTTTCAATCACCCTTAAATCTACAAGCAGGGCAATTGCCAACCCTCCTGTTATACTCTTTGCTTGTCTACACATTCTTCGAAATTAACTCACAAATGAAGGCACCATTAGATTTTCACAACCATGTAATTTGCCCTGACACTTCCTACAGGCTTTGTCTCCCCTGACATTCCCAAAAGGATCTTTATCTGATCCCCTTTGTGTTTGCCTAATGAATAGGAGCTTTCCTCCACAGGACACTTTATGATTCACATTAAGTTGCTTGACTTCCTGACCCAAGAAGTGGAGTCAGATTACTTATGTAGAACTAAAAAAGAGGGGATTTGTTACTTGAAAAAGAAGCTAAATACCCACTCCCTACCCACTCAAAGTACACATAAAACTAACTGAAAGAAGTTTTGTTTTCAGCCCCTTTTATTGCTTTGTGTCAAATCAAAGATCTTTTTGATGTGCATCAAGAGGTATTTGTAATCCTGAAGATTCCTCTAATGATTACAAGAAAGAGACCGAGAGAGAGAAACAACATAGTCATTTTATCAGGTGTTGGAGCAGCTGGAAAGAGATGAATTCCAACTTTCCCTATGACAAAGACTGTTTGTACAGAAACATATAAAGCATTATTCTGGTGTCTGAAAATACACTTCATTCATTCTTGCTCTGCTCCCTCGTCTTACCTCAGAGCGTACAAGCGCAGTCAGTTGTGGTTGCAAACCATACACATGTCTTGACTTTATACAAAGATAATATCACTTTACATGATTTTCAAGATTTTTAAACCCTGAGGGATTTTTGAAGGATGCTCCAAACATGTACAAGCATCAACATACTCAAATGGGTGGCAACTAAAGTGCAACAATGCTTAACATTATTGGTTCAAGTATTGTAGCATAGATGTATGAAAAAATTTAGATTTTTCAATGCGCTTTTTTTTTTTTTAAATCTTATTAAAAATCTTATTAAAACACAGCACTTTGGAGATACGTAGTTCTCCACTATAGAAATAAAGTACATTGGGTTTATCTAGCAATTACTATAAATGTAGAGGCCTACAAACTATGCCACCAAGTGTATTTTTACGGTGACCAGTTTCTTCAAGACTTAAGGTGGCCATACACAGGCAGATTAAAGTTGCTGATTTCGGTCCTTTAGACCAATTCGGCAGCTTATCTGCCCGTGTATGGGTGCTTCCGACGATCCCAATCGATATCAGGCCACGATATCGATCGGGAAGGTTTAATTTTTCCCACGTCGGAGCCCATTGCTCCTCGTTGTAATCCGATCGTTCGGCCTAACGGATTACTCCGATATAGCCCTGCCATTAGTGAGCATATCGGGGAAAGATCCGCTCGTTTGGCGATGAGCGGATCTCTTCGTGTATGGCCAGTTTAACAGAGATCTTTCTGTGGGATTTTACATACAAACACACGAACATGAAAGATATTGGTCAACACTGAGCAAAACATGGGCCCAGTCGCTCTAGAACAGAGGTTCTCAAACTGTGTGGCTTGCCCCTTTGGATGGACCTGAAGTGGTGGCAGTAGGGATGGGCGAATTTTTTCGCCTTGTTTCGCCGTGGAAATGACGCCCATAGACTTGAATGGCATGCGTCAAAAAAAAAAAGACGAGCGTCAAAAAAAACTTCGACTTAAATGGGCGTCGGCGACAATTTGCCGGTGGCTAATTTTTGGTGAAACGAAACGGCTCAAATTCGCCCATCCCTAGTGGCAGGCTAAGCCTGTAAGAATGTTAGGGCAATGACCCATGTCACCTGCATTAAAAATCTCCCTGAAAATGCCTTGCCATTAACATACCTTGTAATCCCGGCAAGTAAATTACTTTATTCTGTCCTAAGCATACTTGATACAATGGCTGGCTAACAGTATTACTTTACTATTTCTATAACCTTATTATGTGCCAAGGGAACAAACGCTTGCTCCTCCAAGGGCATCTGAACTGAAAAAGCCAAACTATCTCTATTCTAACAGCTTCTATTAATTGTATATTACACCAAGGAGGTAATTTATAAAGTTCGATTTTTTCTGGTCACACTTTTAAAGGGGATTTATTAAACCCTGATGGTGTTAAAAGTCCGAATAAAAAAAGAACTCCAACTCAGACCTGCCAAGATCATGTAGAAGTCAATGGTAGATTTACCGTTGATATCCTGATCTGCGCTGGATTTCGTTCAATAATCCGAAGAAAAAAAAGTCACAAGTTTTGGGCGTCAAATCGGAAAAAGTCACAGTTTTCGGTGACAAATCTGAACAATTTATACAATTCAGATTTCCGGAAAACATATATTGATAAATTGGAAGGGGGGGGGAGTCCATGTGGATCTGGTCAGAGTAGTTTTCAGAAAGCAGTGAGAACTCGAAAAGATCCTGCATTTCCAGAAAGCATGTTAAGACATTTATGCAACTTTCATATCCTGATATTATTTGTCCTTTAAAATAGAAAACCTAGACCTCAGAAAAAGTATCATACCTGATATAGAGGAAACACTACCTGTAATGCCTGCAGTTAAAGGGATACTGTCAGGGGGAAAAAACATTTTTTTTCAAAATGAATCAGTTAATAGTGCTGCTCCAGCAGAATTCTGCACTGAAATACATTTCTCAAAAGAGCAAACAGATTTTTTTATATTCAATTTTGAAATCTGACATGGGGCTAGACATATTGTCAATTTCCCAGCTGCTCCCAGTCATGTGACTTGTGCTCTGATAAACTTCAATCACTCTTTACTGCCCTTTTCCCCCCCAGCAGCCAAACAAAAGAACAATGGGAAGGTAACCAGATAGCAGCTCCCTAACACAAGATAATAGCTGCCTGGTAGATCTGTTAACAACACTCAATAGTAAAAACCCATGTCAATGGGTTGACAAAAGCAGCCTGTCAAAAATCTGCTTCTGAATGAAAATTCTATTGATGTGAAAGCAATCAAGTAACATAGATGAGATCCCTTGCGTTAACAATTTATAGATAATTAATGGGTGAACTTACCATGCACAGATCCAATGTAGTTTGTAACTGCATAACGAAGGACCTTCTCCTCTTTATTGTAAAGGGCAAAGATACGATCGACATAGAGCTTCTGAGCACTAACAGACTGTTTCCGGGAATGGCTGCATTCTTGGTAAGTGACATTTTGCCGTAACCGGTAAGATAGTGTTTGTTCTTCGTTTGATTCTGAGAGGACTGTGTATTCTCTATAAGCTGTTGAAGTTACAACTAAAAACAACCAAAATAAATATTACATATATTTAGTAATATAATGATTAGTATATAATACACAAAAGCCATAAATATCTTGTAAATTACATAGGGATGCACCGAATCCACTATTTTTGGATTCGGCCGAACCCCGAATCCTTCCCGAAAGATTCGGCCGAATACTGAATCGAATCCTAATTTGCATATGCAAATTAGGGGTAGGAAGGGGAAAACATTTTTAACTTCCTTGTTTTGTGACAAAAAGTCACGCGATTTCCCTCCTGCCCCTAATTAGCATATGCAAATTAGGATTCGGATTTGGTTCGGCCGGGCAGAAGGATTCGGCCGAATCTGAATCCTGCTGAAAAAGGCTGAATTCTGGCCGAACCGAATCCTGGATTCGGTGCATCCCTAAAATGATATCCTTGCAAACAATGAGTACTGATGTCATCAGTTATAAACGGTGAGTAGTGATGTAATTTCTGTCACTTGACTGACTGAAACTTTTGTATTATAATAAATAAAGTATCCCCTGTTGCAAAATATGAGAATATTAGAAGTTACCTTGGAGTTCCATGACCTGTATAAAACACTCTGCCTTCGGCCTCATGTTTTTATATGGTCATGAAACTCCTTGGTAACTTCTAATATCCTTATAATTTACAAGAGGGGGTACTGTATTCACTATATATTATATTAGTATACAGAGAAACTGTATAAATATGTAATTTAATAAAATTTTGCGATACTAGTCAAATCAAGAAACTTTGTTCATGAATTAAAAACAATTCGTTACCTGAGCCAGAGTATTGATACAGTTCAGTATATGGAGAAAGCTTGATAGTTGATGTCTCTGGGATATAAGGAATTTTACCCTGAATTGCTGTCTTAAGATTCATGTAACCCTCAGAATCAAAGCCATCTGCTGTTTGAGTAATATGAACAGTTTCTTCTCCAGGGTAAAATGTCACATCGATGTTGTGTACAAACTTGGCACCTTAAAAACCAGGAAATATGGATAGAGATAATTCAGCCGTAAGCTTCGTGTGATCATTATTTAAAAATTCCATACATTTACCTTTTCTCTTAACCTCTGTTGGTCAAACTTTTTCAGTTCAAGCCCCACTTGAAGGTCCAACATTTGACCAGGTTTGGATGTCAGGTGTATTTAGGAGAAAAATGGCCATTCTTCCCAATTCTCACCCTAACTGGCATTCAGGCCCCCCCTGCCACTGCTCCATACCACCCCCCTACTACTCTAGACTGTAAACTCACACCATGTAAACTCACAACATGGAAACGCCGTTTGCTCTGGTTTAGAACTTATTCTGTGCTCTGTTACCTCCCATACTGTACTGCATTCTCATGCTTAATAATAAAAACAATGCACTCCCAGATAAATTCTTGGAACTATTTGATTCTATCCAGGTGCTAACTTCTAGCCATTTACACAAAAAAAGAGTTGGCCAGCATTTGTCTGGCAGAAATCTGTGACCACCAGGCCCAGACAGGATCTTAAAGGCTTTACATAATTGTGTGATTAGTTCGCTCATATATTACAAAGTAAAGTAATGTGCAATTTAGAAAGCACTTTTGCTCCTAGTGAATTTAGAGCTACACACAGATGTTTTGGAGCTCAATACTCTGATATGAGGCTAAAGATAATCCTGCATTAACTGATTGTTTAATAATCAGACTGTAATTTGGCCTCCTTTGTTTACCCAATACACAGCAACCCTGTAATGTTGCTTGAGCAAGAAATGGAAGGAATGCTTGAGAACTGTGGACTTCTTTTACTGGCTAAGGCAGTTTCCCTGTACATGCTATCAAAAAGGTCATCAAAAACCAGATTTTTGCTTCTGAGCAATAAGTCATTGCATTTTGCTATCAGAGCATGTATGTGTGGCCCCACATACAGAGTAGAAGTTTATGAATTTTGTTGAAAACTTCCAACTGGCCCATCACTACATATATCTCTATAGCACTCATGCCTCCGGATATTGCATAAAACAAACTATAAAATCCCTTTTCACATATAATTCTGCAATATTGTTTCTATTACCATCAAGTAATGCATATATCTAATACAACATGCTTACCGGTAAAGCTGAAACCATTCTGAAAGTCTGGTTTTTCCAAAGCAAAAAGCCAGCCAAAGAGTCCCCCAATTGGAGCAAGAGGAGTCAAGGACCAGGATGCAGGGTCAGGAACATGGCTGATAGCTGTGTATGCTCTTCCATCATTTGCCACGATGTATGCGTGTAAGTCGGCATCAATGAAGTTAACAGGTGTTTGCCCGACCAGGATGTTTCCGCTCACTTTGCCATTCACACGATGTGGAGCTCCTACCGTTAACAAAATATGGCATTACTGCAGACAGCTTTTGGGAGCAAATTCAGAAATGTTGCATTTTGTACAAACACACATTTACCTTGGTGGTGTACTGTATCCCAGATGCAACTTTGGATTCAGCCAAATCCAAGCCTTTTGTGAGTGCATAACAAACTAAATCCAAACCCTAATTCTCACCTCATTTTTAAATTGGAATGGGACTTTAGACCAGAAGTTACTTTTTCTTATTCTGAAAATGTTCCCTGCTAACTTGTACATGCAACTTAAGGTTCAGATTTTGTTTGGGATTCAGCATATTGTTTTCTGGAGGATTTAGTATTTGGTTGAATTGTAAAATGTATTAATACAGGTATGGGACTTGCTATCTAGAATGCTCGGGAGTTTTCTGAATAACTGATCTTTATGTAATTTGGATCTTCATACCTTAAGTCTACTAGAAAATCAAGTAAACCAATAGGCTGCTTTTGCTTCCAATAAGGATTAATTAGTTTGGATCAATTACAAGGTACTGTTTTATAATTACAGAGAAAAAGGAAATAATTTTTAAAAATTTAGATTATTTGAATTTGATTTAGTTAAATGGGAAACAATGTTTCTGTAATTCAGAGTTTACTAGATAAATGGTTTCCTGATAACAGGTCCCATACCTGTACTTGGAATCATCTGTACTCTTGGCTGTTAGATCATTTGCACAGAACACAATTGCCAGTATACAGTCTGCAGTATTTACTACATATAAAGGATCACAGGCGAACATTGTCCAAATAAAATATAAAATAAATACAGAGGATGTGATATAAAGTTCGAAGGGGTGAAGGGGGTGTTTCAAAATGTATAAAGTCCTGCAGAATTCCTAGCTATTTGATGGTTGCTAAAATTTTGATCAAGTTAATCAAACCAGCCTATCAGTTTGATCAGTGTAGAGTAATACAATCAAAATTACTTATCACTGTCCACTGCCTTTATAAAATCTTATCTCAGACTCCCATAATAATTAGTAGTTGGAGATCTCAAATTCCAATTTTCTTCTGATTGATCCATGAGAATCAATTACTCCATAGTGATGGGAATCTAATGATTTGTTTATTATCTACAAGTGCCCTATAAAATGTTCTGCACCCATATTGCTGTGTTGGCACATTAAATATGACTTACTTTAAACACATTTATTATTGGCCCTTTTAAAGCCAAAATACACCACATTTATTAATAGATTTCATGCTCTTTTCTCTTAAATTAAGCATAAACTATATGAACATATGTTCTGTCCACACTGTAAGCAGTCTTCTTTGCCTAGAAATATATATATACTGGAGACCATATTGTTGACTGAACAAATATAAACATCAAACCTGGGCAGCAGTTTAAAATCATTAGTACTAATATTTACTCATTGTGACATCAGTGTGTTAGAAGAGAAAATGACATGTGTAAAAGGCATTTATCTATCTATTATGATTACTTTCAAATATACAGACTATAATATATGTCATTGAATTTTAAAGGAACACCCTTAGTAGGCCTTACCTTTTGGCAAACAATGGACTCCATTTCCATAATAATCTTCTAGGCAGTGACAGCAGAAGCCAGCAGAGTAATCGGCACAAAAACCAAACCTAGAACACCTCCCGTGGTTCCTTTCACATGTCTCCTTGCCCACAGGGTTAAAGGAAAACACTGGGTATAAAAAATAAAATTTAGTAAGTAAAATCAATCTGATACTTTTTTTAAAAAATGTTCAAACGCATACTCAGTTTGCACCGTGAAGGGATTATAATTGCTGTAAAGATAGTGATACTGAGATTGTTTTTTAACCATGGTACATAGTCCGTAGCTTGGCGCTTATGTTTTTCTTTATAAAAAATATAATCTTGGTACAGCTGCTGAAAACCTTATGGTAAAGGCACACGGGGAGAGCCGGGGAGATTAGTTGCCTCCGGTGACAAATCGCCTCTTCTTCGGGGCGACAAACTCCCTGAACTGTATTCCCCTTACCATCCCGCCGGCTATAATGAAAAATCGCCAGCAGTATGGCACTCTCGGCAATTCGTTTTCCGAACTCGCCCGAAGTTTCTTCATGAGGCGACTTCGGAAAACGAAGAGCCGCGAGTGCCATACAGATGGCGATTTTTTGTTATAGTCGGTGGGAAGGTAGGGGAAGGCAGTTCGGGGAGATTGTCTCCCCGAAAAAGAGGCGATTTGTTGCTGGGGCGACTAATCTCCCCATGTGCCCTTACCTTTAACCCCTAACCTGACCCATCTGCATTGACTCTTTAGTGCCACAAGCTTAGTGGTTACATATTACACCATTGTTATCTGTTAGTTTTACAGTAAATATTTCATAAAGTCATACTTTACTCAGGAACAATGCTATAGGCGTATTATCAAATAGTATAGACATGCAAATCCCTTACCATCAGTTTGAAGTCCAGGATCAGAATCAGTCTGCTTTCTTTCAAAATTATTTTCCGGTTGTGGGTGACTGCCCACAAGAACTGCACTTTCAGGATATATTGGGAGATCTTCCGAATTTGATGGTATTAAATCATGAGCGTTATGGGATGGCATATCATCAGTCAATAATGTGTCTCCCCTTGTCAGATCTATATTCTCCCCTGTGTGTATTTGAGGTTCCTGTAATGGCCCATCCCGGTCAGTCTCTGATTCACTGTGTGTGTAGGGTGTCCAGTTAGGATTCTGATGTGAAGACGAATGCACAACAGATGACGTAGCTTTCTGTTCATCATCTTCATGGGTCAGTTTGGAAGCTTGTTCATCTATGTCTAAGTATCCTTGATTTCCAGTGCCTGGATCAACTTCTTGGTGTGCATCATGTGTTGGTGTGGCATCACTTGTATTATCTTCCAGCTCATCTTCGCTCTCCTCATAAAAGGACTCTGGGTAATCAATACTGTCTTCACTTTCATGATTTTCAGATAGTCTGTGCTCTGGGAAACTTGTGTGCGATTGTTCCTTTGTGGGAGCACCAAAGAATTTCGCTGGAATTACATTGTCTAACACCCAAATGCTGCCTATGTGAAAGACCCAAATTCCTGGGACACCGATGTTGCCTGTTCTATTTGAAAAGTGGAAAAGTACACAAACAAAGTCATTGACAAATAGGAATTGCCAGGTAACATAAATACATGAAAACACACTAATTTTACACTAAACTGGTGCCAAGGACACCAGTGAAGTACATAAGACATGGCCTTTCTGTAATGTCCAAATATCAATAGACAATGACATTATTTATTAATATTATTTAATTCTTAGGTTTGTCTCAAACAGAAAGTTGGTAGCTCCTATCTGTAACTTGATAACATAGATTTTATTGTTTTCTAAGGCCTGGATGAGTACAGAGAATTTTACAAGGTGTTTGAAGGGGTGGTTCACCTTTAAGTTAACTTTTAGTATGTTATGGAATGGTTCATTCTAACTTTTCAATTGGTTTTCATCATTTATTTTTTATAGTTATTTAATGTCTTCTTCTTCTTCTGACCCTTTTCAGCTTTCAAATGTGGGTCACTGACCCCATCTAAAAAACAAATGCTCCGTACACCTGCAAAATGATTGTTATTGTTACTTTTTATTACTCATCTTTCTATTCAGCTGTTGAATAAAAAGCTAAATAACTCAAAACCCCCAAATTAAAAAAATGAAAACCAATTGCAAATTGTCTCAGAATATCACTCTCTACATCATACTTTTTAGTTTTAATTTAAAAGTGGACAACCCCTTTAAAGCAGCATGAAAATCACTTAAATTGCCTTGCAGCATTAGCTAGATTGGTAAGTATGACTAGCACAGACAATTTTCCCATCCACAGCATGCCAGTCAGTTGGGACAAGCTGAGCTTTGATGTATAACACTTTTCTATGGCCAAGTGCTATATACCAATCATACAGGGGCTTAACTGCCTTTAGATATGTGTACTTGGTGACACTAAAACTGCCTTGAGCTCTACCACAAAATCAACAGGGTGGCCTACCCACCTTAAGCAGTGGATAACAGTGTTATCAATAACTATAATGGGCTTTTAGGGCAGCCCTACGCAGGCCAACATTGATATCCATCTGACCATGGGCCAAATGAATGGATATCGTAAGAGAGGTCAGGCATGGCCACCTTTCTATTGTTCCAATTGTTTGGATCAACACATGGAATACACTATGGTTCCACTTCATTTCCTAATTTGACAATAACTATTCACTTGCAAATATGGTGCGGCAGGTTAGATTTTCAAGCATGGCCAATTAACAAACTGACAAATTCATAGAACATGGATATCAGTTGGGATTGTTGTGTGGCTTTACACAATATTATGTATGTATGTATGTATGGCCAGCTTTAGCATAAAGCCAATGACACACTGGTCATTTTCTGTTCATATGGGTATGTCCTGACATTAATGGGATAAAAATTTTCAAAACAACTTGTTTATATCTAGCTCTGACCAGTTATCAGTCAAGTAGGCTGTTGTCAGGATTGGCTCAGTCACTGGACAATTTCATACCATTTATGGGCAGATATAAAAATGAAAGCTGCTAATATTAGATTTAAAGTGGACCTATCACCTACACATAAAAAGCTGTATATCAAAAGTCTTTTGCAAATTAAACATGGAACCCAAATTGTTTTTTTCATTGAAGCATCAATACCTGTTATAAAGGCGTTTAAATATCTGAGCTGTCAATCAAATATTACCTGCCCGCCTCTAAACCTGAGGCATAGAGGTGGGGCAGTCAACTACTTTCACTTTCCATTCAGCACTTCCTAGATGTCACTGCTCTCCCCACATTCCTCCTCCCTCCTCACACTCTATAATTGGTTAGAGCAATGGGCATTAGGTCCCCATTTGGGCACATAAACAAGATTTTGGGGGACACACAACTTGTCTTAATAACAGTGTCCACAAAATGGCTCCTGACTGCGTGCTGTGATTGTGTAATTCCAAGACTGAAGGAAACAAAATGTAAATAATAAATGTAGTGTAAGTTTTATTTTGCTCAACAAACATGATTAAAAATAATTTGGAATTATTTCTTAAGGTGACAGGTCCCCTTTAAGGCAACAGTCAAATAAATTTAAGACTTCAGCACAACAAATTGCAAAATTCTCCAAGAATGGGGTTTATTTGAACTTACTGATACAAGTTCTTCACTGACTGCTCATTACTTGTTACACTGTAGTAAGGTCCTGCTTCTGATCGGCTAAAGCCTACTCTGGCGGGGAGCTCAATGTGCACATTGTAGGATTCCTTAGGGCGAGTTCCAAAAAACTGGAGTCCATCTTCAGGATAAAGGAATATAGCGTAAGCATCAGAATGATCATATGCTAGTACCACCTGGAACGTGTTTCTCTAAAAAAAAAACAAAAAACAAAGCAAATAAATTATTTGCACCAGCCTTAAAAATCATCTACATAATCTTCCTGTAGCTTGTTCTTACATTTAGACCAAAGAATCCAGTCCTTATCTACTGGAAGCACATTCTGCTAGCAAACTTCTGCTTTCCCACTGTCCGGTTCTCTACATGCAGGTACTACCGTTTATACACACAGTGACAATTTTAGCAGTCAACTTTTTGGGACTGAGTTATATATATATACAATATAGCCTTCAAGACTGCCTCATCACATAAAACACTACATTTGGTACTTTCACATGTAGTGCGACTGTCTGCATCTCTAACCCAGGAGGAACAAAGCTCTGCTCTATAAGGGCAGAGACACACGCTGCGATTCATGGAGATTAGACTCCCGGTGACAAATGTCTTCTTCTTTGGGGTGACTAATCTCCCCGAACTGCCTCCCCGCCGACTAGAATGGAAATCGCTGTCGGGATGGCACTCGGAGCCCTTTGTTTTCCGAAGTCTCCCGAAGTTTCCTCGTGAGGCAACTTTGGGCAACTTCGAAAAACTAAGCACTACGAGTGCCATCCCGACGGCGATTTCCATTCTAGTCGTCAGGAAGGTAGAGGAGGCAGTACGGGGAGAGTAGTCACCCCAAAGAAGAGGAGATTTGTCGCCGGGCGACTAATCTCCCCGAATCGCAGCGTGTGTGTCTCCCCTTAACCCCCATAGAATATGTAGGATATACAATGAGATAACAGTCCTAAGTCTCTGGAGACAAAAGGAATAAAAGGTTATCTGGGGTTTTTCTAGTTTTGGCTGAAGATATTTTCACACTATTGCTATAATTGCCATTCCTTAAGAAATTATGGTTCAGTGCCAAAATGAATATGTTGCCAAATGTCTTCTTGGAAATGTCAAACATATTAGTGCAAGGAGATATATACACGGTTAGTTTTTACCATCTACAATTTTACAGTACCGTGCTACTTATAACTGAACAGATGCCTCAACACTGGGCAAAGACCCAAACCCAAGCTTTACTGGTAGAAAATACTACAGAAGAAGGAGGGTGAGAGAGGGATCAGCTCTATGCCAAACCTGCTGTCAACTTAGTAATTGAGAATTCATTATAGGAAAGCTAACAATGTCCTGTCTGTAATATCCTGAGGAAAAGGATTCTATTATACCGAAACAAACCCTGCTCCTGTGTTAGTTATGAGCATAAATGAAGCACTTTGATCCTTCTCAAGTTGACTAACGTTACATTAAATGGACAGATGAAATAAGCTTCAAAACATTCTAAATGATACATAAGCATGCAGCAAATTCTTCTCATTGGTATGGATTGTGCTTTTTTTGGACAAATCATTAAATATAATTATTCCCTGTTGTATGTCATAAGTTTGCAGGCTTTTACGAAAAAGCCTTTTGTGCCAATGCAATATACTGCTGCATATTGATTTGAACTCCTATTCTCCCTATACAAACGCCAAAATAAAGTTGAGTTGTCTGGCTAAAATTGGGATTACATTCAAGTAACTCCTTTTCTATTGGCTTTATTAGCCTCCACAATTCAATAGAATCAGAATCCTAAAGTGGTCTTTAAAATGTCTTTACCTTTGCCATAGTTTATTTTTATTTTGTGTAATTTTTTAATTTGCTAAAAGCTTAGTAGACAGCCCTCACAAACTGTAAGTGCTTGGCTGACAATATCCAAATAAACTGACATTTACATGCAGCGATTGTCATGTACATTGGAATTAATGATTATTTCATGGTTTCTATACAAGGTATTTGGATGATTTGCTTGTGAATTAAGTCACTAACTACAGAGATCCTATAGTTGCCAACTGAAAACTGTGCACCTCAACCATTAAGTGAGTGTGTGTTGTGTGTGTGTGTCTGCCTCCTCATTAAATATCACTAAATACAAACATATAGGGGGTTATTTATCAAAGGCCGAATTTATTTCAATATTTTCTGCTACGACTTCGATCAAACCCGCTCGGGTTTTTTACGCTTATTTATTATAAAATTTTCCCGAAAAATGTGCTTTGCAGGAAAAAAAAAATCAGATTTTTTCAGATTTTTTATCCGTTTTTTTTCTGAATTTTTGCCCGAAAACATATTGCACAAAACCCAGCGCACATCAAAAAATCATTGGGACTTCTCCCATTAAATCATATGCTACCTCGACAGGTCTGAGATGCCGGATTTTCTGATTCGGCTTTTCCATCCTCGGGGTTTAATAACTTCCAAAAAATTTTTGATTTTTTAAAAGTCCAATTTTATAAAAAGAATCACGTGATTTTTGCATTTGGTGTTTAGTAAATAACCGCCTTCGACATCAGATGATAATATATATATATATATATATATATATATATATATATATATATATATATATATATATATATATATAAAACTAAGCCATGAATGCATCATTATACTTAGGCAGCCTAAATGAACCCATCTTTCAATGGATTTATTATGATAAGCAAAACGCTATAATGTTGTGGGTTTTTATTGTGAATCAAAAGAAACCATTAGACAACTAGAGTCAATTAAATGAGGAAGACATCTCCTAATTCAATGCCAGATTTTCGCAAAGACTAGCAACATAAAAGCTGTGACATTAAGGGGCAGATTTACTAAGGGTCGAAGTTCGAATTTCGGAATTTTTTTTGGCCTAAATTCGACTTCGATTCGAATTGAAAATACTTTGAATATTCCACCATTCGATAATCAAAGTACTGTCTCTTTAAAAAACTTTGACTTCGACACTTCGCCATCTTAAACCTGCCGAATTGCTATGTTAGCCTATGGGGACCTCCTAGAACCCATAGCCAACATTTGGCTACGTTTTTAGAAGTCGAAGTAAAATCGTTTGGTCGATGAAATCGTTCGATTCGAAGGATTTCATCGTACGATCGAACATTTGACTTCGACCGGAAACGGGCATATTCGATTAAAAAAAAACTTCGACATTCGAAGTCGAAGTAATCCAATTCGATGGTCGAATTTCAAAGTATTTTCCACTTCGAAATTCGACCCTTGATAAATCTGCCCCTTAACATACAAGATTGAAGACAGAAGATGAGGCCTGAACAGAGTCAACACGTGTACCAAAACATTACAAAGGGCCATTTGGATGAATATCAAATTCCACAAGACAGAACAAAGGGAATTAAATATTTTAGAGACCAAGTGGTATCGCTTTGTTTTTCTGAAGTTGCCGCATGAGGAAACTTCGGGGCAAAAACGAATCGATGCATATGCCAACAAGATGGCGATTCGGCGTGAAGTCATTTGGAGAGATTAGCAATAGAGAAGACAAAATTTTTCTGGTTTTTGGCATTTGGAGTTTAGTAAATAACCCCCTAAGATTCCTTGGTGAATTAATTTGGGTAGAGGGAAAAGTGGGTGGGACAGTTGACAGCTGCATTACTGTTTAGCCATTTAGCCAGACAAGTTTCCTTCTTGTCACTCTGTGTAAATAACTGTTGTCACATCTGATTCTGAAAATCCTGTAAACCCAAAAATTATTTATTATTATTATTATTTTTAAAAAGATATTCATTCTTTTCTGATATTTATACTGCTATTATTAGGTAGTTCCTTCTATGGATCTAGTCAGTAAGAGAGTAGAAACTGGTAGGGAAGGGGTCTTCGGGGGGCAGACATGGCACAGAATATTTTGTTATAACTGACAGCAAGTAAACATCTGCATTCAGCATTCTAACTACGCTGGACCAGTCAAAGCCTCTGTATGTCATTGCATTTCATTGCTGCTCACATCTGTGTGGTTAAAATCATGTTGGCTGGATTTTAATATGGGACCTACTGCTTTTTGGCTGCCTTCCGAACTCTGCTCGAAAGAAAACATCTGCTGGTTCCCAGCACTTATACAGCTTTGTTCTGATATTACTTGTATAAAATATGGTACAATTCCCCCAAACTAGGCCCCCACCCACAGCTGTTAAGTATTTACCATCAGGTGCAATCTGTTAGGCCCCTTGCTTGGGAGTTTATGGGTGAATCCTAATGATTATTTGTTTACTGGTCTTTCTTTTTCTTTGCCTGTAGACTCTAAACTAGAACTATTGTGAAAAATGAAAATTTTATATAAGCTTCAGCATACTGAAACAAGAAACTTTCTAAATACAATCAATTAAACATTCAGTATTGTTTCTGAAATAATCAAGTTTATTTTCACTATTCCTCTCTCAGGATCTGTTTCTCTTCATTCTGTCTTCATTCAGGAGTTGGGTGTCAGATGATTGATCTAATATATCTTATAGGGGGTCTTCTTTTGCCTAGAATATGTATTAGAGCCCACTCTATTAAAGGAGAACTAAACTCTAAAAATGAATGTGGCTAAAAATGCCATATTTTATTTTCTGAACTTGCACGAGGCTAAAGTTTCAGCTTGTCAATAGCAGCAATGATCCAGGACTTCAAACTTGTCACAGGGGGTCACCATCTTGGAAAGTGTCTGTGACACTCACATGCTCAGTGGGCTCTGAGCAGCTGTTGAGAAGCTAAGCTTAGGGCTCGTCACTAATTATCCAGCAGAAAATGAGGTTGGTCTGTAATATAAGCTGATGCTACAGGGCTGATTATTAAATTCTGATGCTAATTGCACTGTGTTCTGTGCTGCCATGTAGTAATTATCTGTATTAATTACTAATCAGCCTTATATTGTGACATTTCTATTCTATATGTACTGTATATTGTGAGTGGGTCCCTAAGCTCAGTAAGTGACAGCAGCACAGAGCATGTGCAGTGACTCAGCAGAAAAGAAGATGGGGAGCTACTGGGGCATCTTCAGAGACACAGATCTTTACTGCTAAAGGGCAGCCTTGGATGGGTACAGAAACACAAAACATAATGTACAACATTTCTACCTTCTTCTTTAGTTAGGGTTTAGTTCTCCTTTAAAATCCTCAGAAATCCTGTTAGTGCAATGTTTTATGTGTTATAACAGTTTTGCTAATGAAGGTGAATAGCCCTTAAGCTGTGAGTCTCAGTTCTCCCACGAAACCTGCTTATCTTAAATAGTTACAATTGTTTCTTTGCTTATCTTAAATTGTTACAAAAGTATCCAAGTGCAGCTGCTGGCTGTTTTGGGCTCTCTGCCAAAAGGCATCTTATTTTAATTACATTTCAGAAACTTTGTATCTTTTTCTCGAGTGCAGGAGATCAAAGAGAAAGTCAGGACATTTCAGTAAGAAACCAGGGACTGCAGGCTGAGCCTTGGATCCTTTCCTGGTCTTTGTCTTTCGGGAACAACTTTTCAAATACAAATAGGCAAATGAGATTCTCAACAGTTTATCAGTGCATATGTTCCTGAGAATAGTGGCAGCAATAAAGCACCATATTCCCCTCTGTATTTGTGGCATCACAGGGCCATTTGCACTAATTGTCACTTGCTCACACAACAAAACTGTCATCTCAGAGCCATGCTGTTCTTAAAATTGAAACAAATTCCCAGGCTTTCTAGATTTTTTTTTCCCAGTGTCCTCAAGCCATCTCTGTCTACACTTTAAACACAAGTGTTTTTTCCTCAAACATAGCAGAAATGTTTTAGTTTACAAAGCCCTGAACAAATAAATGGTGGGTCTCCAGAGAATAACAAAATCTGTTCATTGTCCTCCAGATTCAACTGCTCTACAACATGTGGGTTTAATCCTGACAGGGGGTAACAAACACATACAGTAATGACTTTCTTCTGTTGAGAACATATTAAACAGATAGTCCTTCCATACTCTTTAAAGGGATCCTGTCGTGGGAAAACATGTTTTTTTCAAAACACATCAGTTAATAGTGCTACTCCAGCAGAATTCTGCACTGAAATCCATTTCTCAAAAGAGCAAACAGATTTTTTTTATATTCAATTTTGAAATTTGACATGGGGCTAGACATTTTGTCAATTTCCCAGCTGCCCCAAGTCATGTGACTTGTGCCTGCACTTTAGGAGAGAAATGCTTTCTGGCAGGCTGCTGTTTTTCCTTCTCAATGTAACTGAATGCGTCTCAGTGAGACATGCGTTTTTACTATTGAGTGTTGTTCTTAGATCTACCAGGCAGCTGTTATCTTGTGTTAGGGAGCTGCTATCTGGTTACCTTCCCATTGTTCTTTTGTTTGGCTGCTGGGGAAGAAAAGGGAGGGGTAATATCACTCCAACTTGCAGTACAGCAGTAAAGAGTGATTGAAGTTTATCAGAGCACAAGTCACATGACTTGGGGCAGCTGGGAAATTGACAATATGTCTAGCCCCATGTCAGATTTCAAAATTGAATATAAAAAAATCTGTTTGCTCTTTTGAGAAATGGATTTCAGTGCAGAATTCTGCTGGAGCAACACTATTAACTGATTCATTTTGAAAAAATGTTATTTCCCCATGACAGTATCCCTTTAAAGTGACAGAATTTGCTTAAAGGAACAGTAACAAATTCAATAAAGAGATTGTTTATTTTAAATGACTATTTTCTAAAGCAAATCATGTACAAGTGAACATGATCATTCAGAGAGCAATTCTATCCAGAGTCTGGCTCTGCACCTCTCGTACTATATTGTACAGAGTATAGTATGAGCATGGCCCTGATATGGTGCTCCCTGTACTTCCCCTTGCCTTTCAAATGCCTTGTCAGACTTGGGGTATTAACAGATGCAGGAGGGAGAGGCATTGCCATTTGCTCTCACTCATTAAGCCCAACAGATAAGTATAATTGGACATCTTGGAGGTTAACTATTATTATTGGAGTCCTTTTTTTATGTAGCACTAATACAGTATATTCGGCACGCTCCACAGAGCTTACACATTGTTAACATAAGTGCCTGCCCTATGGTAGACGCCATGGTCAGTTTTATAAGAACCAATTAATCTGCTGTATGTTTTTGGAGTAAGGGAGGAAACCAGAGTACTCAAGGAAATCCATGTGAGAAGGGGGGGGACACACAAACTTGTTGCAAATAGTGTTGGAATCAAATCTAGAACCCCAACACTACAAGGCAGAATTTCAAACCATCGCACCACAGTGATGCCCATCTAGTGTTTCTTAAAGGAGAACTAAAGCCTAACTTAAGAAGTAGCTAGAAATGTTGTACATGATGTTTTGGGCTTCTGTATCAGCCCAGGGCAACCACAGCCCTTTAGCAGCAAAGATCTGTGTTTCCAAAGATGCCCCAGTAGCTCCCCATCTTCTTTTCTGCTGATTCACTGCACATGCTCTGTGCTGCTGTCACTTACTGAGCTTAGGGACCCACTCACAATATACAGTACACACAGAATAGAAATGTCACAATATAAGGCTGATTAGTAATAATACAGATAATTACTACATGGCAGCACAGAAACCAGTGCAATTAGCATCAGAATTTAATAATCAGCCCTGTAGCATCAGCTTATATTACAGGGGAAGCTCATTTTCTGCTGGATAATTAGTGACGAGCCCTAAGCTTAGCTTCTCAACAGCTGCTCAGAGCCCACTGAGCATGTGAGTGTCACAGACACTTTCCAAGATGGTGACCCCCTGTGACAAGTTTGAAGTCCTGGATCATTTCTGCTATTGACAAGCTGAAACTTTAGGCTGGTGCAATAAGTTCAGTATATAATATATGACATTTGTAGCCATATACATTTTTAGGTTTTAGTTTTCCTTTAAAAATAAAAAGACAAACAGGACAACTTTTTGCTTTTATTATCTGGAAGGGCTTTATTGGGGAACACTTTCCTACACTTGCAAATTATTCATTTTCAAGTGCATAGCTGTATTTAATAGAGTTTACAAATATTTGCTACATCAGACCCTCAGTCTGGATTATAACTACACAAGTCTTGGGGCAATGACAGACAGGGTGCTTTGTAGCCAATGGAAAATCTCAGGCAATTGCAAGAAAATGGCTTCTTCCTCGTTGTTGTGCTATTAACAGCATGTAAATTGTTTTACATGTGGCTATTCCAAGTATTTTCAAGTGCTTTGTAGACTGCGGGAGAGGAATGTCCCATTGGTGACAATGCTTCCCCTCTGTCATGGCCCTTAAACTAAATATGAGCCATTAGCAGCTGAGAAAACACAAAAGTAAAATATATGTGCAAAAGTTAATTTAGATTGAGTATCTCATTTCTACATAGTGGACCGGCAGAAACCAAATAGCAGAGCAGTCCCTTGTGTTAAGACATTACTACACTGAAACACTCGTTGGCCCATTAAAATTCTCAATTCTACAACATAACAATATTGAAACAAATTTACAAAGCATCAGTCAACTAAAGCCTCCAGTATCCAGGAATGTGACCAGATTCACCCCTCGACCCCTTAACAAACAAGCAACTGTTTTCACAGGGACCAAACCCAAAAAGCAAACAGGGATTCTGTAAATTCCAAACTGAATTCAGTAAGTACATGTAACAGAGGGCTACAGTGTGGCAAGATATTTAAAGACATAGGGCTACTTCAACATGTACAAGTCAGGTCCTTGATAGACTTTGCATTAGACTCTGCATTCTTGGCAGACCAGCAGTTAAAGGTGTTATTCACCTTTGAGTTCACTTTTATTATGATTTCGAGAGTGATGTCCCAAGACAATTTGCAATTGGTTTTATTATTTTAATTATCTGTGGTTTTTGCATTTATTATCTTTTTGTTCAGAAGCTCTCCAGTTTCAGCAATCTGGTTGCTTGGGTCCAAGTTATCCTAGCAACCATGGATTGATTTGAATTAGAGACTGGAATATAAATAGAAGAGGACCTGAATAGAAAGATAAGAAATCAAAAGTAGCAGTATAAATAAATGTGGAGCTTTACAGGGCATTTGTTTTTTAAATGGGGTCAGCGACTATTATATGAAAGTTGAAGGGAGTCATAAGACAGCAAATAATTTAAAAAAAAACAAATAATGAAGACCAATTGAAAAGTTGCTTAGAATTGGCCATTCTATAACATACTAAAAGTTAACTTAAAGGTGAACCACCCACTTTTAATGCACCCCCTTTAATACATTATTGGAGGAATGTAATAAAAGCCGCGAAGAGCAAAACAATTTGCACCAATAAGAATAGAAATCCACATCTCGCAATGTAATATTGTTTCTTCAACTGTTATTGCATTGCGAATTTTAATTGCGCGCTCTTAAGAAGTGCTTGAAGGTGTCGTAACATAACGGCTTTTTCAGTAAGAAGTTTTATTACATTGACTGCGCATTGGCGCAAACTCTACAATTCGCAAACGGTCTTCCACTGTCGGAAGTGGTCGCTAAACAGTTTCCGGGTTTGCAAAAGCTGTATTAGAATGCGCAAAGCAAAATTTGTTCGTGCAAAGGCACAACTTTTCGCATTACGAATAGTTTTTCTGTTACTGACTTTTATTACATTCCCCCGTATGTTACATATTGTTTTTTTTATGCACACCATATACCGTGCATGCAGTACTGTCCCACCATAGTATGAAATGTTTCAATAAAACTCTCTCTGGTTAAACAAAAGCTAACATTAAACCTTCCAGCTGTTGTAGATTATCACCCAGCATTCTCTCACCAGCTAAATTGATGGGGGTTGAAAAGAGTTGTAGTTTTACAACAGCTGGAAGCTTATCTATGACTAGCCATACATCTCTGCTCTTTCTTGGCAAAAGATACTAAATTAAAGAGATCCTGTCATCGGAAAACATGTTTTTTTCAAAACGCATCAGTTTATTAGTGCTGCTCCAGCAGAATTCTGCACTGAAATCCATTTTGCAAAAGAGAAAACAGATTTTTTTATATTCAATTTTAAAATCTGACATGGGGCTAGACATTTTGTCAATTTCTCAGCTGCCCCCAGTCATGTGACTTGTGCCTGCACTTTAGGAGAGAAATGCTTTCTAGCAGGCTGCTGTTTTTCCTTCTCAACGTAACTGAATGTGTCTCAGTGAGACATGGGTTTTTACTATTGAGTGTTGTTCTTAGATCTACCAGGCAGCTGTTATCTTGTGTTAAGGAGCTGTTATCTGGTTACCTTCCTATTGTTTTTTTGTTTGGCTGCTGGGGGGGAAAGGGAGGGGGGGTGATATCACTCCAACTTGCAGTACAGCAGTAAAGAGTGATTGACGTTTATCAGAGCACAAGTCACATGACTTGGGGCAGCTGGGAAATTGACAATATGTCTAGCCCCATGTCAGATTTCAAAATTGAATATAAAAAAATCTGTTTGCTCTTTTGAGAAATGGATTTCAGTGCAGAATTCTGCTGGAGCAGCACTATTAACTGATTCATTTTGAAAAAATTTTTTTTTCCCATGACAGTATCCCTTTAAGCAGAAAAAGACAGTGTTGCAAAGCTCTTGCATAAGTTTAAAAGCATAAGGGCCACTTTAGCACCCACAGCTATGCAACTTCCCATATTGCAGTAGACCCCATCGGAAATCCGGTTTCCTCCCTATTTTTCCTCAGCCTGTATTGTGATTGGGTGAGTTTTCCTCATCTGTTTGGATTCCATTCAAGAATTTTCATCTCCAGTTACTCACCTTATCAGACGATGCCGAGTGACGGGTCGCCTCTTCATAGGCTCCGACATTCTCCCAAGTCACAAGGAAGGCATGATTAGGAAAAAATGTCACTTCTGGGAAGCCCCTCCGGATCTCTCTGGCTGCCTGATTGAGAACTGGTTCGGAATTGTCCTGCCGATAAAAAATCTTTCCTTTGCCGTTGCTGGTGTCTATATCTGACAAGAATGGAGCAATCACTGGGAAGTCAGTAGGGAAGCCATCGTCCACATACTGAGTTTCTCTGGGGAAGTCCTGAGTGGAAATAATTCCATTGGTTCCTACCTGTAAATAAAGAAAAACACCAGTATTTAATATTTACAGTTGATTTAAACAATGCTTATTTATTTTATATAGCATGTTTCATAGGTTGCGACTTAGAGAGCAACATAATCACAAAACAAAATACACTTTAGTCTTACACTGCAAATCCCTTGAAACTGAACACATAAATAAACAGCAGCTTTATTCCCCTGCAATATGAGCAACACACCAACACATTCATAAATATAAATATATACACTGCCTCCAGTGGCAAACTGTCATTTGAATCTTAAAGGGATTCTGTCATGATTTTTATGATGTCGTTTTTATTTCTAAATTACACTGCAAATAATTCACTCTACAATATAAAATTTCATTCCTGAACCAGCAAATGTAATATTGGTGTGTAGGTGCATCTCAGGTCATTTTGCCTGGTCATGTGCTTTCAGAAAGAGCCTGTTCTTTAGGATGGAACTGCTTTCTGGCAGGCTCTTATTTCTCCTACTCAATGTAACTGAATGTGGCTCAGTGGGACCTGGATTTTTACTATTGAGTATTGTTCTTAGATCTACCAGGCAGCTGTTATCTTGTTTTAGGAAGCTGCAAGCTGGTTACCTTCCCATTGTTCTGTTGTTAGGCTGCTGGGGGGGAAAGAAGTGGGGTGATATCACTCCAACTTGCAGTACAGCAGTAAAAAGTAAAAGTCACATGACTGGGGGCAGCTGGGAAATTGACAATATGTCTAGTCCCATGTCAGATTTCAAAATTAAATATAAAAAAATCTGCTCTTTTGAGAAATGGATTTCAGTGCAGAATTCTGCTGAAGCAGCACTATTAACAGATGCTACCTACACCTTGCAATCTAATCTTGTCAATGGACAACCACACAGGTAATGGCTCAACATGGGCCAGCATGGGATTCTATATGATCTAAATGTTGACCCATGAAATTAATATTCTGATCTGGCCAACTGGATCTGCCTCTTGAGTGGTCCAATCAGGAACTAATCAGCTTGAAATAATGGGGATTTCCACCTAAAATTAGTTTTTTGATAGGGTAAATTAAAGCAACTTTACAATATACAGCCCCTTCGCCTGGATATCATATATATATATATATATATATATATATATATATATATATATATATATAGACAGCTCCACATTTTTTATTGTGAGTAATCCAGACTATTTCTAAGTATACTTTGAATTGAATTTCATGCTTAGCATACTAAGAAGCAAGCAATGGCAGAAAGCTTGGCTAGATCCCCCTAGAACTGTAACAAAGAAGCTACTGTTGCTGGTACTGTGCTCATGTGTGTAATAAAACATCACAATATTCCACACGCCAAAGCTGGGCCCCTCTAAATATTGCTTATTACAGTACAGCCAGTCAAACATAATCTAAGGATGTAGGTAATTTAGATCAGTAGCACTCAGGGGACACAGGTTTTTTTTCAGAAAGCTACTGCTATCTCTATAACATCTCCCCCAAGTATGAAAATGAGGCAGCTGACCGGGAATTTTAGGTATCCTGTACAAGAGGGATTTTAACCCAAACACTTCCTGCACATACTGGAAAAACATGGGGCTGCACAGAAAAGAGGAATTTGTGGAAAAAGCTTGCAAATGTAAGGCAGGTAGAATTACATCTATAAATAAGCTTTCACTGTCAGCAGGTCTAACAATTTTAGAAAATTAAATTATGCTTATAGAGGGATTTATTATTTTTTCCCAAAGCTCTAATCTCATTTCATAATTATGTTATAGAGGAAAGAATGATGAAATTATTGAGCCATATATTTATCCATTTATTTCCATATCTATAAAAGGAGTATGCAGTAACGGAACTAGTACTTCCCCGGCCCGTAAACCTGGCATCCCATCCACCCCCACCCAGCAGCCTAACAAAAGAACAATGGGAAGGTAACCAGATAGCAGCTCCCTAACACAAGATAACAGCTGCCTGGTAGATATAAGAACAACACTCAATAGAAAAATCCAGGTCCAACTGTGGCACATTCTGTTACATTGAGAAGAAACAACAGCTTGCCAGAAATACTTGAAAAAAATTTTGGAAAGTTAGTCCATTAGGTTATGATTCTTGCCGATCCCCTCACAGTCTCTCCACTGCCCAAAGAAGTCTTCAAATGCAAAAAATGGCATCATCGCCTATGGCAACAGAAATTTTCCTCTGGAAGCTCTGAGAATCAGCGAAATGTGTCAGGCAAAGGGGGACAGCACACAAAGTTGCAGGAAGGACCACGAGGTGAATCTAAAACAGTCGGCAAGATCACCCTTTGGGACATTACGGCAACTCCAATTGAACTGTATGCGACCTACCATAAGAGAAATGTGAGTGTAACTGTAAAAAAATACTTTTTAATACAACTGTATTACACTATATTTGGATTTTATTTCCATATTGGAGTCGGAAGAGTTGTGTGTATGTGGAGGGAGACCATTGTGAGGAGTCAGTATATAGGCCTTACCAAATCACCGGTCTCTAAGTAGGCATTTTGGCCAAACTGGTGAAGGTATTCTTGGACCAAGCACAGAAACATTTAATTGTCAGCACAAATCTGTAAACTTTGTCTTAAATTCCTATTGTGACTTTTTTAAGGGTGTGAAGTGGACACTCCTGATATAACCCTTTTAAACACTGGGTGATGCCCATGTAATTGAACATATTACACCATATAGTTTCTAATTTCTGTTGCCATAGGCGCTGATCCCATTTTTTGCATTTGGCGTTTGCCAGAAAGCAGTTCCATCCTAAAATGCTGGCTATTTCTGAACACATGATCTGGCAAAATGACCTGAGATGCGCCTACACACCAATATTACAACCAAAAAAAAAAAAATACACTTGCTGGTTCCGGAAAGAAATTTTATATTGTAGAATGAATTATTTGCAGTGTAATTTAGAAATAAAAACTACATCATAAATATCATGACAGAATCCCTTTAATAAGAGTGGCTGATGCACTGCTAACTGCCAATACTTACCATTTTTATTTCAGAAGTCCGTAGTTGGGAAAGACAGTATAATATATTCATACTGAGTCACACTACAAATTGCGGTTCATTGTTTTTTGACATCCTGTACTCCATCATCATATATTGTAAGTAATTCCATAAAAAATGTTGTATTAAATTAAAATCACTTATTTGAACTCTCCACAGTTCATATAGTCATATTTCATAATACACTGTGCAGCACTGTGGACATGGACCCATGGCACAACACAGGGAATTCTGGGTATTACATTGGGCACGGCTCTTCTGTACATGGTCTATACATATGACTACCACGTGCTTGGCTTGTCTGTCTTCTTAATCCATGAGAAGTGATGCAGCCGTGTTTGTTAGTGGCTCAAGCTGTGGTAAATAGTGCTAGTCTAATAAAAGACTCAAGTTTGTACCAGGTCTCCACGCCCATAGCAGACATTCAGTTCTTTGCTTTTAAACAGATGACCAGTAAATGCTACCCAATGGTCAATTACTATAGGTTTATAGAACTGGTGTATTATCTGCAGTAGGAATGCACCAAATCCAGGATTCGGCCTTTTTCAGCAGGATTCGGATTTGGTCAAATCCTTCTGCCAGGCCGAATCTGAATCCTAATTTGCATATGCAAATTACGGGCAGGAGGGAAATCACACGCCTTTTTTGGTCACAAAACAAGGTAGTAAACTGTTTCCCCTTCCCACCCCTAATTTGCATACGCAAATTAAGATTCAGATTCTGTTTGTTATTCACCGTTTTCTGGCGCATGCGCAATAGAGGCATTTGCTGGTACGGAGCTAATGTGCCTGAAAGTCACGAAGTTTCTGATTTCTTTTTTCGGAAACTTTGTGACTTTCAGACGCATGCGCAGTAGCTCCGTACCGGCAAATGCCTCTACTGCGCATGCACCAGAAAACACCTCTGAATCCAGGAAAAAGAGCGCTCAGGAGAAGATGGCTGCTGTGAACTCAGCAGGAGAGGACCTGCACGGCATACGTACGAACTTCACCTCAAGTGAGTGGCCCGGCTGTTTGTGTATTTTACTGCATATGGCCCTTGGTGAAAAAAGTTTGGACACCCCTGCTTTAGAACATACCTTAATAAACACAGAATATCTGCCAAGTAAGAAAAGTATGAAGATCTGGAGATGTAAACAATTGAAGCAATCACATATAGCATTTATTGCTAAATGTTACAAAGAATGGGGCTCTATGGTAAATGGAATTTGTGGATGCAATGTAAGTCCTGGGGCAAATTCCCTAAAGAGTGAATTTTCAACAACGAACGATCCGGTTCGCCACTTCTCCAGACGCAAATTCGTAGCCACTATACTAATTCACTCAAACGTGTAGTTGCGACTGGCAAAGTTTCGCTAACGTTAATTCATCAGCATGACCATTTCATGGCGATGTTTTGCTAGCTTTCTTATGTACCCCCGCTTATGTATAAGGTGGGTACATATAGGCTATATCAACGTCTTTATTAGAAATGTTGGTCCAAATGCTTGAAGCAGCTACTTTTTATTAGAAACGTCCAAGGAAGCAAAATAAAGACAAAAAAGATCCTGAGCCCACCCTAAAATAAATGTGGCATGCCCCTCAAATGGTTGGGAAAAAAAATCTTTAATAGTTAGGAGTTTTGAAGACAATCCCGCTTTAAAATATGAAAAAACGCCAGTGTGTTTTACAACTTTTATGACTTTCCGGCATACAGGATATGATGTCACTGACATAAGATTAAGGCGGATGTAGCATCATCTTATCAGTTCACCAGGTCTAAGGTAGCGAAGGAAACTCGACAAAAGAGGTAATATTCTGTAAAATTTGTAACTGTCGTTCGCCTGAGTGAAAATGCACCTGGCAATAGGGTGCAAAACTGCGCTAGCAACGGTCTCTTTCGCTAGAGAAGTGTCCTCTAGGCATGTTAGTTAATTGGCGATGACCCTGCGGATGAGATTTCTGGCGATTTTTTGATAGCGACGGCCACTTCACCCTTTAGTAAATCTGCCTCATGGTCCAATAAGACTCTTGAATGCTTCTGCTGGCAAGATTGGCACTTCTTGAACACCAGATCTGACTTTTTTTTTCTACAGATCAGATCTAACTTCCCAAACTGGGGTTATTGCTACATACTTGTTCTTGCTAAAACATTCAATCGTTGCTAGGGTCTGAGGATGAGACAAGACTGCAATTTGGATCTGTTTACATAGCTCACCCTGCAGCATGCCGTGTTTATTGTGTTACAAACTAGCTAAGCACACATCCTTTCTTCTGCGGGTGGGGGCAGCACAGGGCCCTGTGAAATTCCTCAGGAGATCCAGAGGTCACAGAAAAAGGAACAGGACAACAGGTAAGGTATGAATGGGTCAAATGATTAACACAACCCAATAAACTGGGACTGTGCTTAAAGGGGAACTCCACAAAAAATAACTTGAGCTTTTTGAAAAGTAAACATAATTTCAAGCAACTTTGCAATATACATAAATTAAAAAATATGCAGACTTTTTTTAATGGTTTCTGACAGTTCCCCAAGCCCAGCTCCCTGCTCTCCTGCTGATCTGTCTGACTACTTTGCTGAGCTGACTGACTACTGTTACTTTGTATCAACAGCCATCTGCCCATAGCCTGCATCCTCCAAACCCCACAATTCCCTGCACACGTGATTTCAATAAGGAACAGACTATCATAGTGCAATGCATTGTGGGTTATGTAGTTCCTGCATGCTGTCTATAAGCTGTGGAGAAGTTGTTACAATTTGTAACATCAGTGTTTTAGTCCCTCCTTCTCTGCCGGGATTTCAAATGATGCAGAAAGGGAAAAACTGTTAAAGAGCTGGATTTCAGCACAGAAAATGGCATTTATTCATAATTTTGAAGAAATATGTAACTGTGAATATTAGGGGTTTCTGTGTTATGTGGGCCTCTTTATCAAATTTTGGTTTGGAAGCCAGAGTTCCCCTTTAAGATGATTCAAATAAGTTCTTAGGCCTACTGATATGTTTGTCTAGCAAGCACCACGGAGAGATCCTCTTCCTGCTTCATCGGTTTTAAAATTTCCCAGGGCAGACGCATGCGCAGTAGAGCGAAATAGTCGGCTTTTTCTACTGCGCATGCACAACTGCAAGAATACCCGAAGAAGCTGGAAGAGAATCTCTCCATGTCGGTGCGGTTTTCTGCCGATAGGAGTGCCGGCCCGAGGTGTCATGTAAGTAAAAGTAGTCACTTGGGCTTAACCCCCAAGTGTAAAATGCTATTCCTTCTCCTTTAACCAACTGCCATGTACATTGGAAGATGTGTAGATCCCCCAGGAGGCAAGTTAAACAGACAACTGTGGTAACCAGAGAGCCAATTAATCAGGAGCTACAACTACAGTCAATCAAAATAATTCGTTAAAGTTGTGGTAGCAAGTTACACAGCCATTTGCTATCATTTATAATAAACAGATGGTCATAAAATAAACCTAGTATTTTCATATTATACTGATCCAGTCCAATATACTAGTTACTAAATTTGGAGCATAATGGAATGGTTTTCTTGTGATCCACTTATTCCACCACTTGGTTAAATCAGCACATAAGCTCAAACTTAGCACCCATTTGTATTTCTAAACTGCACATGATCCCCTTGCTTGACCAATCTGCCAAATATGTTAATATCAAGTGTGTGTGACAACTATTGATCAAAAAAATGGTTTTGTCCGTAAAAGTCTCACTCCATCTCCCCATTTACCAGGTCTTCTAGTTAGTCCCAACATCTACACCTACAGAACTGTACTTGCACAGACTGGCAACTCAAAGGAGTTTGGTGTGCAAAACAGACACAAGTGTAAAGGTGGCCATAGATGCAAAGATCCGCTCATTTGGCAACATCGCCAAAAGAGCGGATCTTTCCCCGATATGCCATTAACAAACATGGCTATATCGGGTGTAATCTGATTGTTTGGCCGTATAGCCGAACGATCCGATTATGATGTGCCCTGGGTTCCGGTGGTATCGGTCGGGTCAAAATCAAACCTGACCGATCGACCAAACGACCGATCTCCGCCGGACGAAAGATGTCGGCACATGCCACACACGATTGGAAAATCGTACGAATCCTCGATTTGTACGATAGGATCCATGTGTCTATGGCCACCTTAACAGAGAGCACCAGATGCTTTCAGGACCTGAATACAGAGGCACAGAAATCACAAGAGCAATTGTACAGCAGCCCAATGCTCAGCAACACAATTGTTTTTTATTTATACTATGAAGTAAATAATTAAAGTGTAGCTTCCTTGGTGCAAATAAAGTTGTAATGCACAAAAAGTGCTCAAACAGACTGTAAAGTACCAGGACACAGTTACCTATACCCTGAACCTCTACAGTCTTTTTGCGGGAATTAAAATAAACTAAAAAAACACGGCAGCACGCTATGGGCAGATTTAGCAAAATGTGAGATTGGGGCTCACCACAGGAAAAACTCCCTCACTTTTCATTCACGTCTATTCATTCCTCTGGGTTTTTTGAACGTTTATTTATCAAATGAGGAACTCTAACTTTCACCCATTGATAAATACAATTCTAAAAAATAAAACCCTTAGAAATGAATAGAAAGTGGGTGTGTTTCTGTTGAGGCTTAATTTCACACTTTAATAAATCTGCCCCTATATCTGATGTAATTTCTATTGCCTCTTTATCTTTAAAGCTCTGCTTGCACAAACCGTGCTAAATAAAAAAAAACACACATATACCGGTACATACATACATACACAATTTTCTCTCAGAACTTTACAGATTAATTTAAAGTGATACTGACACTAAAAAAAACTTATTTTCAAAATATTAATCTACATTAAAAGTTACCTATAGGTTCATGTTGTTTTTTGCTGATAGATCTGCTTTTGTAAGTAATTGTCACTTGAATTCCTAAACCTGACTGTTTTGCCAACCTGACTGTCCCTTCTTAACCTGTCAGTTAGTTTCTAATGCTAATGGACTCCTGCTGCACAAATATAGAACATGGGTATAAGAAAGGTAATATAAGAGCATCAGGCAAATACTGTTATGGCAAAATTATAAATAGCATTCAAAAACAATGTTATGATATAAAAAAAGGTTATTTTCTGATGTCAGTATCTCTTTAAGTACAGTGCAATTCGCCCATCAAATTGCAATTAAAGGGATACTGTCATGGGAAATTTTTTTTTTTAAAAAAATGAATCAGTTAATAGTGCTGCTCCAGCAGAATTGTGCACTGAAATCCATTTCTCAAAAGAGCAAACAGGCTTTTTTATATTCAATTTTGAAATCTGACATGGGGCTAGACATATTGTCAATTTCCCAGCTGCCCCAAGTCATGTGACTTGTGCTCTGATAAACTTCAATCACTCTTTACTGTTGTACTGCAAGTTGGAGTGAATTCACCCCCCTCCCTTTCCCCCCCAGCAGTCAAACAAAAGAACAATGGGAAGGTAACCAGATAACAGCTCCCTAACACAAGATAACAACTGCCTGGTAGATCTAAGAACACTCAATAGTAAAAACTAGGGATGCACCGAATCCACTATTTTGGATTTGGCCGAACCCCCGAATCCTTTGTGAAAGATTCGGCCAAATACCGAACCGAATTCCTAACCCTAATTTGCATATGCAAATTAGGAGTGGGAAATATTCTTTACTTCCTTGTTTTCTGACAAAAAGTCACGTGATTTCCCTCCCCACCCCTAATTTGCATATGCAAATTATGGTTCGGATTCGGTTCGGCCGGGCAGAAGGATTCGGCCGAATCCGAATCCTGCTAAAAAAGGCTGAATCCTGGCCGAATCCCGAACCGAATCCTGGATTTGGTGCATCCTTAGTAAAAACCCATGTCCCACTGAGACACATTCAGTTACATTGAGAAGGAAAAACAGCAGCCTGCCAGAAAGCATTTCTCGCCTAAAGTGCAGGCACAAGTCACATGACCAGGGGCAGCTGGGAAATTGACAAAATGTCTAGCCCCATGTCAAATTTCAAAATTGAATATAAAAAAATCGGTTTGCTCTTTTGAGAAATGGATTTAAGTGCAGGAGTCTGCTGGAGTAGCACTATTAACTGATGCGTTTTGAAAAAAAAAAACATGTTTTCTGATGACAGGATCCCTTTAAGTACAGTGCAATTTGCCCATCAAATTGCACTTAATGTGTAACACAATGTCTGAGGCACAGGGAAATAAAGTTCCTTTCCAATATGTCTAATGCCATCCAAGAAGCCACCACCTCCAAGCCAATACTTCAGTACAAACACTTCAGGGTTTCCAAGAACTAGAATAATTGTCTGTTTCCATAGCCGGTTAATACATGTGATTTAGCAGACAGAAGGACATTCTATTACTACATGCCATGATCTGACTGTAATCAATCACGTAAATGTGCTTCTGGTTTGCTAATGAGATGTAGAATGAATACAGAACTCTCGATACATTACTAGCGACCACACAATAAATCGGAGAATGTTTCAATTATATTCTCAAGTTAAGCAGAATTCCATGGCCAGTGTGAAATGTATAATTCTAAACATTGTAGTGGGGGAATGGGGGTTTATAATATGGATACCAAATCCAAATTTGCATATGCAAATTAGGGGTGGGAAGGGGAAAACATTTTTTACTTCCTTGTTTTGTGACAAAAAGTCCAGCGATTTCCCTCCCCATCCCTAATTTACATATGCAAATTAGGATCCGGTTCGGCCGGGCAGACGGATTCAGCCGAATCCTAATCCTGCTGAAAAAGGCTGGCCAAATCTCAAAACGAATCCTGGATTCGATGCATCCCTAGTTTATATACAAAAAGGGGTTGTTCACAATAAAGTTGTTTTCCGATAGATCACCAGAAATAATGACTTTTTCCAATGACTTTCTATTTTCTATGTGTCATCATTTTTCTAATATTGAAGTGTAAAGTGTCATTTTTCACCTTCTAAAGCAGCTCTGGGAGGGGGGTCGCCGACCCTGTAAACTGTTTTAAATGGATACATTTAGTTGATACATCTTTTATCTTTGTCCCTGCTGAGCAGAACCTCTTGGTTTCATTACAGGCAGCTGTTAGACTTGATACAATAGTTGCTGATACCCCAGAGATGCTGCTGAGAAATATATCAACTAATGCTGCAAAATCGTAACAGTCTAGAGTCTGAACCTGAATTACTGAGCTGTCAGACTCAAACACCAGAGACACGAACATTCAACGTTAAACTTAAATGGTAAAAACGGTAAAAAATAAATAATGGAAAGTAATTGAAAAAAGTCTTTATTTCTGGGAAAAAATCTGAAAACAACTGTACTGAAAAAAGTGTTTGGGAAGGCGAACAACCCGTTTAATTTCAAGTAAATTGGCAGTAAAGTAAGGGTTGGGGCAGACGGGTAGATTCGGAGAGATTTAGTCGCCTCTTCTGCGGGGCGACAATCTCCCCAAACTGCCTTCCGTCTGCTTCATTCAGGCAGGAGGAAGGCAGACGGAAGGCAGTTTTGGGAGATTGTCACCCCACAGAAGAGGCGATTAGTCGCCAGGCGACTAAATCTCCCCGAATCTGCCCCAACCCTAAAGATGCACAGGCTGGGAATGATTTAGCACTTACAATGAATGATAACCTGAACCAGGGTTACAATAAGCAAAGTAAGTTTGGGAAGTAAAGGGCATAAACATGTAATACTGATACTCTATGCCATAGAATGCAAGTGTCAGTTCTGCAGCAGCTGTGCCCACTGCCAGTGTGACTGGAATGAATGAATGGCTGGCAGCAGGAGAGGTGCCATACTTACATATAAATTGCTGAACTGGGCTTCATAGAAGAGAAGCGGTTGGGAGAGTTTCACCACCTCAGAAGTCTCATCGTCCCCCTCCTGCAGGAGAACATCTCCCTTCAGTTCCCCATAGGGGAAGAGCTCCTGGCGGGATATAGCAGCAGAGAAGGCCAGCAGGCAGTGCAAGGGCAGGAGCAGACGCACACTTCTGTCCCACATGGCGGTGAATGGCAGCAGCTGGACCCACATTCAAGGCAAGAGGATATGCACCGCGCCCCAGTGTGCTGAGCAGTTCTGACCAGGGAGCTTCCACATCCGACCCCAAGGCAGATCCCAAGGTGGGCGTGGCTGTCGCTGACCAATAGGCACGGGAGCGCGCGGTACACACAGTCGAATACAAGATCTCTGCTGCCTCTTCTCTTCTTGTCCATTTGATTGGAGGGGAACAGTTACTTGCTGCGCTACTGCTCGGATTGCACAGCTGCCGGGCACAGGGAAAGTGAGCTCATGGCAGCAGCTGTGAGGTGTTTGTTCTACACTAATGATAAATCAACGCAAGTGAGCCCGCGCAAATGGAAAAGTGACAAGGACACACTGGTTAGAAACTTAGACACTGGGCAAATTGGCCCATGGGCAGAAACCCGTGGCAACCAATCAAATTGCTGCATTTCTTGTTGTTTGAATTGCAGCTGGCTTTAAAAAGCTCATCACTGATTGGTTGCTATGGGTAACTGCCCATGGGCAAATTTGCCAGTGTTGATAAATGAGCCCGGGTGGGTGGTTGAGAAATGGCAATTTGTGAGTAAAGCTCTACAAAACAAAATATGCTGTCGTGTGTAGCTCTACATAAAGCACAAAAACATTAACCCCAACATGTAATAAAAAGCCCTATGATTGCCCAGGAGCAGTAACCCATAGCAACCAATAAGATGCTTGCTTTGGAACAGGTGACCAGTAAATGCTTCCTGCTGATTCGTTGCTATGGGTTACTCAGCGCCAATTCTAAAGCTCCCTATAGAAGCGACGATTCTTCTTGCCGAACGACCGATTTTAGGGAAGCCCGACCAATCCTTCGAAATTATCGAGCGGTTAGTGGGATTCGAACGATCGTATATCTTACGATTTTTCGGCCGACATCTGTCGGGAAATTGATCGGCCAGGTCAAAAAATCGGTCCCGCACCCCCTCAGGGCCCCCCAGCAGCTCACGCGCCACTGACTCTGGCGGAATTCCGGGCGTACGGAGGGGGTCGGGGGGCCCGCGCCAGGGCCCATCCCCCTTTAGTTACGTTACTGGCTCTTGCAATGCCGCCCCCCCTCTCTGCTTACCTGTCAGCAGGTCTGGACTGAGAATTAAAATAGGCCCTGGCATTTCAGGTACACAGAGGCCCAATAAGCCCCCACCAGCCCACTAAATAGTGACTTTCTATGGCACCTTATAGCAGCCCCTCTGGCATTTGCCAGAACCCACAGATTGCCAGTCCGGGCCTGCCTGTCAGGAGGGGATGCAGTAACACTAATGCGGAGAGCGCATTTGCACTCTCTCGCATTAGTAAAGTCAGATTTTCGGTTTAAAAAAAGGAAATTCGGCTCTTAAAGGTACCAGGAGCAGCTTTTTGCCGCCCCTGGAAACCTCTCAACTCGCCCCATTGGCGGCGCGCCCCTGGGGTTACTGCTCCTCGGCAAACTTAGTGCCATTAATTGTATAACCCCATAAGAGTCCAATGTAGATGGAAGAAATATATAAGTGGTCACATCCCGAAAGAAAAAAAAAACCCCAGTCCAAAGGGTTATTAATCGTTTTATAAAGTAAATAAACAGCAAAAAATGGGAAGAAATCCACTATTAGTGAAAAAGTAGCCAAAATAATTAAAAATTACAACATTTTTGTTAGAACATGCATAAGCCTAACGTGTTTTGTGCCAAAAATGGGCACTTAAGCTGGCCATAGACATGCAGATTTACCTTCATATAGGACGACTGATCGTTCGGTGCCATCTGATTAAATAAAGAAGTAAAAGAACAGATCAGCTGATCTGCCCCTGACGGCAATCATATGAAAGTTTATGTCGGACAAAAGCTGGTGACAGTCTCCCACTGATATCGTCAGATCGGCAATACATGCAGAGTTATTATTGGCAGCCGACAGAAATTTTCTTACCTGTCCGATCAACTGAACAACCATTCGCCATGGCACGAAAATTACGGGACACTCAACACACGGCACAAAAATCGTAGAAAACTGAGATTCGTACGACCAAATCTTTGCTTTACTCATAGGCTAAAGCTCTACAAGGAGAATATCCTCTCTCTCTGTAACAAGATGCATATATACACACTCATTTGTATATATTAACTGTCAATTTAAACCCCTTCAACTTGGCTGTTGCTTTTATTTTAACCCAAATTAACGATGCTACATACACTATGGGGCAACTTCCCCTCATCCCTTCCATTATAGCAGAGCAGAGAACTCCTATTGTAAGGCTAATGCACAGCAAGAAGGATCCCAGATTCCCATCTGATAAACTGCAAAGGGGGAAAATTGGTTCCACTGTCTCATTAAAAAGGTATCAGGGCTCAAAATATCTTCACGCCTGTAAAGGCATTCAAAATTTTTTATGAAAGGTACAGAGCAGTTCTGTAAGCAGGACCAACATCTGTTTGAACTTCCCTTTTTAACATTTTATCTTGTTGTGCTGCATTCTTCTCCCTAGTCATGTCAGATAATGATGGAGTAGTAACATTACATCTGAACTGCTGATCTGTAATAACTATATATATATATATATATCAAATACAATAGTCCTCTGCACTCAACCCATTATCAATATATTTAAGACAGAGACATTTTGTGCATACTGCTACTAAAAAATGCCTTACCCTTTAAACAAAACAGGGATTGTTTGTCCATATATTGCAATATATTTAAGATGGCCAACTACGTCAAAGTCATCCCATATCTGGCCAGTCCTACGCTCAATTTTCATCTGATTCATTAAGAATTCTATTGCTTTATTATCATTTTACAAAGGGACTAAGTTTTACCTGCAACTTACTTGCTGCTTTCAAAGTAAAACTCCCAAACTTGGCTGCCCTTTTATTAGACACCAGTGGGATCACCTGACTATAGTTATTATTCTCTGTAATAATAAAACAGTAGCTTGTACTTGATCCAAACTAAGATAATAATAATAAAATAAAATAATAATACAAAGATATAATTAATCCTTATTGAAACCAAAACCAGCCTATTGGGTTTATTTAATGTTTACATGATTTTTTAGTAGACTTAAGGTATGATGATCCGAATTACGGAAAGATCCATTATCCGGAACACCCCAGGTTCTGAGTATTCTGGATAACAGGTCCCCAACCTGTATACTGTATATATATATATATATATTGTAATATATAATAGGCAAGTTATAATAATCACTCATCATACAAATACAAGTATTATTTTGTTCTTTTTTATCCATTTTCCCAGAAAGACAGGAAGGAAGAAAAATTTGTTTAGCTTTGAGTTCCTTTTCCTTTGTGTCTTAGATTAGACCAAGACATTGCACCATATTGAGCTTATTTCTGGCATGTTTGTGTGCATGGGATTGTGAGTTATGCTTTCTAGAAGTACTGTTTCCTATCCTATTTTAGACTTTTATAGCCAGAGTAGCTATACTACTTAAAATAAATAAAATAAAGTTTATCTTCCCAGTTTTGGTTGATGTGTATGTCCATCCCAGCTCTCTCTTTGGGGAATGTGATATGTTTTGTTAGTGCATAAACCATTCGCAAACATCTTTGTGAACGTCAGCCGCCATGTTTGCTTCTTTTTTGACTGATTACAGACCTCAACGACTTCCTCGCAATGTTTGCAAACAATTGACTTTTGGGAAAATGTACAGTGTATGTAATAAAACGTGGCCAACACCATAAAATGAGATAATACAAAACTCTTTGATTTTTAGCTATAGTTCCTTTCAGAAGCAAATGGTGATTAGAACTTGCTTGCGTGAGTTTCCTTCAAGTACTCTGGTTTCCTCCCACGCTCCAAATACATGCAGGTTGATTGACTCCTGTTGAAATTTAACCTAGTGTGTGTGTGTGAAGGTGACAGGGACTTTAGATTGTAAGCTCCACTGGGACAGGAACTGATGTGAATCATGTAAAATCTCTGTAAAGCACTGTAGATTATGTGCATGCTCAATTAAAGGGGACCTGTCACCCAGACACAAAAAGCTGTATGATAAAAGTCCTTTTCAAATTAAACATGAAATCCAATTTCTATTTTTTATTAAAGCATTCATAGCTGTTGTAAGCTCATTTAAACATCTCAGCTGTCAATCAAATATTGTCTGCCACTCCTCTATGCCCTGGGCATAGAGGCGGGGCAGACAATTAATTTCCCTTTCCATTCAGCACTTCCTAGATGACACTGCTCTCCACATATTCCCTTGTTCTCTTCACCATTTAATTGTGTAACCAGGGCATCGGGATGGACATCAGGTCCCCCATTCTGGTGCACAAACAAGATTCTGAGATGACGCAAGGCTTGTCTTTGTACCGTATCCACAAAATGGCTCCTGCCTGCTTGTTATAATTTTGAAATCCCAGACTGAAGGAAGCAAGATTCAAATAATTTATATAGTGTAATTAAAGTTAATTTTGCTTGACTTATGTCATATAATAGGATTTTGAATAGTTTTTTTGGGTGAAGGGTCCTCTTTAATCATTCATTTTACACAGTGCTAGCACAGTGTTACTAATTATACACATTACTGTACATGTATATTTGTACAGATTCATGCACCATGACTAGGTACTATGTCTGCCACACAGAAAAATTACTAAAAAAAAAGTGCAATATTCTATCATCAAATATCAGTTGCCATGGAAGACTACCCAAATACTTATGTATTCTCTGGAGTTCAGTTTCTGAGATTGAATTTTACAATGGCAAGGAACTGTACATGTCTGTAACCCCCCCCCCCCCCCATTGTCTAAGTCCTAAGTGGATGTTTCCTCTCCGATCTGGGAAACATTCCAAAGGATAAGCATATCTCTGTTATGTGCAGTTTACCGAGCCCACTAGTATTTGGAACTTATGAGACTTGGGGATGTTTCCATAAAAACCATACAAAGAGTATCTTACATCACCTTTTAGACCTTTTAGGCCTTTGTATGTGGAAAAAAACCTCCTGATACTTTTTACAAGTATTGGGTTGAAAAAAATTGACAATGTAATTATTTCTAAAGGTAGATGACATAAGGGCAGAAAACATAGAACCCCTGGACACAAAAGCCCCCAAATGATTCCTGCTGCATATTCTGATTTATTTGGTTCAATGTCTTCTCCTTTGTTGGGTCCCATTAATGTAAGTTGGAAGGCATCCCCTTTACATTGGTTCATACAGTGGCTGTGTTGCTTCAACCAGGGGTCGGTGTGAATTTATTTCTTTGGTAGCTAGCAGTACGCAGCTTTCTCCAGGACAGCATTTATTGTTTTGTGATTTATTGGAGTTGGTCAAGTTTTATTCTTAAGACAAAAAATGAATATGAGCACAAACAGAGGTAAATAACAGAACAATGTTGAATGAGACAGTAGGTGACTGATCCCCAGGGCACAAGTGCTGGAGCACTAGAGCACAAGTGCACCCCATAGGGCAGGGATCCCCAACCTTTTGATCCCGTGAGCAACATTCATAAGTAAAAGGAGTCAGGGAGCAACACTAACATGAAAAATGTTCTTGGGATGCCAAATAAGTGTTGTGATTGTCCATTTGGTAGCCCCTATGTGGATTGTCAACCTACATGAGGCTCTGTTTGGCAGTACACCTGGTTTTTATACAACCAAAACTTGCCTCCAAATCAGTAATTCAAAAATAAGCACTTGGTAGGAGGCCACTGGGAGCAACATCCAAGGGGTTGGAGAGCAACATGTTGCTCACAAGCTTGTGGTTGGGGATCACTGCCTTAGGGGAATGCTGCATTCTGTGCCAGCCACCATATTAAAAATTTGGCACTGCAGACAGCAGTGTCAGTAGGTGCTGGCCATGGATAGGAAGTAATCAGCTCAACAAGTAGTTACATTACCCAACTGCAACAATGATAGGTTGAAAACTGAAACAGCACCACAAATAATAATTAAAATGCCTTTACTGCATAGTTTGGGTATTACAGCACTAATGTGGCCCTTTATCAAGCTGGCCAGCCCTGTCCTTACCACCTGCCATAGCTAGTGTAAGGACAGGGCCCGGTTTCAATTTGTACCCTCTGTACACTTCTTAACCATGTCTAAATGACGTGCAAGTATGGTGGCATGTTGGGGATACGTACCCCCTGCCCTTACCAATACCAATCTTAGTAAAGTAGTCAGGGCTGTATGTGTGGGGGAAACACCAGGCCCACATTCCTAAGTAGCCTGAAGTTGCCTCATAAGGAATTATCGGGCTACTACACATGGTGACTAGCATGACCCAACTAAAGGTGATTTGTCTGTGGGTGGCAAAACTTCCCATGTGCCATAGCCCTTAGATGGCAAGGTCTGAGCCTTTTCCAATGTCAAGACATACAGGTGATTTTCTAAACAACATTAATTAATAACTGGGATTTTAGATTTTTTTTATTGTATTGTTACTAGATATTAAAGATATTATATATTTTAATTGACAATGTAAAAAAAACAAAAAAGCTATTACATATGTTTAATAGTTTAGGGAAAATTAAACTTAAATTCTTACATATGTGTGGGAGCTACCATATTGTTTGTTTGAACAGAGGTTAACAAAGCTCCTAGCAGTTTCCCAAACAGCTGTTTTCCTCATTTGTTGCGTGCATTGTTCCCTGTAAGAAATTTAAAAAGGAATGTTCCCAATGATATCTTACGGACTGTTACAGGCACTAGAAATCAAATATGCACACACATTCCTAATCTATAAAATAAATGGACTCCATCCTAACATTTGTAAAGAAAATTTCGTTTTATCTTTCTAGTTATCATTCTGTTCAACTATCTCTTATATTGACTTCCGAGGGCACCAATGGCAGTAATTACAGGAGCAGACAAAAGAGAACTTTAAATTATTTAAACAGGCAGTATACCATTTATTGAAAATGAGTTCCAGCTTGTGCTGGAAAGGCATGCAGGGAATTAAAGCTATTTCATGTTTGATCCTTGCAAGGTAGTTCATTAGCTTCATTTTTTGTTGTGACTGTTTTGCAAGCTTCAGTTGAGGTAACAATGATTTGGTCTGTTTGTTTTGTCCTTTTTTTTTCTATGTATAATCTTGTATATTCCTTTACTCCTATATTTAAAAAAAAAACAAAAATGTTAATTTACCCAAGCTATATAAGACCAATTGCAAGATGTCTTTGAATGACATGAGTGTCAATTAGCCCTTTAGTGAATTAGCCGTTTGTCTTCAAGTGACTGACATTGCACTAAACATTTGTAACTATTGTATTTCCAAAACAATTCCTTAATCACAATTGCATGGTTCCAACACAGCTTATGTCCAAATAGATGGCAGGATCATATTACTATTATACCAGTCTGTAGTAACAATAGAAGCCTTTGTCTATGCTAACTTGCAGAATTAAATATATATATATATTTTTTTGTATGTTCCTGGAATGTTCCAGTAAATGTGTTAATAAAATAGGGAGGGTTCAGAAGGAATGCTGGACAGAAAGTGTAAATTCCAGTAGGAGAGGAACAGATGTTCCCCCTATGATATAACACTACTTACTTTATGTTCTGCTCCATAAAGAACTCATCTGAACTATGTAGTTATAGTAACATACTCACAAAAAGTAGTTCATGTAAGTTCCTCACTGTCCCCAACATAGTTCTTCTTGCAGGTAAGTCCAAATCTTACCTTGATTGCAGGGTTGCCACCTTTGGTTGGTAAAATACTGGTCAGGTGGCAACCCCCCTTTTTATTTCTTGAAATGGCATCTGGAGGGTGCGCTGAACTTTAGGGTGTAGCCGCATGAGACAAACTATGACTTTAAGGCAAATTAAATCTTTACGGAGGATGTATTTGAAAAGATAATATGCATCTATGTTTTATATAAATTGGTGAGAGGTGGGACAAAAGATGATTTTATAAGTAAACAAGTTTGGCAAATAACTAGTCACTGCCCTAAAATGTGGGACAAAAGTAAATATTTTAGGACTGGAGAATATTCTAAATATTCTCATGTAGGGCAGGCAGTGAAACATGATTGAGTTCCATTTAGAGATGCAAGAAAAGGCATTTTTATTATGTGACCTTTTTCTACATAAGTAATTGTTCAATATGAAAGAGTTTCCTAATATGGAGTAAGTATTGAGAAACTGGAAAGCCATGCCTAGACAAACTCACATTGCAGCTACAGAATTCCCAGTAGGTTACAAGCCTTTACAAATGAATGTATTACTTTGAGATGAAATAATAGTAATTTGATCTCACTAATACCACAGTAATAACAATAAAATCGTTTTCTCAGTGTCAGCAATAAAAGGTTCCACAGATTTCTGAGTTGGAAAACTGTAGGAGTTGCATATCTTTCAGTTGGTGGGGCATCAGTTTCACAGGGCTGCTATGTGCAAAGAAATTGCCAGCATTTCTAATCTCTGGCTCTTATACAAATACAAATGTATTACAGCTGTTGGATGCCTTTCTTAAGTGGGAAATTCCATTGTTGGTTTTATCAAGGAGGAATTACTCACATATTGTCTAGCCTATGTCAGTGCACAAGACAGTATGGTATTTGTATACTTTCTCATCTCATATCAATATAAAATTGACACCAGAGCACCATGCCATTCATTAGTGCCTCAAAAAATGGTTGTTTAGTATTAAACATCCAAGAAAAGGCAGTGGCAGATGGGAGATGTCACCCTTGAATATTTATAAGTGACTGCAGGCGGCAAATTTAAAAATAATGCCTCTGCATTTGAAATAATTAAAATCAATGGTGCTATGACCAACATATCGATACGTCTCCCGAAGTTTCCTCCAGCGGGAATTTTTGGCAACTTAGCATTATGTTGGTCATAGCACCATTTCCAGGCGACAAATCTCCCCGTCTGCCACTGCCCTAAAGGTACTACAACTTGTCAAAGATCAGAAGAAGCAGAGTTTAGCAATTTCTTCTCTTTCAATATTAATTTGGGGCAAATTCACTAACCTCCAAAAATTTCTAGCGACGGCTTCACTCATATCGCAACACTTCGGCAGTCGTAGATTCACCAGGACAACGCTAATTCACTAAAATATGAAGTTGCGTCCAGGGCGCCGAACGCTGGTGAAGTTGCACTAGCATTACTGTGGCAACTTGCAAGCGAAGTTGCGCTAGCGTTGCCTAATTAGCATACAGTGGGAAGTTAAAGTTGGATGGACATATATGTTACAGCAAATACATTACACTACACAATCCCGCGAAACCTTAATAAAATAAAATAAAGTTGTTATATTGCCCTACACATGAGCCCAGTGTATAGTTTATGTGCCATATGTTAGAGAATGTAGGGGGATCTTTTGCAGCGTATGACATCATTTTTTGGGACTTAGGAAATTTTTAAACTATTTATTAAGGAAGTCCTATCTACTCTATTGCACTTCGCCGGGTCTGAGGTGGCGAAGTCAAGTCTGGCGCAAGAGGTAACATTCAGTAAAATGCGCATCTTAGTGAATTTGCATAGTTAGGTCCCTTCGCCAGAGCGCAACTTCGCCAGTCGTAAAGGAGTGAATTACCGTTACAGTCTATCTCCTTCGCTAGTGAAGTTACGCCCGTTAGTAAATCGGCGAAGTAACGAAATGACGTCATGCTGGTGAATTTTCGTCCTTTAGTAAATCTGCCCCTTTGTCTCTTCCAACTAGTTTCGAGGAAACTTTGGGCGACTTTGGAAAACTAAGCACCGCATGTGCTTAAGCACAGGCGACTTTTCATTATAGCGGATGGGAAGACACGCAAAGGCAGTTCGGGGAGATTGTCGCCCAGAAGAAGAGGTGATTAGTCGCCAGGCGACTAAATCTTCCCGAATCTCCTTGTGTGGACTAAACCTAACACTGCAAGAGTGGAAGATGTTTAACATCCAATTGAAAAACAGCTGTTGGGACTCTTTTTAATGCATAAAGCACAATACAACAGGTTTTTTTTGTCAGAGAAGAATGCAACAGCAGAGGTTTATCAGACCTAAAAATGTCTAGTCATGTTTATACTCAGCCAAACATTCTAGACCTTTCATTGTAAGAATCATATTCATCCAATACTAATAAATTCTAGCTGATGATTGTTATGGACCATATTTTACAGAACATAGTACAGCACAAAAGAGTTCTCTGAATCGTAAATACAACTTGCAAGAGCTCACAGCTGCCTCTAAGGTCTAAACCCTGACAGAGCATAATTGTGTTCAACATTGCAAAACATATTGTCAAACATATTGTGACAAACTGACTTGATAAAAGTCAGGTATGTGTTATTTGATAAATGTAATAGTAGTAGAATGCCCTAGTTTGAATCTTCTTAAAGCTACTCTCACGTTTCCAGATACTTTATCTAAATGTACATATTTTGTTACAATTATGGAGTTATTAAACCCAATAAGAAATGTACTTGGCAATGCAGTTAAAATATGTACACAGTTCCTTTTACTCATTGCCTTTGCTTGCATTGGCTTTATGAATTGAACAAAATTGAGTAGCACAGCTCAGGAAAATTGATTTTTACTGAAGGAAAATATGCCCTTGAACAACCACAGATGATGAAGACTTGCTTTATATTATTGATTTCTATGGAGAAAAGCATGTGGATAAAAAGCTGTTTAATTCTAGGCAGTGTCATTCAGTGGCTACTAATGCAAATAGTACTTACTGTCTTCCATAACAAAAGCATTAACTGAAGGGATGAAAACATAATTCTGCCTCTAGGTTTATCTTGGCCTGGTAAAGCCTTACCTCTAGTTGTAGTGCTATTTTAAAACATTCAAGACATTAATGAGCCGGTGAGAATCTAGAGATGTGTAAGGGGCTGGAGTGGTTTCCTCTGGTGAAAAGGGAACATAATTTCTCGTTACATGTACATTGGATGACATTATAGACAGATAGAAGGGGTTTTTTTCTCTCACAGAAAAAATCAACATATAAGAGGTCACTCCTTTAGGAACAGAACTTGAAGCAGCAAAGGCGGTTCTTCACTGTAAGGGAGGTTGTGAAATGCCCTACTGGAGATGTTGTGATAGCAGGTTCTATTAATGCTGTTAAGAGTGGCTTGGACAAATTACTTGCACAAGCATAATATCGAAGGAGTTATGTGATCTTCGGATCTACAGTGAGTTTAGTGTAGATATTTGTATATACTAGTTAAATAGCTAGGTCTGTATCAGTGTGTGTGTATATATGTGTACTGAGGTTCGTTTGGAGGGGTTGAACTTGATGGACTTTGGTCTTTTTTTTCAACCCAACTTAACTATGTGAGGATATGTAGCATAGACAGACAACCTTAAGGTGGCCATACACAGGATGATAAACGATGTCAACAGACCAAGTTGGCAGCTTATCGGCCAGTGTATGGGGCCCTCCATTGGGCTTCCCCGACTAATATCTGACTGAAAATTGCCCAGATGTTGATAGGGCAGGTTTAAAACCCCTGTTAGATCAAGAACCACAACGGTTCATTGATGTGGTCCTCACTCCATCTGCCTGCATTCCCAGCATTGTGATCCAATTGTTGTGCCCTAGGGCTCACAATCGGATCAGCCCGATATTGCCCGCTCAAAGTGAGCATATCAGGGACAAATTTGCTCCTTTGGCGACTTTTCCAAACAAGCATATCTGCCCATGTAAGGCCAGTTTTACCTGTTAAATTGGCTCCCTCCAGACTGTGTTGGTAGCTTATTATATAAGCTATAGCTATCATATGGGGCCATAATGATGGCCTGTCTGACCAATATCTGAACAGATATCAGCGATATACAGTTGGAAAGGTTGCTTTTAAAGTCCAGTCAAGAAAGGGCTACGTTAAGCTATTGCTGTGGCCTATCCTAGCAGAACTTCAGAGGTTCCTATTAAGATGTGTTCATCGATACAGGGAGAGAATCCAACAAGATAAATCAGTTTAATTGCACCATTCCACTATAGTGTAAATTGGATTCTGCTAAAAGTCTGGTAACCTTCAGAAGTTGTTTCCAGTGCTTTTGAAGCTGAACGTCACCTTTCAGGTTTTTAATAAAACAGCCAGAGAGCATTTACTTGTATTACTGTACATTAGTGAAGAAGGAAATGGGTGGAAAGAGGAAACTTCCTGTTTCATGGATGGTTTTTATTTATAACAATTGATAGACATTCCATGTAGAGTTCCTAAACTCAACTGAACAGTGTCATCAACACTGTCTTTATTTATAAATTTACAGACAGTGGAACAAACAGAGAAACAGAAAAGTCAGCCAGAAACATATGCTGATAGGAGTCAAATGATACAGTGAGGTGCAATGGAATTTCTTTGTCATGAGAAGAATATTGAAGGGTATTTTTGGGTTTACACACTGAAATTTATCAACTGAAATTACAAAAAGGTTTAAGACCACTGAAAATGTTTCAAGAATGTACAAATTTGGTTAGAAATTCATTTTCTATCACTGTAGTGCATAATGACCCTTAAAGGGATCCTGTCATCGGAAAACATGTTTTTTTCAAAACTCATCAGTTAATAGTGCTACTCCAGCAGAATTCTGCACTGAAACAAGAGCAAACAGATTTTTTTATATTCAACTTTGAAATCTGACATGGGGCTAGACATTTTGTCAATTTCCCAGCTGCCCCATGTCATGTGACTTGTGCCTGCACTTTAGGAGAGAAATGCTTTCTAGCAGGCTGCTGTTTTTCCTTCTCAATGTAACTGAATGTGTCTCAGTGGGACATGGGTTTTTACTATTGAGTGTTGTTCTTAGATCTACCAGGCAGCTGTTATCTTGTGTTAGGGAGCTGCTATCTGGTTACCTTCCCATTGTTCTTTTGTTTGGCTGCTGGGGGGGGAGGGGGTGATATCACTCCAACTTGCAGTACAGCATTAAAGAGTGATTGAAGTTTATCAGAGCACAAGTCACATGACTTGGGGCAGCTGGGAAATTGACAATATGTCTATGTCAGATTTCAAAATTGAATATAAAAAATCAGTTTGCTCTTTTGAGAAATGGATTTCAGTGCAGAATTTTGCTGGAGCAGCACTATTCACTGATTCATTTGGGAAAATTTTTTTTTTCCCATGACAGTATCCCTTTAAATGAACAGCTATGAAAATAATCACAGTTAAGGCATCTGGAGGGCATTTCTAATGCATATTATATTAACTGTTTCTTTTATTTTTCAGTTCTTGCACTTTATTCATCATTATTTTTTTTCTTTTGACTAGTGACCAAAAAAATAAGCTGATATTGCATTTTGGAGATTTTGTGGCGGTTTATCTAATTACACTTTTCATTGTAAGATAAATATGCCTCTTAATCTGCTTTCTGGTGGTATAGATCACTGAGCTCAGCAACTGGCTTTTCAAATTCCGTTTATTTTGGAAACTTAATAATACAGACACAAATAATAAACATACACAAATAATAAAAGATAAATATCGGTTGTAAAGAGTCTGCTTACAAGATATTTAAATTAATGTAAGGGGCACCCTTATTTCAAATACTTTAAACAATTCTAGATTGGTTGTCTTATCAGCTGTGTAAGAGAAACTTTAAGCAAGAAATCTTTATCTGTCTCACAGCTTTAGTAACACATTCCGATCCAACATCTGGCATATAAAAATCTTCAATAACTATCACCTCATCTCTCACTGACAACTCTCTGCTCACATTCTAATACTTCATCTGGTCCTTCAGGCCTACAGATGATTTATTTTGAATTTTACCCTTCTATGTCAGAATTAATCAAATAGCATAAATCTTATTCTTAGCCCCAGGAATATATTTTCTATATGGGCACACGAGGGCCCCTGCCCAGGGCAGCAGCCCTCAATACCCTACATAGATTTCTTTTCTAAAGTTTTCTAAGACTAAAGCCATTGAATGACCACTCAACTCCTCTCCATGATGTTTCTGCATCTGAAGGCACAGGCACAGGCACAGACACAGATGCCTGGGTGCAGATGCACTGACCAGATTTTGGCACAAAAGAGAATGCATTCTCCTGCTCAAATCTCCGTGCTCTGTGTGTTTGCTCCATCGAGGATTCGTACGATTTTCGGATCGTGTGTGGAGTGTGCCGACATCTTTCATCCGGCGGAGATCGGTCGTTTGGTCGATCGGTCAGGGTTGATTTTGACCCGACCGATCCCGCCGGAGCCCATTGCGCATCGTAATCGGATCGTTCGGCCATACGGCCGAACAATCAGATTACCCCCGATATAGCCATGCTCGTTAATGGCATATCGGGGAAGCATCCGCTCGTTTGGCGATGTTGCCAAACGAGCGGATCTTTGCGTCTATGGCCACCTTTAGAAATCTGGACAACTCCAATTGCCTGAATTGACCTTATTTATGAAGAAAAAAGCCAGAAAAAATAGGGTCGGGCAAACTTCGGAGCTTTCCCTGAAAACTCGGAATTGAGTTTTGCACAAAACCTGAGTTTTTTTAGTAGTTTTCTGAGTTTTTTGCACAGAAACCACAAACTCATCAGATATCAGTATGGACAGCAGCGCAGAGACTGGAACCTTCCCCATTGACTTGTACAGGACCTCGAGAGCTTTTAGATGCCGGGGTTTCGGATTCAGAGTTTTTTGACCATTGTACTTTAATAAATCTCGAAAAATTCATAGTTTTTTTGCTCCGAATTATTCTAGGTTCGGATATTCGGGAGCTTGATAAATAACCCCCATAGTGTTGTTCATGAGTATACAATCAAAAAGATCTTATTTAAAGTAATACACAAAATGTAATAGTTTTTTTTTTCCTCCAAAAACGACGAATTATTCGAGGTTCGTATATTCGGAGCTTGATAAATAACCCCCATAGACTATTATATTCGAGGTTCGTATATTCGGAGCTTGATAAATAACCCCCATAGACTATTATATTCGAGGTTCGTATATTCGGAGCTTGATAAATAACCCCCATAGACTATTATTGTCTTAATGAATGAAGATTAGTAGTAAAGCCCAGGCAGCCACAACGTGTTTAAAAAAGTGCCTTAGCCACTGGTACCTGGCAAACACTAATCCCCTCAAATAAGGATCCTTGGTGTAACTAGAGCAGTGATTGCAAGCTTTGTGCACTCTCTGTTTTAACTCACATGCAAGAAGTCATTCTCTCTCACTTAACTTCTACACCCATTATAACTGAGCAAGTGGTTACCTAACGCAGAGCTTTAGCTGTGGTCAGAAGGGTCACTCGAATAAATCAAGAAAGTCATTGAAAGTAAAGAGTCCATTTTAGTCTCAAAGATCACAGTTATAACTGTGTATCAGCCTTTGGGAGGTCCCTTACAAATGCATAACCTAACCTAACACCATTTTGCCAAACTGGGAGACAGTTGCAAGGCTTAAGGGCTGAAGTGAAAATTCAAAGTAAAAAAATTTAAAATTTCAAGCAATTTTTGTGTACTTCGACCATCGGTTAGGACAAAATTTGATTCAAATTTGAAAAAAAATTAACTATTCAAATATCAAAAAATTATCATGTACTGTCTCTTTAAAACTTCAACTTCGACCATTCACATTCTAAACCTTGCCGCATTGCTATTTTAGCCTAATGGGGACCTCCTAGAACCTATTTGGAATCATTTGGTGGACTTTGAACAAGTTTTTTGGGGCAAATCTTTTGATTCAAATTCGATCAAATGGCCTAAAACTTAGATTTGAATTATTCGAATACAACCTATTCACCCGCATTTAAAAACTTAGATTTTTTTCAATATATTTTGATGTCATTTGTGGGCCGGCCCAATACCCGCGGGTCGGTCAGGTTTGGGCCGCCCTCGCACCTCCAGTGGCGAGGGCAGGCTTGAGTTCTTCTTCCTGCTCTCCCTACCCGCCACCTTGCACTGCCAGTCTGCCCGCTTCCGACTTCACGCTTACTGTTTTATAGACGCACGCCTTATCGCCCTGCCGTGATGTCATAGGTGGGGCGGGTTGGCACAGGTCTATAAAAAGAACCTGGAAGTCGCGGGCGGGTGGACACGGGTTCACGAAGGGCGGGTTAGGGTCGGCACATAAATAATCAACACTGTGACAAGCGTTTGCACCTTTTCTGAAAGGTTTTACCAGCCAGTGGAGGGGGCGGGAACAAAAGGGGCAGTCCGTGATGCAAAAGGGGAGAAGCCACATGCAAGATGGCCAGAAGGCCGAAAAAAAGCTAAGTTCTGAGTGAATTGGGGGCGGGCTCAGGGCTTTTTTCAAGGGTATTACAAATTTACCGCCAACCACATTGCCGGTAAATTTGTAGTACCGGCCCAGGCCATGGCAGGTGTTTTACCGGCTAGGCCGGTAAAATACTGGCCGGATGGCAACCCTAACTGTGAGGGTAGCAGGCATGGCTCAGCAGGAAGACTCTGGGAGTTCTAGTCCTGGGTGCCATGTGCCTTTAGGTCCCTTATGTCCCTATGCCTGAAACATCATCTTTCACCATGAGGGAAGAAAAAACTAAATATACATTTACCCAAAGTGTCTAGACCAGGGATCCCCAACCTTTTTCACCCGTGAGCAACATTCAGAAGAAAAAGGAGTTGGGGAGCAACACTAGCATGAAAAATGTTCTTGGGTGCTAAATAAGTGATGTGATTGGCCATTTGGTTGCCCCTATGTGGATTGTCAACCTACATTGAGGCTCTGTTTGGCAGTGCACCTGGTTTTTATACAACCAAAACTTGCCTCCAAGCCTGGAATTCAAAAATCAGCACCTGCTTTGAGGCCACGGGGAGCAACATCCAAAGGGGTTGGAGAAGAACATGTTACTCACGAGCTACTGGTTGGGGATCACTGGTCTAGACTCTAGAACACTGTGTTTGAATGCTCATGCCTAATCGGTGAATACAATAAACTGTCACACCTCTGGTTCTCTTGCTATTGTTGTACACAAGTCTAATGTTTGATCTCTATGCTCAGAAAGCAGCAATATGTGGGAGTTGTTACTTCGTCTGCCTATTCCAGCTAAACAACTGTACTCCATTTTTCTGCCTCATCATTATTTAAACCACAGAGATGTTATCAGATAAAGATCAATTAATAACCTCTGTCCACATTGCAAAAACCAATAATAATAATAATTATTTGTGACATGAGTCAGGGACCAACATATTAAGTTTGTTATTCTAAGGAGCTACCTCAAAGTAACAGAAAATTGAATCCACTCGTACAGTTAACAGGTCACTGAGCACTCAACCCTTATTTCCTGCAGAAGAGGAGGAGAGGATATAGAGAGGAAAGAACTGTACAGTACAAGCGGCTGTATAAACCATCATCTCCCACTGAGTATTACTGTATATATTATATTAGAAGAACAGCTTCACTGCACCAGTAAATAAACTTCAGGAAGTATAATTTACTATGTGAACACTGAGGCTTTGTTTAACTGAAGGTGGTCACCTTGGGGCACGTTAATCATTGCAGAAGAAACAAAAATGCATTATTTGTGTGTTTAACAGAATAAAACACAAACCAGCACCCACCTAGCTCCCTCTAAACTCCCTCTTCAGGTCAAGGACAAGAGCTTCCTCCTCGTTGTCAAATATTGATTCAGTAGCAACAGGCTTTTAACAGATTATGGGAACAGACACTGGGATATTCTATTTTAATCACTTTAGGGCAGAGACACACACTCAGATTCAGGGGATTTAGTCGCCCAGCGATAAATCTCCTCTTCTTCGGGCGACTAAGCTCCCTGAACTGCCTCCTGCCAGCTAGAATGTAAATCGCCGGCAGGATGGCACTCGGCAACTTCGGGCGACTTTGGAAAACAAAGCACACCGATTGTCATCCCGCCGGCGATTTACATTCTAGCTGGCAGGAGGCAGTTCAGGGAGCTTAGTCGCCCGAAGAAGAGGAGATTTGTCGCTGGGCGACTAATCTTCCCGAATCTGAGCATGTGTCTCTGCCCTTAAGGGATTATTTATCAAACTCCAAAATGTTCTAATTTTTTTTCTGAAAACCACTCCAACCAAATCCGCACTGACTCCCCCCCCCCTATTTATTAACACATTTTCACAATTGTGTCTTGTGCGAAAAAGTCACGATAAAATCGTTAAAAATCTCTACTATTTTTCAGATTTTGCGCTCGAAACCTATGGTTTTTTCGTAAAATCACCCAAAACCTATGATTTGTTCTGAAACCCAGCGCAAATCAGGAAATCTTCCAGCGGTTAATGGGACATCTGTCTCAGCAGGTCAGAAGTTGGAGTACTTTATTCATTGGACTTTTAACAGCATTGGACTTAAATAAATCTCGAAAAAAAACAATTTTTTTTTCTGTGAAAAAAAATTATTTTCCCTTTTAAAAGTCTGAATAGAAAAATTCGGAGCTAACTAAATAACCCCCTAAGTGTTGGGCACACTTTTCTCAAGTAGAGGGGCTTTAATGGCATTTTCATGTATAAGAGCATTAGGGATTTATATGCCTGACAATATTCTACGGACCCTTTAGAGAAATTATACATTATTCGCATCAGCTCCTGCCCCAATGCAGCTTGAGCTCACTAACACATTCACATGTAGTAGGGCCATGTCAGAAGCTAAAGTGTGGGTAGAAACACGAGTGTGCAGAAGAAATCCACCAAGCACAGCAGGGAACATATAAACTCCCTGTAGATAGTGCCCTGGCTGGAACTGAAGCAGAACTGCAAGGAGGCGGCTCTAAACTTCTGAATGTGTTCATGTAGATCCATACTTGGACAATGTACTGTATATGATATTATGTAAATATACAAAAGCATGGTATAACCACTTTGACATTTTTTTCCCCAGTTTTTGGTCTCTGCAGGCACAGGGCAAAACATATTCTGATGTTCCTGCTATTCATAATGTACTTGAGTTGGCGTTCAGATAAAAGCCCCAGCTTCCCTGGAAGCTGATAATGCTGGTCATTGTTGCTCTGAAATATCATGAGAGCTACAGAAGAGCACTCTCTGGTTTTGTGGTTGTCATAACAAGACATTTCATAATTAAAGGGGAAAAAGTTGGAATAACCATGCAGAGAATATGAGACATGCTAAAGGAATGCAAGTACCATTGATTACTGCGGCCAAGGTTTCTATGAATAATTTGGTTGTACAGAATATGCAGAACGAAGCATTTTTTCCAGGGGTGTGTCCTCTTATGTAACGAGGGGTGTCTTCAGATCATTGCTAGTGTGTAGGGAATAAGGACTCACAGTGCAAGCAATAATTATTTCACTATTTCAGTCAAAGCTAAAATATAGCAAACCATGTGAAATAATGACTAGCTGGACATTTTTAAATCCGCTTGGATTTTTTTTCACATACAAAAAATGTTCTTTGTTGTTGCGCTGTTAAATTTAAAAGCATGTGGATATTATTATTCCGTTAAAGGAAAACTATACCCCCAAACAACGTAGGTCTCTACAAAAAGAGGAGATAAACAGCATAAAACAGCTTACATGTAAAACCCTGCTTTACCTAAATAAACCATTGTAATAAAAATATACTTTTTTAGTAGAGTAGTGTGTGCCATTTGGTAATTATAAATAGAAGATTTTAATTTTAAGTACTAAGGACAGCCTCCTGGGATCATACGATTCACGGTGCACACAAACAAACCAAGGGCGCACATACATGTTAGGTCACATCAGCCAATTAATGGACAAAGTCTTTTACTCCCACACTTGTTACTGTTACAGTTAGAGGTGCATCATTTCTGGTCAGGTATATTCCAGTTTGGGAAGATTCTTTAATAGTCCTCTTAATATGGTATAAGCCAGCAACTTTTTTTTACCTGTGAGTAACATTCAGATGTAAAAGGAATTAGAGAGCAACAGAAGCATGAATAATGTTCCTGGCGGTGTCAAATAAGGGCTTTTTATTGGCCATTTAGTAGCCCTATATGGACTGGCAGCCTACAGGAGGCCTAATTTGGTAGTACAGCTGGTTTTTATACAACCAAAACTTGCCTACAAGCCTGGAATTAAAAAATTAGCACTTGCTTTGAGGCCATGGGGAGCAACATCCAAGGGGTCGGAGAGCAACATGTTGCTCATGAGCCACTGGTTGGGGACCACTGATATAAGCTATAGATATAATCTATTAGTATTCATTTTGGGGGTACGGTTTGTTTTTAAAACGGTTACTTTTTGTGCCTAGTGAAAATAAAGGCAGTGATAAAAATAAAACAAACAAAATGATGTGTAGTATAAATAAAAAAACTAGTTAACATATCCCTTGGCATATTGCTATCTCTGAATACACTTTCAGGGGCCACAAATTCAAGCGAGTAGGTTTGGGTTTCATTGTGCAGCTCCCTATCATCTGCCTCTAAAGTCATAAAGTGACCAATGCAGCTGTGACTAATGGGATCACTGTGTCTGGAGCCTCAGCCATCACTACTGCTGGGATCAAAGGGATAGTTGAAGGGACATGTAGTCATTAACAGCTTCTATGTATTCAGCTGGGCTGAACCCTGGAGCAAATTAAGACCCTTCAATGAAGGTTCAGTACATGGTGCCCTTAAACCATTAATAGCTGATGCAGCAGACATCCTAGTGTCACTGTCAAAGTTTTTTGTACAGCAAACGTTCCCTCATTTTGCATCTGCAATAGTAGGTAACGTCAGACATGGCAATTTCTCTACCAGTGGAAAAACACTACGCGAGAAAATACTTGTGTGATTTTTTTGGCTAAAATGATCCCTGTGTGCACAATGACAGCTTTGTACCATTGACAGCTTTGTATCATTGAATGGTCCAATCGTGGAACCTAGGGCCAACAATCAGATCATAATGCAGCAATAGGGGCTTTTGGATCCCCTGCCTGATCGACATCTGGTCGACTTTGACCAGATATCGATCGGGGAAGCCCATCTAAGGGCCCCATGCACGATAAGCCAATAAGCTGGTGACTTGGTCTGTCAGGAGCTTTTATCAGCCCGTGTATGGCCACCTTAAGAGGCACAACACTCCCACAAGCTGCAGTTGATTGTTTCTTATTGACATTTGTCTCCTGGATACAAGGTCTTGCCTAAAAAACAGCCACCAAAAATTGTACCATCACTTTTGAGAAACAGATCAAAGAAAAGTACGTATTTAAGGGGGTCTGGTCTGACTTTTATTTTTTCGTGGAAAAAAACTTGAATTTTTCATGATTTATTAAACCCCGATGGTATTAAAAGTCTGAATAAAAAAGTTCTCAAACTCAGACCTGCCATGTTCATGTAGAAATCAATGGCAGATGTCCCATTTATATCCCAATCTACGCTGGGTTTTGTTCAATAATCCAAAGAGAAAAAGATGGCTGCCATGAACTCCAATGCCATGAATCTGCACCGAGGGGTAAGTAAAAAGTTGGGGGCATTTGCCCAGGCTAGCAGGTAGGTTGGGGTCAGGAGAGGAGGGAGGGGAGTCTATGTAGGGTAGGGTGGTAGGGTTTTCTTTTTAATAAAAAGTTACATAGAACTGTGACTTGTGAACACTCTTGCTCTTTATTATCTCTAGTACTTTAGAGCAATGTAAAAACACCACAAAGTAGGAAATAAAACCAGATTATTTTAGCAGCTCATCAAAGACCAAACATCTACAATATGTGGATCCCCAAATCCCATTAACTTCCAGAAGTCACTTACTGTGAAGGAATAATTTTGGAGAAGCTCAGGGCATTGCAAAAGTGTTTTTGAATAGAAGTGATTTTGCACAAATTTAATATAGCTTTTGTGAACCCGGAAACCTCCGACAGTGAAATACAGTTTGCAAATTTTATATTTATATTTTATATAGTGCACAGTGAATGTAATAAAAGTTCTTACTGAAAAAGTTATGTTTGTGCCAAAAGATTACGCCTTCAAGCCTTCCGTAAAAGCGAGCAATTAATATTTGCAATGCAATAACAGTTTAAAGAAGAATATTACATTGCGAAATGCTAATTTTTATTCTGAATTTTTTCTCTTCATTACTTTTGTTACAATCCCCCAATAATGGGGCAGTTGTTCCCCCTAGTGGTGTTATCAGAGGCTGCAGAAGTTAAAAAAACTTGCAACACAGTTGTACAAGTATAGGATCTACAGGATATTACATTTGTGCATAATGTTTCCATTAAAAACTTTAGTTACATTTCCCTGTAAAGTAATTTTTAGGATAATCGCACATACTCCTCAGGCAAAGAAACGAACCTCCTCGGTCTTCTGGTGGCAAGTTTCCGGAGCCGGAGCAGTAAAAAGCTGCCACTGATAACTTTAAGAGCCAAATTACACTCTTTGTAGTAGAAGACCTGATTTCTGGTTTAAAAAATGAAAATTTAAACTGTGGGGCACTGTAACGTAACTATCCTCTTCTGGGCCTTGGTGCAGAATGTGCCCCTCCACCTCTTTCCTTATCATGTTTGCTGCGGAGTGGTCTCTGGCGGACCCAGAGTAGCAGCAGGTCTGGGTGCAATCTCACCCCTTGCTCCCCTAGATTCCTAGCAGTCCAATCTGTTTTTGGATTTAGGAAAACTTTCCTGACAGTCCCACTGACACTTTTATCAAACTTTCCACCTGGTTCTGTCAGTTAGTCAGAATATATGAACACAAACGAGGACCAACACTAAAAAAACAGCAACAACAAAAGGAACAGATTGACTAATATAGTGTAGTATTGTTAACCTTTGATTTGAATGGTGTTAAGGTGAGCACACACTCTGTAAGTATGTGGACAACCATTCTAAATATTGGATGAAATTCTGTGCTTCCTAATTTCTGGCACAGTTTGGGAAGGCCCATTCTCATTTCAGCAGAACAATAAACCCATGCACAAAGTGATGTCTGTGCAAAATTTGTTTGTTGAGGTGGAACTGGAAGACCGTTCCAAAAAGTTAAGACTGCACACTCAGTAAAAATTCAAACAAATTTTATTCCATCAAAAAGACAGGCCCCATTTGCACAGGCCTTAGATGTTTCGACCGTTAAGGTCTTCATCAGAGGAAAATATAGGCTGCCTTTTCTTTTCTTTTTGTATATTTTTCCCCTGATGAAGACCTTAAAGGGATCCTGTCATCAGAAAACATGTTTTTTTCAAAACGCATCAGTTAATAGTGCTACTCCAGCAGACTTCTGTACTGAAATCCATTTCACAAAAGAGCAAACTGATATATTCAATTTTGAAATCTGACATGGGGCTAGACATTTTGTCAATTTCCCAGCTGCCCCTGGTCATGTGACTTGTGCCTGCACTTTAGGAGAGCAATGCTTTCTGGCAGGCTGCTGTTTTTCCTTCTCAATGTAACTGAATGTGTCTCAGTGGGATATGGGTTCTTACTATTGAGTGTTGTTCTTAGATCTGCCAGGCAGCTGTTATCTTGAGTTAGGGAGCTGTTATCTGGTTACCTTCCCATTGTTCTTTTGTTTGGCTGCTGGGGGGGGGAAGGGAGGGGGTGATATCACTCCAACTTGCAGTACAGCAGTAAAGAGTGATTGAAGTTTATCAGAGCACAAGTCACATGACTTGGGGCTGCTGGGAAATTGACAATATGTTTAGCCCCATGTCAGATTTCAAAATTGAATATAAAAAAATCTGTTTGCTCTTTTGAGAAATGGATTTCAGTGCAGAATTCTGCTGGAGCAGCACTATTAACTGGTTCATTTTGAAAAATTATTTTTTCCCATGACAGTATACCTTTAACGGTCTTTATTTATATTTTTTATCTATATGATGGAATAAATTATATTTATTTGATGGAATAAAATTGTTTGAATTTTTACTGAGTGTGCAGTCTTTACCCTTTGGAACATTTTCTGTAAGTATTGCACCTCACAATTATTTTTATTGGGTGTGCACTATGTGATCCTGCATGCTTTTTGGAACTGAAAGTCCCTGACTGGCCTGCACTGAGCCCTGACCTCAGCCTGATTAACATCTGTGAGTTGAACTGGAACACTTTTTTTTCCCTATTATGGGCTTGCACACTAAAAAAATAACCAAAACAAGGTGGTATTACAAAAGGAACCTCTTTATATAAGAATCAAAATTAATATGTATCTTACAAAACAATATTTGTTGTAGATTGTGCACATCGATCATATAGATCAAATTCTAAAGGCCATTGAGCTGAAATGTCAAGTTATTCTCATACTTTAGCGAGTGTAACTTATTCTTGTTCTTTTTTGCCTTGATTATGATTTGGGTGGTATGTATTCTCACTATATTATTGAATTGGATTGATTTATTATAGTAATAATGTTCAGTTTCTTGGTTGGAGACATTATTAAATTGTCTATTTGAAAATTATATGATAAAAGGAAATGAATAGTAGTAGGGGTATTGAAGTATTACCCCCATAGTGTAGAGAGCATTGCCATACTATATTTCCATTATCTTTCAACTGGCCTTCCACTAGGTGGCATAAAAGCCAAACAAAATTCTGATTTATTATGTGCTTGCTAAATTCTCTTTGACGTACTTGACACTGAATGTTTTATTATTTTAGTGATTGATGGGCTGCAGAGTGTTTCATTTTGTACAAAGGTTTTGGAACTGTTCTGGTAACTTCAGGTTTCATGGTGGCACTCATAATGATAAACAATATAACAAATGAAGTTTCCTTAACAACAACAGATCCTGTTTATTCTAACGCTATGTCTTATGTGCCATATGTTTTGAATTACATACTGTAGCCTCTTATAGAAGTGCTGTTTCTTCCTCTGCTGCAGCACCCAGATATTCTCTAGCATTCTGATTGGTTTAAAAATGGTAAAATAGGATCTGACTTCGACAGCACCTTGACAACTTTTACTTGGCCAAGATTGGCAGTAAAGGCTTTTTTTTACACTTAATAAGTCTCACATTGTTAGAGCTTTTTAGAAACATAGGAAAACCACAAATTTTTCATGATTCGTGAAAAAAAAATCGCAATTAGATTAGTGTTAGTAAAGCTTTATCAACGGTCGAAGTGAAATTTCGAATTAAAAAGATTTCGAATATAGAGCTAATTTTTGTGTACTTCAACTAGGGAATAGTCCAAATTTGATTCGAATTTGAAATAAATCCAAAAATTTGAATTTCGAAATCTATCATGTACTGTCTCTTTAAAAATTCGACTTCGACCATTCGCCATCTAAAACCTGCCAAATTGCTGTTTTATCCTAAGGGAGACCTCCTAGAACCTATTTGGAGTCAATTGGTGGACTTTGAAAAAATTTAGTTTTTTTTTTTGGTCTTTTTTGTTGGTCTTCTTAAATTCAAATTTCGACGTTTTTCAAATTCGACCCTTGATAAATCTGCCCCTAAGTGTTATAGCTAGTTTGGGGCAGAAATGGAGCTCTAAAAGTAAGGCAAGTTTAGGGGGTAAATTTTTAAAGTCCATATTTTTTCTGATTTTACCTTTAAAGGGGAAAAATAAAAATATTTTTGTGGAAAAAAAAATGTATTGAATTTTTTTTAGTGATTTATTAAACCCCGATGGTGTTAAAACTATGAAAAGTACTCCAAGTCAATGTCAGATGTCCTGAAGATATCCTAATTTGCACTGGGTTTCTGAAAAGAGTCTCGGTATTCAGGCGTTAAAATCCGAAAAAGTCACGGTATTCAGGTTTCACATCAGGCAAAAAGCCAGGAGATTGATTCACTAGTCTAACCTGCTTGCAAGAAAAATCACTTAAAATGCTTTGTTTGCAGATTTTAGCATGTTTAACCGTGCACACATCAGAAAGAAAACATGAAACCACAGAAAGTACTGACCTACATTTATAGCATGATATATTGGGCATAGATAAATGATGTATTTTTTTAAGGAAACTAGAAAACTATTTTTTAAACTAAAATAATTGTTCTATTTCCTGTGCTCATACAAGTATACAAGATGTATTTTGCCTCTTTCTACAACTTGGATTTATATTACGGGGCAGATTTATCAAGGGTCGAATTGAAAATTTGAATTTTTAAAGTTATATTGCTTTTTTTGTTTGTACTTTTTATATTTGAAATTGATATTCCATGACATTTCTGGTTTTAGAGAATGTGAGTTTAGTTGTGGTTTCAACAACTTCTAAAACACTAAAATGAGGATTGATAAATAAGCCTCCACATATACAGGCAGGTTTAATTGTCTCCTGATGCTTTATCAACTATTGGAACATGTTTTTGGGCGAAAATTGTCATGTATCAAGCCATCATCTGATGAAGCAAAGACTTATGTTCCACCCCACCTGTTAGTCAGCATTGATAAACCACCTTGTGCTGATATAACAATCATAGATAATCTGCTATACAGTGGGCTATTCTCATATTCCCGTCACTACATTTGAAAAGCATTTTCATCCCCTGTGAAATTTTCTTTATAAAAAATTAAATAGCCTTGTATTATAAAGCTACACAAATTCTCTTTACCTGACAGTGATTTAGAAGCTTTGGTAAAATAGTTTTTGGTCTTTTCTTTCCCAATAGAAGAAATTAGAATGTTGCTCCGCAGCATCAGTTGATTGTTCAAAAGCATATATCTTTATTTGTCTGCATCAAAAAAACATGAAGCATGTTCCGCCTGACGCGTTTCAGGCTTTTCCGCCCTTAAGCATATGCTTTTCTTTCCTTATACACTTTAAGTGGTAGAATTATCTTCCTTTAGCAAGGAAAGGCAATCTGCTACCTGCTTTTTTTTTTTTTTAAAGTTTTATTTATTTCCAGAGCAAGTTCAACATACAGTGTACTGTAGTAACATACATCAATAAAAGCATTAGTGTTGGAACCCATTGCACTGAAAATGCGTTTTCATTGTTATTTTTCTTAGAAAACCCTGGGAAAACAGTTACAGATGGGAAAGAGAGATACCCGGGAGGCAGGAAAGAAGAAGAGAGAAAGGAAGAGGAAAAGAAAGGCCCTAAAAAAACACAAAGGAAAGCAGAGAAGAAAAGGGGAGGAGTCATACCATTACTTTGCTATACAAACGATATACATTAATTCAGGTATACCCCTAAGCAGCTGAGGCAATCAGCAATAGCAAATAGTACAAGTGTTCCATATTAAGATGACTCCATGAGCCAGTCAAGCAAGGGTTGAGAAACATCTTGTTGCCTATTAGAATAAGATTCGTTTTGCAGGGTCCAGAGAGTCCAGACTGCATTGAATTTTGCAGGACATCCCCTAGCAAAATAAACTTGTTCCAGAATCGGCAAGGCCTGTTCCACCAAAGTAATCCAGAAGGCAAGAGAGGGTGGGAATTCCTCCTTCCATTTAATAGCAATAGCTTTCTTGGCATAGAAGAGCAAGAAGGTGAGCAATATAGTTTCTATACGAGAGGTAGTGGTATCCGATAGATAATTTAACAAGAGAATAGCAGGGTGAATCTCTATTGGGAGAGCCATTAGGTGAGAAATGTAGGTGGCAATCTCTGACCAGAATCCTTGGATGGACGGACAACTCCAGGCCAGATGGAAAAAGTCCGCATTGTAACCTTTGCACCGGTTGCATTGATCAGGAAAGGTAGGGTTAATCCTGTGAAGGACATGTGGTGAGTAGTAGGCTCTGTGAATATACTTAAATTGTATAAGCCTGTCCCTGGCTTGGATTAAATGTTGGATAGAGTCAGATAAAATAACCTCCCATTGCTCCTGCGTCAAGTCAGGAATGTTTGTAGTCCACTTTTGATACAGTTCCATCCTAGGAGGGTTGCCTCTGGGCCTAAGGCAGTTGTATATGGTAGAAAGAGGTTTATGCAGATTTTCCTTACGTATGACTTTTTCAAGCGGAGAGAGTTCAATAGTGAGGTCAAATGACTGAAATTGCTGAGCCAGAGCATGCCTCACTTGAAAGTATCTAAATAACATACTATTGGGGATCTCGAAATTGTCCTTAAGCTGTTGAAAGGATAATAACTGGTTATCAGCATACAAATCACCAATACATTTTATACCAAAGTGTGCCCAAATCTGGGGGTCTGGGATAGAGGTCAAATGTTGTAGGTTAGGGTTAAACCAAAGAGGAGTATACGGGGAAAAAACTTGAGTGGACCTCCCAAGTCTATGGGAACCTTTCTGCCAGGCTTTCACAGTATTATGGATCATTGGAGTAGGGTAAGACAGACCTGGAGGCCTACGATATATCAAGTGTCTGAGTCCTTCCAATGATCCAATCAAGTGCGCTTCTAGCAACGTAATAGGGTCTTCCGGCGTTGGATCAAGCCAACGAACCACTGATGTTAGTTGTGAAGCTAAGAAATACCCAAACATGTCAGGTGCAGCCAAGCCGCCCTCGTCCAGTGGGGAGGTCAAGACCTTATACGCTACCCTAGTAGGGCCTGGGGACCAATAGAGTCTAGTCAGGTGGCTTCGCAATTGTTTGAAGAACCGCATGGGAATCCAAATTGGAGACTGACGGAAAAGGTAGAGAAATTTAGGCAGAAACTTCATTTTGAAAAGATTTATTCGTCCTATTAAGGATAGTGGACGTCGGAGCCATTTATCAATAGTGGTGATGAGATGGGACATTAAGGGGTCTAAATTGAGCTCTACAAATTTAGCTAATTGTGGGTGGATGTGAATGCCTAAATACTTGACTGCTTCTACACGGACCAAAGGGAGTGAGGGATCCATGTCAAGGAGCGCCCGAGGGTCCAATGCCATTATGGATGATTTCGTCCAATTAATTTTCAAACCGGAAAACTCGGTATGAAGGTTGATTAACTCCAGAGCCTTATGAAGTGAAGGGCCTGTATCATTGAGGTAAAGGAGCGTGTCATCCGCAAATAATGAAATTTTTTCCTGAAGTTTCCCTATCTCAAACCCCCGAATCTCCGCTGTTGCCCTAATCAAACATGCCAGGGGTTCCATGGCCAGCGCAAAAAGGCTTGGCGACAAGGGACAACCTTGGCGGGTACCTCTAGCTAGAATAAAGGGAGGCGAAAGTTCAAGGTTCGATAGGATGCTGGCGTTGGGCTGGGTATATAGGGCTTTAATCCAGGTTATAAAGATCTTACGGAACCCAAAGGTTTGCAAGGTTTGCCACAGATATTCCCATTCCACCGAGTCAAATGCCTTCTCGTTGTCCAAGAAGGCAATGGCTCTGGTACCCAGGTTCGTGTGTGGGATTATAAGGTTGGTATACAGTCTACGGAGATTTAATTCTGCCGCTTTGTGAGGGATGAATCCCACTTGGTCAGGGGCTACTATAGAGGAGATCACAAAGTTTAGTCGCCGCGCCAGCACTTTGGCTAAAATTTTAGCATCTGAATTAATTAGGGAGATAGGCCTATAGGAAGAGTGCAGCTGGGGGTTCTTACCCGGTTTTAGGAGGAGTACTATTGTGGCATCACGAAACGAGAGAGGGAGAGACTCGGAATGGGAAGCCAAATTGAAAAGTTCCGTAAGAACTGGGGCTAGTTGTATCTGCTACCTGCTTAAATGATTACATCCAATGTGCTCGGTATGTAACGTCTCTCACACTCAGATAAAAAATTTTAAATATTTTTTGCTCTGCTGATTTTCTTTTATTTGACATAGTAGGGTTTTGTGCTAGCTCTGTTAACTCTTTTAGTGGGCAGGTAGGAACTTGCCTTTTCTTGCTAAACTTCTTTTGTTTGCCCCATGCTGTTGATCTTCACTGAAATGACAAAGCACGACTTACTTGTAAATGATACACCGACTCTGTCTCGTCTGTTTCATCAAGCTTTTATCTTTTCTGGGTAGTGGTTTCTGCTCATTTCCTTCAATGAACTGACATAGATTCTATCCAATGTGCCCACTTCATTACGAATGGTTGTGTGAAACTTGGATGTCCCTTTTGTCTGTAAAATATCCCTCAACTGTTTAGAGAGAGAATCTGCTCTATTCACCGATGTTCTCTAAGATATCTCAAGTTCAACTTACTTGGTTATTTGTTTTACTTCTGCCTTAGCACAAACTGGAGGTTCAGTGCTGTTTGACAACTAACTTGTTCTGTCTCTAGAATCTCTCTCTCTATATACAGTATACTGGGGTTCTAATATTTTATTTCTTCGTCAGAAGTCAGAAGGTAAAGGTTTCAACATACTCTTGATGCCACTTTCAGGATATTGTCTTGTCTTTCAGAGGAGACGTAGCCTTTGTATATATGTGCTGTATATAGGTAACTTTCCACTGACATAAGGGTCCTTGTTACCCATATACTGTATGTAAGCAAAAAGAATCTAGAAATAAAGCAGTAAATAATACAACACACTATAGTAAATTAATATAAACATGTTGAGTGGAACAGACCAGTTTGATGCAGTGCTCTGCTGCAAAAATGTCTTTATTTGACACTATAATAACACAAATAAAGGAATTTTTGCAGCAGAGCACTGCATCAAACTGGTCTGTTCCACTCAACACATTAGTATTCTTCTGCATCCTGACCATAGGAAAGACTTGTGAAGGAGGCAACTTGCGGTGGACCCACAATTCCTCCATTTAAAGAAAAATGTTTGTCCCCATCATTGAGAAAAGGCCCTATATCAGGAGTCCCCAACCTTTTTTTATTATGATGCAAAAGGAGTTGGGGAGCAACACAAGCATGAAAAATATTCCTGTGGTGCCAAATAAGGGCCATTTGGTAGCCCGTATGTGGACTGTCAACCTAAAAGAGGCTCATTTTGGTAATACACCTGGTTTTTATGCAACCAAAAGTTGCCTCCAAGCCTGGAATTCAAAAATAATTGAGGCCACTGGGAGCAACATCCAAGGGGTCGGAGAGCAACATGTTGCTCATGAGCCACTGGTTAGGGGCCACTGCCCTATATGGACCAGTCTTTAATAAAAAGGGTTTATATGCAACATGCTGCACTGCCACTATACTGTATATCTTTTGAGACAGTAAGGTGCATGGATGGCAGGACCAGCACTTTCCATTAGATGTCGAAATGCTAGGTAAAGGAAAAAAAAACCTATAATCAAAATGTCAGACCTTGTTGGCAGGCCTTATGCTTTCTCAAGGCTAAAAACAACGCATTTGCTCTCAGTGTGATTAGGTTGGTCTTGTGCTTTGCCACTCCTTCTTTTGGCAGAAAGACTGGTATGGATAACCCACAAAGTGCTGGCATGGAGTTATCCAGGAAAAGAACATTTGCTTTCCTACATTATGCTATCTGCATATTTACATATACAGTATATATATATATATATATATATATATATATATATATATATATATATATATATATATATATATATATATATATATATATATATATATATATATATATGGTTTATAATTACAACAACCAACTTAAATATTAATTTTGCACAATGAAAACATATCTGTCTAGAATGAAAATAACTAGATGACTGACTGTGGTTCTTCAAGTATGTCAGTTTGCTTTTCTTTTATATTTCTGCACAAAATCATTCTCGGTATGATAATTGTATCCATCTGGGTTAGGAGAAATTTCAGAATGAAAAATTGGAAAGCTGATATAATATTATTGCAATTACTTGTCTCTGATTCAAGCCTACCCTTTTGTTATGGTTACAAGCTTTGCAGTGAAGCTAACTATTCATATGCAGACATTTAGAGGCAGATTTATCAAAGGTCGAGGTGAATTTTCAAATTTCAAGCTATTTTTTGTGTACTTCGACTAGGGAATAGTCCAAATTCAAATAGAATTTGAAGAAAATTCAAAAATTCGAATATCGAAATGTATCATGTACTGTCTCTTTAAAAATTCAACTTCGACCATTCGTTATCTTGATATCATATTGGAGTCAATTGGTGGACGATTCGAATTCGCCGAATATGGACCTATTTGTTCAAAAACTGACCTATTCGACCAAATAAAAAATCTAATTCGAAATTCGACTATTGATAAATATGTCCTAAATTGGCACAATCTTTCTTTCTATATCACGTAATAGGGTGTCTTGAGAGATGCCAATGTGTCAGTTGGGCTCTTTACTAAAAGTCTTAGGTGCAAGGTGTTGAGGCACTATATTTTACATCTATTTTGCCCAGGTAGAAAATGTCTGCCTTCCTTTGAGCAACACATCCATACCTTTGCACGATAAAAAAGTGCACTTTTTGCATGCTTTGCTGAAACCCTTAGATTACATAAAATTCTATGTTTACAGTCACCCGGCCATAGCCAAGAATATCCAGTGCCTACTTTCATTCATTGGATTTGGGCTCCTTGAAGGCCAAATAAAGAGTTTTGTAACCTTTCCTTTAGGGCGGTGATCCCCAGTAGCTCGTGAGTAACATGTTGCTCTCCAACCCCCTGGATGTTGTCCCAGTGGCCTCAATGCAGGTGCTTATTTTTGAATTCCAGGCTTTTTAATTGCATAAAAACAAAGTATAGCGCCAAGTAGAGTCTCTTGTAGGCTGCCAGTCCACATAGGGGCTACCAAATAGCCAATCACAGCGCTTATTTGGCACCACAAGGGACTTTTTCTTTTTATATTTGAATATGGCTCACAGACAACTTGCACCTTAAAGATCACATACAGAATTTTGACACTGAGTGCTGGAAATTATGAAATTCCCCTAAAATTGCATCTTATTTAGCAAAACATGCAATCACAATTGATAAATCAAGAGCAATTGCAGCAAATTAAGCACTGTATGTGACCGCTGTAAGTCATTAGGCTGCCTATATAACCCCCTGCACTGCACTCATTGCCAAACAGTAGCTCTATTTCCTGATAGTTCCGGGAACTGATTCATGTCTGATTTCTGTCTGATTCATGTCTGGTTTTCTGTTCCTGACCTTTGCCTGTTTTGACCTTTGCCGTATCTCTGCCTTGACCGACCCATGCCTGTCACTGACCACTCTTCTGGATTTACAATACTTTGTACTGTGTTACCAGTGAATTCCAGTTAGTTTGCACCTATGGCCATCCACAAATCATTTATTGAATTAGGTTGTGCATCTGGCCCTCAGTGTGGTTCCATTAGGTAACATTAATGCTGCTCTGGTTAAACCTTGTCATTAATACAACAATGTCCTGTATTTCAAAGCAAACTTCTGTGTTTATATTCTTTCAAGTTTAAGTCTCTTTACCACATTTCCTGAATTTTACACCATTGTTTCTGATCCACACCACATTCACAGTAAGTTATTGGCTAATACGTGAGTTCCACTTTTAGGCTTGCTCAGAGAGCTGTGCTGTGAAAAATCCCACTTGAAGCAATTTTAGCAACTAGCAAATGACAACAAATAAATAAATTATTGACACATCTTTTCATTTGAAAGTCCAAAAGGTAATTTTGTATTTATCCAACAAATTCTTCTTCATTGTGGACATACTATCCACTAAGCATTTGAGAGAAAGAAGTAGAATATAATAGTAAAACTTCAAATATTTTTGCCAGTGGATTGAAAACTTTAAATAACATATGAGTATGGTATTTGATATAATTAAAATGTGTTTTGTAAACAATACACAGTGGGTGTGGCTTTGCTTCTTTTTATGGAGCATTCTGGATAATGGCTTTTGAGATAATCAATCCAGCACACTGTAAGGAGTAAAACTTAATGGGCCTCCTTTATTATTCCAACAAGTTAAAGTACAGCAGCACTAAGGGGTGCAAACGTGAACACATCCACAGAGCTCTTGTGTCCACAGGATTTGCTGCTTTCTGCACCTGGTGTTACATGAAAAATCCAGCACAAGGAGTGCAGTGCTCTTGGGTGCTAAAAGTACACCAGTCTTCTACGCCTTTCACCATTGGGGACCCAGCCCTGCTGGTTACACTTCTGAGTTACAGCAGTAACATCTTCAGACAAGTCTTCTGTGAATACATTCCCTATACAGGACTGCCTGCACCTTTGTAGCTCGTTCACTTGTGTTCTAGCTGGAATTAATTGGGTATGTTGGCTATGATGCAGCTCTTCACCAGCTTCTTTCATAACACAACTTACCTAGGACTTGGCTTAGCTGGAATTTTTTAACCATGGTTCTCTTTTAGCCATTGTTTTGGGGTATTTCTAAGCAGGCGCTGCTCCCCTTTACCCTCGATCTGAAGTTCTAGCAAATATAAACTGGCAGGGTCAGCTTTTTGGCACAGGACCATGCAGAGGGTCAATGTAACAGGCACACCCCCTTAATACAGTATATTTATATGCAAAGTTCTTCTTGCCTTCTTGCTATTAACCTCTAGATCAGGAAGATATAGCAAAAAAGTTGCTACTTTGATTTTGCTGAAATACAATAAGTAGTATTATAGCCTTGTAACAGGATTCTAAGATTCCATCTTTAAAGGAATTGTTTAGTGTAAAAATAAAAACTAGGTAAATACATAGGTAAATAATATAGTTAGTTAGCCAAAAATGTAATGTGTAAAGGCTGGATTGACTGGATGTCTAACATAATAGCCAGAACACTACTTCCTGTTTTGCAGCTCTCTTGGTTTCCACTGATTGGTTACCAGGCAGTAACCAATCAGAGATTCGAGGGGAGGCCACATGGGTCATAACTGCTGCTTTTGAATCTGAGCTGCATACTAAGGATCATTTGCAAACTCACTGACTAACTCAGTAGGTATGCATTAAAGAACTCCCAATCAGTGTAGTCAGAGATTCATCTAGAACCCTCCTTCATAAAGCAACCATCAAAAACAAAGAGAGATACCTAGTAAAAGTAAAATATTATCATCCTTCAAATGTTCTTCCTGCAAAGAACAAAAGATTAGAGACACTTACCAAGCAAACCTGGATATTACCACTGCTGCTTTGGGTAATGCTGGCCATAGATGCAAAGATACCATTGTACTAAATGAAGGTCTGTACGATTTTTGGACTGTGTATGTGGAGTGTCCCGACATTTTTGGTACCATGACAATCAGTTTTTCAGTCGATTGGACAGGTTAAAAGATTTATATCTGCTACTGAAAATATATCTCTGAATGTACAGTATTGACAGCCTATCTGACGATATCAGTGGGAAATTGTCACTTCTTTTTGTCGGACATAAATTTCATGCGATTGCTGTCAATTAATGGACCGAGCATTGTGTGATTTGTTCCCTTTACTACTTTATATTAATCTGAATGGTTAGTTGCAGGTCATAAGATTGGCACGGGCCATCGTTCATCCGACATAGTCTATCATCTGCATGTCTATGGCCATCTTAAAAAGTCATCACATAGAATAAATTGGATGTGATCAGACTCTTGCGAGGACACTATTTAAACCCTATAAAAAAAAAAAAGCTTTTGAGGGTGGGGAAAACTCTATGTAATTCTCCTCACACAATTTAAAAATGTTCTCACAGACTACAAATTACTTTTTGGAGAAGATCTGCCTTTTATATCCAGGACAAGACCTCCAAGATAACCCTTTCAGTTGCAATTTGATAGACCTGCATGGAATATTTTTGTAAGTATCTTGGGAATCAAGATAGACCTGGAACAGACATAGCTGACTTTTTTTCTGGCTGCAAACAACCAAGTATGCAATATTCTAAAACACAATAATACATTTGTGACTTTTCTGCCATAGCCAAGATCTCAGGCAGAAATGGCATAAACTAATTATTAAAGAGCCTGATTGCATTTTCATCTGTTTAGTCTTTAGGTTCTCCTAGACTTTAATGTTGCGAGCCATAGTGGGCCATATAGTTGTTTGCAACATAGGAAGCTGCACTCTCATTGTTCATTGTTGGGTAATCTCTGCTTGAGCTTTGCAGACCACAAAGTTGCAGAACAATCTTTCTTTGGCAGGGAGTGTGTTTGTAGCTAGAAGTGAATCTCTGATGCCTTCTCTGATATCAAGATAACAGATGTACTTCTATATTATAGACACATAAGGTGGAATTTACATATCACAGCGCAGAAGTGCAAAGCACTAAGGTGGAGAGCATAGGCCTGCTTTGACCTTACAGCAATTGTAACCTGGATCATCTGTCACTCTGTAACTTTAGTGACTGAATGATGAGCAAATTAGAAGATTGGTAGGGGGTGGGAGGGATGATGCCTATGTGCTTCCCCCACTCCTGCCCCTGATGAGTATAGCACTAATGGTTAGCACTATATTCTTTCTGGAAGCCCCTGGGGGCAAATTTACTAAAGGGCTCAGCGACTAACACGGGTGAAAATGTCGTAACTTTGCTAGTGAAGGAGATAGACTCTGGCGGTACTTCGCTCCCTAACGCCTGGCGAATTTGCGCTCTGGCGAATGGACGTAACTGTGCAAAATCAGTGGATTTTACTGAACGTTACCTCTTGCGCCAGACTTGTCTTCGCCACCTCAGACCAGGCAAAGTGCAATAGGGTAGATAGAAGTTCCTCAAAATAGTTGAAAATTTTCTAAGTCCAAAAAAACATAAGCGTCTTTTCCTTTTTCAGGGTGATAGGCTAAAAAAGAGCGTAATTTTTTTTGGGGGGTAACCAGCTTTCCCCCTACATTTTCTAACATATGGCACATAAACTATACACTTGGCTCATGTGTAGGGCAATAACTTTATTTTATTTTATTAAGGTTTCCCGGGCTTGTGTAGTGTAATGTATTTGCTGCAACATATACGTCCATTGAACTTTAACTTCCCGCCGTATGCAAATTAGCCAAAACGCTAGCGCTACTTCGCTTCGATTGGCACAGTAACGCTAGCACAATTTTGCCAGCATTCGGCGCCCTGGATGCAACTTCGGATTTTAGTGAATTTAGTTGTCCTGGCGAATCTACGCTTGGCGAAGTGTTGAGCTGTGAGCGAAGCCGTCGCTGGTGAATTTTTGGAGGTTAGTGAATTTGCCCCCTGGTCTCTGTGGAACAGTGTACAGAAACATGCAGAAATCCCTATAATCTGTGCACAAATTTATACAGTTCAGTATGAAACCCTCATTTTTGTCTGGCTGTAACTGATGAGCTGTGAGCTGTATCATCATGGAATAAGTGTACATGTGTATATGAGACAATTTTGTCATTGATGAAGTATGTAGCATTTTGTCATTAAATACATATATATGAAATCATAACCAGATTTTTTTTTTGCGGTAGCTTGAGTAATATACTAGTGATTCTAAAATACCCTGAGAAATTCCCCCAGAGGGAGGATGCTAATTATAGTTACTCTTACATATGAGTTTTTTGAGAAACATAAACTGTAGCAACATAATGTGGTAGCACTTCTTAACTTGCAAACAGTAGTCTAATAAATACATTATTATATAAATTATAATTAATATTTATAATATATAATTATTAATAAGGACAAGATAATCCCTTTATTATCTTAAAACAAATCCTAATAAAAAGTGGTGCATTATTCCCCTTATAGGTTAAAACTGCTAGATAAAAATAACTGAAATAATTCTTACATTAGTGCCATATACATCTGTACCATAGAATCAAAATGTGTATATAATCAATAAGATGCTCTGCAGTTGCAGCCTTCTCTATGTTAAACCCTATACATTGGCCAAAGCAATTTCTGAATACAGATATGTGGTTGCAATGCAATTCCACCTTTAGCTAAGAGCAATCTGCATTTAGTTCAACTAGGGCACACATTTTTAAACCACATCCACTTTAAACCAAACCCATTTTACCACAAGACTATGTCCACATTAATTGTAGTAGCACACCAATAAACCAAATGATTGGCGCTCACTGCAGGGATATCACTTATCACTCATATGTCAAAAAAGTTGTAATATTAAGACATACCCTTAAATCCATATGCCTCATCCTCCCCTGTGGATAACACAGCACCCCCCCCCCAAGCACATGATTAAACTCCTTAGGGGCCCCTAAGTTTAAGAATCTATGGATATTTAACACATTATTAGTGATGAGTGAACCACAGCAAATTTGAGACATTTAGCAGAATTGCTCTGCAACTGTGACATTACATCGCAATTAAGGCATTTCTAGCTCTGCCATTGTATATACATTGCCCTACATTATTAGGGAAGCAATCTGGTCGGCCTGCTATTTCCTAAAATGGGATGAACAGGTATTATTTTTTAAATTTTAATAAATGGCTTTCTGGTTCATGAAATGATGCCCCTTTCCTACAGCTGTGCATACAGTAGTCCGACCCCTGCTTGCCATTCCTTGTTTGACAGGCTTTCTTTGCTAACAGATCCAAGCCTGCAGAAAGGACAGTATGATGTAGAGATACACTTTGAGTCACCATGTTTTGTAATAGGTCAATGGTGGTTGGTTGAATAACCAAAATTTCCTAACATTTATCGGAAAAAAGAAGTAACTGCTTGGCATGCAGTCAGATTTGTGTCTGTTTTGAAATAGTTTACTATAGCCTGTGGCCTGAATTTACTTGAGGGATATAAATGAAAAGGCTGCCCAGGACATAACTTCATCAAACATCCCTGACACTAAATTATATTATCATCAACATGGAGGAAATTATAGTTCTAGCCTCTGACATTTCATAGTATCCAAGTTAAACAGTGACTCCCTTGCAGATCATTGATGAACTTGTAGTCCAGTGCTTTCATTGAATACTTGCTTGTTTCACCGTTCACTCAATATTAAATAGAAGCATTTACAGTCAATTAGGTTGGAAAAAAATCTGTCAGTTAACACATACACTTACAAAGATACAGTATGTTCAATATATTTAATCTCTGGCATTGCTTGTAATGCTAATGATTCCTATATCAATGTTTTATCACCATAAATATTTAAAAAACAGAACTAGAATAAAAGAAATCCTTATGAAGGATAAAATGAATTGTCAAAGGGCACCCTACTATAGAGAAAGTGAACAAACAATATAAGGGCAATGGCACACTAGGAGTATAATCACTAGCGATAAATCTTTGCTTCTGCTGGTGACTATTCTCCTGATAGGGCAGAGACAGACGCGAAGATTCAGGGAGATTTAGTAGTCCGGCAACAAATCGACTCGTCTTTGGGCGACTAATCTCCCTGAAAAGCCTTCCCGCTGGCTAGAATCAAAATCGTCAGTGGGATGGCATTTAGAGCGCTTTGTTTTCCGAAGTTTCCTCGTAAGGCAGATTCGGGCGACTTTGAAAAACATAGCTCTCCGTGTGCCATCCCGCTGGCGATTTCGATTCTAGCCAGCGTGAAGGCAGTTGGGGAGATTAGTCGCCTGAAGAAGAGGCAATTTGTCGCCGGGCGACTAATCTCCCCGAATCTTCGTGTGTGTCTCTGCCCTAAAACGTTTCCCACTGGCAATAATGTGATTCACTGGTGGTAAATCTGTTACTCCAATCTCCAAAAATCTCTTGAAGTTGCCTCAAGAGGCAGAAACAGAGATTTATCACTGGAAATTAATCTCCTTGTGTGCCATTGCCCTTAACCATATGGGGTCAAAGAAGCCTATGATTAAGGGAATTCTTCCAGAAACACGTCAGGCTATTTGGATCCACCGTTTATTGCAATAAACGTTTTCCTTATTTTATCCGGATTAGCACCTAAATCCATTTTGAATTACCTTAACCACATAGAGTCATGTTTATCAAAAAAAATTTTATAGTATTTTAATAAAAAAAGTCCGACCAAACTAGAATCCAGGAGTGGACCTTATTTATTTTTAAAAAAGCACGACAAACATGAAAAAATTGTACGAAATCCAAATTGTATGTTTTTTTCCTAGGTTTTTCCTGAATCGCTCGATTTATTTGGGCTTTCTCCTGAAAATAGTTGGATTTTCAGGTTAACCACAGAAACCTCCAGATAATATAGGGACCTCTCCCACTGAATTATATACAACCTTCGTAGGTTTGAGATTGTTGAAATTTTGGATTCTGACTTTTTCATCTTTTGGGTATAATAAATCTCAAAAAAATTGAGGTTTTTTTCCCACTAAAAATTTGGGTGAGAAATACTCACATTTTTGAGTTTTTGCTATTCGAACTTTAATAAATAACCCCCTAAATGTCTTAGGTATTAAAATGGGAGCTTCATCTACATAACAGCACCAACTAAATGAAAAAAAAAAATAAACAAACTATAAGTAGAGCTATACACGCATTATCAATTCATTCTCCTGTGAGAAGTGCTGGTAGATTAAGGACTGGTTATAGAAGGCCCAGTTGTAAGCGACCTCTTAGTAGGTGTTCATTATTATTTTTTTTATATAGTTGAATTATTTGCCTTCTTCTAAAACCAAATGCCAATGTTTTAGTTTTTATATTATTGTTTTTATTACTAGTCTTTCTATACAGGCCTTATACAGGCTCTCTCCTATTCATATTCCAGTCTCTTATTCAAATCAGTGCATTGTTGCTGGGGTAATTTGGACCCTAGCAACTGGATTGCTGATATTGCAAACTGGAGAGCTGCTGAATAAGAAGCTAAATATGCTAAAAATGAAAAACAACTGCAAATTGTCTGGTAGATTAATGACCCCCACTATGTTAATGAAACCTTGGGGCCATTTTCTTATGAAATGCTGGGACCAGTTTGTTTTGAAACTGTCAAATTGCTGGGGTCACAATGAACATGCTGGGCCACAGTATCTTATGTTGCTAGTGTCACTATATCATAAAATGTTGGGGGTCACTGTGTTTTAAAATCAATTCAGACTCAAGACATCTTAATGGAGTGATGCATTGCCAAAAATAGGCCAACTTTTCCTTTTAAAGTAGAAACAATTTGGCACAGTGGGCAGTGCTTTACATTTAAGGGGCCCATTAACTTAGCTTGAGTGAAGGAATAGAGGAAAAAAACTTCGAATTTCGAATGGTTTTTTTGGCTACTTCGACCATCGAATGGGCTACTTCGACCTTCGACTTCGAATCGAACGATTCGAACTATAAATCGTTCGACTATTCGACCATTCGATAGTCGAAGTAGTGACTCTTTAAGAAAAAACTTCAATGCCCTAGTTCGCCACCTAAAAGCAACCAAAGTCAATGTTAGCCTATGGTGAAGGTCCCCATAGGCTTTGCTAGCATTTTTAGGTCGAAGAAAAATCGCTCGATCGATTATTAACCCTCGATATTCGATGTGACCTATGGAATGTGGAAAAAACCCATGCAAGTAAAGGGAAATATACGGATTGCGGATACTGCCCAGGCTCAGAGCGAACCTAGAAACACAGTCCTGTGGTTAAAGGAAAACTATACCCCCAAAACAAATATATATATATATATATATATGATCAATTTAGTGAGGTTAGTGCAAAACTAGTTAATATATCATGGCTGTTATTCTCAACAGTCTTAACCGTACAAGGACCCTGCATGGCTACGTCCACTACCACAGAGGTGCTTTATTATATAAATTCTACCAGAGCTTCTGAAGCAAACACAGTTGTTTATTAGCACAGGGTAACAGTGCATTTTTAGTTAAATATACCACTTTTTTGTGTTACTAGCTCTTTAAGTAACTGAGGTATAAAAAGAAAGCAATTGACAATCTAATCTGAGATAATCTTTTATGAAGCAGAAAATTAAACAAACCTATTCATGTATAACAGTGTGGGAGTTTGGCCAATAATCTTAAAATTGAATTATGTGTTTTAGATTTGTAATTCTCAAAATAAAATCTGTTGCTTGCCCAGGGTGAACTCTTGCTTTTTATAGCATATCATTTAACTGGTTTGTAAAGTGTTTTCTGAAGAATATGTTTTTTCCCTAGCTTTCTCTTATTCCATGTGTTCCAATAAGTATATGGAATGAAAAAAATAGTGTATCAAATCAGTGGCAATAGCAGAGTCACCAGCCCATGGGCCAGAGACTCTATAGTTACTGTTGCACAGTTACAATATAAGAGTGCAAAAAAATCAATGAAAAAAAAGATGGATGAATAAAAGCTACCCATATAGACTCGAGTATAAGCCGACCCGAGTATAAGCCGAGGTACCTAATTTTACATACGAAAACTGGGAAAACTTATTGACTCGAGTATAAGCCTAGACACAACTACAGCCCTGTCTCCCAGCAGCGCACATTCCACCCAAGCGACCCCCCCCAGCGATCAACCGGACTTCTTTGCAAAGTTGATGGTGACAGAGAATTGCCAAACGGATTACTGTGTGCATTGTCCCACTGTCCCACTACCATGTGCAGAGGGTGCTGTGTGATATTGCCATCACTGTTATTCTTTCATATAACCAACAGATGGCACTGTGTGATATTGCAGTCACTGTTATTCTTTCATATAACCAACAGAGGGCGCACTGTTATTCTTTCATATAACCAACAGAGGGCGCTGTGTGATATTGAACTCTCTCCCCAAGCGAACTGTTGGTATAGGAATAATTAAAAGTGACTACAATCTCAGCTGCTGCCCGCTGACTCGAGTATAAGCTGAGGTAGACTTTTTCAGCACATTTTGGATGCTGAAAAACTTGGCTTATACTCGAGTATATATGGTAAGTTGAATGATGTATGTAAACACAGACAAATGTATAGATAGGTGGTTAAAAAAGGGAAAATAGATGATACAGAAATGGGTAGATATGGGGTTAGATAGGCTGTAGGTTAAAAGAAGAGATAGGTTGGTGGATCAATGGAGACAGATCAAATAGATATGTGGTAGAAAGAGGGATGGAAGGGAGGAATTAACAGATAATTGGAGAAAGAATGGGATGAATGGACGGATGAATGCCGAAGGGAAAAATACAAGAACGAGTGGATGGATGTGAAGAAGAATGTTTAGAGGAAATGTTCAAGAACAGAATGATAGATAACAATGGATGAATGACTGGTTTAACGGATACAGGTAGTTGTGAAACTTTATAAAATATGGATTAATTCCGCCATGAATTTCTCTAGCACAGTAACCAAAAGCAACCAATCAGCAATAATGAATGATTTATATACTGCAGGTAGAATAATTTGAAAAATAACCCCCTTAGAAACATTTTGTGGTTTTATTAAAAGCACAAAAAATTCTAATACAAAAATGTGCCAAGTAAAAGTTGTTGAGGTCCTATAGAAGTCAGTGGGAGTTGCAATGATCTACTGGACCATTTTTAATCAATTCGGACTTGTAGAGATTTTTTTTTGGTGCTTCTAAAAATTCCGATCATTTAATAAATTCCATGGCATTCGTGGTTTTAGAGAAATTGAGTTTATTTCCGGTTTCACCACCTCTAAAACCACTAAAGTGGGAATGTTTTTAAATCCGCCCCTTAATCACACACACACAAGCTGCGTGATTATGGGGTAAATTTAATAACGTTCATATTTCGGTTTTACAAATCATATTCTTAGCAATAAAAATCATGGATTACACAAATTACTTAAAACCACAAAAAAATCATAATTTATTAAAATAAAAACCTACAAAAAACACTAGGGAGCCTAACAATCGATTTCTATTTTTTCAACAAATCTTGAAAAATTAGTTTTTTTCCTATATTTCTTAAATTTGAGATTTATTAATTGTAAAAACCACAAAAACCTCTAATGCAACAATTTGCCAAGTACAAGTTGTCATGGTCCTATAGAAGTCAATGGGATCAATTCAGACTTTTAGAAGTTTTAAGATTTTTTTTTTTTGCTACAAATTGTCCAAGTCCAAAACTCAAGGGTCTGCCTCAAGCATTTACTCTCACAAACACTCATATTCTCTTTTAGACTCATCGATTTACCTCTTAAAGGAGAACTAAACCCTTAAAATAAATATGGATAAAAATGCCATATTTTATATACTGAACTTATTGCACCAGCAATAACCGCAATGATCCAGAACTTCAGACTTTTCACAGGGGGTCACCATCTCAGTGGGCTCTGAGCAGCTGTTAAGACGCTAAGCTTAGGGGTTGTCACTAATTATCGACAGAAAATGAGGTTGGCCTGTAATATAAGCTGATGATACAGGGCTGATTATTAAATTCTGATGCTAATTGTACTGGTTTCTGTGCTGCCATGTAGTAATTATTTGTATTGATTACTAATCAGCCTTATATTGTGACATTTCTATTCTATGTATACTGTATATTGTGAGTGGGTCCCTAAGCTCAGTAAGAGACAGCAGCACAGAACATGTGCAGTGAATCATCAGAAAAGAAGATGGGAGCTACTGGGGCATCTTTGGAGACACAGATCTTTACTGCTTAAGGGCTGTGGTTGTCTTGGGCTGATACAAAAGCACAAAACATCATGCCTACTTCTTTAGTTAGAGGGGGTACTTTATTCACTATATCATTTACAGAATATTCATGGCTTTTGTATATTATATACAGTTGGGCCCATAAATCTTTGGACAGAGACAACTTTTTTCTAATTTTGGTTCTGTACATTACCACAATGAAGTCTAAATGAAACAACTCAGATGCAGTTGAACTACAGACTTTCAGCTTTAATTCAGTGGGTTGAACAAAAAGATTGCATACAAATGTGAGGAACTAAAGCCTTTTTTTAGCACAATCACTTCATTTCAGGGGCTCAAAAGTAATTGGACAAATTAAAAAACTGAAAATAAAATGTTAATTTCTAATACTTGTTTGAAAACCTTTTGCTGGCAATGACAGCCTGAAGTCTTGAACTCATGGCTGCTTGATGAATCATGAATGTTTCATATAAACACATAAAGGATAACAATAATGTCACTTTTCCTCTGCTGCCATGAATTTACCCATTTGTTACACACTATGGTATTGCTGTATGAAAATAACAAAGTAATTACTTCATATCATATATTGGATGTTCTAACCTACATGTTGAGTCTGGGCAGGTGCTGTGTTGCTCCCTGTTTCCTTTATAGTTACACCACTGTCTCCCATGGTATTTGCAAGATCAACATGAATGCCATTAACACAAACTCAGATTTGCATGCATTTTCATTTCTTTCGAGAATGTGGTTGCATTCCTAAATAAGCTCTGCTGTGTGCATGTTAATTGTCATACATCTGAAACATATTGCTCATGTGAGTACCTCTAACCATAGATATAAATTTTACTTAAAAGAATATATCATTCTGACCAGCGTTTCTGTTTCATTGACATTATCACTGATTCATACAGCTTAAAGGAACAGTACAGAAAGTGTTTAAAATGAATGACAATATAATGTAGTGTTGCCCTGCACTGGTAAAACTGGTGTTTTTGCTTTAAAAAACACAACTATTGTTTATATAAACAAGCTGTTGTGTAGCCATGGTGGCAGCCATTCAAGCACAGGATATATGGTAGATAACAAATAAAGGTGGCCATAGACGCACAGATAATATAGTACGAAATGAATTTTTGTACAATATTTGGCGTGTTTATGGTGGGAAAAGAGTCGACCTATATCGCCAGAAGACTTGGATATCCTCGGGCTGGACGTGAACATTTTGATCGGGCACCTTTGAAGGCACCCAAACATCGGCCATTGTTAGGGCTGAATCGTCAGATACAGGTAGAATTCTATTGTTTCTACCTGTATATCTGACGGTTCAGCTCTACACGTGATTATTGAAACGAACAATCTTTCTTGGAAGGATCTTTTCCAAGAAAGATTGTAATTGTTATGTCTATGGCCACCTTAAGCTGTGTAGAATCCCACTGTATACTACAGAGCTTATCTGTTATCAGTTGTGTATCCTGTGCCTTTTCTCCTTTTTTAGCTTTGAATGGCTGCCCCCATGGCTACACAGCAGCTTGTTTATATAAACTATAGTAGTACTTATCTGTTATCTACTGTGTATCCTGTGCTTGAATGGCTGCTCCCATGGCTACACCGCAGCTTGTTTATAAAAAACTATAGTAGACAGTGCAGTTTCAGAGGAAAGAGAACTTTCTTGAAAGTTGTGAGGGATGACTGTCAAACAAGTAGTGAAAGTACTAATGACAATATTGTCCGAGTAGTTGATAAATGATTTTAGCAGCATTTCAGTTACTTTAATCGCATTATTTACAGTATTTTCCCATAGGAAACAATGGGGCTCATTTATAAACAATGGGCAAATTTGGAACTGGGCAGTAACCCATAACAACCAATCAGTTGCTTGCTTTTTCAGCCAGCTGCAGGTTGAACAATGAAAGCAAACATTTGATTGGTTGCCATAGGTTACTGCCCAGGTGTCGATTTGCCCAGTATTTATAATTGAGCCCCAATGTGTTGCCAAGTCTAGACTAGGCCTGGGACCATATTTCACTGACATTTTACTCAGAATAATTCAAAGTTCTTTACAGACAAAGTAAGAAACGCCAGTGAGTTGAATAGTAAAAGTAATGCCTCAATGGGATTCATTGGGAAACTGCACTAGAGCAATTTATTGACATGAGTAAATCAGCCACAAATAATAATTCATATACTCCTATATCATAAAACTGTGTGTGGTACAAAGGCAGCCCCTAGGTCTGGGCTAATAATCCAGTGGGGAAAGTAAGAACAGTCCGAACCCCGCGCCTCCCTGCCCTCTCCAGTGGTTGCGCCCGACGGTTCCCAGCAGCCTCTGCGGTCAGTCGGGCTGTATAATAAAGCCCAATGGCAGCTGAGGGAACCCGGGTCGGCAAGTGACAGAGTAAAGTCGGCGCTGAATGAAGTCCATGTGAATGTAGGGCGGGGTGAGCGGCGCTGCTGATGTCAGAGCTTCCCCACGTTGTGAGTCCCGAGTAGGGAGACGGTACAGGCTACAGGGTCCCTGTCATGGGTTCGAACGTAGAATCGCGACGGACAGGGGGTGGCTGAAGTTTGGGCGCTGTTATCACTGAGGGAGGATGAGGGACAACGAGAGTGACTTATGTGAGTCTAATTGCCACTTAAACTCCGGGGAGAGTCCGGCCGTGAGCGCTGTGATGTTCTCTGCCGGGGTGCTGGGCAACCTGCTCGCTCTGGTGCTGCTGGAGAATCGCAGGAGGGCCGTGCGGGGCACAATGTCTCTCTTCCACATCCTGGTCACTGGCCTCGTCATCACTGACCTGATGGGCACCTGTATGATTAGCCCTGTGGTGTTGGCTTCTTATTCCAGCAACTTGACTCTCATTGCTTTGGGGGGCAGTGACAATCGCATTGTCTGCTACTATTTCGCCTTTGCCATGACTTTCTTCAGCCTGGCTACTATGCTGGTGCTGTTTGCTATGGCGCTGGAGCGGGCGATGGCCATTGGACACCCTTACGTCTATGAGAAGTTCATCAGCAAGCGCTGCGGCCTGGTTACCTTCCCTGTCATCTACTCCTTCTGCATCTTCTTCTGCCTCTTCCCAGCCATGGGGGTCGGGGAATACATCCAGTACTGCCCTGGCACCTGGTGCTTCATCAACATGAGAGGCCAGCACATAAACGGCTCCACCAGCAACGTCTACTCCACTTTGTATGCCACCCTCCTGCTCATACTCATCATTGCCGTTCTGACCTGCAACTTCATCGTCATCGTCAGCCTAGTGAGGATGCACAAGCGCCAGAAAGCCCGGAGACTTGTCACCAAGCGAGAGCGAATGTCCATGTCTGAGGAGATCGACCATCTTATTCTTCTCTCCCTGATGACTATCATCTTCTTTATCTGCTCAGTGCCCTTCACAGTAAGTTCCTCTGTTTTCTTTTTATTGCAGGGGGTTATGGCAGATAAACTAAAGCTGGCCATAGATGTAAAGATTTTCAAAACATCTTTTCGTGATCGTAAGACCACGATTATCTCGAAACGATCGTTTAAATGTACGATTTGACCATCAAATAAAAAGACCATTTCAAGCGATATTGCCAGGAAAACTGAGGGTAACTGCCTGCTTGGCCCAGCAAATATAGATAGATTGCACTGGGGCCAATAATTTTTTTAACCTGGCCAATCAATTTGGGGCCAATAATTTTTTTAACCTGGCCAATCAATTTTCTGACAGATGTCGGACGAAAAAGCGTAAGATGCACGGTCGTTCGATTCCCACTAACTTCACGATAATTTGACGGATTGGTCGTATTTCACTGAAATCAATAGTTCACCGAGAAAGATCTTTGCGTCTATTGGGACCTTAACTCACATTCTTACTAAGAATAATTAATTTTTGGCATATAGCAGTGTTAGATTTGCAGGGAACACATTTATTTAAACCCTGAGATCCTAAAGCCAAATCATATAACAGTTCCCTGGGCACAGGAGACTTGCCCAAGGCTATAATAGGCCAGCCCAGGAGTCAAACCTAGCTGTCATATGTCCTGCAAGTAGATAATGAAGGGCTGGCACATGCCAGTGACAAATAAGAGATATGGGGAGCACTACTTACACTCTTCAGGTGTTGTTGCATACGGTGGTGCTATTCCTTAGGGTAGGGTCACACTGTGAGATTCAGGGAGATTCAGTCACCCGGCGTATAATCGCCTCTTCTTTGGGGCAACTAATCTCCCCGACTTTGTAAAACGAAGCGGCGCAAGTGCCATGCTGCAGGCGTTTTTCATTCTAGCAGGCAGAAGACAGGGGGAAGCAGTTCGGGGAGATTAGTTGCCCCAGAGAAGAGGCGATTAGTCGCTGGGCGACTAAATCTCCCCAAATCTAACAGTGTGAAATTACCCTTAGACATATGGCCACATCCACTTCAGAAAGATTTCACAGGAAAGGCAAGCACTTCACCACTTCTTGCTGTGAAAATAATCCTCCCTGACGAAGGTAGGGGCAAACCCCCCGAAATGTTGTTTTGTACTTGGAGTGGTAAAACTGGCTAAAATAAGAGATTATTTGCACAGCAAGAAGTTGTGAAGTGCTAGCCTTTCCTGTGAAATTCTGCTGGCACATACCAGACCACACTCCTTAAATTGATGTAGTTAAAAAGTATTTATTTAGCAAAAGGTTTAAGGTTCTCAGGGTCGAGAAACTAGCTATCAGTTTGGATATAAGACTGGACAATAATAGAGAGTATAGTGGAGATAATAGAAAGCTAAGTCATATTTAAAAAAAAAAACACAAAAAATGCAGAACTAACATCCCCACCAACCAGATGGCATTTTAAATTTTAAGTTGGACAAAAGAAACAAGAAAACAAAAAATAGGAAACACTCGGTTGTGTATATGGCTAACCTTATCGAGAGAGAAAGATGCAAATACAGGGCAAAATTGCATTCCCACAGCATTTTGAAAATTTGCATAATTTCCTATTACATATTTGTAATCATTGCTGCCAGTCACAAATGTGTAAGGACTTGTTCACTAAAGTGACTTAGTTCCTTTGACTAACGCCAGTGCTTTGGTCCCAATAAAGGGCATTATGTCGGGCACCTATAATCTATGGTCACATGATCACTTACCTCATTTCTACCCATACTCCTCAGTGCCAATGAAAAGGAACAGCTGAAATAAATTATCATTACCGGTCTGCTGTTTTGATTTGACATTGTTTCCGTTTTTTATTCCAAGAATAATACATTTTTCTTTAAATTAAGGACTATTTGGGATTTGGCCGAATCCCTGAATCCTTGGTGAAAGATCCAGCCGAATACTGAACCGAATCCTAATTTGCATATGCAAATTATGGGCGAAAAAGTGGAAAAAAATCTTCTTTTGTGATGGAAAGTCATGTGATTTCCCTACCGCCCCTAATTTGCATATGCAAATTAAGATTTGGTTTGGCCAGGCATAAGGATTCAGCCAAATCCGAATCCTGCTGAAAAAGGCAGAATCCTTGCCGGATCCTGAACCGAATCCTGGATTCGGTGCATGCCTATTTTAAAAGAATGGGAACCAACACAATCATGTGAACTATGTGCTAAACTACATGGGATATGGTGTCAGATCAACAGAACACATTGCACAACTTGGATGCAGTCGCATGGGTCAAAATATAAAGTGATTGATCGTACAGTATGTGTAAAATACAGGTCTGGGACCTGTTATCCAGAATGCTTAGGACGTGGGCTTTTCTGGATAACGTATCTTTCCTTAATTTGGGTCTTCATACCTTAAGTCTTCTAGAAAATCATGTAAACATATCCAATAAGCTGGTTTTGCTTCCAATAAGGATTAATTATATCTTAGTTTAGATCACGTACATGGTACTGATTTATTATTACAGAGAAAAAAGGAAATCATGTTTAAAAATTTGGATTATTTCATTATAATGGAGTCTATGGGAGACAGCCATTCCGTAATTGTGAGCTTTCTGGATAACGGGTTTCCGGATAACGGATCCTATTCCTGCACAAGGAAGATTTGCCAGTCGATGCAATGCACCTGTCAGATGGGAACAGAGCATACTATTTCTTCATCAAACGAGATAAAATCTGATGGTGTCTTACAGACTTTTTTTTCTCATTGAAATACATTCACTGTCAGATGTAGATACATCGACAAACCACACCATCCGATCAGATTGTGTAGGAGCCAACAAAATCTAGTGCTGTTGTGTGGCAAGAAAAATCGGACCCACAAAATCGGTTCAAAATCTCCTTTGTTGTTTAGCCTTTAAATAACGCTGCTCTGCCATGAGAATGGAGAACCCTGCAATGACCAGTTCAGCTTTGCGGGCGCATATTTCTGAGTGCCAAATTAGGGCAATTTATATTAGCTTGTTTCTCCAAAGTAATTGCACAAATCTATTCAGGATACATAGACATATCACAAGCAGTGTGTGTATATAAAGTACATTCCAAATTCTCATCACTGTGGTTGCTGAGGCCAAAGGTTAAGCCATAAGTAAGCTGTTCATTATAATTTAGACTCAGCTGAATGAAGAGCATGGGAAGAACAGACATTTACTACTTGCTATGATAAACAGGAAACTATTATGTCTTCTAAAAGAAAGAGTCTTTTCTATGCCTGTCTGTTTTATGACTTATATTGGTTTGTGAAATCGTTTTAAATGATATATATGTGTTGGACAGTTGTGAGGTATCAGTAGCATAAGGAACACATCAGATTATACAGTATGTCATTTAATGTAAATACGTTTGCTATGTAACATTGCAGAGAAGTATGCAATAAAAATACTCTATACAAGCCAAATTATGCAAACAACGGTCACTCTAATTAGAGTCCTGAACTGGGTCGGGAGTCTCCGACTCCCTGGGTGTGCAGTCTGTGGGTAGCCAACAAAGGTGTGGGCTTTATCCCATACCTCCCAACTGTCCCTTTTTAGGAGGGACAGTCCCTCTTTTGACAGCTCAACCCGCAGTCCCTCATTTGTACTGGAAAGTCCCTCTTTTCTATGCACTGAACAGCCAGAAAAAGAAACAAAGTTTCTCACTTAATTGACTTTTAGCAGAGTCTAGAAAAGCTAACTGGTGCAAATAAGATACTTTGTAACAATTTTGAGAAACAAAAACACAGTTTAGATAAGGAGAAATATTTTCAAACTTTCATAACCTGCCAAATTTTGTAAAACAAACATGGTAATTAGGGGGTGTGGCCACAGAAAGGGGTGTGGTCAAAAAATTGCTGTGCTACGTGTGGGAAAAAAATTTTTGTCCCTCTTTTTACTTCCAAAATGTTGGGAGGTATGTTTATCCCACTCTCCCCTCCTCTTGAAGTTTTTTATCTATTTTTGTGCAGATTCGGCACTGGAGTGATGTCACTTCCGTTTTTTTGTGTTGGAAGGCTAGTTGGCCTATTGCGGGTCGGCTCAGGTAGCGGATCAGTTGGGCAAAATTGAGGGTTGCAGGTCTGAGTTGCAGGTCATGGGTATCAGTTATGGGTCAGGTAGGGGTATAAGAAAATAGACCCGCGCAGGACTCTAACTCAAGTTGCCTTTTAATAATTATATCCAGGACTAGTAGCCTTCACATCCTTGTAAACTGTGCTGACCTAGCCTTTCCTCTGTGTATAGAGACACCTAGTACATTTTAGAAATATATCCCTACCTATGACCCACAACCATCTTTTTATTTATACTTTTACATGTAAAGAATAATTGCATTTGTTTAAACTGCAAATGGCTTGCGTCTAACTTTTGTTTGAGGAAGTAACTTGTGTGATTAGTACTGCTGTTTGGCCTATGAGTATTACAGGCTTTCTGCTTTACACAACCTCTAGAAGCGATCATTGAAGAGAAGCTTAAGCTTTAGTGCTTATGTATCGTTACTTGTTCCTTAAATCTTTTTACTTTATGCCTGATTTTGGTGAGCAGAATACTATGAGTTTGTACCAGCATGGTTTTATGCATAATAGATCTTGCCAAACTAATTTAATTACTATAGACGAGGAGTAAGCAGGAACCTACATTCTTAGGGGTAGATTTACTAAATGGCAAAAAATTGCCAGCGACGGCTTCACAGCCGTCTCAACACTTTGCCAGGCGAAAATCCGCTCAGACATCGCTAATTTACTAAAATGCAAAGTTGCGTCCAGGGCACCGAACGTTGGCGAATTTTCTCTAGCGTTACTTCGGCAATGCGAGCAAATCCTAGCGCAACTTCGTTAGAGGTCTTCGCTAATTTGTATACGGCGAGAAATTTAAAGTTGAATGTACGTATATGTTGCAGCAAATACATTACATTTACACAAGTCCAGGGAACCTTAATAAAGACATTAGCGTTGTTATAATGTTAGAAAATGTATGGGGAACCTGGTTACCCAAAAACATTTTTAAGGACTTTCGCAGGCTATCACAAAAAGGAAAAGACGCCATCGTTTTTTGGACTTTTTCCACTAAAAAATATGAAGCAAGTAACAGAAGAATGAGGAAGATCTATGCACTTCATCTGGTCTGAGCTGGTGAAGGCAAGTCTGGCAAAAGAGGTAACGTTCAGTAAAATCTGTGAATTTGCGGAGTAACGTCCATTCGCCAGAGCGAAAATTCGTCTGGTGATAGAGTGCGAATGAGCACAAGCATCTGTCTCTTTCTCTAGCGAAGTTACGCCTGCACCCGTTAGTAAATCGGTGAAGCGCCTAAAAATAGAAACGAAACGTCACCAGCGTTATTCACTTCGCCCTATAGTAAATCGGCCCCTAAGATGGGAGTGGAAGGGAACTACATATAAATAGTTGCCAAAGTCTTGCTGAATTCATGGACCCCCTTCCCCTGACCCGGCTTGAGTGGGTAGCAAATTAAGTTAAGGTTATTTTGCTCCATTTTATAATGTGGTCCTTGATTTAAAGCTGTCTACTGATTTACCACCTGTAAAAGACAAAAAGGGCACTGTGCTATTTTATTAGAAATACTACACTATAAAGATATTCTTCTTGTCTCCCTTGGGCTTAGTGTGTGCTGGCTCTTTCTTTTAGCTATTTAGTGGATGTAATCTACTTAGGGGGTTATTTATTAAACACCGAATGTAAAAATCACGAAAAATGTATGATTTTTTTTTATAAAATTAGACTTTTTAAAAATCACAAATTTTTCGGAATTTAATAAACCCCGAGGATGGAAAAGTCCAAATCAGAAAATCCGGCATCTCAGATCTGTTGAAGTTGCATATAAGTCAATGGGAGAAGTCGCAATGATTTTTTGATGTGCGCTGGGTTGCGTGCAATACCCTGAAGTTTTCGCGTGAAAAGTCCAAAAAAATTGTGAAAATCAGATGGAAAAATCTGAAAAAAACGTGAAAATCTGATTGTTTTTTTTTTCTCGCAAAGCAAATTTTTGGGAAAATGTAATGATAAATAAGCATAAAAAACCCGAGCGGATTTCATCGGAGTTTGTAGCAGAAAATATTGAGATAAATTTGGACTTTGATAACTAACCCCCTAATACTCTACCCCTAGTGATCATAACAGTCCAGGATCTTTCTGCTTGCTATATATACTGTATATATATATATATACCAAAGAAGATCCGCACTCTCAGGTCTTATGACAATAATAAAAAGTTTTATTAACTTTTTATTATTTTCATAAGACCTGAGAGTGCGGATCTTCTTTGGTGGATTTAAATTGAAATTGTTGACACTGCACCCAGGCAACTTAAACCATTTTTTCAAGAGTGCGGGCTACCTCGTAATATATATTTATATATTTGGGTTAAGAATGAAATTTGACATGGTGGAGTGAATTATGTGCAATGTAAACAGTGTAATTTAAAGGAGAAGGAAAGGGTATACTTCAATAGCCTTCTAACAAAAGTCTTTTGTGCATAGAAGTTACTGAGAGTTTGCAAATTTTCCTCCCTGGTCTGATTTGTTTGTTTTTTTGGGCGCATACGCATTAAGAAGAAAGCCGTCGCAACCTTACTAATATGGCGCCTGCCTTGCTATATATGCGAACAAGGACATCGATTTTACAAGATTCGACTGACATATGAACATTTTTAGAATAGTGTTTCAGGAGGTCTGGGGGGAGTATAATTAAAGGAGAATAGGAGGTATTGTTTTTTTCCTTTCCTTCTCCTTTAAAAATAACACAATAAAAATCACGAAAGAATTCCTTTATCAGTACTTTTACTTTCACTTAGTACATATTCTCCTCTCCACTTGTTGAACTCTTGGCCTACTTAGACAGAGGCTGCGTGTGGGTTTATGTACAGAGAATATATGTATTTATAATAGAAGAGGAGACACACATTGATAAAAGTCTGTACTTTGCTTTCTGATTAAACATCTTTACAGGCAGAAAATAACTTGCTTTTCTACAAATTAATATATTTTTAAGACATTAACCATTAACTTCTGTTAATCTGAAATAAGTAGTTTTGGATACATCAATCCAGGGGCCAGGCTGGACAACTTTCTCTTATGAACATGGATAAATGGGGCATTGAGATGTTTTCCACAAATCAGAAAAAAATCATGGTTTTCCTATATTTCTAAAAAGCTCTATAAATTTGAGATTTATTAAGTGAAAAAAAAACATGAAAGCTTTTAATGCCAAACTTCGGCAAGTAAAAATTGTCAAGGTGCTGTAAGTATGTGGAAAGTGCACTGATCCTGTCGAATTTTTAGAGACTTTCGATGAATTCATTTTTTTTTTTTTTTTTTGGATCGTACAGTGCTTTTTTGTATTTGTTCTTTTTATAAAAAGAACTTTTAATAAATTCATGTTTTTAGAGTATGTGAGTTGTTACAAATCTTACATTCAGACTTTCTCAGTTCCCTTCTAGGCAATTAACTATCTGCAAGTGTCAGTGACTCTGAGAACTTAGCAGTTTCATGCCAAACACGAAGTACAGAGCCATAAGTAATAAATTACAAAATGAATTAAGACCAACTGCACATCATTACAACCAAGGTGGCCTGAACCATCTCTCTGGTAACAAAATGCAAGTACGATATTTGAGTAGTTCAGATCACACGGTTGTACTATTATGATAGACCGCACACAACGCACTAGTACAACACAATAAACTGCATCTACTGTAAATTCAGCTAAATAAAGCTACACATTTAGGGGGTTAATTATTAAAGTTTGAATGGTAACATTTTTTTTGAGATTTATTGTACCCTGAGGATGCAAAAAGTCAGAATCCGAAAATACTCCATCTTCAACCTGCTGAGGTCCTGTAGACGTCAATGCCTACAGTATTTGCAATTTGAAGATATTTTTGTCTGGACTGGGTTTCGTACGATAATCCGAAAATTTTGGGCTTTTCCTCCGATTTCACGAAAAATATTGACTTTTCGGGCGTCAAATATGAAAAATTAGGATTTCCCCGCGCCAATCTGAAAAAGTTGTGTTTTCCGTTCAACAATACAAAAAAAATCAGATTTTTTTGTGTGGATTTTTAATGATAAATAAGGTAAATCGTGGATTCTAGATTGGTTGGACTTTTTTTAATTTGAAACATCAGAAAAATTTGTTACTGCTACTTTTGATTACTCATCGTTTACTCCGGCCCTATCCTATTCTTATTTTAGTCTCTTATTCAAATCAATGCATGGTTTCTAGGGTAATTTGGATCCTAACAACGGGATTGCAAACTGAACAAAAAGCTAAATAACTGAAAAACCCAAAAAAATAAAAACTATCTGCAAATTGTCTCAGAATATCACTCTCTATATGATAGTAAAAGTTAACTCATGAACATCCCTTTTTATACAGCACAAATATATGTAATAGGGATGCACTGAATCCAGGATTCGGTTCGGGATTCGGCATTTTTCAGCAGGATTCAGATTTGGCCAAATCCCGGCCGAACCGAATTCCGAATCCTAATTTGCATATGCAAATTAGGGATGGGGAGGGAAATTTGTGACTTTTTGTCACAAAACAAGGAAGTAAAAATGTTTTCCTCTTCCCACCCCTAATTTGCATATGCAAATTAGGATTCGGACCTGGTTCGGTATTTGGCCGAATCTTTCGCAAAGGATTTGGGGGTTTGGCCAAATCCAAAATAGTGGATTCGGTGAATCCCTAATATTTAATAGCGTTTTCCAGAGATGATATGTCATTCATTATATGTCATCAGTACATAACCTAGTGGAGCTTACAATCTAAGGTCCCTATAACACACACACAGTCGGGTCAGCCTTTGGGCTAGTCCACACGGGGAGATAGCGACGCGTTTGCGGTCGCGGCGACAAAGCGCCGCGACAGTCGCCGCGACCGGCGCAGGCGACAGTTTTGTATGGGCGCCTATGTAAAAACGCCTGTGCTAACCACACGAGGCGATGCGCTTTTCAACAGTCGCCTGAAAATGCCTCGCCAGGCTTTTTCAGGCGACTGTTGAAAAGCGCATCGCCTCGTGTGGTTAGCACAGGCGTTTTTACATAGGCGCCCATACAAAACTGTCGCCTGCGCCGGTCGTGGCGACTGTCGCGGCGCTTTGTCGCCGCGACCGCAAACGCGTCGCTATCTCCCCGTGTGGACTAGCCCTTTGAATCTACCTAAACGATTTGGAAGGACACTGGAAACCCACAAAGACATGGGGAGACTATGCAAACTCCTTGCAGAGCACAGAAGTATTTTTATAGACATGAGGATCCATTTGGAGAGAGATGTAAAAAAACAAATGCATCGTGATAAGATCAGACATTGCAATGTGTTGACTGAGAAACAAAACTAGCACTACCCAAGATGTTTTCTTAAAGTGCTTTTAAGATTAGCTAAATGTCCCTGAATCAGTAAAACAGGAAAAGACAGATGTTTATGTACCTAGGCGAGGGCACTAATAAACTTGGAATGGAGTGAAGTTGTTAGTTACTACGGCAACAAACAAACATTGGTTGGTAATTCTAAGAAATTAATCATTTGTTACTGGAAAAGTAACATTAGCATTGCAAATTTTTTTTCTTTATTTTTTCAAATTAAATGGAAATTCACATAAAAATAAATGTTCATGGTCTATTGTGATCTATGAAATCAGCTGCATAGTCTAAGTTGTTTCATTGATCAATATCCAGGAGACCTAATGATCTGTGCCAGAGATGGAGACATTCTCATCCCATATACTGCTATAATGCTACAGATTCAAACATTTTAGGGCTGAAATATCAAATTTAGGAATACTGAATGATTTTCTGCAGTTTCATAACTTTCCCATTCATGAAAACTTTTCTGACTGTCAGGGGACTTTTTACATTTCGCATTTATTTAACGTCATTCCTGTCTAAGTTTGTCATAATGTGTTTGACTGCATTGAATAGTTTAGAAAATATGAGGTAGGGGTCTCACCACATTTGAGCAGTGACCCAGGTGCACCGCCCTGAGGGAGCAGACAACCGAAACTTCTTTAAAGCAGGCACTCAAAAAGGCAGACTTCCACCAGGGAATGGTTTTCAAAGTGAAAAGTAATTTATTGTATCCATAGCCTTACGCGTTTCGTGTTAACAAACACTATGGGGCACATTTACTAAGGTTCGAAGTGAATTCAAAGTGAATATTCGAATTCAAAAACTTCGAATTTCAAACTCATTTTTGGGTACTTCGACCATCGAATAGGCCCGAGGGCTGCATGCGGCCCAGGATGGATATGAATTTGGCCCAGCTTGAACTTCCGCCAATGCAGGAAACGTCATGTTACAATGTCACGCACAGAGCGCGTATGTGCGCTGTCGCTAGTTGTGTGCATGTGTGGTTTAAATTTTTACATGGGGTGTACGTTGTGTGGCTTTCTAGAGCAGGAAAAGCGGTTAACAAGTGAGCGTTCAGTTACTTACAAAGGCAGGTAAGCATACTTCAGCGGCATCGCCCACTATGCTAGGGATATATGCAGCATCTACATTTGTGAGCACATTTTTTCAAGAATGAACACACTTGGGGGGTTATTTACTAAACTCCGAATTTTTGTATGAAATCTGACTTTTAAAAAAAATCACAAATTTTTCGGAATTTATTAAACCCAGTGGATGGAAAAGTTCGAATCAAAAAATCCGGCATCTCAGACCTGTCGAGGTTGCATAAAAGTCAATGGTAGAAGTCTCAAAGTCCCCACAGTTTTCTGAGTTTCCAGGCAAAAAGCTGAGTTTTTGGATGAAAGATCCAAAAAAAAATCGGATGAAAAATCTGAAAAAATCGTGAAAATATGATTTTTTTTTCCACAAAGCAAAATTTCAGGTAATTATTATTGACCAGATTTGATTGAAGTTTGTAGCAGAAAATATGGAGATAAATTCGGACTTTTATAAATAACCCCCTAAGAGTAAAATTAGAACCAAATTATCTGATGAGCACCTTGAGAATTCACTAAGAATTGCAACTACTTCCATTGAACCAGATATTGATACATTAGTTTCTCAAACACAAAGTCAAAAATCCCACTAGGTTTATGACACCCTCTTTTCTTTTACTTTTACAATAAAATACATCAAAAGCTAGCGTTAGTGTTTGTGTGTATTTCGAGTGTGGCCCCAGAACATTTTTCTTCTTCCAATGTGGCCCAGGGAAGCCAAAAGTTTGGACACCCCTGATTTAAAGCTTTAGCTACCTTCAAGGGAATTTTTCAACATTCAACATTTTACATAAGGAGACCCACATATTTCACCTGATGTTTCTACTGTGTTGACTGTGTACATTAAGAGGTAGCAATGAATATTATTGGATCTATGGCAGCTAAGGTTTTTTTTAGGTATTGGGGACAACTATGTCAATAAAAATTGTCAATGGCAAGAATTTCTAGGCTGTGGACAATTCGAAATTGACATTGTAGTTGATAAATTACCATATGATTTCTTCTCTTCAGTTCACAGGTCTACAGACACTGCACTATAACCTCATGTTTATATTTATTTTGCAGGCCCAGGTATACATGAATAGGTTCTCTCCGGATCGCCGGAATGACAAGAGGGACCTTCAAGCTCTTAGATTTATCTCCGTCAATTCAATTATTGATCCCTGGGTCTTCACCGTCTTAAGGCCATCTGTTCTTAGGCTAATACGTTATGTTTTGTGTTGTCAGAAGCCATTTAAAATGAAAGAAATTGCCAAGTCTCCATCTTTGACCAGTCGGCTATCAAATACTAAATTGACCAATGTGGACAAAAAATATGAAAGTTCTCAGAAGAGTCAACCTGACGACCATGATAAAATACCTCCTGGAGAGAACACTTAAGGGCGAAACATTGTCCAACTGGATTTATTACCACAATGATTAAATGTGGCTGTTTGGTTCTAGTTTCAGGCAAGGCAAATGTAAAAGAGCAGATGGACTGTCTTAGATTTTGAGACCACTAAAATGAAGCTATTGTTACTGTTTGTATCATTCAACGGTGTCAATATTTATATGTTTTGTATAAGTTCCAGTAATCAAGGGCCACGTAAAGACCTTATTTTACTGATATTTTTGCTAGAACTTTGCAATATTATTGGAACTGCTCTTGCTGATTGCATCGTAGACATACCCACAGTATCAAGCCTTGCACCATTTTCCAGGAACCACTAATGGTTCACTTATTCATTTCTCAAAGAGAGATATATTTACTTTAAAACAAGTTATTGCTTTTTTTTTTAGGGAAAAGAGGTAGGCAGTGTTGCTTCCAGAAAATCTGATATACATTGTTAAAGGAGAAGGAAAGGTATCCAGAATAGATAGGTCCTATGCTTCCCTCCTAAAACTCCATATTGTTTTTTTTTGTAAGTACTTATTCATAAGCAAGAAATTCACAACATTACTATACTAGTATATTGAAGCCGTCCTTATTCCTGCATGTGATGTCACTTCCCCTGGGAACCAAAATCAAATGCTATCCTTTACAGACGGATAGACAAGCAGACGTGAACGCTTATATCGTTTTAAATCAGTGTAGATTCGTTTGCATCGGAAAAAGATCAACACTATTCCTTAGCAATTTTTAAAAAAAATCAAATGTAGACTTCCCATACCTGTGTGTGTGTGTGTGTGTATATATATATATATATATATATATATATATATATATATATATACACACTTTCTCCAATGAGTATCCGCACTCCAAGGCTGCTATTGATGGCGGGGTGCACGGTGATTATATGTATACGTGTATATCAATTAGCAATGGACCAGCACTCCCTTTTCTTAAAACATAATATTCTTTATTGTGGTATCAAACCGACGTTTCGGTCCACCTTAGGACCTTTTTCAAGGATGATACAAAAAACTTTCTAAAAACACATTAAATAAAAAAAGTGCTCAATTGCAAACCAATCAGTGCCCTCTTTCAATCAACATTTCAATGTGAATCAAGTGTTACAATTAAAAGTCAAGTAAATCATGTGTTACAATTAAATATCGAGTGTATGTATATATATATAAAAAAACAATTACATCTCCATTGTATATGTATTTCAATCGTGCATAAGTGCATATCTTTGTATTTCCACTATTTTCGGAAAGATTTGTCTGAATACATATGCAAATTAGGGGTGCGAAAGGGAAAACATTTTTTACTCCCTTCTTTTGTGACAAAAAGTCACGCGATTTCCCTCCCCACCTCTAATTTGCATATGCAAATTAGGATTTGGTTCGGCCGGGCAGAAAGATTTGGCCAAATCCTGCTGAATCCCGGACCAAATCCTGGATGCGGTGCATCCCTAATATTTGTAAACTCCATGGTATGACATTAAGCATACTCACAGACAATTTGTATATTATACACAAACATGAAATCCAGTTGGCCTTAATGTAAAAGTATACATATTTGATTTACTGGCAACGACTAAAACCTGTGTATTTCCTGAAAATGAACCCATTAAAGATATGTTGTTACATTGGTTAAGTTAGGTTACACCATTCACATATGCCTTTCTCTATAGGAGGAGATATCTGTATTGGTGTGGTAAAAAGGGTAAAGGCAACCTTAGTACATGGCAGCTCAGAAACCAGTGCAATTAGCAAAATCAGAATTTAATAATCAGCCTTATAGCATCATCTTATATTACAGACCAACCTCATTTTCTGCTGGGTAATTAGTGATGAGCCCTAAGCTTAGCTTCTCAACAGCTGCTCAGAGACCACTGAGCATGTGAGTGTCACAGACACTTTCCAAGATGGTGACCCCCTGTGACAAGTTTGAAGTCCTGGATCATTGCTGCTATTGACAAGCTGAAATTTTAGGCTGGTACAATATTTTTTTTAGGGTTTAGTTCTCTTTTAGTATGTTATAGAATTGCTATTTTTAAGCAACTTTTTAATTAGCCCTCATTTTTTATAGTTTTTTTTTTTATAGTTTTTTTCATTATTTGTCTTCTGACTCTTTTACACCATCTAAAAACCAAATACTCTGTAAGGCTACACATTTATTGTTATTGCTATTTTTTATTACTCATCTTTTCATTCAAACCCTCTCCTATTCATATTTAAATCTCTTATATAAATTAAAGCATGGTTGCTAGGGTAACTTGGACCCTAACAATTAGATTGCTGAAACTGCAAACTGGAGAGCTGCTGAATAAGCTATAAAACTAAAATAAAACCAAGTACAATTTGTATCAGAATATCACAATCTACATCATACTAAATCATACTCTTTTCTTTGTGCACTTTGCACATTGGGAAAATGGGCCCTCATATGCATAATGGGGGAAAAAAATCCCAAATAACAAATTGAGTTGGTTTTAGGGATGGGCAAATTTGAGCCGCTTCATCCCGCCAAAGTCTATGAGCGTAAAAAAACAACAACTTTTTTTGACGTACGCTGACATACAAGTCTACGGGCGTAATTTCCACGCCGAAACAAGGCGAAAAAATTCGCCCATCCCTAGTTGGTTTATATAACAATATATTGTACCTGAATTTCTCCATCTTATGATCTATATTATTCATTCCATATGTTTCCATAGTCAAAGAAGTAGATATTGCTAAAACAAGAGGTTTTCATGAGTAGCAGAACAGACAGTAGAGTTCTACCTCCTTTAGCTCCCAAAAAACTGAAGGCTTTCCTTTGTTACGGGTGGTCAGTATACCTGTAGAACCATTTCAGAACATTTCCAAATGTTTGGTGCTTACACTTATTTATTCACCCCCTCCACATACACAATTATGTGCTATATATAAATATAATACTATGTTTGTATGTATAGTTCCATTGTATGATGGACTCCCAAGCTGTTGCATGAGTCAGCCAGTCAAAAGACACTAAATAAGAACAATTCCATTTTAATTTAGTATTACTGCATGAATGGCCTTCATTATATAACGAAAATGAACAGGAGATTTTTTTTTTATAATCAAAAGTAATACATCAACTTTCATGTGAAATCTTTTATCAGTTCTATGTATATTAAACGTGTTATTTAAGTTTGATTTTATAAGTGTTGTGTTTTGTAATAAAAATTGTTAAACTTAAAAAGCATTGCTTGTGTCTGATAGCTTATTAGAGTATATCAAAGATATTGTTGTGTTCTAAAGTGCACTCCACCAATCCATTTGTGAACCACACTCTACCCGATCCTGTAGCCAGTTTCCTATCCATATAAAGCACAACAGACCTTAGTTTAGAAAGTAGTTGTATGTGAGTATCAAACGCTTTGGCAAAATCCAAATAGATCACATCTACTGCCCCCCCACTTACTTACCTCATCATAAAAAGCAATCAAATTTGTCTGACATGACCTATCCTTCATAAAGCCATGCTGATTGCTGCTCATAATGCCATTCACTAGGACAAAATTTTGAATGTGATCCCTAAAACGCCTTCAAAAAATTTGCCCACCACAAATTTACTGGCCTATAATTGCCAGGCTGAGATCGTAATCCCTTTTTAAATATTGAAATCAGCTTTTCTCCAGTCCATAGGTACCATATCAAATGAAAGCGAATCTGAGAAAATCAGAAATAGAGGCCAGTCAAAAACTGAACTAAGCTCTTTTAGAACCCATGGTTGTATTCCATCTGGCCCTTGCATATTGTTCACTTTAATTTTCACTAAAGCTTTATTAACCATATCCCGAGTCCCCACTGGCTAGACTGAGCTGAGCCAATAGAGCAGCTATGAGGTGAGTCTGACTCCTCTATTGTATACACTGAAGAAAAGAACAGATTTAGCACATTTGCCTTTTCTGTATCTGTTACAACCATACTGGTATCATTATTTAATGGAGCAACACTCTCAACCTGCATCTTTTTACTTTAAAAACTTTTTGGGGTTAGTCTTAGCCTTTCCCGCAATGCACTCCTCATTTTCTATCTTTGCCTTCCGGATTGTGGTTTTACAAGATTTATTATAATGTTTATATTCATTAAATACAGCTTCTTCTTATGTTTCTGTTACAACCATACTGGTACCATTATTTAATGGAGCAACACTCTCAACCTGCATCTTTTTACTATTAAAATACTTAAAAAACTTTTTGGGGTTAGTCTTAGCCTTTGCCGCAATGCACTCCTCATTTCCTATCTTTGCCTTCCGGATTGTGGTTTTACAAGATTTATTATAATGTTTATATTCATTAAATACAGCTTCTTCTTATGTCTTATTTTCTTGTAACTTCTTTGGAAAAGGGTAAGCTACATTTTTTTCATTTTAGTTTTATTTCCTTAAGTAAAAAAACAAACAAAATACAGTACATCTTTAGATTAAAAGTATCATGTTAAAACTATCATAATAAAATATTACCATTATGTCAGTAGGATGCAAAATCATATAAAACGTCAGATGTTGATAGATAGACCATACACATAAACATTACCCCAAAAAAGAGAAGCTATAATGGAGAGCAAGGCAATTCACCATACTTTGAGATAAATGGCACATTCTAATCAATCATTGTGATTTAAGTTAAAAAGAAGCACTTTGTATCTTCAGCATGTAAAAATGGCAGTTTGAACACAGTTTTCAGCTCACCTAGCCTTGCAAAACGTTGAACTCCCAGTCAGGAGAGCAGTTTCCAAACACACTTCTCTTGTGCAGACCTCACGTGTGTCTACCAACCCCCTTCCTGTACTCTCAGGGCTCTCTTAAAGGAGAAGGAAACCCCCTGGGCGCAAAACCCCTCCCCCCTCCCCTGTGTTGCCCCCCTCCCTCCTCCCCCCTGGCCTACCTGTCCCCCTGGGCAAATGCCCATAACTTGTTACTCACCCCTCTGCGCAGGTCCTGTCCACAGAGTTCACAGTCGCCATCTTCTCCCACGCGCGTCTTCTTCCTGCTTTGACCGGCGTCTTCTGGCGCATGTGCAGTAGGAACATTTACCGGTACGGATCTACTATGCATGCGCCGAATGTCACAAAGTGAAATCGGAAAAGACGACGGTCAAAGCAGAAAGAAGACGCGCGTGGGAGAAGATGGTGACTGTGAACTTAGGGGAGGGGTTTTGCACCCAGGGGGTTTCCTTCTCCTTTAACTCCTGCACTGCTGCAGTAATTAGCCCTGCTGTGCACCCTCCAGGTACCTGAATAAAGGGGAAATATACCTGTTTTCCAGGACCCACCCCTGGAGTCCTGTACAAGCTACAATTTGTGATGTTGTGCAACCACAACCTTTCCTGATTAAATTTGCTGCAACACTGTAGTTGAAGTAAAGGAGGTGTTGCAAAGATTGAACAAACTGACTTAAGCATTTCCAAAAAAGCCTGCCACACGAGGAGATATAGCCATGGCAGAGGGTTTGCCAAACATGGGATGTGCAAAAAGTTATAAAGCAGAAGAAATTAATTTTTCTAGGCAGTATAAATCCTATGAATAAAATGCAGACACAATTATTCACAAAGTTTTCTTAAGAGGGTTTTGTTGCCCTTGAAGCAAAATATCATGCTCCCTTGAAATGAAGCAGAATTTTAGAACATGCAGAGTAAACGCAGTAGGCAATCTTATAATGACAATTATAGATATTTGAATATTATGTTGATCCATCCCATACCAATTATTGCTGAGATATTATGCCTGCAATATCATTACATTTAACAACTGTGGTCCATTTGTGCTCAAAAAGAGCTTAAAGGCAAAGGGCCAGGTCTGCCCTGCTATACACAAGGTTCCAAAGAATAAACTGGAAAGGACTACTTGTTCCAGTAATATTACCGTGCCCTGTTTACGGACTGGCAAGGATATTTTGTTCACAGCAATTATTCTGTTTGTGTTGTTAACAGTCCATATCAATCACCAAACCACATGTGGCAAGACCCAAGGAAGGATAGTATGGAGCAGACCACGATGATCAAACAGCCATTCACAAGCATGAGATAGAGTCAACTTGTTTATTTGATGATGGCCCTAGCAATTGTGACCTACAATAAAATAATAACACTGGCACTTGGAGATACCAATATGAATTTTAAATGAAACAACTCAGATGCAGTTTCAGCTTTAATTCAGTGGGTTGAACAAAAATATTGCATAAAAATGTGAGTAACTAAAGCCTTTTTTTATTGCTATCACTTAATTTCAGGGGCTCAAAAGTAATTGGAAAAATTTAAAAACTGAAAATAAAATGTTAATTTCTAATACTTGGTTCGAAACCCTTTGCTGGTAATGACAGCCTGAAGTCTTGAACTCATGGACATCACTAGATTCTGGGTTTCCTCTTTTTTAATGCTCTGCCAGGACTTTACTGCAGCGGCTTTCAGTTACTGTTTGTTTGTGGGCCTTTCTGTCCGAAGTTTAGTTTTCAACAACTGAAATGCAGCTCAATTGGGTTCAGATCAGGTGGCTGACTTGGTCATTCAAGAAAATTCTACTTCTTTGCTTTAATAAACTATGTTTTGGGACATTATGAAACGCCTCCCAATCAATGTGACTGCATTTAGCTGGATTTGAGCAGACAGTGTCTCTGAACAGCTCAGAATTCATTCTTGTGCTTCTGTCCTGTGTCACATGATGGATAAACACTAGTGTCCCAGTGCCACTGGCAGCCATGCACGCCCAAGCATCACACTGCCTCCCAAATGTTTTATACAAGATGTGCTATGCTTTGTATCATGAGCTGTTCCACGCCTTCTCCATACTTTTTTCTTGCCATCATTCTGGAGGTTGATCTTGGTTTCATCTGTCCAAACAATGTTTTTCCAGAACCGTGCTGGCTTTTTTTAGATGATTTTTTAGCAAAGTCCAATGTAGCCTTTCTATTCTTGATGCTTATGAGTGACTTGCCCCTTGCAGTGCACCCTCTGTATTTACTTTCATGCAGTCTCCTCTTTATGGTAGACTTGGATATGGATACTCTACCTCCTGGAGAGTGTTGTTCACTTGTTTGGCTGTTGTGAACGGGTTTCTCTTCACCATGGAAATGATTCTGCGATTATCTTCTGTCTTCCGTGGACATCCATGTCTTTTTGCGTTGCCGAGTTCACCAGTGTTTTCTTTCTTTCTCAGGATGTACCAAACTGTAGATTTTGCCACTCCTAATATTGTAGCAATTTCTCGTATATATTTTTTCTGTTTTTGCAGCTTAAGAATGACTAGTTTCACCTGCATGGAGAGCTCCTGGAGGCCACGTGTTGTCTGTTCCACATACAAGCACCCCCCCCCCTCAAATCAACTCCAGGGCTTTTATCTGCTTCATTGATAATGACATAACGAAGGAATTGCCCACACCTGCCTATGAAATAGCTGTTGACTCAATTATCCAATTACTTTTGAGTAATTTTTTTGAAAAAAAAAAATACTGCGTTGAAAATTGGCAAGCGAAAAATCCTCTGCATCAGAATTGTCAAAATTATTTGGACACCCATTGACCTTAATCCATTCGGACAAAATAGTCGCGCGTATAAAAATTGATTGCGTCAAAATTGTCACAAGTCAAAATTATTTTGACACCCATTGACTTCAATGCATTCTGCAAATTTTGCGGTAAATTCGCCCATCCCTATTTAAGTCTCTTATAAAAGGATTGGGCTAACAACTGAATGGCAAGCTAAGCATTCCTTTCAGACTACAGAATACAATACAAAGGTTGTCTCATCTTGAGCAGAGTAAGAGGTGCAAGCTCATTTATTGACAAAAAATGTGCCATAAATGCTCTAAATCCAAAGCCTGTCTGTGGGGGAGTTGTGAATTGTTGTAGTATTCAATTGATGCTATTCTCCTCCACATTTGTAACTGATCAATTCCAACCAATCATGATGGACTCCAATGGAGCATCAAAACAAAGTTTATTTGCTTTACTCCCCATGAATGCATTTAGCAGTTTATGAAACACATCATTAAATGGTTTTTGGCATGAAAGAGGAACAATTGGAAAAAGCTAGTTAGAACTGCAATGCATCTCTTTAGAGAGACATTTAAAATAAACATATGCTGAACTAGTTGTAAAGAACATTCAGACGTTTTTGCACTCAAATTAATATTTAAAAAGTTACAAAGCTAAACAAAAACACATTTGCTTTGGGAAGAAGTTAAACGCCTTAAGGTCAGATCTTAATAATAAATCCAATGGCAATTGTGGTTTTGGAGTTTGTGAGTTTAGTCGTGGTTTCAAAAACGTCGAAAACCACTAAAATCCAAACGTAAAGGGGAACTATTGCGGAAATGAAAATTTAATATAAGCCTTATCATAATGAAATAAAAATCTTTCTAAATACGATCTATTAAATATTCTGTACTCTTTCTGAAATAATCAATTTTATCACATATATATATATATATATATATATATATATATATATATAAAAAATTCAGATATTCATTGACAGTTAGATCCAATAAATCTTATAGGGGGGACTCCTTTTGCCTATAAGATGTATTAGATCTCACTCTATTAAAATCACCAGACATCATGTCTCTCTACATGCAGAATTTGTGCAAAAAGCAGTTATTTTGTTAGAGTTTGTTTGTACCGGAATCAGTTATTTGAGTGAGCTCTAATACATATTCTAGGCAAAAGGAAGCCCCCTATAAGATATATTGGATCATTCATCTGACACCCAACTGCTGCATGAAGACAGAATGAAGAGAAACAGATGCGGAGGGAGGAATAGTGAACATAAACTTGATTATTTCAGAAACGATTTACAATATATATTCAATTGTATTTAGAAAGTTTCTTATTTCAATATGATGAAGCTTATATTAAATTTTTTCATTTTCGCGATAGTTCCCCTTTAAATAAGTCTCCATGTGAAAGGTGAAAAATATCTAAAGAATGTAACATATTTAAGTATAAAACTCAACAACGGTTTATATTTTAGCAGGGTTTGTTGTCCTTCCAGAAAGGACTTAAAGTGGACCCGCCACCCAAAAAAATGATTCCAAATCCTATTTTATAATGTTAGTCAAGCACTGTATAAGTTATTTAAATTATTGGTTTCCTTCAGTCTGGGGATTCAAAATTATAGCAAGCAGGCAGGAGCCATTTTGTGGACACTGTTATTAAGACAAGTCTTGTATCATCTCAGAATCTTGTTTGTGCACCAGAATAGGGGACCTGATGTCCATCCCCATGCCCTGACTATACAATTAAATGGTTAAGAGAACAGGGGGGAAGTGGGGAGTCCAGTGACATCTAGGAAGTGCTGAATGGAAAGTGAAAGTAATTGCTGCATAGAGGAGGGGCAGACAAAATTTGATTGACAGCTGAGATACTGAATGCTTTAATAAAGAAAAATTGGATTTCTTGCTTAATTTGAAAAGGACTTTTATTATACATTTTTTTTTTATTATTTTATGTCTGGATGACAGGTCCACTTTTACTAAATAATGGTACAGGTATGGGACCTGTTATCCAGAATGCCTGGGACCTGGGGTTTTCCGGATAACGGATCATTCCGTAATTTGGGTCTTCATGCCATAAGTCTACTAGAAATTCATTTAAACATTAAATAAACCCAATGGCTGGTTTTGCTTCCAATAATGATTAATTATATCTTAGTTGGGATCAAGTACAAGCTACTGTTTTATTATTACACAGAAAAAGGAAATCATTTTTAAAAAATTTGGATCATTTGGATAAAATGGAGTCTATGGGAGACAGCCATTCCGTAATTCAGAGCTTTCTGTATATCAGGTTTCCGGATAAGGGATCCTATACCTGTATATGTTGTTATTTGCATCCAAAGAAAAGTTTTTCTTGGTTATTATAATTTAGGCACATTGAGTCCATGCTGAAAGCTGAAGTTTTGGTGCCTAATATTCTGCTGAATCACATGACGTGCCCAAGGTCAAGGTCAAAGTATTGAGCTGGCAACGGTCTACAGTTTATCGCTGTATCCGGTTGTCGGAGGGGGTGGCGTCAAATTCGGCCCACCACGTTCATGGTTAGGCGGACCAGTTTAGGACTGTCTGCGGCCCAGTGGTTGGGGACCCCTGATTTACTATAACCCCGGACACAAGTGCCAGAGCACCCGTGGGTTTACACATGGGTCGGGCGGGTTCAGCCCACTTCCGCAGTACGTCCTCAGGCCGCGGGTGGGTTCGGGCTGAACTTTAGCCTCCATTCTCCCTGCCCGCAGCCTTCTTCTGCCCCACTTCCGCCTCTGCGCGTACCTTTTTATAAACTCACACATTACCTTAATAAGTTCGGAATTTATTTTACTCTTTATTTTTACACTGTTTTTCCTGCGAATTTCATTTTATACAGTATAATAAAAAGGCCCCTAATTGTATGGATAATTAAATACTAACGGTAGCTACGTACTTCAATAAAAAACATTACAAAATGTTTTAAACTTTGAATACTTGTCTGATAGATGATTATACTTCTTATTACCCATTTATGAAGGACTAGCACAGCATTGTATTCAGTATGCAAAATACCCAGTGAAAAGCAATATATAGGGGCAGATTTATCAAGGGTCGAATTGAAAATTAAAATTTTTAAATTTTTAAATTTTAATTTATTTATTTTAGTGTAATACAACTAGGGAATAGTCCAAATTCGATTCGAATTTAAAAAAAAATCGAAAATGGAATTTTGAAATTTATCTTGTACTGTCCCTTTAAGAATTCGAATTTGACTATTCGCCATCTAAAACCTGACGAATTGGGGGCAGATTTAGGTCAAGGTGAATTTTGGAATGAAAAAAAAAATGTTTTTGTGTACTTCAACTAGGGAATAGTCCAAATTCGAGTTTGAAGAAAATTTGAATATCGAAATTTATCATGTACTGTCTCTTTAAAAATTCGACTTCGACCATTCACCTTCTAAAACCTGCCAAATTGCAGTTTAGCCTATGGGGGACCTCCTAGAACCTTTTTGGAAAAACTTTGAATCGAATTCGATCAAATGTGCTATTCCTTCGATTCGTACGATTTGAATACGGACCTATTCGATCAAAAACTGACCTATTCGACCCAAAAAAAACTTTGACTTAATTTCGGTTGGTCTTTTTGAATTCGAATTTTGACGTTTTTTTAATTCAAATTCGACCCTTGATAAATATGCCCCTTGGTGTTTTAGCCTATGGGGAACCTCAGACAATCACAATCAAAAAAAATTTTTGGTGAAAAAACTCGAATCGAATTCAATCCTATTCGATTTCGTTTGGTCTTTTTTTCTAATTTCGAGTTTATGGGTGTTGATGGGAGTTTATAGAAACTCCATAAACTCTAAATTCGACCCTTGATAAATCTGCCCCATAGTGTGCACAATTATGGGGCAGATTTATCAAGAGTAGAATTTCAAATTTGAAAAACTTCGAAACAACCGAAATTGAATCAAAGGTTTTTTTTTTGGCTGAATAGGTCAATTTTCAATCGAATTCTAAATGTATGAATCTTAGTAATAGTGCATTCAAATCGTACAATTCGAAGTTTTTCACCAAAAAAACTTTTACCAACTTTTACCTTTTTCCACCAATTGACTCCAAATGGGTTCTAGGAGGTCCCCCATAGGCTAAAACAGTAAGTCGGCAGGTTTTAGATGGTGAATGGTTGAAGTCGAATTTTTAAAGAGACAGTACATGATAAATTTCGAATTTTCAAAGCGTTTCCTGGTCAGCGGTTTGAACACAAAAATTTGATTGTCTGCTATAAGTTCATTGATGTGGGCAAACGTAAGACTTTTTATTACGTTACCCTGTTTATAATACATATAAAGTTTCCACATAATCCAAAAATATAAACTGTGTGTGTCTTTTTTTTAATCTTTTTGTTTTGACTAAAAAATGACATGGAAATATGGTAATCCACATAAAGACAGAAAATAGAAATATGTTTGCGGAATCACTATGATGGCAGAGTTCACAAGTTTTCCCACTGCTCTACTGCGATTATTTAGATAGAGATTAACTTTATGCCAGAAGCCCAGTTTTAAACAGAAGGAAAATAAAATGAATTACATGCAGCAGTCACGAAACCATTGCGAAGTTCTACAATTAAAATTTCATGGACTTGGCTCTTCCTTATTATGGAAAAGTGGAAAATGTGCACATATAAGGTATCCGGCATCTGTGCTTGATATACACACCAGTCTCCTAACTGCCACTTTATTTAAACACTACCAGGTCTAGGACATAGACAGGAGGGCCGTTTCCCAATTTAACATGGAAAAACTGAGCATTAGTTTCACTAATAACATTAGAGGCCCAATGAAGCTCCCCCTCTACTTCCAGTTCATTGAAGCAATGTAAGACCCTGTCATTGAAAAAGGCAAGTAAAAATTATAGAAGGCTTGTAACCAACCCAGGGAGGGACTGAAAGTAATTGTGTAACTGAAGTTAACTAATACCAAATAGGTGCTGCAAACTCAATTAATTAATTATTTCCTTTGGCGTCTCTCTTAATCCTCTGTGTTTAACAATTAAATAGTTATGGTTCAGACGCTCACCAAGTTTGAAAAGTGATTTAGGCACAATTGCCCCGAAGCCGCCAATTACTTAAGGGCAGTTTATCAAGGGTCGAATTGAAAAATAGCATTTTTAAATTTGAATTTCGAGCTAATTTTAGTGTACTTCGACTAGGGAATAGTCCAAATTCTATTCCAATTTGAAAAAAAATTTTGAAAATTTGATTATCGAAATTTATCATGTACTGTCTTTAAAAAATTGACCAACTATTCGCCATCTAAAACCTGCCAAATTACTGTTTTAGCCTATTTGGAGTCATTTGGTTGACTTTGAAAAATCAAAGTTTTTATTTTTTGAAAGTACTTCGAATTGAATACGATCCGAATTCGATTCGAACGATCGGTACAGCCTATTCACTCGAAGTAAATTTATTTAAATTATTTTAATAAATTTTGGTCTTTTTTCTTTCGAATTTCGAGTTGATGGGAGTTTAAAAAAACTCCCATCCCCTCGAAATTTGCCCCTTGATAAATTTGCCCCTTAAAAAATTGACCTACCGTACTATTCGCCACCTGCCGAATTGCTGTTTTTGCCTATTTATTTGGAGTCATTTGGTGGACTTTGAAAAATCGAATTTTTTTTTTTTAAAATACTTTGAATCGAATTCGATCGAATACGATCCGAATTCGATTCGAACGATCGATACAGCCTATTCACTCAAAGTAAAAAAAATTCAATTATTTTAATACATTTTGGTTGGTCTTTTTCTTTCGAATTTCGAGTTAAAGGGAGGTTAAAAAAACTCCCATCCCCTCAAAATTTGACCCTTGATAAATTTGCCCCTTAATCTTGTATACAGTTTCAAAGTCAGGGTCACTCACCATTCTCTGTTGGTGGTCGGTTTGCTGTGCCCCGAACCCGTAGCTTAGGGAAAACACGATACACAAGAGTTCCACTTTAGACATTTCCACTTTATTCATTTACCTATGACTACGTGTGGACACACATGAAACGCGTTAGGTGTTTGGTTACTTTATGTGAAATAAAGCTTTTTGGATCTTAACCGCTTCCGAGGAGTTCGTGGAGTGCGCATCTAAAATGGAACGGTGGTGTAACGTGTAACTGAAGTAAATCCTAGTAAAGTAATGATTTTAATACTTTGTTGGTAAAATGTTATTGTCATTAAAATTATTATTTAGCATCTTAGTATATTGAAGTCTAATCAAACAATACTGTATGTAGTGTGAAGGCCTGCAGAGCTGCCTATAGCTCATACTGTAGGTGCTACACAAGAGGAGGCCCTTGCCCTATGACACACTGGGGAAGAAGTGAGATAAGCTTGAAACTTAAAATTTAATTAACTAGAGCGCAAAATAAATACTTGGCAAATTTTTAAATACCTACAGGATATAGGGTAAGGTGGGCTAAACATAGTAAAAAAATTGTATGTTCAACTTGAATCACTGCACAGAAGATCATTCATATGAATTGTAGTTTACAGGGATGGGCGAATTTGACCCGTTTCGCTTCGCCAAAAATTCGCCGCCGGCGAAATGTCGCAGACGCCCATTAAAGTGTATGGGCGTCAAAAAAAAATTTGTCGCGCGGCGAAACTGTTTTTGTTTTTTTTTGACGCACGCTGCCATACGAGTCTATGGGCGTCATTTTTTCGGCGAAACGAGGCGAAAAAATTCGCCCATCCCTATTTATTATCTTGTAGGGATGCACCGAATCCACTATTTTGGATGCGGCCGAATCCTTTGCGAAAGATTCAGCCAAATAACGAACCAAATCCTAATTTGCATATGCAAATTAGAGGTGGGAAGGGGAAAACATGTTTTACTTCCTTGTTTTGTGATAAAAAGTCATGCGATTTCCCTTCCCTTGCATATGCAAATTAGGATTTGGTCGGGCCAAATCCGAATCCTGCTAAAAAAGGACGAATCCTGCCCGAATCGCGAACGGAGAACCGGATTCGACGCATCCCTATTATCTTGCCCATACTGTACGGTGTGGGGAATTGAATTTTACGAAAATTATGCAATCCGTATAAAGATTTTTATTAAGACGATTTTCTCCAAATAAATGAAAAAACAGTTATATAATAAAAAAGCAATGTTGGGTACTGGTGCTTTAAAATAAAACTATCAATTAGATAAAAATTCCAGCAACAGGTTTGTTATTTAGGAGAATAACAGCCTTTGCATATTTACAAAGGATTTTATAAACAAGTGCAAAAAAACCTGAAAACAAAACAGAAAAGCTTCAGACACATTCCAAAATAATCATAGTGAAATATTAATACTTGAACAGTAAAAAAAAGTGAAACACAGAACATTTTTCCATAATGGCATCTATGATGTAAAAGAAGAGGAAAAACTTCTCAGAATATCATTTTTCCACAATTCATTTTGTGTTCCACACACCATTCAGATCATAACTCTGTGTGACTTCTGAACTTTTTTCCCTGTTCTATAAACGTTGGCACAGTTCCACGTAAACTTGAGGATATTGTTTGGCTTTGGTTTCTTCTGCTTCAGCTCCCTCTGTGGAATCTTCTACTTTTTGTCTTCTGCTGGGCTTCATCTGAACGTGTATCTTTTGTGCAGCAAAGTCTGGGAATTCTGTGTCCATCACATGCAGAAAATTGTAATCGGTAAGTGGTGGTTTCCAGTCTTCGTTGGATAAACTATCTTAAACGACAGAATTTACTGGTTTTCAAATAATGTTAAAGGGATACTGTCATGGGAAAAAACATTTTTTTCAAAATGAATCAGTTAATAGTGCTGCTCCAGCAGAATTCTGCACTGAAATCCATTTCTCAAAAGAGCAAACAGATTTTTTTATATTCAATTTTGAAATGGGGCTAGACATTTTTTACCTTCATTCTAGAATGAAGGTAAACGTTTCATTCCACTTCTTCTTTTGATAACTTTGAAATTCTTCCAATCATGGATCAACCAGAACACTCAAAAAAAAAAAAAAATATATATATATATATATATATATATATATATATATATATATACAACTGTTAAGTCAAGCAAATTATTTATTATGTGTTATTTATAAATCTCCATCTCCAGCATGGTTTAGGGCTCTTACACACGGCCGTTCCGACCTGCGCTCCCCTGCGTTCCGTTTTTTGGCGTTCAGCCGCAGGGGAGCGCAGAATAGACGCAAGTCATTATTTGAAATGGGCCTGTACTCACTCAGGCGTGTGTAGGCGCCGAACGCAGGTTCAGACGCAACATGCTGCATTTTTCCTGCGTTCGGCGCCTACACGCGCCTTAATGAGTACAGGCCCATTTCAAATAATGACTTGCGTCTATTCCTGCGCTCCCCTGCGGCTGAACGCCAAAAAACGGAACGCAGGGGAGCGCAGGTCGGAACGGCCGTGTGTAAGAGCCCTTAATCAGTTATTCTTTATCTCTGATGGAGGGATGATATGTTAATTTTAAGCTTGCAAAATGTTTAACAAAGATATCAGGTATTATAGTCATTACACTGATGATGTTACTTATCTGGCCAAGGAGTTACAACCAGTTTTATGAATTCTTCACATACTGTATAGTAATGACAAACCACCTAATTTACTATCCTTTAACACTCACACTTCAGATTTTTAACATAATTTTTTATAAATATAACTCTGAAAACAATAGCAAGAATTGTTATACAGAAAGTTTTCTAGACAATGCCATCTTAAAGGGGAACTCCGGCTTCCAAACCAAAATTTGATAAAGAGGCCACATAACCCCTAATATACCCATCACAGTTACCTGTTTCTTCAAACGTATGAATAAATGCCATTTTCTATGCTGCAATCCAGCTGTTTAACAGTTCTTCTCTTTCTGTATCCTTTGAAATCCTGGCAGAGAAGGAGAGACTAAACACTGATGTTACAAATTGTAACAACTACTCCACAGCTTACAGACAGCATGCAGGAACTACATAACCCACAATGCATTGCACTGTGATGTTCCATTCCTTATTGAAATCATGTGTGCAGGGAATTGTGGGGTTTGGAGGATGCAGGCTGAGGACAGATGGCTGTTGATACAAAGAAACAGTAGTCAGCCAGCTCAGCAAAGTAGTTAGAGAGATCAGCAAAGTAGTCAGAGAGATCAGCAGCAGAGCAGGGGGCTAGGTTTAGTAATTAGGAACATACTGTTCAGCCACATTCCTTCATATACTGTATGCATACATTAATCGAACCTAATGCAAGCTTACATACACCCAGATCCAGCCTATTTAAAAGATATAAAATATATATTACCCCTGAAAATATATATCACCCACTGAATTCACCCACTGTGCATTTTGGAAATGTAGGTATGTATTATTATTATTATTATTATTATTATTAACATTATTAACACAGATAACCAACATATCCTGAGGCATTGTACAATAAATGGGCATATACTTTGAATATTCAGATGGACACACAAAATCAACCCATAACTGATACAAGAGGTAAAGAGGGCCCTTCCATACATAAGCAGCACTTTTTTTTCCAATTCAAGAACAATAACTAAAAATCTGACCACTCTATGGACAATGACATTTAGTTTATATACAGTCCTGGCCTGTGTTAAATGTAAAAGGGATGTCTAAGGGGGTTATTTATCAAGGTCCGAATTTATCTCAATATCGGGTGCTATAAACTCCGATCTAACCCGCTCTGGTTTTTAACGCTTATTTATTATAAAATTTTCCCGAAAATTTGCTTTGCGGGAAAAGCTCAGATTTTCACGATTTTTTCGTGAATTATCTCCGAAATCTCTGATTTTTTTTGGAGTTTTCACCCAAAAGCTCCAAAAACATAGTGAAATTGCCCAAAACCCCGACACAACCAAAAATCAATGGGACTGTTCACATTGACTTTTATACAACCTCGCCAGGTTTGAGATGCCGTGTTTTTTTATATTCAGGCTTTTTAGCCATCAGGGTTTAATAAATAACGAAAAATTTGTGATTTTTTTAAAACTCCTATTTTATAAAAAGAATCACGAATTTTTCGGATTTCAGGGAATTTCGGATATTCGGAGCTTAGTAAATAACCCCCAAAGTGTGTATCAGACATGTATAACTTGCTAATATGTCAGCATAACTACTAATATTATTACTAATTACACAACCATCTAAAATGTTACATTAAGGGGCAGATATATTATGGGTCGAATTTCGAGTTCATGGGAGTTTCTAAAAACTCCCATAAACTCCCATAAACTTGAAATTCGAAAATAAAAATGACCAATAAAAATTTATTTAAAAAATCAATTTTTTTTGTTAAAAAAAAACAGGTGAATAGGATTCGAGGCTTTTCACCCAAAAAACTAAGTTAAAAAAATAAATAAATAAAAAAAGTTTAAAAAAGTCCACCAAATTACTCCAAATTGATTGTAGGATGTCACCCATAGGCTAAAACACCAATTTGGCAGGCTTTAGATGGTGAATAGTCGAATTTGAATTCTTAAAGGGCATATTTATGAAGGGTCGAATTTCGAATTGAAAAAACTTCGAAATTCAAATTCAAAAAGACCAACCAAAATTAAGTCAAAGTTTTTTTGGTCAAATAGGTCCGTTTTGGATCGAATAGGTCCATATTCGGCCGAATTTGAATTGTACGAATCAAAGGAATAGTGCATTAGATCGAATTCGATTAGAAGTTTTTCCCAAAAAAAACTTTGATTTTTCAAAGTCTACAAATTGACTCCAAATAGGTTCTAGGAGGTCCCCCATAGGCTAAAACAGCAATTCAGCAGGTTTTAGATGGTGAATGGTGGAAGTCGAATTTTTCAAGAGACAGTACATGATAAATTTCGATATTTGAATTTTCGAATTTTTTTCAAATTCAAATCCAATTTGAACTATTCCCTAGTCGAAGTACACACATTTATTATTAATCTATTAAAGGACCATTATTACTTACACTGCTTCCATTACATGTTTCATAAGTATTAAGCTCTCAAATTGCATCTGATTCATAAGTGTAGGACTGGCCAGATATGGGATGACTTTGACGTAGTTGGCCATCTTAAATATATTGCAATATATGGACAAACAATCCCTGTTTTGTTTAAAGGGTAAGGCATTTTTTAGTAGCAGTATGCACAAAATGTCTCTGTCTTAAATATATTGATAATGGGTTGAGTGCAGAGGACTCTTGTATTTGTCTATATGTATTTTGTGGTCACACCCTCATTACACCCCCGCCTAATGGTTTTAATAATTAGTGGTGAGCACAACTTTCCCTTGTATATATTTATTGAACAATACAGCAGCCCGTTTTCAAATTTACACCAGCCCTCAGCCTCCATCATGAAATGAATAATAATGCGTCCCACCAGCACAGTGCAATCAGGAATCGCGTAGCCGTAGCAGTAATATTTGGGCACATTAGTGAAATGATCTGCCTCTTGGTCTATACTGCTGCCTGTGTGCTGAAGGTGTTAGTAATAGACAAGTACTGGCACATAGTGATACACCTACTTCTTTAGGGCTGAAGTTGTCAATAGACATACTGACGTGCCTGTACAGTAAACTAAAGACGTATGCGAGAGCAGCACTTCACTATGTGCCAGTACGTGTCTATTACTAACATCTTCAGCACACAGGCAGCAGTATAGACCAAGTGGCAGATCATTTCACTAATGTGCCCAAATATTACAGCTATGCAATTCCTTGTTTAAATGAGTTAAATGATGTTAATGGTTCAAAGAATGTCAGTCTGAATGGTCGGCCCTCACACATTTTCACCTCACCAAATCTGGCCCTCGTTGCAAAAAGTTTGACCTACACAGAACGATGTACTCTCTTCACAACTGTGGCTCCTTAAACCATTGCCATCACCTTCAATAACATAGAAGCAATTACTAAATGATCAAATCTGATAGAACATATAATAAAAATCCCAGCACATATAAAATCATGCCAGATTTAATAACTTCTGGGATCCATAACTGGTAGTAGTTTAATTACTATACCGGCATTCAGGGAAACTCCCTTGGTTTGCTAAGCTCAGTCAGTGTGGTCACACCCTAATTGCACCCCCACCTAATGGTTTCAAATTGTTCAGTAGTGAGCATAACTTTCTCTTTCTGCTAAAGCTCAATCAGTGCCAGGAGATGATTGCCCATTATTATTCTACACTCTGATTCACTCATTGGCAGGAACAAACGCAATGGGTGTCTATATGCGCATGCGTTATATCTATCTGAGCATGTATTATTGGGTGTTTTTCCACTGTCAAATGCAAAGAAAAATAAATACCTTGCAGAGAGGTGATAAACGGCGCACACAATGAATAATATTCTAATGGATTATTATGTGATTGTGGCAAATAAAATGGAATAAGTTTTCTTACAATAACTGTTACTCACAGGTTTAGCCGGCAAGCCAAATATTGATCCACATACCTTCCTCTCACCAAGCTCGAAATGTGCTTTTCATCTCTCTGGGATGGATTACAACCAGAAAATAAATGCATGAAGAATGAAGAATGTTGGGGAAATTTCCACTGTGATTTCTGGCTGGAAAGAATGATCGCATTATTCTTTTTTTAAGACCTTAATGTTTGGCCACATACGATGTTTGATATGCTAATGAAGGAACAATAAACTCACGTGACAAAACTGCAGTTCAGGCGTGTCATTTTTACCAAATGCGTGATAGATAAATAACTTTCGAGAAGTTCAGGTAATCTTGAGCTTAGCAAGAAGCTTGATAATGTTATTAGAAGAGCTGACACAATGATTCCATTTCAGTAGGCGTAAGATTTAGCTGATACTCACACAGGAGCCTCTGAAGTGTTGTACTGTGTGGCCTTTTTCAGTCTGTCTCAGGGTCGTGATTTTATTTTTATTTCTGAATTACACTGTTAACACTGCAAATAATTCACTCTACAATATAAAATTTCATTCCTGAACCAGAAAATGTATTTTTTTAGTTGTAATATTGATGTGTAGGTGCATCTCAGGTCATTTTGCCTGGTCATGTGCTTTCAGAAAGAGCCAGCACTAGGATGGAACTGCTTTCTGGCAGGCTGTTGTTTCTCCTACTCAATGTAACTGAATGTGTCGCAGTGGGACCTGGATTTTATTACTGAGTGCTGTTCTTAGATATACCAGGCCCTCCAATTACATAGAGCAGAAAACTGTACTGGGCACAAAACCCTAAGGAGACATACAACAAGAGGAGCATCTGTGAGTTTCAGGAAGCGATGAATATTCACTGTAGTCATTGGCTGTTCTAGCAGTTATTCCTCTGCAGTGGCTAAAAAAAGCTGGCACTGTCAACACTGGCACTGTGTGGCAAACACACATATGTATGGTTACAAATGGGGAAAAGCATAATCATACTTTACAACAGAAGAAAATTATTTATCAAACATATTATACAACACCATGTACCTAGTTTAGTATGTGGAGGAATCCAAAAACTGGAATTGTAATGTTGGTAGTGATGCTTAAGGTAAATAAGGGGTGTGCTAACTTGTGAGGCCTTGATGAAAAAGACTGAATAACTGAACTAGACTACACTTCAGCTGTTCACAGAATAAAACTGGAGTGCCCTCTGCTGGATGTAATATACAAACTTAAATTAACAATGTGCACCATATTATACATTTTATACAGAAAATAATATTAGTTAAAAAAAACCTTTGGAAATTAAGAGGGTTATTTATCAAAGTCCGAATTTATCTCAATGTTTTCTGCTACAAACTCCGACCAAATCTGCTCGTTTTTTTTTACGCTTATTTATTATTAAATTTTCCCGGAAATTTGCTTTGTGGGAAAAAAAATCAGATTTTCATGGATTTTTCTGACTTTTTTCATCTGATTTTCATGATTTTTTCGTAATTTTTACTCTAAAACTTCGGGTATTGCCTGAAACCCAGCGCACCAAAACATCACTCGGACTTCTCCCATTGACTTATATGCAACCTCGACAGGTCAGAGATGCCTGATTTTCAGATTCAGACTTTTCCATCCTCGAGGTTTAATAAATTCTAAAAAATTTGTGATTGTTTTTTTTGCAAATTTTACAGAAAAAAAATCACAAATTTTTCGTGATTTTTACATTTGGAGTTTAGTAAATAACCCCCCTAAAACTATAGTCACTTGGGTCCCACATAGTGAGAACTGTAGCTCAGTGCACACTAAAAACTGTGTCCGGTAGCTGTTTGATCTTGTGTCATACAGTATCTTTAGCAGGAAAAATAACAGCTTTGGCCAACCACAAAACACAGGAAAAAAGTCAAAAGCACATTTTGTTACACTGGTCATTTCTAAAAAATATATTGTGAACGATAAAAAATTTTTGGCAAAATACCAGAAACAACACCTCTAAACTCACTTTAAAGAGGATGTTCACCTTTAAATAAATTTACTTATAGGAGAGGACTCGCACCAGGTTAGGGGCACAGAAGAAGGGTTCGGATTTGTTTCAGGATTCGGCAGAACCCCGAAAAGCAGGGTTCAGGGCATCCCTAGAATAAATGACGGCCAATTAAAATTTGCTTAGAATTAGCCATTCACAAACTTAACTCAAAGGTGAACCACCACTTTAATCTAAAGGCAGCAGTTGACTGGTAAAATAAAAATTCCTCTGGGTTCAGATGGTAGCTTTAATATTGAACATTAAAAGGAGTTCTGGAAAGCATACCTTATGTTTTTCAATAACTTTGTTTCTGTGGTTAAAATACATTGGTATTAGGATCCATGCACTAAAGCAGTCTCCATGACTGATCTATGTTCTGTGGAAAAACAAGGATAAAGCAGCAAGTTTGCAAATTAGTTGTCACAATGATGTCCAAACAAGTCCTCACAACACTTCAGTGGTGGAAACCACTTGTGCAGAGATCAATTACTTGTGTCATGAGAACAAATAAGCATAACCTATATATCTGCATATCCATATAGCTGCACAAACAAATCAATTGAACAGCTACCAACAAATTCCCACTGTACTAATAATTTAAACCCCCAATATGTCTAAAGAATACTAGGGATGCACCGAATCCAGGATTCAGCCAGGATTCTGCCTTTTTCAGCAGGATTCAGATTTGGCAAATCCTTCTGCCTGGCCGAACCGAATCCTAATTTGCATATGTAAATTATGGGTGGGGAGGGACTTTTTGTCACAAAACAAGGATGTAAAAAATGTTTTCCCCTTCCCACTCCTAATTTGCATATGCAATTTAGGATTTGGATTTGGTTCGGTATTCAGCCAAATCTTTCGTGAAAGATTCGGGGGTTCGGCCGAATCCAAAATAGTGGATTTGGTGCATCCCTAAAGAATACACATGAAAAGCTTTGGCTCCACTGCTCCGGATAAGCTCCCTGCCACCTTGATCCACATGGAAGCACACACAGAGGAGCGGAGCAAATGTCAGCCTGAAAACGCAAAATTAATTTTCAGCCCAACCTCCTCTTGCTTTACTGAATGTGTCTGCACTCAAGCGGAAGCTGCACTATTCAGTGCTGATCAACGGAGCTGAGAGCAGTGAAGCCAATGCTCAGTCTGCCCTAGCCCTAAAAACACCACATTTGTATTAGATTTTAATACATGATTGTGCTTGTGTAGATACATGGATCTACATGGAGTACAACACCGGAAACACACTTTTTACATCATACTTTTAACAACACACATTCTTGTTTCCCAAATTAAATCAGATGAATCCAAATCCAAACTACACTACCCGGTATTCCTTTTGCTTGAAAGTAGGCAAAAATTACATCCATTTTCCCTTTCATAGCACTTTCAATATTGTGGTGCTCCACAGAGGTGGTTATGTATTTAACTTCATTATAACTTCACAACACTGAAAGAAAAATAATTCTTAATTATTTGCATTGCTAAAGTTTGGTGATAACTAAATTGTATACAGGTACTCATTCCTGATAACTACATTTCATACAGGTGCTATTTTTTTCTTTAAAATAACTCCCACAGCCAACAATTTTAAGTCTTTTTTCAGAAGTTTTCTAAAGTGATGCTGACATGCATTCTGTCATAAATATGAATGTATTAGTATAATTTTAATAGAAATTATGTAAAAGATCTTTTTGCTTTGCACAAAAATTAAACAGCAAGATGTAAGTTAAATGACATTTGGGGGCAGATTTATCAAGGGTCGAATCTCACAGTGAAAAAAACGTTGAAATTCGACCATCGAATAGGGTAGTCCGACATTCGAAGTCGAAGGATTATTAAGATCGTACTCCGATCGTACGATCGTACTTTGAATCGAACGATTTATACAATTTAATCGTACGATCGTACGATTTTACTTCGACTTCTAAAAACTTAGCCAAATGTTCTAGGAGGTTCCCATAGTCTAACATAGCAATTCGGGAGGTTTAAGGTGGCGAAGTGTCGAAGTCAAAGTTTTTTAAAGAGACAGTACTTAGATTTTCGAATGGTCGAATTTGTGAAGTATTTTCACTTTGATTCAAAGTGGAAGTCTAATTTGTCCTATTCTATGGTCGAAGTACCCAAAAATTACTTCGAAATTCTACGTTTTTTAATTCGAAAATTCACATCGACTCCATATTGTATGGGTATTAAAAACAGTGGGAAAAAAATTATTGGCAGAAAGTTATTACTGCCAGAAAGTAGTTTCATCCTTAAGTGCAGGCACAAGTCACATGACTGGGGGCAGCTGGGAAACTGACAATATGTCTAGCCCCATGTCAGATTTCAAAATTGAATTTAACAAAATGTTTTTTCTCTTTTGGATTTCAGTGCAGAATTCTGCTGAAGCAGCACTATTGTTGCGTTTTGAAAAAAACATGTTTTCCCTTGACAGTATCCCTTTAATGACTTAGAGGTGGGCATTGAAAGTACTGTTTCTATTTTTGTTGATGATACTAAATTGTGCAAAACTATAGGTTTCATGCAGGATGTTGCCACTTTGCAGAGAGATTTGAATAAACTGGAAAAATGGGCAGCAAACTGGAACAGCCAGGAGACACTTTTCCAGGCAACTCCTGCCTGACAGGCATTAGTATGAGTGAGGAAAACACATGATTTTAGGGTACTATTGTTGGTGCTTTTACTCCACAATTGTTGTGCTACTTAAAACACAGCACTTAAAGCTGTGACAGGTGGTATCCATTTATAATGGACAGGAAGCATGTGGGGGTATTGGAGGTGAGCCATAAGCCTTAAAATCTTGAAAATCCTGCTTGAGTAGCTGTCAAGATACACGTGTTTGCAATTTTCAACAATTTTAAGAGTATTTCTTAAATTAGATAACAAGAGGCAGCTAAATAAAGTCAGAGATACTTTTATGGCAGTGACAAATTCTTACCATATATTCAAATGATTTCACCAAGGTGACAGAGACTACGTATCCGGAGCAGCAATTTGCTCATCCACTAAAAAAGACTTTACATATAATCATGTTCAGTTGCATTTACAAATAAAGTGGCAGTTGCACATCCAACTGCAGTTACATGGTATAAAGAAAAACATGGCTGACAACAGATCTAAGAACAGCACTCAATAGTTAAAAGCCAAGTCCCACTGAGACAGGGTTGGCAGTTTTCTATCCAAATTGGACTACTAATTTAAAGCCCAGACGGTTTTGAAAGTACAAACTAGCCAAGGTACAGATTTGGGCTGCTTTTTGGGCCTTTTTTCTTGCCCTAATGTGAAAAGCCTGGGTCTCCCAATGCATGTTGGGTAATGTTGTTTTTGTTTACCAACTGCTAGGTAAGACTACAATACCCAGCATGCAATGGGAGTTACCAGATTTTGGGCTCTGTACCCCAGTCTTCCCGTCACTCTTAAGCATTCTCACATTTTCTGGTGACTTTTCTCAATTTGAGACAATTTTGGGGCAAAAATCTGCTGAAAAGGTTGAACTGTTTTACCAATTTTTATTGAAATTGTATGTGTATTAAGGCCTTATACCTCCAGGGCCCCCCTTGGTCCCATTTTGCTTCATGGAAAATTTTGAAAAAGGCATTTCTTTATATATATTCGTGTATTTTTTAGACTTTTTTTTCACTGCACAATTGTGCTCATTTTGAAGTGACTCTTAGCTAGTTTTGGGCCGGTTCTGTAGCTGACTTTGGCAATCCTGCCATATTGTGTGGTGAGTTTTCCTCTGGAAGCATCCTACTTCCGGTATCCCCTTTTCCCTCACGCCCCCTGGATGCGCGCGCAGCCCTCCTGTCTCGTGCCTGTCCCTATGTTCATCGTCTCAATCCCCTTTCGTCGCTCATTAAACTTTATGAGCGACCATTGCTTTGAAAAGTACAAAATACAACAGCGTCCACTTATACCAAAGTCAGTCCCCAAGCAATAAAGATTAAACAGCGGCTAGACAAAGAACTGACAGACGTTTAAGCCTGCCAATGAACGTGAAATGTTGCTCTAAGCAGGGCAACCCCCCTCCAATCAACGCAGCCCTTTAGGCAGACCAACAATGGACGGCTCATTCTGTTTCGAAATGACAGCAATCACGTCCTATGAGAAATCTAACTTTTTTCGGAGGCGGGGCTTCGCACGGCCAATAGGAACGGCGAGCGCCTGAAATGGTCTGGCTCAGCTGATCTCTTCCAGCGGAGTTGTTTTGAACAGAAAGAGAACTGCAGTAGGAGGAGAGGAGACAAGGGAATAGCGGGACAGAGAGAGGGAGAGTGTGAGGGGAAGGAAAGAGAGCTGCTTTCTTTGGTGCTTTTTAATTGGCTGAACATCAATTGTTCACTCAGCGTTTTAAAGTGGCCTTTCTTTTTCAGTTTCTTTGTTTTTATTCCCGTCACGGATTGGCACACGCCCCCTGTCGGGCAACATTAGCGCCTTCCAATGTTAATATCTGTGTGAGAGAGAGTTCCCCGGGGCTGACCATGAAATCAGCCATCCCTTGGCCAGTGGAACTGGGACTGACGGTGCTGTACTCGGTGCTCTGCTGTGCGCTCTTCCTCGCCACATACGTGCAGCTCTGGCTGCTTTTACACTACAAACAGAAGAGGTTCGGCTACCAGAGCCTCTTGCTGTACCTGTGCCTCCTCTGGGCATCTTTTAGGACCGTTCTCTTCTCCTTTTACCTTAGAAACTGTGCCCAGTCCAATGACCTGCAGCCATTCCCCAGCTGGCTCCTGTATTGCTGCCCCGTGTTCTTGCAGTTCTCCACTTTGTGTCTCCTTAATGTTTATTTTTCGCAGGTAAGTTGCCTTTTTCCCTTTGCTTTTGCCCCATTCACTTGGGGTGACATCACTCTTTAACCTCTTGTTTCCCAGGGTATCTTGCTGAGACTGTAGGGGGAGCAAGCAGCAGGCAGTTTGTCCTGTCTATGACTTCAGTCTCACACCCCCTCCGCCTCCTTTTATTTCTATTGTGTATAATACGTATTTCCAACCAGCTGCTAACGGACTACAGCTCCCAGCAATACTTTGAGTCTCTCATAGGAAACTGTAGTTCAGCATTTCTTGGTCCTTAGTTTTTGGGCTTCAAGTTGGATATAATCTCATGCTAGCCCTGATTTCTGGCATGTCAGCAGCTATGAAATGCTTTTGGGGAACAGTCATGTCCTGGATGGGGTTTGGTGTAGACCGGGCCTTTATTTTGCCCCTTTCCAAGTCTTCTTGTTCACCTTTGGTATAAGGGTCAGGGCACACAGGCAGATTCGGGGAGATTAGTCGCCCAGTGACATCTCTTCTTTAGGGCGATTAATCTCCCCGAACTGCCTTCCCACTGGCTAAAATGTAAATCGCTGGTGGGATGGCACTCGGAGCGATTCGTTTTGCGAAGTTTCCTCATGAGGCAACTTTGAGCGTCTTCGGAAAACAAAACGCTCCAAGTGCCATCCCGCCATCGATTTACATTCTATCCGGCGGGAGGTAGTTCGGGGAGATTACTTGAACCGAAGAAGAGATTTGTCACCGGGCGGTTAATCACCCCGAAATCTAATATTTGAAAGTGTTTGTATTGGTAATAGTCCATAAATCCAGGGGCGTAACTACAGAGGAAGCAGACCCTGCAGCTGCAGGGTGGCCCAGGAGGTATAGGGGCCCCATGAGGACCTAATTCATATACTATTGGTAAACCAGGTCAACCTCTAGACCGGTGATCCCCAACCAGTAGCTTGTGAGCAGCCCCTTGGATGTTGATCCCAGTGGCCTCAAAGCAGATCCTTATTTTTGAATTCCAGGCAAGTTTTGGTTGTAAAAAAAACAGGTACAATGCCAAACAGAGCCTTAATGTAGGTTGAAAATCGACATAGGGGCTACCAAATGGCCAATCACAGCACCTATTTGGCACCCAAGAACATTTTTCATGCAAGTGTTGCTCTAGACATTTTGGGGGCCTGAAAAATAAATTGCTGTGGGGCCCAGTAATATCTAGTTACGCCACTTCAAAAATCCTATTGCTTTTTCCCCAGCACATGATGACTTCAGTGGCACAAGTTCACGAATTTGTACAACCCTTTTTGCTGACTGTATACCTGGATAGCCTTGCACCCCAAATCCTTCCCAAAGAATCCTAAATACAAAGTAATAATAACACATTTTATATTATACTGATTGGAATCTTGGGCCCACAAATTGTGATCGCACTATAATTTATTTAATGTTCAGTTTCAGTGCCGTTTTCCCAGAATTGTTGGGGCTCCATATGGCCCTTAATGGCAACATCACCTTTTATTACAGTATATTTCTATATTTGTGTAATCTCTTATTTCTAACATTGAACTTTCTTTTACAAGACTATATCCTTTTCTATATGCATTTAATTTTGTATAACTTTTATTCATATATTATCAATCCTTTTGAGTGCTCTCCATCAGCCATATACTACCGGCTGCCCTCCAGTTGCTTGTTGTTGGACTGTTAATACTATATATTGTGCAGTGGTGCAGAATATGTTGGCTCTATTTGAGAATGCTATATAGTAGGAGCTTATCTATTTAAATACAACAGCTCTCTGCTTCACTTAGCTTGTGCGTCAAAAAACTTAAAAGTCCTAATTATCACAATTTAAGTGTGTGTTGTTTTCTAGCAGTGATTAAGGGATAAAGAATATTTAGTAATGAAAGTGGATGGACCACGGCACTGATGCCCAGATGGTTTATACCGAATAGCTTAGAGATGCCAAGTGTTTGGCAACAGCTGGAGGGCTTCTTGCACATCCCTAATATACTGATCCTGCATTGGAGCAAACCTTAGTCCTCCCGGTTATTATGTCATCAGCTGATTACATCTTCAGCCGTCTGTATTCTGTTATTGTTGCAGCATTTCAGTCTCCGTTAATCAGCCTCTCCCTTAGCCCAGGTGACTGACTATATATGACCTAAGCCCCCACTTATACAAAGCAGGCTCTTATCCGCAATACTTTGTTTTTGGTGTCAAAGTACAGTTATATGGTATTCTTGTTAAATATAACTTACACATTCTTCAGCAAATTCAGCATTTGAGATAATGTGCACATGTACAGTTCACCTGATGCTGTATTTAGTATCCCTAATTAATTGTTAAACATTTCCAATTTTAGTAAATACAAAGGAGATTATTCCCAGCAAAATGACAATTATATAGTTCATATTTTCTTAATAATTTAATGTAATTAAAGGACAAGGCTATTGTTCCATTCACTAAGCAGTTTCATATCCACCAACAATGAGCGAGACTGGGTTGGTGGGGGGGCTCTGTTATAATTATACAATATTCAAAATGCTAATGGGGTACCAGCACTGTGTCACTGTATGTAGTACATATTAGAATGATAGCTTTCCCTGTCTCCTGCTCTGTTCTGCCTTCCCTCCCTGCAGGGCTGGAACTAGGGGCAGGTAGAGTAGGCGCCCATGGGGGGGGGCACACTTTTAGGGGGAATTTCCTCTCTTTCTTTTTCAAACCCTGATTTGCTTGGCCTTTAATAGTTTTTCAACTTTATAAACCCCCTGTTCCAGACAGAATCACTCCCCAGCTCCCTTTTGGCAGCTGCTGGCACAGGTACATATGTGTGGGCAATATCTTGGCTGCTACTTGCACAGGTAAACAGATGATATGATGGATATTTGGCTGCTGCTGGCACAAGTACATATATGGAGGCAATAGTGTGGATTGTTTGGCTGATGCTGGCACAGGTACAGATTGGGGGCAATATAAGGCTTTGGCAGCTGCTGGCACAGGTACATATTTGTGGGCAATATCTTGGCTGCTACTTGCACAGGTAAACAGATGATATGATGGATATTTGGCTGCTGCTGGCACAAGTACATACATGGAGGCAATAGTGTGTATTTTTTGGCTGATGCTGGCACAGGTACAGATTGGGGGCAATATAAGGCTTTGGCTGCTGCTGGCTCAGGTACATGGGGCATTATGGTGGCTGCTGGCACAGGTACACAGATGTTTGAGGGCAATATGATGGATTTTTGGCTACTGCCGGAACAGATACAAATTGGGCAATATGATGGATTCTTTTGGTTGTCGCTGGCTTAGGTACAGATTTGGGTGAAAATATGATGGATGTTTTGACTTATGCTGGCACAGGTACAGATTGGGGCCTGGGGACAATCTGAGGGATTGACTGCCATTGGCATAGATACAAATGGAGGTAATGGGTGCTGGCACAGGTACAGGGGGCTATATGACTGGTAAGGCGGGAAATGGTAATGCAGGACTGGGTGGGGGGGCACTGATTGAAGCCTTTGCCTAGGGTGCAAAAATACCTTGGCCGGCCCTGCCTCCCTGTGTGTGCCATTCTCTGCTTGCCCAGTGCTGCTTGTGTGTGCCATTCGCTGCTTGCCTAGTGTTGCTTGGGTGTGCCATTCTCAGTTTACCCTAAAATACCTGTGGAATGTAATCCTGTTATGGGTTTGTTCTTGGGGTTATTAGCATTTAGGTGTTTAATCATGTGTTGGGGGTCTGTTGTATTATCCACAGGGGAGGATTTAAGGGTATGTTTTTAACATGACTTCAATTTTTCACATATGAAAATGAGTGATGAGGTATTTCCCTGCAGTGAGCACCAACCATTTGGTTTTTTGGTGTGCTACCACCGTTAATGTGGATATGATCTTAAAAGTCCTTGTGGTAATATGGGTGTGGTTTACAGTGGGTGTGGTTTAAAAGGGGAGTGACCAACACTGACTTCCATTATCGGCCCTCCTCCACATAGGCCAGTAAAATTTTGGCCCTCGGTAGCACAGAACATGGACAGCACTGGGCTAGAAGATGTATTAGAGCTCACTCTATTAAAATCACCAGAAATCATGTCTCTCTACATGCAGACTTTGTGCAAAAGGCAGTTCTTTTGTTTGTACTGGAATCGGTTAAGCAACTCCAAATTGATCCATGGATGTCTCCCATTGACTTAGCAATTCGGCAGGTTTTAGGTGGCGAATAGTCAAATTTAGATTCTTAAAGGGCCAGTGTATGATAAATAGCGAAAATCGAAATTTGAATTTTTATTAAAAAGTCAAATCAAATTTGAATAACTCCCTAGTCGTATTTGACAGTTTTGATAATAAAAAAACTTAAATTCAAATTTAGACTTTGAATTTTCAATTCGACCCTTGATAAATCTGCCCCGTAGAGTTTTTATCTGTTTATGCAGCACCTACAAGTTTATCTATTAGTTAAGTTGAAATCTGATTTGGATTCATCGTACACAGCTTATTACTTACCTGCTATTGTGCCCTACAGCTCTAAATGGCTGCCACCATGGCTACATTGCAGCTTATTTATATAAACTATATCAGTACACAATGTTTAAATGCATAGCAAAACTTTTTTTTTTTGGTGTTACCAGTTCTTTTCACAAATTTCACTCAAAAGCCAATTCAAATTGAGTGCAGACAAATTGAGAATTATATGTAGTGTCTTTTTACAGAGTTACTAGCTTTTTACTAGCGAATGTATTGTACTGAAAGTTAATTTTAAGGCTTTTGTCTGCTTTAAACAAAGAAATTAAAATGTGGATTATCAAATTTTAGAAAGAACCGAAACACAAAAACATTAGAATTGGCAACAGTATTAATATGCTGGTACTGTCCTTCATATATTACCTTTAACCAAGGACCAGTGAACAGAATTAAATAATCTGTTTAGTGGGAAGTACATGTTCAGATTTGTGGGAGTGAAGCAGGCAGGGAGCGGATCCTGGAGGTCAAAAATGCTAGGGCACAGTTAGTTCCCCTTTAATGGCTTCACAGGCTGCAGTTCTGAGTCTCTTGCTATTTTTTTATATCTGAATGGGCATCTGCCAAAGAAAGCCCTCCGCTTATACTCCCTGTATTGTCTGTAGTGGATTGGTTACCATATTGGCAGTCGTATAACTGGAGTAATTGGAGATCATTTGAACTATGTGTAGTAATATTACAACCAACCAATATAAACAATGTTCAGGCAACATTGCATTAACATTGCTTTCTCAGAGTGTTGCATATTCCAATAATTGTGCTAAATGATTTAGGGTATTAGCAACTCAAGGAAGAACTCCAATGTACTCCAGGCCCAAAGATTGCCTTATACATCCATACAAAAACCTTTATGTTTTTCTTCTTTTATTTAGAGTCCTGTCATCCATCCTACAACTTCCCAATGCTCTGATTGTGTAACATTTTGACCCACTGTTTAAAGGAATTGTATAGTGTAAATATAAAAACTGGTTAAATAGACAGGCTGTGCAAAATAAAACATGTTTCTTATATAGTTAGTTAGCCAAAAATGTAATGTATAAAGGCTGGAGTGATTTGATGTATAACATGTCAGTCAGAGCACTACTTTTCAGCTCTCTTGGTTTACACTGACTGGTTGCCCTGGTTACCAGGCAGTAACCAATCAGAGACTTGAGGGGGGCCACATGGGTCATATCTGTTGCTTTTGAATCTGAGCTGAATGCTGAGGATCAATTGCAAACTCACTGAACAGAAATGTACCATGTGGCCCCCCTTCAAGTCGCTGACTAACTCAGAGTTATAGAGCTGAAAAGCAGGAAGTTGGATTCTGTTTTATTAGACATCTGTTCACTCCAGCCTTTATATATTACATATTTGGCTAACTATATTAGAAACATTTTTTATTTTACACAGCCTATCTATTTACACCGTTTTTATTTTCACACTGAACTGTTCCTTTAATATTCCCAGAAAAAGGCAAACATTTACAATATTTAGAATTAAAGGAACAGTAACCTCAAAAAAATAAAGTGTTTTGAAAATATAATGTAGTGTTGCCCTGCATTGGTAAAACTGATGTATATGCTTCAGAAACACTACTATTGTTTATATAAATAAGATGCTGAGTAGCCATGGAGGCAGCCATTCAAGCACAGGATACACCGTAGATAACAGATAAATTTAGAAGTAATCCATTGTAATCCCATTGTAACCACAATGGCTGCTGTGTATCCTGTGCCTTTTCTCCTTTTTCAGATTTAAATGGCTGCCCCCCATGGCTACACATCTGCTTGTTTATAGAAACTATTGTAGAGTTTCTGAAGCAAACACACCAGTTTTATCCGTGCAGGGCAATACAAAGTTATATTTTCATTACTTTAAAACACTTCCATTCTTTAGTGTTACTGTTCCTTTAAGCTGTGGACCACCAGCACTGCACTGTTCAGAGATCTCCAGAAAGCTCTAAATTATAGGAAGGCCACCTACCATAGACTCCATTTTAATCAAATAATTAAAATTTTAAAAATGTTTCCTTTTTTCTCTCTGTAATAATAGAACAGTACCTTGTACTTTATCCCAACTACGGAATAATTAATCCTTATTGGATGCAAAACAATCCTATTGCATTTAACTAATTTTATTCGGTTTATTTTTTTTTTTCTCTTTTGTTCTTCCTCTCTCAGGTTATTTTTAAAGCCAGGTGTTCTCCAGAGTTTAACAAATACAAGTAAGTTCTTCACTATACCTAGAATCAAGCTGAAGTGTTACTATAATCTGAAATGCTTAATGTGTTCATTTCAAGGATATTTACTTTGATTCTTTTTGGTTGTAGAAATCTTTAACATGAGCTTTGATTAAAGGGGATGTGCACCTTCCAAAGGCTTCTTTTAGTTCAGTTGTTTACAGAGTTTTTCCAATTTACTTTCCATCTTTTAGTTTTTTACCATCCTCCCAAAATTGAAGTTTAAAGTTGAAATGTCTCTAGTGTCAGTAAATCAGATGCAGATTCTGAACTATTACAATTTGCTATATTTATTTGATACATTTCTTAGCAGCATCTGTGTAATATTCGCAACTATTGTATCAAATCTAACAGCTGCCTTTAATGAAACTCAGGGATTCTGCTCAGCAGGGACAAAGATAAGAAATGTATCAACTAAATGTATCAATTTAGAACAGTTAAAGGGTATGTGACTAGAGTCCTGCACGGAACCAATTTGTTAAACCCGAACTGGACCCGCAACCCGCATACTTAGCCACTTGGATCCGCTACCCGACCCACAAGTACCTTATCCGCAACCTGCTGACCATCAAGAAACCGTGTGGGCATTGTAAACCGGAAGTGACATCATTAGAAGTAGGCGTGGTCAGAAAAAAGGAGTAAAACTTGCTCTTGAGAAGACCCGCGGCCCAAAAACCCGGAGAACCACGACCCGCATCTATACCCGCTACCGAAACTTCTATCTGTAACCCCCAGGGTACCGCAGGTTTTCTGCGACCCCCTCCTTCCCAGAGCTGCTTTAGAAGGTGAAAATTAAAACTTTACACTTCAATATTAGAAAAACACAACTATAATAAAATAATATTACGACACACAAATATAAGATAGAGAGTAATTGGAAAAAGTCTTGTGAACAATCTGAAACCAACTGAACTGAAAAAAGTGTTTTGAAGGTGAATCCGGGTTAATGGGGGTTTTAACTGATGTTTTAAATGCTCCATAGCTCTATGGCCTGATGTCAGTATAATGATTGACTTTCTCATGTCTCCTTGAAGCAGCTCTGGGGGAAGGGGAATTGTAACTGAATCTGTAATTGTGATTTGGGTAATGTTTTTCTAGAGGAAATGGAACCATTTTTATGTTTTACTAAATAAAAGGATGATTTAAAGGGGTTGTTCACCTTTAAATTAACTTTTAGTATGGTGTAGAGAGGGATATTCTGAAACAATTTGGTTTAAATCTTTTATTATTTGTGGTTTTTGAGACATTTAGCTTTTTATTCAGCAGCTCTCCAGTTTGCAATTTCAAATATCTGGTTGCTAGGATCCAAAATGTATTTATGTAACAAATTGTAAATTATTTGCTGTTTTCTACGTTTCTCCCTGTATCTTTGCAGAACTTCACTTCGTTTGGGATTTTTATTCACATTTATGGCTTTTCTGATTGTCAACCTGTGCTGTGTCCTGATTACTTATGGCAGTTTATCGGCTGACCAGCAAGGATGGATAACCATGACAAGAACGATAGTTAGCGATTGTCTCTTTGTGGCTTGTTCAATTACATTGGCCAAGAACACCTACAAAATTGCAAACTTGTCCCCGGCCAATGTCTACCTAGAATCTAAGGTCTGTATATATGTGAGTTCCTAGTTTAATATAAACATCTGTGATCCTTTTACCTCCACAAGTTTATGCTTATCAGCTATTTAGCTGCAAACAGTCTCTCAAAAAATACTAATCAAATTAAACTGTCCTTCTAAAAAAAAACACAAAGTGGGCAAAGAGTCCTCTTCTTTTTCAGACTTCCTCTGTTGCCTTTTAGGAATCTTACTCCACGTAGAGAATGTGCCATTAACAACCACCCTCTGTACCCAATCCTGTAGCCAGTTTCCTATCCATATGCAAACGACATTAAGCTATCAGACCTTAATTTAGAAAGCTGTCGTTTGTGGGGCACGTTATCAAACACTGGTAAAATCACATCTAATGCTCCGCCACTGTCCAGCATCCTACTTACCTCATCATAAAAAGCAATCCGATTTGTTTGACATGACCTATCCTTCATAGAGCCATGCTGATTGCTGCTCATAGTACAATTCACTGGGACAAAATTTTAAATATGATCTCTTAACAAGTCTTCAAATAATTTGCCCACCACAGATGTCAAACTTACTGACCTGTAATTGCCAGACTGAGATCGTAATCCCTTTTTAAATATTGGAATGACATCATCATTCTCCGATCCATAGGTATCATTCCAGATGAAAATTATATTTCAAACAAACCAGATGAGATAATGAGATTTTACATGTGTTTTTTCCCTTCATCTAGGGCACATCTGGGCATCAAGCAGTTTTAATGGGCTCTGTAATTAGCTTACTCTATATTTTGAGGGCCTGCTACAATTTGGTTGTAATCTCTATATCACCAGAGTATAAGCCAAGCCCTTTTAGTTATGGATGGAATGGTGTCTCTGATCATGTAAGTACTAAATACTATTTTGCCACTGGCTTTAGGCCTACTAACTAAATAATTAAAGGAGATTTAGCACAAATGAAATGTTGTTTATTGTTAAAGACACTGTAATTACACGTTGCAGCAGCCCATCCTCCACACCTGCCTTCAACAATTTTTGGTTCTATAAATGATAATGCAGAAAGTGCCCTCACTGACCAGTAAATGATTATTCTTCTCTGAACCAAAATTCTATTCTTAGTTTTTAAACAGTTCACCGGAAATTAAGATTTTTTTTTTTAAAAAATGACTTTCCATATTCTGTTGTGTAATCCTTTTCTATTATTGAAGTTTAAAGTTTTAATTTTCTTAATTCTTTCTTAAGCAGCTTGAGGGGTGGGCGTTCACCTATTCTGTTAACTGTTCTAAATCGATACATTAGTTTGTACATTTCTTAAATTTTGTTCAGTACAGTCCCTGAGTTTCATTAAAGGGCACCTGTTGCCAAAATATATAATTCCCAATTAAAAGTGCCCACACTCCGGATGGGGTAACAGTAATTTTGTTTGTTTTTCTTTTAAATTGCCTCTGCCAGCTCTAGGACACTCGCACCGGGAGGGAGCTACCGGTGCGAACAGCCATGGTCAGAGCTCATGTGCATAGCATGTTTCTGACATCACACTCATGCACATAATGAGCAAGTTGCAGCATTCTCCCATTATGTGCATGTGTGTGCCCCAACATGGCTGCTCGAACTGGGACCTCCCTCCACCTGCTGGTGGCCTAGCACTGGTGGGGGAGGGGGCTTTTAAAAAAAAAATACTGTTACCCCCCCCAACCAGAATGCAGGCTTTATTAGTCTGCACCTCTGGTTGGGATAATATATTTGGCAACAGGTGCCATTTAAAGGCAGTTGTTATAATAGATAAAATAGACATTATCTTTCCGTTGTGACCATATTTTGGATGGAAACCCCCTATAATTTTCAAACTCTTATAAAACCCAATTTGTTACCATTCACTAGTTGTTTCTCTATACGGGAATGTTGCTTATAGAGTGTTGGGAATTTATGTAGGTGAAAGACTCCTGCGCCTAAAGACAGGAGAGGTTTGTATCATTTAAAGGAACAGTTTAGTATAAAAACTGGGTAAATAGATAGGCTGTGCAAAATAATAAATGTTTCTAATATAGTTAGTTAGCCAAAAATTTAATGTATAAAAGCTGGAGTGAGCGGATGTCTAACATAATAGCCAACACTACTTCCTGCTTTTGAGCTCTCTAACTCGGAGTTAGTCAGTGACTATAAAGGGGCCTGGGACATACATGTTCAGTGAGTTTGCAATTGATCCTCAACATTCAGCTCAGATTCAAAAGCAACAGTTATAAACCCATATGCCCTCCCCTCAAGTCACTGATTGGTAACCAATCAGTGGAAACCAAGTGAGCTGAAAAGCAGGAAGTAGTGGCTAGCTATTATGTTACACATCCAGTCAAATTACATTTTTGGCTAACTAACTAACTATATTGGAAACATTTTTTATTTTGCATGGCCTATCTATTTACCCAGTTTTTAAACTGAACAATTCCTTTAATGCTTCAAATGTGTATCAAATTGAACTCTATTTTCTCTCTTCTTAGGCTGTTACAGAGGATGTGATTGGTCTAGAATATCTGCTGTTTGGAATTCTTATTCTGTTTTGTGAACTGCTGCCAATGGGCTTGATGGTGTATTTCTTCCGTGCAAAAAGGTTAAGCCAAAACCTGGTGGGTGTTTATTTTTGTGTAAAATCTTTCTTTTGAAATCACACCATTTCTACCTTGTCATTTTTCTATGTGTTCTCCTATATAGGAAGCTGCAGGGATGGTGAACAGTCACAGTTTTGGATCCAGGGCATACTTTTTTGATAATCCTCGAAGGTACGATAGTGATGATGACTTGCCAAGGCTTGCTTCTGCAAGAGGAGAGCGAGGAAGGTAATGCTGAACAGAACTAGTGAGGGATTGTCATACTTTGTTGTTTTGCAAGATATCTCTTAAAATAGATGAAATATGCACCATTTTTGTTGTGTTGTAATGCTGTTCTAGTTTTATCCTACACAGTGTTACATAGTTACATAGTTAAATTGTGTTGAAAAAAGACAAAGTCCATCAAGTCCAACCCCTCCAAATGAAAACCCAGCATCCATACACACACCCCTCCCTACTTTCACATAAATTCTATATACCCATATCTATACTCACTATAGAGTTTAGTATCACAATAGCATTTGATAATATGTCTGTCCAAAAAATCATACAAGGCATTAACTAAATCAACATCACCCGGCAATGCATTCCACAACCTCACTGTCCTGACTGTGAAGAACCCTCTACGTTGCTTCAAATGAAAGTTCTTTTCTTCTAGTCTGAAGGGGAGGCCTCTGGTACGGTGATTCACTTTATGGGTAAAAAGGTCCCCTGCTATTTGTCTATAATGTCCTCTAATGTACTTGTTAAGTGTAATCATGTCCCCTTGCAAGCGCCTTTTTTCCAGAGAAAACAACCCCAACCTTGACAGTCTACCCTCATAATTTAACTCTTCCATCCCTCTAACCAGTTTAGTTGCACTTAGTCTCTGCACTCTCTCCAGCTCATTTATATCCCTCTTAAGGACTGGAGTCCAAAACTGCACTGCATACTCCAGATGTGGCCTTACCAGGGACCTATAAAGAGGCATAATTATGTTTTCATCCCTTGAGTTAATGCCCTTTTTTATGCAAGACAGAACTTTATTTGCTTTAGTAGCCACAGAATGACACTGGCCAGAATTAGACAACTTGTTATCTACAAAAACCACAAGATCCTTCTCATTTAAAGAAACTCCCAACACACTGCCATTTAGTGTATAACTTGCATTTATATTATTTTTGCCAAAGTACATAACCTGCATTTATCAACATTGAACCTAATTTTCCAGTTTGCTGCCCAGTTTCCAGTTTAGACAAATCACTCTGCAAAGTGGCAGCATCCTGCATGGAACCTATAGTTCTGCACAATTTAGTATAATCTGTTGTTGATCATCTGTGTTTGTATGCATAAATTCATATTGTCCAAGTGAAGTGTTCATGGGCACAGAGTGTGAAAAGTATGCATTAATGTGCCTTATTTTTTTTTCTGAGCATCAGCCAAAACGCCAGTAACTACTCTGTGGGCAGAGACACACACTGCAATTTGGGGAGATTAGTCGCCCGATGACCAATCTTCTCTTCTTCGGGGCAACTGATCTCCCCGAACTGCCTTCCTGCCGGCTAGAATGAAATTCGCCGTCAGGATGGCATATGGATCGCTTTGTTTTCCGAAGTTGCCTCACAAGGAAACTTCGGAAAACAAAGCGCTCCGAGTGCCATCCCACCGGCAATTTCCATTCTAGCCAGTGGGGAGGCAGTTCGGGAAGATAAGTCGACCCGAAGAAGAGGAGCTTTGTCACTGGGCAACTAATCTCCCCGAATTGCAGCGCGTGTCTCTGCCCTGTATCTGCAAGGTAAATATTTGCCCCTTCTGAGGTAGAACTGATTTGCCCACATAATGCTATACTACTGAATTCTATGCTACTGAATATATGGTTAAAATTATCTTTGCAAACTGGGGCTTGTTCATCAATTAAGTTTATGCAGTGGTCCCCCCCAAGATTTCATTGCTGATGACTGATGGGTTTGAAGGGAAAGGCCCGAGGCAGACATATTCATTCACCCATTGCTTGCGGATGGGACTAGGTTTCGTCTTCAGACTGGTAAAATATTTAAAGCTCAATTCTTGCTTCATGAAAACCCCCTTGGAAAATACCTGTTCATCGAAACCAGGCCCGGACTAGATATCTGTGGATTCCTGCATATGCCAGAGGGGCTGTTGTAAAATTCCACAAACAGGAAAGGGGCGGGGCTGTTAGGGCCTTTGTGTAACAGGATTCGACCATTTTCAGCAGGATTTGGCAGAATCCTTGTGCCTGGCCGAACCGTATCCGAATCCTTAAAATCATGTGACTTTTTGTCACAAAACAAGGAAGTAAGAAAAAAATTCTTTCCCTCCCCCTCACTGATTTGCATATGCAAATTAGGATTCGGTTCGGTATTCGGCCGAATCTTTCATGAAGGATTTGGCCGAATCCAAAATAGTGGATTCGGTACATCCCTAATGGGAGCACCTGCCATCGTATAGAGAAGTAGTGGTGGTGTGCAGGGTCAAGAGTAGTAAACATGATTATGGAAGAATAAGGTAATGAATGACCCCAGTGTTGGACCTTCCCACCTAATGGTCTGTGATTCTCTTTTAATGAGTACAACTTAACAGATTGAGAAAATCAAAGTTAAAACTACAGTAGCAGTAGCGTTAATGGGAACATGCTCATGGTGCATAGAGCGTGTTCCCATTAACGCTAATGCCTACAGTAGTTTTAAATTTGATTTTCTCAATCTGTTAAATTAAAGGAGAAGGAAAGGTTAAAACTAAGTAAGCCTTATCAGAAAGGTCCACCTAAATATACCAGTAAACCCTCAAAGTAGTGCTGCTCTGAGTCCTCTGTTAAAAGAAATACAGCATTTCTTTCCTTCTATTGTGTACACATGGGCTTCTGTATCAGACTTCCTGTTTTCAGTTTAAACCTCCAGGGCAGGGCTTGAGCATGCTCAGTTTGCTCCTCTCCCCCCCCCCCCTCTGCTGTAATCTGAGCCCAGAGCTATAAGTGAGCAGGGAGAGACTCAGGCAGGAAGTGATGTCACACCAAGCTAATACTGCAGCTGCTATCCTAAACAAACAGAGAGATTCTAGAGCTTTTTACTCATGTATGGTAAAACATTCTACAGAATAAATATAGCATTCTAGCTTGCGCTATTGCAGCTAATCTATTAGCAATAAAATGCCTCCGTAGCTTTCCTTCTCCTTTAAGTTTTACTGATTGAAAGAAAAACACGGACCATTAGGTGGGAAGGTGCAACACAATGGTTCATTCTTTTCCTTTTTCTTCCATAGTCATGTACCTGAACCCCAGACCTGATCTAAACCATACCCATCAGTTGTGATTGTTACTTATAACCCTAATGTGCAATACTGATAATATGTAGCACAATAAAATCCATTAATGTTTTCCTTTTTTCCCCCTCTTTTTTTTCAAGTTTGTCTTCTACCCCCAAAACTTCTGCATGGTATGGAGCAATATGTCCAAGTAACGGCTGTGCCCTCTCACCACCTCTGCTCAATGGAACTGCTTCAGGGACTCCTATACTGTTTACATGTGGAGCACAAACACTGGCATAGCTTGTGTTATTCACTGCACCATTAGACTGCACCTTTTCAGCTGTCTATTATAGACAACAGGCAGCTCGTGTTTTTGTTTACGTTTAAAAAAAAAAAAAAAATGACTGCATCGGCACATACAGTACATTCCGTTTCCAAGGCCGCTCAAACCTAGCTTTTGTTACTAATAAGCTCAATTTCGGCACTATTCAAGGCACTGAGGCAGCTGGGTCGGCTCTTGCCTATAAAAGTATACATTATTGCGTATTTGCACCTGTGTGTATCCCTTTAAGAAGCTCTACAAGCACTGGGAACACTTGCAATCCGGCCAATGCAGATGGAGTCAAATCTCGGCAGCTCTCCTCTTGGAGCCTGCAAAGAACAACGGCTCTGTGATCTGTAATGCAAGGAGATTTTTTATTATTTTAAGACATATCTGCTATTTATTCAAAGTGACCTTTTCACTTTAATGCAACATTCAGTATTAGAGAATTGGTAAATCTCGTACCTTAAAACTTCATTTTTGTTTTCACTGCTGGGGTGGTTCACCTTTAAGTTAACGTTTAGTATGCTATAGAATGGCTTATTCTAAGCAACTTTTCAATTGGTCTTCATTATTTATTTTTTATGGTTTTTAAATTATAAGCATTCTTCTTTAAACTCTTTCTAACTTTCAAATGGGGGTCACTGACCCCATCTAAAAAACAAATGCTCTGTAAGGCTACATATTTATTGTTATTGCTACTTTTTTTTCTTATCTTCCTATTCAGGCCTCTCCTATTCATATTTGTCTCTTATTCATATCAATGCACAGTTGCTAGCAACCAGACTGCTGAAACTGCAAACTGGCTGCTGAATAAAAAGCGAAATAACTCAAAAAACACAAATAACAAAAATTTAAAACCAATTGCAAATTGTCTCAGAATATCACTCTCTACATCATAGTAAAAGTTAATTTAAAGGTGAACAACCCCTTTAACTCCGTAAAGAAAAGTTATGTAACATCTAAATACTTACATGGAGTCAGTGTCGGACTGGCCCACCAGGATACCAGGAAAAACTACCGGTGGGTTTCTAAGCATTTCTAACAATTTCATGTTTATTTCCTAATTCTTTATGGAAACAAAGGGTCAAATAGATGGAAAATATATAATGTAAAGGAAAAAGTACTAAGAAAATTAAAAAGATTAAGGGGTATATTTATCAAAGAGTGAAGTTAGAGATTGCCACAGTCTGCTAGCGTGAAATTCTGCCTCTCTCCGTTCATTTCTATGGGATTTTTTTTTAGAGGCGTATTTATCAAATGGTGAACTTTCACCCTTCGATAAATACGACTTTAAAAATCCCATAGAAATAAATGGAGAGAAGCAGAATTTCACGCTAGCGGACTGTGGCAATCTCTAACATCACTCTTTGATAAATATACCCCATAGTATCAACCAGGTGGCATAAGGGGGTATATTTATCAAAGAGTGAAGTTGGAGATCACCACAGTCCACTAGAGTGAAATTCTGCATCTCTCCATTTATTTCTATGGGATTTTGAAAGGTATATTTATCAAAGGATGAACCCTTTGATAAATACGCCTTCAAAAACCCCATAGAAATAAAATGGAGCGTGATGGGATTTCACTTTAGTGGACTGTGGTGATGTCAGACTTCACTCTTTGATAAATATACCCCTAAGGGAGAAGCGAAAGAAAAATATCTTGGAGAACGGGGAGCATGGTCTAAAGTTTTCTGGTGGGCCCCTGGCATCCCAGTCCGACACTGCATGGAGTGCCTTGTTTATAGAAGATGCACAGTTATGAGTTATTAAAGGGAAAGTATCACAAAGATTACTTGTGCCACCAACAAGAACTGAAGGGACAACATAAGTGCATTCTTCAACACTTTGTGGGGGTGAGTCCAAATCATTGGAACCAATAAGGAAAATGGGCTTTGCTTCTAAAACATCAAACCATTTTAGTTTTACATAGGGATGTACTGAATCCACGATTTTGGATTAGGCCGAATCCTTAGTGAAAGATTCGGCTGACTACTGAACCGAATCCAAATCCTAATTTACATATGCAAATTAAGTGTGGGAATGGGAAACATTTTTTACTTCCTAGTTTTGTGGATTAGGAGTCGGATCCAGTTCGGTCGGGCAGAAGGATTCGGCCGAATCCTAATGCTGCTGTAAAAGGCCGTATCCTGGCTGAATCCCAAACCAAACCCTGGATTCGGTGCATCCCTAATTTTCCACTTTATGGATTAGACATTTGCGAGTTTTCTGCGATACTTTCCTTTTAAAATCAGCGCTTGAATATGTGTCCGTGTGTCGTGTGCAAAGGAAAGGCAAACGCTGACTCATAATGATTCAAAATACTTTGTTTGCTTGGTCATTTGTTTACATTAATCATGTTTTTTTCCTTTCTACAGGCTTAAACAGTGCTGATGTTTTCTGTTCCAAAAAGTTTCCATGTTTTTATAAAATGAATGTTGGGTTCTCTGGATTGTGTGCTCTACTATAGGGAATATTGGTTTATTTTTCAACTTTCTATTTCTAGAAAATATTGTAAGGGGAATTAAGCCAGAAATCTCACAGACTGTTGTCTTAAATATCCGTCATGTCTAGAAAACAGACTAGCTTGTCACATCACTTGCACGTCTAGAAAACCTTGCATCTGCATTGTTTACATATTGCGAAGCAGCAGATTTCCCCCATCTCCGCTGCTGTTTGCAAACTCTAAATAAGGGTTGTGTGTGTTTGTTTTCTTCTCATGGCAGTGGATGACTGTCTAGACAAATTGCCATTAATTTGCTTGGCTAGTACCTGTAAAACTGCTGTCATAGCTTTGGGTTTGACCTGTTCTTCAGCCAGTCTAACATTTTATTACTGTAGTAGAGTATGAACAATCCTACAACCTCGCCCATCCCCGCACACAATGGTTTAAAAACATCAGTTGGGTATTCTGTATTTGGGGGAATTGTTAGATATGGTATTGTAGCGCAGTTCTTTTGTTATAGCTTAAAACTATTCTTAAAGGGATACTGTCATGAGAATTTTTTTTTATATTTAATTTTGATATCTTGGGGGAAATCCCGACCCACATATCACAAAGCAGCTGCCTGGTAGATCTAACAACAGCACTCATTAGTAAAATCCGGGTCCCACTGCGACACATTCAGTTACATTGAGTAGGAGAAACAACAGCCTGCCAGAAAGCAGTTCCATCCTAAAGTGCTGGCTCTTTCTGAAAGCACATGACCAGGCAAAATGACCTGAGATGCAGCTACACGCCAATATTACAACTAAAACAAAATACACTTGCTGGTTCAGAAATGAAATTTTATATTGTAGAGGGAATTATTTGCAGTGTAAACAGTGTAATTTAGAAATAAAAACTACACCTTAAAAATCAGGACAGAATCCCTTTAAAGGACCAGTAACATTAAAAAAAAAATTTAAAAATTTGTTTGTACTTAACGATAAAAAAAACAGACACTTTAACTAAATTCGCAAAGTCTTTATTAAGAAAAAAACTTACAGATTCTACGCTTGCGCTCCTCCTCAGAAAAGGATGATGATCCATCGTGCGGCACTCGATTTCTCTTCCCTGGCTATCTCCTATAGAAGGCAGGGAGAAGAAATTGAACGCGGCACGATGGATCGTCGCCCTATCGCCGTTTCTGAGGAGGAGCGCAATTGGAGAATTGGTAAGTTATTTCTTAATAAAGACTTTGTGAATTTAAAGTTAAAAGTATGTTGGTGTTTTTTTTTCCGTTAAGTAGAAACAAATTTTTTTTTTTTTTATGTTACTGGTCTTTTAAGGGTTCAGGATTTGCAAATGGTCCTCTTTATTAATGGCAACAAGCAGGTTATAGGCTATTTAAAATGTCTATATATGAAACATTTACACAAAATGAAACCATTTTTAATTGTGAGAGCCAGCCTGTGGCTTGATGTTTTGCTGGCAAGGCATGTTAAACAGGCTTCCCAGATTTGCTTACGCTAATTTTTCTAGTGAAATAAATGTTTGTGCATGCATTGCAATTCTGGATTTTTGTACTTGTCCAAAGGTCCCTTTTCTGGTGCTGGCCTGGAATTTTATACTGGAGAAATAGAGAAGCCCAACTCCACTCCAGAAAGGTTACTGTCTGTATTAATACGAGTCTCTCGCATACACTGTTTGTGACAATACATTTTGGCTTGTGAATATTTAATATTTGCTTGAGCAATATCTCAGTGTGCTGCTTTTCCATCTGTCTCGTTTAATATTTGAAATGAAAATGTGAGACCTTTCTTGGAAAGCACAATGGATACTTTTTGGTGAAAAAAGTATATATTCTTCAGGAACAGATGGAGGTACAAAATTTTAATGGAGTCCGCTGTATTGTTGTGTAAAACGAATATTGTTGGCGTACCGGGTTTTTTCCCGCAGCCCCAGTCCGACGCTGGGGATGCACAGAATCCACTTTTTGTAAAAGATTCAGCTGAACTGAATCGCAAATTAGGGGCAGGAATGGAAAAACTGGGAAAAAATGTTTTTTACTTCCTTGTTTTGTGACAAGAAGTGATGTGATTACCCTTCCCACACCTAATTTACATATGCAAATTCAGATTTGGTTCAGCAATGCACAAAGATTCGGCCGAATCCTAGATTCGGTGCATCCCTACTGAGAACCCTTGTACGCAAAGCTAAGTATGAAGTTAAGTTATTGTGTGACTACTGGAGTTGATAACAAGTAAATTGTAGCTGACATTGTTTACAGTTCTAGCATCTATTGTCATAAGCAGTCCCTGATCACGTATGTTACAACAAACTTCATTTTCCCTGTGCGTTTGTAAGTTTTTGTTAATCAGGATAGTCGTATGAATGCTACTCCATAAAACTGCCAGCAATCTTGTTCAGGTTATAGCTAGCAGTGGGATGCTGTAATTCAGCGACAGTTTACTTATGTCTGCTTAAAATGCTCAGCAATAGATTTTATTTGATTCCCAAAGGAAATCTATTGCATCCCAAACTTTTAAATGACACATTTCCTTTCCATAGAGATTCATCATACCTCTTAAAGGAAAACTGTACCCCCAAAATGAACACTTAAGCAACAGATTATATCATATTAAATGACATATTAAAGAATCTTATCAAACTGGAATATATATTTAAGTAAATATTGCCCTTTTACATCTCTTGCCTTGACCTCCATTTTGTGATTGTCTGTGTGCTGTCTCAGTGATCACCTGACCAGAAATACTGCAGCTCTAACTGTAACAGGAAGAAGTGTGGAAGCTAAAGACACAACTCTGTCTGTTAATTGGCTCATGTGACCTAAGACGTATAGTTTGTTTGTGAGCACAGTGAATCATACGATCCCAGGGGGCGGCCCTTAATTTTAAAAATGGCAATTTTCTATTTGATTACCCAATGGCACATACTATTAGTAAAGTATATTATTATTATGAAAATGGTTTGTTTACATGAACAGGGTTTTACATATGAGCTGTTTTATGCAATATCTTTTTATAGAGACCTACATTGTTTGGGGGGTACAGTTTTCCTTTAAGGCCCCGGGCCGATAAAAGCTGCTGACAGACCAAGTTGGCAGGTTATTGGCCCTTGTGTGGGGTCAGCCAGATCTCAACCGGGCAGGTTAAAAAAATCCCATCTGTGCGTTTATGCGGCCCCGCAATCCGACCGCCCGTATCGGGTGCATTATTATCCGATGGTTGGGCCCTAGGGCCCACGATCGGATCAGCCCATCTCAATGTGGGCATATCGAGGAGAGACGTCTATGGCCACCTTTATTCATGCTATGGCACATTAGTCACAAAAAACTCATCCTCCCTTCACCAAAGAGTACAAAAGAGAGAAGTGAATTGTAGTCTTGAAGCACTAGGTGCACTTTAAGGTGGAGGGAAAAAAAAGTATGAATCTGTTGTTCTTCCATCCTGAAATGAAAGTTGAGCTGCAGGTTCCTAATGTCTTGATTGTAAAGAACGAGGCTCTGCTCCAGTGCTGATCATGCTTTACTTTTATTGTTAAGGTGGCCATAGACGTAACATTTTCGATCTTTCTTGGAAAAGATCTTTGCAAGATACAATTTCAATACAGAATCGTCGGATATTCATATAGAAACGATAGAATTCTACCTGTATCTGACGATTCAGCACTAACAATGGCCGACGTTTAAAGGCGCCCGATAAGAATTTTCCGTCCATCCCGATCGACGAGCTGACCGATATCCAAGTCTTCTACCGATATTGGTCGGTTAATTTCCCACCATACACGCACCTAATATCATACGAAAATTTGTTTTGTATAAATTGTCTGTGCGTCTATGGCCACCTTAAATCTTTAGAACAGAAGATTTGCCTTATAGAACTTGTTTTTCTCTTGTATAAAAATTCTAGTAGGCAGTGTTTATAATATAAAAGGTGCTACCCCAGGCATAGCAGAGGTGACTGTGTTAATATGCTTGAATATTCTAACTATGAGTGTTGTTGGCATACCTTCCAACATTTTGGAAGTAAAAAGATTTTAAAAAAAAAATTCCCGCACGTAGCGCAGCATTTTTTGACCACACCCCTTTCTGTGGCCACACCCCCTAATTACCATGTTCTTTTTACAAAATTTGGCAGGTTATGAAAGTTTGAAAATATTTCTCCTTATCTAAACTGTGTTTATGCGTCTCAAAATTGTTACAAAGTATCTTATTTGCACCTGTTAGCTGTTCTGGGCTCTCTGCTAAAAGCCAATTAAGTGAGAAACTTTGTTTCTTTTTCTGGCTGTTCAGTGCAGAGAAAAGAGGGACTTTCCAGTACAAATGAGGGACTGCGGGTTGAGCTGTCAAAAGAGGGACTGTCCCTCCGAAAAAGGGACAGTTGGGAGGTATCTGTTGGTGCCATCCCGCTACCCAACATATCTGCCTGACAGCTGATTATCTCCAATGCATCAGTCACTGGCAAGAGATTGCCTCTACCCACAGCCAAACCTGAACTTATCAAAGCACACTGGGGCTGGGACACTCTTAATATTAAACAACACTTTCCAGCATTTCTAACGCTGTTGTAGGCTCGGGATAATGGTGGTTATTATTCAGCAACACCGGAGAGTTACTTGGCAACTAAAAATTCTAAATGCTTAACACTGGTACTAAATAAGCAGCGTCAAAATGTAATTGGCCAATGAATGTATACATTTTCACCAAACTGTAATGAAAATAAAGTTTTACCTGCACTCAGACTGTATCGATTGATTTGCAACAATAATGAATTATCCCGAGTATATAATATCACACAATGGACTACTTCTCTAGCAACAGGCTAAAGTGAACATACTGTTGTGAAGAATTTATATAACATACACCGATCAAATAAAGTGCAGTGTAATACAAAATAAGAAGGATCTGTGAAACCTAGGGGGTAAATTTACTAAGCGGCGAAAAATTCACTTTGCAGCCATCGGTACACTTCGCCAGGTGCAAATTCGCTTAGACAACGCTAATTTACTAAAATAAGAAGTTGCATCCATGGCGATGAACGCTGGTGAATTTTCACTAACGTTGGGCAATCAAAGCGAAGATGCGCTAGTGTTCAATTATGTCTAGCGAAAATTAATTGGAGGTCTTCACTTAGGCTAATTTGCATACGGCGGGAAATGATAAAGTTGAATGGACATAAATGTTGCAGCAAATACATTACATTACACAAGTCCAGGGAACCTTAATAAAGACAATAGAGTTGTTATAATGCCCTACACATGAGCCCACTGTATAGTTAATGTTCCATATGTTAGAAAATGTATGGGGAACCCGGTTACCCAAAAGAAATTTTAGGGACTTTTGCAGGCTGTCACTCTGAAAAAAGCAAAAGACGCCAGCGTTTTTTGGACTTAGAAGCTTTTTCCACTAAAAAATGTGATGTAAGTAACAGGAGATTGAGGAAGATCTATGCACTCCAGTGCACTTCACCTGGTCTGAGCTGGCCAAGGTAAGTCTCAAGAGTGAGTTTATTGTCATTTCATCCTTATATGTTTGTACAGTACACAGTGAAACAAAACAACGTTCCTCTAGGACCATGGTGCTACACCTACAAGACAGGACAGCACAGTGCACACTCAGCAGATGTAATATGTTAAGTAAATAATGCTAAACGTCAGACATGATGGGTGTATCATTGTGATATGACAGTAGCAAGAACATGATAAAGTGCAGCTGTGCTCAAAGAAAACAATTGTATCCAGTGTTCCAATAAGGTCAGATGGAGTGTGAGTGTGAGAGAGAACTGTCCGGTCCGAGTATTCAGGAGCCTTATGGCTTGGGGGAAGAAACTGTTACACAGTCTGGTAGTGAAGGTACATTTTACCAGATGGCAGGAGTGTGAACAGTGAGTGTAAGGGGTGTGTTGGATCAGCCACAATGCTGGTGGCTTTACGGATGCAGTGAGTTGTGTAGAGACACCTATGATCTTCTCTGCTGTCTTCACTATCCTCTGTAGGATCTTGCGCTCCATGACAGTGCAGTTCCCAGCCCAGACAGTGATACAGCTGCTCAGGATGCTCCCGATAGTCCCTCTGTAGAAGGTTTGGCGTATGGATGGTGGCAGATGGGATTTCCTCAGCTTGCGCAGGAAGTAGAGGTGCTGTTGGGCTTTGTTGGCTAAGTAGCTGGTGTTGTGGGACCAGGTGAGGTTCTCCGCCAGGGGGACACCAAGGAATTTGGTGCTTTTGACGATCTCCAGATTAGAGCGTAGATTAGAAAGTCAACAACCATCTCCTTTGTTTTGTCTACATTGAGAGACAGGTTGTTGGTTCTGCCCCAGTCTGTTAACCGCTGCACCTCCTCTCTGTATAGTATTGTGTCATCATCGAACTTTATGATGTGATACGATGTGATGACGAAAGAGGTAACATTCAGTAAAATCCGCATTTTAGTGAATCTGCGGAATAATGTCCTTTCGCCAGAGCAAAAATTTGTCCGCGATAGTGTGAATGACCACTAGCGTCTGACTCTTTCACTAGCGAAGTTACAACTGTGCCCGTTAGTAAATCGGTGAAGTGCCTGAAAGCAGTAATGCTGTCGCTTTGCCCTTTAGTAAATCTGCCTCTAGGTTTTTTTGTGACCCCCCCCCCAAGATTTTTGTTTTTACCTTTTTTCACCACCACAGTTACTGTAGGGTTGGCAACTTTTACTTCTACGTGGTCTGGAGGGGACCACGTAGAACATTTTTTTAATTATTGTACATGATATTAAAATCAAACAAAACAATAAGATGGGATATGATTTAAAGACACATTTGTGTAGGTTGGGGGGGGTGGGCTGCCAAGTGGCCGGCTTATTGTTCCTCATTCATTCTACAGGGTCTACATGGGGTCCAGTTCAGTGGTAGTTTCTTGGCAAGAGGTCCATGCGTCCCAAATTTTCATTAGGATTTTTTTTTACACTAGAAGGTACTTTAAATAAACAAAAACATTATATATATATATATATAAATATATATATAGTGCGGGCAGAATATGAATCATTTTCAAGGGAGCAGATTCAGTACCTAATGAGTACATGTGTTTATATGCAGTGATGAGCGAATCTGTTGCAAAAATGTTAAAAAAATTTGCGAAACAGTGAAATTTTCTCAAAACACAAAGTTAATGGGCATTTTTACGCACGTGACAAATTTTCTCACTTCAAAAGTATTAACGTCAATGGGTGTTTTTTCTTATGGCGACTTTTTTGTCCTAGTGTATTAAAGTAAATTGCCATTTTTTCTCATGTCGACTTTTTTGTGCTAATGCATCAGTCAATGGGCGTTTTTTTATGGTGACTTTTTTGTCCAAATGAATTAAAGTCAGTGGGCATTTTTTCTTACGGCGACTTTTTTTTGTCCTAATGCATTAAAGTCAATTGCCGTTTTTTTCTTATGGGCGTTTTTTCATGGCAAATTTTTCCGCAACAACTTTTCGCTGCATTTTCACAAAAAATCCACTCATTTTGAAATTTCACCGCGAATCCATGGCTGGATTCATCACTATTAATATGTAGACACTCCATTTTTTTTTTTTAAATAATTAATTTTGATCACTAGATGGCACTGCAGCATATTATACCATGATGAGCGAATCTGTCGCAAAAATGAGAGAGCATAGAATAGCACTCTCGTCAATTATCACTTGTTTTAAAGGTTTACATATCCTTTTAAGTAAATATCGTGCTTTTTACATCTCTTGCCTTGAGTCACCATTCCGTGATGGTCTGTGTGCTGCCTCAGAGATCACCTGACCAGAAATACTACAACTCTAACTGTAACAGGAAGAAGTGTGGAAGCAAAAGACAAAACTGTCTGTTTATTGGCTCATGTGACCTAACAAGTATAGTTTGTTTGTGTGCACCGTGAATCCTAGGAGCCCAGGGGGCGGCCCTTATTTCTTAAAATGACAATTTTCTATTTATGATTAACCAATGGCACATTCTGCTAAAAAGTATATTTTTATATAAATGGTTTATTTACATGAGGCAGGGTTTTTACCTTTTAATTAGTAGATGCACACACCACAGCTATATAGTTTATTTGAGGCTAAAGGAAGCCACACACATGGGCTTTCTTTGATCCCATATTTATCCACTTTTTCTGGTTTCTGCCCTCTTTAATTGTTCATCTCTGCTCTGTCCCACAATGTTACTGTCACCCTTATGTTTCTTTCCACAAAACAAACCCTTACTGACCTGCTGCTGCAGTCATAGGTGTCACACCCATTGGGGAGTAGGCGAGTTGCTGGGTCACTTCAGTGCTGCTCCTTTGCCTCTAAAGTCCCAATCAAGGAACCAGGAAATGGATTCGTTAGAGGGAGAGTCAGTGATCACCCTTCAGCCAATCAGATTTCTGAAGTTGTACCGGGACGTAAACATTAGGGTCAGGGCACACGGGCAGATTCGAAGAGATTAGTCGCCTGGCGACAAATTTCCTCTTCTTCGGGGCGACTAATCTCCCTGTACCGATCTCCAATATACTTTAATTAAAAAATGTGTACCGTTTTTATAAGAAATTGTGAAATTCTCCCTTCATTTACTGCTGTGGATAGCAATTGTCAGATGGTCCCTAACTGCTGAGCAGGGAAACAATCATACTTATGAACAGCAGGGGGAGCCCCCGCCTTACTTCCCAGCCATGCAGAACTCAAGCAGCTTTGTTTATGACGATCCCTAAGCAGCCCAGACCACACTGAGCATGTGCACAGTCTTAGGGGGTTATTTACTAAGCTCCGAATACCCTAATAGAAAATAGATTTTTTGTTTTATAATAGGCTTAAAAAAAATTACTAATTTTTGGAATTTATTTAACCTTGAGTGCTAAAAAACCCGAATATAAAAACGCAGCATCTCAAACCTGTCGAGGTTGCATAAAAGTCAATGGGAACTGTCCCATTGATTTTTGGTTGTGTCGGGGGGTTTTGGGCAATTTCACGATGTTCTCTGAGCTTTCGGGTGAAAACTCCGAAAAATTCAGAATTTTCGGGGGAAAATTCACAGAAACATTTTGAAAATCTGAGCTTTTCCCGCAAAGGTAACTTTCGGGAAAATCTAATAATAAATAAGATTTAAAAACCCGAGTGGGTTAGATCGGAGTTTGTAGTAGCCGATATTGAGATAAATTCGGACCTTGATAAATAACCCCCTAAAGCTGGCCATAGATGTTGAGATTTTTAAAAGATCAGATCCTCATCCTGAGACCACGATTTTCTCGGAACAATCGTATGATCGTATTAATTTACCATCAACTAAAAAGACCAATTTGGCAGGAAAACAAAGGGGAGCTGCCTGCTTGGCCCTGCAAACATAGATAGATTGCACTGGGACCGACAATTTCCTGACAGATGTCGATGTATGATCGTTCGAATCCCACTAACCGCACGATAATTTCGAAAGATTGGTCGGACTTCCCTAAAATCGGTCGTTCGGCAAAAATAATTCTATTCAGGTTAAAGACCTGTGAAATCTTCTTTAGGAATTTGTTGGCGGAAATAAGAAAAGTAAACACTTGGTCCCAGCAATTCTTTAATATTAAAAGCCATGCTGTTAAAATGATTTTTGGCATGTGGTTATGAATATATTTCCCATCTTCTGTGAAAATAATGCAACAGAAGCAAACGTGTCCAGAAAGCAGCTATACAAATATAAATCAAAACAATCAGTGCCTTAAATTGATAAGAGCTGTGCACGTAAACAGCATCTTGTCTTGAATACAAAATCTAAAAATATGGTGTATCTTCTTTACACAAGAGAGAGGCTATAAGAATATTACAGAGGCCAATTGGTTGACTATTCATCTTAAGGACAGAGACACACGATCAGATTCAGGGAGATTAGTCGGCCAGCGACAAATCTCCTCTTCTTCGGGCGACTAATCTTCCCGAACTGCCTTCCCTGCTGGCTAGAATTTAATCGTTCCGAGTGCCATCCGGCTGGCGATTTACATTCTAGCCGGCGGTAAGGCAGTTCAGGGAGATTAGTCGCCAGAAGAAGAGGAGATTTGTCGCCCGGCGATTAATCTCCCCGAATCTGACCAGGTGTCTCTGCCCTAAATCTTCACTCCGTAAAATAACAAATATGAAGACTTACAAAGTGGTAGAATAAAGAAGCTACTATATGTTTCTAAATAAAACATGATTCGTTGATTAGGCACTCGGCTCTTCCAGCATTTCTTGATTAAAGATGACCTATAAAAAAAAAAAAGAACTAAATGAATGTGAATTTATAGATTTGATAGCTCACAATGATGGCACACAATGTCCTTCTCTTTTCTCAATTATAGCCACAAATATAGACATATTCTGGGTAGGGATGCACCGAATCAGTTCGGTATTCGGCTAGGATTCAGCTTTTTTCAGCAGGATTTGGATTCAGCTGAATCCTTCTGCCCGGCCGAACCCAAATCCTAATTTGCATATTCAAATTAGGTGCGTGGAGGGAAATCACATGACTTTTTGTCACAAAACAAGGAAGTTAAAAATGTTTTCCCCTTCCCACCCCTAATTTACGTATGCAAATTAGGATTCAGAGGGTTCGTCGAATCCAAAATAGTGGACTCGGTGCATCACTTATTGTGGGATCTCAGTTTGCCTGATAATAATAATAACTGCAGAATAAGCAGGGCACCAATTACAAAGAATGTTTTCTAGGAAAGAACATCCTTAATTCATCAGAAACTTTAGACCAGAGTGAACTGGATAGGCAAATACTTTCAAGGGAATAAGCCAATACTGAAGCCTAAATCTGGCATGTGATAGGCTGTTCCCACTGAAAATGAGTGCATGGCTCCCTACTTTAAATATTTTTTAATATAAATTTGATAGAACTCTGGATTCCTAAACTGCTTACACATTAAAACTCTACAGCATTAGTGCACAAGGCAAACACTAGATTCAGAGCCTCACTAGATGGCACCTCACAGATAACCTTTAATATGTTACGGCATGTCTTATTACTAATAACTTTTTAATCCATCTATAGTATATATATATTCTTAATTATTTACCTTCCTCTTCTGCCTCTTTCTAGCTTACAAATGGGGGTCACTGACCCCAGCAGACAAAAACTATTGCTCTCTAAGGTTACAGTTTTATTGTTAAAAGGGATGGTTCACCTTTAAGTTAACTTTTAGCATGTTATAGAATGACTAATTCTACGCAACTTTTCAATTGGACTTCATTATTTATTTTCTATAGTTTTTGAATGATTTGCCTTCTTCTTCTGACTCTTTGCAGCTTTCAATTGGGGGTCACTGACCCCTAAAAATAAATGTTCTGTAAAGGCTACAGCTGTATTGTTATTACTACTTATTATTAACTATTTACTTAACTATTCAGACCTCTCCTATTCATATTCCAGTCTCTCATTCAAATCAATGAATGGTTGCTAGGGCAATTTGGACCCTAGCAACCAGATTGCTGAAATTGCAAGCTGCTGAATAAAAAGCTAAATAACTCAAAAACCACAAATAATAAAAGATGAAAACCAATTGCAAATTGTCTCAGAATATCACTCTCTACATCATACTAAAAGTTAACGCAAAGGTGAACAGCCCCTTTAATTTTAATTATTACTGGTCTTCCTATTCAGTCCTTTACCAATTCATTTTCCAGTCTCTTATTCAAATCACTGCCTGGTTGCTAGGATAAATAAGACCCTAACAACCAGATATCTACTTAAGTACCAAACTATAAAAAGCTAAATAACTGAAAAACCACAAAAGAATAAAAAAAATGAAAAACAATTGCTATCTGTCTCAGAGTATCAATATCTACAACATACTAAACGTTCATTTAAAAGGTGAACCAGCCCTTTCACAGGGATTCTAAATATTTAAATCAACTTTGTTTTTCTTCAAAGCTACTTAAGCAGCTATTTAAACTAAAATGGACAGTTCATCATAAGATATATTTGTGCAATACTTTATGGATATATGCAGCGTGTTAAAAACACAAACAAGGTAATCCATTGTTTTTCCCTTCTGTGTGTCCCAAGGTCTTACAAACATGAAAAATAAAAGTTACAAAGAAATTACTTACATGATGACACCCTGGTCCCAGAGGTCAATGAAACAAATACTGGAGCATATTTATCTTCAGGGATATGAGCCTGGAGCTGGATAGGATCCAGGGGCTCCAGAGAATGGAACAGAGGGGCCTGGTCCCCACTGACCCGTAGGCACAGTTCCCCACGGCACTGATGGGAGAGCACCGGATCCCTGGCCAGGAGATGCATATGGCCCACTTGCTGGATATGGCATGTTTGGAGGTGCTGGGTACTGCCCACCTTGTGATCCCCATGAGCCAGAACCCCAAGGATCAGCAGGTGATGGACCTGATTGACCAAATGGAGCAGAAGGTCCAGGATAGGGCATATTAGGTGCAGGGTATGGACCACCAGGAGTATTAGTTGGGCCGGAGCCACCAGCGGGGCTTGGATGTTGTGCTGGTGTTCCAGATGGCGCTGAAGGATAGGATGCAGCTGGATACTGCCCAGAAGGTGCTGTTGGGTAAGGACCTGTAGGTGCTCCTGGATGCTGTCCAGCAGGAACTCCTGGATAAGGCCCACAAGGAGCATTCGGTGCTGAAGGGTGCTGACCAGCTGGGGCTCCTGGATAAGGTCCCGCAGGTCCAGTCGGGGCATTTGGTGCTGTTGGGTATTGACCTCCAGGAGCTCCTGGATATGGACCAGCTGGTCCAGTAGGGGCATTTGGAGCTGTGGGATACTGCCCAGAAGGTGCTCCTGGAAAGGACCCTGTTGGTCCAGATGGGGCATTTGGTGCTCCTGGGTAATTTCCAGCAGGAGCCCCTGGATAGGGTGCAGTTGGGCCCGAAGGTGCATTTGGTGTGGCAGGCTGGGGTCCTGTAGGAAAACCTGGGTATATTCCTCCTGGAGCTTGTCCATATGGTGCATGTGATGGAGCAGCACCAGGAGCAGAAGGTGCAGGTCCTGAACCTGGTGCAGGACTGGGGGTTGAACCCCAGGCATTAGACCCTGGCCAGTTGTTTTGCTGCTGGGCACCTTTTGGGTTGCTTACATCTGGTTTCTTAGCTGGTGTAGTGTCCCCTAAAGCATCTGCCAACTGAGAAAACACATACAGAAATATAGAGATAAATAGCACAGAAGGAGGGAAAATATTGGCATTTGCATATTAAAAAAGTGGAAAAGGGCTCATGAAGTGGTAACCAGTTAAAACCATACTGCTAGTGAAGCACTTCAATGCTCTGGTCTTAGATCATTTACTTAAATTTCATGTATTATCAATGACCCAATGAAGGAGATACCAGCATCTTCTTTTCTCTAATTGCTTTCTGTGCCCTCATTTGTCAGTGAAGTTAAGTTTTGGTAAAGCCAATTGGGGATTGGCTGGGCTGGAGGGGGAGGTTAAAATTCACCCATCCTCTACTGGGAAATAACTTCAGTCACAAATGATCATACAGAAAGCTGTGTAGGGGGAAATACATGAAGACCCCCTGCCTGGCTAATCCAAGTGCCGCATGGCTGGGCCCCTTTCAGACCCAAAAACCCACCAGCATACAGAAAGCTGTGTAGGGGAAAAAATAGGTTTCCTTCCAACACTTTTTAGTTGTTTTGAGATAGTTCAGCAGAAAGACATTTTCAATTACTTTCTATTTGTCACCATTTTTCTAACACTGAAGTTTAACATTTAATTTTTCACCATTTTATGTCATCTTTACATAAGCTCTGGGAGCTTTCCAATTAATTTCTATTTTTCTATGTGTCACCATTTTTCTGATATTGAAGTGTAAAGTGTCATTTTTCACCATCTAAAGCAGCTCTGGAAAGGGGGGGGTCGACGACCCAGAAAACTGTTCTAAATTGATTCAGTTCGTTGATACATTTCTTATCTTTGTCCCTGCAGAATCCCTGGGTTTCATTACAGGCAGCTGTTAGACTTGATACAATAGTTGCTAATACTCCAGAGATGCTGCTTAGAAATGTATCAACTAAGTGTTGCAAAATTGCAACAGTTTAGAGTCTGAACCTGAATTTAAAAAAGTCTATTTCTTGGAAACAAACTGAAAACAACTGTACTGAAAAAAACGTGTTTGGAAGGTGAACAACTCCTTTAAAGGAGATAAATAAAAAACAAACAATTTGGAGGCAATAATGTAAACTATATGGTGTTGGTATTATTTTTGGACAAAAATGAATATTGTCTTAAAAAAAAGGCCCCCATTGATCTGATATGGTCCCTGTTTGAGTTTCAAATGAGGGGTGGGCGTGTCCTATCAGTCCCTGCAAGAAGCACAGTAGGAGAGGAACAGCCAATCACAGCCCTGCAGTCACACAAGCAAAGACTGATTTCAGTTCCCTATAAGGTCAGCCTTGCTGCTGATTGGTTCCTGTCCTACAGTCAGGGTCGGATTGGGGGGCCCGGGGCCCACCGGGCTCCTGTTGCAGGGGCCGGTGCCAGGATCTCCGCCAAGCTGCCCCACTGCACATGCGCGCACTTTGTAGTTGCCGCAACCTGTCCGATAAAGGGAGGTTGGGCCAGGAAGATTCAGCAGGGAGCAGGTCTGGACCGGTGGGGCCCATAGGAGCCAAGGGTCTATCTGTTTTTTTCCCAGTGCAGAGCCGGCCCTGCCTATAGTTCAGTGTGCTGAGTGCAGCCAGCTCCCCTGCACAGCCTGGGAAAGGAGGCAGCAAGAAGTGGAACAGAGGGGCGGGCAGGGTCGGACTGGACTTTGGGGGGCCCACCGGGTTACAAACCTCCGGGGCCCCCCATGCGCATGTGCAAACGGTGCTGTTCAGTGCACATGTGCGAAGGCTGTCGCATGGTGCTGCGATTAGTTTTTTTAAGGGGCAGGCAGGTCGGGAGAAGGGCATGGGCCGGGGGGCCCACCAGGTTTCTCCCGGTGTCCTACCGGCCCAGTCTGACCCTGGGGGCGGGACTAGTGGGGTTTTTGCAGCAATTTATAATAAAGTAACCAGAAACACTACTTTTCAAAGGACATTCCTTCAATATCTAAGAGTTGAATGCACTGGTATATTCTTTATTATTTTTTACATTATAGGTCTCCTTTAAACCAGTTCGGGAAAAACTGTAAAAAATAAAAGATGGAAAGCAATCGAAAAAAAAGTCTATTTCTGGTGAACAACCTGAAAACAACTCAACTGAAAAAAAATGTTTGGAAGGTGAACAACCCCCTCTGAAAACTTTCAGCATATAATGAAATCTTCAGCAAATCCAGTTGATGGAAGGGGAATTATAGGACTCACAGGGGTGAGGCAGAACATTACTTACCGAAAAGTCATCTCCAGACATGATTCTGAAAACCAAAAGGGAAAAAGATTTAACTTATTTTTATATTCAAATATATGAGACATGTAAACTGCTACATCCCATTCTACACAACCAGTGTTGGACTGGGACACCAGGGGCCCACCCAAATACTTTAGACCAGGGGTCCACTCTCAGTACCATTATTCTTCCTCTCCTCACTCAAACTCTATTCTCCTAGTCTCTTTTCTTTATATACTATAATCTAGTCTTCCCCTTGTTTACACCTCCCAACTGTCACGTTTTTAAAGGGACAGTCCCTCTTTTGACAGCTCAACCTGCAGTCCCTCGTTTGTACTGGAAAGTCCTGATTTTCTCTGCACTGAACAGGCAGAAAAAGAAACAGTGTTCCTAACTTAATAGGCTTTTGGCAGAGAGCCCAGAACAGCCACAGCTGCAGATAAGATACTTTGGTAACAAGTTTGAGATAAGCAAATAAGTAATTGTAACAATATAAGATAACAGGTCCCTTGGGAGAAGTTAAGGTGGCCATAGACATCCGCTCATTGGGTGATATTGCCAAATGTGCGGATCTCTCCCAGATATACACACATTGAAGTGGGCGATATCGGGCTGATACGGGCAGTCGGATCGTGGGACCGTATTAGATGCGGCCGCGATCTGACGGGATATTTTACCCTGCCAGATCGAGATCTGCCCGACTTTCGGTCAGATATCGATCAGGTAAGCCCATCGGATGGCCCCACATATGGGCCAATAAGCTGCCGACTCGGTCTGTCTGTAGCTGTTACCGGCCCTTGTATGGGGGCCTTTAGACTCATAGTTTAAAGGAATACTGTCATGGGAAAAAACATTTTTTTCAAAATAAATCAGTTAATAGTGCTCAAAAGTTTCTCAAAAGAGCAAACAGATTTTTTTATATTCAATTTTGAAATCTGACATGGAGCTAGACATATTGTCAATTTCCCAGCTGCCCCAAGTCATGTGACTTGTGCTCTGATAAACTTCAATCACTCTTTACTGCTGTACTGCAAATTGGAGTGATATCACCCCCCTCCCTTTTTCCCCCCAGCAGCAAAACAAAAGAACAATGGGAAGGTAACCAGATAACGGCTCCCTAACACAAGATAACAGCTGCCTGGTAGATCTAAGAACAACACTCAATAGTAAAAACCCATGTCCCACTGAGACACATTCAGTTACATTGAGAAGGAAAAACAGCAGCCTGCCAGAAAGCATTTCTCTCCTAAAGTGCAGGCACAAGTCACATGACCAGGGGCAGCTGGGAAATTGACAATATGTCTAGCCCCATGTCAGATTTCAAAATTGAATATAAAAAAATCTGTTTGCACTTTTGAGAAATGGATCTCAGAGCAGAATTCTGCTGGAGCAGCACTATTAACTGATGCGTTTTGAAAAAAAACATGTTTTCCGATGACAGGATCCCTTTAAAGGGCAATTCACCTTCATTAGCAAAACTGTAATAACTGGAAAAAAAACACAGAAATATGTTCAAACTTTCCGAACCTGCCAAATTTTGTAAAATGAACATGGTAACTAGGGGGTGTGGTCACAAAAAGGGCGTGGTCACAACAATTGCCACTTTGTCCCTCTTTTTATTTCCAAAATGTTGGCAGGTTTGTGTTTAGCCGCTTTGTTCTCATAAAAATAGGGAATGGCCATGGAACAGGCCAAATGTTTAGCAGCACAAGGGGCAACTATGTTCCTGGTTCCAGACGGGCCAGTCCAACACATAAGAATTACATTTATAGAGCGACATGATGTAGAGCAGATAATTCGCTAGTCACAAGTATAAGGGACCCTGCCCGGAAACTGTGACATTGTAGAAAACGAATGAAACCGATCACATCAGTTCTATAAAGCTCAGCAGCGACTAAATAAGCCCCGCTGAGTAAAAGACTGTGTTACCTGACACTTCCTTTACCTCCGAGTCCTGCTGGCCGCTGCGTTCAAAGCTTCCAGGACCTAGTGCGTAGCTGCGTGCGTGTGACGTAGTTGAGGGAGACGTAGTGCTGGCAGGAAAAGACTAATAGGACAGAATGCTCAGTACGCACGTGGGTGGGGGAGAAAGGGCGAGGCTCGAAGGAAACGTCGGGTGCGGCCAGCTCTGAGCCGGCAGAACTCTGGGAAGCAGAGTAACAAAGTACACGGCAGCAATGTTGTAATTAAAGGCGCGGCCTGTCAGTTACACTCTGCTATAAACCTGTATTAGCCAACTGCCTTTAAACCCATCACCAATACCAGAAATACAGACTACGAGGAGAAGGGGATCCTTGCTATGATTTCTTCAAGCAACAAAACATTGTTTCTGTAATTGTAATAAAATAAAATGTTAATCGTTTTTAAAAACTTCAACTCCAGAAAGTCATTTGTCTGACAGCCACTGACTGTGCGTGTCCTGCTGAACTACAACGGGTTGTACATGTAGGGGCCTAGTTATCACGCCCTGTAAAACACTGGCGACAAAGCTCACTGGTGATGTTGCCCCTAGCAACCAATCAGAATTTTGTTTTCTGACTTGTAGGTGATTGTTACAGGGCAACCCTTTTGAAATAAAATATAAAATTGGTATAAAGGTGATAACGAATATAATCATAGCAAGCTTTCAGAACATTTTAGTTCCTTTTTCAAGCTGATCACAATGAAGCTGTGGTGTTCTTTGGTATATCTTCAGCAGGTTCTTCAGCTTCATTTGTGTCCGGTATATCTTGGTATCCTCCATTTAGGGTTGCCACCCGGCCGATAAAACACCTGCCAAGGCCGGGGCCAATATTACAAATTTAACGGCAATGTAGTTGCCGGTAATTTGTAACACACTTAAAAAAAAGACCTTGGCCCGTCCCCAATTCGCTCAGAACTTACCTTTTTTTTAGGCTTCTGGTCATCACGCACGTTGTTCCGCTCCCTTTTGCGTCACTGTGCGTGGCTCTGCCCCCTTTTGCATCATGGACCGCCCCCCTTTTGTTCCTGTCCCTCCCCACTGGCCGGTAACATTTTATAGAAAAGGTGGCAACCTTCCTCCATTGTAATTCCAGGTAAAGTTGTTGTACTGTGTTAGCCAGTAAAAATGTTACAGGGCAACCCTTTTAAAATAAAAAATAAAGAGGTATTTTGGCTAACCAATATAATAATAACAAGCTTTCAGAACATTTTAGTGCCCTGTAACATTTTTACTGGCTAACACAATACAACAACTTTACTTGCAATTACAATGGAGGATTCCAGGATATACCGGACATAAATGAAGCTCAAGAACCTGCTGAAGATATCAGTATCAGAGGAAATCCTGACCGGTTTTCCTAATTTAGTAAAACAAGCAGGCAGTTTTGACCTGGGCAGCCCTTCAAAAGACCGGGCAGGTGGCAACCCTACAAAGTACTGTTCAGAAGAACAATAAATTAGTAGAAGAAAGAGGGGGCCACTACATTATTAAGTATAAATAAGTATAAAAATACAATACACATTAGTATAAAGTACAGATTAAGTGCTTATTGTCAAGGAGACAGAAGGATGGAGGTCCCTTTCCCGTAGAGCTTACAGTCTAAATAATTGTACACTAGTAGGACACTGTAGATTCTGCATTTGTACTGCCAAGACACCAGAAGTATAATATAGTTTTGCTGGGAGTTTACAAAAATCTTGGTTTATGCTATCACTGTTTATATATATATATATATATTTTTTTTTTTTTTTGGACTGAAATTCAAAACAGACCCTGTAATTAAAGGAACAGTAACATGAAAAATGAAAACGCTTTAATTTTCACTGTTCCTTTAAAGAGGCCCAAACCGCCCCCCACCAGCCCACTAAATAGTTACTGTGGCATCTTACAGTTTCTCATCTTGCATTTGCCAGAACCTACAGATTGCCAGTCCAGATCTGAGCTGCATGACTGGCTAGTCTCAGGTATTATGTCCAGTTATCAAGGCACCACAACATTGGGGTTTTTTTGGAATAGTTCACAAAGCCCAATATACGGAAGTACCGACCTGTGTGGATTTATATGTTATAGTACAGCAATTGCCGCGTTGTAGTAATATTTTGTCTCTGGACTTTTTCATGCATAAAACTCGTTGCACTCTATTCCTGGCTTGGTTAGGTAATTTGCACACAGCTTGTTTCTGTGTCTACAGCCACGTTCAACCATAAGTCTCTGAGAACGCAACAAAAAAATGAGTGGTGCTTTAGGATAAAAAGGTAAATAGCTCACCAAGTTGATCGTGTGGTCCAGGTGCACCAGCCCCAGACCCCCAAAGATAGGGTTATCCGGCACTCAGAAGGACCCACAGGGCCAAAAAAGTATAAGTTAAAAAGCATCTTTATTGATCATAATTAAAAGTATAAATGCATACGCCCTATGTGTTTCGCACCTACATGGTACTTAGTTATGGGCTCATGATCAATATATGATTTATGATCAATAAAGATGCTTTTTAACTTATACTTTTGGCCCTGTGAATCCTTCTGAGTGCCGGATAACCCTATCTTTTTTATATCAGTCTCTGAGAATGACCAAGACAAAGCTCATGTGCATTACAGTGCACCCTATCACCATGGAGGAGCCTGTGCAGAAGAGCCTCTTGAGATCTTATTCATTGAAGCGGATAAAACTATTGCCTTCTGGAATCCCTAGTAAAGCATCAGTGAATAGCAAACGTCAACTATGGTTGCTATAGCAATGTGCCAATTCTTATTTCAAAACATTACCGATCTGCAACCTTTTTGGTCTCTGTCTTCTGCTGCTTCCCCTACTTCAGGCGCATTATAATACAGTAAGAGGGATTCAGTACTTTTCTCACATGCGCAGAAATAGCTGAACGGCCATTTTTACTGTGTAATGGAAGGCAAAGTGGTGGCTGCAAATTCAGCTGGGGCAGAACACTTCAAGAACAGAGATCAAGTATGCATGAGGGCTCATACACGCGGCCGGTTTTACCTGTGCTCCCCTGTGTTGCGCTTTCTTGCGTTCAGCTGCAGGGGAGCGCAGGAGTAGATGCAATCAATTATTGTGAAGGGGGCAGTACTCACACAGACGCATGTATGCGCCGAACGAAGGTGAAATACAACATGCTGCGTCCCACCTGCGTTTGGTGCTTACATATCTCTGTGTGAGTACAACCCCCTTCACAATGATTGAGTGCGTCTATTCCTACTCCTGAACACAAGAAATCGCAACACAGGGGAGCGCAGGTAAAACCACCCTTGTGTAAGAGCCCTTATATTGCTTTAATAAGTTAGCAAGTAGGGAAAGGGAAAGGTGTTCAAACAGATCGCAAATAATTAAAGTATTGAAATAGACTTTAACATGTCCTTTAAACTGACCGTACACTAATGAGGGATTACACCATCCACCCAACAACCACAAGGGTTTACACATCCACAAACCAAAGGTCTATGGATTATATAAATATTTTCTCTGAATTCCGTTAAGATTACTCATTAGGTTTTATAGATATTGACATTTAGCATTGCATTCCTCTGTTAAGGTTTGCACTGAAAGAATTATGGTGTATGCAGCTCACAAATACAGTTTTAACACGTATAAGCAATCAAAGGGCTGAGAAAAGTTGGAGAAGGTCTCATTAATCCCCCCCAGATGAAAACGTAGAAAAATAGATGTTGTGAGTGTCTCAAAAAGGCAGTAGCTATAAAAATTAGCAATTTATTTAGGATATACTGTATAGGAAGCCTAACAGGTTTCACACCATTTGGCACACTAACACTTAGGAGCATATTTATCAAGAATCGAATTTGTGGGTTGTGAGGGTTTTTCTACTCCGGATAAACTCGAATTTCGAATGTTTGGGTATTTATGAAAAAATTTGAATGTAAAAAACTCAAAGGAAAAACTATGGGGAAAAGAACTGTAATGATCAAGATCATGTCCCAAAAAAATTCAAATCGCTCGAATTGATCGAGTTTATGTCTCGAAAACTCAAATTGATCGAGTTTTTAGATAAAAACTCTCAAATCAACCAAAAAATGTTGCTTTGCCTAGGACAATTCCCTTTGACTTCTATTTGACCTCGCCAGCTTTCAGATGGTGAATTTTTAAATACTAGACATTCAAGTTTTTGAAAATATAACTCGAATGTGTGCGTGTGGGTGCAAATAAAATTCTAAATTCTAATCTAATTTGATTTTTGATAAATCCGCCCCAGAGACTGATCTGAAAGGTATTAACCTAAGTAGTTTAATATAAGAATACAAGTTCAGTGGGCTTTCCTTGTCCTTTTACGAACGACCAAGTATTATTACGGCATAGCAGCTCTGGGATCTTATGTGAACCAGGACACTATACTGATCAGATTTTGTGGGCCAGACTTTATCATTAAACACATCCGCATGAGTTTCAGAGGAATGATGTAAAAATCTGATCCCAGTGTAAAGTGAATTGAATGAAGTCAGATGGTTTGTTTTGTTCCTGCATTTACATCTGACATTCAATGTATTTCGATTTTATATTGTTGGATGCAGACACAGCAGGCAGCATTCCCTTCCAACAGGCGTGTCACGTTGGACAGCAAATCTTATCTATAGTTTACACATCAGATTTTTATATCAGTCCCACTATTCTTTGACCTGTATAACTTCAGACTTGTAGGTTGCAATCTGTAGATCCAGCACCGTCCTATAAAGCTTCTTTGTAGATTAGCCCTTAGTCTTGGGCAGAAATGCAGGTATTTCTCAAAGCTGCTCACCTGTTTCCTCCACCCCTATCCAAGTATTGACAGTTTCAGCTCCTGCTGGGTGCAGCTTGGTGAATGTATTATGTAAACGAGGTATGAGCAAGCTGTGGCGCATAATATATCACAGAGAAGAGAATTCATATTACTTTTTCTTTAACACAGGAGATCTTACGGTGTCACTTACCTGTGTTAGGTGATCCGATCAAATGCCCAGTGTAACGAGCATTCCCCACGGTCCAGAGTTCAGAGACCCAACCCCGCCCTCTAGTGGAGACCTACATTATCACAGTTAGAATGTGTGGGCTGCGCTACTGCTGCAATAGTGCTCTGAGCACCCCTGCATTGCCTTACCAGCATTGAATAACCCTTATATGAAGGCTTAGGGACAGATGTGTGAATATTCGTAGAGTGTTCGTTTATCCGAATCTTACTTTTTAGCTCAAACAAACACATTTTTTTATATAGTTAATTAAAACGCAATTTTATGGCAACTAAAAGCTGTTGAGGTCATATAGATGTCAATGGAAGTTCCCTTTCTTTTCTTGCAAAGATCACCCTTTTGTTCATGGTTTTAGCGGTTTTTGAAGATCAAAATGTTCATTGTCGTATGCATTTTTCATTTGTTTACAAAATATTCAGGGTTTTCGGATTTTTTTTTGGCAGCTATTTTTGTTCATACTTTTTGTATTCGTACCTTTTAATAAATTACAAGGCATTCGTGATTTTAGAGAAATAGAGTTCAATTATAACTTTAAAAACCTCTAAAACCATTAAAATGAGAATGTTTATAAAACAGCCCCTTAGTATATCTAACTTTGAAACAAGGCAGGAATTTACAATTGCAGTCGCTATTATGTAATCCTTCTATTAACTGAAAATACTTTTAAATAAAATTTAGTGCTGCTAGGATCGTCGGGGCATTTTTCTTTACTGAGTTTATACGATTAAAATGGATTGATTTCAGGCACAAACATGACATATATAACATTTAGCACTATCTATATCTTACTTTTGAAGGTTGGACCTAGGAGACAGAAACGGATCATTTTTATCTTTAATTATATAATTTATGGTTAGATACGTATGCTCCATTGGGTCATGCAGACATGCTTATAGTATTCAGTCCATGTACCGGTAGTGTTTAATGTGAGGTAAAAAAGAAATGAGAAATGCAGAGGAGCTGCAAAAGAGCTGACACTAAGACTGCTTTAATGAAATATCTCTATTTTCCCTTTTTTGTCAATTGCAGATGTATCAACTCACTGCAATCTTTTAGAAGCATGTACTGCTTCCCGTTAATTTGCACAGACCAAGGGTGTAAGGGCCAAGACAGTACCAAAAACCCACCATAGTGAGTTGACGTCTATGTATTTGGCAAGAGCCAACCAGCCAGTAGTCCCGATAGCAGTCCTTTCAGCCAGTGTCTGGCTGGGACACCAGGGACCCACCCAAAAACCTTAGACCAAGAGCCCACTCTCAGTACTATTTTTTTTCCTCTCTTCACTCAACCTCTATTCTCCTAGTCTGTTTTCTTTACATACTATAATCTATTATTCCATCTTTTTAGCCTCTTTTTTTTAATTTAGCCTAGAAATAGGGAATAGCCATGAAATAGGCCAAATGTTTAGAAGCAGGAGGGCCCACTGACACCTGGGCCCACCGGGAGTTTTCCTGGTATCCCGGTGGGCCAATCAGACACTGCTTTCAGTTGCCAGTTTGGTGAGCTTCCGATATAACCTTTTTTAATACATCTATTTTTTGTTTTTTTGTTAGCTTTTTGTTGGAACAAATACTAACTAGAGCAGTGATCCACCATCCCCTTGGATGTTGCTTTCATTGGCCACAGAGCAGGTGCTTCTTTTTGAATTCCAGGCTTGGAGGCAAGTTTTGGTTGCTTAAAAAACAGATGTACAGCCACATAGAGCCTCTTGTAGGCTACCAGTCCACATAAGGACTACTGGATAACCAACCATAAGCCTTATTTGGCATCCCCTGGGTTTTAATACTTGTGTTGCTCCCCATCTCTTTTTACATTTAAATGTGGCTCACGGATAAAAAAAAAAGTTTGGGACCCCTGAACTAGAGGAAGCTATCATCTTGAAATATGTTTTTTTTTTTCTTGTGGTGTCCCATGTAGGTTCTGCTTGCTTGTGTCACAGCTCTGAACACAATTTAAGGAAATCTGTAGGATGTCCCTCTACTTGACATAGGCGCTACCCAGTAACTGTAGGTGGTCATTGCGATATTCCCATCACTTTACTCCATGACAAATAATTGTAGTGTGCCACTTTTAAAATTAATAAGTCCAAAGCACTGGGATGGAAATGTACCTCACCAAGCCTAGAGTTATGGCATGGTCTTAAAAAATAGTATATATGTATGTACTGTATGTAAGTATGTATGCATGTATAGAGTACAAAAACTCTACGAGAAGAATTTCAGGTCTTTTCAAGGACGTGTACAGTCCACCGTCTATTGTAGAGGCTGTTAACTCCCTAATAAGTTGGCCTTGATTCCTTCTATTATAAAAAGTACACTTTGTGAAGAGCTGTATAGTCAGTGTAGTTCAGGTGTAGGATCCGTTTTCCGGAAACCCACTATCCAGAAAGCCTGTGTGCCCATAGCCTAAAGAGTCTGTAATCACAAGGGGCTGCACAATATGTTGGCGCTCTATAAATACATGTTAATAATAAAAATTTGACATATGATCCTGACCTACACACTCAACCTCACACCAAACCACGACTAAGAATAATGATGTATGTAGAGGAAAAATAGGTTAAGACCGTAGAGAATCTTTCCCTCATGTATTGGTTATTGCTTGATTTTGTCATATGTATTCCTGTATGTTTATTTTATGCACCCATTTGTTGTACAACGCTGCGGAATATGTTGGTGGCTTCATAACTATTTGTTAATGAAATTGTACTCTCTACACAAGCAATGCAACTCCCTTTGACCTGCTCAGAACGCAAGTGGTGTCTGTGGTGGCATTAAGCCTGCAGTAAAACAGCTTGTAACAAAGCAGCTCACCTGGTCTTTGTGAATGTTACTTCATTTAAATTCCAAATACAACACAAAGCTGCAAGATATCTCTGCAGTACAAGAAAAACCTGAATTACTGGGACACTGAGTGTATTTTCACAACTTAAGGGGTGGTGTTTGCAGATGCATTTTTTGTAATGGTTCTGCCTATAAATTGTCTATTCCGAATAGTCACCTTATAGAACCATATACAAATCACTTATTGCTTTAGGTTTTGTATGTGACTGTCAGAGAGGCCTTGCAACTGCCCTCCATGGGGGCAAATTCACTAAGATTCGTATTTGCGTCCGCTTCGCCGCACTTCGCCAGGCGTATTTTCGCCAGTGCTACGCAAATTCACTAAAATCCGAAGTTGCGCTCAGGGGAGCGTAAGGTTGCGAAGTTGCGCTAGCATTAATTCGCCAAGCAAAGCGAATTTACGCTAGCGATGATTAATTTGCATACGGCGCATAATTGAATTTACAATGGAGGTATATGTAGCAGAACTACACAAGCCTGGAAAACCTTCAAAACAGCAAACAAAATGTTTTTTTTTGCCCTACACATGTGCCCACTGTATAGTTAAGGTGCCATGAGTTAGGAAATGTAGGGGGGAAGGAGGGGAGCCCCAAAAAAAAATTCAATCTTTTTCAGCCTATCACCCATATAAAAAGAAAAAACGTTTCTTGGGACTTAGAAAATTTTTTGACTTTTTTTGAAGCAATCCCGATCTACTCTATTGCACTTCGCCTGGTCTGAGGTGGCGAAGGAAGTCTGGCGTAAAAGGTAGCGTTCAGAAAACTGCGTGCGCCAGTGATTTTGCGTAGTTACGTCCGTTGCGTAAATTCGCCAGGCGTAAGGGTGCGAAGTAACACTAGCGAATTTTACGCCAGCGTCCGTTAGTGAATCGGCGAATTAACGAAAATGCGCTACGCTAGCGAATTAACGCTAGCGTTAGGCACTTTGTCCTTTAGTGAATTTGCCCCATAGTGTAATATGAAATGCTTAACCCTTGTCATGCTTAGCCCCTAGCCATATTCCTTATTACTTTCCTTATCCCTGCTTCTTCCTGACTTTTTTCCATGAGAAAACATTTATACCTATAGACCAGCATCTCTAATTCAATAGGTATCAAATACTTGCTAAATTCAAGCCCCTACTCCCTACCACAGTCCAAAATATTGTTGATCGTGATTACCAATACAGTTGTGTTCAGAATAATAGCAGTTCAGACATCACTAACCTGATCAATCACTGTTTTTGGAAGAAATTATATTTCTTATATTTTTACATGGTAAATAATGTACTAGTAGGTTTAGTAGAGTCAGACCCAACAGTCATGACATGCATGCTGCTAATTCTGTGTCATTAAATCATTAATTGAGGCTTGTTCCAAATAATAGTAGTATGGAGTTCAATTATGGAGGTCTTTCATTTTGTTGAAAAACAGATGTCAATTATGGCCCTTCATTAAGGAAGGAGGGCAGTTAATGTTGTGCATGCTGGTTATAGTGTATTTCTCTCTGAAAATCGAATGGGTTGTTCCAGACAGTGTACTTTGATTAAAAAGTTGATTGGACAGGGGGAAAACATATAAAGAAGTGCAGAAAATGATCGGCTGCTCAGCTAAAATGATCTTAAATACTCTGGGGTGTTTTGGGGCTCCTTGCCGCCTGATGCAACCTTAGGGGGGGGCCACTTCGCTAGTGCAATTGCTTTCTCTGCACTAGCAGAGCCCAAATTCTGATTTAAAAATCTGAATTATGGCTCCTAACTTTCCCAAGAGCAACTTTTTTGCCACCTCTACCAACTTGTGGGCTGCTGCTGCCTGAGCTGAGTTTCTCAACTCGCCTCATGGCAACAGCACCCCTGTAAGTGATTTAAAATGGCAACCAAAACCTGAAAGACGTGGAAGAAAACGGAAAACTACCATTCAAATGGATAGAATAATAGCCAAAATGGCAAAGCCAATGATCAGCTCCAGGAAGATCAGAAGAAGGTGTAAAGTTACCTGTGAGTAATGTTACAATTAGAAGACGCCTATGTGAAGCCAAGCTATCGGCAAGAAGCCCCCGCAAAGTCCTATTGTTAAAAAAAAAGATGTGCTGAAGGGTTAACAATTTACCAAACAACACACTGACTGGCCTAAAGAGAAATGGAGCAACATTTTGTGGACTGATGAGAGCAAGATTGTTCTTTTTGGGTCTAGGGGCTACAGACAGTTTGTCAGACGACCCCAAACACTGAATTCAAGTCACAGTACAGAGTGAAGACAGTGAAACCGGTGGCACAAGCATCATGATATACCAGGGATCATGGATTAGTTTCAATACATCAAAATACTTGAAGAGGAAATGCCATTGAAATGGGCGTTTAAACAAAAAAATGACCCCAAACACACCAGTTAATGAGCAACATCTTCATTCCAGCCCAATAAAATTTTATTTATTTATTTGGGGGTTTTTTTTCACTTAAAAAAACAAAACTTTCAGTAGCCTTTTTGGGCTTTGGTATAAGGTAGTATGACAGCATGCCTTTCTGGAGCTACAGACGGGCAATCTGTGGGTTCTGGCAAATGCCAGAGGGGCTGCTATAAGGTGCCATAGAAAGTCAGTATTTAGTGGGCTGTTTGGGGCTGTTTGGGCCTCTGCTTACCTGAAATGCCAGGGCCTATTTTAATTCTCAGTCCAGGCCTGGCTTTTTCGTATCTTTCATCTTGTACTCAGTGTATTCATTGTGGCAAGTGGATGGAAGTCACATCAGTTGCAAAGGTGCACTGCCTGGAACACCTGTTTTGGAAATGCCTGGTAAAGGAGTATTAGATTCTTGTCCCCTGGCTACATACAGTCTCTTTGACAACACATACCTGCTCTGGTGCCTTAGTGGTTGTCTGGGCCCCTGGCTCTGAGAGGTGGTTGTGCCTTAGAGGACATGTGAACCCTACATTTTACTGGCAAGTATGTCTACAAGTTGGGCACATCTCATCCATCTGAACCACATCATCTGTACTACATATATCTGCTCCATTTTACAGCCATTAGTAATCTGAGAAGAACTGAGCATGCTCAGTAGCCAACAGCTAAAGTAAATTCCCAAGTGGGGGGACAAGTGGGTTAGTGGAAAAGAAGGAATCCTAATCGAGTAAGTGGATGCTACAGCCTTACTATTAACCTTTTAACAACTGTAATAGCAAGTATTTAAAGATTTGAAATAAACTTTTCGTTGAGGTGGAGCTTCAATTTATATATGAGGGAGTTGCAGTTGTCATGTCTGCACTGACAGGTAGGGCCAACTTTGCCAAATTCACCTTATTTGCATGCGGGCTATCCACTGCACCATAGTGTAGGAATATCAGCTGTTTCCATAAAGTACAATCTTTTAAAGGGGATCTGTCATCCTAAGAAATAATTTAAAACTCTTTTCTATTGTGTGTGTTAAGCAAAATAAACATAACTTACATTATATAAATTATTTCAACCTTTGTTGCCTTGTGTCTTAGAATTCACAATCACAGCAAGCAGTTAGTGGTCACTTTTGACACTGTTATTAAGGCAAGCTTTGTATCACTCCAAAATATTGTGTATGTGCCACAATGGGGAACCTGATCCACTAGCTACACAATTATAAACTGTGAGGAGAGGGCAGGGGAGATTCAAGGGTCCCAATGCTGCCCCCTCCTCACTTAAAAATTAGAGCGGGTCAAAGGAGGGCAGCATCACTAGTTCAATAAGCACAATAGCGAACCACTCTCTGCACTAGCGGAGGCAAATTTCTGGCTTAAAACCCAGAAATTCGTCTCTTAAAATTTATAGGCGGATTTTTGTTCTCACCTTGCCTCTTGGCAGGAGCGGCCATCTGTATGAAGTGTAGAATGGAAAGTGAAAATAATTGCCTGGCCTGCCTCTATGCCTGAGGCTTAAAGGAGAAGTAAAGCCTAACTAAAGAAGTAGGTAGAAATGTTGTACATTATGTTTTGGGTTTCTGAACCAGCCCAAGGCAACCACAGCCCTTTAGCAGTAGAGATCTGTATCTCCAAAGATGCCCCAGTAGCTCCCCATCTTCTTTTCTGCTGATTCACTGCACATTCTCTGTGCTGCTGTCACTTACTGAGTTTAGGGACCCACTCACAATATACAGTACACATAGAATAGAAATTACACAATATAAGGCTGATTAGTAATTAATACAGATAATTACTACATGGCAGCACAGAAACCAGTGCAATTAGCATCAGAATTTAATAATCAGCCCTGTAGCATCAGCTTATATTACAGGGGAAGCTCATTTTCTGCTGGATAATTAGTGACGACCCCTAAGCTTAGCTTCTCAACAGCCAATCAGAGCCCACTGAGCATGTGAGTGTCACAGACACTTTCCAAGATGGTGACCCCCTGTGACAAGTCTGAAGTCCTGGATCATTGCTGCTATTGACAAGCTGAAACTTTAGGCTGGTGCAATAAGTTCAGCATATAAAATATGACATTTTTAGCCACGGGCTGATAAAAGCTGTCAACAGACCAAGTCAGCAGCTTATTGGCCCGTGTGTGGGGCCCTCTGACAGGCTTCCCTTATCGATATCTGGCCGAAAGTCAGCAGGACTAAAAATCCCGTCGGATTGCAGTTCATTGATGCGGTCCTGCAATCCGACCGCTCGTATTGCCTGCATTTTCAGCCAATCGTTGGGCCTTAGGGCCCACGATCGCATCAGCCCAATATTCCCCACCTCAAGGTGGGCATATCGGGGAGAGATCCGATCGCTTGACAAAATTGCCAAACAAGCGGATCTTTACGTGTATGGCCACCTTTAAGGTGGCCATAGACATTACAATTACGATCTTTCCTGGAATAGATCTTTCCAGGAAAGATCATTCATTTCAATACACACGTGTAGAGCTGAATCGAATCCTAACTGTATCTGACGATTCAGCACTAACAATGGCCGATGTTTGGGTTCCTTCAAAGGCGCCCAATCAAAATTTTCCAGCCAGCGCAATCGATGAGCCGACAGATAGCCAAGTCTTCTGCCGATAATGGTCAGCTTGTCTCCATACACACCAAATAGTGTACAGAAATTTGTTTCATACTATATTATCGGTTCATTTATGGCCACTTTTAGAGGCAAGGCAGGCAATATATGATCGCAGCTGAGATTTTTAACTACATTTAACAGGCATGGATATTTTAAAAAAATGGTTTCATGTTTAATTTAAAAAGGATATCTCTTATACAGCATTTTACTTATGAGTGACAGGTCTCCTTTAATGACCAATTGGACTGATGCCTATAGACTGTCCCCAGATGAACAAGCAACCAACATGGCATTTGAAACTCATCAGTTTCTGTATGAATTTAGATAAGCTTAGAATAGATCCTGTTTGGCACACAATCAATGAACTCAAACTTTATAGGGAAAAAATTGGAAGATTAATTTTATAAATAGTATAAATTGCTTACAAACAATTCAAACCATAACTTCCTGTAATACAATTTCTAAGTCAATCATATCTTCTGAAAACCAAATAAAACAGGACTATTTACTCCCAAAATATAATACAAAGATATTACCCTGACTTTTCTATATCTCTTTACTATATCAAACGCAAATGTTAATGTTGTTCAGAATTTATAGAAATGTAGAAGTGCTTTGTCTCTATGGATTATTAGATATTGGATTGTAAGAAAGAAAAATGAGGCGTTTGCCTATAATAGCCCACATTTGCAATGGCTAAGTCTCTAAAGGTCACTGTTTCACAGGAAGGAAATTGTCATTACATTACTTGATCCATGAAAAACGAGTGGAGCACTAGCAAGGCAGGAAGCTGATAATTTGATTTATCATCCTAATGGAAGTGGTTCATAAATGAATAATTGCAGAGGCTATTCATCTTTCCTGTAAAGCAATTGAAAGAGAAAGAAAATTCAATGAGTCTATAGAAGATATCCTTTGGTTTCCGTATTCATTCGAAACAGACAACAGCCTGTCATACTGTATCTGCAAGTAGAGCCTTGCAGCCGATGTGAATTTGCTCCACTGTTCTACTATGTTCCTTGCATTCTCTGTACAGCACTTTATAAAGCTCCAAATATAATTTTCTATTATTAAGCAAAGAGGTGCGCTAATATCCTTTTTTCAATATATACACAAACACCTAAAAAGAAAGAACTGTATATGGAGTAGTACGTTCAGCACTTCTTAAAATTTCTAAGATATTAGAACTACTCACAACACAGATCGTCAAACAGAAGCGTGTAGATTGGTTTCCTGTGGCAGAGTATATGCACCCGATGTAAAGCTATGCGGTAGTTCTGGAAAGGCAAAAGCTACAGCTAGTGAAGAATCGTCGGGAATCAAGTACAGGCCCTGCGGGTCCTATAAACTTACCAAACGGCAGCAGGATAAAGCAATAAATGAACTGCAGGGTAACCGCTCGATGTTAGCGTGTTTCTGAGACGCTGTTAGACACCGGTCTTTGGATGAAGGCGGCCTCACAGATGTAATCAACGTCCCCGATCGGTACCGTATCTTTTTCCTCTGTCGCAATCAGTCAGCAAGCCTCCGGTGCAGTGTATTAATTGAATAAGTAATCGAAGGGGAGAATAAATCTTTTCAAACTTTTATTTCAGTAATAAATATGGCCCAACACGTTTCATATCCTACGATACTTCCTCAGGAGCATCACCCCTGATGCCCCACACTGCACCGGAGGCTTGCTGACTGATTGCGACAGAGGAAAAAGATACGGTACCGATCGGGGACGTTGATTACATCTGTGAGGCCGCCTTCATCCAAAGACCGGTGTCTAACAGCGTCTCAGAAACACGCTAACATCGAGCGGTTACCCTGCAGTCCATTTAATGCTTTATCCTGCTGCCGTTTGGTAAGTTTTTAGGACCCGCAGGGCCTGTACTTGATTCCCGATGATTCTTCACTATCTGTAGCTTTTGCCTTTCCAGAACTACCGCATAGCTTTACATCGGGTGCATATACTCTGCCACAGGAAACCAATCTACACGCTTCTGTTTGACGATCTGTATTGTGAGTAGTTCTAATATCTTAGAAATTTTAAGAAGTGCTGAATGTACTACTCCATATACAGTTCTTTCTTTTTAGGTGTTTGTGTATATATTGAAAAAAGGATATTAGCGCACCTCTTCGCTTAATACTATTATCGACAGTGTTAGTGTGGATCCACTACCTTTGGTGCTGCTTTCCCCGTAGAAACTTCACATATAACAGCGCAGACTTCATCCATTTTTTGTTTATTATAATTTTATATTGTTTGTACAAATAGTAATGAAAACTAAAAAATTGTGAATGTGCAGAGCAAGATTTAGGGATGAGGGGGCCAAAGGCAAAGCATGGAGACTGGGCCATACATGTGAGAAACAGAAATATCCATATCCTAAATAAAAAGCTTTAGTGTGAGTTTGCCTCCCTAAAAGGAGACCACCTGCCATATGTATATACTATATATTTTTTAAAGCCCTTTCATGGAAAGACATTTTGGTTACCATCGCCATTCATACATTTTACCCGCCTCCCCTAGGTAAACCTGTAATATTCAACCTGTGGCCTCAGCAGTTTCTGAGCACTAAATTCCAGCACTTTCGGACAGCCATTCGGCTACCAGAAGAATTGTAGAAGGTATAGTTTCTGCCGGCCAGAATGAAAATCGACAACGGGGTGGTTCATTTTCCGGAGTTGCCCGAAGTCTCACAAGGAAACTTCGGAAAACAAAGTGCTCAGAGTGCCATCCCGCTGGCGATTTTTATTCTAGCCGGCTGGAAAGCAGGGGAAGATAGTTTGGGGAGATTAGTCGCCCCGAACAAGAGGAGATTTGTTGCTGGGCAACTAATCCGGAATCGGACCGTGTGTCTCTGCCCTTACAAAACTTCCACAGTTCTCCGCTATCTTGAGCATGCTGGAAGCTGTAATCCAACGCACACTGAAGAGAAGAATATCAGGTTGCAATTCTAGAGAACAGATGTTCAGCTTGTAGTTCATTTTAAAATTATTTTGTTAGTTTATTCCATGTATAGGCAATCTTTGCAAATCTTTGGATCCTGCAGAACTAAAAATAATTCCATTGTTACAACTCAGCTGGAAAAAGAATGTTGGAAGCTGTAGTTTTCCAGCATCTAAAGCAGGGGGTCTCCAGCCTTTTTTTTACCTGTGAACCACATTCAAATGGGAAAAAAGTTGGAGAGCAACAGTAGTATGTCGAAAATTCTTCAGGGTGCCAAATATGGAATGTGATTGGCTGATGGTCATCCCTATGTGGACTGGCAGCCCTCAGGAGGTTCTGTTTGGCAGTGCACATGGCTTTTATGCAACTAAAGCTTGTCTTCAAGAATAAGCACCTGCTTTGAGGCTACTGGGAGCAACATTAAAGCGGTTGATGAGCAACATGTTGTTACTGAGACAGCGGTTGGGGATCACTTCGCTAGAGAGTACAGTCTTTACAATACGAGTAAATATTTTACATTATATCCCTGATGTCCATGTTGCACTTCATGATCTACTAGGAAGATTGGTTTAAACATAATGAAAGCTACAGACAGCCTATCCCTGATCTGAAATCAGGAGTCGGCAGTGATCAACAAAGGTATGCCAGTCCATAGAGGGCTGCTTCTCCTTCTAGCTATAGAAAATATACAACAAATGCAATGCTTCCACTTTTTAGCATTCATTTGGAGACATCTTGTCTGAGATAAGGCTTGTGACGTAAGACAGATTTGTTTCCTCTCTGGTAGTCAACAGCTGAAACTCCTTTAAAAATCATTAATCAAAGACATCATTCTTAAAAGCCACAATTGCTTAATAGGTTTAAATTCAGGAAAGAACTGCTCACTGGATCAATAAATGCATTGCTCTGGGACACAGAGCATTTCCTTCTTTTGGACAATAGGATTTCATTTATAGACTGCATCCCTGTCAAATTCATTGAGCCTTATCCTTGAGAGTACATTTCTGTTGTGAATATAAGAACCAAGGTACATGTCATCAATGCACCCTTTCGGTGATCTTAATGTGCAGCTACATGGGGTACCATAACCAGTTAGGTCTTTCCAGCTGACGCAAGGTCACCCATTCTAATTAGAAGAAAAGAGCTTCAGCCTAAAGGGGCTTTTTACAGTGAGAGCTGTGAAGATGTGGAATTCTCTCCCTGAATCAGTGGTACAGGCTGATACATTAGATAGCTTTAAGAAGGGGTTGGATGGTGTTTAGCAAGTGATGGAATACAGGGTTATGGGAGATAGCTCATAGTACAATTTGATCCATGGACTAGTCAAATTGCCGTTTTGGAGTCAGGAAGGAATTTCCCCCACTCTAAGGCAAATTGGTGAGGCTACAAATGCCTTCTTCTGGATCAACTAGCAGTTACGCAGGTTATATATAGACTTAAAAGGTTGAACCTGATGGGTATGTGTCTTTTTTCAACCTGACTTACTATGTTACATCATTTATCCTTTTAAATAACTTTTTTTAAAAATAAGTGCTATAGGGCTTTTCTCCAAGAGCCTTTTTATTTGAAGATGCCCTTTCTGCCTACCAGTGATTTAAATATGAACTGGCTGACACTGGTCTGGTAGTAGAGAGAAATCTTGGCCTAAAATGCTCTGAGTGGACTGAGAATAAGGTTGCCACCTTTTCTGGACAAAAAAATACCGGCCTTCCTATATATTTATCTGTTTTCCCTATTAATAACATTGGGATCAACCATCATTTCCCAGGTGGCAAACCTAACGGAGAACCACCTGTACCATCAGTGACAGGCAGTTTCCACGCATGCCAATGGAAGGTGACAGAGCTAGTTTTGGTCACCTCTCTGTTATCAGCCTAAAACCTTAAAACCTAAAAATAACAGTTTACTGCAAAAGAACTACAGCCATCAATGATGCATTGCAAAGGAGCAAGGTACTTTCTATATGGATGATTTGAGTTGTGGTCACTGTTTTACACCATACTAAGATCACCTCAGTTACTGATGAAACAAGATATAGTTAGATTTGAGGTAGCATTGGAAAAATGAAGCTCTAGTAGCCCAGATTGGCACGGAAGGAACTTCTCATAACACTTTATTGAGTATCTTGTCTTTTCTCCCCCCCCCCTCCCCTTTTTTCATGTTGCAGTGACATAAACAACAGAATTCCTCCATGTTTTTGTGATTCGTGGCATTTTCAAGTAGAGTCTGATTAACTATTGAAGGACCAATGATCTAAAATACTATTAATTAAGACAAAGAATACTATTGGGCAAGACATACAAGTAGAACTGAACGCTAAACATCCACAATAAAAGAAACTTATTGATTGATAGACATTTATAGGCCCCGTGTTTTTTTCTAGTAATAAATTATTTGCAAGTGCATACATTAAAATGTTTTTAAATGTTAAACTGAATCCTACTTTGCATCCAGGATTCAGTGCATCCCTACAATTTTTAAGACTGCCAATCAAAGTTACACAAAGGTGGCATGGTCCTAGTCAAGATATAGTGAATAAAGTACCCCCTCTTGTAAATTATAAGGATATTATAAGTTACCGAGGAGTTTCATGACCATATAAAAACACGAGGCCGAAGGCCGAGTGTTTTTATACAGGTCATGGAACTCCGAGGTAACTTCTAATATCCTCATATTTTGCAATTGGGGGTACTTTATTTATTATAATACACAAGTTTCAGTGAGTCATGTGACAGAAATCACATCAGAACTCACCGTTTATAACTGATGACATCAGAACTAACCGTTTATAAGGATATAATTTACAAGATATTCATGGCTTTTGTGTATTATATATATATTAACTATTAAGGTTGAAGACCGTAATAAGCTAACAGCTAGAAAGCAGAATTGAATTCAGATTTTCCCCTTTAAGAATCTGAGCAATAATGGCAAATTTGTGTTGTTGTGTTTTTTCACACATGATTCTTAGTTTACAATTTTTCAAATTGGTATTGGGTTTTTGCCTACGTGCTCCTCTGCCCTGATGAGGGGTAAATTATAATCCATGCTCATGACTGAACATATTTTAGCCCCTTATATATAAAACAGTAGATTAATAGCAAATTTTGGGGGAAAATAACTTTTGCCCTTCAAGAAAAGGAGGTTTAGAAGCTGGCATATATGTCCTTGCTACAGATTTACTTTTTAATAGAAACAATACAATAATTACACGTATTGTGTAAAAAAAATGCGCAGTTTTTTGAAAAATCACAGAAAAACAGCTGGAAAAAAAATCTATGATAATTAATTACCAGTTGGTGAATTGCCAGGAAACACGTAAATCTGTTGAGATGATTCATTTTGTTCTTCTTTGGAAAAGTACATGTTATTGTGTTTATGCATCAATATGTATAGAAACGGTGGGTATTGGAAATTAAAGTTGCTTGGTTGGTATAAGCTTGAAAAAAGGCTCTGTGTAGCCTGAAATGTCGCTAAGGGCTCTTATTGACGAGCGGTTGAAGCTGCGCTCCGTTTTTCTGCGTTCAGCCGCAGGGGAGCGCAGGAATAGACGCATTACATTTTTTCCAATGGGGCTGTACTCACACAGGCGCGTGTAGGCGCCGAACGCAGGAAAAATGCAGCATGTTGCGTCTCAACCTGCGTTCGGCGCCTACACGCGCCTGTGTGAGTACAGCCCCATTGAAAAAAGCTAAATGCGTCTATTCCTGCGCTCCCCTGCGGCTGAACGCAGAAAAACGGAACGCAGGGGAGCGCAGCTTCAACCGCTCGTCAGTAAGAGCCCTTATCCAGGTCCTGCCAGTGTTCCTAAAAAAGGCATATTTATCCAAGAAAGATTTGTGGTGCTGTACTTCAAGTAATCTATTGGAAATTAAAGTGCATATGTGTTGGAAAAGAACATTGTATGGACAGTGCAAAACAGCTTCTTAGCAAGTCCGACTTGTACAATTTTCATTTTTAAACAAAAGGGTTTCAATTTTGAGTAACATATTAACCATTTAAGCAAATACAAGTTCAGTATGAAAATAAGGTAGCAGTTACAAAGGATTATGGGAAGACCACTGGAAAGCAGAGTTCCATCAAGTCTGAGAAATGTATTTAATAAACCCATTTGCTATTTAGGATGCCAGCATTCACAGGCTTCCTTGGCAACAGGGTTGGGTTAAAAAAAAAATTAAGATAATATATGGTTATACATCTTATGAAAGTTCTAAAATCGTTTCATGTTTCGTTGTTCTGGTACATCCACTCGCCGAACCCGCACTTTGGACTTATAGTGGTACTCTTTTAAATAAAGTTTCATGGAAGAAGGGACAGGGAGAGCATCAATCCCATCATAATTTGTACAGCTAGAGATGGCGGCTCTGCATATGTGCTGTAGGGTAAAGGGGAAAGTTCTGTTTAAAGGGCTAGACAGGAGAGGTTCAAAGAACATGCAAGAGCTTGGGTCTTTATAATGTTCTAACAAGCCAGTAACATTGGGAGCATGAAATACACATGGATCATGAGCATCAAAACTAAAATTGTGATTCCATTGTTCAATTCGAGCATGTAATGAGCGACTATAGCGCCTGAAACTAACAGAAAACAAATAATCTTCCTGTGCAGAATCTCGAAGTAAAAAAGTACCCTCCGGTTTCCCTTCCAAGAGGGCCTCAGCTGCATACCTATCCATTATTCCCCAATAACATGAATTGTTATTGATCTGAAAGAGGTCTGGGACAAGACAATGGACATAGTCAATCTGGGTATGGTATTTAGGAGGTGTTTCTGGCTGAAAGCTCTCATCGTCTGTTTCCCGCTTTAGCTTGTTTCTTTTTCTTGAACTTGAACACAATGTTACTGTTTCATCATCTGAATCAAGATCACTGTCCTCTTTGATGCTCCTAGAACCTTTGGTGGCAAGTGAGTCTACCTTGCCAATGTTCATTTTATAAGGTGTGGCATGTCCATCTAACAAACAGTCCTCGCCACTATCAGAATTCTTGACTTTATCTTGGGTTTCCTTACCATCAAGATCTAAGCCATCACTGATTACACTTTCTTCTTTAGTCTGATTCACTGGTGCTGTGTGTCTTTTAATTAAATGCCATCGATAAGCCAGATCTGACTTGGGGGGAAAGGGACACTTATCTAGCATCAACTCACTTATATGGATTTTTCGTTTGGAAGACAGTGCAGAAGAGTGCCGATTGCTGCAAGTTTTGATGGAAAAACACTGTCCCACAGCATCCTGCAACTTTTGCTTCAGAGAACGGCCTAAAATTTTATGTCCACATGAGCGATCAAAGTCAAGTTCGATAGAAGCGCAGCTGTGCTTTCTTTCTTGGCTTCGAGAGGGACAATCCTCATCTTCAACCACATTTATGGTATCCCCATCAGATGAGTGTACACCCTTATTCAACCAAGAAAGTTTCCTTCCACTCCAGACATACCCATCTTTTCTGTCTGCGCTTCGACTGCGGCTGCTCTTTGGTCTGACATCAAGCTCATCGAGTTTATCCTCAATATTTTCAGCCATGATCACCCAAGAGGTCTTCCCGTCTGATGATTGGCTAACTTGCTCTTCTGCTCTAATTTCAGTTAGGTAACTGGAAAAAGAACATCCATACTGTAACTTGATATAATACAATATATATATATATATATATATATATATGTATATATAGAGAGAGAGAGAGAGAGAGAGAGAGAGAGAGAGAGAGAGAGAGAGAGAGAATAAAGTACCCTCAGTTGTAAAATATAAGGATATTATACCGAGGAGTTCCATGACCATATAAAAACATGAGGCCGAAGGAACTCCGAGGTAACTTCTAATATCCTCATATTTTGCAACTGGAGATACTTTATTTATTGTAATACACAAATTTCAGTGAGTCATGTGACAGAAATGACATCAGAACTCACCGTTAATATATATTTGATATAATATATAAAATATAATTTACAAGATATTCATGGCTTATATACTCATAAAGGCATTTTGATTTTTGCACCTGACAAGTCCTTGGAGTGCGGTTTGTGAGATGAGAATATAATGATAATTTTACCAGCACCCAGGCGGATGTTTTTTGGCAGAGAGTGCACCTGACTAGGATTGTTCTATATATATATATATATATATATATATATATATATATATATATATATATATATATATATATATATATATATATATATATATACACACACACATCATATTTTCTACAACAGTACTTGTTTCTAATATATTAATAATATGGGCTCCACATCTGCCTTCTACACAGCTAATGATTCTGTAACACAGGATGTTTTTTTTACCTGTACTTAATTTCTAATGCAGGCAACAAAACATCTGATGGTGCCTCGCATTTTGTCACAGGGACAATTACCAGGTTCATAGATGAGTTGAAAGCCAGTCTGGTAAAGGTCAAAAATAGAATGTAAAGATTTGACTGGTGGGTTTTTTCACTTATCCTATGTGACTCCTTTAAAAGTCCTTGTGATAACGTCAGTGTCATTTAAAGTAGAGATGCTCCGAATCCATGATTTGGTTTGGGATTCGGCCTTTTTCAGAAGGATTCGGAATGGCCGAATCCTTGTGCCTGGCCGAACCAAATCCTAATTTGCATATGCAAATGAGGGGAGGGAAGGGAAATCGTGTGACTTTTCATCACGAAACAAGGAGGTAAAAAATGTTTTTCCTTTCCTGCCCTTAATTTACCTGTAGTTAAGCTGTACTTCTCTTGCAACCAAGCAGATTTGGCAGAATGAAAGATAAATAGACAGATAAAGAGACAGTATGAACAGAATAAAATGAAAGCCTTGCAGTTAATGTGTTTATGGTTGCTGTTGTTGTAAAGAGAAAGAAGGATAAATATTAGGGCTAATCATTTTCAAAATGAAAGACCTATTGAAACATTGCATAAATCATGACCATCTGTAGTTGAACAGCCCTTTAATAATTAAATTGGACAAATTTTCTACGTTGGAGCAATGGACTTTTTTCCTACTTCTTTTGACAATTGATTGGTGCAATCTGATGCATCTACAGTAAGTGTATGACCTAAGTGCAAGCAATTAATTGCATAGGCCCTCAAATGCCAACTGGCAGTTTTTAACTCTCTTATTTATTATATACTGCTAACACAGTACTACCCTCTTCTTAAATTACAATCGGCAAACATGAGGTCTATCGATTTCATGATAAGTGCCAAGTGAACTAGAAGACTCGACAGCCCAGACATTATCTCGAATGAAGCCGGATGACTACTGATCAACTTCAGTAATACTCATCAATTAAAATAAGTACGCTCAGAAACTTTCTGCCAAGGAGCACATCTTACAGCTTCTGCATAATACATTTTTCCCTGAATATCTTCAGTCACATCAGACCATCAGATCCATGTGGGATGTGCATGAAAACCCTGGTACAAATTCTGAAACATTTCTGTTCATTCATCTATTTCCCCACTTGTGAGGGCACAGAATACAACTGGCAAGAACTGCTGCATTACAAAAAAATTCCAGTTTACAGCTTTAAAGGCCATATCCCATAGACTCTCCCATGATCCGAACTAAGGTATTATTAATCCTTATTGGAAGCGTAACCAGCTGTTAACCTTTGAATTAACTTTTTGTATCATGTAGAAAGTAATAGTCTGAGATAATTTCCAATTGCTTTTCATTTGTTATTATATATAGTTTTTGAGTTATTTAGCTTTTTATTCAGCAGGTCTCCAGTTTGCCATTTCAAAAATCTGGTTGCTAGGGTCCAAATAATTCAAAAACTATAAAAAAAGAAAAAATGAAGTCCAATTGAAAAATAAGCCATTCTATGAAATTCTAAAAGTTAACTTAAATATGAAGCATCCCTTTAAGGTATGAAGATCGAAATTACGTAATGATTCGTTATCTGGAAACCCCCACTTTGTGGTAGATGGACTTTCCGTAGTTCTGAGCATCCTGGATACAGTGTTTCTGAATAAGTGTTCCCATACAGGGGTGTAACTACAGAGGAAGCAGACCCTGTGGCTGCAGGGGGAGGCCCATGAGATATAGGGGGCCCCATGAGGCCCAAATAATTGTCAATTTCACCATACATTGGTAAAATAGGACAACCTCTGCATATGTTGGGGGCCCTAGACATAATTTGCTGTGGGGCCCAGTAACATAGTTACACCACTAGTCCCAGACCTGTACAATACTGTAGTAAATTCATGAATAACAGAAATAAGAAGAGAATTGCAATTGCTTATTCCCAGCAAAGTGAAAGTAATATGATTAGCAGACAGTAGATTGTTATATCCCAATGACTATAAAACCCCAAGATCAAATTGTATAGCTGTAGTGCTCTTTTCTTTACATTTGCGATTATATATATATATATATATATATATATATATATATATATATAGTGAATATAGTACCCCCTCTTGTAAATTATAAGGATATTATAAGTTACCGAGGAGTTTCATGACCATCTCTGCACTGTCCAGCTGTAGGGATGGCTGCGATCAAGTCTGATCATGTCCAGGGACACAAAGAAGCATTGCAGCTGGAGAGGAGGATCTACAGAAAAATAAAAAGCCCCAAAGCCACAATAATGGGACATGCACGACATCTGAACAGGACGGACGTAATTAAGGCAAAGCAAATTGCAGCACAAAAAAGAATTAGCCCAGCTGTGTTCCCAAGGAGTAGGGGAGAAAAGACACCCTAGAAATGCACTCACTGACACGGGTGGGAGCCATTCCTTACCTTCCTTGACAGCAGAACAGAGTCTTGCAATTCAGAGCAATTCTATGGAGCCATCGAAACAGCAGAAACAGAAAGGGAAGAGTAACAGAAGTCTGAGCAGGCAGCAGCCATTTCCTGCCTGTGCACAACTACATTACCCAGACTCAGGCACTTCCCAACATGCACTGCAGCAGCTCGTAACTCATCACTGTGTGAGCTGCAGGCTCTGGTTTCTTTCATTCTGGTTCCAGTGCAGCAGAGCCAGGGTCTGGGAGGAGGAGGAGGAGGAGGAGCTGGGGGTGTCTGTAAGGCAAGGATAATAACAAACATCAGAAGAAGAAAGCTAGAGATGATAAAAACCATCAGAGTATTGTTGCTTTCCTGAAGCACTAACCTAGTGTTGTGTGAGCAATGGCAGCTGCAGATATATCCATTTTTGGGACAATGTCCTTACAAATGAGTCCACATCAAAGCTTATAAATTGGCAGTTCCAGATTTGTGAAAAGGCCATCAAGGCCCAGGCTTAGGGCGTCAGGATTTTAGAGAAAGGTTTGCTGCATCCATATTGGTTCAGAATTAACACTGGGGATCCTCAGGAGGTACAATCGTTTTTTAAAATTTTCCAGGTGCCAATTTCCATTGCTCCGCTCCCTACGAAAATTTGAGCAACCAAATTGCTGCGAAATATGGTGGCGCTATATAAATACATATTCATTTTATATATATGTATATATATATATATATATATATAGGATATGAAATGATGGCACTCGCAGGATTTTAGTAAAAACAGACAAAAAGTGTCAAAAAAAGAAAAGGTTTATTTATCCAACGTTTCGGTCAAGGAAACCGATATATATATATCTATATAAAAGAGTTAAAGAAAATATGCCCTGGTGCTGGTTCAAAATACATACATAATGTCTAGCCCAGGCATGTCCAAAGCACGGCCCGCATGCCAATTGCGGCCCATTTTCAAATTTACACTGGCCCAGAGCCTCCATGAAATGACTAATAATGTGGCCCGCCAGCACAGTGCAATTAGGAATCGAGTAATATTTGGGCACATTCGTGAAATGATCTGCCACTTGGTCTATACTGCTGCCTGTGTGCTGAAGGAATTAGCAATAGACATGTACTGGCATGTAGTGACGCGCTACAAAAAAGCTGCTCCTGGTAACTTTAAGAGCCAAATATTCGGTTATTAAACCGGAGATTCGGCTTTTCTAGCGAAGAGAGCGCAATTTTGCTCACTGCGCTAGCAATGCGCCCCCCCCCATTTCGGACGACGCCTCAGTCGGCATGACATCCTGAAAAGGCCCTGCCAGTTTGTGTCTATTGCTAACACCTTCAGCACACAGGCAGCAGTATAGACGATCATTTCACTAATCATGTGCCCAAGTATTACTGCTACGGCTACACAATTCCTTGTTTAAATGAGGCACGGAGAATAAGTCCGAACAGACTCCAGTTCTCCACTTCCTAAACGTTGTGTACGCGTCCATCTCCAGGAGTGATTGATCCTGATCACAAGCTAGCGACCTCGGAATGGATGTCAGGCTGAATGGTCGGCCCCAACACATTTTCACCTCACCAAATCAGGCCCTCGTTGCAAAAAGTTTGGACTCTAGGCAATAACCGCACTCACAGGTCTTTCTCATGGTGAAAACCAAAAAAAAGTTTATTTCAACGTTTTGGCCCCTACTTGCGGGCCTTCTTTAGGATTATGAAAACACTGTCCAAACTGATTGTAAATGTAAAAGTGAAATGGCGCCAAAAATGTATTGTAATGACTTTATTAGTGGGAGTGAACCATTACAGTGACATCACAATACATTGTTTACTGCTGTATATATGTACATTGCCCTTTCTATTTACAGTGCAAACCACATATGTGCTACTTCTGTGTCTTCAAGTGAGTAAGTGCTGATAAACACCAACATACATTAGTGGAAAATAAACAGACCATTGTCCGTTCCGTGTAATAAAAAAATTCTGGTATCAGATATCTATGGAAACAATCTATTTTCCCTTACCAGTGGCAGATCAGCTTGGCCGTTATTTGTAGGTGCCCTTGTAGCCCTTCTATTGATATCCGATACCAGAATTTTTTAATACACATTATATATATTTACCGTATATGTAATGAGCACAAAGGCAAGGAGGGTGTCCTTTAACAAGGAATTTATTCAGGGTTAATTATCACCTACATAGCAGGGTCTTATATTAATACCATAATCGCTGGGGAATGGCATTTCCACTTTTTGTATCTCTCTGGATAATGAGTGTCCAGATAACAGACCCCATATCTACATACATGCATACCACAAACATTGAATATATACAATCGTAAAAAATTGTATAGGTTTTATCATTCACTTTAAATGTTTTTGAACTAGAACTGGAAGAAATGATTCCAGGAAGCAATGTGATGACTCCTAGCTCCCTCTGGAAAACATAAGATATGATTTTTGCAAGAGGAATTAAGAGAGCAGTGAGTCAGGCCCTTTGAAAAACATGAATCTCACAAATTACTAAAACGTGTTTGTTTTTATTCAACATTTTATTGGAAGAGAATACAAAACTGATGTAGAAAATTATTTTAAAACATTGAAGGACAAAATATTTAGTATATAAAGTTGGCCAGGGTTGGACTGGACCACTGGCGTACCAGCAAAAAACCTGGTGGTCCCTAGGCTGGGACAGTGGCCCTTTTAACCAAGATGTGCTGCCACCTTATCTCCCTGGTTGGCCTCCTCCAATACTTTTTGACCAAGTACTTTTATTTGGGCAACAGCTCAGCCAAATTTTGCAACTTATATACACTCGGCTCACAGTTAAAGGGGAACTCCACAAAAACACAACTTAAGCTTTTTGAAAAGTAAACATCATTTCAAGCAACTTTGCAATAAACATCAATTAAAAAATATACAGATTTTTCATGATTTTTAATGGTTTCTGACAGTTCCCTAAGCCTAGCCCCCTGTTCTCCTGCTAATCTCTCTGACTACTTTGCTGAGATGCCTGACTACCTTTCTTTGTATCAGCAGCCATCTGTCCTTAGCCTGCCTCCTCCAAACCCCACAATTTTGGTTTGAAAAAAAATGTAACAGCCCAGTTACTCTCTTTCAGTAATGTGCACCAAAAATCAACCTACTGCCTTGGATAAAATGCACTGAAATGTCACCTGAATCTGGGTACCTCTGAATTCTTGTGTACACCTCACCCACAAAAACTATCCCTGATGAGATAACATCACTGATTGGGACTGGGTTCCTCAAGGTCAGGTTCCCTGGTAAATTTCAGGTGCCCCAGAAGTGCGTGTTTGAAAGAATGGAATTTCTTGGTGCATCATGTCCAAGGTACCCCAATTGATCCTTGTAAAACACCTTGAATCCTGGACTGGCCAGAACCTTCAAATCATAGAGAGCTTTAAAGGTTTATTGGCCTTGCAAACTTCTATACAAGAACATAGTTTAAGTTATTGTACTTGTCAATGATCTTACTTGTAGCACAAGAACATTTTAATGGATCCCAATACCACAGACTGCTTTTGAGATTGTCAAAGGGAGATTCACCTTTGCATCAATCTTAGTACCTCTCTCAACATTGATGTGGATGCTTCTGCAATTGCTACTGGGGAATTCCTTTCACAAAATATAGGTTCTCTTGGATGTCTTTATCCAGTAGACTTTTTCTCCTCCAGGAAGCTTTCTCCCTCTGAAAGAAATCATTATATTGATGATGGGGAAGTCTTCGTAATCAAGTCTGCTTCAGGAGTGGTGCCACTTCTTGGAAGGAGCTTTCAGTCCTATTCGTGTCCTTTCTAACCATAGAAGCATTGCCAAAAGTCTCTATCTTCAGCAGGCTAGGTGGGCATTATATTTCTCTAGATTTAATTTCTATATGACCTATATAGACCCAGTTCTACTTATTATTTTTTTCCTCTGTTGTCCTGCCCTCAGAGTGCACTTTGATTGTCTGAGTGAGTGGTGAAGGCAAGAAAAGATCTGCTAACTGGCAAGATAGAGATTGCCTTTTTTCTGTTGCACAACTGTTCTGCAGGAGCAGGCAGTTGCATGCCATTTTTTGGTATACACCAATTAAAATTTCAAGTTGTAGATGGAGTCCCTAAGATGCACCGTCGAGGTGATAGAGTTAAAGAGTTGTTAAAAAAAGAGGCGAGATGGATAAGATTATTGGGGACCCTTTCACTGTCAGGTTTAAATAGGGAATATGAATTACACAAAATCTTTTGGTAAATTCCTTTTTAATAGATTTTACATTGTTTTTATATTTTTCAGACATTAAAATACTGGACTGGTGTAGGAAGCGTGGACATGCTTCCACCTTATTAAGGAAGAGAACAATTATAAGATGTTGAAATGTATATAATGACACTTTGTAACATTGTGATGTATTAGATGGTACTTCACCTGTTTGTACTAACTGACTAAGTAGCCAATAGATGGCGCTATACCAAATTGTATAAAATGTGTTCACTTATGTGCAAGCTTGAGGAAAGGCTGGTGTAAGCCTGAAACGTTGCTGAACTGTATTCTTGTCTGAGATGAAGCCCTTCAAATAAAGGCTTTTTAAGAAAAATACTTTGGATGGTGCTGTCTATATACAAAAGTTGCACAACAGTTCTGGTCATGCAGTTTTATTGCGCTACATCGGGTGAAAATTGTTACAATGTTTTTCAAAAGAAACCCTGTTAATACATCTCTACATGTAGCGATATATATCCTGATACAATGGACTGGGGGTGTGTATATATATATATATATATATATATATATATATATATATATATATATATATATAAATAAAACAAACAAGGGAAAGTTGTGCAATGAGGCTGTGACCACAAAATACATATAGACAAATACAAGAGGTCCTCTGCACTCAACCCATTATCAATATATTTAAGACAGAGACATTTTGTGCATACTGCTACTGAAAAATGCCTTACCCTTTAAACAAAACAGGGATTGTTTGTCCATATATTGCAATATATTTAAGCTGAACAACTACGTCAAAGTCATCCCATATATGGCCAGTCCTACGCTCAATTTTCATCTGATTCATTAAGAATTCTATTGCTTTATTATACATTTTACAAAGGGACTAAGTTTTACCTGCAACTTACTAGCTGCTTTCAAAGTAAAACTCCCAAACTTGGCTGCCCTTTTATATATATAAATACAGAAGGTACCTACACTTTGCCTCCGACTTACACTTCACGGGTGCTTGGCCAAGTAAATATATATAATTGTTCAAGCACAGGGATCAGCACAATGATTTTTTTTTTAAAAAGTCACCAAATATTTATGGCAACATCACTGTACTTCCAGCGTTTCAGCCCACATTGGGGCCTTTATCAAGAAGTGTTTAGTGATAAATCAACAATTTAAATACCCATGAAACCCTCCAAAAAGGCACCAAAATAACGTAATTACCATGACAATTGTGTAATCAGCGCAGGTAGTTAAAACCATTATATATAAAAATCATGTTTAGCAATTACACCACTGGGTGTCACCATACTGTTGTGAATACAGTGTATTCAATCCATTCAGAATTCTTTTTTAAAAGTTCAAATATTGCTTAGTCTCCAGAATCAGCAGATCCATAGTAACATCACCTGTAAATAGAAAAAGGCCATTTTCATACTACTGCAACATATGTTTCAACAGATATGAAAACAATCATTTACAATTGTAACATATTTCAAATCTTAACATACTGCCTGGTGGAACTGGGAAAAATCACTTTTGAGTTAAAGTGGTTTCACGTGGGTGCTCTCTCACCCACGTGAAAATTCACCCGTGTGCATCCACTACTCGCTCCACCAGATAGTGCCAAGGTCCCTTCTGGTATAGTGGATACAGCGCGCATAGCTTGTGTGCCGAATGGAAGTCGTAAAGTGAAGGGCTATTCACCGTAACTCTTCAATTCCTCCGATCGCATCCATCCACATAACCACTCCGGACCTTGCTAAAGTGCAAATCACGTGTCACCTCCGTGTATTTGACCAGTGTTGATTCTAGAAATATGGGCCATAAACATACCTCCCAACTGTCCCTTTTTCGGAGGGACAGTCCCTCTTATGACAGCTCAACCCGCAGTCCCTCATTTGTACTGGATTTGTCCCTCTTTTCTCTGCACTGAACAGCCAGAAAAAGAAACAACTTAATTGGCTTTTAGCAGAGAGCCCAGAACAGCTAACAGGTGCAATAAGATACTTTGTAACAATTTTGAGACACAAAAACACAGTTTAGATAAGGAGGAATATTTTCAAACTTTCATAACCTGCCAAATTTTGTAAAACAAACATGGTAATTAGAGGGTGTGGCCACAGAAAGGGGTGTGGTCAAAAAATTGCTGCGCTACATGCGGGAAAATATTTTTTGTCCCTCTTTTTAATTCCAAAATATTGGGAGGTATGCATAGATACTGATATAAAGAGGGGGTCCAGACTCCTGAGAGCCTTAGTAGTTACAGTAATAGAATGGGGACAACAGGTGTCTTGTTTGATAGGATTAAGAATAAGGTGAAAACCTCACTTTGAGAAGATATATATAATAGTGTGGTAATATGTAATGTATTTGGATTTATAGTTTAGTGGATGTGATTTTGGTATGCTGTTTGCTATTCGGGGGGGTTGTGGAAGCACTCAAGGCTAAATCAAGTATATTTAAGTTAAATGGAAGTGCTATTTACAATGCACTTCCCTGATCCCCTGTCTCATATGTAATTCAGTATAAATGCAAGTGCATAAGTTTACAAAACAGGGGTTTTTAGTTACAAATTTATGATCATAAAGTTGAAAAGCCACCATACCACGTTAAGGTAAACCCCATATGGCGGTCCCTAGCTTGCTTGTTTAAAAGGAGATACTTCTCTGCATAATAGCATTACCTGTATTCAATGTGTGTTGAACCTTGGTTTCAATCTGAAGTCTGAATCCTCCCCCGCCAGTAAAGGCTTTTAAGAGAGAGGGATTGCCCAAACCAACGCCCATATTTAAAAGCATAGGACTACCATTAGTATTAAGGGGTGGGTATGGGGTGCTATTAAAAACCACATAAAGCTACGCCACAGCTTCAGGCCAATATACAATATTTGGGGGGGTTGTGGAAGCTTTCCTTCTCCTTTAAGGGATTCTGTCATGATTGTTATGGTTTACTTTTTATTTCTAAATTACTTTGTTTTTATTGCAAATAGTTCACCTTACCATTAACATTTTTATTCTTGAACCAACAAATGTATTCTTTTTAGATATAATATTGGTGTAGGGGCCGCCGCCTCAGTGTATTGTGCCTGATTCTGAGCTTTGAGAAGGAGCAAGCACTTCAGGCAGGGTGGAACTGCTTTAAGATAGCTATTGTTTCTTCTCTTCTCATTGTATTTACCACGACCCAAGTCATGTCCCCAAGCATCACCTTGTGGTAGACATAAGAATAGCACCCAAGCAGGAAAAAGACGGGTTTTTTAAGGGTTGTAGGGTGATGGGAAACAAGACTTACTGTAATAAGGATAGGTGGAGAACACACAGGAAGAGTTCACATGCCGTATTATTTTCTTTGAAACAATGGTGTAATTTTAATTAATTTCTGTATCTGCTACTGTATGTGTGCTGTGTAACCAAGGGTATATATTCACACCTGTATATATATATATATATATATATATATATATATATATATATATATTCACGCCTATTTTCCCTATTAATATCATTGGGATCAATCATCATTCTTACCGGCCAGGCCCGTGAAATACCGGGTGTCAACCCTAGCTGCACAATCAGCCTACCTAATTTTGCACTATATGTGTGCCTGCACCCTGCTGATGGGAGTGGTTCCATGTGCAGGAAAGAGAGAAGGCTGATGCCAGTGTAGTGGATAATACTCAGCCTACATTTTCTTTTGCAGGATGCGAATCAGCCAGTTGTCCAGAATGAAATAGATGTACCTTGATGATGTAAACATGTGTGTTGTGCTTTCAGATCAATTGAGTTACTTATCTTATCTATGATTTACTGTTTATTCTGGCATGTTATACAGGCACCATTATGTCTACACAGACAATTGAAGCAATGTTGAGTCAGACCCTGAACTCCAGTAAATGAATGCTGTTTTTGGGAATTTCCAAGCAGTGCCATGTTAAGGAGATCATACACAGGCAAATCTCCTATAATCTTTGACTGACAACAGGTGGGGAGCAAATTAGGATCCTCACATGGTATGACTACCTTCCTACTGGAAAGTGAAGAGGAGCTTCATGTTGCTTAAAGGACACGTAACACCCCACAAAAAATGTAATCAGTGAACAGCCACTTTGATATCTTTAGAAATCTGCCACTCCAATTGTTAATTTTAACACTTAGGTTTCCTTCTCCTCCTCTAACCCACTCGGCCCCTTCCCTTAAAGGAGAAGGAAACCCCCAGGGCGCTAAACCCCTCCCCCCCTCCCCTGTGCTGCCCCCCTCCCTCCTCCCCCCTGGCCTACCTGTCCCCCTGGGCAAATGCCCCTAACTTTTTACTCACCCCTCTGCGCAGGTCCTGTCCACGGAGTTCGCAGTCGCCATCTTCTCCCACGCGCGTCTTCTTCCTGCTCTGACCGGCGTCTTCTGGCGCATGCGCAGTAGGAACAGGTACCGGTACGGCTCTACTGCGCATGCGCCGAATGTCACGAAGTGAAATCGGAAAACTTCGTGACATTCGGCGCATGCGCAGTAGAGCCGTACCGGTACCCGTTCCTACTGCGCATGCGCCAGAAGACGCCGGTCAGAGCAGGAAGAAGACGCGCGTGGGAGAAGATGGCGACTGCGAACTCCGTGGACAGGACCTGCGCAGAGGGGTGAGTAAAAAGTTAGGGGCATTTGCCCAGGGGGACAGGTAGGCCAGGGGGGAGGAGGGAGGGGGGGCAGCACAGGGGAGGGGGGAGGGGTTTAGCGCCCTGGGAGTTTCCTTCTCCTTTAAGAATTTACTTTGGCTGTTGGCTACTATGCATGTTCAGTTCTTCTCAACTCAGATTACTAAACACACCCTCCAGACTAGCTTCCAATAAGAGATGGCATTGCTGGTTCCCATAGAAACTTTGCCTCCTGTGTCATACTTTTCATTCAGATATTTTTTATGTTAAGGTTACATAAGAAATAAATGTTTAAATATCACAATGTACATTTTCTCATAAATCAATATTTAAGTAATATTTTCCATGGAACATAATGTTTTGCTTTTATGGATGTAGATAATAATGGGACATCACTAAAAGTAGACTCTGCATTAGTAAAGTGTGGGCACTCCTGGTCTATGATGTCCTCAGGCCCTGAGGCAAGGTCACAAAGGCCCGACCCTAGGGTGGCACATTTGTAGGGGCGGCATGTCGCCCTGCTGCATCTATATTTGAGGGTTCCAGCTTGACACTCGGAGCAGAGTTACAGTGGGATTAAGAGAATCAAGAGGTGAGTTGGGGGTAGGAGGGACTTGTGCACATGCATTGGTGATGTGCGTCGGGGTAGTGCGCGCTTGTGCATCAGTGGTAGCGACGGGGGTAGGGGGCATAAGAGTCACCCAGCCTAGGGGTGCCTTTTTCGCAAACCCAGTGCTGGATGTCCTCTAATGTACTTGTAAGGAGTAATCATGTTACAAATCCTTACAAATGCCTTTTCTCCAGAGAAAACTACTCCAACCTTGAAAGTCTTAACGTATATTATAGAACATAGAACCTCCTCTTTTGCTGCTTTGTAGCTTTTAAATGGTGGTCACTGACTCCATCAGCCAAAAAATATGCGCTCTTAGGTTGGGTTAAAGCTTAATAGAATAAATAAATAAATAAAAAATCAACAGAAAAAGGCAGCTTTTTTCTTTTGATTTTTGGTGCCCCTGAGGAAGACCACCATGGTCGAAATGCATCAGGCTTGCTATATAATTTGGGATATTTTTTTGTAACGTTTTCCTTTTGATGTAATAAATACTTTACCATTTGAGTGTGCAACCCTTCACTTGATTTTTGCTCTCTGGGTATGATGACTACAGGGATTGTTTGGCTAGGGGGGCTTGGAGGCATTTGTATACAGGAAGATTATGGTAATATGGTTTCTAGTACCACCTATTTTCATAGGCACCAGTATCACTTTACATATGTGACACATTCAGTAGAGCCAGACATTGAAACTACTGCAACCCTGAATATATTAAATAGTTGTCCCTTAAGGGCTAGCGACTAATCTCCCTGAACTGCCTCCCGCCGGCTAGAATGTAAATTGCTGGTGGGATGGCACTCAGAGCGCTTCGTTTTCTGAAGTCGCCTGAAGTTGCCTCATGAGGAAACTTTGGGCGACTTCCGAATAGAACTCGGAGCACTTCGTTTTCTGAAGTCACCTGAAGTTGTCTCACAAGGAATCTTTCGGCGACTTCGGAAAATGAAACGCTCCGAGTGCCACCCCGACGGCAATTTGGATTCTACCCGTCAGGGAGGCAGTTCAGGGAGATTAGTCTCCCGAAGAATAGATTCTCCCCGAATCTTCTCGTCTGTCTTTGCCGTTAAGAAAAGAGAAAAAGAACCATCTTGTCACCGTACCCCATGTAGCATGTTGTAGATTGCCTTATTATTAAATAGTTTTCTTGTAAAAGGGGATGTAAACCAAAAAATGAAATATTGCCTAATTAAAGAAAATCTGGTTATACAGATATTAGTAAACATGGCTGTATTGAAAGCAATATATGCCTGTTCCTTCCTTTTCATTGTATTCCTGGATCTGACTAGTGATGGGTGAATCCGTGCCGTTTCGCATTGCCGAAAAATTTGTGACTTTACTGTAAAATTGAAGTCAACGGACGTCAAAATAATTTTGACGCGAGTGTCAATTTTTATACACACGACTATTTGGTCCAAATGCATTAAAGTCAATGGGCATCCGAATAATTTTGACAAGCACCAATTTTTGTTTTGGACGCAGCGGATTTCTCGCCTGCAAATTGTTGCCGCAATTTTGCGAATTAATTCGCTTGTGGCAAAATGCAGAAAATTGCCCCAAATTAGTTTCTGTTGATTAGTCACTAGTTCTGACTTTTGGAACAATGTAGCATAAGCCAAAGGATGAACAGACCTGTCACTTCAGGCTGACTCTGCTACATTGTCTTGAGAGAGAAGCAGCAGTGCAGACAGGGAAAGGCAGGTTCCATTTTCAATTGCAACCAGGGCAGCCATCAGGGGGGGACAAGTGTCCCGGGCCCGGGCATGAAGGTGGGCCCGGCAGTGCTGTAGTTTTGAAAAGAGCCAGGCCCCCCTTACGAGCACCTAAGCTGTGCGCGCGGCCAGCCGAACATCTGAAATGCGGAAGTGCCGAAAACAGCCGAACTCCCGAAGCGGCGAAAAGACCCGAAGTCACAAAAATAACCAAAGCCGAAGTCCTGAAGCGGCAAAAAGACCCAAAGACACGAATGGAGGCAAAGTTGAAGTCCTGAAGCCACGAGTTCAATTCTACTGAAGACCAGTTTGTGTTTTGTTTGTTTTTTAATCCCCTGGCCAACAATGTATTATTTTAATATTCTATAGGCCCCTGCCACCAATGTTTTTTTTTAAAAAAAAAACATTTTTTGGGGCCCAAATTTTTTTTTTTTACTTGTAAGGGGCCCCTGCCACCGATGTTTTTTTTAAAAAAAATTTTTTAAAAAATGCTTTTTTAATTTTTTTGGGGCCCCAATTTTTTTAACCTGTAAGGGGCCCTTGTCACCAATGTTTTTTGTAAAACATTAAAAAAAATGTAAACTTTTTTTGGGGCCCCAATTTTTTTTAACTTGTAAGGGACCCTTGCCACCAATGTTTTTTTTGATAATTTTAAAAAATGCTTTTTTAATTTTTTTTGGGGCCCCAATTTTTTTAACCTGTAAGGGGCCCTTGTCACCAATGTTTTTTGTAAAACATTAAAAAAAATGTAAAATTTTTTTGGGGCCCCAATTTTTTTTAACTTGTAAGGGGCCCTTGCCACCAATGTTTTTTTTGAAAAATTAAAAAAATGCTTTTTTAATTTTTTTTGGGGCCCCAATTTTTTTTTACTTGTAAGGGGCCCTTGCCACCAATGTTTTTTTAAAAACATTAAAAAAATGTAAAAAAAATTTTTGGGGCCCCAATTTTTTTTATAACTTGTAAGGAGGACCCTGGCACCAATGCTTTTTTTTTTTAATTTAAAAAAACTTTTTTTACATTTTTTTGGGGGTCCCAATTTTTTTTAACTTGTAAGGGGCCCTTGCCACCAATGTTTTTTTTTAAAAAAAAATTTAAAAAATGTTTTTTTAATTTTTTTGGGGCACCAATTTTTTTTTTTTAGCTTGTAAGGGGCTCTCGCCACCAATGTTTTTTTAAAAACATTAAAAAAAAAAAATTTAAATTTTTTTAACTTATAAGGGGGCCCTAACCATCAATAGCTTTTTCTAACTTGTGTGTGGGGGGGGGTTACTTTTTTAGGAGCTGATGTCTGTGTGGTCTTTTAACTGTGATGTGGAGTGGGCGGGATATGGGGTGGGGCTTGGCCGTGAGGGTGGGCGGGGCCGTGATTTCTAAAGCTTGCTACTGTGTATGTAGGAAAGCTGATATTCACCTGTATTTGCCCTTTATGTTTCACTAGTAATAATCGAAGGCACAAGGAACTGCAATACGGGGAATTCCAGTCACATTTGCATAAGAAATGGGAAAGTCCATTACTATAGAAGCGAGGTTGTCTGCTTTGAGGGGAGCTCGCCTGGGGCCGATAACCAGTGAAACGCAGGGTACCTCCCTGTCTGTCTCCCCGTCACACCGACACCTCACATCACAGCCTCCTTGCTCTCTTTGATCCTGAGAGGCACAGTCCTCCTGTGACGTACACGGCGCCGCGGCCAATGGGCATCCACCTGAGGTTCGGCTAAGGGGAACTGTATAAAATGAGCCGGGAAGGGAGCGCTAGTGAGAAGCTTGGGTAGCAGTGCACTAGATGGTACAGGAGAGGGACGGGAAGCTTAGCACAAGACGCTGTTCTTTTACCTGAGCGCTTGGGAGGTTTGGGCAGTGGCACATAAACTCCCATTCCAAGTTGTGTAAGAGTTTGTCGCCTCAGAATTACCAGTATTCATTCAATGCCCTGGGATAGAAGCGAATCACTGCGGGTGTCAGGCCATAGAGCGTTGGCAGGTGAGGGCACCGAGTACCCACAGACTGATCTGCCGAGCACAGTGTCCGGCCATTACTGACGCGCAATCCTGTCACTGTTATGAGGCAAGTTTAAGGCATTACAGGAGTAGTTCGGCTCCGCAGCCCAGGGGAGCGGAGAGTCCCACGTGATGGACCCCGCCAGGTCCCGGGCACCGATAGAACAGAGAGCGCTCAACTGCAACGGCTTCTTGCGGGAGGAGAAGGAGGAGGCGGCGGGGAGCCGGAGGGATGTGGGCGGCAGAGCTGACCAGACAATCCCGGATACCCGGAGAGAGGAGGACAACGAGCTCAATCTGCCGTCACTGGTCACGGCTTATGGCTCCATCCTCCGGGCACTGGGAGAGGATCCTGACCGGCAGGGATTGCGCAAAACCCCCTGGAGAGCAGCGACCGCCATGAAGTACTTCACTAAGGGATATCAGGAGACCCTGTCAGGTACATTCCCTCCCCCGCACTGGCGCCCCCTCAGCACTGGCGCCCCCCCCCACCTGCCTCTGTCTGTGTTACTGTCTGACTGGCTCCTCCTCACTGGCACCTCCTCCCCTTACTGGCTCACTATTACCTGTCTCTACTAACTAGCTACAGCTTCACCCAGTCTCTAGACCAGTGATCCTCAACCAGTAGCTCGTGAGTAACATGTTGCTCTCCAACCCCTTGGATGTTGCTCTCAGTGGCCTCAAAGCAGGAGCTTATTTTTGAATTCCAGGCTTGGAGGCAAGTTTTGGTTGTATAAAAACCAGGTTCACTGCCAAACAGAGTCTCAATGTAGGCTGACAATCCACATAGGGGCTACTAAATGGCAACTAAATCACAGCACTTATTTGGCACCCCAAGAAAAATTGTCATGCTTGTGTTGCTCCCCAACTCCTTTTACTTCTGAATGTTGCTCACGAGTTTAAAAGGTTGGAGAACCCTGCTCTAGTAACTAGCAACAGCATCGTCAAGTCTCTAGTAACTAGCAACAGCTTCATCCGGTCTCAAGCAACTAGCAACAGCGTCACCCAGTCTCTAGTAACTAGCAACAGCATCGTCAAGTCTCTAGTAACTAGCAACAGCTTCATCCGGTCTCAAGCAACTAGCAACAGCGTCACCCAGTCTCTAGTAACTAGCAACAGCATCGTCAAGTCTCTAGTAACTAGCAACAGCTTCATCCGGTCTCAAGCAACTAGCAACAGCGTCACCCAGTCTCTAGTAACTAGCAACAGCGTCACCCAGTCTCTAGTAACTAGCAACAGCATCACCCAGTCTCTAGTAACTAGCAACAGCATCGTCAAGTCTCTAGTAACTAGCAACAGCTTCATCCGGTCTCAAGCAACTAGCAACAGCATTGTCCAGTCTCTAGTAACTAGCAACAGCATCATCCGGTCACTAGTAACTAGCAACAGCATCATCCGGTCACTAGTAACTAGCAACAGCGTCATCCGGTCACTAGTAACTAGCAACAGCGAGTCGTCTAGTCTCTAGTAACTAGCAACAGCATTGTCCAGTCTCTAGTAACTAGCAACAGCATCACCCAGTCTCTAGTAACTAGCAACAGCATCGTCAAGTCTCTAGTAACTAGCAACAGCTTCATCCGGTCTCAAGCAACTAGCAACAGCATTGTCCAGTCTCTAGTAACTAGCAACAGCATCATCCGGTCACTAGTAACTAGCAACAGCATCATCCGGTCACTAGTAACTAGCAACAGCATCATCCGGTCACTAGTAACTAGCAACAGCGTCATCCGGTCACTAGTAACTAGCAACAGCGAGTCGTCTAGTCTCTAGTAACTAGCAACAGCATTGTCCAGTCTCTAGTAACTAGCAACAGCATCACCCAGTCTCTAGTAACTAGCAACAGCATCACCCAGTCTCTAACAGCATCATCCAGTCTCTAGTAACTAGCAACAGCGTCACCCAGTCTCTAGTAACTAGCAACAGCGTCACCCAGTCTCTAGTAACTAGCAACAGCGTCACCCAGTCTCTAGTAACTAGCAACAGCGTCACCCAGTCTCTAGTAACTAGCAACAGCGTCACCCAGTCTCTAGCAACTAGCAATAGCATCGTCCAGTCTCTAGTAACTAGCAACAGCGTCACCCAGTCTCTAGTAACTAGCAACAGCGTCACCCAGTCTCTAGCAACTAGCAATAGCATCGTCCAGTCTCTAGTAACTAGCAACAGCGTCATCCGGTCTCTAGCAACTAGCAACAGCATCGTTAAGTCTCTAGTAACTAGCAACAGCATCGTCCAGTCTCTAGTAACTAGCAACAGCGTCATCCGGTCACTTGTAACTAGCAACAGTGTCATCTAGTAACTAGCAACAGCGAGTCTCTAGTAACTAGCAACAGCATTGTCCATTCTCTAGTAACTAGTAACAGCATCATCCAGTAGTAACTTGATCTGGCTAATTGTAAATTCTCCACTCAACGACACACACTATAAATTTAATTGCAGATAGTAATGGTGCACTTACAGTATAACAAATCAACAAAATAAGTGAAAGCAGCTAATGAAAATGGTATCTGGAAATGTCATGTATGCTCAGGGTTGTTGGGGCTCTACATAATGGGGTTTATGTGTGGTATACTATTGGATACTGGGAGTAACACCTCCCACTGATTGGTCCATAGCAAAACACAAAACAAAGGGTAACTTTCCCTCTCATAATGCAACTAGCTACTGTGTTTTACACACAGTAGCAAGATACTGGCTACAGAGACATTCTGAGAGGGAAAGTTACCCTTTGTTTTGTCTTTCGCTATGGACCAATCGAGTGGGAGGTGTTACTTTTCAGGAGAGAGTACAATTTGATTAAATGAAGGCCAAAGGTTTGTTGTTGCCCTAATGACCGTGGGGATGTGTAACTTGCCATGAACCTGTTGCTCATAGTTCTGTTTTTTTTCCCCAGACACTGCATACCTTTTTATATGGATTTATTTATTGGCTTCCTCACGTGTATCGTTTTCTATTAGAATAACAAATAGCGCTGATGAAGGGCTCAGGTGAAGCTGTCGCCTTGCCAAATAATGCTAAGAGATTTTCATTGTCATTAGTATCTTCATTGTAGTGTAGTGTAGAAACTTGTTCAAGTCTAACTGCCACACTGCACTGACATATTTATAAACTGTAAGTGACATTATTTCAGGGTATAGTTTATGCATCAAAGGGCAGTAGCATACAGGGCTTTTTTTTGCAGTTATAAAATAGGACAGTTTTATATGTGGCTGTTCACATGGGCCTTTATACATTACATTTTGGGCTAACTAACTATATTAGAAACAGCCTATTTATTTACCTAGTTTTTATTTTTACACACAGTGAGAGTGATTGCTGCCAGTTTCCTAAAGGCTGAACTCCACAGGCGTTGGATCATCTAATGGCGACAAAATGCATACGATAAGTCGGATGTAGTCTCAGGCGTAAAATATAATGGGACTGAACTAAAAGTGGCAGGTAAAAACCACATTCCATCTGACACAACTGTCAGATGTGAACCCAGAAAGCTGCGTCTTCATCCGACAGTCTTATCGTGTAGTTTTGACCTGCGACTTTTCGTCCAGTCCCATTATATTTTGACAGCTGCAGCTACATCCGACTTGTCACCGCAAGACGATCCGACGAAATTGCCTGTGGAGTTCAGCCCTAAAGGTCCATATGCCTTAGAGTGCCTTAAATATTTCTTAATTAAAGCAACAGTAAAAAAATGATGTTCTATTCATTGAGGTCATGCTGAAATGGGTATAAAGTCCAATTCAGTTCAATGGTAACATCAAGATCTTTTTACTAGGGATGTACCAAAGCCACTGTTTTGGATTCGGCCAAACCCCCAAATCCTTCACGAAAGATACCGAATCCTAATTTACATTTGGGGTGGGAAGTGGAAAACATTTTTACTTCCTTGTTTTGTGACAAAAAGTCACGTAATTTCCCTCCCTGCCCCACAAGTTGAATGCAAATTCAGTTCAGCCAGGCAGAAGGATTCGGCTGAATCCTGTTGAAAGAGGCCAAATCCCGAACCAAATCCTGGATTCGGTTCATCCCTACTTTTTATGCGCCTCTTAATCTTTTGTACACTGGTATTTTCTGTGGAGTGGAGGTCTTTTAAAGGAACAGTTCAGTATAAAAATAAAAGCTGGGTAAATAGACTGTGCAAAATTAAAATTATTTGTAATATAGTTAGTTAAGCCAAAAACATAATGTATAAAGGCTGGAGTGACTGGATGTCTAACATAACAGCCAGAACACTACTTCCTGCTTTTCAGCTCTCTAACTCTGAGTTAGTCAGTGACTATAAGGGGGCCACATGGGACATAACTGTTTGGTTACTGCCTGGTAAGAAAGGCAGGGGGGAAGGCAGTTTGGGGAGATTGTCGCTGCACAGAAGAGGCAATTAGTAGCCAGTTGACTAAATCTCCCCAAATCTGCCTGTGCTTGAACCCTTAATTTGTCTAGGCGCATACAATCACATGGAATCTGTTATCTGCCTGTCAAGATAGTTTTTCTCTGTTACCAGTATTTCCTGGGGATTAGCATAGTGTCAGGAGCCACTGCACAAGTTGCTTTTTTTTGGGCTAATAAAGGAGATAAGCTTACAAAAAAGAAATTGATATATTTGCCCTTTAAGTGAAGAGACCTCTGCATAGGGAAATTGGTAGAACTGCAAATATGTGTTGTCAACATTTCGACAATAGACAATACCCTTCAAAAAGGCAACAGAATGAATGTGAGATTTTCAGACCCCGTGTGGAGAGTCCCAACATTTTTCGTTCCAAGGAGATTGGTTGTTTGGTCGATTGGACAGATTAAAAGATTTCTGTCGGCTGCCGATAATATCTCTGCGTGTATCGCTGATCGTACGATTTTCAGTGGGAGACTGTCACCAGCTTTTGTCGGACGTAAACTTTCGTACGATTGCTGTCAGGGGCAGAACATCGGCTGATCTGTTCTTTTACTACTTTATTTGATCTGAATGGTTAGTGGCAGGTCGGGAGATGGGGAAGTCAGATTGTTCGTGGATTCGAACTATGGGATCTTTGCATCTATGGCCAGCTTAACACTCCCCAAAGGCTACAAGGATCCTCCTAGAGCTGAGCCTAAATCTTATCTAGCCCCCCCCCACCACCACCAAGCATAGATAATGGGTTATGATTCTCTGAAAAAACAAAATTCTAAATATAATTTTAAAATAATCCATGCCAGATCCATTCAGAATCTTTTTGCCAGATGTATTTTCGGTGACTGTTTCATTGACTAGAATAAAATTCTGGGAATGGTAGTTGCATGGAAGCTGTACTAGAATGATAATGAGAAGGAACACGGTTGCTATGTGGGGATGTATTAAATTCATGTGTCTCCATAACTGTAAGTGCAGAGAAACCATCTGTCTTTCTATTTTCCCTTTTATCCACTTGTCACTGTGTTGGGCTCATAAAAAAAAAAAAGCGTATGTGTTTTCTGTCCAGGAACATCTGGTGTTTGTTTAGTTAGACATGAAATGTTACCTCTTGGTTTTCAGATTTGATACTCTTTGTATTGGGGGATGATCACTGAGATGGAAACACGCAATGCTTTGGGATGAACCAATACAAACAAAGTACGTACTTTCAGATGGTTAGCTGGAATCATATTTAGGACCCGTCATTGCCTCGACGTTCTACCCATTTACTCTCAATTGCATTCGAATAGAAAATGGCAAATCTGTAACTGAAAGATGAACAACTCATAGACCCCCAGCTCTATGTCTATCAGCAGAAATTGTAGTTTAACAATAGCTGTAGAGCCATAGTGGCCTCATACTCAAATCCATTTATAGTCAATTTCCCAGTTTTAAAACCACACATATTTGTCATAAAGGAAACAATATAAAATATTTTGGCCAGTTACAATTAAAAAAAACAAACATCCCACAAAATAATAAATGAAGCCCACCATTCAGCTTTTTACTATTGCATATGAATAAAGCAGTTTCTCTAAAAATAACCAACAACCAGAGGATATTGTTTACCTTGTTGACTGCTCATTTCAATTCATTGCTCAGTTTCCAGTCCCACTAATTCATTCTAAAAGGAAAGGCAAATAGCACGTGGCATTCATGTTGGAATTTAATGTAATGAAAGAGATGAAAATGACACTGTTTTGCTTTTCCACGGTTACCAGGGCTAGCTGATGGCATACAGGGAATTATACTTTTCTGGTATCATATTGTGTCCTCTTCCACAAACCAGGTTTCCGAGATATGAGAGTGGGGGCTGTGAATAAATTAAGGGGGCTGAATCAAGGCACCAGTATTTCAATTTAACTCCTTGCCTGTCCTGCTACATATATATTACACATCTTCAGATTATTAAATGTGGCATGAGATAAATCTTTATTAATCCTTAGACTGTGAGCAATGTAGTCATAATGCTGTCACTGAAATGGGATTTGTTGCAACATTACAGAAACAGACTTTGGGTTTATTTTGGAGGCATGATGCTCTTATTTGTCAGCATCGACAAAAGTGACGAGACAGTAACACAAATGCAGGAATTGTGACATATACACAAATTTGTATTTAGATGTGCAAATCCCAAGAGATATGTTTGTGGTTATTCAGCAGGAAGGGGGTCTTAAGCTCCCCATAGACGCAACGATTCTTCTTGTCGAACAACCGATTTCAGGGAAGCCCGACCAATCCTTTGAAATTATCGTTCGGTTAGTGGGATTCAAACGATAGTACATCTTACGATTTTTCGGCCGACATCTGTTAGGAAATTGATCGGCCAGGTCAAAAAAATCTTTGTCGGCCCCTATCTATGTTTGCAGGGCCAAGCAGGCAGCTCCCTTTTGTTTTCCTGGCAAATTGGTCTTTTTAGTTGATGGTAAATTCGTACAATCGTTCTGAGAAGATCGTGGTCTCACGATCAGGATCTGATCTTTTAAAAATCTCAACATCTATGACCAGCTTAATTGTGACAAAGGTGGAAGATGAAGGTTTAAATCACTGGTTCATCCACTCAAAGACTTCTAAAAATTTCATTTATGAAATTACTGTGGTAGTGTTGGTGTAGGTTTAATGGGGGGGCGGGGTTGGGAATAATGCATTATAGAGAAGACCCTCAAGGGCAAATTTACTAAAGGGCGATGTGATTAACGCTGGTGAAAATTCACCAGCGTGACATCATATCAGAACTTCGCTGATTTACTAACGGGAGCATGCGAAAATTCGCTAGCGAAGGAGATAGATTGTAGCGGTACTCAAAAAACGCTGACGTCTTTTCCCTCGAAAAATTCAATTTTAAGTTTAAAATCAGAATTATTTAGTGCGAAAAAAACAAATTTTTCGAGATTTATTATACCCTGAGGCTGCAAAAAGCCAGAATCCGTATAGCCGCCATCTCAGACCTGCTGAGGTTGGATATAAATCATTGGGAAAGGTCCCTTTCCTATTTGGAGGTTTCTGTTGTCTGCACTGGATTTAGCCAGAAAATACAACCGTTTTAGGCTTTTTTGGGCAGAAATCCTAAAAATGTGGGCTTTTTCCCAAGGAAAAACAAAATCATACAATTTGGATTTTCGCTCAAATTTTCCCCCGATCCAATAGTATCAAGCTTTTTTAATAATTAATAAGGTCAAATTGTGGATTCTAGTTTGGTCTGACTTTTTTTTTTTTTTTTAAATAAAATAAGAAAAATTAGAATTTTGATAAATAACCAGTGTCGGCTGCTCAGTATATAAGGGGCTGTAGGGCATAAATGGACTACCTAGAGGTTAATAATGGACCGTCATTCATATATTCTCTGCCCTCAAACCAAATTGGCAGGCAATATGTGCCCCTATATGGGCATGTTAACAGCAATTAATATCTTGGTGAATTTTTAGAGAACAGAATATCACTGTTCTAGAATCCTATAATCAATTCCATATTTCTTTCTTTGCAGATGTATTGAATGATGCCATATTTGATGAGGACCACGATGAAATGGTGATAGTTAAAGACATTGACATGTTTTCCATGTGCGAGCATCATTTAGTCCCATTCATTGGAAAGGTAATATAGTGACTGCAGAAAGCTTTCAGTAATTATAATTAGTGCTGTTTTTTTTTAAATTGATTAAGAAATGACTTTCCCCTCTTTTGTTACACATCTCTTTTCCAACAGCCCCATAATTATAAGAAACAAAGTTATACCTGTTTATTGAGCTGTGTTCTGGGAAGGAAATAAATGATACGTTTAGCTTTGCTTTTTTGTTTATTTTTCATTTTCTCTACCTGAAATAAAAGCAATGTTTTAAGGGGAAAAAAAAAGATTAAAAGTATTTGTATTAAACCCACAATGTTTAATCTGAAAGGCTACACAGATTAACATAGATACAGAAGTAACACAAGCACTGACAAAATACTCTATGTTTAATTGTCTTTATATGATAGGAATCCAGTGCTGCCGTCTCCAATAGAAAAAGGCAACTGGATCACTTTCCCTTCAGCATTTCCCCTTTAAATTATGTGCATTAAATTATATACATTATTAAACAAAAGTGCAATATATTCTGCACAAAACCCATGTTGGTTTGAACCTCTTCCAGCTTGTGGCCACAAGTATTGGCTGCACAGAGGCATTGCTGCAGCAGCAAATAATAGAACTCTCTATCTCTATTAATAGGGAGGCACAGATAGAGAGAACTTGGTTTTCAAAATGAATCCCCACCCCCATGAGACTGACAGTTGGCTTACTGGGCTTTGATTTGAATAACCAATTAGCTGAAGATGGGTTTTTGTGTAACGTCCCATTAAGCCTGTTAATTAAAATATAATGCAGGGTAACAATGGATAACATTTCAGCTCCCCTATGGGCGTATTTATCAAAAATTGAATTTTTCCTTTGAATATACTTCCAATTAAAAAAAAAACTCTAATGACTTTTTATTTATTAAACAATCTGAATATAAAAACCTCAATTGAATTGTGAAAAAATACTTGAAAGACTCGAGTTCTGCCTACCCCTAGTTCCGGCCCTGGACAAAGCCCATTGAGTGCTTAATAAATACCAAACATTTGAGTTTTTGAAAATATAATTCTAATTTGTGAATTTTTGTGCAAACAAATTTTGAATTGTGGTACAAATTAAAATATGAATGTTGATAAAACACCTCCTTATTCTTAGCAAAAACTGATTAATACTGATGAATAATCTTTGGGAGAAAAAGGAAGCAACAATACTGTCCTGGTTCTTTGCTGTTTTTGTGACCTGGCCTTTCCTTCTATCTGTGGCTGATCTAATAGCTACTGACATTTTTAAATTAAAAAAACATTTCTTAACGAAAACAGAGCCTGAGGGTTAACTCTGATATTAAACCAAATTACTCCCTTCTAGAGACCTTATCAAGGGGTCAAATTAGACTAGATTAGCCTAGACAGGCTTGATCTTTTTCTGTTTCCAATTTGGGCATCTCTGACATCTCAGACATGTAGAAAGGCAACATAAAGTGGGTTGAATCCGTACAGTGATAATCCATGAGTAACCATTGTAATATCTTGTTTAGGGTCAGAGCACACAGGCAGATTCAGGGAGATTAGTCACCCGGCAACAAATCTCCTCTTCTTCGGGCGACATCTCCCCGAACTGCCTCCCCTGCATTCCCGCTGGCTAAAATGTAAATCGCCGGCAGGATGGTACTCGGTGTGAGTCGTCTTCCAAAGTCGCCAGACAAGCAATCTCCCTAAATCTGCCAGTGTGCCCTGACCCTTAAAGGAGAACTAAAGCCTGACTAAAGAAGTAGCTAGAAATGTTGTACATTATGTTTTGGGCCTGTGTACCAACCCAAGGCAACTACAGCCCTTTAGCAGTAAAGATCTGTGTCTCCAAAGATGCCCCAGTAGCTTCCCATCTTCTTTTCACTGCACATGCTCTGTGCTGCTGTCACTTACTGAGCTTAGGGACCCACTCACAAGATACAGTACACATTGAATAGAAATGCAACAAATCCACTATTTTGGATTCGGCCGAAACCGGCTACAAAAGGCCGAATCCTGGATTCGGTGCATCCCTAGTTACAATATAAGGCCAATTAGTAATTAATACAGATAATTACTACATGGCAGCACAGAAATAAGTGCAATTAGCATTCAGCCCTGTAGCATGAGCTTATATTACAGGCCAAACTCATTTTCTGCTGAATAATTAGTGACGACCCCTAAGCTTAGCTTCTCAACAGCCAATCAGAGCCCACTGAGTATGTGAGTATCACAGACACTTTCCAAGATGGTGACCCCCTGTGACAAGTTTGAAGTCCTGGATCATTGCTGCTATTGACAAGCTGAAACTTTAGGCTGGTGCAATGAGTTCAGTATATAAAATATGGAATTTTTAGCCACATTCATTTTTAGGGTTTCCTTCTCCTTTTAAAGCTGTTTATGTTTTACATATATTCTCTCAGTGAAGTAGTCAGAGTATAGCTCAGTTCAGGCAGATTGTGCTGTTTTTTTCCATTTACTGAACACTAGGATTCCAGTTCTGCAGCTGTTTATGGAGAAGCAATAGGGCAACTCCTATTGAGAAGTGGATTATAATCTTTCACAGCAGAAAAATGGAAACATAAAGGCATTTTCCATCCACCAGGCTACCTCACTCATCTTAATTTAGCAAACAGAAATGGTGTATTAGTCCTTTTATTTAGGAAGTAAGACATTTTCCTTAAACAAATATTGAACTCCGTCAGTGAACCCCTGGGGTCCCATTTATCTCAAGGGCCTCCCAGCATTTGCAGGGTCCTCTTCCTCTATATGTGTGCCCCTGAAGTCAATCATTCAGTCAACATACTGAAGGCATTTTTGTGTGGTTACATACTACTTGACTATTCTGTCTCCGATATACAGTATCAATTTTCAGGGGATACAAAAATATCCTCCATAAGTGAAAAAATAGTATCATAGGGTGATTTTAGTAAGTGAATAAAAAAATTGCAAAAAAATGAAAAATGGAAAAAAATAAAAAAGGAAAATTATAAAACTTTAAAAAAAGAAAAAAAGTGTCAAAATAGGATCCACACTTCACAGCGCTGCCGATGGCTTGTATTGTAATTTCGTGAAAACCAGAACTTAAAACTGCACTATTCCCGGTGTTATATTATACTCACAAGACATGAGTTAATGCAGGTGTTGGATATATTAGATGATTTGTTTGCTCCCAATCTTCTTTGTACCTTGCTTGGGCATAAAGGCTGTGTGGAGGAGGGGGAAAGATGGCAGTCAGCGAAACGCGTTAGCAAGGACTACCAATTTTGGGAGCTGCGGAAGCGTCACTTTTTTTTTATGCCCAAGCAAGGAACAAAGAAGATTGGGAGCAGAGCAAATCCTCTATATATCCAACGCCTGCATTAACTCATGTTTTGTGAGTATAATATACCACCGGGAATAGTGCGGTTTTAAGTTCTGGTTTTCACTAAATTACAATACAAGCCTTCGGCAGCACTGTGGAGTGTGGATCCTATTTTGACACTTCTTTTCTCATTTTTTTTCTTTTTTATAGTTTTTGTAATTCTCCTTTATTTTTTTTTGCAATTTTTTTTATTCACTTACTAAAATCACCATATGATACTATTTTTTCACTTATGGAGGATTAAATATATAAGAAGCACCAAGGGTGTCCCTTTTTTTTTTTTTTTATAAAATACACTATATTATTTGTATTTTCTGTTTTTTCCCCTCAATAATCTGTGGTTTTTGAGGCAGCGATCCAATCTTTTATATTGTCTTTTTTGTGGGCAGAGGAGAGCCCTAGTGATCGCTGGACTGGGAAAACAACGCTCCGGAGATTCGAACTTGTAATTTGACAATTTTCAGGGGTTCAGACCACTGCATATTAATGTGATTATCACAATTCTGCAGATTTTGCTCAGTATTCATTTGGGTTGTGAAACATGCAAATGACATACCAATAAATATATTCGGGAACAAATACGCCAATGCAGGAACTATGCTGCTATATTATTTATTTAAGTGTTAAATAAATAATGTAGCAGCATAGTTCCTGCATTGGCGTATATATTGGAATATATTTATTGGTATGCAACCTCACTTGATCTGAGGACATAAAGTTTGGGAACCGGATATCGGAATCACAACCTGATCCAGCAATTCCTGTATTATTAAACATGCAAATGACATTTGTGTGTTTTGTAACATTTGTAGGTACACATAGGATATCTTCCAAACAAGCAGGTGCTTGGCCTCAGCAAACTTGCCAGGTGAGTGACACATTTGTCAGATTTTAATGTTTAATCTTTGATTTTAAAGCCATGACAGAACTCTTATTTAAAGGGGTTATTTATCAAAACCCTATATGTTGTCTCTATTTTCTGAAAATCACCAATTCACATGGACTTCCCCCCCCCCTATTTATCAATAAATTTTCATAAAAATTTCTTGTGCGGGAAAAAGACTGAATAAAACTGTGAAAAAATCCAAATCGTATGATTTATTTTCTGATTTGTCGCTCAAAAACTGTGAGTTTGTCAGATTTGACATCTGAAACCTGCGACTTTTTTGGATTTGACGCCCAAAACCTCAAAATCTTCAGATTATTGAACGAAACCCAGCGCAGATCAGGATGTTTGCAAAAGGTCAATGGGACATCTGCCATTGGCTTCTACATGAACTCAGCAGGTCCGAGATGGAGTACTTTTTTTATTCAGACTTTTAACACCGTCTGGGTTTAATAAGTCTTGAAAAAAAAGTTTATTTTTTTCCTATGAAAAATTTGTATTTTTCCCCTTTAAAAGTCCGACCATAAAAAAAAATCGTAATTTAATAAATAACCCCACTAAGTATCTTTGAAAAGTTGTAATTCAGCCACATCTTCAATGTGCTACTGCATGTAAAAATGGACCGAGCCAGTAGCCTATATACAGTAAAGTCATGTGTATCTTTATTGATTTGTTTTGCTCTCAAATAAATATACTCCTAATTATGATGTACAGGCAACCTGTAACTATCTGTGCTAGTCTTTCTGGGTGCAGGGGAAGAAAAAAAGATGCCATCGTAGGAGCTGATCCATGGCCTGCTTTTTTCTGCAGGCCGAGATCAGCCCTCATGTGGCATTGGCTTTAGTGCACTGCCGGTATTAGCCAGATGTGGGATTTCCTGAGCTGATAGTACTGCAAGTAGAAGCAGCTGCTTAAAGGAACATTAACACCAAAAAAAAACCTACGTTGGCCTAAAGTAATGAAAATATAATGTATTGTTGTGCTGCACTGGTAAAACTGACGTAATTGTTTCAGAAACACTACTATAGTTTCCATAAACAAGCTGCTGTGTAGCCATGGGGCAGCCATTCAAGCACAGGATACACAGTAGATAACAGATAAGTACTACTATAGTTTACATAAACAAGCTGTGTAGCCATGGGGGCAGCCATTCAAGCACAGGATACACAGTAGATAACAGATAAGTACTACTATAGTTTATATAAACAAGCTGCTGTGTAGCCATGGGGCAGCCATTCAAGCACAGGATACACAGTAGATAACAGCTAAGTACTACTTTAGTTTATATAAACAAGCTGCTGTGTAGCCATGGGGGCAGCCATTCAAAGCTGAAAAAGGAGAAAAGGCACAGGATACACAGCAGATTACAGATACGATTGGTAGTATACAATAGGATTCTTCAGAACTTATCTGTTATCTACTCGATGTCCTGTGCTTTAATGGCTTCCACCATGGCTACACAGCAGTTTGATTATATAAACTATAGTTGTTTTTCTAAAGCAAACACACCAGTTTTGTCAGTGCAGGGCACCAGTAGATTATAATGTCTTTCCTTAAAACACTTTCATTTTTTGGTGTTACTGATTATTTAATACAGCACAGATTTGGGTTTGCAAGTGCCACAGTAACCATGCAAGGTGGCAGCCATCCACATGTTCTGTTCTCTTCTGTTCAGTCTTTGTTCATCTTATGCTGAAAGAAAGATTATTTGCTTAAGATTTTCCCGTTTTTGCTACATTTGACCTACTCAGTGTTGGCTCTTTCCAATTAAGTTTGACATTTACTATTACAGTAGCATGCAGGGAAAGAGAATAGGTCAGTATTAAAGTAGGCACAGAGTGGCAATGTTATAGAATTCAAGTTTGTAGTCATTTTCACAAGAAATCAGTCCTGCTCTTTTACTAATATTGAGCAGATTTGCATATACCCATAGCAACCAATATGTGACTACGTATGTTAAGCCGGCTGCTCAAAGAATTAAAATTTAAAAAAAAAAAAAACTTTGGTTGCCATGGATTATTGCACTATATGTAAAATGTGCTAAATATTGGTAGATGCCTCCTCTTATGATTACAGGTATCCTTGTATTTTTCTGCAGATCATTTTTTTTATATAATGCAAACCCTCTATAAATGCATCTTTGTGTTTATTCTCACAATGCTAAAGAGTGGTCCAGTGAAAGAAAGGGAGAATCATCTTTTTCAGTAAAGAAAATGTATTCTACTTGTATTTAAAGGACACAATATTGTATTAATTTAGTAGTCAAAGGTTCCTTAAATGTTGATTTGCCGCAGGGAAGTTCAAAGAGTTGGACAGGACACAGCTTGAAAGTCATTTATGTCATCTTACAAACCATATTAAATAACCAGATGCTTGTTTTCAAATACCAGTAAACACTACCCTTGTCTTCTATGGGTTTCAATACCTGGGGTATACTTTGTATCGGTTGTTATCTACCATTGCTTTAGACTAGGGCCACCCCCCCCAAAATCAGTCTGCTGAAATCCGCAGTCCACACAAAATGCAAAAGTCTTCTGTTTCTACACCGAAATCCATAGATTATGTTCATGATAGAGCCGACGCAACAGTTCTGGATGCGAAAAAGAAGGAGGCTAATGCCTGGGGCTGAAATCGACATGAGCGTTTTTAGGAGGCTGATATTTGGAGACTATTTGCAATTAGTTTTTATTTTTTATAATTTGTAGTTTTTGAGTTATTTAGGTTTTTATTCAGCAGCTCTCCAGTTTGCAGTATTAGCAATCTGGTTGCTAGGGCCCAAATTACACTAGAAACCATGCACATCAATATGACTAGCAGACGGCCTGGATAGAGAGATCCGTAATGAAAATGTGGCAATAACAATACATTTGTAGCCTTACAGAGCATTTGCTTTTTTGAGGGATGCACTGAATCCACTATTTTGGATTCGGCCGAATCCTTCGTGAAAGATTCCGTAACGAATCTGAATCCTAATTTGAATATGCAAATTATATGCAGGAAAGGAAAAAGTGGAAAAAAAAATTTTACTTCCTTATTTTGTGACGAAAGTCACAATTTGCATATGCAATTTAGGGTTCGGTTCGGCCAGGCACAAGGATTTGGCTGGATTCCGAATCCTGCTGAAAAAGGCGAACCCTGAGCCGAATCATGGAATCCTCCGTGCATCCCTATTTTTTTTTTTTAGATGGGGGTCAGTGACCCCCTTATGAAAGCTGGACAAATCCAAAAGAAGGCAAATAATTCAGAAACTTTAAAGAAAAAATGGAAAGTTGTGTAATATTAGCTATTCTATAACTATATACTAAAAGTTAACCACCCCTTTAAACCAAGAGCAAAGTTCAAGTCTATGATACACTGAATTATCTTAGAAAATGAAAGCAGTTATTGGTGCAGCTTTAGGTAACTCTTCACCACCCTTCCTGGGCACAGTTGTAGAAGATTCAATGCATTGTATCAGGCAACTGAATGCAAATACCTAGATGAAACATTTATGTGGGCACTGTAACAATCACTAAGGGGCTGATTCACTAAGGGTCGAATATCGAGGGTTAATTAACCCTCGATATTCGACTAGGAATTGAAATCCTTCGACTTCGAATATCGAAGTCGAAGGATTTAGCGCAAATACTGCGATCGTACGATCGAAGGATTATTCCTTGGATTAAAATCCTTCGAATCGTTCGATTCGAAGGATTTAATCGAACGATCGAAGGAATATCCTTCGATCAAAAAAACTTAGGAAAGCCTATGGGGACCTTCCCCATAGGCTAACATTGACTTCAGTAGCTTTTAGATGGCGAACTAGGGGGTCGAAGTTTTTTTTAAAGAGACAGTACTTCGACTATCGAATAGTCGAACGATTTTTACTTCGAATCCTTCGATTCGAAGTCGTGGTCGAAGTAGCCCAAAAAATACTTCGAAATTCGAAGTTTTTTTACTTCGAATCCTTCACTCGAATTCAGTGAATCGGCCCCTAAATGAGAGTAGAAAATATGACAAAAACATCATGAGAAAAGACTGTAACCTCTCCCAGTCCCTTGGCATTAATCAGTATGAGCTCCAGTTAACTGCTTGGGACATTTGTAATCCTCAGTAACTCGGATTAGAGCACAATATAAGGTACTGGATAATCACTGACATTATGTGTTTACTGCTTGATTAATGCAGGGAACTCAACTGGTCTCAGCACAGTCTGTACAAAATGCCTTTGGTTCTGAATGTAAGGAAAACGGAAAGGGAATCCTACAATTTCACTTTTAGTATGGAATGCAGATCATGTTCTCTAATCATATGGGGTCTCATGACCTATAATAGATTTTGCTGTAGGAACCCATCATTTCTAGTTATGCCTATTTGTACAAGCACAGATTCACTGGATGAAGTATATTAGTGGGGCAGATAATAGGTGTGCCTGGTGGATTACTGTAACAATGTTCTATAGCCATATCACTAATAAATCATTTCTTTTGTTGTAAGGATTGTGGAAATATACAGCAGAAGATTACAAGGTAAGGAACTTGACATGATACACCCTTATTGCTTATGACACAGATAATACACTGCCAGACACTTGCTCATTTGTCACAATAGTGGTTCATCACCTGTGTAATACGTCAGATTCTCTAAATCCTTAATGACAACAAAGATAACAAATGTATCAACAAAATGTATCAATTTAGAACAGTTAAAATGAAACATTATATTTCAATATTAGAAAAATAGTCACAAATAGAAAGTAATTGCAAAATGTCTTTATTTCTGGTGCTCTATCTGAAATCAGCTGAACTAAAAAAAAGTGTTTGAAGGTGAAAAAACCCTTTAAGGGTTAAGGTGGCCATACACGGAGAGATCCGCTCATTTGGCGATGTCGCCAAACGAGCGGATCTCTCCCCAATATGCCCACCTTGAGGTGGGCAATATCGGGATGATCCGATCGTGGGCCCTAGGGCCCAACAATCGGATCCTAATGAATAGCAATGGGCGGTCGGATCGCGGGACCGCATCTACGAATAGATGCAGCAGCGATCCGACGGGATTTTTCGTCCCATACGATCGAGATAGATCTCGATCGGTGAAGCCCGTCGGGGGGCCCCATACATGGGCCAATAAGCTGCCGACATGGTCTGTCGGCAGCTTTTATCGGCCCGTGTATGGCCACCTTTAGTTCACACGAGGAGATTCGGGGAGATTTTTGTTTATTCTATAGTCGCCCGAAGTTGCCTGTGTGCGACTTTTCATTGTAGCCTATGGGAAAAAACACAGGCAGTTCAGGGAGATAGTCGCTCAGAAGACAAGGCGATTAGTCACCAGGAAACAAAATCTCCCTGAATCTCCTCGTGTGAGCGAACCCTAAATCACGAAACGATTTGTCCTGCGTTATTTGCCCAGATCTAAAAGTTTAAAACATATCGGATATAAAATAATGTTCCGTTTATCTATCAAATAACTAGGACCTTCATGTTCAGCCCAAAAGTGCTGGTTTAGTTTCTGGTTAGTTCAACTATAGCTCTCGCACACCCTTAGTAAATTAAAGTAACTTCGCAATAAACACGCAAGGCAGCTTGCTTGCAATTATCCTGTGTGCCTTGGGATTCTTTCTGTTAGGTTCTGATTAGATCAGGCATGGTAAAAAAAAATGACCATAGCAACTGTTCATTGATTTGAATAAGGGACTGTAATATGAATAGGAGAGGGCCTAAATAGAGAGAAGAGAGATAACAAGTAGCAATAACAATACATTTGTGTGTTTGTTTTTCATATGGAGTCATTGAACCCCTTTTGAAAACTGGAAAGAGTCCAAAGAAAAAGGCAAATAATTAAAAAAAACTATAACGTATTAAAAGTTATCTTAAAGATAAACCACCCCTTTTAGAAGCCAATATAGTATTTTATATTATAATTTTGGAATTGTTCATACCATGGACAGCTAACAAGGCTTTTTCTGTAGAGAGAGAGTGCGCTATAAAGCTCTACTGTTTTGCATATGTTTTACATAATATCAGGGCCAGGCCTGCCAGTTACCCTAGTCATGCGCTGAAGCACAAATACACGCCCCAAAAAGAAGAGACTGTTGGAGAGCGGGGGACAGACATGGGGTAGTCAACAGAAGGTACATGGCTGGCGCCCCCTAGCTTTTGAGCCCTAGGCACATGCCTACCTTGTCTACCCCTAGTTCCGGCCCTGCATGATATTGATGGGACGTTCCCATAACTGCACTGGCCCATGAAAGTACTGCCAGAAGTGACCATACCTATTTTTATTTTGGTCGCAATGGACATTGGAAGAACTTACTTTTATTTATTTGCTATTTTTGCAGTTCAAGAACGCCTTACAAAACAAATCGCCAAAGCAATTACAGAAGCCGTACATCCCTCTGGGGTTGGAGTGGTGATCGAAGCAACGTAAGTTGGTACATTATTTTTAAACATATAAGCAAAAGGAGTAAAATCACATTTCATCCAAATAAATTCATACAGAGTTTTAGTCATGTTCATTTTTTTTTATGTGTCATTACATTGGTAATGCAATGTTATAACTTAACCACATGGGACATTTTGCCTTTCTTTGTGCACTTCTTCTTCTGTATAATAAGTTCCTCCCCCATAACATAGACTTAAGTAAATATGGAGAAACTTATGATACTGTATATAGAGAAGGGACTATTTCAGCCCAATTCCTCTCTGCTCTTCATGCATTGAGGAATATAGAAAAATACGGATCCGCACACACTTTATCTTCAAGCAGATGGGGGTTAACCCAAGTTTATTGTGCCACCACTAAGATCAACGTTTCGGGGGGGGGTTTACCCACCCTTCATCAGGAAGCAGAGGAGTAAATATACAGGAGTGCGGTGGTGAGAATTTTTATATACTTCATGCATTGAGCCATAAGTGATAAAAGGTAATCAAATCAGTCTTCATCTAATGAATAACATGCAGTTCCTAATGATTGGAAAGTTCATATAATATATTTTAACATTTCTTTTAGGCACATGTGCATGGTAATGCGAGGTGTCCAGAAAATGAACAGTAAAACTGTAACAAGTACCATGCTCGGGGTCTTTCGGGAAGATCCAAAGACTCGGGAAGAGTTCTTAATGCTCATCAGAAGTTGATTCCCATGCCAAAGGCCTCCACCTGCTCAAAACGTTGTATTGTATACTGGAACTGTCTGATTGTATTTACACCTGGCTGCATTGTTTGTCCTGTCTGTTTAAAAAAACACAGTGGCTAGCCACAAAGCATAAGGGTAGTGACACACGGGGGAAATTTGTCTCCAGTGATTTTTAAAAAGTGAGTTTCGGCAACAAGGTGATCATCTTTTTGCAAGCAAAGATTTCAAGCAACTTCAGCCTCCGAGCGATTTGCATCCCATAGTGCACCACGGTGCTTTCTCCGCCCACTCGGGCTGGATGTTCTTCAACAAGATTAATGAGCCTATCTGTGTCAAAGAAATGCTTTAAAAAAGGCATTTTCTGCGACATATTGTGGCACGAGTATTATGCGTATCTTCGTATGCGAATGATGACTGAGCATGCGGTCGCTGTATCAAAAAAATGTCGCCCTAGAAATTACGTCCATACGTTCTGACATACTTGCTGCGCACACGAGAATTTGGATACTATCATGGCTACTAATCTCCTTGTGTATTTTACTATCACAGATTTTCACAACTTCTGAATAGCCATGCTATTTCTGATAAAATCACTCCAAAAAAAAGGGTTTCTGTTGGGACTACAGGTAATTTCAAATTGCATTGTGTGCAGTAGCTGGCAATTTACAATTATCTCTATGGCAAGACAAAACAAATGACTTTAACTCGCTTTTAAAAAATGCGGGCGACAAATCTCCCTGTGTGTCACTACGGTAAGGGCAGAGACACGTGCTCAGAATCGGGGAGATTATTCGCCCGGCAACAAATCTCCTCTTTTTTTGGGGCGACTAATCTCACCGAACTGCCTCCCGCCGCTAGAATGTAAATCGCCGGTGGGATGGCACTCTGAGCGATTCGTTTTCCGAAGTCGCCTGAAGTTTCCTCGTGAGGCAACTTCGGAAAACGAAACGCTCTTGAGTGCCATCACGCCGGCGATTTACATTTTAGCCGGCAGGAAGGCAGTTCGGGGAGATTAGTCGCACCGAAGAAGAGGAGATTTGTCGCCGGACGACTAATCTCCCCTAATCTAAACGTGTGTCTCTGCCCTAAGGGTAAGGGCGCACCTGGCGATGCGGGGAGATTTAGTCGCTTCTTCTTTGGGGCGACTAATCTCCCCGAACAGCTTCCCCGTCTTCTGCCGACTATAATGAAAAATTGTCTGCGGCACTTCGTAGTACGAAGACAGGGGGAAGCCGTTCGGGGAGATTAGTCGTCCCAAAGAAGAGGCGATTCGTCGCCAGGCGACTAAATCTCCCCAAATCGCCAGGTGTGCCCTTACCTTAAGGAGTATCTCCAGTAGATAAACTATCTTATCTTGACAAGCCTCTTTATATTTCATTCCTTGAAATGTTTCAGATTAAACAGTGGCTTTTAGTACAGCTGGAGAAACTACTCACTCCTTTGTGCAAAATCCCTGAGGTGTGTTTACATAGGTTTAGTATATATGTGTAATGTTTTGAATGATAAGCTTCTGTCTATATTCCTGTGATTAAGTGCCAGGCCATAAATGAAGATTATATGGAAATCCATTGTCTCTTTTAAGCACATTGCAAGGTTATAAGAGCACAAACCCCACGGCCCCATGTACTAGTTTTGCTGCAATATTGTGCACAGGCTCAGGGCCGCCATCAGGGGGGGACAGGGGGGACAAGCGTACCGGGCCCGGGCATGAAGGGGGGCCCGGCAGCGCTGCATTTTTTTGAAGATCCGGGCCCCCCTTACGAGCGCCCGAGCCGTACGTCTTGCCTCTTCAGTGCCGAATGCGGAAGTGCCGAAAAGCCGAAGCCGATGCGACGAAAAGACCCGAAGTCACGGAAAAAGCCGAAGTCCCGAAGTCACGAAGCGCCGAAAAGACCCGAAGTCACGAAAACAGCCGAAGTCCTGAAGCAGCGCAAAGACCCGAAGTCACGAAAACAGCCGAAGCCGAAGTCCTGAAGCGGTGAAAAGACCCGAAGTCACGAAAGGAGGCGAAGTTGAAGTACTGAAGCCATGAGTTCAATTCTACTGAACACCAGTTTGTGTTTTTTTTTTTAATCCCCTGGCCACCAATGTATTATTTTAATATTCTATAGGCCCCTGCCACCAATCTTTTTTTTAAAACTTTTGTTTTTGGGGCCCCAATTTTTTTTTAACTCGTAAGGGGCCCCTTGCCACCATTGGTTTTTTTTTTGGTTTTTTTTTTAAAAAAAAAATTAATTTTCTTTTTGGTGGCCCCAAATTTTTTTAACTTGTAAGGGGGCCCCTGCCACCAGTTTTTTTTTTTTTTTCAAAAAAAATTATTTTTTTTTTAAATTTTTTTTTGGGGCCCCAATTTGTTTTTAACTTGTAAACCATAATTTTTTTTTTTTCAAAAAAATTTTTTTTTGGGGCCCCAATTTGTTTTTAACTTATAAGGGGGCCCCTGCCGCCAATGTTTTTTTTTTTTCAAAAAAAAATTAATTTTTTTTCAAATTTTTTTTTGGGGCCCCAATTTGTTTTTAACTTAGAAGGGGGCCCCTGCCACCAATGTTTGTTTATTTTTTAGTTTTTTTTACATTTTTTTTGTTGGGGCCCCAAGTTTTTTTTAACAGGGGGCCCCTGCCACCAATGTTTTTAAAAAAAAAAAAATTTTAATTTTTTTTTTTTGGGGCCCCAATTTTTTTTATAAGGGGGCCCTGACCATCAATAGCTTTTTACAACTTGTGTGGGGGGGGGTTACTTTTTTAGCGCTGATGTCTGTGTGGTCTTTTAACTGCGATGTGGGCGGGATATGGGGCGGAGCTTGGTCGTCAGTGTGGGCGGGGCCCAGGGGGCCCCAAAAATTTTTTTGTACGGGGCCCCGTGATTTCTAATGGCGGCCCTGCACAGGCTTGAGTACAGGCTCTGGGTAAATTTAAGGAGAGGTTTTTATTATGAAGATTATTTTACTATAGGAGGACTGTGGCCAGGCAGCCTGCAAACAATGCAGAGTTAGTATCACCTATAGGCCTTTAGCACACAAGGCCTTTTGATGGATGTTGTACTTGGGCAACAAAATGGACCCCATCTGCCTCTTATTTCCTTCAGTAATGGTATTTTAGTGAGCAGTAAAAAAGCCTTTCGTTTTGTTAGTTCAAAGACTCTTGGGAATTCATTTCATAAGTGAAATAATTATATATTTACTTCTTGACAAACAAAAGGTAAAGTAAAAAAGAAAATATCATTGCTGAGTGGTATGGGAATTGCAATTCAGGGAAGATGGAAAGTCAAAGCCCTACCTGCATCAGCGGATATTACAAACCTGATGTAAAGGATAAAACCACCAGCCAGTCTACCATTTTTCAGTGTATTAACTCTTGGTAACACACAGCCGTGCTGCTTAGCTCTTGTCATTTGTCTTAAGCTGGCCATAGATGTTGAGATTTTTAAAAGATCAGATCCTCATCGTGAGACCACGATCTTCTCAGAACGATCGTACGAATTGACCATCAACTAAAAAGACCAATTTGCCAGGAAAACAAAGGGGAGCTGCCTGCTTGGCCCTGCAAACATAGATAGATTGCACTGGGACCGACAAAGATTTTTTGACCTGGCCGATCAATTTCCCGACAGATGTCGGCCGAAAAATCGTAAGATGTACGATCGTTCGAATCCCACTAACCGCACGATAATTTCGAAGGATTGGTCGGACTTCCCTAAAATCGGTCGTTCGGCAAGAAGAATCGTCGCGTCTATGGGGAGCTTTAAGTTAGTTAAACAAATTGATCAGAGTATTTGTGTTGTGGATTCTCCCCAGTTCTTAAAAGAAGTATTTAAACCGGTTGTGTCATGTGACATTTCTTGTTCTCTGTTTAGAAGATGGGTCAGGTCATATTTTATGTCTTTTCAGCCACACAGGGATTTTTAAACTGATTCAGCATTTGAAACCGTCTCTGATTTTTGTGCTATAATTCCAGAATTCTGGTTTTCTAAAATGTTTAGCTACAAATCTGTTGCTTTTTTTTTGCCTCAAAGCAAGAACTGTCAGTGTGCAATGCTAACTGATGGGCCTCATTGTATTCCAGACTTTTCTGCCAGTGGAGATGCTAAAGCAGCTACATTTTTCATAGAATATATTTTATCTTCTAATATTTCTTTTTCTTTTAGTAGCTGTCTGGCAATATACAACATAATGGATATTTTAATACTAGTACCACGTATTATGGATAAAGCATGAGATGAAATTGAGCCTTAATTATGGTGAAGTTGGCAAACTTGCTGATAAATAACTCAACTCTACAAAACCACAAGATTCAAAGAACTTTTTCATGTGAAAGCTGGAGTTTTCTGAACAAGCAAGCAAAAATGATATCTATATATATCAGATAATATTAATGTTAGTTTTAAGACCACCACCCAATTGGCCAATCTAATCTGTGCACAAGTGCCTAACATTCTACTAGGCTCTTAAGATGGCCATAGATCCTCATCGTGAGACCACGATTTTCTCGGAACGATCGTACAAATTTACCATTTTTTTTTTTTAAGAAAATTAAAAAATGGAAATAGAACGTTTGTTATACATGAACTGTGCTTCTGTGAAGCTTTAAATTCTATTATTGCTCTTTCAAATTATAATGTAATTGCTCTTCCAGTAGCTCCAACAGTACCTCACATTATAAACACTGGCTTTAAAAGAAAACTAAACCCCCGACAATGTTAAGTCCCCATTGGCCCTGCTCCCTGCCTTCCCGCGGCACAGTCTTACCCCAGAATTCTGTCCCCTCTTGAAATAGTGACCGCACATGCAGAGTGAGCGCAGTGGAGCTCACGGGTGCCATCTTTTTCTCTACGTGAAGTGAGTGGCGTAATGGCGCATGCACAGTTGGAGCAATCTTCCGGTTCGTGACAACTGCGCATGTGCCGAAAGAGATGGAAATTGGCGAAGGGGAGGAAGAAGACACGAAGATTCCTGAAGATAAGAAGATGGCGCCTGTGAACTCTGCTGCGCTCACTCTGCAAGTGCGGTCACTATTTCAAGAGGGGACAGAATTCTGGGGTAGAGTCCTGCAGCGGGTCGGGTACCTGCGGGTTACCCACAAAAACCTGCGGTACGTTGTGTGCAGAAGTTCCGGGTGCGGGTATAGACGCGGGTTCTGCGGGTCTGGCCGCGGGTCTTCTCAATTGCGATTTTTACTCCTTTTTTTCTGATCACGCCTACTTCTGATGATGTCACTTCTGGTTTACAATGACAGCACTTCCGGATTCTTGATGGTCAGCGGATTGCGGATAAGGTACTTGCGGGTCGGGTAGCAGGTCCAATTGGGTAAGAATGTGGGTTCGGGCTGCAGATTGCAGGTTGTGGGTATGGGTCGGGTATGGGTTCCAAAAAATGGACCCGCGCAGGACTCTTCTGGAGTAGGACTGTGCAGGAGGGAGGCAGGGAGGGGGCGAACGGAGGGGGGCCAGTGGGGACTTAACATCACTGGGGGTTTATTTCTCCTTTAAAGGTCAGACAAGAGCTCCCAATAAAATGGCATGAGATTATACAATACAGTAGAACCCCCATTTTACATTTTTCAGGGGACCAGAAAAGAATTTAGTTAAATCCAGGAAAATGTAAAATCAGTGAAATGTATTATGCATAATAGATAGGTGAGACCACAAAACAATAATCTAAAATGAGGCAAAACTTAAAATCAGGGGATGTAAAGTGGGGGTTCTACTGTATTTTAGTAGTTTCCTTCCCCTGTAATGTTGTTCCCAAACCAAAATCTTCTCACCTACTGAGAACAGTTTAGTAATATGATTACCCACCATTACGCTGCTTCTTATTGGCTTTGCTTTCAAGAGAAATACGCTCTATTTCCAGGACATAACTTTGTCCCAAAATTCCTAAATATATATTCTATGGGGTACAAGCTGAAGGTACCTAGTATTCTTAAGTCACTGCTCTATTTATAAATGGAAATGGACCAAATCCAAGATTCATTTCAGGATCTGACTGTTGCGGATTTTGAGTGGTCCAATTAATTAACTAAAATTGAGACTGACACAAAATACGAGTGTAAATTCAACAGATTATGTCCAACTGCTAAGAGCCCAGCTGCGGAAAATCCAATTGCAAGAAGGGATTAGGGATTTGAATAAATCTTCTCCGTGCTGGGAGAAATTGTTCCAGTGAGGAAAGCAAATTGTTGAATCTATAATGCTCAATGTGTTTTTACTTAACTATAATCCTCATTACTGATCTGCAAACACCGTCAAGCGTGAATAAATTGCACCAAAGAGTATATGTATATGTATAGCTAATTTGAACCTGTTTGGTCCCATGTGCAGTTCAGTGCAGTCAATGGGTGAAAGTTCATCCTTTGATAAATACGCCTATAAAAATCCCATAGAAATGAATGGAGAGTGGTGGAATTTCACTGTGGCGATCTCTAACTTCACTCTTTGATAAATATACCCCTCAGTCTCTGCCAATGGAGTAGCTTATATACACTACATTACATACAGTACCACCAAATAAGTTATTGTATCATGAAACAGACGGAAAGTCATAAAATGTAAATACAGGTATAGTATCCCTTATCCGGAAACCCGATATCCCATAGACTCCATTTTATCCAAATAATCCAAATTTTTAAAAATGATCTCCTTTTTCTCTGTAATAATAAAACAGTAGCTTGTACTTGATCCCAACTAAGATATAATTAATCCTTATTGGAAACCAGCCTATTCGGTTTATTTAATGTTTAAATGAATTTCTAGTAGATTTATTGCATGAAGACCCAAATTAAGGAAAGATCCATTATCTGGAAAACCCCAGGTCCCGAGCATTCTGGATAACAGGTCCCATACCTGTACAAAGCTACTGTAGAAGCAAAAGATTTGGCCGAATTCCAATCTGAATCCTAATTTGCATATGCAAATTAGGGGTGGGAAGGAGAAAACATTTTTTACTTCCTTGTTTTGTGACTTAAGGCTCTTACTCACGAGCGGTTGTAGCTGCGCTCCCCTGCGTTCCGTTTTTCTGGGTTCAGCCGCAGGGGAGCGCAGGAATAGACGCATTACATTTTGTAGGTGCTGAACGCAGGTTGAGACGCAACATGCTGCATTTTTCCTGCGTTCGGCGCCTACAGGCGCCTGTGTGAGTACAGCCCCATTGGAAAAAATGTAATGCTTCTATTCCTGCGCTCCCCTGCGGCTGAACGCAGAAAAACGGAACGCAGGGGAGCGCAGCTACAACCGCTCGTGAGTAAGAGCCCAAAAAGTCATGCGATTTTCCTCCCCGCCCCTAATATGCAAATTAGAATTCGGATTCGGTTCTGCCAAATCCTGCTGAAAAATGCCGAATCCCGAATTGAATCCTGAATTCGGAGCATCGCTAGTATTTATTATCCATTTTTTTCGAAACATTTATCGATATATTGCCATATATATTTTATTTCTGTTCAATAATCTTTACTTGATTTCTGCCCCTGTACGGCAGGTTATAGACATATAGAAATCTGGTTTATTTTTCTTCTAATCAGTTTAGAATATAGAAATCTTGAGCAGTTCACTGTAAAGCCTGTGCAGGCGTTAAAGGGTAAGTGGAACGCTTGTTCATGACATTGTGTGTACTGTATGATTTTATTTAGAGATGATCTGATGTTACTGGATTCTCCATAGGAAATCATCCTTATGAAATATGAAAGCATAAATAAAGTACAGTGAACACACGGCTATTGTTCTTCATTAGTGTGTCGGTATATGAAAATTAGAGACGGAAATAATATATTTTAGATAATGTATCACAGAGGACTTTGTTTTTATCTACGTCATAGTCAAATTGCTCATTCTTTGCAAATGTTCTTTTCAGTGGGATATATAATAAAATATACAGTATACTGTAATTATAATATACAATGTCCTTGAAATCGGTTGAATCTCGTGACTGAATGAAGCTGGTCTATAACGGATGTTCCAAGGGGCCATTTAAGGGAACATTAATTAAATCTATTTCTTGTTGCTGATGTTTCTTTCAGAGGGAGTGGAGTTCTTTCAGAACATGGCAGCGAGTGATCCAACGCATGAAATATGATTTTAGTGAGGTTATACTTCTGCATTTGCATGTTTCATCCTATATTAATCTACAGCTATGCAATATTATTATTATATGAACAATATGAAATGTTCTGCTGTCAGTTCTTCTCTGCAGGGCCTGAGACCTGATAACAACCAGGGCATCAGAAATCGCAGGGCCCCATACGACAAAATTTCCTGGGCCCCCTGGGCTGCGCCCACCTCAAGCCCCGCCTACAGGTCTGCCCCCCCACCACACAGTAAAAAAAAAATATTGGCGGCTAGGGTTCCCACATGTTAATGTTAATAAAAATATATCGGTGGTCAGGGCGCCCCATGAAAAAACATTTCTGGCCAGGGCCCCCCCATTAAAAAATATTGGTGGCTAGGACCCCGCATGAGAAAAAAATTGGTGGCCAGGCCCCCCACATTATAAGAAAATTGATGGCCAAGGCCCCTTAAACGTCCATGCCTTCCCGAAGTCAGCAGCTCTCACAAAGATGGGGGGCCCAGCTAATCAAGTAAGTGTGGCGTGGCCAGGCCCCCCTTACCCTCGGGGCCCCCTACAACTCTCCCCCCCTGATGGCTGCCCTGATAACAACCCCCCATAGGCATCATAGCACACACAAACACTTGAATCATGAATAGTGATGAGCAAATTTATCCAGCCATGGATTCCTGGTGAAATACCAAATTTCGCCACATGCAAATTTCTTTGCAAAAAATTCATAGAGAAAAAACGCCCATTGATTTTAATGCATTAGGACAAAAGTCGAAATAAATATGTTATTAATAGTAATAAAGTAGAAATGTCCATTGACTTTAAGGGTAAGGTCACATTGGGCGTTTCGGGGAGATTTAGTTGCCTGGCGACTAATCGTCTCAACTTTGCGGCGACCAATTTCCCCGAATGCCTACCCTCGCTATTGTGCTGGCTAAAATGAAAAATTGCCGGCGCTAAGCACACGCGCCAATTCGTTTACCGAAGTCGCCGCGTGTGCTTAGTGCCGCTGATTTTTCATTGTCCCACTGTATGGCCATAAACAACTCGCGTTCCTGTTAAATATACTCTATCCAGTTTTCAACACAAAGTTTGGTTCTTTAGACAAAAAGCAATCATACACAAGACAAGGGCAATCACTGGGCAAATTTGCACCTGGGCAGTAACCCATAGCAACCAATCAAATGTTTGTTTTTGTTGTTAAACCTGCAGGTGGCTGAAGAAAGCCATTGACTGATTGCTACTGATTGTTACTGCCCAGGTGCAAATTTGCCCAGTGTTGATAAATGAGCTTACACTCTATCCAACCAATTAGCCCTTGGTGGGATATTATGTATTGAGGCTCACTTTGGCTCTCAAAAACGCTTAAAATAAATTGTTGGGCCATATCCTGAATGGTTTCAAAAATGATATTATTATTATTATATAGTATTTATTACTGTATTATAGGGATGCACCGAATCCGGGATTCAGCCTTTTTCAGCAGGATTCGGATTCCGCCGAATCCTTCTACCTGGCCAATCCGAATTCTAATTTGCATATGTAAATTAGGGGTGGGGAGTGAAATCACGTGACTTTTTGTCACAAAACAAGTAAAAAATGTTTTCCCCTTCCCACTCCTAATTTGCATATGCAAATTAGGGTTCGGTATTCGGCCGAATCTTTCACAAAGGGTTCGGCCGAATCCAAAGAAGTGGATTCGGTGCATCCCTACTGTATTATTCTTTGATGTTTAATTCATTATGTCTTTGGTCCAGCTTCCTGATCTAATTTTTTTTATTTAAAGTCCAGTCTATGTCTGCCTATATCAGTCACTTGATCTGTGCTTGGTTTACTAACACAGCCATATTGATCTATCAAATCTATTAAGTAGAGCTTTGGGATTACAGATATCTGAGAATGTGTCCCGTGTAGTTAATCTGTTAATAAACAAATGGATTTATCCTCAGCCTAGGGATATGTTTAATAATGGCCAATTCAACAGCATTTACTTGTTTGACATCAGTATGACCCACACACAGCATGACCCCACAGTTCCATGACCCCAGTATACATAGAACTAGGCAAGACCCTAGTGCCCACCTAAGGAATGCAAAGAGATTTTGTGGATAGTAACTGGTCTTTTGTTTGAATTTCTGTTAAAGGAGAAGGGAAGCTACAGAGGCAGTTTATTGCCAATAGCTTAGCCACAATAGTCCAAGCAAGAAAACTATATGTATTCTGTAGAATGCTTTACCATGCCATTTACTGTAAACAGCTCTAGAAGTGCTCTATGTTTGTTTGGGATAGCAGCTGCCATATTAGCTTGGTGTGACCTCACTGCCTGCTTGAGTCTCTCCCTGCTCACTCATAGCTCTGGGCTCAAACTAAAACAGGAAAGGGAGATGGGGGGGGAGGAAGAGGCGCAAACAGAGCATGCTCAAGGAGGTTTAAAGGACAAGGAAAGGCAAAAAAATAAAATCCCATTTTTACTTTCTTTAATGAAAAAGAAACCTATCTCCAATATACTTTTATTAAAACATGTGTACTGTTTTTATAAGAAACCTGACTGTATGCAGTGAAATTCCCCCTTCATTTACTGCTGTGGATAGGAATTGTCAGACGATCCCTAAATGCTGAGCAGGGAAACAATCATAATTACGAACAGCAGGGGGAGCCCCCGCCTTACTTCCCAGCCATGCAGAATTCAAGCAGCTTTGTTTATGATGATCCTTAAGCAGCCCAGCTTGTGGTGCAGTAAGTTCATGTTTATGTTTAGTATACAAAATACAGCATTTCTAGCCTTATTCTATTTTAGACTTTCCTTGTCCTTTAAGCTGAAAACAGGAAGTCTGATACAGAAGCCCATGAGGACACAATAGAAGGAAAGAAATGTGGTGTTTCTTTTGACAGAGGACTCAGAGCAGCATTACTTTGAGGGTTTACTGGTGTATTTATATAGACCTTAAGCTTACTTAATTTTAATCGTTCCTTCTCCTTTAAGCTGGCCATACCTGTGCCGATCTTCCTGCCCCTGTGCCCCAGTATTTATGTGAATACGTCTGTCAAATATTATGATCTACAGAAGACAATGCAATCCCCAATGGTGGACCAACAAATGTATAACAATCAACTACACCGACAAAGCGGCAATTTTAAAAGCAATTATACAGGTAAAAAAGTCAAATAAATTCTAACATGTAAATTACCAGCATGTTACAGATATGGGATCTGACAGCCAGAAACCCATTATCTAGAAAGTTCTGAATGCCATCTTCTATAGACTCCAACTTAATAAAAAAATTTCCTTTTTTTCTGTAATAATAAAACAGTCGCTTGTACTTGATCCCAACTAAGATATAATTAATCCTTATTGGAAGCAAAACCAGCCTATTGGGTTTAATTAATGTTCAATTGAAGTTGATATAAGGTATGGAGATCCAAATTACAGAGAGAACCCTTATTTGTAAAAGCCCAGGTCCCAAACATTGGATAGATAGAGTTCTTATTCAGACTGCTGATATGGCATAAATGTACAAGTACCCCTTACCCGGAAAACCCCGGATCCCATGCATTCTGCATAACAGGTTCCATAACAGTTTTCTGAACAACATTTAAAACCCAATTATGATTTATGATATTATAAAAAAGACATGATGGTTCAATGAGCATGATTTCTATTCTACAAACAAATTACACAAAAGAAGCATTAAGGCACCAATAGAAGGGCAGTTATTGGCTGATATTTTAATTTTTTTTTGCCTTGAGCCAGTCAGCAGTCTGTTCTGCATTTAAAGCCCCAAACAATCTATTGTTAGACCAATATCTATTTTGGCCTCTATCACAACAACGGAGATCCTAGTAGGAGATTGCAATAGTTTAAATGGGATAGGATAAGGTCATGCATTAGTGTTTTGGCTGCTGTTTCTGAAAGAAAGGGGCACATATTGGCTATATTGCAGAGGAATAAGCAACAGGTTTTTGCAGTATTATTAATATGATTAAAAAAGAAAAGGACTGGTCAAAATGACCCCAAGCAGCTTGTTGAGTTAACAGGGTTAATGGTCATGTCAGCAGACGTAATGGAGAAAGGAAGAGATGGGCTAGGTTTGGGAGGAAAGGAGCTCAGTTTTGGCCAAGTTGAGCTTAAGGTGGAGTTGGTTCATCCAGGAGGCGATAGTTATTAGGCAGTCTGTGATCTGGGTCTGAAAGTCAGCGGTTAGGGAAGAGGTATATAAATATATCTGGATGTCGTCAGCATACAGGTGGTATATAAGGCCGAATGAAATATGCTCGTGAAGATTCTCATTCATTCAGGTCATGGTATATCGTAGTAATAAGGCAAATTACCTGGACTTGTTGTCTTTTGGCATGAATAAAATGACATATGTGTGATTTAGTTGGTTATTTAAAACCATTTTCAGAACCTTTCCTTATTGCAGATTTGCCAGCAAAACATTCTTATAGTGTAAGTTCAAAATGTGGCTTTTTATATCTGAATTTTTATTTGAATGGCCCTAAAGCCTTTGTGCCCTCTGTTTACCTGCCTGTGAGAATCAGTGGGCTGAACCGAGAGCTTTAACCTTCAGTCTAATCCACTGATCTGCGTCTCAAGTGTTTTGAGCAATGGTTCAACTTTAACCCCTTGACTGCCAGCGGTTTCACCACTATGGGAACAGCTGCCAGGAATTATGCTTTGCCTATTGGGCAACTATGCAGAACTGTGTGTTTGGCAAGAAAACCATTTACATTAAAGCAGTAAAATTTTATTTTGCTTGGTTATTATTTTAACTTGCAATTTTGCAAAATTAGCTAAACAATGTTTTTAAAATGTGCCGTGGGATTTTTTTCAACGGTTGAATTTCATTAGATATTTGGAACATTGCAACAACAATTATAAAAGTGAGGCACAAATGTTGGGGTCAATGACACTGGGGTCAATGTCAACCAGATCAGAGCACTTTCACTTTTTTAAAGAAGCCGAATAGTAAGGTTAGAGCAGGTTCATGCAAAACAAATGAAACATTCCGCATTAACAATGGCACAAATTGTAATAAAATCGAATGTACTGGTAAAACTGGTTGTTTGCTTCAGGAACACTACTATAATTTATATAAACAAGCTGCTGTGTAGCCATTCAAGCACAGGACACATAGTAGATAATAGATAAGCTGTGTAGAATCCCATTGTATACTATAGAGCTTATCTGTTATCAGCTGTGTATCCTGTGCCTTTTCTCCTTTTTCAGCTTTGAATGGCTGCTCCCATGGCTACACAGCAGCTTGTTTATATAAACTATAGTAGTACTTATCTGTTACCTACTGTGTAGCCATGGGGGCAGCCATTCAAGCACAGGATACACAGTAGATAACAGATAAGTACTACTATAGTTTATATAAACAAGCTGCTGTGTAGCCATTGGGGCAGCCATTCAAGCACAAGATACACAGTAGATAACAGATAAGTACTACTATAGTTTATATACACAAGCTGCTGTGTAGCCATGGGGGCAGCCATTCAAGCACAGGATACACAGTAGATAACAGATAAGTACTACTATAGTTTATATAAACAAGCTGCTGTGTAGCCATGGGGGCAGCCATTCAAGCACAGGATACACAGTAGATAACAGATAAGTACTACTATAGTTTATATAAACAAGCTGCTGTGTAGCCATGGGGGCAGCCATTCAAGCACAGGATACACAGTAGATAACAGATAAGTACTACTATAGTTTATATAAACAAGCTGCTGTGTAGCCATTGGGGCAGCCATTCAAGCACAGGATACACAGTAGATAACAGATAAGTACTACTATAGTTTATATACACAAGCTGCTGTGTAGCCATAGGGGCAGCCATTCAAGCACAGGATACACAGTAGATAACAGATAAGTACTACTATAGTTTATATAAACAAGCTGCTGTGTAGCGATGGGGGCAGCCATTCAACCACAGGATACACAGTAGATAACAGATAAGTACTACTATAGGTTATATAAACAAGCTGCTGTGTAGCCACGGGGGCAGCCATTCAACCACAGGATACACAGTAGATAACAGATAAGTACTACTATAGGTTATATAAACAAGCTGCTGTGTAGCCACGGGGGCAGCCATTTAACCACAGGATACACAGTAGATAACAGATAAGTACTACTATAGGTTATATAAACAAGCTGCTGTGTAGCCACGGGGGCAGCCATTCAAAGATGAAAAAGGAAAAATGCATAGAACAAACAAAGCTGCTCGAGTTCTGGGAAGTAAGGTGGGAAGGGGGCTCCCCCTGCTGTTTGAAAGTATGATCATTTCCCTGCAGAGCAGTTAGGGACCGTCTGAAGTTTCCTATCCACAGCAGTCAGAGCAAATAAAACGAAGGGGGAATTTCACTGCATACAGTCAGGTTTATTATAAAAATGGTACACATTTTTTAATTGAAAGTATATTGGAGATAGGTTTCTTTTTCATTAAAGAAAGTAAAAATTGGATTTTTAAACCCGCTCCATTGCTTAGACTCCCTAGGTTGTCCTTATTCCTCTCCAGCTGCTCTATAGCTTGTGTGTAGGGTTGGTTGCCACCTGGCTGGTATTTTAAATAAATGATGGTTGACCCCAATGTTATTAATAGGGAAAAAAAGGAATATTATATATACTGTATAGGAAGGCCGGTATTTTTTTCCAGAAAAAGGTGGCAACCCTACTTGTGTGTGAGCTAGATACACAGATTGCAAGCTCTATGGGGCAGGAAGCTCTTTCTTCTTGTCAAATCAAATCAAATGAGCTTTATTGGCAGAATCAAATATATTAAGCATTGCCAAAGCAGGTAGAAGTCGTTATGCAACATAAATAAATACATACATTGTCAGAAGCAGATGATTTATATAATTTATATTATTGTAATCCATATTCTGTGCTCTTAGAGTGCCACCTAGAGGAACGATTACATAACACAGAGCTGGTTTCATACAGTACATTACTAGCCTGCAAGGGGACTGGTATCTGCAACTGGAGGGTCTCTAGCTACTAGGGATGCACCGAATCCAGGATTCAGTTCGGAATTTGGCCAGGATTCGAACTTTTTCAGCAGGATTCAGATTCGGCCGAATCCTTCTGCCCAGCCGAACCGAATCCGAATACCAATTTGCATATGCAAATTAGGGACGGGGAGGAAAATCACATGGCTTTTTGTCAAAAAACAAGGAAGTAAAAAATGTTTTCCCCTTCCCACCCCTAATTTGCATATGCTCGGATTCGGTTCGGCTGAATCTTTAGCAAAGGATTCGGGGGTTTCGGCCGAATACAAAATAGTGGATTCGGTGCATCCGTACCAGCTACCTCCAAAAACACCAAACAGTCAATGGAAGGATCTGCTTCTGCTGCTGCTTTTAGATTTTCTGGTAGATTTCTGGTCTCCGGTGTTCGCAGAGCACATATATATGACATATATATTTGTCACATTCCCTATAGGACACACAATAATTCACTGAGTATGTGTTACACTGACCCATGCCTGTTTGTACTGGAGTGTGTCACTATCACTTTAAAACATTTCCCATGGTACTTAAAAAAAAAAACCTTGCCCTCCTCTGCACTTTATTTGCCTTTATCATGTGCCAACTTTCTTTTGTGCAGCCATCATGCTGGGTTTGGGGTCATCCAAAGACCCAAAAGACTAAAACAGTGATGGTGACCATATATTCAGCATGAGAAATGAATATAAGCTTAAGAAATACATCAGTATACATCTTCTAGGCAAAAGGAGCCCCCCTATAAGATATATTGGATCATTCATCTGACACCGAACTGCTGCATGAAGACGGAATGAAGAGAAACAGATGCTGAGAGAGGAATAGTGAAAATACACTTGATTATTTCAGAAACAATGCAGACCTTTTAATTGATTGTATTTAGGAAGTTTCTTATTTCAGTATGAGGAAGCTTCTATTACATTTAAATTTTCACAATAGTTCCCCTTTAAGGACAGCATAATGGTTACAGGTGGAGAAGAAAGACATTATATTACAAACAGGTACAGTAGGGCAAGTGTGAGGCCAAGGAAAAGGAACAAAACATAAGGAATGTTTTTAAAAAAACACCATCATTTTCCATTTAAAATGTGTCAGGGAGTCACTTTAAAGTAGAATTTATTAAAGGGCATAAAGTGACTTATGAATTAAAGGGCAGGCATTATTGTTTGCTCCAGTGCAGTAACCCATAGCAACCAATGAGATGTTTGCTTATAAACAGGTGCCCATCAAATGATATCTGCTGATGGGTTAATGAAGTGACCAGCTCCATGTTGTAGCTCCCACCCTTCCCAGCTAAAGTCAGGTGATCCCACTGGTGGCCAATAAAAGGGCAGCCAAGTTTGGGAGTTTTAATCTTGAAAGCAGCAAGTAAGTTGCAGGTCCCAGTGTAAAATGTATAATTAAACCATAGAATTCTTAATGAATCAGATGAAAATTGAGCATAGGACTGGCCAGATATGGGATGACTTTGACGTAGTTGGCCAGCTTAAATATATTGCAATATATGGACAAACAATCCCTGATTTGATTAAAGGGTAAGGCATTTTTCAGTAGCAGTATGCACAAAATGTCTCTGTCTTAAATATATTGATAATGGGTTAAGTGCCTTAAAGTGGACCTGTCATCCAGACACAAAAATCTGTATAATAAAAGTCCTTTTCAAATTAAACATTTTTTACTAAAGCATTCTTAGCTCTTGTAAGCTCATTTAAAAATCTCAGCTGTCAATCAAATATAGTCTGCCACTCCTTTATGCCTTAGGCATAGAGGCGGGGCAGACAATTACTTTCACTTTCCATTCAGCACTTCCTAGATGTCACTGCTCTCCCCACATTCCCCCTCTCTCTTTATCATTTAATTGTGTAACCAGGGCATGGGGATGGACATCAGGTCCCCCATTCTGGTGCACAAACAAGATTCTGAGATGATACAAGACTTGTCTTAAACGAACAGTAACACCAAAAAATGTAAGTGTTTTAAAGTAATGAAAATATCATGTAGTGTTGCCCTGCACTGGTAAAACTGATGTGTTTGCTTCAGAAACACTACTATAGTTCATATAAACAAGCTGCTGTGGAGCAATGGCGGAAATTGAAAAACGGCTATATGGCACAGGTTAACTAATGGATAACAAATAACACCATTAGACAGACAGAGCTTATTTGCTATCTGCTGTGTAACTTGAGCTTTTTCTCCTTTGAATGGCTGCCCCCATTGCTACACAGCAGCTTATTTATATAAACAATAGTAGTGTTTCTGAAGCAAACACAGCAGTTTTACTAGTGCAGGGCAACACTGCATTATATTTGTATTGCTTTAAAACACTTCTATTTTTTGACGTTACTGTTCCTTTAATAACAGTGTCCACGAAATGGCTCCTGCCTGCTTGCTATAATTATGAATTCCCAGACTGAAACAAACAAGATTCAAATAATGTATATTGTGTAATTAAGGTTCATTTTGCTTGACTAATGTGATAACATAGGATTTTGAATATTTTTTTTGGATGACGGGTCCCCTTTAATACATCTGGGTAGAATATAATGGGTGGCCATAGAAAGTGGCGATAACTGTTGCATGAATGTTATAACACACAAATAATATATTTGCTTCAAAGTGGCGCTGACATTTTTTATGGCATTATTGTCACCATATATATATATATACCTTTCTGTTACATTAGTCCAAACACTAGAGATCCTGCTTCAGTTATCTCAGTTGAAGCAATGACTAATCTTGCCCCAGCTTTATATAATCCTACTGAAATACAACTCAGCAGTCACTATTGCAGCACATACTATTCCACCTCCCTGTTTCTCTGCATCTACCTGACCTGGGCTCACACATCTACTCTCTTATTTATGGAGACTTTATCGAATGCTGTTGCTAAGACAACGTCTGCCATGCACAGAATACGGGGATGGATGGGGATATTTTTAGTCTGTAGTTTATTCCATATTCACACAGCAGGGGGCGCCCCCTTCTCAATGTGCCAAGGAAAGTGCAGAACATCCAGGCGGCGGCGGCTGCATTAATCAGAGCAAGGAAAAAACTGCTCAGACAAATAGGAAATATAACTGTATCATTTAAAATGTTAAGCAGATAAAGTGCTAAATATAGAAAGAAGGAGGCCGGCTGGAAACGTGTAACATGGATTGGCATAAAACTAGAAGATAGAGCTGGGCCCTTGTTACCTCTTAAATTGCTCATTGGCTGTGTATTTTTATATGTAATCTGTATGTTTGATGTATTCACCGTTCTATTGTACAGAACTGTGGAATATGTTGTTGCTTTATATAGTGTTAATAATAATAATAATAATAATAATGTGAACAAATGTAAAGCCCCAGTTGACTTGTTTTCTGCTTTTCTGTACAGTTTAAGTACAACGACCTGTGGCTTTACATTACACACTGGCGACTAACTGACAGGCTTAGCACGTGGGCAGGGACCTTTAGAAAAAAAATATCAAATAATTAATTAGTAGATTTTTTTCATTTTCAGTATCCCCCCCCCCCAGTTTGTTGGGTAATTAGCAGACCGAGGCAAGGCAGATATACAGTAGGTTAAAGGAACAGTAACACTAAAAAAGGTGTTTTAAAAGAATGACAATATAATGTAGTGTTGGCCTGCACTGGTAAAACTGACTACTATAGTTTATATAAACAAGCTGCTGTGTAGCCATGGGGCAGCCATTCAAGCACAGGATACACAGTAGATAACAGATAAGTACTACTATAGTTTATATAAACAAGCTGCTGTGTAGCCATGGGGGCAGCCATTCAAGCACAGGATACACAGTAGATAACAGATAAGTACTACTATAGTTTATATAAACAAGCTGCTGTGTAGCCACGGGGGCAGTCATTCAAGCACAGGATACACAGTAGATAACAGATAAGTACTACTATAGTTTATATAAACAAGCTGCTGTGTAGCCATGGGGGCAGCCATTCAAGCACAGGATACACAGTAGATAACAGAGAAGTACTACTATAGTTTGTATAAACAAGCTGCTGTGTAGCCATGGGGGCAGCCATTTAAGCACAGGATACACAGTAGAAAACAGATAAGTACTACTATAGTTTATATAAACAAGCTGCTGCGTAGCCATGGGGGCAGCCATTCAAAGCTAAAAAAGGAGAAAAGGCACAGGATTCCAAGCAGATAACAGATAAACTCTGCAGTATACAATGGGATTCTTCAGAACTTATCTGTTATCTGTTGCTTGAATGGCTGCCCCCAACCCTACACAGCAGCTTGTTTATATAACACATAGTAATGTTTCTGAAGCAAACACACCAGTTGTACCAGTGCAGGGCACCACTACATTATATTGTCATTCCTTTTAAACGCTTACATTCTTTGGTGTAATTGTTCCTTGAAATGCTAGGGTTAAACATGATCACGTGTGGGTGTGAAGATGCCGGATTTGTTTTCCTTGGCTTTCAAACCTTTCTGCTGCCCCCCCCCTTCAACTGTTATCTGATTGCAGAGTTTTGGGCAGCAGAGATTTTTAAAAAATATAAACCAAAACTCATTGAGAAGATAAAAGGGTCAATATAACTTATTCACTAGTTTGTGTGCCCAGGGCTGGATTACCCACAAGTAGGGTTGCCAACTTTACATAAAATTTCCACCGGCGGGTGGTGGGGACGGGAACAAAAGGGGCGGTTCTTGATGCAAAAGGGGTGGAGCCATGCCGCATGTGATGACCAAAAGGCGGAGAAAAGGTAAATTTTGAGCGGCTTGGGGGCGGGCCAAGGGCTTTTTTAAGGGTATTATAAATTTACCGGCAACTACACTGCAGGTAAATTTGTAATACCGGCCCCAGCCTTGGCAGGTGTTGGCAGGTAAAATACCGGACTGGACGGCAACCCTACCCACAAGGCCAGGGGTGTCCAAACTGCGGCCCGAGGGCCACATGCGGCCCAGGATAGATATGAATGCGGCCCAGCTTGTAATGCTTGGTTCCTGAGGAAATAGGAGGAGGGGGGACTCTGCCTATTGCCCAATTAATAATACGTCCATTTAATATCCAGGTGTCCCATATTCCAGTGTAGAGCTCCATCTGGATATCCAACTGCCATTGTAGTTCTTTTCTGTGTATTTCCTTTACTTTTACAAATCAAACGTGTTTGTGTATTTCATGTGTGGCCCCAGACAATTTTTCTTTTTCCAATGTGGCCCGGCGAGCCAAAAGTTTGGACACCCCTGCACAAGGCACTTGCCTAGGGCCCACCTAGTTTTCGGGGCCCTGTCCTAGTGACGAATTCTGATCACAGATCTAATTGATCACAAAACATCACACTGGGCTGGCTACTGGCTGACTTCCGTATCTCTGCTTATACGTTTGTGTGTGAATTGGCACACAATTATCACAGCATCGATGCGCTCGCACAATCACTCACATGGGGAGGGGCCAGGCCTTTCAGACCAATAAAAACCAAGAGTGCGGCAATGCTTTTGGCAGAATGTCCCTAGCAACCGGAGCAGATGCAAACACGTATTGATTCTTTCTGCTCCAACCTACAGCACTGCCTGTATAACCCACACTCCTGCCAGGCTGAGATATTGAAGGAGATCTTCTTACAAGTAGAGATGCACCGAATCAACTATTTTGGATTTGGCCGAATCCCCGGTGAAAGATTCGGCCAAATACCGAACCAAATCATAATTTGCATATGCAAATTAGGGGCAGGAAAGGAAATGTGATGAAAAGTCACATGATTTCCCTACCCGCCCCTAATTTACATATGCAGATTAGGATTCGGTTCGGCCAGTCACAAGGATTCGTCTGAATCCTTAACCTGCTGAAAAAAACCAGAATCCTGGCCGAACCAAATCCTTGATTCGGTGTATCCCTACTTACAAGTAACATTTGTCTTACTGATCTGGATGTTTATTATACAACCATTTACTATAGAGAGGATCCACATATACCCCCTAATGAGACTTGCCTAAAGGAACAATACCAGCCTATTGATCTTTTGCAATACCCTATTCTAACTAGGGATGCACCGAATCCAGGATTCGGCCTTTTTCAGCAGGATTCAAATTTGGCCGAATCCTTCTGCCTGGCCAAACCGAATCCTAATTTGCATATTCAAATTAGGGGAGGGAAATTGCATGACTTTTTTTGTCACAAAACAAGGAAGTAAAAAATGTTTTCTCCTTCTCAACCCTAATTTGCATATGCAAATTAGGATTAGGTAGAATCTTTCACAAAGGATTTGGAGGTTCGGCCAAATCCAAAATAGTGGATTCGGTGCATCGCTAATTCTAACATATCCGTGTATAAGGTGCATGACATTTTTTGCACACAGTACTGAACGGATACTTTTTTTTTTTAAAACAAAAAACTTTATTTTTAGGAGTGATTGCTTAAAAAGGGGCCCTTCATGATACACAAATACTAATAAATGTGATTTTTTTTAAAGTGTAATTTTGTTGCACATAAATTATTTTTACCGTCGACACCTAAGATCCACTGGAAGGAGTGTTATATTTTTATGAATCAAGAAGATCTTATTGGGATAAGATCTCTGGGGGTAGTGGAGTTCTCATGGCAATTTGGGGTTAATGGAAAGGTTAATTATATAGAGAATGATGCGATCCGCATCGGAGCTCACCCAGTCTCGCTGTGTTCTCCTGGTCGCAGCCTGTGTGAGACGCCAGCTACTTCCCGCCGGTATTCAGTACAAAACACTCGATAATCTCATCACGTTCGGCGCTGTTCCAGGACATAAGCAGTCTGACATCACTAACCTGATCAATCACTGTTTTTGGTAAAAATTATATTTCTACATAGCAAATAATTTACTAGTAGGTGTAGTAACGTCATAGAAACCAACATGACATCAATTCTGTATCATTGATTCATTCATTGAGGCTTGTTCCAAATAATAGCAGCGTGGAGTTCCATTAGTGAGGTTATTCATTCTTTGAAATTGATTTTAAGGGCAACCAAAACCTGTATAAGAAAACTGAAAATACAATTCAAATGGATAGAAGAATAGCCAAAATGGCAAAGACTCAGCCAATGATCAGCTCCAGGAAGATCAAGGAAGGTGTAAAGTTACCTATGAGTAATGTTACAATTAGAAGACGCCTGTGTGAAGCCAAGATATCGGCAAGAAGTCTCCGCAAAGTCCCAATGTTGAAAATAGACGTGCTGAAGAGCTTACAATTTGCCAAAGAACACATTGACTGGCCTAAAGAGAAATGGCACAACATTTTAAGGACTGATGAAAGCAAGATTGTTCTTTTTGTGTCTAGGGGCCGCAGTTTGTCAGATGACCCCAAACACTGAATTCAAGTCACAGTACAGAGTGAAGACAGTGAAGTCGGTGGCACAAGCATCATGATATGGGAATGTTTCTCATACTATGGTGTTGGCCTATTTATCACATGGATCAGTTTCAATACAACAAAATACTTGAAGAGGTCATGTTGCCTTATGCTGAAGAGGAAATGCCCTTGAAATGGGGGTTTCAACAAGACAAGGAACCCAAACACACCAGTAAACGAGCAACATATTGGTTCCAGACCAACAAGATTGACTTATGAAGTGGCCAGTCCAATCCCTGGACCTTAATCCAATAGAAAACTTGTGGGTGACATCAAAAATGCTGTTTCTGAGACAAAACCAAGAAATGCAGAAGAATTGTGGAATGTAACAGGTGCCAGAAGTTGGTGGACTCCATACAACACAGATGTGCAGCAGTTCTCAGAAACACTGGTTATACAACTAAATATTAGTTCAGTCATTCAAAGGAAAGCAAAATCTTGAACCATTTTTCAGTTTATACAGTGAATGTTTGAGTTTATAAAGAAGAATTCAGACACTGCTATTTTTTGGAACAGCCTAATATTTCCCTTTTCTTCACTTTCTGTAAAGGAATAAGATAAATTTGATAAATATTTCATGTTTTGATTTGGAATAGAATGTGCAGTGTTCCCAATGCATTTGTCTGTATGGAAATAAAAGTTATTATTAAGATTTTGAGCTTTATTCACTTTTCTAAACACCCTGCTATTATTCTGAACACAAATGTTTTATGGCATGGCCTTCAAAGTGCCATCTAGAAACATATGAAAGTAAACTACTAACAGCCAGCCCAAAAAATAAATAAATAAAATAGTTGTATAAAATAAGTAGGGGCAGCATTTGTTCAAGTAGGAAGCAGCTCTAGTAAATTAGTCCCATTGTAGGATCCACCAGTAACTACAGTGCATTTAAACTAATAGAGACAAATTTCTGGATGTTGGCAAGCTTGCACCTATGTTAGTTAATGACAGCCACTAAATCCAAATACTTTTTGGCCAATAGCTCCACTGCTCTCCTTCTATCTTCCAATTCACGACTTTCTGCACAGAAACAGGAATGAAAGCCGTTCTCCGAGAACCCACTCCAAAAACCCTCCACCCAAACATATTTATTTAAAGAAAGACAAGGCCGGTAAAGGAAGCTCAAAGTAATTAATCCCAGGCCTGAAGAACTGGCACCCAATCAAGTATGGAGTAATCAGGGGAAAAAAGATTAGTAAACTAGACAAATTCTTTTAAAGTGATTCATGCAGATACATTTAGTAGGGATGGGTCAGATTTACACCATGGAATGTTTGATTAAAACAATTAATAATAAACAACCCCCCCCCCCCAAAAAAAAACATTCACTTGTAGGAAGTCGCAAAGTAGGAATTCAGACTCTTCCTCTCATTCTGGGAATCCTAACTCCTAATGATGGCTACTAGCCAAACCAGACATCAGGATTTGTTTCCAGCTCTCTATTAAAAAAGAGCCACATTACTGCTGATCTGCCCTACATTTTAAAGGGATGGTTCCCTATTACATTAACTTGTATTGTGTTATAGAATGGCCAGTTCTAAGCAACTTTTCAATTGATCATTATTTTATTTTTTATTATAGGTTTTTTTTAAAATGATTTGCCCTTTTCTTCTGACTCTTTCCAGCTTTCAAATGGGGGTCAGTGCCCCCATCTAAAAAACAAGTGTTCTAGAAGGCTACACTTTTATTGTTATTGCTACGTTTTATTACTTATCTTTTTATTTAGACCCTCTCCTATTTATATCTCAGTCTCTTATTCAATCACTTTGTGGTTGCTAGGGTAATTTGGAACCTAGCAAACGGATTGCTGAAATTGAAAATTGGAGAGCTACTAAATAAAAAGCTAAATGAATCAAAAATAACATTGTACTTTGATTAAAAAGTTGATTGAAGAGGGGAAAACATATAAAAAAAAAAGTGCAGAAAATGAGCTCGAATGCTTTAAAACAGCAACCAAAACCTGAAAGACGTGGAAGAAAATGGAAATCTACCATTCGAATGAATAGAAGAATAGCCAAAATGGCAAAGACTCAGCCAATGATCAGCTCCAGGAAAATCAAAGAAAGTGTAAAGTTACCTGTGAGTAATGTTACAATTAGAAGACGCCAATGTGAAGCCAAGTTATCGGCAAGAAGCAAAGTCCCATTGTTGAAAAGAAGATGTGCTGAAGAGCTTACAATTTACCAAAGAACACATTGACTCTCCTAAAGAGAAATGGCACATTTTGTGGACTGATGAAAGCAAGATTGTTCTTTTTGGGTCTAGGGGCCACAGACAGTTTGTCAGACGACCCCCCAACACTGAATTCAAGTCACAGTACAGAGTGAAGACAGTGAAGTCGGTGGCACAAGCATCATGATATGGGGATGTTTCTCATACTATGGTGTTGGGCCTATTTATCTCATACCAGGGATCATGGATCCGTTTCATTACATCAAAATACTTGAAGAGTCATGTTGCCTTATGCTTAAGAGAGGAAATGCCCTTGAAATGGGGGTTTCAACAAGACAATGACCCCAAACACTCCAGTTAATGAGCAACATCTTGTTTCCAAACCAACAAGATTGACGTTATGGAGTGACCAGTTCAATCTCTGGACTTAAATACAATAGAAAACTTGTGGGGTGACATCAGAAATGCTGTTTCAGAAGCAAAACCAAGAAATGCAGAAGAATTGTGGAATGTAACAGGTGCCAGAAGTTGGTGGACTCCATACAACACAGATGTGCAGCAGTTCTCAGAAACACTCGTTATACAAATAAATATTAGTTCAGTCATTCAAAGGAAAGCAAAATCTTGAAACAATTTTCAATTTTTTTTTAAAACAATTTTCAGTTTACAGTGAATATTTAAGATTGTAAGAATGCAGACACAGCTATTTTTTGGAACCTTTTTCTTCACTTTCTGTAAAGGAATAACACAAATTTGATAAATATTTCTTCATGTTGGAAAAGAATGTGCAGTGTTCCCAATGCATTTGCCTGTATGGAAAAAAAAAAGCTATTATAAGGATTTTGAGCTTTATTCACTTTCACAGATTATTCCGTCTTCCTGGATCTTGCCACTTACCTTCAGTAGGCTCCTGTTTTGGCAACTGGACAGCTGCATGGTGATAATTTGTTAAGTTTTTAAAGGTGCTTGTCATCTCTTCCTTTCATGTCCTGCTTAGTTATGCAGACTTATAAAGTATCTTGTTATTTTTCTTAACAAACAAGATTGGAGTCAAGTATAATAGTTACCGGCCAGGCTGATAACTTGCAGGTTAGGTGGAACCTCTTTTTATATATGGAAAGCCACAAAATACTCCATAGATGGAGGGGCTTGTGATTTCGGTGAATCCAAGGAAGATTTGATTTGGTTAAGTCTTTACTGCTAAGCAGGGTGAGGTTTTTGCCTGAAACATTTGTTGAATATTTTGTTGAAACTCAAAAATCAATAATTTGGAACATCCCTAACAGGAACGCATCTTAAAATCCAAAGATCAAATAGACCAGTCATACTTACAGAATGTGTCCAGGGCAACTGTAGAACCAAAAATGTGATAAAATACAGTAAGTGAGCATGAAGGCAAAGACACCAACCAACTCCTACAAATCAACCAACTCCAACAACTACAAACCACCATTGTCAGTTCTTAAGGAACCATTAAAATCATAAAGTGAATATACTGTAGTTTTTCAACACAAATTCCCTACATGGCTTGTATATATATCCCCTTGTAGCAAAAAACAGGATGCTTTAGGACTTGCGTTCCTTTCTCAAACCATCAAGTATAACAATTTAATGCACAGAATAAATAGCACTCCCTCGTCTTGTGACTCATTTTCTTAAAGGGGATCAGAGCAGTACAACTCAATAAAATAAAGCTGTATAAATCATATTAATTCCCGGGGTTCTAGATGAATCATACCGCTGAATCATAACAGTACTGCACAATTCGGCAATTTATTATGGAATGTGAAACTGTAACATGACTTACTTTGAATACTTTGGACCTAGTGTACTGGAACAAGCATAAATGCCCATAAAGACAGAGAGGAATATAAATAGAGAACGGCCTAGACAGAAAGATAAGCAATAAAATTTAGCAAATTGTAGCTTCACAGAGGAATGTTTTTTGGATGCTGAGGCCACTGACCCCGTCTGAAAGCTGGATAAGGTCAGAAGAGAAAGGTAAATCATTTTAAAAACTATAAAAAGGACCAACTGAAAAATTGCTAAGAACAGGCCATTCTATAACCTACTTAACGCTAACCTGAAAGCATTAACATAAACAGAGTCCTTTACCATATATTTACACTCAAATAGGAGTGGACATATTTGCATTATTTGAGGCAGGGACACAATCACAGATCTTGGGACCCCTCACAACTACTGTATATAACAGGCCAGCCTGCTTACCAGCTATTGTCTTGCCTCCCTGGAGGGTTTGAGGGGCCCTTTCTTAAAAAAAAACCTTCATCCTACAGAAGTCCTGGCCCAATGGTGGTCCTGAATGTATGCACTCTCCTTGATTATATAGTGAATAAAGTACCCCCTCTTGTGAAATATAAGGATATTATAAGTTACCGAGGAGTTTCATGACCATATAAAACACGAGGCCGAAGGCCAAGTGTTTTTATACAGGTCATTTAACTCCAAGGTAACTTCCAATATCCTCATATTTTACAACTGGGGGTACTTTATTTATTATAATACACAAGTTTCAATGAGTCATGACATCAGAACTCACTGTTTATAACTGATGACATCAGCACTCACCGTTTATAAGGATATAATTTACAAGATATTCATGGCTTTTGTGTATTATATCGGAATATCCCCATGTGTTTGTTACCAGCGGATAATGCATGTGGAGAATGCCCGGCCTGATGAAAACATAACAGGATCATAATAAAGGAAGAGATGATTTTACCAATTCCCATTATCACCCCACAATGCACATCATGAAAGAATCCCAGTGTAACTGTCCCCCTTGTATGGTTTCCATGTTCGGATGATAAAATTGCTAAATATTGAATGAGCGAATTTATCAAACAAAAATGGAGCTTGTACAGTATATGGGTCAGATTCACTAAAGGGCGAATTGTCGCAAGCGACTGCTTCGCCATACCTTGCACAACTTCGTCAGGCGCAAATGCACAACAAATACACTAATTCACTAAAATACAAAGTTTCATCCCGGGCGTCAAACACTGGCGACTTTTTGCTAGCGTTATTTCGGCTATGAGAGCATTTCATTTCGAAGATGCGCTAGCGTTCATTTGTGCCTTGTGAAAATTTGCTAGTGATCTTGTGCTTAGGTCAATTTGCATACGACGGGAAATTTAAAGTTGTATGGACGTCTTATTATAAATGTTTTGAAAAACTTTTAAAATACATGTCCAGGGAACCTTAATAAAGACAAGAGAGTTAATATAATGCCCTACACATGAGCCCACTGTAAAATTAATGTTCCATATGTCCTAAAATGTGCGGAGAAAACCGGTTACCCAAAAAAAGTTTGTCAGCCAAAAAAAAAAAAGTCAGAACTTTTACAGGCAATTCTGCGTCAAAAAAGGAAAAGTCACCAGTGTTTTTGGAACTTTAATGCATTTTCGGCACACGGGATATGATGTAAGTGACAGAAGATTGAGGAAAATCTGGCTGCTTTTTAGCACTTTGCCTGGTCTGAGGTGGCGAAGTCAACTCTGGCGAAAGAGGTAACGTTCAGTAAAATCCGCACTTTAGTGAGTTTGCGGAGTAACGATTGGTCGCCAGAGCAAAAGCGAATGAATGCTGGCGACGTTTGACGCTGGCAAATGAACGCTGGCGCCTGTTAGTGAATGGCTGATGTCCCTGTGGGTGGCAACGTTGATGAAAAGTCGCAACAGTTAGCCACTTCTCCCTTTAGCGACTCTGCCCCATGTGTTCTGAGAACTTGCACTTGGGGACTTTTGTTTAAATTCCAGATTCAACTCCAAATGTGTCCCAAGATCCGGCTCAAAGTTCAGCAGCACTTTAATACGCACTGAAAAGGACACACAAGTGAAAAAAAAGACACACACACAGCAGTGTTACAAAACATTGTATTAATCATCTCCCTTCACTTTCAATATAATGTGAAATATAGCCGTGATTTGTAACTACATGGGAGGAAATGAGTAATAAATACATTGTAGCAAATCACAAGGGTGTTTCACCCGTAACAACATCTGAAAACTGTACACTATGCAAATAACAGCATCTCCAAACATTAGTGTGTGTTTTTTCCTTAGATCTTTAAGCTTAAACACATGTAACAGACATGCTTACTTCATAAAAGACAAAGTTTATAAAAAATATGCATCGCATGGCAACATTAACTAGCCAAAAATATCTCTTTGTGCACTGAACGTTATACGGGAGACCAGGACTTGCATGCATTTGCAACAGAGGGAAGCCTGAATTCAGCATGCAAAGAAAAAAGAAAAAAAAAGACAAAAGGAAATGTTCAAAAGTTTTATTTTTCCTTTTAAAAAAAAAGGAGGCTTACAATAGCCTTAAATACACACATGGGTGGGGTGTTGTATTAATAAGGGAGGAATAATTTGTTCACTGCTAGTAACATTCCTGTTTTCTCTCTATTCCTCGCAGAGGAATAAACATTCATTCTTAACCCTTTTGTAGGCCGAGGGGTCCGGTGACGATGAGCCGGGACACCGGACCCTCTAGCAGCAGAAGGGTTAAGCAAAGAAATACAAAAAAATAAAACTTGCTTTGCAAAGTCTGATAAGTTCTATAAAATTAAGTTTAGTGTTAGAACAGCCGTGTGCAAATTGCTGCCTTTGCATGGTCTATGCTTTTTTTTTTTTCAGGCACATTAAGAGAAAAACCTCGAATGAGATGCTCATAGTATGTGCACAATACAGAATAAAGCTCACAGTATGTGTGTGTATCATACAGGATAAAGCTCACAGTATGTGTATCATACAGAATAAAGCTCACAGTATGTGTACCATACAGAATTAAGCTCACAGTATGTGTACCATACAGAATAAAGCTCACAGTATGTGTACCATACAGAATAAAGCTCACAGTATGTGTACCATACAGAATTAAACTCACAGTATGTGTACCATACAGAATAAAGCTCACAGTATGTGTACCATACAGAATTAAGCTCACAGTATGTGTACCATACAGAATAAAGCTCACAGTATGTGTACCATACAGAATAAAGCTCACAGTATGTGTACCATACAGAATTAAACTCACAGTATGTGTACCATACAGAATAAAGCTCACAGTATGTGTACCATACAGAATTAAGCTCACAGTATGTGTACCATACAGAATAAAGCTCACAGTATGTGTACCATACAGAATAAAGCTCACAGTATGTGTACCATACAGAATTAAACTCACAGTATGTGTACCATACAGAATAAAGCTCACAGTATGTGTATCATACAGAATAAAGCTCACAGTATGTGTGTGTATCATACAGAATTAAGCTCACAGTATGTGTACCATACAGAATAAAGCTCACAGTATGTGTACCATACAGAATTAAGCTCACAGTATGTGTACCATACAGAATAAAGCTCACAGTATGTGTACCATACAGAATAAAGCTCACAGTATGTGTACCATACAGAATAAAGCTCACAGTATGTGTACCATACAGAATAAAGCTCACAGTATGTGTACCATACAGAATTAAGATCACAGTATGTGTACCATACAGAATAAAGCTCACAGTATGTGTACCATACAGAATCAAGCTCACGGAAGCAGATAGCTCATGGCACTAAACAGCTAGCAATGTAATGGGAAACCTATGTGGGCATGGAAAGATTTATTTGCTTGCCCCAAACTTTTTTGCACAACCATTTGGACTCAAGGAAAAGCCTTGAGCTAAGCCAATTACAGCTGTTTTGGAACTACAAAAGAAAATATATGCATACAAGCGATATTCGACACTCAGTAAAAAGGTTGTTCATGTTTAAACTAACTTTTTATGATGTAGACAATGCTACTCTGCGACAATTTGCAAACGCTCTTCTCTTCGTTTTTTCTTATTTGTGGTTTTTGAATTATTTTGCTTTGTGTTCATTAGTTCTCCCGTTTGGAATCTGAGCAGCTATCTGGCTGTTAGTGTAAAATTTAACCTAGGAACCAGGCAGTGGTTTGAAAGAGAGATAGGAATATGAATAGAGGAGGGCCTAGAAAGATAAGCAATAAAATGTAGCAATGGGAATGGTTTTTGGCTGCTGGGGTCACTGACCCCATCTGAATGCTGGAAAAGGTCAGAAGAGGAAGGTAAATAATTTAAAAAAAACGATATACAAAAAAAAACAAAAAAAAACGACAGACTGAAAAGTTGCTAAGAACAGGCCATTCTATAAAATACTACGGGGGTTATTTACTAAACTCAGAATGCAAAAATCATGAAAGTCATGATTTTTGTTAATAAAATCTGACTTTTAAAAAATCATGAATTTTTTGGAATTTTTTAAACCCCGAGGCTGGAACAGTCTGAATCTAAAAATCCGGCATCTCAGACCTGTCAAGGTTGCATATAAGTTAATGGGAGGAGTCCCAGTGATTTTTTGATGTGCGCTGGGTTTCGTAGAATACTCCGAAGTGTTCGGGTCAAATTTTTAAAAAAAAAATTGCGAAAATCGGATGGAAAAATTAGAATTTTTTTTTGAAAATCCAAATTCTTTTCCTGCAAAGCAAATTTTCGGGTAAATGTAAAATCTTTGGATTATTGCATCAAATCCAGTGCAGATCAGGATATCTTCAGAGCTTCTCCCATTGACTTATATACAACCTCGGCAGGTATGAGATGCAGGATTTTCAGATTCAGACTTTTTCCATCCCCGGGGTTTAATGAATCCTGAAAAATTTGAGTTTTCCTTTTCACTAAAAATTTGGATTGAGTCTTTGGCATTTGAACTTCCACGAATAACCTCCTGAATGTCACACATGTTCCACTCTACATACAGGCATGCGTCACTGCAATATGCTATGCTACAAAAACCTTCACCATTGTCCCAACAACACAAGGTATTAGTGGAAGGAAATGCCTCAGTTAATATTGTCCACCATCTTGTCTGGCTTTTACTACGTAAAGGAGAATGATGATTGGAATAGCTCTTGCCATTTTGTCGGGATTGTGCATGGGGCCCTTTGCTAAACACTACGCATTTTATAATACAGATAATGATAAATATGGATATCTTGGCCAATCAAAACAAACAGAAGCTGTGGCAATAGAAGCTAAAGAGTTGAATTTTTTAAAGACCCCATTGTACACACACACAGTTCATATATTCCTGGTAAGGCAGCAAGTAGATCATCAAAGCACAGGAATTAGTTTGATGGTGCTGATGCAGCGAAGCTTTAAGACGTGTCAACAAGAATGTGCATTTCATTTCTATGGATTTCCTTTCCAGACAGAAAAGTCTACTAATAGTTTACTATCCTGTCCTTCCTTAGGTAATTTTATGCCAAAGAATATAATTACCCAGCTACACAAGTGCAACAGCCTACAGAAAATAAACTCTGGCAATAAAGTTTGTATTATTATCAGTATCAGAAATCAGTATTAATCACACACTTGTAGTGTGACCTATAGTCGTTTTTAGGAGCAGATATAATCGTCTTATCAGCCAGGCTGAGAAACAACATCAGAAATTACATTCTCTGCTTTTCAATGTGAGATTTCTAATGAGAAAGCAATGATATTGAAGTCACCAGTATACACAGGGCCTTATTAAATTTTCAATTCATATCCCAATCTTTAGCAAGAGTTGAGGCTACATGATCACTTGCTCAGAGTTCAATTGCCCAGCTTTTATGGACAGATTTATCAAAGGTCGAATTTCGAATTGATGTGAAATTTGTTTACTCTAATAAATTTCAATATCCAATTAAACGTATTTGCGAACGGTGGCACGTGGCGTGAATGCACGGACGACATGCGCGCCATCACCGTTAATAGTTTCATGTATGTGGGCAAGGCAGATCGGGAGAGGGGGTCTAGGCCGGTGGGGCACATGAGGGCCGGGGGCCCACCGGGTTTTTTTCCGGTGTCCCGCCGGTCCAGTAGCCCTAAAGGTTTTCTTCTGCCAAATAGTAGAGGCTACAGTTGCATAATAGTAAGTGCCATGATTCACATATTTTAATAGGTTATATTGACAAAAAAAACCACATAGGTGTTTAAAAAATAAAACAAAACCAACAATAAAATAGCATAGCCCTCTTTAAAAAATATTTTACAAGTTGCCTTGGGCACCTTATAATAATAAAGCAATGCTGGAAGAACCAACCTGTAGCTCTTAGTCTTGTTTTACCAAGTCTACAGCACATCTGCTGCCATTATATGAGCATGGGAAATACTGTGTGTGGGGGGAGGTATCCATCAGAGCAATAAAAGCAAATAATTAAAATAAAGAAAAATACAGGACGTGCCATTATTGTAGGGAGATCCCTTAATAGAACTACGACAGGCAGATGCTTGATGGAGTAGGAACTAGAACTATTTAGGGCTCTTACAGACGAGCGTTTTTACCGGCGCTCCTGCGTTGTGCTTTCTTCCGTTCAGCTGGAGGGGAACACAGGTATAGACACACTGAATTATATATATTTACATGCGTCTGTGAGTACAGCCCCATTGACAATAATTCAGTGCGTCTACTCCTGCGCTCCCCTGCGGCTGAACGGAAAGAAAGCGCAACGCAGGGGAACACAGGTAAAAACGTTGATCTGCAAGAGCCCTTATGGATATTAAACTAGGTGTAGCAAATAATGCCAGCCCACAGCAGCAAAATATCCATACGTGAGAGAGTAATTATTTCCCTTTACAAATCACTGCTAAGGCCCCATGAAGATTATGCAGTGCAACCTTGGTCTCCGATACACCAAAAAGGGACATTATTCAATTTGAGACAGTCCAGAGAAGGGTGTCTTAGCTAACAATGGGCATGGAAGGGCCCAATTAGAAAGGACTGGAGAAGGGTTATAATTACTGTGCATAAATATGGGAACCATGCCAGAAACTCCTGTGTACTTTAGCCATTCTTTAAGATGATACGAAAGCAGACCGCATTATAACATGTGAAAAAAAGATTTTTTACTGTGAGAGGTGAGACTTCTCTGCTGCAGTTCTACTGGCAGATTCATTAAATATTTTCAATAAGGGACCAATGAATTGAGAAAACTCAAAGCCACTGGGGTTAAGGTTTAGAATAAAACTTCTCCAAGGACAGCTCTCACAGCAAATTGCTGAATTGTCCTTTTCAACCTCAACAATTATATTTCTATTTTTTTCTGAAGAGTTTCTTAGGAACACAGGTTGCTGCAGTAATGGTGAAGGGCAATGGAATGACTAAGCAAGAGTCAAGCAAAGAAAGTCTGAAAAAGGTCCATTGCTTATACGGCTCCAGGGGACTTCCCACACCAGTCAGTTGAACTGAAGAAGCCGCGCAGATGAGTAAAGAAACGTCTTCAATGATGTTTTAGAATTACTTATGCTAGATATACCATGACCTGGATGAATGAAAATCTTCATAGTCATATAGGCTACAGAGTATGCATGAGATCAATGATTTAAGAACTAACAGCTTGAAAGAGGCACTTATTTCCTGCAGGACCACATATATTTGCTAATTTAGCCACACGGACACTACATGGAGCAATGAAACTGAATAGAAGGAAGGCACTGACAATGCCAAGTCAATTTCCATCATATTAGGTCTAGAACTTAATGGCAGAGCAGTTATATTTGGACATAAACACATCTACAAGTGTGGGACTATATAGACCAAATAGGAATAACTGTGATGCTGATGGATTCTTTAACAACTCTTAATAGGGTACAGAGTGAAAGCTGCCTTTGCAGTGTTTGGATAGAAGAGGGATGCTGGGATTCTTATTTCTACTACATGTGGAGCCGATCATCATACTCATAACCAGTTAAGAGTCAGATTCACCCCAAATTGCTACAGAAACACAACTGACTAAAGGATAAAAAGTTTTCCTAGGAAGGATAACTAAAGTGATACTAACACCAGTTGTATAAATGCTTGTTTCACAAGTGCTCAATTTCCTGAAGATCATTTTTTTCAAAAACAATTTTTGACTTAAAAAGCCACCATCCTCCATTTTGAAAACAATAGTGTTAATGTAAACAAGAGATGTACTTCATAAAGGCTTCTGCGGTGTATCTTGCCGGTTTTGCTTCTAAACACCCACAACTGCCTCAAAAAAACCATAAAACAAGAGCAAAAACGTAGCACTCTAGAACTAAAGATTTCTTTAACAACACTGGGTGTTTTGCTTGGTTACTACCCAAAAGTCCTCAGAGGTGACTCTCCTGTGTCAAATATTGGCTAGATTGAACACATGTAATATGTCTACCTATTTCTGTGATTCAATTCGCTGGAATTCCTTCTGTATTAAACTGGACTAAGTCTGAGCCTGTCTGCCGAACATAGTGTCGGCCAATGAGAAATTACATTTCTGAAAAAGTGCCTGACATTTTTGATTGGCTGTTATTTTGGTTTATACTCCTACATATCTTGCTGCAAAGTGTGGTATATACCGCAGTGTTCAGAAAAATAGCAATGCAACTGTAACCTCTTCAGCCAGTCTTTTTTTCAACAATGGGACTTTCCCTCTTGCCGATAGGTTGGCTTCACACAGGCATCTTCTAATTGTAACATTACTCACAGGTAACTTTAGACCTTCTTTGATCTTCCGGAGTCTATTTTGGCTATTCTTCTATCCATTCGAATGGTAGTTTTCTGTTTTCTCACAAGTCTTTCAGCTTTTGATTGCCATTTTAAATGATTTGAGATCATTTAAAGGAATTGTTCACTGTAAAAATAAAAACTGGGTAAATAGATAGGCTGTGCAATATAAAAAACGTTTCTAATATAGTTAGTTAGGCAAAAATGTAATGTATAAAGGCTGGAGTGACTGGATGTGTAATATACTAGCCAGAACTCTACTTCCTGTTTTTCAGCGCTCTTGGTTTACACGGACTGGTTACCAAGCAGTAACCAATCAGAGACTTGAGGGGGGGCCACATGGGTCATATCTGTTGCTTTTGAATCTGAGCTGAATGCTGAGGATCAATTGCAAAGTCACTGAACAGAAATGTACCATGTGGCCCCCCTTCAAGTCGCTGACTAACTCAGAGTTATAGAGCTGAAAAGCAGGAAGTAGTGTTCTGGCTATTATATTAGACATAAAGTCACTCCAGTCTTTATACATTACATTTTTGGCTAACTAACTATATTAGATACATTTTTTATTTTGCACAGCCTATCTATTTACACAGTTTTTATTTTCACACTCAACTATTCCTTTAAGGCGAATACAAGAGTCCTCTGCACTCAACCCATTATCAATATATTTAAGACAGAGACATTTGTGCATACTGCTACTGAAAAATGCCTTACCCTTTAAACAAAACAGGGATTGTTTGTCCATATATCATTTAAGGCGAGCAGCCTTTTATTTTCTGTTTTTTCACAGAATGAATGACCTCACTAATGGAACTCCACACTGCTATTATTTGGAACAAGCTATCATTATTTGGAACACTGCTATTATTTGGAACAAGCCAATTAATGATTCAATGACACAGAATCAGCAGCATGCATGTCATGACTGTTGGTTTTCTATTACTCTACTACACCCACTAGCAAATTAATTTCTACTAAAAACAATGATTAATCAGGTTAGTGATGTTGGACTGCTATTATTCTGAACACAACTGTATGTAAAGGTTCAATTACTCTGATCCAGCTTTAATGGAAAACAGTGGCACGTCTTTCTCATTTCATCTGTTGGGGCAGTGTTCATTTAGGTCTTTCAATCTGAAGGCAGGTCTTGCTTCTGAAGCTGGTCATGTGCTGTTCAAGTTCCCCCATGACTCACTGGCATTGGGCTACATAGGATTTCAGAGATGTTAGTGAACATGTACCAAGACAGTTATATTTTTCAATGGTTCATAATCGTTTGAGAACTGTACCCTGTACTAACAGTGCTTTCTATGAAATGCAATGAGCTGCACACTGCATCATTCACAGTAATATTGCCTTTTACTCCGTCACTAATGCACTGAGCTTGGTTGCAGGAAAACATGATACTTTTGGGGTTATGTAATATAAGGTGCAAAGTTTGCTACTGTTCTTATGGCCTACAGCAACCAATCAGCAGGTAGCATTTGCTGGTCATCTTATCGGTTGCTATGAATTACTACAAACTTAGTGCCTTGTATTACATATAGGGCCTGCTATGCACAGAAGAGACTGTGTCTCCGGTAACACTAAAAATAGTTTTTTCTTTAAGTAATTCATTTATAATGTACTGTTCCCTGCACTGGTTACAAAGTTTTGTTGGTTTCAGAAAGACGACTATAGTTTATATAAATAAGCCGCTGCATAGCCATGGGAGCAGCCATTCAAAGAAGAAAAGGTTCAGGTTTACATAGCAGATAACAGATAAGTTCTGTAGCCTACAATGGGAACTTTTTGGTTATCTACTATTTAACCTGAGCCTTTTCTACTTTCTGAATGGCTGCCCCCATTGCTGCATAGAAGCTTGTCTATATAAACTACAGTAGTGTTTCCTTTACCAGTGCAGAGCAACAGTATATCATCTATAATTACTTTAAAACTAATTTCTTGGTGTTATTGCTCCTTTAAGCGGTACTAAAGTGTGGAATCTTTTACATACAGATTTTTTACAGATACCATAACTAAGAATCCCTGCCCTAAAGGATTTGGTACACATCGGAGCTTGCTGTGTGGAACAATTTATCTCAGCAAGTCCCAAAACAAGGGATGCAGTGTGTCATGACAGGCATCTAATAGTACGCTGCTTTCATAATGTAATATAACTTTAAGACCAAATGAAAACCTCTATTAGAGGGAAACACACACAATTACATCTTACTGAAGGCGTCTCTAATTCTTGCAGCTGCTGTTGTGTTGACTTGTGAGATGTCACATTAGGGCTGTTCCATCGTTATAGTTAATAATGCAATCATTTATTAATCTAGGCCTAAGAAGCACTGTGTTCCCGTTCCACAAGGAATCTATTTCAATCCCATCAATTTAAGAAAGAAGAGTCAAGCAAAAGAGATCCATAGAGCACACAGATGCCATTTTTGTTCTGAGAACACGGATTACAATGAGGAATAAAGCACCATAGATTAGACAAAATAGCATCTCGTTAGACCCAGCACATTTGGGAAACAAAACTCACTCTGAGCTTTGACAACATGTATAAAAACAGTTCCATTAGATGGGAGCAAATACACAAAGTAAGAAAGGCACTGGAGCTTTCAACAGAACTTCACAGCTTCCTGCAGCAACTCTATAAATTAATCACCTTTGTGTAGAATTCAAGACCTGCAATCAATACAGGGGCTACAAATTTAACACTTTTACTGTATGGGACGAGGGGTTAATCGAAACGGTGTCTTTTTTGCATTTTTAACACTGACCAGGTAGAAAAAAAAATTATATATATATACACATATATATATATATACACACACATACACAAAATAACCATTATTAAAGGTTTACTTTAAACTGTATGGTAGTTAAGGAAGTTATTTTATGGTTACCAGCCATAGCACATTATTATGAAACATACACAAAATAATATATTTATGTTCAGGAATAAATAGAACATTTCAACTGTTGAATAATTTCCTCATATGGCATCAAGAGGAACGTGTTTCTTCCCATAGTTCTTTGCTGCACATAAAACACAATTTATTATATTGGCAAAACAAAACAAAAAAATGTATATATATATTTTTACAAGTCTGCTTATTTCAACTATTAATATGCAATACTGATAAAGTACTCCATCTCCAACTTCCCACAGCTCTCTCTCTCAAAGTCTTAACATAAAGTTCAAAACGTACCTTAGCACCTCATTATGATTCAGTTCATGATTGCAATAAAACAAGTTCCATGAATTAATCGGCAGTTTTTATGCAGAATATGCATGTATCTACATGGCGCACTGGGTCAGGAGTGGATGGAGGAAATCTTAATTTACTTTAAAGGGGTCATTTACTAACATTTGTATTAGAAGTACTAAAGGGTAATGTATTATTAATTGCAGGTCTAGTCAACTTCAGCAACCAGCCTGATGTTTGCATTCAAACAAGTAGATGGTACATGCTGATTGGTTGCTATGGGTTACAAGAGTGCAAACTCTTGGGTGTGAGATTTTGCTTTTCCCACCCTCCTTGAACAATTTTGGGACGTGGCCTGACGTCCATTGGCGGACCAGCACCGATGCAACTGGGATTCTGATCTGCAGATTTGAATGAGTAAATATGGTACCTGATCACTGGCTGCTATGGGTTACTAGACCTGGTACAACATTTGCAACTTGTATTACATTATCCCCTATTCTAAAACTTTCCAATTTGACGCTAAAACCAAGGAAGATATTTGCATGAGGGAAAATTAACCAAAACAAGAAACAAGCTACTTTAGATCACTGTGCTGTGAAATGTGGTTTGCAAAACTAAGAATTAAAGGGGAATTAAAGCCCTGCAAATGTTAAACTTACTATACCAGAGATATGCTGTATGTAGTGGGCCACTTGTAGCAGGATAAAAAGTCCTCCGTGGACAGAGTCTGTGCCACAATTTGTAGAACATCTAGCTGGCCCAAAGAAATCAAAACTAATTTTATGCCTGTTTTAGGCCACTTTTGTGGCAAAGGCCTAAAAAAAAAGGATGGAAAAATAATCATTTGTTATGCTTTAATCACATCAGATGAACAGTGGCATTATTTCCTGTACAACCATGTGGGGGTTCACATAATTTACTAATCAGACCAAAAATAAGAGTCACTTTATGAGTACCCTGTGATTCGCCAATTATTGTCTCTGATAGATCCCCAGGAATTTTGTACTTGAATGAGTGCCTTCAAACAGAAGAAATGCTACTGACTAATTTGCCCTTTCTTTATGTAAACTCCTAAATATTATGGCTCCACTTCTGCAGCACATCTGGTTCAGCACTGGCAGCTGGTGTGCCAGAAGTAACACGTCTTAAAGGAGAACTAAACCCTAACTAAACAAATAGGCTAGAAAAGTTGTACACTATGTTTTAGGCTTCTGTACCAGCCCAAGGCAACCACAGCCCTTTATCAGTAAAGATCTGTGTCTCCAAAGATGCCCCAGTAGCTCCCCATCTTCTTTTCTGCTGATTCACATGCTCTGTGCTGCTGTCACTTACTCACAATATACAGTACACATAGAATAGAAATGTCACAATATAAGGCTGATTAGTAATTAATACAGATAATTACTACATGGCAGCACAGAAACCAGTGCAATTAGCATCAGAATTTAATAATCAGCTCTGTAGCATCAGCTTATATTACAGACCAACCTCATTTTCTGCTGGATAATTAGTGACGACCCCTTAACTTAGCTTCTCAACAGCTGCTGCATGTGAGTGTCACAGACACTTTCCAAGATGGTGACCCCCTGTGACAAGTTTGAAGTCCTGGATCATTGCTGCTATTGACAAGCTGAAACTTTAGGCTGGTGTAATAAGTTCAGTATATAAAACATGGTATTTTTATCCATATCCATTTTTAGGGTTTAGTTATCCTTTAACATAGAGGCAGTTCCTGTTCATAATTAGTTAGGGGAGCTACAGGGCCATGTCTCGAGATATTCTCAACATCCACTCAAGATAAGTGCCATATCCTTTTATGCATTAGAGTACTCACAAAGTCGACAAAATGCATAGGCGTGGAATAGGTGTGATTACTTTCAAAAAAGAACTTTCAGTAATTTCTTAAAAGTAGGGGTACACAAAATACAAGCTTCAGCTGAATCTCAACAATTTTTGCAGGATTTGGATTCAGTTCAGCTGAACACAGTTACACCACTTTAAAGTTCTGGACAACCAAACAGGCATTTTTTGTGCACAGATTCAATAATGCAAATTAGGGGTCAAGAATTTGTAAAGCATTTGTGTGAATCTGGTAATTATGGATTCGGTGTATGCTACTTAAAAGTAAGTACAGGTATGGGATCCGTTATCCGGAAACCCGTTATCCAGAAAGCTCCGAATTACAGAATGGCCGTCTCCCATAGACTCCATTATAATCAAATAATCTAAATTTTTAAAAATGATTTCCTTTTTCTCGGTTATAATAAAACAGTAGCTTGTACTTGATTCAAAGCAAGATATAATTAATCCTTCTTGGAAGCAAAACCAGTTATTGGGTTTAGTTAATGTTTACATGATTTTCTAGTAGATAATCTATGAAGATCCAAATTATCCATTATCCGGAAACATGTTATCCAGAAAGCTCCGAATTACAGAATGGCAGTCTCCCATAGACTCCATTATAATCAAATAATCTAAATTTTTTAAAAATGATTTCCTTTTTCTTTGTTATAATAAATAAAACAGTAGCTTGTATTTGATTCAAACCAAGATATAATTAATCCTTCTTGGAAGAAAAACCAGTTATTGGGTTTAGTTAATGTTTACATGATTTTCTAGTAGATAATCTATGAAGATCCAAATTATGGAAAGATCCGTTATCCAGAAAACCCCAGGTCACAGGCATTCTGGATAACAGGTCCCATACCTGTATAATGAATAGGTGATTGCGCTGTTTGTTGGGTTTTTTTTGTTAAGACTTTCAATGCCAAATGCAGCATTTGGGTTAACCTAAGTTCAGAAAAAGAAAACCTGATGGACTTTAAGTAGCTCAATTAAATTATGGAAAACTTTTTTTTATTAAACAAAACTTCTTACACTCTTTGTCACTTCCATTTTCCTTTCTTAGACTTCCTTTAGAACATTTTCAACACCTTCAAAAATAAACTTCATTAATACATGGTCAAGAATGACTACTTGATGTCCAGGGCTCTACAAGCATGGGCGTTGATTCAAGGAATGGTTCAAGCTGGTCACATCTGAATGAAAAGATCTGTGGCCAGGCCAGTCACACATGAACATTGTAGCCAAATGGCAGAGATCAGGTTGTTAGCTGGGCTGAACGAACAGATCACAGGGGAGCCAATCGCAATCAATATCTGATTGTTCACAGTACATCTGTTTGGCAAAAAAAAAAAAAAACAAACAAACTGGCTAAGGGCTCTTACTGACGAGCGGTTGAAGCTGTGATCAGTAAGAGCCCTTAAGGAATGGCCAGTGGGTTGGCAGCTGAAAGCATAGATCAGTTTTGGGAGAGGTGGCTACTTTGTGCCAATGTCTTGCTAGTAATCACCCCTCCCCCCCCATACAATGTTATGGATGTTACAAATTGCAAACAGGCTAATAAACTCTTCCCCCCCCAATAAACTCCTATAATTAAGGTAATAAAGGCTTAGCTGAATTATTTATGTACCCATAACAGTTGCATCCATGTAAACATAAATAAAAAGGCAATGGGGGGACAATTTAAATGAAAAAGTCCAAAACACCCTTAATTTGAGTGAAGTAAGCAACACAAAGCATTGACCCCTCTTTTTTTGTTCTTTTGGTCACACACACTGGTAAAACCACCAGAATGGGACAAAAGCGTGTATATATGGCAGTTCCTTTACAATAATAATATAATTTAACGGTTTCCTTGAAGACTCTGCTTTTCATTCAGGAAAACGATTCTAGCTAAAAGCACATTTTTTTTTGTTTGTTTGAATTTTTATATATAAAATAACAAATATTCATTTTTTGTGATCCATTTGCAAGCACAGCTTATGCTTTCACAATATTTCAACTATTTTTTTTTAAATCTCCTTCTAAAATAAACAAATAAAAAGGCAAATTGTGTGTTTGGCGTATCCGGGAGTGGGGTGATGATTCCTGACACTGCACCTGCAGTTCTCTGTGTCACGCCCAGCGCTTTCACAAGGGACCTTCAGCTTCTAGATTGTTGAAGTCCTGTCAACCCCATCTGTAGAATCAAAAGGAAGACCTGTAACCAGATTGCAGCAAGCTATGTCAGCCTAAAATGTGGCCCTCTCACTGCAGGTCAGCTATGACATCTATCCTTCTCTGAAAACGAAAGTTGTTGGGGATGCTAAAGGCTGTTTTTACAACACTTAGAAGGATGGCTATACTAGATCTTCCCCATACATGATTTGATTAAGGAATAGTTGTAACTAGTGATAACTGAATATGTGCCAATATGAATGTATCTGTTGTTAAACGTGGAAATTTGCGAACCGTCATGGGCATTTTTTCATGAGATTTTGCTCAAAATATTGGACAATGGGTATTTTGTCACATTGTTTTCTCAGAGCACAATTTTGCCATGGTTTCCCAAAAATATTTGCTGATGTAATAATGCAGAATTTATCCACAAATCCATGCCTTCCAAAAAATTTCGCTCATCAATATTTGTGACAACTAACTTTTTTTTGTACCAAAAACCTAAGACATTTTTTGGTGTATTATTTCTCCTCCTGCCAGTATATGTAAGTATTTAACCGCTTCATTCTAACTGGCTTTCAAATAAGATATCCCCCCTCCAAAAGGCATGGGCTCCCCTTATGGGGTCCAGACCCATTGCTTGGAAAGCAGTTAAATATGTTCAAATATTTTGAAATCTATTAATAACAGTATTAGTTAAAGGAGTCACGTGAATTAGTGATGTGTGGGTTGAGAATTTCTTGACCCTAACCCGCCCCCCCCTCTCAATCCGCACCTGGCACAGGACCGCTGCTGCCCTCTATTTATAAACCTGCGACCCGCAGTGATGTCACAAAAGGTGCGGGGCGGGCACAAGTCTATTAATTACGGCCCCTGAACTGCTAGGTTGCATGCCGGGAGAGCAGGAGAAGAGCTCGACTCTGACCTGCCCGCAACCCTAAGATTTTGTGCAGGAGTCGGCCCCAACCAGCCCGAACAGCAGGTAAACCCGCACATCACTAACATGAATACTAGGACATACACTGCCCAATGCAAAGATTTGCTTACAAACCTCTTCCAGCAACCGCCTAACATATCATTACAATTCTGACATATGCAGGACAAAAAAAAGCATTTGATTAGTGTTCTTTCCAAACTAAATGCTTCCTTTTAATGAAGTCACAACTGATTCTCTTCGCTATCAATGTAATACATTTTACCTGCAGTCTGCCTCTCCCCAGCTGTTTAGTCTACCCAGAGCCTATATTTGATTTGCTTACCACCCAAGGCATGTTCTGTCATACTCAGACACAAGGATTCCAGCCTATTATTGATATCTGGCTCTGTCACTGGTACCTGGAAATCTGAAAAGATAAAGAGTTGGTCTTTTTAATAAAAAGCGTGGAAATAAAAACCCACCACTTGAGGCACTAGAACAAAATATCACATAATCTGCCTTTGCTAGACTACAAAAGAATCAACAACAAAAACTTGCAGTTGTAGGTAGTAACAGTGTATATCTGTCCATTTTATATATTTATAACCTTTTCTTATGGTTTTAACATCATGAGTCAGTTCCAGCTGGTCACAATGACATTTAACATTGTGTCTTATCACTGTGACATTTCAGCCTGTATAACAGGAGGATGGCATACATACAGTCATATGAAAAAGTTTGTGACCTCTTAACTCTTTGGAGTTTTGTTTATCGTTGGCTGAGGAAGTAGTAACTTCCTTTTACTATATAACATGCCTTATGGAAACAGTCGTTTTTCAGCAGTGACATAACGTTTATTGGATTAACAGAAACTATGCAATATGCATCATAACACAATTAGACAGGTGCATACATTTGGGCACCCCAACAGAGATATTACATCAATATTTAGTTGAACCTCCTTTTGCAAATGTAACAGCCTCTAGAAGCCTCCTATAGCCTTTTGACGAGTGTCTTAATTCTGGATGGTGGTATTTTTGACCATTTGTCCATACAAAATCTCCCCAGTTCAGTTTAGTTCAATTTGATGGCTGCCGAGCATGGACAGCCTGCTTCAAATCATCCCATAGATTTTCCATGATATTCAAGTCGGGGGACTGTGACGGCCATTCCAGAATATTGTACTTCTCCTTCTGCATAAATGCCTTTGTAGATTTCAAACTGTGTTTAGGGTCATTCTCTTGTTCGAATATCCAACCCCTGCGTAACTTCAACTTTGTGACTGATGCTTGAACATTATCCTGAAGAATTTGTTGATATTGGGTTAAATTCATCTGACCCTCGACTTTAACAAGGGCCCAAGTCCCTGAACCAGCCACACAGCCCCACAGCATGATGGAACCTCCACCAAAATTGACAGTAGGCAGCAGGTGTTTTTGTTTTTCTTGGAATGCAATGTTCTTCTTCCACCATGCAAAACACTTTTTGTTATGACCAAACAACTAAATTTTTGTCTCATCAGTCCAAAGCACTTTGTTCCAAAATGACTGTGGCTTGTCTAAATCAGCTTTTGCATACAACAAGCGACTGTTTGTGTTTGTGGAGTGAGTGCAGAAAGGGCTTTCCCATCATCCTGTCATAAAGATGTTCTTTGTGCAAATTGTGCTGAATTGTAGAACGATGTACAGATACACCATCTGCAGCAAGATGTTCTTGCAGGTCTTTGGAGGAGATCTTTGGGTTGTCTGTAACCATTCTCACAATCCTCCGCATATGCCGCTCCTGTATTTTTCTTGGCCTGCCAGACCTGGGTTTTACAGCAACTGTGCCTGTGGCCTTCCATTTCCTGATTACATTCCTTACAGTTGAAACTGACAGTTTAAACCTCTGAGATAGCTTTTTGTAGCCTTCCCATTTACCATGATACTGAACAATCTTTGTTTTCAGATCTTATGAGAGTTGCTTTGAGGATCCCATGCTGTCACTCTTCAGAGGAGAGTCGAACAGAAGCACAACTTGCAATTGGCCACCTTAAATACCCTTTCTCATGATTGGACACACCTGCCTATGAAGCTCAAGGCTTAACAAACTAATCCAACCAATTTGGTGTTGCCAGTAATCAGTATTGAGCATTTACATACATTCAAATTAGCAAAATTACAAAAGGTACCCAAATTTTTTCAAAGCCAGTTTTTTACATTTGATTTAATTTCATACAACTGAATACTGCTTAACGAAAAATCTATATTCAAAATACACCCCAGTACTCAGATGTTCCTGGGAAAAGACATTTCACTTATCTTTTTTGTTGAAAGTGGAGTAAATTATTATGCAGGCTGAGAGGGGTTCCCAAACATTTTCATATGACTGTACTACCCTCTTAGCAACGTGCATCACTAGGACAATACATGTAATGAGAGAGACCTATTTATTGCAGTTGTGAAGTACAAGTTCTGCTTCTCTTTAAAAGGTTTTCATGAAAACAACCTAATAAATTCCATAAACATAACTTTTCTACCTTCCCATATTGCTCTGCACTATAAGCAGTGACTAAACAGTGAAGGAGATACCTAGAGAAGCAACAATTTGAAATATTGGCAAGTTCTGTTTCTGCCATAAGGCAAGATGAGGCAAAACCTCAGGTTAGAGTCCTGCACGGGTCCATTTTTTGGAACCCGTACCCGCAACCCTCATTATTACCCTCTTGGACACGCTACCTGACCCTCAAGTACCTTATACGCAACCTGGACCCGCGACCCGCTGACCATCAAGAATCAGGAAGTGCTGTCATTGTAAACCGGAAGTGACATCATTGGAAGTAGGCGTGATGAGAAAAAAGGAGTAAAAAATCCCTATTGAGAAGACCCCTAGCCCAACCTGCGACCCGTAAACCCGCAGAACCACTGACCCGAGTCTATACCTGCACCTGGAACTTCTACCCGCAGGGTACAGCAGGTTTTTGCGGGTAACCCGCGGGTACCTGACCCGCTGCAGGACTCTACCTCAGGTGGCAACAAGCCCGGAAGCCCCTGAATATTGCCACCAAAGCAACAAAGATAGAGACTGAGTTAGAGTATGATGCAATTGTCTACATTGCTGGATACAAGGATCTAAACGGATTGTTTCTAGAATCATAGAAAGTTTTAGAATCCTAGAAAGTGAGTATCTGTCAGACTCCTGATTTCCACGACTGCAGTGTAACATTGTAGCATTATAATCTTCCCTAAGAGGTATGGAATCATGTGAGTATATGTTTATAAACAAGCACAGAATGTAGGTAAGAGTGCTTTACCTTGCTGTTGAAACATCAGCATTGTTTGTGGAGAGGTATGGACAGGCAGAGAACGAGTCCTCTGTACAGAGCTGTGTGATCGGCTTGGCATGCTGTTACTCCCTCCCGGGTTTGCAAACCACAGATTCTAGTTAAATAAGGACAGAAAATGAACAATCAAGAAAAACATGTATATTGCTATTATTACTGACATTTATATATTTTTTAAATTAGATCATATGAGCAAGTAAGGAAATATTCTCATATATATGCAACAGCTGAGATGTTTAGATAAGTCCCTTAAAGTGGTTGTTCACCTTCAAACACTTTTTTCCGGTTTAGTCGTTGTTCCCCAGCAATAAATACTTTTTGCAATTACTTTCTATTTTCTATTTGTGGTCGTTTTTCTAATGCTGAAGTGTAAAATTAAATTTTTCACCTTCTAAGGGCAGAGACACACAAGATGATTTGGGGAGATTTAGTCGCCAGGCGACAAATTGCCTCTTCTTCGGGCGACTATTCTCCCCGAACTGCCTTCCCATAGGTTAGAATCTAAGTTGCCGGTTGGATTTCACTCGGAGCACTTCGTTTTGCAAAGTCGCCCGAAGTCGCCTCACGAGGAACCTTCGGGACAACTTTGGAAAAAGAAGCGATCCGAGTGCCATCCCGCCGGTGATTTAGATTCAAGCCAATGGGGAGGCAGTTCTAAATATCCCCGAATCTTCTCGTGTGTCTCTGCCCTCAGAAGGTAAAAAATTAAACTTTACACTTCAGTATTAGAAAAACGATCACAAATAGAAAATAGAAAGTAATTGCAAGATTACTTTGTCCCGTACGTCAGTATATAGCGGTTATTCTACATACAAAATACTCATTTATTTGAAAATGATTTTTGCTTGCTCTACGGATTACTCTATAACTGAATGATGGCACACAGAGCCACCGTCAGGGGGGCACAAACCCTGAAGGAGGGCCCGGCAGTGCTGCACTTTTTGAAAGAGCAGGGCCCCCCTTGACAGCGCAGAAGCCGCGCCGCCCTTCCGAAGTTACGAACCGCCGAATGTCCCGAAGCAGCGAAAAGACCCTGTAATGGAAAGTGAGGAACTTACCCCACGGGACATCCAAGATGGCGACCTCCTGCTCCACCATGCGGTTCTTCCTGGTTGTAATATGACTGCGTCAGGAACGTGTCGCCCCAGGATTGGTCGCCGGCGACGGAATGGACGCCGGCGTCAGAATGTGCGTCGGCGTCAGGACGCCGGCGTCATGACGTCACCGCGTCAAGTTTTGGCGCCAACCTTGGACTATTTATTCCCAATTGCCCTTTCTGTCTTTGCCCAATTATAGGTCTATCTCGTATAGTTCCTGGGTGCGATTTCTTGTTATTCTGATTTTCCGTGTACCGACTTCTGCTTGTTTAACGATCCTGATCCTTGCTGCCTGTATTGACCATTTGCCTGATTACGACTATTCTCCTGATAAATCCTTTTGTACTGCAAACTTGGTGTTGTTGTCTCCTCCTTGGTCCACACTACAACAGAGCCTTCGGGGCCTGACAGTATAATTGGGCCATGGACCCTTCTGAGGAGCCTCAAGTTCCTACTGATGTCGGCAGAGCCGTTTGTGGATTGGCTTCCCGCATGCAGACCTATGAAGCCCAGCAAACCCACTTCGGCCAGGCACTTGAAGCAATTCTGGAGAAATTGTCTGCTTTATCTCCTGTGGCTCCAGTCCCTATGCCGGTTCCTGCAACTCCGCTCCAGGTTTCCGAGCCTCGCATCCCTGCACCTCCTCTGTACAGCGGTGATCCGGAATCATGCCGTGGTTTCATCAACCAGTGTGAGATCCAATTCACCCTGCTTCCAGGTCAGTTTGTTTCAGAGCGAGCGAAAGTGGGCTATATTATCACCCGCCTGCAAGGGAAAGCTCTGGAGTGGGCTTCTCCTCTCTGGGAGAAGGAGGATCCGGTAATCGACGATGCCAAGGCCTTTATCCGGGACCTTCGCACAGTGTTCGATGCTCCAGGTCGGGCTACTTCTGCTTCGGCTCGTTTATTTCAGCTGCAGCAAGGGACTCGTTCTGTTCCTGAATATGCCATCGAATTCCGGACTCTCGTGGCAGAAACTTCGTGGAATAATGATGGATACCATGCTGCCTTCTACAACGGCCTGGCAATGCGCATCTAGAATGATCTTGTATCTCGTGAGATTCCTTCTCGATGGGAGGACCTTGTTGCGTTGGCTGTGAAGGTTGACACCCGACAGAGGGAGTTCCAAGTCGAACTTGACAGGGAACGTGCTAGGAAGTTTTCCAGGTTCCAACCCCCCCTGGCTCCATGCTTCCAAAGACCCTTACTCTCCAGTCCGGCTTCCAGCCGTTTTTCTCCTCCTCCTGTGGCACCTGCTACTTCTTCTTTACCTCCTGAAGAACCAATGCAGATCGGACGGGCACGCCTTACGAGTATCTCGTTATGCCATTCGGTCTTTGCAATGCTTGAAGAACCAATGCAGATCGGACGGGCACGCCTTTCCGAACAGGAGAAGCTCCGGAGAAGGGCTGCTGGGTTATGCCTCTACTGTGGGGGAAAAGCCCACTTCGCCCAGGAATGCCCAGTGAAGCCGGGAAACTCCAAAACCTAGGTAAGCTTGGGGAGACTTACCTGGGTGGAATTTGTTCTCCTCCCCATTCCTCTGATCAACGTTTTCTTCTTCCTGTTCAAATCCAGTTCGGCTCCAAGAAGATCTCTTCTCAGGCCTTCCTCGATTCTGGTGCTGCAGGCAACTTCATGGATCGAGCCTTTGCTGATAACCATGCCATTCCGCTCCAACCCTTGGCAACCCCTCTTCGAGTCCTGGCGATTGATGATCGTCCTCTTTCTTCTGCCATCATCTCGCAGTCTACCCAGGAACTTTCCTTCAAGGTGGGCACTATGCATTTGGAAAGACTGTCTTTTCTTCTTATCGATTGCCCTTCTACACCTGTTGTCCTGGGATTGCCTTGGCTGTGTGTTCATAACCCGGTCATTGACTGGTCCATCTCACAAGTTTCCCGTTGGAGTCCATTTTGTGTACACAACTGTTTACCTGCTGTTCCTGTTGTCAAAGTTTCTTCAGTGTCTTCAAGTTCTTCTCTCCCTCCTGTGTACCAAGCCTTTTCCGATGTCTTTGATAAGAAGTCCGCTGAAACTCTCCCACCTCATCGTCCCTATGATTGCCCTATTGAACTTTTACCCGGCTCAATGCCTCCCCGTGGCCACACTTATCCGCTTTCTCCCTCTGAAACTTCTGCTATGAAGTCATATATCCAGGAGAATCTTCAAAGAGGTTTCATTCGTCCTTCTACCTCCCCTGCTGGAGCAGGGTTCTTCTTTGTTGAAAAGAAAGACGGTAGTTTGCGGCCCTGCATTGACTACAGGGGGTTAAATAAGATCACCGTAAAGAACAGATATCCTCTTCCTCTCATCTCTGAACTTTTTGATCAGCTCAAGGGGGCTAGTTTCTTTACTAAGTTGGATCTACGTGGGGCCTACAATCTTATTCGGATCCGTGAGGGAGATGAATGGAAGACCGCTTTCAATACTCGCGATGGCCATTACGAGTATCTCGTTATGCCATTCGGTCTTTGCAATGCTCCTGCGGTCTTCCAAGAATTAGTCAATGACATTTTTCGTGATCTTTTGGGACAGTGTGTGGTCGTGTACTTAGACGACATTCTTATTTTTTCCAAAAACCTTTTTGATCATCGTTGCCAAGTGCGTGAAGTTCTTTCCAGGTTGAGGAAAAATAATCTCTTCGCCAAATTGGAAAAATGCACCTTCGAAGTTTCTTCCATTCCTTTTCTTGGCTACATCATTTCTCCACAAGGTTTTAAGATGGATCCCGCCAAAGTTTCTGCAATTTTGGATTGGCCCCTTCCTACCAGCGTCAAGGCAGTTCAGAGCTTTATTGGCTTCGCCAATTATTATAGACAATTTATCAAAAACTTTTCTTCCAAAATCCATCCAATTCTTGCTCTGATCCGTAAAGGGAATAAACCTCAACTCTGGCCCCCTCAAGCTCTCGAAGCCTTCAAGACCCTCAAAGAAGCCTTTTCTTCTGCTCCAATTCTTAGACACCCTGAACCTCTACAACCCTTCTTCATTGAAGTCGATGCCTCTGATGTAGGAGCTGGAGCAGTTCTGTCTCAAAGATCTTCTTCTGACGGTAAACTCCACCCTTGTGCTTTTTTCTCCAAAAAATTTTCTTCTCCAGAGCAGAACTACGATGTTGGCAATCGGGAGCTACTTGCCATTAAGTTGGCCTTGGAAGAATGGAGACATCTGCTTGAAGGTTCTTCTATTCCGGTGACAATCTTTTCTGACCACAAAAACCTTGAATTTATTCAATCCCTCAAGCGCCTCAATCCCCGGCAAGCCAGGTGGGCACTTTTCTTTTCTCGTTTTAATTTTATTATCACCTTTCGTCCTGGCTCCAGAAACAGGAAGGCTGATGCTCTGTCCAGAAGCTTTGCTCCTGAAGATTCCTGCCCCGAAGATCCTGTACCCATTGTGCCCTCTACCAAGATTATTGCTGCCTTGTTTCCCTCCTGTGCCTCTCAGTTACTTTCTGCTCAGTCTTCGGCTCCTGTAGAGACTCCTCTTGGTGTTGCCTTTGTTCCTCCGGAATTTCGTCATGCCATTTTATCCCAATCTCACAGTTCCAAACAGGCCGGTCATCCAGGGATTAAGAAGACAACCGAGCTCTTGTCTCGTTTGGTCTGGTGTCCGACCCTAAGGAAAGATGTCAAAGACTTTGTTTTGTCCTGTTCCACTTGTGCTGTTTCCAAGTCCGGACATTCCCCCCCAAGGGTTTACTCTTGCCACTTCCCATTCCATCTCGACCTTGGTCGATCTCCCTGTTTCGTCTGGTCACACTATCATCTGGGTGGTGATCGACAGATTCAGCAAAATGGCTCACTTCACGCCTCTTCGGAAACTGCCTTCTGCTCCCGAACTCTCTGAACTTTTCATCAAACATATATTTCGTCTCCATGGTTTTCCTGCCGAGATTGTGTCTGATCGGGGTTCCCAGTTTATTTCCAAGTTCTGGAGATCTCTTTGCAAAGCTCTTAACATCTCTCTTCAATTTTCTTCTGCCTACCACCCACAGTCTAATGGAGCCGCAGAACGGGTCAATCAGGCCTTGGAACAGTTTCTTCGTTGTCATGTGTCCCTGTGCTAGGATGATTGGTCGGATCTTCTTCCCTGGGCTGAATTTGCCCACAACAACGCTCTGCATTCTTCTTCCCAGAAATCTCCTTTCTTCTGTGTTTATGGTCTCAATCCTTTGGCTTTTTCCCAGGATCTTCTTCTTACCAATGTGCCTGCGGCCAATAACCAAGCTGCTCACATGTTGGCTATTTGGCATGCTACTGCGGCAAACTTAGAGAAAAGTTCCTTGGTGCAGAAAAAGTTTGCTGATAAAAGAAGGATTTCTTCCCCTTCATATATTCCTGGTGATAAAGTTTTTCTTTCCACACGCAACATTCGTCTCAAGATTCCTACACCCAAGCTTGGTCCTAAATTCATCGGCCCCTTCCCTATCATCGAAATCATCAACCCTGTGGCTGTTCGTCTTCAACTTCCTCCTGAGCTGCGGATACCCAATGTTTTTCATGTTTCCCTGCTTAAACCTGCTGTGTCTTGCCCCTCTTCTTCTTCCTCTCCAGCTCCTGTTTTGGTTGACGATCATAAGGAATTCGAAGTCAAAAGAATCTTGGACTCTCGTATTTCTAGGGGCATTCTTCAATATCTTATCGAGTGGAAGGGGTTCGGTCCAGAGGAGTGTTCTTGGGTGAGAAGCTCTGACGTACATGCACCTGTCCTGGTTCGTAAGTTCCACAGACTTTTTCCTTCTTCCCCTAGCCTCGGTGGTCCTGAGGCCCCCCCTAAGGAGGGGGGTACTGTAATGGAAAGTGAGGAACTTACCCCACGGGACATCCAAGATGGCGACCTCCTGCTCCACCATGCGGTTCTTCCTGGTCGTAATATGACTGCGTCAGGAACGTGTCGCCCCAGGATTGGTCGCCGGCGACGGAATGGACGCCGGCGTCAGAATGTGCGTCGGCGTCAGGACGCCAACGTGAGGACGCCGGCGTCAGCGTCATGACGTCACCGCGTCAAGTTTTGGCGCCAACCTTGGACTATTTATTCCCAATTGCCCTTTCTGTCTTTGCCCAATTATAGGTCTATCTCGTATAGTTCCTGGGTGCGATTTCTTGTTATTCTGATTTTCCGTGTACCGACTTCTGCTTGTTTAACGATCCTGATCCTTGCTGCCTGTATTGACCATTTGCCTGATTACGACTATTCTCCTGATAAATCCTTTTGTACCGCGAACTTGGTGTTGTTGTCTCCTCCTTGGTCCACACTACAACAGAGCCTTCGGGCCCTGACAGACCCAAAGCCACAAAAATACCCCAAGAGGTGAAAAGACCCAATGTCACGAAAACAGCCGTAATTAAAGTTGTGAAGCGGAAAAAAGACCAGAAGTCACGAAAGGAGGTGAAGTTAAAGTCCTGAAGCCACAAGTTCAATTCTACTGAACACCAATGTGCGTTTTATTTTTTTTAATCATCTGGCCACCAATGTATTATTTTAATACTCTATAGGCCCCGGGCAACAATGATTTTTTTTTAAAAATATTCTCTGCAGCCCCAATTTCTTTTCAACTTGTAAGGGGGACCCTGGCGCCTATGTTTTTTGTTTTTAACTTATAGGGGGGCCCTGGTCACCAATTATTTTTTAACTTGTAGGGGAGCCCTGACCACCAATTTTTTAAAACATTTTTTATGGGGGGCCTTAGCACCAATGTTTTTTTTCTTTAACTTATAGGGGGGGCCTGGTCATCAATTATTTTTTTTTTAACTTATAGGAGGGCCCTGGTCACCAATTATTTTTAACTTGTAGGGGGGCCCTGGCCACCAATTTTTTAAAAACATTTTTCATGGGGGGCCCGGGCACCAACGTTTTGTTTTTTTTAATTTGTAGAGGGGCCCTGACCACCAATTTTTTTTAAAAAAAACTTTCATGGGGGGCCCTGGCGCCACAGTTTTTTTTAAAACTTATAATAGCTTTTTATAACTTGTGTGTGTGTGTGTGGGGGTTACCTTTTTTTAGCGCTGATGTCTGTGTGGTCTTTTAACTGTGGTGTGGACGGGGTCTAGGGAGGGGATTGGGGGCCGGGGCCCCAGAAAATATTGTTTTACGGGGCCCGGTGAGTGCAACGAGTGTAGAATTTTCCAAGCTTAAATGCACCTGGCTTGTTCCTTTTTTCACGTCTAACTTTCCACATCCCTTTTCAGTACCTCTCCACAGAGATGAGGGAAAACAGGAAATGCCTGCAGTCTGTTCTCACTACTACGTTTTTTTTATCCTCTCTAAAAGGATCCAGGCTTGTGGAAAAAAATAAAACTGAGTTAGGTAATATAGAAAATAAGAATGGAGAGCTGTCGTATGAGGAGGAGGAAGATTTGCGGTAATTTAGGGTAATGCACGTCATCGTTTAACCCTCGCACGTGTGTAGCTTATTTTACACTGCAGGAAATATGGGCTAGCATAATCGGATACATTTTTGACGTACAGCAAATCCGGTGTTATATTGCCTCTCAAACGCCAAAGCTTTCAGCTACTGTTCAGGGATGAAGGGAGAGAAGGGACTCAGCTCGGAGACAAAGGGCATAATTCACTGTTCGGTGGTACTGCCAGTCAGCTCCTAATCATGTGATAAATCCTTTAGAAATCAGCTGGTGTCTGAGCCTAGTTCTGCCGTGGCAGTTTGATGGATAATAATCCTGAAAAAAATCTTATCTTCTGGTGTTTTAGGGCAGAGACACACGCTGCTATTTTGGAAGGTTAGTCGCCCAGGGACAATTCGATTCTTTTTCGAACTGCCTTCCAGCTGGCTAGACTGTAAATCGGTGGCGGGATGGCACACGGATCGCTTCGGCTTTCCAAAGTCGCCCAAGTTTCCTCGTGAAGCGTTCCAAGTGCCATCCCGCCTGTGATTTACATTCTAGCCGGCGAGAAGGCAGTACGGGAGTTTAGTCGTCCGAAGAAGAAGTGATTTGTCGATGGGCGACTTATCTCCGGAAATAGCAGTGTGTGTCTTTGCCCTAAAGGAAATGGTCTCCCTGAGTTTTGGAATTAAAAAAAGGATGTTTTGGCAAGGAATTAATGCACAGTATTGTTACAGTTTGGTAAAAGGAATGTAAGCTAGTACAGACAGTCTACAACAGACTATACAAACTCCACATTCCACAGACATTTCTCTTCACTACAGGCTTTTAAATCGCCACCCTACGGCATAACCATCATACAAGTGACAAAAGAACTGCACATCAATCAGTGCCTTTGTCTCTATGTAAAGTTATTTACACTTATTTTGTGAATTCCTCTATCAAAAGTGCAAAAGACCAGAAACACAGAAAGTGATTTATTTTCATTTAAATATTGCACACTATTGTCCTGCACTGGCAAAAAATGGTACAGGTATGGGGCCTGTTATCCAGAATGCTCAGGACCTGGGGCCTTCGGGATAACGGATCTTTCCGTAAACAAGCTGCTGTGTAGCCATGGGGGCAGCCATTCAAGCACAGGATACACAGTAGATAATAGATAAGTACTACTATAGTTTATATAAACAAGCTGCTGTGTAGCCATGGGGGCAGCCATTCAAGCACAGGATACACAGTAGATAATAGATAAGTACTACTATAGTTTATATAAACAAGCTGCTGTGTAGCCATGGAGCAGCCATTCAAGCACAGAATACACAGTAGATAACCGATAAGTACTACTATAGTTTATATAAACAAGCTGATATATAGCCATGGGGGCAGCCATTCAAGCACAGGATACACAGTAGATAACAGATAAACAGATATATAAACTATTGTAGAGTTTCTGAAGCAGAAACACCAGTTGCGCCAGTGCAACGCAACAAAACATTACATTTTCATTACTTTAAAACACTTTTTGGTGTTATTGTTCCTTTAAAGGAACAGAAAGATAAAAAACCCTGAAAGCTTGAAGAGTAGTAGTAATTGATAATGCTATGACTCATATGTCTTCACAAACCGCAGTAGGCTAAATAACATTAATCCAAGTATTACCATCTGAAAGTGCTAAATAAGCTGCTGTGTGTAATATAGTTTTATATCCTTTTAATACACAAAAGCCATGAATATCTTATAAATTATATCCTTATAAACGGTGAGTTCTGATGTCATCAGTTATAAACGGTGAGTTCTGATGTCATTTCTGTCACATGACTCATTGAAATTTGTGTATTATAATAAATAAAGTACCCCCAGTTGTAAAATATGAGGATATTAGAAGTTACCTCGGAGTTCCATGACCTGTATAAAAACACTCGGCCATGTGCTTTTATATGGTCATGAAACTCCACGGTAACTTATAATATCCCTATATTTTACAAAAGGGGGTACTTTATTCACTATATAAACAGTGACTACTAATGTCATCAGTTATAAACGGCAAGTAGTGATGTCATTTCTGTCACATGACTCACTGAAACGTGTGTATTATACCAAATAAAGTACCCCCTCTTGTAAAATATAAGGATTTTATAAGTTACAGAGGAGCTTCATGACTATATAAAAACACGAGGTCTAAGGCCGAGTGTTTTTATACAGGTCATGGAACTCCAATATGTTTTCCACAATATAAAATAACCACACACAGCTTGAAGGACAAAGGCAATGAATCCCATGCTAATTCAGAGAGTTCCTAACAATATATAACTACCAAATGGAGATAACCATGAGGATGGCAGGCTGGATCTGCTCTTTTATTTTTCAATGCATACGTTTGCAGACATTGATTTTTTTGCCTTTAAATGAAATATATATTAAAATGAACACACAAATATTGTCAGCAATTTGAAATGCAAGCTGAAATAATTACAGTGATTGTAACCAACCTGTCGTCCTTGCTTTAACATGGCAGGATTGCTGGCAGAAGCCCTCTGTGTTGCTCCTAGAAGACTGCTTGCGCCAAGCAGGCTTAGCCGAGTGCTAGGGAGATTTCGAGAAGGGATCTGGAATTGCCTGGGATTTCTTCTTGCTATTCCTGAACCTACAGATCCAGCTGTTGGTAAGGAGTTGGACTGTCCAAAGCCTCGGCTGCCAATGAGCACATCAACACTAGTCCTGTTAATTATAGCGGCTCAGAAACTTAAAGTACAAATGGCAAACTTCTATTGCTAACAAAAACCTTTTACTAATGTTTAATAAACACTATTACAACAACAAACTGAGTATGCAGCTTTCCCAGAATGTGTTTTCAACTGAATAACTAATGTAAATCTGTTCTTCTACCCTCCTGGATGGCTACAAATACGGTTAACAACATTTGTGGCAACACTTTATGGAATAAATCCCTCCCTCCCAGCAGCAACCTTCCAGGACTAAAGGGCCCTATATGCAATATTAAGGACCAGGTAACATCCAATGACATGAAAGAGCTGATTTATCAAAGTTCAATTTTTTACTGCCAGTTTTTTTGTGCACTACAGCACCTGCTATGTGTCAGTATCAGTGTACATATAGTTTCTAAGAATTATTCTTGCTCTTTAAAGGGATACTTTCATAGGAAAACATGTTTTTTTCCAAAATGCATCAGTTAATAGTGCTGCTCCAGCAGAATTCGGCACTGAAATCTGTTTTTTAAAAGAGCTAACAGATTTTTTTATATTTAATGTTGATATTTGGGGCTAGAGATATTGTCAGTTTCCCAGGTGCCCCCAGTCATGTGACTTGTGCTCTGATAAGCTTCAGTCACTACTGCTACACTGCATGTTGGAGTGATATCACCCCCTCCCTTCCTTCCCCAGCAGCAACCTATCAACAAAACAGATAATTCTGCTGAAGTATTTGTCTGCATTGACATGACATGAGAATGTCCAGAAAAAGTTTGCTTTTTTCTGCTTGGGTGCCATTCTCTTGTCTACCACTAGGTAGGGCTAGGTAGCAGAACTTGGGTCGTGGCAAATACAATGGGGAGGGAAGAAACAATATCTGTCTCAGAGCAGTTCAATCAAGTGCCGGCTCCTTTTCAAAGCTCAGAATCAGGCACAATGCACTGAGACGGTTGCCCTCCCACCAATACTAGAAATTTTTGGTTCAAGAATAAAATTTTAAATGGTAGAGTGAATTATTTGCAATGTACAGGCCTGGATTTGTGGCAAGGACACAAAGTCCCGGGCCTAAGGCGGCAACATTTTAGGGGCGGCATGCTGCCCAGCCACATTCTGAGGAGTATTGGGAACGCACTACTCTCCAGTGCTCTGGGCGGGCGCCCGTGTAGGAATTCCGGGCCTGACAATGTTAACAGTGTAAATTAGAAATAGAAAGTAAAACATGAAAATCTTGATAGAATCCCTTTAAGTAGCCAAAATGAGTTGTTTTCAAGCTCTTCTTTATTTTTATTAAAGAGATCTACTGGAGCTAAAGACTAGGCCATGGGCATATAGAAACATCAGCTTACTTTAGAGTAGGGATGCACCGAATCCAGGATTCGGTTCGGGATTCGCCCATTTTCAGCAGGATTCGAATTCGGCCGAATCCTTCTATCTGGCCGAACCGAATCATAATTTGCATATGCAAATTAGGGGCGAGGAGGGAAATTGCATGACTTTTTGTCACAAAACAAGGAAGTAAAAAATGTGTGACCCCTTTCCACCCTAATTTGCATATGCATATACAATTTGCATATGCAAATTAAGATTCGGATTCCACCGAATCTTTTGCAATGGATTCGGCCGAATCCAAAATAGTGGATTCGGTGCATCCCTACTTTAGAGTGACTGTTTTGTGAGAACAGTCTTAGTTGGTAATGTTCTTTATTTCTACTAAACAGCTGACAAGAAAAAAGCCAGCAATCAAAAACTCGTCTGCTAAAATGTTTCGCTATACTAAAGTCTCAGTGGGGGGGGGGGGGGCTGGAATACTGCATCCTTTCAAAGGATCGGTTTGTGTAATATTTAATCAAAGCATGACACAATGTTTTCTTAAATATTTTTTAAGGAACCCCAGGCCAAAATGACTCATGCACTGGAATTTATCAGAATTAAACTAACAGGGAAAAAAAAGGGTAGAAATAGAACTGGGTTTCCCAAGAATCGGATAAGATGCAGTCACTAAGGTAAAAAGCACTCGGGGAGATCTGACCACAACCTACTTTCTCTGCTGCCGGTATCCAGCGACATCCAAAAGGGACTTCCGAGGAAAAGACCTAAAGAGCTTCTGCACTTGTTGTTTCCATGACAACAATCTCTTCTTCTGTGTCTCCGTAAATGCCTGAGCAAATACATAATTTCGTGATATTGGTATTGCACCCATTACAGGAGGAATGCAGCAGAAAATGAATCAGTCATCTGTTTATAGGCACCTCTGCTCATCTTACAATGATCTGCCTCTAGTGCTTGCTATTTTGTATAAAAGATACAATTGTAGTACATATTACATAGGGGGCTCCAGCCTTCGTCAAGCAGTCATACTGCTTTTGTGCCATGAAACTACCCTAATGATTTAGGGCAAAGCTGAAAATCACAGGCCAAGAATCAGACCAATTATAAATAGGTTATAAAGCGTAGGTACTCTCTGTGGATGGCCACACTCCCGGGTGGTAACAAATAAGTATAAATGGAACTTATTGCAGAATCTGTGGCAACACTTTCTCAGGGACAGGCAATGTAAGGGGCAGGTTACAACGTAGGGGCTAATTCTCGGCCATGTTTTTCAGCAGAATGACTTTCAACCCTTATTGCTGAATAACCAGGCCAGGCAAAAGGAAAATACACCCTCTAATTTGCAATTTCACCTAAGGGGAGGGGATTAAAAAAATAAGGCTTGTGCAGAAAATACTGCTCTTCTTGTTTTTGCAAGGTAGATATTTAGTTTATAAGTGCACAGGTAAAAACTCTGCTAATTTACTTTTTATCTGTAAACCAAAACAGTCACAACACACAGGTGAAGGAAGCGCTAGCGTTAAAGGAGAAGGAAAGTCGTTTAGCACTTGGGGGTGCCAAAAGTTAGGCACTCCCAAGTGAATGTATTTACTTACCTGAAACCCCAAGCTGGTGCTCCTATCAGCAGAAAACTACACCGGCCCGGGGTTATACCAGTGAGCACCACAGAGCGATCCTCTTGCGGCCACCGCCTCTTGCGGCCTCTTATTTCTTTGCGAGGCTGTGCATGTGAAGCTGGAAAAGTATTGCTCTGTGGTGCTCACTAGAATAACCCCGGGCCGGTGCAGTTTTCTGCTGATAGGAGCACTGGCACTGGGTTTCAGGTAAGTCAATATATTCACTTGGAGCTGCCCAACATTTGGCAGCCCCAAGTGCTAAGCAACTTTCCTTCTCCTTTAAAAATAGTGTATATAGCTTTATTATGCCCCTTTAATAAACTAACCATAATGGCATATAGCTCATTTCAATAGACAACAAATCACTTACATATAAATAAAAACATTGGATAGGCATAGACTACAGTACTAACAGTAAAAAAAAAAAAAAAAAAAAATAGAAATGCAACTTGAAAAGAAGGAATGCACTATAAACTATTGTGGGTTTGTAAAATTAAAATCATCATTTAGGATTGTTTTTGTAATAATAAAGTTTAAAGTTCACTCTGTTTTGTCTCACTAGAGCAGTTTTTTGGGGGAGGCCCCTCCCCTTCCCGGTCCCACCAACTCGCTCCCCCTCCCGGTCCCACCAACTCGGTAAACTGCTCTAATTTCTTATTTAGTCGATACATCTTTGTCCTTGTTGAACAGAATCTGAGTTTCATTCAGGCAGCTGTTCCAATTGATACAGTAGTTCCCAACATTGCACAGATGCTGCTGAGAAATGTATCAACTAATGTAGCAAATTGTAACAGCTCAGAGGCTGCCGCTGGATTACTGAGCTGCCGGACTAAAACACATCAGGGAGAGGAACATTACAGTTACAGTACAATTTTTATAAAACCAGCCAAAATTATTATATAGTAATGATGACCCCATAGCCTTTGTCTAAAGTCACATGTTGCTCAAGTGTGCATAAATATAAAATCAAATTTTATATACAATTCCAGCCCCAGAATGCCTCATGCAAACAAAGAAAATTGCCCAGATATCATTATGGCACATCCATCATTTTTTTCCAGCTGCCCAAAACCTCCCCTGCCACTGACTTGCAAGGCAACCACCAATTATGAGTACATTACAGTACCGACGCATGTTCTCATAATTGGTGGTTGCCTTGAAAGTCAATGGCAGGGGAGGTTTTGGGCAGCTGGAAAAAAATGATTGATATGCCATAATGATATCTGGGCAATCTGCACTGTTTGCATGAGGCATTCTGGGGCTGGAATTGTATATAAAATTTGATTTATACCAGAAGGAGCACTTTATAGGGGTTTAGTTAATCAGAAGGGCTTCCTTTGGTTGGTAAACATTTAAGAAATAAAATTGATATATCTTCTGCAACTTACATCATGGGTGAGGCATTTGTCGATTAACTGCAAGTAAGAACTGATATTTTCTTCATCGGGTCTGGAAACCAAAAGCTGTGTACAGACTGACAAAAAAAATACAATAAACAAAATTAAAGCATGTTTATGCCTAAAAAATAAAATACCTGCCCATAGCTAAAGGTGATTAACAGACTTTAAAGGAGAAGGAAAGTCATCCTGCACTTGGGGGTGCCAAATGTTAGGCACCCCAAGTGATTGTATTGACTTATCTGTAACCCCGAGCCTCATCTTTCGGCGTCTTCTTTCTTCAAATTTCCCCAAGCAAACTCATGTGCAGAAGAGCGAAATAGCCGATTTTTTAATTAAAGTTCGGGTTTTCGCTCTACTACGCATGCGTAACTGCGCGAAGAAAGAGGAAGCACGAAGAAGATCGCTCCGTGGTGCTCACTGGTATAACCCCAGGCCCGTGCAGTTTTCTGCTGATGGGAGAACCAGCCTAGGGTTTCAGACTTTCCTTCTCCTTTAAATACAATGTTGATATTGTAAACTCCTGTATGTGTGATTTTTCACCCACCTTTTGTATTCTGAAAACAATTTTTTTCCTAACATATGTCTAAAAAAAAATAAACATAAAAACATACAAAAAGCCACACCTAAGTACCCTCTCAGCAAATAATGCTATATTACACAATGGTGCGATCACAAATATTTAAAGGGATACTGTCATGGGAAAAACATTTTTTTTTCAAAACACATCAGTTAATAGTGCTGCTCCAGCAGAATTCTGCACTGAAATACATTTCTCAAAAGTGCAAACAGATTTTTTTTATATTCAATTTTGAAATCTGACATTGGGCTAGACATTTTGTCAATTACCCAGCAGCCCCTGGTCATGTGACTTGTGCCTGCACTTCAGGAGAGAAATGCTTTCTGGCAGGCTGCTGTTTTTCCTTCTCAATGTAACTGAATGTGTCTCAGTGAGACATGGGTTTTTACTATTGAGTGTTGTTCTTAGATCTACCAGGCAGCTGTTATCTTGTGTTAGGGAGCTGTTATCTGGTTACCTTTCCATTGTTCTTTTGTTTGGCTGCTGGGGGGGGGGGAAGGGAGGGGGTGATATCACTCCAACTTGCACTACAGTAGTAAAGAGTGATTGAAGTTTATCAGAGCACAAGTCACATGACTTGGGGCAGCTGGGAAATTGACAATATGTCTAGCCCCATGTCAGATTTCAAAATTGAATATAAAAAAATCTGTTTACTCTTTTGAGAAATGGATTTCAGTGCAGAATTCTGCTGGAGCAGCACTATTAACGGATTCATTTTGAAAAAAATGTTTTTCCCATGACAGTATCCCTTTAAGCCCAATTTTTTACAAATTACATGTTATTATGAAAAAAATGTGTCGCTAAAAACACTGCATAGTGCTTTACAGAAAATAATCAGTCTACTGAAGCACTACTATGTACAGTGAAATGATGTTGATCTAATCACGCACTCTGTAGGATAGTTTAAAATGTACATTGATTCTTTTTTTAACTGTAAAAATAAGCCTGGACGGAAAAAAAATGTTTATTCAGCACTGGTCCCCCATCCTCTCCAGGTAGAATTTGTAGTCAAAACACAGGGGCCGTCAGGCATGAGCAGTAGGAAATAAAAACTGAGGTAATGCTGACCAACACAGGAGGTAGACTGTTTTCCAATAAAACTTTAACTTACATGTTCTGATATAGCAATATACTGATTATAGGCCCGTCTGTACCAGTTTGTATGTATAATATCTTTTAAAACAAAGCTTTGTTCCCAGTGGAGTTCATCAACTTATAAGGGGGAATTCACAAAAGTGTCGGGAACGAAAAAATGTCTTTAAAATGTCGTAGAAAGTGTCGTAGCAACAGCCGACAAATTCACAGAGCATTTCTCCGCCAATTTTCCGACATGTACGACACTTTTGAATTAGTGTCGTAAAAAAAATGGGCGTGGTTTTTTCGGCGCCACTTTTCCCGACATTTTTTTGAATTACTCGTAAACTCATTTTTTTACCGACAATTTTTTAGACACTTTAGGCTCTCCAAAATGAAAATGTCAGTCAAATTGTCTTTTACAAAGTCTTGGTAAATGTCATTTGTACGATGAAACATTTTACAAATTTGTCGACTGCCACTCCTGGGTTACTTTTTTTACCGACACTTTTGTGAATTCCCCCCATTGAGTCACGTTGACAGGTTACCAGTGTTTGGTGACATTTGCGGAAGAGTAAAGGGATACGGACATGGACAGATTTTTTTTAATTTTTGAATTCTGACATGGGGCTAGACATATAGTCAGTTTCCCATGTGCTCTGATAAACTTCAGTCACTCTTTACTGCTGTACCAGTGATATCATGCCCCGAACTCACAGCCCACCCGCCTCCCCGCCCCCAGCAGCATAACAACAGAACAATGGGAAGTTAACCAGCTAACAGCTCCCTAACACAAGATAACAGCTCCCTGGTAGATCTAAGAACAGCACTTAATCGTAAAATCCAGGTCCCACTGCGACACATTCAGTTACATTGAGTAGGAGAAACAACCTGTCGAAAGCAGTTCCATTATGAAGTGAACAGTACATCAGAAAAATCATGGAAGAATCACTTTAAGAACAAGCCAATTACTGACCTTTACCCATAACTCTCGTAAACTGGCCTGGAAGATCACTTTCAGGTAAGGGAACACCTCCACTTTCACTCTCACAATTGCCAATATGATGCTGCTGGATTCCTCCTGAAGCAGAGTCCTTACTTTCAGTTGCTTGGTTTTTAGAAGCCAGTAGAGGTGGCTGAGAATCTGCCTCCTGATCATGTTCCTCTGTATTGGAGTTTTGTGGAAAGCAGGCTTTAATTGGGGTAAGGATTATCTGATGCAACTCCTGCAGAGGAACACGTAAATTGCCTCCTTCTAGTACGTCCTGTTGCATAAAGAAAAATTTGAAAAGCTTATTTTTCAGTGCTAGAGCATGTGTCCCCTTCACAAGGTCTCCAACAAGTGTTATAGACACATTTGTTTTTACACCACTAGGAGGACTTTTTAGTAACCCGATATGCCTCTGCCTTTACTAAGATTTTTAAAACCCAAAAATAAATGGGAAAAAATAAAAAACTGTGAAAAAAAACAATAGAATAATTGCAACAAAAAAAAGAAATGCAATCTCAAATGAATATATGATGCTGCAGTTACTGAATGCAAGTGGAAATTTGGACAACTTACCCGTTCTAAAGTTTTTAATAGATTATGTCTCTCTTTCAGCTTCTGTATACTGATGACTATTTTGTGCCTTGCACCTTTGGTGACATTCTGTAAAACAACATTAAAACATGACATGTTTCTGTACATTATCTGTCAAAGCTGGCCATTATGTATGAGGGCAAGCATTTGTGTTAGATTTAAGCAGACTAATGCAATATAAGAATACACAAAACAATTAAAAAAAAAGCAATGGAATTTAATCATTAATTCTTTATACACATGCTGCCACATCTTTATATAGAAGGATTATTTGTGGACTGCTAATTCGTTTTGTCAGCTTCTCTTCTGCAAATAGCAAGTTGGCAGAACAGGAAGCTGAAAAAGTGAAATTAGTAAAATTTTCTTGTTTAGAGCACAAAAAAAAATCTGATTTTTATTTCTAACGAACCAGAAAATATTTTATGCTAGGTCTAAGAGACACAAAATAATGTTATCCCTTATACCACAGCACCTTTTCCATGGTAATCTATTATTTTTCATAGACTGCATCTTGTACATAAGGCAGTGTAGTGTAGGTAATAAGTTCACCCAGTCAGCCCAGAAATACCTGCTATGATGGGGCTACCAGGGAGGATAAATCGAGCAGCGTACAATGGATCGCCAGATCGGTTTCTGATGAGGAGCGTTAGCAGAGATTCGGTAAGTTATTTCTTAATGTTAAAGTTTAATTTGTGTTGGGGTTTTTTTTTTTCGATCTATACAAACCAATTGTTTTTTTAAAAAAAATTGATGTTACTGGTCCTATAATGAGATGATTTATGGGCGATCCTCCAATTTGCTTATTAAAGGGATACTGTCATGGGTTTTTTCAAAATGAATCAGTTAATAGTGCTGCTCCAGCAGAATTCTGCACTGAAATCCATTTCTCAAAAGAGCAAACAGAATTTTTAATATTTATCAAAGATTTAAGTTAGAGATCGCCACAGTCCTCTAGAGTGAAATTCCGCCACTCTCCCTTCATTTCTTAAAAGGCATATTTATCAAAGGATGAACTTTCACCCGTTGATAAATACTCTTTTAAAATCCCATAGAAATGAACGGAGAGTGGCAGAATTTCACTCTAGAGGACTGTGGCGATCTCTAACTTCACTCTTTGATAAATATAACCCACAAGGGGGGGGGGAGGGAGAGAGAGAGAGAGAGAGAGAGAGAGAGAGATCCTAAGAGGTAAAATTGTAAGGTAACATATTAGCAATATATCATATAAGAAATAAAATGGCATTGTCTCCTCATTAAATACTAGGTTAGACAAGGTGTGTTTAAAAATAAAAAAGTCTTGGAAGTTCCAGTTTAGTTCTAGCATATAAATTCAAGTCTTGCTTAGATAGCTATAGGTCCAGCTGTCAGATATTCTGCCGCAATCAGAAATGTAAATGTCCACTACATTAAAGGGGTGGTTGATCTTTATGTTAAATTTTAGTATGTTCTAGAGTTGCTAATACTAAGCAACTTTTCAATTGGTCTTCATTGTTTATCTTAATAGTTTTTGAATTATTTGCCTTCTTCTTCTGACTCTTTCCAGCTTTCAAATGGGGGTCAATGGCCCCATCTAAAAAAACAAAATGCTCTGTAAGGCTACAGATGTGTTGTTATTGTTACTTTTTATTAATCATCTTTCTATTCAGGCCTCTCCTATTCATATTCCAGTATCTTATTCAAATCAATCCATGGTTGATAGGCTAATTTGGACCCTAGCAACCAGATTGCTGAAATTGCAGCTGCTGAATAAAGAGCCAAATAACTCGAAAACCCCACATAATAAAAAAAATTAAAGCCAATTGCAAATTATCTCAGAAATTCACTCTCTGCATCGTACTAAAAGTTAATTTAAAGGTGAACAACCCCTTTAAGCCAAAACATACCTGCATATGATATACATAATTAATATAACGATGATACTGTATTGACCTGTATATTATGATGCACTGGAATATAACTTGGTTTTTACTACAGCAAAGTTACTACTTATCCATGCAGGAGCAGAGTCCCACAGAACTTTCAAACTAGGCTTACTAACTTGACACAAGATAAATAGAAGGTATTACCCCCAGGCTTCGTGGCAATCATGTGTCACAGCCCAGTTTTAAGATTCAAAGCAATTTCTAATTCCTCTAGAATATTCGATTGCACAAGCATATGCATACTTTTATCCTCAATGATTCAAATACAGGGCAACAAAGCAAAACAGAAAAGACGCACTTGTGCCTCCAGGTGACATTCATTCAACGACATCATTTCATCATAGGTGATATGGGAGAAGAGTGCTGCATACTTGTGTAGACGAAGACTTTTAAGCCAGGCAGGAACATCTGAAATGACAAACGCAACACCATAACAATCACCATTCCTTAACATTAAGGGGCACATTTACTTAGGGTCGAATATCAAGGGTTAATTAACCCTCGATATTCAACTGTCGAAGTTAAATCCTTCGACTTCGAATATCAAAGTCGAAGGATTTACTGCAATTCATTCGATCGAACTAAAAATCGTTCCATCGAAAGATTAAATCCTTCGAAACGAACGATTCGAAGGATTTAAATCCATCGATCAAACAATTTTTCTTCGACCATAAAATTGTTAGAAAGTCTATGGGGACCTTCCCCATAACATTGCACCTCGGTAGGTTTTACTTGCCGAAGTAGGGGGTCAAAGTTTTTTTTAAAGAGACAGTACTTCGACTATCGAATGGTCGAATGATTTTTCGTTCGAATTCTTCGATTCGAAGGTCGAAGTAGCCAATTCGATGGTCGACGTAGCCAAAAAAATCATTCGAAATTCAAACTTTTTTTGTTCTATTCCTTCACTCAAACTAAGTAAATGTGCCCCTAATTGTATGGAGAACTAAAGCCTAAAAATGTATGCGGCTAAAAATGCCATATTTTATATACTGAACTTATTGCACCAGCCTAAAGTTTCAGCTTGTCAATAGCAGCAATGATCCAGGACTTCAAACTTGTCACAGGGGGTCACCATCTTGGAAAGTGTCTGTGACACTCACATGCTCAGTGGGCTCTGAGCAGCTGTTGAGAAGCTAAGCTTAGGGCTTGTCACTAATTATCCAGCAGAAAATTAGGTTTGTCTTTAATATAAACTGATGCTACAGGGCTGATTATTAAATTCTGATGCTAATTGCACTGGTTTCTGTGCTGCCATGTAGTAATTATCTGTATTAATTACTAATCAGCCTTATATTGTAACATTTCTATTCTATGTGTACTGTATATTGTGAGTGGCTCCCTACTCCATTGCTCTCCCTTCCCTCCTGTCTTCCTCCCCTCGGTCACTTTCCACTCCGTCACTTACCCCTCTATTCGTTGGTTGGATGTCATACCTCCCAACATTTGATACACAAAAAGAGGGACAATGTATTGACCATACCCATTTTGTGGCCTAAGTACCATGTCGATTTTAAAAAATTTGGCAGGTTATGGAAAGCCTGGACACATTCCTGGGGGGCTTTAGGGTCATGTTTTATGTGTTTTGCTAATGAAGGTGAAATTCCCCTTTAAGCTGCAAGTCTCATTTCTCCCAAGAGACTGGCTTATCTTAAATAGTTACAAATGTATCTAAGTGCAAGTGCTGAGTATTCTAGGATCTCTGCCAAAAATACTCTTGTTTAAAAACTTTGTATCTTTTTATGGCATCAGTGCAGGAGTTCAAAGAGAAACTCAGGACATATGAGTAACGATCAGGGACAGTGCGGGCTGAGCTGTTAAAATTGGGACTGTTCTACTAAAAAATGGGACATATGGGAGGCTCTGTTTGGCAGTACACCTGGTTTTTATGCAACCAAAACTTCAAAAATAATTTAAAAAAAATAAGCACCTGTTTTGAGGACATTGGGAGCAACATCCAAGGGGTTGGTGAGAAGCATGTTGCTCACAAGCCACTGGTTGGGGATTGCTGTACTAGTGGTATAGTGGTAGCGGGTAGAAATATAGAGGCTGGTGTATCTGCTGTACATGCTTGGGTGGGAGAGAAATGTACATGGTGATTTATTTTGTTTGGTGGAAATATATATTGGGTTAAGTGGGTAGTTCAGAAATGCTGAGGTATTTCATGGTGGTGGCAAGATAGAAAGGCTAATGTTTATGGTGGGTTAAACAGTTCTGCTCCTTCAGTCCCCTTTACTCATAAAAACTAAAACAAAGCATGGTCTTCAAATTGTATAGAAGAATGGCGATTCTTTAAAAATGTATTTTGTATTTGTTAATCAAAACAATAAATTTGAATTTAAAAGTACTGGCATCATTTTTGCCGATACATGTTACCCCTTACTGCAACCTTGAAACTCAAAGCTTGAAAACAACCGGTATTGACTCTATCAAGAACAAATGAGAAGGATCTTGGGGTTTTTGTAGATAATACATTGTCTAATTCTGGGCAGTGTCATTCTGTGGCTACTAAATCAAATAAAGTTCTGTCTTGCATAAAAAAGGGCATTAACTCAAGGGATGAAAACATAATTATGCCTCTTTATAGGTCCCTGGTGAGGCCTCATCTGGAGTATGCAGTTCAGTTTTGGACTCCAGTCCTTAAAAGGGATATAAATTGTAAAAGTGCAACTAAACTGGTTAGAGGGGTGGAAGACTTAAATTATCAGGGTAGACTGTCAGGGTGGGGTTGTTTTCTCTGGAAAAAAGGTGCTTGAGGGGGGACATGATTACACTTTACAAGTACATTAGAGGACATTATAGACAAATAGCAGGGGACCTTTTTACCCATAAAGAGGATCACCGTACCAGAGGCCACCCCTTTAGACTAGAAGAAAAGAACTTTCATTTGAAGCAACGTAGGGGGTTCTTCACAGTCAGGACAGTGAGGTTGTGGAATGCACTGCCGGGTGATGTTGTGATGCTGATTCAGTTAATGACTATAAGAGGGGCTTGGATGATTTTTTGGACAGACATAATATCAAAGGCTATTGTGATACTAAACTCTATAGTTAGTATAGGTATGGGTATATATAATTTATGTGAAAGTAGGGAGGTGTGTGTGTATGGATGCTGGGTTTTCATTTGGAGGGGTTGAACTTGATAAACTTTGTCTTTTTTCAACCCAATTTAATTATGTAACTATTTACAGAGTTTAAGATAACATGATATGGCCGTATATTGGGCCATGAGTCAGTGAGTGAGTAGCATATCAAGACTGTGACCTTATATCTATTTACATACATTGATATAAACCTGGGCTTTATGGGAATAACTGAACAACATTAACTTATAATGGGTCCCATTGTTTCCTTTATGTTCAAAGTTGCACTCACCTTTCATACCACTACCTTCGTCTTGGAATGTGTTGCAAGCAGTCGACTGTTCTTCTAAGTGCTCGCTCCCACCGCTTCCTGAAGAAGCTACGCTGCTTTGTGGTGACAGGGGGGCATGATCGGAGGGGATGCCCTGAGATCCTCTGGCTCGTAAATCCTCATGAGACATCCATCCATGTCCTAAAGGCTGGTTTGGCACATTCATGGGTGGAGTAAGGGATACAGATCTTTTCAAGGAGCTGTGATGTGTCTGGCCTGAGAGAACTTAACACAAAAAAAAAAAAAGTGTGTCATTTTGAATTCCCTGGTAATACTCCTTAACACATCCTAGAGACTGCATGGCTCAATAATGAGAAGATATTTTCAGAAGATCTGATGAATGCTGAACTAAGTCACTTAAATTACCTTGCTCTCAGGTAACAGGTCAATTAGGGAGCGGAAAATGCACGTCTTTGCATACATTAATTAATACAAATATTAGATGAGATGCATTGTAACCTCCCCAGAACACAACTGCACATTATTCAGGTTAGGCAGTGCAAAAACAAAATGTTCTGCTTAATTTATAGAGTGTCACAATCACAGAAAACAGTTTCATTTAAACACACCTCTTTAACACTGATTATAACTTTGGGAGAATGGATGCAGATTTTGCAGGTTTTACGTTCATGAGCACATAAGAAATTACATCTGTACCATGTTTCAAGGGTCTGTTTGTTCACAAGAGAACCCTTTGTTCTGTTGTGATTTATGAATGAAATTCCTTCTTAAAGGAGAAGGAAAGCTATGGAGGCATTTTATTGTCAATAGATTAGCTGCAATAGTGCAAGCTAGAATGCTATATTTATTCTGTAGAATGTTTTACCATACATGAGTAAACAGCTCTAGAAACATGTTTTATTAGGATTGCAGCTGCCATATAAGTTTGGTGTGACGTCACTTCCTGCCTGAGTTTCTCTCTGCTCACTTATAGCTGTGGGCTCAGATTACAGCAGAGAAAGGAGGGGGGGAGGAAGAGGAGCAAACTGAGCATGCTCACGCCCGGGGCAAGGAGGTTTAAGATGAAGGCAGGAAGTCTGATACAGAAGCCCATAAGTACACAATAGAAGGAAAGAAATGTGGGGTTTCTTTTGACAGAGGACTCAGAACAGCATTACTTTGAGGGTTTACTGGTATATTTAGGTGGACCTTTCTGATAAGGCTAACTTAGTTTTAACCTTTCCTTCTCCTTTAAATATAGGACAGCAATGGCAGTGGTCAACCGTTGGAGTTAAAAAAACAAATTGGGGGGGGCTTTTTTCAGTGGTCTTTATTGACTGGTGAAATGAAAAGCAGGCACAAAAGTAAGCTATGATGAAAAATATGTTCATAACTGGAAATTTGCAAAAACAGCAAAACTAGTCTTGGAAAGCATTCAGAGCAAAATAAAGGGGACAGTCTGTATACACAAACAAAGCCAAACAAAAGCTGATTTGTTAATACAGTTCTCAGAACTAAAACAAACATCATTCAACAGATTTCCCTTACTACACTTCACGACAGCTCAGCATGGAGTTATAAAAAAACATAAACATAGAAATATCAACTTTATATGTATATAGTCAATTTTAAACAACAAGAGCATCTGCGTTCCAGATCATCCATAATTGTAAAACCCCAGTGTGTTCTGCCTGTGTGCATAGCCTTCAATAAGAGAGAGTTGGTTGTGTCAACATGCAGCTCCAGTGGGGGAAGCATTTAGGGAACCATAAATGCCCTTTACAGGTTACAGATAAACAATGCGACCACTACATGTCACACTTCAAATGAACTATGAACATTCAAACCGGGAGGAAAAAACTGCTAGTCACCTAGAGCTCATTGATCAACATCTCTCAAGCCCTCGACTTGGAAAATCTATGGTTTGAAACAGAAACTGATCTCTAAGGGTCAGGGCCCACAGGCAGATTCGGGAGAGATTAGTTGCCCGGCGACAAATCTCCTCTTCTTGGGGGGCGACTAATCTCCCCGAACTGCCTCCCTGCAGGCTAAAATGTAAATCGCTGGCGGGATGGCACTTGGAGCTCTTTGTTTTCCAAAGTCGCCCGAAGTTGCATCACAAGGAAACTTAGGGTGAATTCGGAAAACGAGAATGCAAAAAAGATGCGGGCAATGACATGGAAATGCCAAATGCACAAACATTTCTGTAGGAAAAAACAGAATATTGGATAAAGCAATATACATTATATACCCTTATAAACAGTGAGTTCTGACGTCATCTCTGTCACATGACTCATTGAAACTTGTGTATTATAATAAAGTACCCCCAGTTGCAAAATATGAGGATATCAGAAGTTACCTCGGAGTTCCATGACCTGTATAAAAACACTCAGCCTTCGGCTATGAAACTCCTCGGTAACTTATAATATCCTTATATTTTACAAAAGGGGGTACTTTATTCACTATATAATTATGTTCCTTTAGTAAGTTAGGTCTTTATTAGGGATGCACCGAATCCAGGATTCGGTTCGGGATTTGGCCAGTATTCTGCCTTTTTCAGCAGGATTCGGCCGAATCCTTGTGCCTGTTGAATTGAATCCGAATTTGCATATGTCACAAAACAAGGAAGTAAAATTCCCCCCCCCACTTTTTCCCTTTCCTAATATGCATATGCAAATTAGGATTCAGATTCAGTTCGTTATTCGGCCGAATCTTTTATGAAGGGTTCAGGGATTTGGCCGAATCCCAAATAGTGGATTCGGTGCATCCCTAGTCTTTATCGACAAAGACTTTGCCTGTTCAGCACACCAGTAGTAGCCTTTAATAGCATTCACTGGCTATGATGATATTTTAGGGAAGGTATGTGAGCTGTTCCTTTCTCCATATATGATCATGTATGACTTGATAGTATAACCTTCCATTCTTGGAAGGAAAAGAATCTTGCAGTCCTAGTACGTCACTCACAATACATTGTCCTTATTTTAGATAACACAAGAGCAAGATGTTTTTACAATAATCCATAATGCAACTATAAACTGCATTTTTGTTTATTCTATAGAAAGCCATTAAAACAACAGGAGGGTAATCGCTTAGGGAGTTATTTATCGAAGTCCGAATGTATGTCAATATTTTCCGCTACAAACTCCGATCAAATCCACTATTTTTTTACGCTTATTTATTATTACATTTTCCCAACAATTTGCTTTGCGGAAAAAAAAAAAAAAAATTTTTTCGGATTTTTGCCCGAAATCTCCAAAAACTTCTGGGTATTGCACAAAACCCAGCGCACTTTAAAAAATCATGGGGACTTCTCCCATTGACTTATATGCAACCTCGACAGGTCTGAGATGCCGGATTTTCTGATTCAGACTTTTCCATCCTCGGAGTTTAATAAATTTCTACATATTCGTGATTTTTTTTTTAAAAGTCTGATTTTATATTAAAAAAAATCGCGATTTTTTTGTGATTTTTGCAATTGAAGTTTAGTAAATAACCCCCTTAATGTTTATAGGCCTGCAATTACAACCACTTTTGATTATTGTTCCATATTACTGAAATGGAATGGGATCCATTATCCAGAAACCTTTTATTTCAAAAGCTCCAAATTATGGGAAGTTCATCTCCCAGAGTTCACTGTAATTAAGTAATACACATTTTTAAAAAAGAGATTCCCTTTTTCTCTGCAATTACGAAACGGTACCATGTACTTGATTTAAAAGAAGGAATAATTATCCCATTAGCCATATCTGAAGTCTGGATTATGCGGTGTCATCCGTGGAGAGAACTGAAATGTAAAGCTGACCATACACATTAAGATCCACTAATCTTTTTCAGATTAGTATATCTACATGCTAAGTACATGCCGGGCCAATGACTGGATCATGACAGAGGCCTATGTAGGCTCATTGGGAGAGGAAAGCATCAATGCTCCAATGAAGTTCTCACCCAATTGGGATTTTCAAACCTGCCCAATAGTGATTTTCAGATTTGCAATTTAGCTATTTGCAATATTTCCCCTTTAAATGTATAAGAAGCCCATTTTTTTTCATGTTACCATACACTTAAAGATGCCCAGTATGCCCCCCGCTACATCAAGCAATGCATACATACCATCTTTCTAGTTTTTAAATAGGTTGTTCACCTTCCAAACACTTTTTTTTAGTTCAGTTGTCGACAGATTGTTTACCATAAAAACAAAGACTTTTTTCAGTTGCCTTCCATCTTTTATTTTTTTTTACAGTTTTCCCAAATTTTAAAGGGATACTGTCATGGGAAAAAAATGAATCAGTTAATAGTGCTGTTCCAGCAGAATTCTGCACTGAAATCCATTTCTCAAAAGAGCAAACAGATCTTTTTATATTCAATCTTGAAATCTGACATGGGGCTAGACATATTGTCAATTTCCCAGCTGCCCCAAGTCATGTGACTTGTGCTCTGATAAACTTCAATCACTCTTTACTGCTGTACTGCAAGTTGGAGTGATATCACCCCCTCCCTCCCCCCCCCCCCCAGCAGCCAAACAAAAGCACAATGGGAAGGTAACCAGATAGCAGCTCCCTAACACAAGATAACAGCTGCCTGGTAGATCTAAGAACAACACTCAATAGTAAAAACCCATGTCTCACTGAGAAACATTCAGTTACATTGAAAAGGAAAAACAGCAGCCAGCCAGAAAGCATTTCTCTCCTAAACTGCAGGCACAAGTCACATGACCAGGGGCAGCTGGGAAATTGACAAAATGTCTAGTCAGATTTCAAAATTGAATATAAAAAAATCTGTTTGCTCTTTTGAGAAATGGATTTCAGTGCAGAATTCTGCTGGAGTAGCACTATTAACTGATGCGTTTTGAAAAAAACATGTTTTCCGATGACTGAACAACTTTAAACATAAAGGGATTCTGTCTGGCAGCTCAGTGATCCAGGTGCCAGGCGACAAATCTCCTCTTCTTTGCGGCGACTAATCTCCCCAATCTGATTTCCGCCGGCTAAGATGTAAATTGCCTGGGGGCAGGCACACAGATTGCTTTGTTTTCCGAAGTTGCCCGTAATTGCCTCACAAGGAAACTTTGGGCGACTTTGGAAAACAAAGCATTCCATGTGCCTGCCCCCAGGCGATTTACATTTTAGCCGGCGGAAGGCTGATCGGGGAGATTTGTCACCGGGAAGAAGAGGAGATTTGTCGCCTGGCAACTAATCTTCCCAAATCTACCTGTGTGGCCAGACCCTTAAGGTTCAGATTCAGTCGAGTCTTTAGTGAAGGATTTGTTATTTGGCTGAATATAGGAGATTAAATCCACGATTAAAGTATAATTAATACATTGTAAAGCAGAAGAATACTGGCCAATCAATGTTAATACAGGTTCATCTTGTTTTTCAAACTACTATTGGGGCTTTTCCTAACTGGTCTGTGCATATAGGCCAACCTAGGACTGTTATTGCTCACATTTAGTTAACAGATCTATTGGCAGACAGACTTGTGATACATTTTTATGCTTGGGAACAAATTAACTGCCATGGCATTGCTGTGAATTCATTCATTTAAAGCAGCCCTTCAACAATGTCACATTTGCTTCTTCAGTTTATTAGGGTTGTTGGCAGGCCACCTTTTCATGTTCTAACGGGGCTTGAAAGTTACTAGGAACAGGCAAATTTTTTCGCTTTATTTCGCCATGGAAATGACACCCATAGAATTGTATGGGGTCGCGCATCAAAAAAAAAAAATTTGCAGAGCATCAAAACATTTTTGACGCCCATAGACTTTAATGGGCGTCGTGACATTTTGTCAGCGGCAAATTTTCGTCGAAATGAAACAGGTCAAATTCGCCCAAGCCTAATAGTCACTGATATCTGTGTTAATGGAATTCTCAGCAACCAATGGCTAACCAGAATGGATTTCAGTATGTATGTTAGAAATAAAATTCAAAAGTCAGCAGCTAAGGTATCAATACAATCAGTCCATCCAATTGAATACTTTGTTTTTTTTTCTTTTATTACTCTTATGCAAACACCAGCAAATCTGACATAACGGCCCAGTGACTTTGGTTTTGCAGTATAAGAATTTACATATGGTGAAAGGAGGAGTTTGTTATTGTTTCACCCCGAAAAGTCTGGTCACATGGGCAGATTTGGGGAGATTACTCGGCCGGCAACAAGTCTCCACTTCTTCGTGGCGACTAATCTCGCCGATCTGCCTTGCGCTGGCTAAAATGTAAATCGCCTGGGGGCAGGCACATGGACCGCTTCGTTTTCTGAAGTCGCTCGAAGTTTCCTCTTGAGGCAATTACAGGCGACTTCGGAAAATGAAGCCTTTCGTGTGCCTGCCCCCAGGCGATTTACATTTTAGCCAACGGAAGATCGGGGAGATTAGTTGCCACGAAGAAGAGGAGATTTGTCACCTGGCAACTAAACTCACCGAATCTTCCTGTGTGGCCAGACCCTAAACTGCAATAATTAGTGAGCATGGATTGAATCATATAGTGTAACGTTGTACAGATCAGACTGTATATGAACTATATGCCTATGACTAAGGGAATGCTTTCCCGAAACGCGTAAGTCAATTATGTTACCCACCATGATACAATAAAGACACCTCTTTATACTTATCCGGAGTGCCGCCTGGAACATTTTTTCTTTTGTATATGAACTGACCCCACAAATTGATGGCTAAATTGCCAATGGGTCCAACAAATTGAAAAGTGCAAGAATTTCCCTGAAGTGTAAGATACACAATTGGATATTTTTCATCATATGAAATAACTAAATAGCAAAATATGGATTTCAAGCAACATATAATAGTGCCCAGTAAAAAACGCCATGCTAATTAGATATTGGTAAAACGTATGCATGGAAATTTATAAAGAAGTCTAACACTGAACTAAGTCATTAAAGAGACTTTAAGAGATTTAAGGGAACTGGAAAATTGTGTATTACTTGGATTTTTATAGAGGAAGAATATGCAACACTGGGTGCTGTGGTTGCTGCACAATTACAATTCCCAGAAATCCTGGCCAGAAGAGTTTATTGAAGGTAAGTGGGGAGCTGTAGCAGGCCGCTATTGCTATTAAACACTGTTGCTGCAAACTTTGTAATGTTCTTTTTTCTTCCACGTTAGAGGAATAGTAACATCAAAAAATGAAAGTGTTTTAAAGTAATACAAATATAATGCAGTGTTGCTCTGCGCTGGTAAAACTGCTGTGTGTTTGCTTCAGAAACACTACTATTGTTTAAATAAATAAGCTGCTGTGTTGCAATGGGGGCAGCCATTCAAAGGAGAAAAGGCTCAGGTTACACAACAGATAAGCTCTGTAGAACATAATGGTGTTATCTGTTATCCAATATTTAACCTGTGCCATATAGACTTTTTTCAATTTCCACCATTGCTACACAGCAGCTTGTTTATATGAACTATAGTAGTGTTTCTGAAGCCAACAGATCAGTTTTACCAATGCAGGGCAACAATACATTATATTGTCATTACTTTAAAACACTTTTTAATCTGTACTTGAAAAATACATGCCAGGTGGCAATTCTAGTAATGTTTAAACACATGACCATGTTGTATTTATTATACCTTAACTATAAATGTTTGAAATAAGCATCTTCCCAATATACAGGCTTGAACTTAAAGTGGGGCTCATTTATCAACACTGGGCAAATTTGCCCATGGGCAGTTACCTATAGCAACCAATCAGTGATTAGCTTTTTAAAGCCAGCTGGAAGTAGAATGTATGAATGCAGCATTTTTATTGGTTGTCATGGGTTACTGCCCATGGGCAAATTTGCCCAGTGTTGATAAATGATCCCTACTGACCCATGATCAGGGTATGTCTGTTCCAACTCAAAATCTTGAGTTATATGGAGATGGTTCTTCTTGATGAGGCACAGGGGCTGATCCTGACCTCTCTGCCACCTGAGGCAGCTAACTGCTGCCCCCCCCCAAACCTTTTTGCACAAGTGCACTCTTGACGCTAGAAGAGCCAAATTTCCAGTTTTGAAAAATGGAAATTTGTCTGTTAAAGTTACCTGCTAAACAGTGGGGAGCTGCCTCCTTCTCATCTTGTCTCATTGGTGCAGCTCCCCTGATGAGGCATTAGCAGATAAGGAAATTTCATTTATTTATATACGGAAGTCTCCCTAAAGGCGCTGCACCAACCACACCTGTTAAGCTGAAGATACAGTGAGTGCTGCCAAATACTTGTCTTATATATATATATATATATATATATATATATATATATATATATGACTTAATGATGTCTTAAATATATTGATAATGGGTTGAGTGCAGATGACTCTTGTATTTGTCTATATGTATTTTGTGGTCACAGCCTCACTGCACGACCGCCTAATGGTTTTAAAAATTAGTGGTGAGCACAACTTTTCCTTGTTTTTATTGCGAAAATACAGGCTGATGTTTCGTCCTACCCAAAGGCCTTTCTGAAAGACTTTGAGAAAGGCCTTTGGGTAGGCCGAAATGTAAGCCTGTAGCTTCGCAATAAAAACATGTTTTTAAAACTAAATCTCGACGGCAAATTGCACCTCAACCATGTGTACATGGAGAGCGCTAACAATATCAGAACCTTACACATCAAGCTTTAAGAAATCTAACAAACTGTAAGAGAACAAGTTCGAAATAATAGCAATAAAACCTGAGAAACAAAGCACTTTTTTTACCAACAAAAAACATAAAGTCCACCATGATTCTCCTTACTTGTGCTTGTTCCAACAGCATTGATGGTGGAAGGGACAGAGGAAGAAGAGTACAGAGGCAAATGCCCATTCTCACAGCCTGTGTTTTTCTCTTGCCAACCAGAAGAACTGATGCATATCCCTGAATCTCGAGAATTTGGCCAGCCGTTCTGTTTGTCATCGGAGTTCTGTCTTTGGTGGTAATACTGCATCTGCCCATAGTCCAAAGAATCAGAGCGGCAGCGACTCTGGGTGCTAAAGTTTCCTGATGTTCGATCCTCCAGGTGGTTCAACCACATTGCCAGGGCACTCCTATCATCCAATGAGGTGGCTGGGTGTATTAATGCGTAGGACAGAAGCTGACGGCTTTCCTCTATATGCTGGTTATGTTCAATGGAATGAGCCAGGATTTTAGGCAGTAGTTTCATGTATGCCATTTTTGCATCAATGTTTCCAGGCTTCAGTAAAGGCAGGTGAGTTAACAACTGAGATATCACTTTGTCCTTGGATTCTTGCTGCCACTGGTTAATGATTGCTGAAAGAATTACAAAAAACAGTTAAAGACAGCCAAGTGAATTTAGAATGGAAAGGTAAAATGAATAGCTATAAACAGTATAAACTGGTAGTTCAAGGTCGTGATTTGCCAACCTTTGTTGGTCTAGAAAGTGCTAGAAGGTAAAATGAAAATAAAATATAAAATATATACCTTTACCAAAAATTATTGTAAAATTACCGAGATTATTATAATATCTTAAGGCTTTCATGGATCATTTCATATAGTCTTATTTAGTTATACATTAGTGTCTACAAATGAAACCCCAAGATCTCAGTGCTCTGGAAGACATTTCACTGATAGCAGAGATTTCAGTTGGTGAGAAGTATTTGAAAAGAAAGAAAATCAAAAATGGACATGCCATGTTTTAAAAATTGCCAGAACATTCAAGTTTACTGTATTACAGTAAATTTATTAGGGATAGATAACCTGTTACACAAGTACTCCAGAAAAGCAAGTGGAAGTTGTTTCAGCTTCATTTGGAGGACTACAGGTTGCCCACTCCTTATGTAGATTTCCAGAAAATGTTGGCCAGCCTCAGCACCTTCCGGCAGGGGCAATTTAATCAATGTTTGGAATCTGGAATGTCCGCTCATCACATTTCCTCCTACCTTATCCCTCACCACCATATTTAGTTCTAAGATTAGAACTCACCAATGTTGAATGGTTAAATGGATCAGTACTATACTAAGAATTTTGTCTGTCCCACTAGCACCTCTGTATAGTGGGATATGTTTAATAAAGTTAACCATGTTTTAGATTTGCTTTTATTTTTTATATTTGTTATTTTTATTTTATTATATTTTAAATCTGTGCAGTGCACAATGGTATAGTAATAATTATAACACTGTAAACCCTACTGAAATTCCAAAAATATTTTTTCTTAAGCTTCTTTATTCTCTATTAAATACAGGAAATGTTTGTTTGTTAATGTGACACCACAGCTAGAATTCTGTATTCTGTATACAAACATGAACTTGACACTGGTTCTTATAGCACATACAAAAAAGGAGGGACCTGACAATAAAAGCAGATAAACAATGCTTTACATCAGCAGTCCACCATCTTTTTTGCCCCAGGGACCGGTATAAAGCCCTAATTTTTTTGCAAGGACCGGGGAGGGGATCAACTGCGTGCGGCGTAATATATTTTGGAGCACCAGCTGCAAATTTTGCATGCTAGCGTGACCACGTCAAATTCAGGTGCGCCTCGTCAAATTCAGACTCAATGCCCCAGTTCAAGTATGTCCGCGGCCACAGCCCGGCTGTTGGGGACCCCTGCTTTACATGACTTCACCCAGACTTTTGTTGGGTACCACACAGGGTCTGACTGTCAGGGTCTAACAATAAGCCAGATCAGGCCGAAAGAAATGCTACAGATTCCTTTTTCAGCAGAAGTTTTCAGAGATAAATATTGATGTACTAAACAAGCACAATATGTTAAGTGAACACCCACTATATTGGCTCTAGAGAAAAAGTCCCGGCGGACAGATGGTAATGTAATCGGGAAAATCCAATGGAACATAGAGACGGATCTTTTTAAAAAGCAATAGTTATGGAGTCATGATCCATCCTAGTAATTATTTACACACACAAAAACAATGGGGAAAATGGGCTGGAAAAATACCATGAGATGAGAAGCAGAGACATATGGGGGAATGTAATAAAAGTCAAAGAGAAAAACTATTTGCACCAATACGAATAAAAATGAGCATTCCGCAATGTAATATTCTTCCTTAAATAGTTATTGTATTGCGAATTTAATTCAGCATTGCGAATTTTAATTTGTGCATTTTAAGAAGTGCTTGAAGGTGTTGTAATCTTTTGGAGCAAACGTAACAACTTTTTCAGTAAGGGTCAGGGCACACAGGCAGATTCGGGGAGATTAGTCGCCTGGCGACAAATCTCCTCTTCTTCAGGGCAACTAATTTCCCCTGCCTTCCCATCGGCAGGATGAGCGATTCGTTAAACTTCGGGCGACTTCAGAAAACCAATTGCATTGAGTGCCATCCTGCCAGCAATTTACATTTTAGCCGGCGGCAAGGCAGGGGAGGCAGTTCGGTGAGATTAGTCGCCCTGAAGAAGAGGATATTTGTTGTAGGGAGACTAATCTCCCTGAATCTGCCTGTGTGCCCTGACCCTAAGAAGTCAAAAGAGGTCACTAAACAGTTTCCGGGTTCACAAAAGCTATAATAAATTCGCACAAAGGAAAATTTGTTTGCGAAAAGACAATTTTTCACATTGCGAATGGTTTTTCCGTTACCGACTCTTATTACATTCCCCCACTAATGTTTCCCTCCTTAAAGGGATTGAGTCATGACTTTTATGGTGTAGTTTTTATTTCTAAATTACACTGTTTACATTGCAAATAATGAACTCTACCGTATAAAAATTTCATTCTTAACGCAACAAGTATATTTATTTAGAATGAATGAAACAGCAAAAGTTTCATTTTGTGGGCTTAATACTACCTTACCCAAATCAATTAAATTAAAATGTAGATGGAAATGGAAAAGTCATCTGCTGCATTTATCACCATTGAGCTTTTTATTTTCTCCTAGTGAAAGAAAAAGTATCTGTCATTTTTTCCTTTCATTATTGCTTCTGCTCCAACTAAGTGAAACTGAGCATAACTATCACTATTAGGGATAGGTGAATTTTTTCCTTGTTTCACTGAAAAAATTACACCCATAGATTCGTATGGCGTTGTGCGTCAAAATAAAAAGATTCGTTGCGCGACAACAATTTTTTTTGACGCCCATAGACTTTAATGGGCGTCAGTGACTTTTCGCCGGCATCTAATTTTTGGCGAAACGAAAGGGGTCAAATTCGCCCATCCCTAATCATTAACTATAGTTAATACTAGGTCCTTATTAAAACAGCATCCCAATTTATATATGTATTTCAGTCCAACCCATTAGTTTGGATTTTATATTAGGCAATATAAAAGGGTTGGACGTGGAAGAAAATTAGGGATGAAAACCACAAAAGGCCAGATGGTTAGAGGCAGAGATAAAGACAATGGGGCAGATTTACTAAAGGGCGTTGCCATCAAAAATTATTAGCAAAATTTGCCAGAAATACCATCCGCAGGGACATTACTAACAAGCGTAGAGGACAAATCGCTAGCAAAGAATTCATCGCTAACAAAGCACGCCCTATCACCAGGCAAATTTTCGCTCAGGTCAACAATGATTACTTTGCAAATTCCCTAGAGTGTGAATTTTACAGAATTGTAGCTCTTTAGCCAGAGATAACCACCAGTTTAGACCTGGAGAACTGATCAGATGAAGCTAGATCCTCCTTAACCTTATGTCAGTGACATCATATCCTGTATGCCGCAACGTTATAAAAATTATAAAACACGCTGGCATTTTTTCATATTTTAAAGGGATTGTCTTTACAAGTTGTAACTATAATAAATATTTGTTTTAACATTTTTTACCATTTGAGGGGCATGCCACATTTGTTTTAGGGTGGGCTCATGTCTAGGGCATTAGAGGATCTCTTTTTCTTTATTTTGCTTCCTTGGACCACTTCAAGCATTTGCACCAACATAACTAATAAAGACGTCTATACGACCTATATGTACCCACCCTATTCAAATTGAGCAAAGTGCAAGTGTACTAACAAAATTCCGCTAGACAGAAAGAAACGTTAGCAAATCTTCGTTATGAAATGTTTGCGCTGACGAATTTACGATAGCTAAACTACGCAGGCGTTCGGCTGCAGAGATACACTTTGCATTTTAGTGAATTAGCGTAGTGATAGCGAATTTGCACCTCACAAAGTTGCACAAAGTGTGGTTGAGCCTTCACAGGCAAAAATTGGCCTTTAGTGAATTTGCCCCAGAAGAGAAATAAATAGGCAATAAGCGGGCAGGATAAAGAGGGCAGGACAAGAAAATAGAAGGGTAGAATATAACGGGAGGGCAAGAAATTAATGGAAGGGGCAAGGAAAGTTAGAGTAGCTGAGCAAAGGAGGCAATTGGATGAAAGTTCAGAGAGAATGGGAATTAAGAGTTTGGAGGGGCACTAAAAATAATGGGGAAAGGAAGGGTTAGGGAACATAAGTGCAAATATAAAAGACAGAGGTAAAGGAAAGACTGCTGAAACCTAGAGAAAGAAACAAATGCAGAAAAGAGAGCAGAATAATAAGAGATGAGTGATGCAAGAAAGTGAAAGGATGGAGATAAAATATATATAGCGGAGAGAGCCCTAATTTAAGAACACACAAAATCCCAAGCCAGTCAACTACTTGCTTGCTGGAAGGAGTTATTGATCTAGAGGTGCACAGTTCAGTCTAAGAACTACTTTACTCATATTTCTGAATGTTTTAGCATAGTTTATTTGTTTCATTAACTTGTTTTCTTGAATACAAGAAATTTACTGTCCCCCTGACATCAAGATATTAATGTTTCGACTTGTCAAAAGACATTCCTTGAATAGAAAGAAAAAAAGCATAGAACTAAAAATAAAACAGAAGGAAATTACTGTTGATGGCAGTAACAAAAAGCCCCGTTTGTTTCTAGTTCTGTAGCGTTCATCCAAAAATACAATTCTTCATGTACTGGAATCCAGGATTCGGTTCGGGATTCGGCCTTTTGCAGCAGGATTCGGATTCAGCCGAATCCTTCTGCCCAGCCGAACCGTATGGGTAGGGAGGGAAATCACATGACTTTTTAATCACAAAACAAGGAAGTAAAAAATGTTTTCCCCCTTACCAACCCTAATTAGTATATGCAAATAAGGATTCGGTTCGGTATTCGGCTGAATCTTTCGCGAAGGATTCGGGGGTTCGGCCGAATCCAAAATAGTGGATTCGGTGCATCCCTAATTGGTATCCCCCCCAACAATATTTAAGTCTACTACATATGACTACATTCAATTTAGCAAGTAACTCTCATAACCGCTTCTAAATTATTATAATTCATTCGGTTTGATTTGGCCTCGGTCTGTGTCCACAGGGCAAAACAGAAGAGCTTTCTCAAATCACAATACTCTTCTTTTTAACCTGCCAATTCAAACCCAGCCAGAGTTGCATTTAGTTTCCCATGTTTTCTGTCTGGTGAGCTCAGAAGCAGGATGGAAAAACAGCTCGAGACGACAACAAAAACAAGGAAAGCAGACAAAAGTGCTAGTGACATTCAGAGGAAAACCTTAATGACTCACTAAGAGAACAAGACAAGTTTTAATCCGAGGCTGCCTAATGTAGACTTGTTCTATAGAAAGTACTCAACTGACTTAAACACAGAACTTCAAGAGCTCTAGGCAAAGATGCAGAGCAATAAGACTATTAACAGTCAGGAGGCAGGAGATCCCTACATATACCATATTTTTTCCCTACTCTGATTTAAGGGCATGGTACACAGAGAGATTCTAGGTCTCTTTTCTGCCACTGTCTTCAGTAGCTTTATTAAAGGAAAAATATACCTCAAAATTAACACAGTTTATATCATATTAAGCGGCATATAAAAGAATCTTACCAAACTGGTCTATATATTTATGTAAATCTTGCCCTTTGACATGTCTTGCCTTGAGCCCCCATTTTGTGATGGTCTGTGTGCTGCCTCAGAGATCACCTGACCAGAAATACTGCAGCTCTAACTGTAACAGGAAGAAGTGTTGAAGCAAAAGACACAACTCTGTCTGTTAATTGGCTCATGTGACCTAACAAGTATGATTTGTTGGTATGTTTGTGTGCACAGTGAATCGTACAATCCCAGGGGGCAGCCCTTATTTTTTAAAATGGCAGTTTTCTATTTATGATTACCCAATGGCACATACGAATAGAAAAGTATATTATTATGAAAATCGTTTATTTATATGAAGCAGGGTTTTACATATGAGCTGTTTTATGCAATATATTTTTAGAGAGACCTACATAGATTTCCCTTTAAGACCAAACTGCTATTGGTCTATATGAGAATGGCCTAAGAGCAAATGAATCTTGGGTGAATCACACCTGAAATTGCAGAAACTCTTGCGTGTTCATAAGATTTTCATAGGGGTTAGAAGAGCAATTGCAAAACTGAAATCATACACTAAATTGACCAAACACTCATATACATAATACTACATGAAACAAAGTTTAGTACAATTATTGGTGTCTGTAGGGCTGATGGTCCTGAGTGATAGCTATTGTACACTGGTATTGGCTATGAACTGTCGGCCACCAAATGTGTACAAATTATCTATTATTGGGTGGGTTTGAAGATTAAATTCCCTCCCGCACAGCGAGAAAATGCTCAGATGCCCAAAGTACCATTTCCCTTAAAGGGGTTGTTCACCTTTAAATTAACTTTTAGTATGATGTTGAGATTGATATTATATAATATATAATTGGTTTTCATTTTTTATTATTTGTGGTTTTTTTGAGTTATTTAACTTTTTATTCAGCAGCTTTCCAGTTTGCGGTTTCATCAATCTGGTTGCTAGGGTCCAAATTACCTTAGCAACCATGCACTGATTTAAATAAGAGACCGGAATATGAATAGGAGCGGCCTGAATAGAAAGATGGGTAATAAAAAGTAGCCATAACAATGGGGTCAATGACCCCCATTTGAAAGCTGGAAAGAATTAGAAGAAAAAAGGCAGAATTAGAAGAAAACGGCAAATAGTTCCAAATAGTTTCAAATATAAATAATGAAGACAAATTGAAAAGTTGTTTAGAAATGGACATTCTAGAACATGCTATATAAAATTAATTTCAAGGTGACCACTCCTTTAATGAATCGTAAGTCCAAGCATAAACAGACATTCATGTGGGTGAATTTTCCCCCTTAAAGGAAAAAAATACCACCAAATCAGGGACGACTGGCCCGTGGGACACCGTAAAAAAACCTGGTGGGCCCCGACCCTCATGGGTCCCCGCTGGGTCAGACCCCCTCTCCCGATATTGGGTTGACATAAAAAAAAATTCTCGGCGCCGTGCACTGCCATCTGCGCATGCCTGCCGGTTGCGCGCATGCAGATTGGCGCGTCACAGTAGGGGAGTACGGGAGTCAGACACTGCACGAAATGAATACTTAGCAACAGTTATATCGTATTAAGTGACATATTAAAGAATGTTATGAAACTGGAACATTTATTTAAGTAGATATTACCCTTTTACATCTTTTCCCTTGAATACTCATTTTATGAAATGCTCTGTGCTCTGTCAAAAATCAGATGACCAAAAATACTGCAGCTCTAACTGTAACAGGAAGAAGTGTGGAAGCAAAAGACAGAACTCTGCCTGTTAATTGGCTCATGTGACCACCCAGGATGTGGGTATATTATCAAAAGTATATTACTACGAAAATTATTTATTTACATCAAGCAGGGGTTTAAATATGAAAAATATATAATATTTTTATAATGATCTACATTGTTTGGGACTATATGTTTCTTTTAAGGGCACTAGCACTTGTAGTGATGCATTTTGACACCTAGTTAATTAATAGCCTCTGTGTGGGCAACAACAATGTTTTTTTCTCTATTCATTTAAAAGGCAACCATCAGAATATGTAGTTGTATGCCTAGATCATGGGATTGGCACTTGCACTGCTCAACTTCCAACTGTCAATTGCTACAAAAGCCGGCACCAGAATCGGCTGTCCAGTTCAGACATTAGCACTCATCTAGGACTCCTTCCACGAATGTCTGCTCCTTTCTCTTTGGTATTTGTAATTCAGGACTGTCAAACTAGATGCTCTCACTGCCTAATCATAGCTCCTAATCTACCCACTGGCCACAAGGCTGCTTAATAAGATATTGTTTTTAAATAAAAAGGACCACTACTTGGCATAAGTCAACAAATCAAACACTGGACCAAATGCCAAGAAAGGCTTTTCAAAGTTACTAAAGAGCCAGGCATGATTCTACATTTTTTTTTTAAATAAGAGCAAAGTATAACCCGGTAACTGGATAAGGAAACCATCAGAACAGTTCTGGAATTAGCAAGCACATGATGGGCACACCAAATATATCTCTCGTACCGGACAGAGTTCAAAGAACGGGTGGTGAGAAATGTGTGATCTTCATTATGTGAGATATGCTTAATATCATGTTCCAAATTGGCCTGAGGTTTATTGTAAAACATTAGGAACTGAAGAGGAGGGGATTGTATAAAATTAATCTGATTTTACACTACCATTCTTGTACAAAACATATACTTTTTGCTCCTTATTTTATGTTATGGCAGTCTGTTCTGACACACAAAGCTGGAACAAAAAGATACCAAAAAAAATGGGATTAATACAAATGCAACATCCTATAATGCCTCTGGAAGCTTCAGCGCTGGTTACTCCTCCTTATGTACTAGCAGTTTTCCTACAAACATATTACATCTTCCAAAACAATGAGCACAATTACTTTAATTAGGAAGAAATTAAGTCTGTATTTGCATGTCAACATGTGAGCCATGGCAATAGCACTCGTGAGTTGACACGCTCCTCAGGAATCCCCCTGACCCAGTTACAAAAAGACTTGACAATACCCCAAGAATGAGGTAAATCCATGCTGAACCAGTAAAGAACATTATTAAATACGCTGTTCTGGGGGGGGGGAATGGCATTTTCTTTCCTATTTCAAAGGAAAATATATGAATAATCAGTTTCAATGAAAGTGAGAGAATGAAACTTTAATGTTCATTTACTCAGAATCCATTCTCTGGAGCATTAGAAAGTTCCCTCAAACCTCACAGCCTAGGAATGTACTGGCATACCACAAGCAGGACTGAAGAATGCACAGTTTCCGTACTGCTTCACAGGATCCCAAATGACGCTGGTCAGCCACATTCCTTCAATTTTAGATCACAATCCTACTTATAAATAAGACATAATGGAAACGGACTGTAAAGGTCATCATGCCGGAAAAGGCTGCTTCTAATTTATAGAGGAGGAGGAGAGTTAATCTAGACTGATGTGGCTTCAGTATGAACCAATAAACTAGACATAAGGTAATATAGTAGCCAAAGAGCACGTTACTGAAACACAAGAGTAGTTGTGGTTGTGCAAAGATGGGTGCAGTTGTGTGCACTGGCATCATTTTTAAAGCTACTTGTGTCTACAGTCTTTCCTTGCAGTTGCACATTTCAGCACAAGGCAACAATGTGATCTGTTCAGAGGAATCTTGTGCAGTGTGCCTATTGCTGAAGGTGGCGGTAACTCCAGTGTTCTCACAGGGGCGCAACAGACACAATAATACTGGAATTATAGGTAAACAATAATGCATTGTGGTAAAAACATTGGCAACTTGCGTCTGCAATTGCACTTTGTACACTGCACTTGTGATTGTAAATGATCTATATTGCCATTATCAAATCTTAAATGTGCAAACCATTTTAAAACACCTGTCAGACTAATAGGCAGTTAGAACATATTCAGAGTATAAACCCAAAGACTCCGAAACACTGATTGTCATGCCAGAGCAGTATTGCGCTGGTATTATGGCATTACACTAGAAATATTTGGTCTCAGGCTCACAAAGAGACCCTTGATTGGATATCCCACAAGAGGGCTATGGTAAGTTCCTTTTGATCAGTTGATTAAGAAAAGGAGCTGTGAATCTGGAGGGGGAGGGATAGTTATGAGAAAATATATGGATTATAGGAAAGGATCTCCTCATATGATTCACATTGAACTTGTGAATCCTTGAGGGGTTGAACTTGATGGACTTTGTCTTTTTTCAACCCGTTTTAACTATGTAACTATGCAGGGGCGCTCCACCAATGAGGCGAGTTGAGACACTCGCCTGAGGCAGCAGCGCCCCCCTGGTTACCAGGGGCGGCAAAAATGCTGCTCCTGGTAACTAAAAGCCGAATTTCCGGTTTTCAACCCGGAAATTCGGCTCTTCTAGTGCAGAGAGCGCAATTGCGCTCTCTGCACTAGCGCCGTGCAGCGCCCCGACCCCTCCTGCGCAGAAACGGAACGGGGTGGCAACGGAAGGCCGCCTCAGGAGGCATAAAGGCGCGGATCGGCGCTGTAACTATGTATAACTCACATATTGGTTGAGGAGGTCACATACTTCCCAATGATACCTAACAGGGCCAGTCTAAAACTATCCAATATTATATTGGGGAATTTGGCCTGAAAATAACTACCCCCTACAGGGACTCATAAATGAAATGTTCCTGGGCACTCCTACCTCATGCATAAGATAATGAGGGGAATGTCCCAGTAGTCAATAATAAGGTGATAGACCCTGTACCCTATGTCATGCAAGGAGGTTCCATATCCATGGATTGTATGCCCAGTGTTTCCCAACTCCTGCCTCAACAGGAAATTTCTAAACTTGGCTAGGGTTTTCTTAGTGCTTTTATTCCCTTTTATTTAATTTACTGTTTTCCAATTCTATGTTTAATGTATGTCTACTTTGTAACATTTTTTTATATACATGCACTGTTACTGCATTAAAATGAAATATAATATTAAAAGTTTTGTCCTTGTGGCTTGTGCTCTAACGAGCTCATCGCCCATATGAAAGCTTGTGCCCAGGTGTATTGACTCTTTGTATGTGTGGAAAGGGAAAGCTGCCTATTTATATGTAGGATAACTAGTATGGCTGGAAGGAATGAACGCTTTGGCTGCTGGAGTGCTTGTTGAACTAGTAGGATCTAACCCTGACTATCTACAGTAGGAGATAGTGCTGATGCATTGTGAGATAACTGTTAGAGAGAGCAGGGGAATAGTCACATTAGGTTTCTATCGCATGTTAATGCGGTATGTTGGTATGTTTTGGGGTATCTGATGTTAGTCTTTGGGGTATCTGATGTGTGTAAGGTGATTGAGAGACTTAGTGTAACCCCCTATTGCCAAACCCAAGAGTTATGTGTGTTTGATAATCCCGTTTTCGTGACACTGATCATGTGCAAGCTATACGTAGCTTTTACTGTGTAGGCATTGGACTTATAGTTGGCTGACAAATTTGGTTAAGGTCCCTCTGCATCAGTGCAGTCCTTGCCCAATAGGATTTTCAAACCAGATCGATATATAGCCATTATTTCACAAGATATTTGTTGGGGAGGGCCAATACATGGGCAGATAAGGGAATGACTTGTTCTAAAGGCCACCTTAACGGAATATGAGGCGGGAAATACATTTTTAGGGTAAGGGCACACTCTCAGATTCGGGGAGATTAGTCGCCCGGCAACAAATCTCCTCTTCTGTGACTAATGTCCCCGAACTGCCTCTCGTTGAAGTTTCCTCGTGAGGCAATGTTAGACATCCAGTCACTCCAGCCTTTATACATTTTTGGATATTAGAAACATTTTTGTATTTTGCATGGCCTACCTATTTACGCAGTTTTTATTTTTCTACTTAATTCCTTTCCGGAGTAGGTCCGTGGGGCACCTCACTAATGCAGAGAGAGCAATTGTGCTCTCTGCACTATCCATGACAAATTTCCAGTTTAATAACCGGACATTCGTCTCAAACTTACCAGGAGTTTCCTAACTCACCTCATGACAGCAGCTCCCCTGAGTTTAACAAAGCCATTGCACATATAGCTCAACTTTTTTTTAGCCATACTGAAAATATTTGGTAAACCGTGGACCAACCTTCTATTTTTCCATCACTAGTATAACAGCCCATCCTGTATTCTGCCAACAGTTTATAGCTCCTGTTATACACTCACCCCTTTCATAACTTTGTAATCATTCCAATAATTCCTTATACTATAATACATTTTAGAAACACTATTTATACTTGAACTAGGGCATGAACTGAGGTTGTATCACATGTCAGCAATCTGCCCATTGGTGCAGCTGTAGATAAAGCAGACAATGCACATAAAGAGCTCCGCATTTCTACAGTGAGTATAAATGGCATATACAAGTGACAGTTGGCCCATCTAGGGATACTCTTGGAGTTTTCTGGTGACGCAGGGCTCACATCTACATGAACATTAATGTTATAAATGTGTTTATTAACAAGCTTATCAGTAACAAGCCAAGCTACCAGTTAAAATAAATGGAGTGGAGTAATTGGAAAACAGCAGGCAGAATTTTCTAAAGTGACCTGTAATTCAACTGTTTTAGTTGGTTTCTTAATAGCAACAGCTGTGAGAATTAGGAGAAAGGCAAGAGATATCAGTGGAATGTTCCAATTTATTTCTAACCTGCACAGACTGCAGCCATTTCCATGTTGTACATTCATGCCTTCCCCTTTCCCTGAAAGCTTGAGAGATGATCTGCCAGCATACCTTAGTGTATTAATAGCATTTGTATACTTTAACTGTTTAATACAGGTTATTTTTAGATTAAGTTTATGGTTTATGGAATGCTTTCAAAATCCTAAGCACCCCCACATCTCAGGAGCTGAATATATGCATAGCTTCAATTTAACCTTTCATTTCTGCAGCACTTTTAGAATAATTTCTGATTTAAAAGTAGCAATATGGACAGAACAAGTCATGTATATTAAATTAAACATGGACATTTGTTTAATTAAACTAATCCATTAATATAAATATGTTTCTATACATGGGCCAATAAGCCGTCGGCAGCATTCACTGGCCTGTGTATGGCCAACTTTATTTGTAAATGTAACTGGAACCAGGGGCAAATTTCTGCCAATTTTGGTTCTGTCTCTAGAAAACAATGTAGCAGGAGTCAGCTTTGCATGCGTCTGTTAAAACCAAAATTTCATAAAATATATTCCATTCCTGTACAGGTATGGGATCCATGAGCTGGAAACCCGTTATCCTGAAAGCTCTGAATTACAGAAAGTCTGTCTCCCATATCCAAATAATCCAAAATTTTAAAAATGATTTCCTTTTTCTCTGTAATAATAAAAGAGTACCTTGTACTACATCCAAACTAAGATATAATTAATCCTTACTGAAAGCAAACCCAGCCTATTGGGTTTATTTAATGTTTAGATGATTTTCTAGTATACTTAAAGGAGAACTAAAGTGTTACTATAGAAGTAGCTAGAAATGTTGTACATTATGTTTTGTGCTTCTGTACCAGCCCAAGGCAACCACAGCCCTTTAGCAGTAAAGATCTGTGTCTCCAAAGATGCCCCAGTAGCTCCCCATCTTTTCTGCTGATTCACTGCACATGCTCTGTGCTGCTGTCACTTACTGAGCTTAGGGACTCTGACTCACAATATACAGTACACATAGAATAGAAATGTCACAATATAAAGCTGATTAGTAATTTATACAGATAATTACTACATGGCAGCACAGAAACCAGTGCAATTAGCATCAGAATTTAATAATCAGCCCTGTAGCATCAGCTTATATTACAGACCAACCTCATTTTCTGCTGGATAATTAGTGACGAGCCCTAAGCTTAGCTTCTCAACAGCTGCTCAGAGCCCACTGAGCATGTGAGTGTCACAGACACTTTCCAAGATGGTGACCCCCTGTGACAAGTTTGAAGTCCTGGATCATTGCTGCTATTGACAAGCTGAAACTTTAGGCTGGTACAATAAGTTCACTATATAAAATGGCATTTTTAACCACATTAATTTTTAGGGTTTAGTTCTCCTTTAAGGTATTAAGATTCAAATTAAAGGAAAGATTCACTATCCAGAAAACTTGTACTAAATTAATGCTTGCGATACTCATCGACAATGATGTAGAATCTACGTGTCTGAACCTTAAGATATTGAGTGACTGGTGGCGTAAAAGTTGTAGATTTTATGTTAATTAATGGGACTAAAAACACTTAAATATTGTGTAAAAATTGTATTATAAGGGGAAACTTATCCGCTTACTTTTCCGCTGCTGCTAGATAATCTATACAAAATGTCAAAACATTTCTTTCAAAAAATTATCCTCATACACATCAGTTTTGACAGCATCAAGCCAATATTCATTCACACAACCAAATCCTCTACATAGTAATGTGTACACAACAAGAAATTAAAATTGCGCGAGATACAGCCTGCGAGACCAACATATACAAACAAATCAGGACAGATTTTATTTTCTCTCATTACTTTGTACCAACCTTACTGCGCTGGTTTACATTTACAAATTAATTTTGTAATTAAACGCATCGCTCATTCCAAAATTTAAGATGTAGCTCATAGTATATAGGAAACAGTTTTGTAAGAGAAAAATACTTGACCAAATACTATAATGTTCTAGACCTGCACAGGGCAGGGGATGATCAGGAAATTGATCAAAAATGGCAATGCAGCGCATTAGAAGACAGTATCAATTTTGATATTGAACACAGGGTCGGGTCACAGTGTTACCAATTTGCCTCCCTGGAGGAATTTGCGTGATTATATTTTCTTTACTGGGCAATATAAGCTCTCGTTTAACAACAGTATTAGGGATGGAATTTGACCCGTTCCGTTTCACCAAAAATTCGCCGCCGGTGAAATGTTGCAGGCGCCCATTAAAGTCAATGGGCGTCAAAAAAATTGACGCGCGTCTTTTTATTTTGACGCACAATGCATGGGCGTAATTTTTTCAGCAAAACATGGCGAAAAAATTCGCCCATCCCTAAACAATATAATGAACAGTGCTTTTGATGAACTTCCTTAATTATCTGTTTTAATTAATATGTATGCTTTGTTATTTCTTGCACTAAACTGTGCAAACAGGAAAACTACTACTCTTAAAGGAAAACTATACCCCCAAAATGAACACTTAAGCAACAGATAGTTCATATCATATTAAAGAATCTTACCAAACTGGTCTATATATTTAAGTAAATCTTGCCCTTTTACATCTCTTGCCTTGAGCCACCATTTCGTGATGGTCTGTGTGCTGCCTCAGAGATCACCTGACCAGAAATACTACAGCTCTAACTGTAACAGGAAGAAGTGAGGAAGCAAAAGATACAACTCTGTCTGTTAATTGGCTCATGTGACCTAACATGTTTGGTTTGTTGGTATGTTTGTGAGTACAGTGAATCCTACGATCCCAGGGGGCGACCCTTATTTTTAAAATGGCAATTTTCTATTTATGATTACCCAATGGCACATACTACTAGAAAAGTATATTATTATGAAAATGGTTTATTTACATGAATCAGGATTTTACATATGAGCTGGTTTATGCAATATCTTTTTATAGAGACCTACATTGTTTGGGGGGTATAGTTTTCCTTTAACTTCCTGATTCTTCAATTGCTGGAGGAGGAAGAAGAGAGTTCATAATTTCTCATTAAACAAGCGATACACGGAGATTCACTAAATCCAGGTTGTAGATCTGGCTGAATCCCAGTACTTTTTGGAACTGGCTGAATCCTTAGTGGTCAGCCAGGGGGAAGCATGCCCATTTATTATTAAACACATAATTATATTTAAATATAACAAAAAATGTATAAAAATGGTAAAACATTTAACATTTTAGAATTATTATGTGTTTATAGGACAAGCATCTCCTGCTGTGCTTTACAGCGTAAGGTTTGTGCTTTAATAGTTTAGAGAGTTCTTAAAAAAATAATTTGAGCTATTATATATATATGTTGCCACTCTATATTTAAATGTTATAATAATTAATTAAATGTAAAAAGTTACTTTTAAATGCCACTAGGGGCTAAACAGCTACGGCTGCAGTAGCTTTAAAATTTTTGAAATGAACTAGACCACATAATGAAAGTTAACACAACAGAGTACAGGTATGGGCCCTGTTATCCAGAATGCTCGGGACATGGGGTTTTCCGGATAATGGATCTTTCCATAATTTGGGTCTTCATACCTTAAGTCTACTAGAAAATCATGTAAACATTAAATGAACCCATAAGGATTAATTATATCTTAGTTGGGATCAAGTAAAAGCTACTGTTTTATTATTACAGAGAAAAAGGAAATCATTTTTAAAAATTTGGATTATCTGGATAAAATAATGGGAGACAGCCGTTCCGTAATTCGGAGCTTTCTGGATATCGGGTTTCCGGATAAGGGATTCTATACCTGTACAATTTTTGACAGATTTTGATCCTTTGCCATGGAAGAAATGTCAAACTTCCAACAAATGATATTAAAGGGCTTATACGGTTTTAAAAACAGGCCATGCAGAGTACAGGACTGCAAGTCTGACATGCCAGAAATGACGAGATTATTAGGCCAAGCTAAAGCAGTTAAGCTAACTGTAGTTCACCTTAAAGGGGAACTATCGTGACAATTTTAAATTTAATATAAGCCTCATCATAATGAAAGAAACTTAAATACAAACAATTAAAATTTCTGTGTTTCTGAAATCAAGTTTATGTTCACTGTGCCTCTCTCAGCATATGTTTCTCTTGATTCTGTCTTCATTCAGCAGCTGGGTGTCAGATAGTCATTGACAGTTAGATCCAATATATCTTATAGGGGAGCTCCTTTTCTAACAGATGAATTAGAGCTCACTCAAATAACTGATTCCAGTATAAACAAAATAACTGTATTTTGGACAAATCCTGCATGTAGAGAGACAGGATTTCTGGGGATTTTAATAGAGTGAGCTCTAATACATCTCCAAGGCAAAAGGAATGAAAATCAATGAATATCTGACACCCAACCGTGATGGCACTGCCCCCCTTACATTCCTGCTCCCTCCTCATGGTCTATAATTGTGTATCCAGTGCATAGGCATCAGGCCCCTCTTCCTGGTACATACACAAGATTTTGGGTTGATGCAAAGCTTGTCTTAATAACAGTGTTCACAAAAGGGCAGCCGTCTGCTTGTTGTGATTGGAAATTCTAAGACTGAAGTAAACAATATTTATATCATTTTTATAGTAAAAGTAAAGTATATTGTGCCAGACTAGCATATTATAAAATATTAGGAATTACTTATTACTTTAAGGAGCAAATTAAAGGGAGAGGATGACTGGGCCTTTAAAGCGGGTCTCTTGGTGACTACCGAATAGGGTAGGCCAGTAAAATAATGGTCAGGTGGAAGCCCTACTACCACATAATCTGTGTAAATTGACATGACTAAACTAATAATAACATTATTACCATTTCTAAAACAGTTATGGTACTTTTTAAGCACTCAGAATTCATGCTACGTGTTTTTCCCAATTCAGAGGGAAAAAAAATCCTTCAGAAACCGGTTTAGTGCTGGACACAAGGCTGTTCTGTTCACCTTAAGCAACATGCTAGATGAATGACCCCTTTCATTATAACATGCTGTTAACACTAAGATGATGTTAGATCTACCTCATCTAAAATTGAACTGGGCTGGATATGTTGCATTCACGCGACACAATTTGAGTTTCTCGAAACACACAACGTATATTAAGATTGGACTGAAAAGCACAGTATTTCAGTATTTAGAGATGCATATAAATATTACCTAAAAGAAATAATGCAGTAAGAAAATGAAATGCAGTGCTGTGTGTGGAACTTTGGTAAGCAGAAAAGGCATGTGTCTAGTGGACAATGCAGGGATGCACCGAAACCACTATTTTGGATTCGGCCAAACCCCCAAATCCTTTGTGAAAGATTTGGCTGAATACCGAACCCTAATTTGCATATGCAAATCAGTGAGGGGGAGAGAAAAAGGGGGAAAAAAAGTTTTTTTTACTTCCTTGTTTTGGGAAGAAAAGTCGCATGATTTTAAGGATTCTGATTCGGTTCGGACAGCCACAAGGATCCGGCCGAATCCTGTTGAAAATGGCCAAATCCTGCCCAAATACCGAACCAAATCCTGGATTCGGTGCATCCCTAGTGCAATGATAATGGGGGAGCTAGGACCTTGATAGATGGATGGATGATCGATATGTGGAGTAGGAAGTGATGGAAAGTTACTGAGCCAGGGGGATTGCCTTTATGCATTGGCCTAGCTGAACACCAGCATGAAGTCAAATGCCTTAATTGAACCTGTGTGGAAAGCCTGTGATTTTGGGGGTAAGTGGATGACAGAAGTGCAGAACTTTTTCAAGCTCCTGGGTACATTGAACTTCAACACCTTTGAAGACCCCCTGCATTTGGTTGTACCCTATGTACTACTGAAATTCGACTGGTCAGAGAATGGTGGCTCAATAAATGTAGGATATCTAATCAAAATTAGAGGTTTTCTTTGGAATTTCTTTGGGCTACAGTTCTTTGATTCTCTAATGTTATTTTTTTTCCACATCAGTACAGGACTGTCCATTACTCTATTCTGGAAAGAATTTCTGACTATTTATCACATCTGATGGCACTACCAATAAATAATGAAGCCATCATTATAATATTCTAAGAAAGGTAATAATGAGAAGCTCAGTGGCAAGCAATGTGGCACCATGATAGGATTCTACCTTTTCAACAAGTCAGTTCCACTAACGTAAGAAAAAAGTTAAAATAGTGGTTTGTCTTATTAAGTCTTTCCTTCAGGGTAAGGCCAGACGAGGAGATTCGGGGAGATTTTGTCGCCTGGCGACTTATCGCCACGTCTTTTGCGCGACTATCTCCCCGAACTGCCTCAGCGTCTTTTCCCCATAGGCTACAGTGCAAAATCGCCTGCGCTAATGCACACGCGGTGATGCGTTTTCAATAGTCGCCCAACGTTGCCTCAGTGAGGCAACGTTGGGCGACTATTGAAACCGCATCGCCGCGTGTGCATTAGCGCAGGCGACTTTTCATTCTAGCCTATGGGGAAAAAAGCTGAGGCAGTTTGGGGAGATAGTCGCGCAAAAGACGTGGCGATAAGTCGCCAGGCGACAAAATCTCCCCGAATCTCCTCGTCTGGCCTTACCCTCAGAGAGGAAGAATAATCTTCAGCAGCAGTCAGATTAGGTTGGCCAAACCAAAATATCACATAAAAAAAGGAAAGCAAATATTATCCGATACAACTGTGGCACGGGCTAATTTTCGCCAGCGTCAGCTTCCTACCCCTCGCACCACTTCATCCGGAGCAAATGCGCTACGAATACGGTAATTCACTAAAATGCGAAGTTTCGTCCCGGGCGTCGAACACTGGCGACTTTTCGATAGCATTATTTTGGCTGAGCGAGCCTTTCATAGTGAAGATGCGCTAGCGTCCATTTGTGCCTAGCAAAACTTCGCTAGTGATCTTGTGCTTAGGTCAATTTGCATAGGGCGGGAAATTTAAAGTTGTATGAAGGTCTTTTTTTTTTTTTTTTATTATAAATGTTGGTGCAAATGCTTGAAGTTACCACTTTTTCTTACATGTCCAGGGAACCGTAATAAAGACAAAAGTCTTGTTAGGTTACCGGGTTTTATTCCAGGTAACCTTTATAAAGACAAGAGAGTAATATAATGCCCTAAACATGAGCCCACTGTAAAATTAATGTTCCATATGTTATAAAATCGGTTACCCAAAAAAAGTCCAACTTAGGACTTTTGCAGGCAATCCTTCTTAAAAAAAAGAAAAGTCGCCAGCATTTTTTGAACTTTAATGCATTTTCGGCTCACAAGATATGATGTAAGTGACATAAGATTGAAGAAGATCCAGCTGCCTTTAAGCATCTCGCCTGGTCTGAGATGGCAATGTCAAATCTAGCATAGAGAATTTCATTTATGCTACTAATGACCTTTTATGCAAAGGAAGTTTAGTGTGCTCCTCACTCATCACAGGAGAGTGGCTGTGGGAATACACACTCAGATGCAACTAATTTTCCAGGAAGCCTCCACTCAAAATTGCAGAGATGGAAAGCTGCAACACTACAATATCCTGTGCTGCCCTTCACTAGTCAAGTCAAGCAGAAAGTACCCAAAAATGCAAGGATGCAATGTTTTTAATTATTGTGATTAATTAAGACTATGGCATTGATACAATAAACACTTTCAAAGGCAATATAAACCTAAAATATATTTTGATGTAAACATATAACCATGAAATTCCAAGCAATTGTGCAATTTACAAACATTTTCTAATTTAAGTGGTTTCTGGAATATCAGCACTTTTAGACTGCTAATACAGACTTTCAGCTCAAAAAGCGCCCAGTCAGCAATCCAAGGGTAAACTGACAACTCAGGAATTTTTATCATCTGTTGCAGAGAAAAGATTGAAGAAGAATAGTTATTGGTAGAAGAAAAAAAAACTGTGTTGGTTGCTTCATTCTTTCATGCATTTGGTTTATATATTTTAATTATAACTTTTGAATTATAAATGATGCACCAGTGTGCTTCCTCAAGATAACATTTTTCCTGCTAGAAAAAGTCAGCCATGTTCTGTAAATTTGGAACTGAAAACCAGGATGGAATCAGCTTGCAAGATCAGTGGGCAGATTCACTAAAAGGAGAATTGTCGCCAGTGACCGCTTGGCACACATCGCACCACTTCGCCAGGCGCAAATTCCTTACTACCACGCTAATTTACAAATATGTGAAGTTGCGCCTTGGGCGCCAAATGCTGGCGACTTTTCGTTTTCGTTACTTCGGCAGTGGGAGCATTTCAGATGCATAGCGTTCGTTTGTGCCTAGCGAAAATTCGCTAGTCATCTTGCGCTTAGGTCAAATTGCATACAGCGGGTAATTTAAAGTTGTATGGAGGTCTTTATTATAAATGTTGGTGCAAATGCTTGAAGTTACCACCTTTTATTACAAATGTCCAGGGAACCTTAATAAAGACAAGAGAGTTAATATAATGTCCAACACATGAGCCCACTGTAAAATTAAAGTTATGAAATGTCTTGAGTTACCCAAAAAAAAGTTTGTCAGGACTTTTGAAGGCAATTTCGCTTCAAAACAGGAAAAGCCACCAGCGTTTTTGGAACTTAAATGTATTTTCGGTACACAGGATATGATGTAAGTGACAGAAGATTGAGGAAGATCTACCTTCTTTTTAGCACTTTGCCTGGTCTGAGGTGGCGAAGGCAACTCTGGTGAAAGAGGTAACGTTCAGTAAAATCCGCACTTTACTGTTCGGAGTAACGACCTTTCGCCAGAGCAAAAAGTTGTCTGGCAATAGAGTGCAAAAGAGCGATATCGATTGTCTCTTTCGCTAGCGAATTGACGCCTGCACCTGTTAGTGAATTGCAATGTCCCTGTGGATGTGATTTCTGGCGAAAAGTCACTAGCGTTAGACACATCGCCCTTTAGTTAATCTGCCCCCAGGTTGGATATGTCAGCAACTCACACCATATGTATGTTTGAAAAAGTATGAGGTAGAAAAAAAATCAATAAATATATGAACAAGACTTGATATTAAAAAAAAATGTTGGGTTGCTTCTAAAGAGAAGATGGGATTGCAGGAAAGTCATACATCATTCAGGTTATGCTGCTTCTACTTGAAAGACCTGAAAGGCACATCTTGCTTTGCCCACTGCCTAGTAACTAACATGATTGCTCGCAATCTCCTTAAACATAGTCCAAAATCCTGCACAATGTCAAATTTTAGAAATTAGGAGCAGAACACAAAACATCAATGTACAGATTTATTGAGGGATGCTGTGGGAAGTAGTTCCTCAGCTGAAGGGGCTAGAGAGAAGAAGCCTGCAAAATAATTGGCATTATGCTGCTCAGTGAAGGCAACCTGTAAGATAAGAACCAACATTGGTAATGTTTCCATTTCTGAAGACAACGAAATGCAGATGCACACCTGGTCCCTCTTTCAACGTTCACGGTGCATGGAACATAGGAGGATGGCACCTCCAATAAATGGAACGTAATAAATAGAATTAATCCAGCACACGAAATCTGCTCAAGGGTTATTACCCGTGTTTAATGCCAAGCCAAACAGGTTACAACATTTCGGGGGCGTACCCTGAAACGTTGTAACCTGTTTTGCTTGGCATTAAACACGGGTAATAACCCTTGAGCAGATTTCATGTGCTGGATTAATTCTATTTACGTTCCATTTCTGAAGAATTTAGTGAAATCTTTCATGCTCACAATAAATTACAAGTGCTTCCTTGACTTCAGTCATACTTCTGAAAAGTTCAGTCTTCTATGAGCCAGGTATATACAATTCTACCACATGGCCTCTCTGGTGACTGACCCCAGAGAAAGTGGTAAAATAAACAGTATATTAGCAAAGTTATGTTTTTCTCATTTTTTTTAACACCATCAAGGATTCTTGCACCAATCAGATTAGCCATTAAAAATAACTGTCCATTATTTCTAAAGGTTTTCTTTTAAGCATCCTAAATTCTGTACTAGACATCAACTCTCAGACCTTTTTCATTAAAACTGGCCCTTCAGATCCATTATACAGTCAATGGTACGAATGCAGAGGGAAAGTAAATTCCGGCTGTGTTTCACAGTAGTAACGTGAATAGTTATTTTTGCTACATTTTACAAGACCATTGACAGTTACACAAACAGTACACAGTTATGCATCTACTAAAATCAATACAAATCTCAATGAATATACTGAAAAAGTTGGTTAAGGCAAGACTAAAATTGAACTGCATGTCACCATTGTGGAAACTATGATACACATTAAAAGATAAATGTATGTGCTTCCCAATCCTTAATTTCCCACAGAAATAAATGTATATGCAAGTAACACAAAATAAATGTAAATAAATACAGGAAGAATTTCAACCTCATGAAAGATCTCCGACACATGCCCAAGAGAAAACAGGTGCATTAAATCCACTAAAGAAGATATTCCCAACAATGTGTGGTGAGGAGGATCACACAGAGTCAACTCAAAATAACTACAAAGACCTATATTTCCCATCCATGATCAGACGCCTCCACATTCTCATACAGAGCAATTCAGTAACAGCTGCTCTATCAATGTTCTTGATTTTAATCTCTCACATATGCTGCTTTCAAGAAGCAATTTGCAAAACTCTGCTGTTTACTTTGATGTACCTGTAATGCTAACATTTAGCAGAACTGCTACTGCTACTCTTGGGGAAGCCAAATGTTAGGCACCCCCAAGTGATTGTATTAACTTACCTGAAACCCCGGGCCGGTGCTCCTATCAGTATAAAATTGCACCGGCCCGGGTTTATACCAGTGAGCACCATGGAGCAATCCTCTACCGGCTTCTTCTTTCTTCAAATTTCCCGGGGCAGACGCATGCACAGTTGAACCAAATAGGCAACTTTTTAGTTAAGGTTTGGCTTTTCGTTCATGCGCAGCCACGCAAAGGAAAAAGGAATACGGAAGAGGATCGCTCCGTGGTGCTCACTGGTATAACCCCGGGCCGATGCAGTTTTCTGCTGATAGGAGCAGCGGCCCGGGGTTTCAGGTAAGTCAATACAATCACTTGGCACCACCAAGTGCACCAAGCCTTTCCTTCTCCTTTAAGATACAGACAATGAAATACCTACTTAATTTTAGTGAATTACCCATGATCTATTAAGCCTGTTTTCTGGCCCTACGAAAATGGACTAAACTCACCCTTAATGCACCAAATGTGAACATTTCAGTACACTGCATATTTACATGCAGGATAATGGTAAAATTATTAAGTCATATAAACAAAATCTACAAGTCCCAATGGCAGGGTGAGAGCTACAAATAAAGATTCACATCATGGGCCCAGAGAGGGACAGCACTGCACTAGTTCTGTTTTGGTAAACAAGCTGACAAACATGCAAATGAGAGGTAAAGATCCCTATAGCCGGTTCTTGAAGTACACCTCGCAATATCCTTGGTCAGAATCATGGATTTGTTAAATAACAGCAAGAGGACTATGACTTCAATATTTCTGACTAATCTCCATCATTTTTTTTGCCTTTATTCTTTGCACCATTATCTATGATTATATCAGTGCTGTATAATAATGCTAACAATTTTCTTACACCAGTAAATTATAATAAAATACATTTTTCAGGCTTGTGCTGAGGTAATGCCAAATGGAAATGTTTGGTTGGTTCCTATGGTTTAAGGGAGTGGGAGAATGGTCACAGAGGCTTTGCAGATGCAGAAATGGTAGTATAATGAGTGGCTCAGTGGGTAAAATGTCTGCCTTCAGTCTTGCAGCGCTGAGGTCCTGAACCAGATTCTGGACTGAACACTATCTGCACTACCTGTGCTTGTGTGTTTTTTTTTCTCTTGGTAATTCAATTTACTCATAACACGCCAAAAACACATAAAGGTGGGTAATTTGATAAACAGACCCTAGAGTGTGTTACTGCGGTAGGGAACTTAGATTGTAAGAGCCGCTTACGAGGAGAGTGATGAACAAACTATGTAAAGCACTAATTAAAATGTGTTGCACTAGCACTTCCTGCTGTTCTGATTGGTTGGGCTGATCACCTTAATGACTGAACAACAGAAAAGTGGACATATCACGTATATGCGATCAGTCAGAAACATACTGAATATGGCCATCTTAAGGCAAAATGTCATCCATATTTGATTTGATTCAGCCAGCTCATAATATACAAGAGGTGATTTACCATGCCATAGACATAAGCGCAAGCAGTGTCAGCTCTAAGGTTCAGGGCGGCCAAGGCAAGTGCCCCCTGGCACCCACTCGTTCACCTTTTGAGTGTGTGCCCCCTCTCTCATGCATGTATTACCGCCCACGTGTATAGCTTCTGATACGTGTGAGTACAACTCCTGAAGATTGTGCCCATGCACAGACTTTGCGATGACCAGAAAGGAGAAGAGGTATGTGCCAGTACATTGCTATTGTTGTGCCCATAAGCATGTGCCTCTTCTGCCTACCCCTAGTTCCAGCCCTGAGTGCAAGAAAAGGGGGGACAAAATTCAGTAAGCAATGTCAACCTCTGGTGCACCCTAGCATATCTCAATGATGATGCACAGACTAGGGGAAGGCCAGGTGCCACACATCACCTATAAATACAGTATTCTTGAATGCAGGCAGAACAGTTTTCAGGTGAAGGTGCAGGTCTTAGCCCTGAGCTCTTGAACTAAACCAAATACACTGCATGAATTCATTCATAGGGTTAATTGGGTTTTGAAAGTGTGGAAAAAAAAATCAGGAAAGAAAAGAGAACAATGGAACATAGGAAGCAAAAAAGCAAAATAAAAACTCCACAAATGGTGACAGATATTGTGAATTATCAGCCTACACGAATCTATTTTTATCTACTGTAGAAAATCTTTTTTTAAAAAAAAAAAAAAAAAAAATGAATTGACCTTGCCCACTCATGTGAGAAGGGCTGGCTCAGATATATAAATATACAGTATATCACACAACCGAATAATTCAGAAATTGCACAGGCCCATGAAGAGTAGAATAAAAATTCAACTACATATCTGTTACATCAGGGGTCCCCAACCTTTTAAATGGTTTTTAATCAAATAATTTACATTTTTAAAAAATGTTTCCTTTTTCTCTGTAATAAAACAGTAGCTTGTCACAACTAAGATACACTTATAGGAGGCAAATAAGCCTATAGGTATAATTTAAAAAAAAAACGATTTTTGAAGATCCAAATTATGGAAAGACCCCTTAACCGGAATACCCCAGGTCCTGAGGATTCTGGATAACAAGTCCCATACCTTGACAAGTTTTGATGAATCATGTGACAACAGACAACCATTATTAAGCAAGGATCAGACGTACGATAAAGGAAATAATTTACTCCCTATATTGAAAAATAAGGATCACTTGGCACAGACATGGTGTTCATGTACATAAGCAAATAGAAATATTTACCTGTTCTTTTTAACATGTTAAGACATGAAGAAGTAGCAGAGAGAGGGCACATAGATTTGTGATCATACATGTGAGTAAAGCTGGCCATTGACAAAGATTTTAGCCTCATATCCTACGATCGTATGTCGCAATCTTCCGACCAGATTAAACAAAGTAGTAAAAGAATAATAAAAGAGCAAATCAGACAATCTTCTGGCAGTAACAGCAATTGTAAGAAAGTTATGTCCGACAAATACTAGTGACAGTCACCCATTTGTATTGTCAGATAGGCAAGAGATGCAGAGATATTATCATTAGCCGACAGAAATCTTCTAACCTGTCTGGTCTTTAAACGACAGATGTCGGGACTATCCACAAGTAGGGAATGGGCGAATTTGACCCGGTTTGTTTCGCCAAAACTTCGTACATTTTTTGACGCGCGTCTTTTTTTTTTTTTTTGACGCACAATGCCATACAAGTCTATGGGCGTCATTTTTTTGGCGAAAAAAGGCGAAAAAAAATTTGCCCATCCCTATCCACAAGGTCCCAAAATCGTACAAAACTAATTTTGGTGTGACTTTGTGTCTATGTCCAGTTTACCACACAGATTAGAGAAGAGGGTTCATATATCAGTGACCGAGTATGAGAGGGAACACACAGAGATGAGGGATGGGGAAGAGCACAGAAATTTGTAGGGGTAATTGAGTTTCAGGAAGATATTGTTATTTCCTAGGCTGTGTCACTAACAGTATGGCTCACTATGGGGCAGATTTGCTAAAGGGTGAAATGACTAAAGCTGGCGAAAATTCACCAGCGTGACGTCATTCAGGCACTTTGCCAATTTACTAAAGGGCGCAGGCGTAACTTTGCTAGCGAAAGAGACAAACGCTAGCGGTCATTCGCACTCTATCGTCAGACAAATTCTTCGCTCTGGCAAATGGACGTAACTCCGCAAATTCACTAAGATGAGGATTTTACTGAACCTTCGCCAGCTCAGACCAGGTGAACTGTAATGGAGTGCATACATCTTCCTCAAATTTTTAGTGCAAACATTTTCTAAGTCCCAAAAAACAATGGTGTCTTTTCCTTTTTTTTCAGCGTGATTGCCTGCAAAGTTCTAAAAAATGTTTTGGTAACCGGGTTCCCCCATACATTTTCTAACATATGGAACACAAACTATACAGTGGGTTCATGTGTAGGGCATTATAACAACTCTATTTTCTTTATTAAAGGGATACTGTCATGGGAAAAAAAATTTTATTCAAAATGAATCAGTTAATAGTGCTGCTCCAGCAGAATTCTGCACTGAAATCCATTTCTCAAAAGAGCAAACAGATTTTTTTATATTCAATTTTAAAATCTGACATGGGGCTAGACATTTTGTCAATTTCCCAGCTGCCCCTGGTCATGTGACTTGTGCCTGCACTTTAGGAGAGAAATGCTTTCTGGCAGGCTGCTGTTTTTCCTTCTCAATGTAACTGAATGTGTCTCAGTGGGACATGGGTTTTTACTATTGAGTGCTGTTCTTAGATCTACCAGGCAGCTGTTATCTTGTGTTAGGGAGCTGTTATCTGGTTACCTTCCCATTGTTCTTTTGTTTGGCTGCTGGGGAAAGAAAGGGAGGGGGAGATATCACTCCAACTTGCAGTACAGCAGTAAAGAGTGATTGAAGTTTATCAGAGCACAAGTCACATGACTTGGGGCAGCTGGGAAATAGACAACATGTCTAGCCCCCATGTCAAATTTCAAAATTGAATATAAAAAAATCTGTTTGCTCTTTTGAGAAATGGATTTCAGTGCAGAATTCTGCTGGAGCAGCATTATTAACTGATTCATTTTGAAAAAATTTTTTTCCCATGACAGTATCCCTTTAAGGTTCACTGGACTTCTGTAATGTAATGTATTTGCTGCAACATATACGTCCATGCAGCTTTATAATTTCCCACCGTATGCAAATTAGCTAACGCTAGCGCAACTTCACTTTGATTGCAGAAGTAACGTTAGCGAAACTTGGCAGCGTTCGGCGCCCTGGACGCAACTTTGCATTTTCACAACTTCGTATTGTCCTGGCGAATTTACACCAGGCGAAGAGTTGCGATCGCTGCAAAGCCGTTGATGGCAAATTTTTGCCAGTTACTGAATTTGCCCCTATACATTTAAATAATGACACTACAACACAAAAATCTATAAAGAAAAATTCCAGCAGAAGCTATTGTGATTATTCAGAAAAAAAAGCAGCCATAGTGTATATGTCCCCTTGTATACTCAGCATTCTTTTGTCCCAATCAGTACCCAATTGGCTGCCTTTAGTAATAAATTAGGAAAACCAGGCAGGATTCTCCTATATTGATGTGGTGTAGCCAATCGCCACACTACTGGCTCACCCCACAATGTTATCAGGCCGTCCCCTTCTTGAAGAAGTGACAAGTGACAAAACGACCCTTCTGCCAGGTGCCTTAAACCACTGAAAGTAGCTTATTTCATTATGCAAAAACAACTGTTTTTGCATAATGAATTCCACTTTAAAGTTGCTCTTCTTAAAAGATTCTGGCATCTCAGACCTGCCGATGTTGTGTGTAAGTCAATGGCAGAGGTCCCTATCCGAATTGGAAGTTATAATGGTCTGCTCCGGGTTTAGCCCAAAAATCTGATCATTTTGGGCTTTTCAGGCAAAAACCCGAAAAAACTAGGAAAAAGCCAGAAAAAAAAATCATACAAAGGTATTTTTCATACGCTTTTTTTTTTTTAGGGTTTTTCACCTGAAGTTCAAATCGGGTATGGGAGTTAGGTTGTGGGGTTTTTTCAATAAAATAATGAGATAAATTCGGATTTTAGTAAATAACCCTCACACTGTTAGTTTTTTTTTCAGGTTGACTTGCAAGGGACTTTTGGACAGTTAATGACCTACATGAGAACACTCCAGAGGAAGTGACTTGAGGCCCTAAATTAGCAACTATTCATCTTTTTCGGTACTGGCTACTTAAACAGGAGGCATCTGCCAGATATAGCTCAGCATTAACAGGTCTCTAAATTTAACAGGAGCCAGTTTGTCCCAGGCATAGTAACAGACCATAAATCGAAGAAACAAAACGTTTGCTCTCTACTGCTTTTCATGTATCTGCATGTCATTATGGATAAGTAAAGGCAATTGTTGGTGAAAGACTAAGCCTCAAAACATTTTCATTGAAACCACTTGAATTAAATTAGAGATCACTTTAGGTAAAGCAACATATTATGAAATCAATTTAAATCATAATCTAACAACTGGGAGGGTAACCCCATTGCCAACCAGTGAACTTGCTATAAAGACACCCTGCCATTACACCACTGCCCCCTTTATAACAAAACTAGGGATGCAACGAATCCAGGATTTGTTTAGGGATTCTGCCTTTTTCAGCAGGATTCGGATTGGGCCGAATCCTTCTGCCCGGCCGAACCGAATCCTAATTTGCATAAGCAAATTAGGGGCGGGAGTGACATTACATGACTTTTTGTCACAAAACAAGGAAATAAAAAATGTTTTTCCCTTCCCACCTATGCAAATTAAGTTTCGGTTCGGTATTCGGCCGAATCTTTCGTGAAGGATTCGAGGTTCGGCCGAATCCAAAATAGTTAATTCGTTGCATCCCTAACAAAACCATTACATTTTTTGCATGAATATATTTATAATAGTTTCTGTCAGAATTCAAATTTCACATACTTGTATCAATGTATAAAAGGTCTGTGCTTCTGCTTATTACGTGTCAGCTCAGCAGTTGTATCTCTTCCACTCTCACTGTTAAAAAGGAAGTTACACTTTACTAGTGTGTGTATATATATATATATCTAATTTTGCTGACTAAGTATTAACTTACAGGCCACTAGCTCCAGCTGCATCTTAGCGTTAGAAGAGTCCTTGCAACATAACTTCAAGTGTAACCACCCCTACTCTGTGTCTTCTGTTGTTTGCATAGTATTATTAGCTGATAAGATAAATGGAGAAATTTATCAGAGGTCCCCTATAAAGGCCCCCTTCACGTAGGCACTTTCCTGGTGAGAGCATCGGATCTTCATTGTACCTTTTTTGTCTTCTTTAAAGGGGACCCGTCACCCCAAAAAATGATTTAAAATCCTTTTAGTCAAGCAACATGAACTTTAATTTCACTATATAAATTATTTGAATCTTGTTTCCTTCAGTCTGGGAATTCATAATTATAGCAAGCAGGCAGCAGCCATTTTGTGGACACTGTTATTAAGACAAGCCTTGTATCATCTCAGAATCTTGTTTGTGCACCAGAATGGGGGACCTGATGTCCATTCCCACACAGGCTACACAATTAAACTGTGAAGAGAACGGGGGAATGTGAAAAGAGCAGTGACATCTAGGAAGTGCTGAATGGAAAGTGAAAGTAGTTGCCTGCCCCACCTCTATGCCTAAGGAATAAAGGAGGGGCAGACAATATTTGATTGACAGCTGAGATTTTTAAATGAGCTTACAACAGCTATGAATGCTTTAATAAAAAATAGAAATTGGATTTCATGTTTAATTTGAAAAGGACTAATTATACAGCTTTTTGTGTCTGGGTGACAGGTCCACTTTAACTCGTAGTCATGTTTTGCTGTGCTTTATGACACTACACTGCACTATTATCCTTTTGAATAATAAGTAATTATTTGCTACACTTTCATCATTGTTGTGTGTTTAGGCTTCATGTTTTCACCTCTAAGGATGCCATTTTGGAGTAATTTCTGACATATTTTTTAATAATGTAATCTGTATGCTTATGTGAAACCGAAACGTTGGATTTAATAAACTTCACTTTATAATTTATTATTATATTGTTGTTAGGGATGCACCGAATCCAGCATTCTGTTCGGGATTCGGCCAAATCCTTCTGCCCGGCCGAACCGAATACTTATTTGCATATGCAAATTAGGGGCAGGGAGGGAAATCACAAGACTGTCACAAAACAAGGAAGTAAAAAATGTTTTCCCCTTCCCACCCCTAATTTGCATATGCAAATCAGGATTTGGGCTCAGTTGGTATTTGGCTGAATCTTTCGCAAAGGATTCGGGGGTTCGGCCCAATCCAAAATAGTGGATTCGGTGCATCCCTAATTGTTGTGCTAGGGCAGTTACGCTATTTAATGTTTACATTGTACTCTTGGGAAGCACATTTATCAAAGGTTGAATTTCGAATTCATGTGAATTATTTTTTTTTTTAAAAAAAATATCTAAAACTCGAACGAATATTACCAACCCGAAAACTCAAATCGAATATGAATCGTATTCGACTAAACTTGAATAAAAAAAAAAAAACCTTGAATGTCAGGAAGGCTAGTAACATCTTCAAATTGGTCAATGGACCTCTCCCATTGACTAATACATGAACTAGGCAGCTTTTAGGAGGTGAATAGTTAAATTAAATTTTTTAAAGGGGCAAGGTTTGATAAATCTCCAAGTTCTGATTCGAATAAAAATTTTAAAAGAGTTTGAATTATTCAAATTTGAATCAAGTTTGAGAGTTTTGACAATAATAAAAAAAAAAATCGACCCTTAATAAATCTGCCCCTTAGCGGAGGAATTTCACAGTATATTTTAAGGTCCACAAAGACCCAATTTTTTCATAATTGCCTCTAAATTGTGCAGGCAGGGTGGAAGCTCTTGTAGCAGTTCAATTGCTGTAATACAAGTCCTAGTACCAAGTGACAATTACCAAAAGGTTATTTTATGTAGGGAATCTGATTCCGGTATGTGAATTCCTTTAATAATCGGCTTTAGGAGAACCTGTGCATTTTCTAAGATGTCTGCTATATGGATCAGTGATGTTTACTCATGTTTACTCACAGCAGAATTTTAAATCAACAAATGTGTCATAAAAAGTTAATTTTCTTTTATTATATATCTTGCCACAGGGCAGGAACAAAGCTGAAAGTGTGTATGCAAGTTTGCCTTGTGCCAGGGGTCACAACAGGTCAGAATTTAAAAATATCCCTGTGAAATAACAGGTGATAGCATTTGTAGCACAGTGGGGCTCTTTTCCGCAGGCAAAGTTCTTGTGCACTTCTGTCTGTGCCCTATTCATATTATGGAGCAAACGATGTGGCAGTAGTATGCACATGTATCAGCAAATGCTCCCAAAATTTCTGTCTCCCCAATCTGACTGCATTGTAGTGCTTAGGACAGTAGGGATGCATTGAAACCTGTACCAAATCCAAAGCAGAGCATGGGATGTTTGGCTGAAGCTTTGCATATGCATATAGTGGTTAGAACATGGTTCATCATTAGAACCAAAATCTTAGGAATCTGTTTTTGTCCAATTGAAAATTATATATTGGGACAATCCTTACAGAAAAGAGAAACATACAATGAAAAAGTTGAATCCATGTACATTCCTAATAACATTAGAAATACACACATTTGCAAGAAAGCCAAAGTATTCAGTGAAATATATCGTTATGATTGAACAGAGCAAATAAATTTAGTTGTGTTCAGAATAATAGTGTGTTTAAAAAAGTAAATAAAGCTCAAAATCCTTATAATGGATTTTATTTCCATAAGCACAAATGCATTGGGAACACTGCACATTCCATTCCAAATCAAAACATGAAGAAGAATTTATCAAATTTGTGTAATTCCTTTACAGAAAGTGAAGAAAAGGGAATATTAGACTGTTAAAAAGTAGAAGTCTGCATTCTTCTTTACAAACTCAAACATTAACTGTATAAACTGAAAAAATGTTTCAAGATTTTGCTTTCCTTTGAATCACTGAACTTATATTTAATTGTAGACGTTTCTGAGAACTGCTGCACATCTGTGTTGTATGGAGTTCACCAACTTCTGGCACCTGTGACATTCCACAATTATTCTGCATTTCTTGGTTTTGTCTCAGAAACAGCATTTTTGATGCCACCCCACAAGTTGGATTGGATTAACGTCTGGGGATTGGACTGGCCACTTCAGAACGTCAGTCTTGTTGGTCTGAAACCAAGATGGTGCTTGTTTACTGTTGTGTTTGGGGTCGTTGTCTTGTTGAAACACCCATTTCAAGGATATTCCCTCTTCGGCATAAGACAACATGACCTTTTCATGTATTTTGATGTACTGAAACCAGGGCCGGAACTAGAAGTAGGCACGTGCCTAGGGCGCAAATCTTGGGGGGCATGTACCTTTAACTGCTGCCTACCCCTGTCTGGTCTGTCGTTCTGTTCCATGGGCTGCTGCCAGTGGGCATGTGTGCTCACATATGCACGCACACAGTGGAGGGGGGTGACTTGGCTGGCCGGGTTGGCCCGGCCCTGATTGAAACTGATCCATGATCTCTGGTATGCAATAAATAGGCATGAGAAACATCCCCATATAATGATGCCTGTGTCATTCTTCCATGTCTTTCAGGTTTTGGTTGCCATTTTAAAGAGACCATTTAGCTGAGCAGTCTTCATCATTTTCTGCACTTCTTTATATGTTTTCGCCTCTCCAACTTTTTAATCAAATTATGCTATTCTTCTAATCAATGTTTGGAACAACTCATTCTTCATTTTTCAGAGAGAAATACACTATAACCAGCATGCACAACATTTTCTGCCAGCCTTCCTTATATAAGGACCCTAATTGACACCTGTTTTTCCACAGAATGAATGACCTCACTAATTGAACTCCACACTGCTATTATTTGGAACAACCTATTATTATTTTGAACACTGCTATTATTTTGAACAAGCCTCAAATAATGCTTCAACTACAAGGAATCAGCTGCATACATGTCATGTCTGTTGGGTTTCTATTACTTTACTTCACCTACTAGTAAATTATTTGCCATGTAGAAATATAATTTCTACCAAAAACAGTGAATAATCAGGCTAGTGATGTTGGACTGCTATTATTCTGAACACAACTATGCACCTGTTTTACAAACACACATACACACTCCACAATGGACTACAGGTATAGGATCCCTTATCCGGAAACCCAATATCCAGAAAGCTCCAAATTACGGAATGGCTGTCTCCCATAGACTCCATTTTATCCAAATAATCCAAATTTTTAAAAATGATTTCCTTTTTCTCTGTAATAAAACAGTAGCTTTTACTTGATCCAAACTAAGATATAATTAATCCTTATTGGAAGCAAAACCAGCCTATGGGTTTATTTAATGTTTAAATGAATTTCTAGTAGATTTAAGGCATGAAGACCCAAATTACAGAAAGATCCGTTATCCGGAAAACCCCAGGTCCCGAGCATTCTGGATAACAGGTCCCAATACCTGTATTAGAAAACAGGTCACAGATCGATAATAGTAAGTAATTGATAAAAGTCTTTATTTCTGGTGAACTATCTGAAACCAAATGGACTGAAAAAAGTGTAGAAGGATTAAACTTTACATTTCAAAAGTAGAAAACTTTTTTCAGTTCATTTGGTTTAAGATAGTTCACCGGAAATAAAGACTTTCTTCAGTTACTTTCTATTATCGATCTGTGACCACTTTTCTAATATCGAAGTGTAAAGTTTCAATTTTCACCTTCTTAGGTCTTTCTAAAGCAGCTCGGGGGGGGGGGGGTCGCTGAATCTAACTGTTATAGATTGATACATTTAGTTGATACATTTTTTCATCTTTTTCCGTTCTGACCTCGATTCCCGAGTTTCATTAAAGGCATCTGTAGATACAATAGTTGATAATATTCCTAAAATACTGTTGAGAAATGTATCAACTTATGTATCAAATTGTAACAGTCCAGAATCTGCACCTGGATTACTGAGCTGCCAGACTGATTCACTAAATACAGGTACATTAAACCTAAACTTACATTTTTGAAAACCAATACAAATAAAAGATGGAAAGCAATTGAAAAAAAGTCATTATTTCTGATAAAAAATCTGAAAATCACTCGACTGAGGAAAAAAAAGTGTTTTGGAGGTGAACACCCCCTTTAGGGCAGAGACACACATGGAGATTCGGGGAGATTAGTCGCACAGTGACAAATCGCCTCTTCTTCTGGTGACTAATCTCCCCCAACTGTCTTCCCGCTGGATAGAAAATAAATTGCCAGCGGTTGGAACTCATGTCGCTTTGTTTTCCGAACTCGCCCGAAGTAGCCTCACGAGGAAACTTAAGGCGACTTTGGAAAACAAATCGATCCGAGTGCCACCCCCGCGGCGATTTAGATTCTAGCTGGTGGGAAGGCAGTTCTGGGAGATTAGTCGCCCGAAGAAGAGACGTTACTGGGCGACTAATCTCCCTGAATCTCCACGTGCGTCTCTGTCCTTAATGTTTTCCCCTCAAATGATTCAGTCAAGCAGCCCAGTAATCTAGGTGTAGCCTGTTACAATATTCTAAAATAGTGAAAAATTAATCTTTAATAAAGTTTAAATGGTCAAAAATAAAAAAATAGAAAGCAACTGAAGAGTCTTTATTTCTGATATGTACATGTATGATTTGAAAACAAATGGACTGATAAAACTGTGTTACAATCCCATCAATATTTTCATGTGTAAAAGAACTGGGAACTTTATTTCCAAAAGTAGATCAATTCATAGCCTTATGAGTACCCAAGTGCACAAAACGCATAAGGCTATGTATTGAACTACTTTTGGCCTGAAATAAAGTTCCCAGTTTTTTTACAAGCCTGTCTGTGGGATCTGTGAGTGCCTGCCATTTTTCTTTTGGTTGAATACCAACACAGTTGGGCCACACATGCCTAGATTCAGTCTAAAAGACCATCCTGTTTGCATCACATGGGCATGTTTGAATATTTCATCTGCGGATGCACCATGTCCATGAGTACAAGATGCACTGGCAGATACAGAGGTGAAGATGAGATATGACCGTACGAGTGTATGGCTATTCATATGGTACAGGTTCATCTGGCCAGCAACCTGACTGGTCAGACACCACACTGGTCAGCACATATATAATATTGGAAAGTCTATTTATATAATGTCAAACTACAGGAAATTTTCCCTGTAGATGCTTTCTCCCCAAATGGTAGTCCAATTTTTTAATAAATTTAGAGATCTTATCTATTCTGTCATGGTCATATAGAGTCCACCTGCTGAGGAACCACTAAAAGGGGTAAATAAAGAAGGTCACCTAACAAAGACACTTGTATTTGCAGACAACAGATCAGTTGCACAGGGGGACGAGTAGGAAAACACCATATATTTATACACAGAGTAAAGGCCCCCATACTCGGCCCGATAAAAGCTGCCTACAGACCGAGTTGGCAGTTTATTGACCCACGTGTGGGGCCATCCGACGGGCTACCCCGATCGATATCTGGCTGAAAGTCGGGCAGATCTCGATTTGGCAGGTTAAAAAAAAAAAAATGCATTGAGGCGTGTTTGCGGTCCCACTATCCGACCACCCGTATCGGATCCATTATGATCCCATTGTTGGGCCCTAGGGCCCACAATCAGATCAGCCCGATATCACCCACTTCAATGTGGGCATATCTGGGAGAGATCCACTTGTTTGGCGACATCGCCAAAGGAGCGCATCTCTACGTCTATGGCCACCTTAAGAGTGGGATAACAGAGTCCACTAATCTTTGCTTCATTTCTGAACACACTGGTCAATGATTTCTTTTTGACACTTCTATAGGCCTGTTAAAGCAATCAATAGAGCAATCAATTATTACACGAAGACCTGGAAGATGGCTGCGGTGAACTGACATCCCGGAATCGGCGCAGAGGGGTGAGTATAAAGTTAGGGGCATTTACCCCGAAAGGGCAGTAAGGCTGGTGGGGAGGAGGGTGTCTATGTTTTTTTAGTTATGGGTTGAATTCTGCTTTAAGCTGATGGAAAGGTTCACTAGAGTTGGCCAATGTATGGACAGCTTTACGGGAAAGAATTCAATAATAGACTCCTTTCTCGGAGACAACTCAGTGTAAATATGCAAATAAGAGTGTGGGTGTTAATTTTGTCTCACTTATTCTTGTCTCAGAGTAACAGACAAGAGCAGTGTTATTCAACTTTTTTTTTTTAGTGTACTACATGGAGACGGGATTACTGTTATTATATAGAAATTTATGGAGCTGTTTGGCCTGTGGGTATCCAACTGGACAGCACTGGACTTGAGGAAAATACAACCCCTTACTGTTATTCTTAAAGGTATACTGTCATGGGGAAAAAAAAATTTCCAAATGCATCAGTTAATAGTGCTGCTCCAGCAGAATTCTGCACTGAAATCCGTTTCTCAAAGGAACAAACAGATTTTTTTTATATTTCATTTTGAAATCTGACAGGGGGCTAGACATATTGTCAGTTTCCCAGCTGCCCCAGTCATGTGACTTGTGCTCTGATAAACTTCAGTCACGCTTTACTGCTGTACTGCAAATTGGAATTATATCACCCTCTCCCTCCGCCCCCCCCCCAGCAGCCTAACAAAAGAACAATGGGAAGGTAACCAGATAGCAGTTCCCTAACACAACATAACAGCTGCCTGGTAGATCTAAGAACAGCACTCAATAGTAAAATCCAGGTCCCATTGCGACACATTCAGTTACAGTGAGCAGGAGAAACAACAGCTTGCCAGAAAGCAGTTCCATCCTAAAGTGCTGGCTTTTTCTGAAAGCACATGACCAGGCAAAATGACCTGAGATGGGGCATACACACCAATTTTATAACTAAAAAATACTCTTGCTAGTTCAGGAATGAAATTTTTTACTGTAGAGTGAATTATTTGTAGTGTAAACAGTGTAATTTTGAAATAAAAACAACATCATAAAAATCATGACAGAATCCCTTTAAGTTCTTCAAAACATTTTTGCTCTGTTCAGTGCCGGGCGCTCTAGGCAACCCAGCCAACTGCGTCACCCCTCATTGTGCATACAAGAGCTTGTCAGTGCATGGACTGAAGAGCATGGGTGCATGGTATGCGTGTGTGCATGCACATTAGAGCATATGTCATCTATACAGCAATTGCTGCCACAGGTGGGGGACAAAATAGTCCAAACTAGGGGAAGGCAGTAGAAGAGGTACATGCCTGGCGCCACTCTACTTTTGCACCCTAGGCACATGCCTTTTCTGTCTACCCCTAGTTCCGGCCCTGAACTTGTTCCCAAAAGTAATAGAAAATAAAAGCAAACACCTACTTATGAGCCCCTTGAAGCGGAGGGTGTCATTCCTAGAAAGCTATACGCAGAATATTTCTGAAATGTAAGTCATTGTATCCACCATTTGCCTAATGTGCATAATCAACTTGCAAATGCATGCATGTACTTTTGTTAAGCTCAGCAGTAAAACTTTTCATTTTGCTGGCTTATTAATCACTAGTAGAGGTACAGTGTAGATCTAGCCTAGCTCATATAAAACAGCTGCCAGATCTTGTAGGCTCTGCACTCTAATATGGAACAGCTGGAGAAGGACCCTGCATTCTCAAACACTGGGGGCTCTGTTGCGTATTCTGCAGCACTCAGGCCTATAGAATTTCACCTATCACAGAATACAACTGATAGACTTTTCTGCTGTTCAGACTTTGCCTTTTTATCATTGTGTCCTCAGTAATAACTACCTTATAAACAAATTCAATACATATATTATTGTTAAATAGGTTTACAGTGCCATATAATGATGAAAGGCCATGTTATTAATGCTCCATACAGAAAAACTGCAGCAATTTCACAAACTGCAATGACAGAAATATCCATACGACACAGGCAAGAGAATTATGGAATCATATTATTATGCAATTCAATCACATGCTGCAAAGAATGAGGTCTAACACACTAATAATATGTATATGCTGCATGTGAATTGAAACTAACTAGCCACGTTGCCAAAAAGCCTGGAAAAACCAGACTCTACGTGACCTGACTTACTTATTCCACAGGAAACTGCATGAGGGAGGGAAAGAAAAAAAAAATCATTCATGCTACTGTAGTTGAAACAGTGAATGGATCGCGAGAGTGGAGGAATGCTTATTAAAAACAATAAAAGGGATGTCTTGTCTGTGTTACAAACAAAACATTCTGCTGCTTACTGAGATATGTGGTCAGATGAGCAATTGTTTGTAACCCTCCAAGGACCAAATGCATCAATAATAATGAGCTACCACAAAGTTGCGAATTTACAAGTCAACTAATCAAATCAATTAACCCTATCGTGGATGCTTGAGGCATAATGGTAGTCTTTTTAATGAGATAGAAAGCGGTATCCTAATCCTTCTTTCCATTTTCTACTTTAATTTACAAAGCATGTATGAATAAAATCACAAATGTACTTGATCAAAGGTTACTGAGCAGCATAGGACTGAACATTGTCATTGCTTCTTATCATGGATTTAGTAGGCAATGCAGTACAGGCAAAGGGTTAAAACTGGTCTGCAATGCAGAGTGTATATATGTATAACCATCACTTTATTGCACCTGGCCACTTCTTATAATAGCAAAACCTTGAAAGCGTCACCCCACAACTTACCAGGATTGTTGGCTTCTCCTTCAAGGATGTGCAGTTCTGTACAATCAACCAGAGAATGCTCCAGGCAGATCTGTAGGAATCTGGCTTGGGTCCTGCTTACCCTTTTGAGGAGAGATAGAAGAGCAACAGTCTGCTCACACTCGTTCCAGCCTTTAAACCATCCAGAAAGCATTCCCACTTGGTCTCGAAACATCATGATTTTGGAGAGGTTTTCCGAATCCGAGAAAAAGTTTCAAGATCACCACTGAGAATATGGATTATATTATGGGTTTTTACTTTTTATTTTCTTCTTTTTTTGGTGGCTCTTTGATAGAGATCACAATAGAAAAATTGTAGGAAGCATTTTTTGCATTGGTAGTGTGGACTGCTGTTACTTTATTAATGTTGTTCCAGATCTCCAGTCGCCTGGTTTGCTTCCCGGACCCTCCACACCCGCATTCCAAAGCAATGCTCACAACTGCAAAAATAAAAGAAAGGGAAAAAAAAAAAAAAGAAACCACTGTGACACACCATAAGACTAAACCAGTGACTCAACAACTTAATACCATCCTTAATAATAGCAAATAAAGTCAACCTTTTTCTGCAGGTTCACAAAACATCTCCCTAATATAAAATGACGATGATTAAACACACTGGTTTCTAACCACAGACGCACGAGGGCAAGAAACAGCCAGTGGGTATAATGGGCTGGTTAAACTTTTCCTTTTTGGTGCAGTGATTAAATCAGATTTCACTACGTGACCATCAAACCATAATTTCCTTTTACACGGGGCAGGCACCACTGAAAATTTCAGGACAGCGGCAATACGAGATTGGCATTTAAAGTGATATCTTTTAGAGAAAGACCCCCAATTGTCGGCATCTATTTAATACTACACGAGTCGAGAGGTTTCTGGCAATAATCAGATCAGAAAAACTAAATTGTGAAAGTTATCCTGGTTGTGCTTTTGTATATGTGGATCAGCTGTGCTTTTAACCCCCCTGAAAATGACTGCACAGAAAATGTTTTAATACTGAGATTATGAGACAAACACAACAGAAGCTTGCGTATCCAACCTTGCAGTTGTTGTTGGACTACACATCCCAGAATCCCTTGACAGCGTGTGTGCTGACTTCCACTTCAAGAAACAGTTGGCGAGCCAAAGATTTGCTATGGCCATAGACGCAAAGATTTACAAACGATTTTCGGGCCGTGTGGAGTGTTCCGCCATTTTTCGCGAGACGTCAGTCGGACAGGTTAGAAGATTTCTGCCGGCTACGATAATATCTCTGCATGTACTGCCGATCTGACGACATCAGTGGGAGACTGTCACCAGCTTTTGTCGGACATAACTTTGCTACGATTGCTGTCAGGGGCAGAACATCGGCTGATCTGTTCTTTTTACTACTTTATTTGATCTGAAAGGTTAGTGGCAGCCTGGCAGGTTGGGAGCTGGCACTGAACGATCGTTCGTCCGATATGAAGGTAAATCTGCACGTCTATGGCCAGCTTAACAGGCAGGGGTACATTCAGATGACAGTTGCGTATGTGTAAGCGTCGCTGCTGCAGCACTGCTTGGGATGAAACAGTATCATTCGCTGCTGCTTTACTAGCTGTCTCCAGGCAAAATGTATATTTAGAGAAATATAAAATGTGAAGTCCAACTATATATATATATATATATATATATATATATGACTAAGGGTGAATCAAATATCTGTCAGGAAAGTAGAAGTCCCCCCATCCCCTGTACTTCCATGCACATAAGGTAGAAAGTAACTCCTACACTTCATACAAATGTGTTCAATTGCCAATTGGAGCTACAACTCCAAGCTGCCACAGAACTACAGTTCCCAGCAAGCCCTGAGAGAATCTTGGGACTTCTAAGTGAAAGGCAGCAGCAGAGGGGTGGTTGTACCCAGAGGCACACTGCAGTGAAGAGAAGCTGCAGGAAAGTGGGAAAAGTCAACAAGGCACAATACCCACAAGGCTTCACACCACCGGCCGCGATTAACAGCCAGGCAAAGGTTTACCTTCCCCAAATGCATGCTGGTGCCGCTCCTCCTGCTCATGTGCCTCGGCCGAACTAGACGAGCTGTTGCTCTTCCTCCCTGTGCTTTGCCATGTTGAGTTGCAGCATCTGAGTCGCGCGCGCACACGACTGTAAAGCGCCAGCCCAGGCTTCCCACATGCTAATCATTATCATAAACCATTACGTCATGGGCTCAGCAGCGAGAGACCTGAGGGAGAAGGAGGGGAGAGGCACCAAAATAGAGAAGGGATCACTGGGGAGGAGCGGCTCGCATTCCTTCTGCTGATGCTGCTGCTGCGGCCTAGTCAGGCACTGAGAGGGGAAACCGCAGAGGACACTGGGTAGGGTGGGCTGAGGGCAAGTGGAGTGATAAAACCCCTCAGCCCACTAAATGTTACTCATAGTTTCTCATATTTACTGGAGTCAAGCTATCCGACTGTTTCTGAGCAGCAGTCAAGCTATCAGACCATTTATTTCAATGCACACAGTCGGGGGTGGAAAAAAACAAGAGGTTGTCACTATAGGGCATATTTATCAAAGAGTAAAGTTAGAGACAGGGCCGCCATTAGAAATCACGGCCCCTGTGCATCGCCCACCCAGACCCCACTCCACAAAACAGTTAAAAGACCACACAGACATCAGCGCTAAAAAAGATAACCCCCACATACACAAGTTATAAAAAGCTATTGAGGGTCAGGGCCCCCCTTGTAAGTTAAAAAAAACTGTGGTGCCAGGGCCCCCCTTAAAAGTTTTTTTTAAAAAATTGGTGGTCAGGGCCCCCCTACAAGTTAAAAAAAATTCGGCCCCAAAGAATATTTTTTTTAAAAAAGCATTGGTGGCAGGGGCCTATAGAATATTTTTAAATACTACATTGATGGCCAGGGGATTATAAAAAAAACACACATTGGTGTTCAGAGGAATTGAACTTGTGGCTTCAGGACTTCAACTTCGCCTCCTTTCATGACTTTGTGTCTTTTCACCATTTCAGGACTACAATTTCGGCTGTTTTCGTGACTTCGGGTCTTTTCAGGACTTCGGCTTTTCGGCACTTCCTCATTTCGGGGGGGGGCCAGGGTGGCAGCCTAGCAACAACTAATTCCAACACTGACTAAAAATTTTGGGCCAGCCTTCATACAACTCATAATTTCCCCATTAGCAGGCCCAGACTGGAAATCTGTGGATCCTGGCAAATGCCAGAGGGGCTACTGTAACATGAAATAGACAGTCACTATTTATTGGACTGGTGGGAGGCTGTTTGGGTCTCTTTGTGCTTGAGATGCCCGGGCCTATTTTTGACTCCTGGTCCAGGGCTGCCTAATAGTCCCTTCTGAGAGCCCAGGTCACATGCTCTTTAGTCCCTGGTTTCTCATATATATCTTGTGCTGGGGTGCCATTAGAAAGCTGTTTTGTCCTTGGGAGTCTGTACGAGGTTGATATTTAAAACTCCACGTCTCATGTGCAATAACGCGCCCACTTACAGTTGTACCATGTGCCCCTCCCCCAATCTCAGCCCTGTGCGGTATCCTTGGTAGTTAAGAGAGTAATACATAGTGCAAAAGAAGCTCTGGCTAATGTTGGGTTGGAGGCACCGATTGAATAAGTCACATTCCAGTTAATCTGAACCCTAAATATGACTGAAGGACTGGTTATTTAGGGAAAAAACTATATGGTAACCAATGCAACACACCAAGCTTCTCACCTCTTCCAACCACCGCCATTTTATTACTCTCGGATATCATCGGCAATTTACGTTTCCCTACCATACGCGCCTTTGTATAGGGTCGGCCATTTTTGTTTTGGGAAAAGTTCATGCGCATTGATCAATCTGCACTCTAGCGCAGTCATTATTTATCGGGAGGACTGTTTGACTGCAGTCGGCCATTTTCGTAAATTGGAGGAAAGAGTCAAGGGGGGCCCGGCTCTTTCGAAAATGCAGCACTGCCGGATCCCCCTTCGGGCCCGGGACATTTGTACCCCCTGTCCCCCCCCGATGGTGGCCCTGGTTAGAGATCTCCACAGTCTTCTAGAGTGAAATTCCGCCACTATCAATTCATTTCTATGGGAGTGGTGGAATTTCACTCTAGAGGACTGTGGTGATCTCCAACATCACTCTTTGATAAATATACCCCAAAGTCCCCCGGCCAAAGTCAATAAGGAAATCCTCTTCATCATATGTCAAAGTCATGTTTAAGTTAATAATAAGAGTAGCATTACTGAACAATACCCTGAAGCTCCTTTCTGTGCCCTGTCCATGGCCCTTATTGTCCGCAGGGTACGTGTGGCCTAATATCCCCCCCCCCCCGGAGACGGCTGCACTTGGGTTTGTCTGCCTTCCGCTGTATCAACCTGCAAGTTTTTATTTGGACAAAAACAGGGGGGGCCAGGAGGTATAGGGGCCCCATGAGGCCCTAATTCATATACAATTTCAATAAATATTGGAGAAACAAGTCAACCTCTAAACATTTTGGGGGCCTGAAAAATAATTTGCTGTGGGGCCCAGTAATATCTAGTTACACCACTGATCCAGGTCATGGTATATCTAGTATAGGTTAATCTAAAAACAACTGGACTTCATTGATTACTCAGCAAGTCCAGTTGTTTTTAGATTTACCTATACTAGATAGCTATCAAAGAGTGAAGTTAGAGAATACCACAGTAATCTAGAGTGAAATTCCGCCACTCTCCATTCATTTCTATAGGATATTGAAAGGCGTATTTATCAAAGGGTGAACGTTCACTTTCACCCATTGATAAACACTCTTTAAAAAATCCCACAGAAATGAATGGAGAGTGGTGGGACTGTGGTGATCTCTAACTTCACTCTTTGATAAATACAGTGATATGAAAAAGTTTGGGAACCCCTCTTAATTCTTTGGAGTTTTGTTTATCATTGGCTGACAGGGCCGGACTGGGAGTAAAAAGCAGCCCTGGCAAAAAAATCAAAGCAGCCCACACATAACTGCGTGCTGGTCTTTTACTTACATACACGCATATTTCATTTTATATATACATATATATATATTATATAGTGGATAATGTACCCCCTACTGTAATTTATAAAGATATTATAAGTCTCAGATGAGTTATGTGACCATATAAAAGCATAAGGCCGCATAACTCTGAGGTGATCACATATCTTTATAAATTAGGGGGTACATTATGAATTATATTTTACAGCAGGGGTGTCCAACCTTTTGGCTTCCCTGGGCCACATTCGAAGAAGAAAAATTTTCTGGGGCCGCACATGAAATACATAACACTTTTTATTTCTAAAAATAAAGGAAATACACAGAAATGAACTACAATACCTGTGCAGTAAAAAAAAAAGTCTAAAAAATAAATGAATATATTTGAAAATATGCCTTTTTCAAATTTTGCAAATTTTTCCACGATGCAAAATGGGACAGATTTAACCATCACCAGGGGTGAAACTGCTGTACATAGGGGCCCAATAAGGCCCTAATAACTGTCTCTACTGCTATTTCCCTAGGAATGACTCAGTTCATCAAGCAGCTGGCACAGGTGGAACGCACCTTTCTGCTTTAAATATCCAACACTGAGGCATAAGGGCCAGTGGCGGAACTACCGGGGGTGCGCAGGCCCGGATTTGTGGAAAGACCACCTAGGCCCGGGCCGGATTTTAGGGGGCGGCATGCTGCCCAAGCACACCCACATTGGTTCAAAAGCACTGGGGATGTGCAGGAGATACAATAATTTTTTAAATTTCCCCATTGCTCCAGTCCCAATGATGAAAATGGGCATGAATAAAGGGGGGACAGGGGTGACAAAAGGCAGTGTGCCTAGGGGCGCCCACTATGTATATCCGGCCCTGGGGGTGCGAGCGGGCCAGGGCCGGCACCCCCTCAGGGCCCCCCGGCAGCGCCACATGCCACTGAAATCCCCACTAAAATTTGGCCGTACGGACGGGGGCGGGGCCCAGCTGCGCGTCACCCACCCTCTAGAAACGCTACTGATAAGGGCCCCATAAAACAAATAGCAAGAAGTGAACTTATAATGGGACAGGATGTCAGGATTTGGGGGTGTTGTACTTCAAAAACAACAGATTTCCATTACAGATACACTTTACCCGTGGGCAATACAATGTTCTCTAAGCAGGCAGTAATTGTAATACATATTGTAGGAGACACTGAAGGAACTAACTAATGACCCTAACCCCCCCACCACCACCACTCCCAACATTCCAGATGGGAGATTTTCCCCTGGACCTCACATGCTGACCTGACAGATTTATGATGCAGAGCGCAGGGGCAGGCAGTCTCTCTCTCTTCAAAGGAGACGAGTCACGTGGCTGTGACGAGAGCCTTGACATCTCCACAAAGTTGCAGGGGGAGGGGGGTGTGCCGTCACTGCTGTGGAGCAGCAAAGCTCCGAAGCAGAGTCTCTCTCTCTCTCCATATCATTCGTTAAGTCTCCACCAGCGACGTGAGCAGCACCAGCTGGGCCGCATGGATCCCCATCCCGGGCCGTGGGTTGGACACCCCTGCCCTAAACGGAGCAGTCAGAGGCAGGGAAAGAGATGTGCAACACTTATCAGTAAAGCCGACTTCTCCTCACTCGCTCTCTCTCCCCCCTCCCTCTGGAAATAACTTCTGCGTGCGCACATAAACTAAGTGAACTGTGCGCTCCTTGCTGCTAAAATATAGTTTCCTTTTAATAGCAGATAAGTGCAGCGCCCGGCCCACTTCATCACAGGATAGAGCGGCCGTTCGGGCAAATGCCCGAACGGACAGATTATCAGTCCGGGCCTGTTGGCTGAGCTTTCAAAGTAGCAACTTCCATGCCTTATGGAAACTGCTTCAAATCATCCCGTAGATTTTCGATGATATTCAAGTCGGGAGACTGTGCCGGCCATTCCAGAATATTGTACTTCTCCCTCTGCATAAATGCCTTTGTAGATTTCCAAGTGTGTTTAGGGCCGTCTTGTTGGAATATCCGACCCCTGCGTCACTTCAACTTTGTGACTGATGCTTGAACATTATACTGAAGAATTTGTTCCAAAATGACTGTGGCTTGTCTAAATGAGCTTTTGCTTACAACAAGCGACCCTGTTTGTGGTCTGAGTGCAGAAAGGGCTTCTTTCTCATCACCCTGCCATACAGATGTTCTTTGTGCAAATTGCACTGAATTGTAGAACGAGGTACAGATACACCATCTGCAACAAGATGTTCTTGTACAGGTCTTTGGAGGTGATCTTTGGGTTGTCTGTAACCATTCTCACAATCCTCCGCATTTGCCGCTCCTGTATTTTTCTTGGCCTGCCAGACCTGGGTTTTACAGCAACTGTGCCTGTGGCCTTCCATTTTTCTGATTACATTCCTAACAGCTGAAACTTACAGTTTAAACCTCTGAGATAAATTTATGTAGCCTTCCCCTAAACCATGATACTGAAAAATCTCAATCGAAGCCTACCCTCACTCTGCTTGACTACCAAACGCAACACCACATACAATACCACATTTCTCACCCACTTAATTCGATCTTGCCCACTCCCACCCCTTGTGTATTACTCCCTTCCCTTTAGACTGTATGCCTATGCATAGGGCCTTCCTCACCTTTTGTACCTGTATTGATTGTGATGTTTGTTTCTCCATATATTCTATGTATGTAATTCATGTGATGTAGTTGTATAATCACATCTACTTTACAGTGCTACGCAATATGTTGGCGCTATATAAATTCATGTTAATAATAATAATAATAAAATCTTTGTTTTCAGAGAGTTGCTTTGAGGATCCCATGCTGTCACTCTTCAGAGGAGAGTCAAACAGAAGCACAACTTGAAATTGGCCATCTAACTGTAAATATTGTACCTTTTCTTACACCTGCATATGAAGTTCAAGGCTTAACAACCTAATTCAACCAATATGGTGTTGCCAGTAATCAGTATTGAGCAGTTACATGCATTCAAATTAGCAAAATTACCAAATTTTTGCACAGCTAGTTTTTCACAAATTCCCTTTCAGACCAAATCGGCATTTTATCTGCTCATGTATGGGCCTTCCCAGTGGCCAGAAAATCTGTCAGAAAGGGACTATATCGGCACATAGATGTGGGTCTCATTCAAAGGACCTGCATTGCTGCCTGTCATGATCTAATCATTGGTCCAGGGACGAACGATTGGCTCAGCCAAATTGGGCAAAGATGTGGTCATTTGGTGACCTTACTAAATATGAAAATGGAAAAAACAATCGATTAATGTATTGCTTGTAAAATACTATATGATCCCATAACTAAATTCTAATTATTTGTGTAATAATTTTGTATAAAAATAAGGGGTAAACATAAGAATCATATGTATATCTCTGCCTGTAAAAATCTTTTGTCACACAGATATGCCCCAAAATGTAGCAATTCATAAATGTTCAATAAATGATATAAAGGTTTCAAATCCAATAACTGAAAATATTCTTAGATAAGGTAATATTTGCTAATAACTGTACAAGGACTTTTGAAATACTAAAAAATGTAGCTCGGGCATTTTATTGGCAAGTGATTAGTTATGTTATTTAGTTTTTCATAAACGTAAGAAATGAAAGATAGCTGAATACTTGATCTTGAGAAAACAAACACCATGTTTGTCTTTGTCAGGTTATTACATCCTGAAACAGAATCCTGTATAAACTGTAGCTTCACAAACTGGGAACCAAGTGTCAAAATACTTAAAGAGATATTCTATCATTTTTAGTGCTAGAAGTTTTATACAAAATATATTTTCATTTTTTTGGGGGTTATTTATTAAAGCCAAAAGCCAACCGAAGCCAAAAACAGCTGTTATAGACAGTGCGTACTGAGACCAGAACTTTGGAGTTAGTTCTGTTAGTTACAATATCCTGATCTGCCCAGTGTTTTGTTCAATAATCTGATGATTTTGCGGTTTTTAATCCGAAAAAATTGCAGTGTTGGGGCTTCAAATCTGAAAAAGTTGCAGTTTTCAGCAACAAATCAGAATATCATGATTTTATCGAGTCTTTTTCCACACCAGATTTAGTTGTGAACAATTTGTGATAAATTGCCCATACATGTTCAGATTTGATTGGGCAGTTTTTTTTCAGATTTTGATTATACTGGCCATTTTATCAGTTGGCTAAAGCAAACATAACAATACAGATAGTAGTATTATATCAGGCTTCAGTAGCAGGTAGATCGAGTAATAGCCTCCCCTTTGCCTCTCACTGGGAACTTAATGCCCGATTTGTTACAGGTAAAGAGTAACAGAGGTGCTGAAAGTAGCAATAAGTTCGAAGGCACTTAACTGATAGCTGAGACGGAGAATCAGAAGGGATGAGATGAAAACGGAGCCAGGCACGGGTACCGTATAATTGCAAAAGGACAGCCCCGATTGCGACTTCCTAAGCATCAACCTATAAGACAAAAGGTAGTGCATGATCTGGATGCTTGAGAATTTATGCAAAAATAAAAAGTCCCTTAAATTTCTGAAAGGCAGACTGGTGAAATCACATTGAATACCATATTCTCTGTGTGATGAAAATTTACAACTAATGGAGCCATCTCATGGGTAACTGGTCCAGAGCAAGAGAAGAACCATCAGCAGTTCTTACTTTTAAAGGAAGATGTTTGAGTCAAATTTCATGCTTACAATGCAATGAGCCCAGGTAAAGAATAACAGAGGTGCCAGAAGTAGCAATAAGTTCATAGGCACTTAACTGATAGCTGAGGTGGAGAATCAGAAGGGATGAGATGAAATCGTAAACAGAGCCAGGCATGGGTCAAATCAGAATCAGCAGCGCTCAAAGTAGAATCCGAAGGAAAAGTCAGCAACAGGCCTATAGTCAAACCAGGAATCAAAAGCTTAGTCAGAACGCTCAGTGTCAATCACCTTGCTCTCGATAGAGGGGCTTGGCGTCTATTTACACACTGTGCATATGCGTCTATCACGGTCGGCACCCAACACCAGAACAGATGCCAAGCACCCTGGTCTTGGCTCGTACTTCACCAGTTAAGTGACCGCCTTTGGCCTCGGGAGGGGCCCTCGGCTTACTCAGATGCCACCTGGACTTAATGAGAGGTGCAAGGCGTAAGTTCTGGCAGGCAATGGGGCACGACTGTTTACAAGGATGCTGGAAGATAGGAAGCCATGAGGAACAGGCAGGCCGGGCCAGCACAAGCAGATAGAATAGTCAGACAGGCCAGAATCAGGATAGAGATCGTAGAATAGTCAGAGGACAGGCCAAGGTTTCAGGATTGGCGAGATCAACGTAGTTTCAGACAGGCAAGGTCAGGATTGGAAAGATCAGAGTGGTAAGCAGGCAGGCAAGGGTCAAACACAGTAGATCAAACAGGAATCACGAAGAACAAACACCCAGGAACAAACTAATTGAACCTAACAACGGGCAAGGTCCTGTAATCCAAATGGGCTTTAAATACATTTTGCGCCAAAGCACGCTGGCGCAATCACGCCAGCGCGCCTGCACCTTTAAGAAATGCACGTGCGCGACGCGCATGCCCTAGAGGACCGGAACCAGCATGAAGCAAGGAGCAACAAGGACGCGGCGTGGACCCTGCTGCCGCTAGACCACCAGGGTAAGTTCGAACATGAAGAATGGCACTAATTGCCATGCATGTGAAGACCAGTGTAGTGCCCTCTGTCCATTCAGCCAGCAGTCTAATTTGTGGGAATATTGTATGGATCAGCCCTGTTTCTTATTCTTTTTTTTTTTTTCCTAAGCATTGATGGTTGATTGAGTTCAGAAGTGGACTTTATGTGCCAGGGTCTAAGCCTTGTGTGCCAGCCTTGCCCAGAGTATGAATGATACCTTGGTCCTGCTGTGGCCCCTGGTTCAGTTCAGCAGGTTTTTATAAGTTAATGAGGTGTAAAAATGTAGATTTATGGTAGGCTTAGTCTAAAGTGAGTTAGCTAAACTGGGATCACCCAGATGTTTTACACATAAGTAACCACTTTTCCCTTGTTTAAGTATTTGTGGTCATGTGATATACACACACCACAGTTACAGCTGCTAAAATGCAAAGAATAGGAAAGAGTAAGCAGAAGATGTCTGTGCCGCCCAGACTGGCTTTTCTGCTCTCCCACTCTAGTGATACCTAAACAGTGTCTGTTCTTCTACCAAATAGCTCCAGCCCTGGATATAGATTTAGCACATGATCCTCTAGAACGTTTAATGCAATTCTTTCTGGTACATTAGCTTGCTGGAACAGGATAAAGCGTTCATCTTCTATTGCAAATCTCAATAGTTCACCAGACTGCTCAGTTTCTAAGCACACTCACAATTCACACTCACAATTCACCTATAGCCCGAGGCCTGGAAACCTCCTGGTAGCATCCACAATTTGAGACTGGACAGGCTTTTTTTATGGGCAACCCAAGTAGCAGTTTACTCAATCACATCTCTGAACAGTGATCAGTTTGTCTTCATTTTTTGTATATATTTGTATTGTATATTTATAATTATTTGCTTTCCTTTTTTACAACTTTTGCTGCTCAGTGAGGCTACAATTGTATTATTGTTGCTTTATATATATTACTTATCTTTCTATTAAGGCCTTCTCCTATTCATATCCCTGTCTAAATGCATTTCTCACCCTCCTCTTAAAAATGGATTTAAATTAGAAGGAAATAGAGTGGATTCGACCAGACTGTTCAATCACTGTGCTTCCGTCCAATGAAGCCAATAGCACCTAGGAAAAGAAGTGATGAATTTCAGTCAAACGCAGTGGGTTGCTGCAAAATAAGTGCTTTTATTTAACACTACATGTTTTGAGCTTAGCTCTTTGTCAAGTGTACAAAGTGTTTTCACACTTGGCGTGCCAAAAGTTAGCTGCGCATGTGCAGTAGAGCAAATAGCCAAACGAAATAGCCGGCAATTTCTTTCTACTGTGCATGCATCTGTCCTGGGAAATTTGAAAAGAGAAGATGTGAAGAAGACGATTGATCACTCCGTGGTGCTTGCTGGCAGAACCCCGGGCCTGTGCAGGTTTCTGCTGATAGGAGCATTGGCCTGGGGTGTCAGGTAAATAAATACAATCACTTTGGGATGCTTAACTTTTGGCACCCCCAAGTGTAAATTACTTTCCCTCTCCTTAAAGGAGAAGGAAACCCCCTGGGCACAAAACCCCTCCCCCTCCCCGCTGTTGCCCCCCCTCCCTCCTCCCCCCTGGCCTACCTGCCCCCCTGGGAAAATGCCCCTAACTTGTTACTCACCCCTCTCTGCAGGTCCTGTCCACAGAGTTCACAGTCGCCATCTTCTCCCACGAGCGTCTTCTTCCTGCTTGACCGGTGTCTTCTGGCGCATGCGCAGTAGGAACATTTACCGGTACGGCTCTACTGCGCATGCGCAATGTGAAATTGGAAAACTTTGTGACATTCGGCGCATGCGCAGTAGATCCGTACCGGTAAATGTTCCTACTGCGCATGCGCCAGAAGACGCCGGTCAAAGCAGGAAGAAGACGCGCGTGGGAGAAGATGGCGACTGTGAACTCCGTGGACATCCATTATGGCCATCCACGTGGATATATTTCCTCTCTAAGAGCATTTTACAGGACACACTGGCCATTTGGGCTTTGAACGGAATGGTCTATTTTGACTTGTAAGATACTGTACAGTAAGATAGTAACCTGTTATGCAGGTTATGATGTATGTTGCCATTGCTACCAATTAAAGGCTGTCCCTGCAGATCTCTATACATGCAATATTTATTATTAGAGGTACAACAGTATGCCCTTGCAGCTCATCCCTTACCTCATTGGATGCACGTGGTCAGGCTTCATATACAAATGACACAATTTACCACAGCACTTCAACATATAGCCCCCTAGGAAAACCTGTTTTGCACAACTGAACTGTAACTCTAATAATAAAAGACACTTTTAGTTACAAAGTTTGTACAAAGTATGCATAAGCTGCCGCACCCCGTCAATGCAATATATATACATTATATTAGAGCTTTATTTTAATTATGTTGTTTTTCTGTCAGTTATTCAGTTAATCTTGAGACATTTCACTTAAAATTGAGAATTTGGAGTCCATGGAGAAAAATACACAGAACACTGTGCTTCTGGATTCTCGAACTGACAGGACTATGGAGAGACTAACAGCTGTCTGTCTGTCTGGCACCTCAGGCTACAAATTCTGAGCTTTATAAAAGCCAGGGATATTTCACATGTGTTTTATTATAACAACATGTTCTTTGACAGGAACATTATTTTTGAGCATTCTTGCTCTTTTGAACAAAATTGTGTGTGAGGACTGTGCCTCCTATGCTGGCAAGCTCTTTCAGTTCCCTTTACTGGACACTTGGCTGGAGCCTTTGGCTTCACAGACCCTTCAAGTAACTGACAGCAAGGTGGGTACAGGTACCACAAATTTATGGAGCTCTGACATAACTAGGACCTGAAACAATTCCCCAATGTCCCCAATAATACACATATGAGAAACCAGAAAGGGTGGTTTTTGATGTTGACCCTGACTGGCTACAATGATAAGCATATATGAAATGTTCCCAATGGCTGAGCAATTGCTACAGTCATTGTTACTCATGGTGCCCTTTCTTAAAAATAACATTTTAATTTGGATAAAGAAAAAGCAAAACAAATCTGATGGAAGAATGTGTGTAATAATGTGTGTAATAAACTGTATTTAAGGGTTAGGGTATGTCCATTCTCCAGATCCAAAACATTAGACTGACAGATCTTGTGGTGCACAAATGACTAATGGGGAAGTCATTAAATAAAGACAAAATAGATTTTGTGGCTTTGGAGACAATGTAGCGAGAGCAGATGGGAGGATGATTTAAGGCCTTTTCATACTCCATTTATGATTCGGAAAAACATGTGTCATGGAAAAAAGTGCTATTTGTCTGCATTCATTGTTTAGGCTGCCCTTTTAAAGGATGTGGATTGGCGAGAATTCCCCAAACCAAAGTGCAGAGGAATTTTAATCAAACCAATGGATATTTTTAAAAAAAGATGCTGATAAAGAGCTCCCTTAAATGCCTTTGGAAAGTATGGAGATTGTTTCTACCAATTTATTGTACTTGCACCATACCAGGAACAGCTTGTGGCTCAGCAGCCTAAGGGCCTATTTAGCATAGCAGGTTTACACTAGTGGAGGGAATGAAATGGATTTAAAATTAAGAACCTTCTGTGACACAATGACTTCAGTAGTAGGAGAGCATATATTTTTATAACTAGGTGGTACAGGCACATGAATAGAAGGAATATCACAAAAGTATAATACACTAACTTGGAAATTTGACTAGGTGGCACAAGTGATTTCTTTCTACCAAACGTATGCTAGGATTGGTACGTACTTACAAAAGAAACAAAAAGCTGCAGTTTGTCTATCACTGCATAAAGAAAATAAAACATTTATAGAAGAGAAACACAAATAGACACAAAAATAGCATTATGTTGAGAGGTACAGTATTTGAGGGGGTTTAAATAGGAGTGTGCAACAGAGCACCAGTTGTAGCTAGAGAGGGCTAAAGGATAGTAGACAAAGTACAGGTATGGGATCCATTATCTGGAAACCCATTATCCAGAAAGTTCTGAATTACAGAAAGGTCGTCTCCCATAGACTTCATTATAATCAAATAATCCAGATTTTTAAAATTGTTTTTCTTTTTTCTGTGTAATAATAAAACAGTAACTTGAACTTGATCCAAACTAAGATATAATTAATCCTTATTGGAAGCAAAACCAGCCTATTGGGTTTATTTAATGTTTATGTGATTTTCTAGTAGACTTAAGGTATGAAGATCCAAATTACAGAAAGACCCTTATCTGGACAACCTCAGGTCCCAAGCATTCTGGATAACAGGTCTCATGCCTATACAGCAAAATAGTGACAGAAACACTATGGGGGTTATTCACTAAGCTCTGAATGCCCGAAATTCCTTGAAATCCGAAAAATTTTTGATTTTTTTTGTGTTATAATAGGCTTAAAAAAAAAAATCAAATTTTTCGGAATTTATTAAATCCCGAGGGCTAAAAAGCCCGAATATAAAACCACGGCATCTCAAACCTGTCGAGGTTGCATAAAAGTCAATGGGAACAGTCCCATTGATGTTTGGTTGTGTCGGGGTTTTGGCAATTTCACAATGTTTTCGGAGGAAAACTCTGGAGTTTTCAGGGAAAATTCACAAAAAAATCGAGAAATTCTGAGCTTTTCCCGCAAAGGTAATTTTCGGGAAAATATAATAATAAATAAGCATGGAAAACCCGAGCGGGTTAGATCGGAGTTTGTAGCAGCCGATATTGAGATAAATTCGGACCTTGATAAATAACCCCCCGTATAGGTGTTGCCCATCCTATAGCCCATAGGCTTGGAGATATACTGTAACTCAACGACAGCTGAAATACTATCAGTTAGATACTCCTATTTTATAAAGATAACCCCACAAAATAATTTTTCCCTAAGCCCTGCCCTTTTTAACAGCCATCATTGTTAAGAGAATGAAGTCTCAAGGCATGAAGACAGTGCACTGGTGAGTTTCTATATACTTTTTGGATTTACAGTATTATCACTGCAAATACATTGATTGTGAATACCCAGTTTTCCTATCCTTGTCAGACTGGCCTGAAAGAGGTGCTGTAGACCAAACTGGCAATTAAAGGGTTTCCCTCCACAGGCAGCAGGAATGCATTTTGTGTAATATGAATCCAAGCCTTCAGCTGGGAAACCTTCCTTTCAAACCCTCCTTCTCTCTTCACATTTATTTTCTGCGATGAATGAAAGCCTTTATGTTTACTGGTTATTGAATCAATTGCAGAGTCATATTATATATATATATATATATATATATATATATATATATATATATATATATATATATATATATTGATCTACTGGTAACATTTTTTGTTTGATGAGGACTTTGATAATTGTAAGGATAAATGGAAATTTGGATAAGCACATTCCAACATTAGAGTTCTATTTTTCTCTATTGAGAACTAGAAATATGAATGTGTCGGAATAGCTAACTGGTGCTATATGCCATTTGATAAGAAATAAATAGCTATCACAATTGGATAGCAGGATGTAATTGACTATATAGCAATATATGTGGCAAATGTGTAGCCAGTGGGTTACAATTCCTTACAATTGCAGAGATATGCTACATTATGAATACAATATTATGGATCTACTCGATATATAGTTCTGACTGTGTTTTCAGGTTTGAGGCAACTATAACATTAATGCTAAGGCAGAAGTCCCCCCTCTTTTTAGAGTTATATAGAATATCAGTATAATGGCAACCATTGTTGTTTTTTTAAATATATTTGATCACATTTTCTTGAGAATGAACATTTTATACATCTTTTATACACTATGCAAATAGGTGTTTGAAATAGTGCAGTGGATGTAGAAGTACAGATTGATATACTCATTACTACTATGCAAATCACTCACAATACATAATTAACACTGTACACTGATTGGTGGTTGGTCGAATTTATGCACCATGTGATGACTTCTGAGTGCATCCTTCAAAGAGAACCGAAACACGTGTGAGTGCGCCTGTCTCTTTTTACTACATGGTCTAAATGAGGACCGGAAGTGTGGTGAGTGCCGGGGCATATATTGACTATATATATATACAGTATATTTATATATATATATATATATATATATATATATATATATATATATATATTAGAGTCCTGCGTGGGTCCATTTTTTTTGGAACCCATACCCGTCCCGTACCCGCAACCTGTAATCCGCAACCTGGACCTGCAACCCACATTCTGACCCGCTACCCGACCTGCAAGTACCTTATCCGCAACCCGGACCCGCAACCCACTGACCATCAAGAATCAGGAAGTGCTGTCGTTGTAAACCAGAAGTGACATCATCAGAAGTAGACGTGATCAGAAAAAAGGAGTACAAATCGCTATTGAGAATACCCGCGGCCCGACCCGTGACCCCGCAGAACCGAGTCTATACCCGCACCCAGAACTTCTACCCACAACCCGCAGGGTACCGCAGGTTTTTGCAGGTAATCTGTGGGTACCTGACCCACTGCAGGACGCTAATATATAGTGAATAAAGTACCCCCTCTTGTAAAATATAAGGATATTATAAGTTACCAAGGAGTTTCATGACCATATAAAAACACGAGGCCGAAGGCCGAGTGTTTTTATAAAGGTCATGGAACTCCGAGGTAACTTCTAATATCCTCATATTTTGTAACTGGGGGTACTTTATTATAATACACATGTTTCAGTGAGTCATGTGACAGAAATGACCTCAGAACTCACCGTTTATAACTGATGACATCAGAACTCACCGTTTATAAGAATATCATTTACAAGATATTCATGGCTTTTGTGTATTTTATATATATATAATACTCAAAAGCCATGAATATCTTGTAAATGATATCCTTATAAACGGTGAGTTCTGATGTCATCAGTTATAAACGGTGACTTCTGATGTCATTTCTGTCACACGACTCACTGAAATTTGTGTATTATAATAAATAAAGTACCCCAGTTGTAAAATATGAGCATATTAGACGTTACCTGGGAGTTCCATGACCTGTGTATGGTCATGAAACTCCTCGGTAACTTATAATATCCTTATATTTTACAAGAGGGGGTACTTTATTCACTATATAATACACAAAAGCCATGAATATCCTGTAAATGATATCCTTATAAACGGTGAGTTCTGATGTCATCAGTTATAAACGGTGAGTTCTGATGTCATTTCTGTCACATGACTCACTAAAACTTGTGTATTATAATAAATAAAGTACCCCCTTTTGTAAAATATAAGGATATTAGAAGTTACCTCGGAGTTCCATGACCTATATAAAAATACTTGGCCTTCGGCCTCGTGTTTTTATATGGTCATGAAACTCCTTGGTAACTTATAATATCCTTATATTTTACAAGAGGGGGTACTTTATTCACTATATATAAACAAAACAATAGAGTCTATCGCACACCCATCAGGTTGTTCTTGACTAGGTTCCGCTGCAGTGCCGCACAAATTCACAATTGTAAGCAGCGCACACCGGATTTAAATTTTTATTAAATTATTTAGTAGCGTCTTGTCATGATGTTATTATGTCCCATTAACCGGGAATCTGTTCGATGCCTGCATAGAATATGCCTACACAGAACAGATTAAGTAGGTATAAAAATGACATACAGGAATGATCTGAAAATGGGCTTCCCCTAGAATGGCTCCTTGCTTCTATGATCTATTTTGGGAAGCACTTCTCAGAGTCGAAACATTGAGACGCAGATACTGTATACTGTATATCCAGTATATGTATGCAAAGCAACAAGCCTTCAGTGAAATAATATCTGCTCTCTAGCAGGTACACAAGGGAAAGCCCTGTCAGGATGTGAGAGAATGTGTGGGAGGATTCAGTATGGTTGTGGGAATCTCAGTTTCAGGTTCTCCAAAAAAAAAAAAAAAAAGAGGGAGTGAGAGAGAGAGAAAGAAAGAAAGGAAGCAAGGAAGAAAAAAGGAATTTAGTATTGAAGGATAGTCATTAAAATTGTTGCAGAACACTCATAATAAGTTCTATAAATTATATCAATAAACAACCGATGCAGTTGGTGAGTGTTATAAATCCGAATCATAGGGTTTTTTTCAAATTTTCTTCCTGAATCGCACAATTTTTTCTGAGGGCTTTTTCCAGAAAAGTCAGAAATTGTTGGATCTTGGGCTAATTCCAGCACAGACCACAGAAAATAGGGACCTCTCCCATTGACTTATATGCAACCTTGGCAGGTCTGAGATGTCGGACTTTTTACATCCTCGAGAAATAATAAATCTCAAAAAATTTTCCGCTAAAATTTGGATTTCATAGTAAAAAAACCTCGGCTTTTTTGAGTTTTTGACATTTGGACTTTCAAAGGGGAACTATCTTGAAAATTTCAATTTTATTTAAGATTCAGCATACTTAAATAAGAAACTTTGAAAATACAATCAATTAAATATTCTGCATCATTTCTGAAATAATCACGTTTAAGTTCACTAAACCTCTCTCAGCATCTGTTTCTCGTCATTCTCTCTTCATGCAGGAGTTGAGTGTCATATAATCATTGACAGTTAGATCCAATATATCTTATAGGGGGGCTTCCTTTCCTAGCAGATGTATTAGAGCTCACTCAAATAACTGATTCCAGTACAAACAAAATCTAACAAAATATCTGCCTTTTGCACAAATTCTGCATGTAGAGAGACATGATGTCTGGCGCTTTTAATAGAGTAAGCTCTAATACATCTTCTAGGCAAAAGCAGCTCCTCTATAAGATATATTGGATCTAACTGTCATCTGACACCCAACTGCTGCATGAAGAACAGATGCTAAGAGAGGAATAGTGAAGATAAACTTGATTATTTCAGAAATAATGCAGAATATTCAATTGATTGTATTCAGAAAGTTTCTTATTTCAGTATGCTGAACCTTTTATTCAATTTTCACTTTTGTGATAGTTCCCCTTTAATAAATAACCCCTGGCGTGTTACTGATCAGTCACTGCCTCAGTGGAGCTCACAATCTAAGGTCCCATCCAGCTCCGTGACATTCTCCCAACACCATTGTGTGGTTCTAACCAAAGCCAGGCTTATTGAGGGATATGAGGGATTAAACCACACCAAGCACATTCTGACATTTATTGCCCTTTTGCAGAAAATGTATTTTAAAAATGTCATCTTTTTGTGTGTCCCCAGATTTCACCAGCTCCATGTATTCTATTTTTAACTTTAATCTTAAAATGAAAAGTATATTGCTAGAATTGTATTATTTATGATGTATTATTATTATGATATTATAGTATTATTATTAATATTATAATTTATTATTATTATTAACTATTTCTTATGTCACCTTAACAGAATAAATATCTGAATTAAACAGAAGGGTGATTTAGACAAGCTGTAGATCTCAAGACTAGACAGTGTCTTGAGATTTACTGATCACTATCTACAGGTCTACTGGTAGATCCCGATCTAGCTTTTGAGCACCCCTGTTCTAGGAGCACCCCCAAAGGCTATATTAGACCTAACTCTCATTTCGAATCAGACTCCCAATTCCTGCATGAAGACAGAATGAAGAGAGACAGATGTTGAGAGGGGGATAGTGAAGATATAGTGGTAGGGTTTGTGCCAATGCCAGAAAAATATATATATAAGTAGGTACTATTTCAAAATATTTAATATTTAATCCAGGATTTGGTTCGGGATTCGGCCAGGATTCTGCCTTTTTCAGCAGGATTTGGATTCGGCCGAATCCTTGTATCTGGCCGAATCCAAATCCTAATTTGCATATGTAAATTAGGGGCAGGTAGGGAAATCATGTGACTTTTCATCATCAAAAGAAGAATTTTTTCCACTTTTTCCTTTCCTGCCCACAATTTGCATATGCAAATTAGGGTTCGGTTTCGGTTCGGTATTCGGCCGAATCTTTCACGAAGGATTCGGGGATTCGGTGCATCCCTAATATTTAATAATGCAAAAACTTAGTAAATCTACTCACAATTCACCCCAGTCCCAGGGTGCAAGTCCAAGACAACATTTCAAAAGAGAGATATGAGTACCTCTGACAATAATAAGTCAATCAGTTAAAAAAATTGAAATATTTATTAGGACAGAAGAGACAGGATAGTGAAGATAAACTTAATTATTTCAGAAAAGGGACAGAATTCATTGATTATATTTAGTGTGATGATGCTTTTATTTAATTTAAATTTTCAAGATAGTTCCCATTTAGCTGGACATAAACAGTGTTGGACTGGGACACCAGGGGCCCACCCAAAAACCTTAGACCAGGGGCCCACCCAAATACTTTAGACCAGGGGTCCACTCTCAGTACTATTATTCTTCCTCTCCTCACTCAACCTCTATTCTCCTAGTCTCTTTTCTTTATATACTATAATCTATTATTCCATCTGTTTTCATATCTCACAACTGTCAGGGACAGTCCCTCTTTTGACAGCTCAACCCGCAGTCCCTCGTTTGTACTGGAAAGTCCTGATTTTCTCTGCACTGAATAGGCAGAAAAAGAAACAATGTTTCTAACGTAATTGGCTTTTGGCAGAGAGCCCAGAACAGCCAGAGCTGCAAATAAGATACTTTTGTAACAATTTTGAGATAAGCAAATAAGTAACAATATAAGATAACAGGTCTCTTGGGAGAAGTTAAGGTGGCCATAGAAGTAGAGATCCGCTCGTTTGGCGATATCGCCAAACGAGCGGATCTCATCCCGATAAGCCCACATTGAAGTGGGCGATATCGGGCTGATCCGATTGTGGGCCCTAGGGCCCAACGATTGGATCATAATGCATCCGATACGGGTGGTCGGATTGCGAGATTGCACACATGCATAGATGCAGATGTGATCCGAGGGGATTTTTAAATCTGCCAGATTGAGATCTGGCCAAGGGGATTTTATCTGCCAGATCTTTATCGGGAAAGCCCGTTGGATGGCGTCACACACGGGCCAATAAGCTTCTGACTCGGTCTGTCGCCAGCTTTTATCGGCTCATGTATGGGGGCCTTTAGACTAACAGCTTAAAGGGCAATTCACGTTCATAAGCTGCCAAATTTTGTAAAATGAACATGGTAATTAGGGAATGTGGCCACAAAACTGGGTGTGGTTAAAAAAAATTGCAGCGCAGCAACTTTTTTGTCCCTCTTTTTATTTCCAAAATGTTGTGAGGTATGTGTTTAGCCTCTTTGTTCTCATAAAAACAGGGAATGGCCATGAAACAGGCCAAATGTTTAGCAGCACAAGGGCCCAATGACACTTGGTCCCACCGGGAGTTTTTCTGGTATCCCAGTGGGCCAGTCCGATACTGGACATAAATGTTTCACATAGTGATGCCATTGCGTATGTGTAGCACTTCTGCTGAATCATGTGCAAGAGTACTTACTGATGCTGGAAACCCTGGGCAGTGATTCCAGGATTCCCATAGTGGGTTGCATCAACAGAGGCTGCAGACTTGTGCTAAAAAAAAAGCATCACATGTTAAAGGGGTGGTTCACCTTTCAGTTAACTTTTAGTATGTTCTAGAAAATCCAATTCTGCAATTGGTCTTCATTATTTTTTATTTTACAGGTTTTGAGTTATTGGCCCTTCTCTTTTGTCTCTTTCCAGCTTTCTGGGGGTCACTGACCCCATCTAAAAAACAATAAAGCTACTTTTTATCACTGTTCTTCCTATTCAGTCCCTCTCCTATTCATATTCCAGTCTCTTATTCAAATCAGTGCATGGTTGCTGGGGTAATTTAGACCTTAGCAACCAGATTGCTGAAATTGCAAACTGGAGAGCTGCTGAATAAAAAGCTAGATAACTCAAAAACCACAAATAATAAAAAAGTTAAATCAATTTACAAATTGTCTCAGAATCTCATTCTCAACATCGTATTAAAAGTTAATTGTAAGGCGAACAACCCCTTAAACAGCAAGTGCCAGGAGTTCCCAATCCCAATGATGAAAAAAACTAGCCGCGCACCCTATTTGTGAAGATGCGCGTGTGCATTAGCATAGCAGCAAATGTTTCATATAGAAGCAGATATTATATTTGTTATATAATACATAACAACAATAAATAGACAGGCCAGTGGGGTTTAATGAATATTTCCATTATAGCTCAAGCTGGCTGACCATAGATCATTTTTTCTATACTGCTATGGCCTTTTTTTAACTGGAAGCAGAGAACATGCACCATTACCGATACTTGTCTTTGCACAGCATTTCATTTATATGTGGCTTGATTCTGATAATTAATAACTGAAACACGTAAACTGCCAGGAACTCAGCACTTTGCAATTGGTTTACTTTTTAATTTGCATAATAATACATTAATGCATTAAACAGGCTAGTAAATGGAAGGCTTTAATGGCAAATGCAGCAGTTCCATGAAATGTTATATTCTTTGCTCATGACTCCATCTAGTGGTCATTGTCAAATATACAATCTTTGTCAAGTTTAATTAATTGTTGCAGTGTGAGGGTTTCTCTCCAGAGGACCAATTTTAGCCAAAGGGATACCTTGTCATTTTATGTGATATAACCTATTGAAACCTAGTAGTAGGTTAATGTTTATCTATAATATATATATATATATATATATATATATATATATATATATATATATATATATATATATATATATATATATATATACACACACACACATGTTCCCCTCTGTATGTGCAGTATAAGTGTATAACACACAAGCGATTGCTTATAATATATAACAGATTTATTATGTCAAGCATAAAAGCAAGAGTAACAGACTGGGGTGAACTAGACTGTGAGATCTCTCTGGGCAAAGACTTATACACAAACAATCTGAGTTTATGAAATCTGAAAAATCAGGAACATGGATGGTGGGAGGTGATGCATTCTTCTTACTGGAGCTGAGTAAAGGGGTCAATCAGTTGCTTTTGGCTTGGGATCTGCAAAAGAAAAAAATGAGCTTGATGGCTTGGGATCTGCAAAAGAAACACAACAAAAGCAAAAAACAAAGGTAATTAAAATACTAAAAATTGTTCTGATTCTGAATTTTTTTCTATATGTTCTAAAGACCCATATTATTCTTTATCACTTGGACTTGCTAACAGACAGGCTTCAGCTATACAAACAATATGGTCAGCCCTTATACAAATGTGTTGGGAAGGTGGGGTCACAAGAGTCCATTAAATGGCATCTTTGCCTTTGGTCCACTAGTGCTTTAAAGTGACCTTAGTAGTTTGAATTTCCACATACTTGTCATATCCCTGCTTGCCTCCAATGTTTGTTGATATGTGAACAATTGGAATATTTTAGAAGACTGGAGAAAGCTTTATTTGCCAACATACATTACTGTAGATAAGTGACAGTGATGAGGCTTTAACTACAAAGATGTACTGTATATGAAGATGGGCCTCTATTTAGTTGTTGTTTAAAAAGGTGAATAAATCTGGAACGGGGACTCAAAGAAAGTCAATCTTCCACCAAGTAGTAGAAATCAAGTAGAAAAGATTTATTAATCATAGGCTTCAGGTGAATTAAAAAGGTACATGCCTTTTTGGTAGGGTGCCATTTTACAGAATATTTTCCCAAAGGTGTAGGTGTTAAAGTGGTTGGGAAAATATTCTGTAGAGGTGTACCAAAATGGCACCCGTCCAAGAGGCATGTACCTTTTTAATTTACCTGAAGTCTGATGTGGGGGATTCAGGTATTGGATCACGTTTTATTGATGAAGTGTTGTGATTGGTGCATTTTTGTTTAAATATTTGTGTTTAAGCTCCACATACTCAGCCTATGATTAAGTGTTTGTAACACAAACCACGTTTTCTACTTGATTTCTACTACTTGGTGGAAAATTGCCTTTCTTTGAGTACCTTCTCCAGATTTATTCACGGTTGTCCGCTCCCCATACTGAGGGCTCAGGGCGGTGCACCTGGGCCACTTCCCAAATGTATATTCCAAATCAATTCTCTCAAAGTTAAAAAATCACTCTTTATTTAGCATAAATATTAAAAAGTAGGCATACAGACCAATTGATGCTCTGCCTTATGCGTTTCGCACCCACAGGCACTTATTCATAGGCATTACTGTTGTTACATTTGGTCACAAAATTTAGTTAGGTTCTCTATCCTGATATTATTATTTGTATATATCACATTCTCTTAGTTGCCCCATATATCTCTATATCCACCTCATTATAAATATATCCAGTTACATTATGATTTACGTAAAACATGTTACATCAAACTCGTAGTTCAGACCAAGTGGTAACCGAGTATGCATACTTGTAACATGTTTTACGTAAATCATAATGTAATAGGTAATGAGGTGGATATAGAGATATATGGGACAACTAAGAGAATGTGATATATACAAATAATAATATCAGGATAGAGAACCTAACTTAATGAGGCAGTGATTGCTAGTTAAATGTTTATTTGAATTTGGGTATCCTAATATGTGAATTGAATAGGTTTGAGATATAATAGAGTATAGGCAGAAAAACAATGCTAATATGACCAAATTGATGAGATGTGTATGTTGCTTTAAGAAAAGAAACGTGAGGTGGCAACACGTGATTGGTTTTAATGTTTGGGGAGGGATTTCCTGGGGTATAAATTTTGTGACCAAATGTAACAACAGTATTGCCTATGAATAAGTGCCTGTGGGTGCGAAACGCGTAAGGCGGAGCATCAATTGGTCTGTATGCCTACTTTTTAATATTTATGCTAAATAAAGAGTGATTTTTTAACTTTGAGAGAATTGATTTGGAATATATCTTTGGATTTTTGATTTGGGTGCCCTTTTGAGTTGGGGGCTATATTCCAGCATTTTTTGGCCCTTTTTTGACAGGCCTTTGTAGACTGCAGCAGCTGAGTAATTATTGTCTTTTTGGGCACTTCCCAAATGTGGTGAGTAAATACTCCACTTCACGGAGACCCCCTCGCTATCTTCTCATAATGTTGTTTATGAAGGTGTTTCCTGAAAAGGGTGTGTGGTTATTTGGCAATAACTACTTTTTTTAAGGATCTTTTTTTAACTTACACTGTTAATATATATGGCCCTTCACTGACAGCACCGAGCTTTGGCCTTTCATAGTAAGGTGTGTATGGTGTCTTACGTTATCATTAAGATAAAACATTCTGGAGTGAAGTGAGGAACTATTCTAATGCCCGTCTCAATTACATCCCCTTTACTCCCAAATGGGTCATCACACAAATTCCCTCAAGAATAACCAGAAATGACAGGAGGCTGCTAATTCCAATTTCAGCTGTGGAACAAAAATCTTCTTTCTGAGAAAGGATACAACCACAACCAGCATGTACTAATCTCTATATTTTAGTGTTGTCATTTATGGACTCATATGAAGCCTCATGGCAGAAAGAGTAACAGGTTGAATGTTCTTTAAGTCATAGAAAAGCTTTACTATACCCATGAGAGAAAACAAGCTCTGGTGTGTGCACACAATATCACTAATACTATGGGGTCTACATGTCACTAAGCATTTGCAAGACCACCACAAGTAATAATATAATTTTCAAATAACAAACAAGATGCCCATTTTCTATATAATTAATTTTCTATATTGCATTTATTATATTCTGCCTATATTTAATAACTAAAAAAAGAAAAACTTTCAAAGTAGATAGCTCTAAGAAAAAACTGTGTTTTTTTCCACCAAATATGTCATGAAAAAGGATTCCGCTTTAGCAAACACACAGCTGTTCAGTTTCTGGAGGTGGCACAAGTGTGAACATTTGCCACAGGCATGTGCTAACACTGCAGAATAAAGGTCTCTATTCATGGATGCGGTTCATTCCGGCATTAGGAAGTCAAATGAGTCCCAAACGCAACACAGCTAATATTTTATTGAAACTACTCTCTGTGATCTGCACAGTTCTTATGAAATCATAAGACTTTTTTTCCTCTTGTGCAGGAAAAGTAAAGCCCACACAGAGGCCCAAACAGCCCCCACCAGCCCACTAAATACCTACTTTCTATGGCAGTTTATAGCAGCCCCTCTGGCATTTGCCAGAACACACAGATTGCCAGTCCGGGCCTGGTCACATTGTTTCGTGTGTATTATAACATACAGGGGCATAATATTTTGTGCAGCCAGGTAGGAATAAAAGGATTACAGAGGGGCATGTGGTGCTCCTGATTCCCAAGGTTTGAGGGATGAGCGTGCCCTAAAAGGAATTTACTATGTGCCGCTCATTATGCCCTTGGTCTAAGGGTTACACATTGTTTTCAGGCACATGAAGGTTTTCAGGCAAATTCCATTTAATTTTGATGTATGTGTCCACTGGAAACAAAATAAAGTACATCATTTCCATACTGCTTCAGCCCTCCACTGGGTGGAGTATATTCAAAATACAAAACTCACACTCCATGGGGCAAATTCACTAAGCGCCGAAGCGCCGAACGCTAGCGTTAATTCGCTAGCATTTGGCATTCTCGTTACTGCGCAAGTTCACTAACGAACGCTGGCGTAGTTTCGCTAATGTTACTTCGCACCCTTATGCCAGGCGAATTTTCGCTAGCGATGTAACTACGCAAATTCACTAACTTGCGCAGTGTACTGAACGCTACCTTTTACGCTAGACTTCCTTCGCCACCTCAGACCTGGCGAAACGCAATAGAGTAGATAGGGATTGTTTCAAAAAAAGTCAAAAATTTTTCTAAGTCCCAAAAAACGCTGGCGTGTTTTCTACATTATGGGTGATAGGCTGAAAAAGATCGAAAATTTTTTTTGGGGCTCCCCTCCTTCCCCCCTACATTTCCTGACTCATGGCAACTTACCTAGACAGTGGGCACATGTGTAGGGCAAAATAAAAATTTTATTTGCTGATTTGAAGGTTTTCTAGGCATTTGTAGTGCTGAGACGTATTCCTCCATTGAAATTTGAATTTTGCGCCGTATGCAAATTAGCCTTCGCTAGCGTAACTTCGCTTTACATAGCGAATCAACGCTAGCGCAACTTTGCAACCTTACGCTACCCCTGAGCGCAACTTCGGATTTTAGTGAATTTGAGGAGCGCTGGCGAAACTACGCCTGGCGAAGTGCGGCGAAGTTGCGCCAGGCGCAACTTCGCATCTTAGTGAATTTGCCCCCATAAGAGAGAAGTAAGAGGATAATAAAAACTTGATGTATTTTGCAATTGCTGGTTTATAATGTTAAAAAATAGTTAATTAAAATAAATAAATGTTCCAATGTGGGGGGGAGGTGCCTGTCACAATAAGGAAAAAAAACGAAATAGTGGTGTTAAGATTTATTGCTGTTTTACAACCTACCTGAATTCATAAAATCATACAAAAAATATATGTTTATACGAGGGATTCACCGAATCCACTATTTGGGATTCGGCCGAATCCTCGAATCCTTGGTGAAAGATTAGGCCGATTACCGAACCAAATCCTAATTTGCATATGCAAATTAGGGGCAGGAAAGTAAAAAGTGGAAAAAATTCTTCTTTCATGATGGAAAGTCATGTGATCTCCCTACCCTCCCCTAATATACATATGCAAATTAGGATTTGGTTCAGCCAGGCACAAGGGTTCAGCCAGGCACAAGGGTTCAGCCGAATCTGAATCCTGCTGAAAAAGGCTGAATCCTGGCCGAATCCCGGATTCAGTGCATCCCTATTTTATACACACAAAAGAAACTTTATATTCTGCAATTCATTTAATACATATAAGCACTACACCAATTCTTAAAAATTAATTTTCTTTAAAAGTCATCTAAGTTCAGCTTTCCCTCTAGTGTGAACGCACCTGCCCGGTTCAGGATGAAAATAAGACAGAAGAAGCCAAGGAAGATGCAAAGAGGATCTTCTACAGGTATGAGATCCGTTATCCGGAAACCCGTTATCCAGAAAGTTCCGAATTACAAAATGGCTGTCTCCCAGACTACATTTTACCTAAATAATCCAAATTTTGAAAACCAATTTGTTTTTTCTCAGTAATAATAAAACAATACCTTGTACTTGATCCAAACTAAGATATAATTAATCCTTATTATAACAGAACCACTATTTAATGCATTTATGATTTTCTAGTAGACTTAAGGTATGAAGATCCATTATACGGAAAGCCCCAGGTCTTGAGCATTCTGGATAACAGGTCCCATACCTGTAAAAAATACTCCTGGTTGGTGCAGGCCCAGGGTACCAGGTAAGGGCTAGTCCACACGGGGAGATAGCGACGCGTTTGCGGTCGCGGCGACAAAGCGCCGCGACAGTCGCCGCGACAAAGCGCCGCGACAAAGCGCCGCGACCGGCGCAGGCGACAGTTTTGTATGGGCGCCTATGTAAAAACGCCTGTGCTAACCACACGAGGCGATGCGCTTTTCAACAGTCGCCTGAAAAAGCCTGGCGAGGCATTTTCAGGCGACTGTTGAAAAGCGCATCGCCTCGTGTGGTTAGCACAGGCGTTTTTACATAGGCGCCCATACAAAACTGTCGCGGCGCTTTGTCGCCGCGACCGCAAACGCGTCGCTATCTCCCCGTGTGGAATAGCCCTAAGACATTATAATCACGGCAGGGTGCCTAACATTTTGCCGTCCCCCCAGGGATTTAAACTATAGTTCTCCTTTAATGTCACCAGCTCATCAAGACCTCCTCTGCATGTCTGCAACCTGATCAAACACCATAAATATAAATGATGCTTATAACATATTTACAAAGTCTAACAGGCATAAAAATCAAATGCCATGTACCCCTATGTAGCTATCCAAATATCTTCCATAACTATTTTCCAAATAATATTGCCAGAACTACATAGTATTTCATGAAATACTTTACCTTAAGATCATAAAATTGTCCTTGCGCAGTCAACAGGTATTGATACATTATTCTACAGGGAAGCCTGTAACTTCTGTCAGGGACATGAACCATGGTTGTGTCTCTCTCCATACAATTTTATTTTTAAAGTAATTCAAAGATTGTATGGTAAGCAAATCATTTTAATGTCTCAATCTGCAATTTATGGCTCCTTAATCATCAGGTATCACACTTCAGTTGCCTTAGTAGAATTAGTTAAATATTTGGGGGTAAATTTACTAAGTGGCGAAAAATCTCCAGCTAGTGTTCAATTCTGCCTAGCGCAAATTCTTTGGAGGTCTTCGCTCAGGCTAATTTGCATACGGTGGGAAATTTAAAGTTGAATGGACGTATATGTTGCAGCAAATACAGTACATTACATTACAAATGTCCAGGGAACCTTAATAAAGACAATAGAGTTGTTATAATGCCCTACACATGTGCCCAGTGTATAGTTAATGTTCCATATGTTCCAAAATGTATGGGGGAACCCCCCAAAAAAAATTTAATGACTATTGCAGGCTATCACTCTGAAAAAAAGGAAAAGACGCCAGCGTATTTTGGACTTTTTCCGCTAAAAATTATGATGTAAGTAACAGAAGATTGAGGAAGTTCTATGCACTCCAATGCACTTTGCCTGGTCTGAGCTGTGGCAGGCAAGTCTGGCGAAAGAGGTAACGTTCAGTAAAATCCGCATCAGAACGGATTTGCGGAGTAACGTCCATTCGCCGGAGCAAAAATTTGCCTGCCGATAGAGTGCGAATAACCGCTACCATCTATCTCCTTCGCTAGTGAAGTGACGCCCGCGCCCATTAGTTAATTGGCAAAGTCCCTGAAAATGGTAACACTGGGGAATCTTCGCCAGCATAAGTCGCTACTCGCTTTGCCCTTTAGTAAATCTGCTCCTTGGTTCTTACTCGAATGATAACTTAACCCTAAGGAACGAAGTCATGCAAAGTATGCCATACAAATACAGGTAGCATGATATTTACAGTTGGAATACATAAGGGATACAGAAGTCACACATACATTATTTGCTTGCAGATGTCTGGAGGGACCAATGTGGGATGCCAGGGGCCCACCAGAAAACCTTAGACCGTGGGCCCACTTTCCAAACTATTATTCCTCCTCACTCAACCTCTTTATTCTCCTAGTCTTTTATATCTACTTACTATATTCTTCCATTATTAAGCATTTTTGTCCCATTAAGAAATAGAGAATAACCATGAAATAGGCCAAATGGTTAGAAGCAAGAAGGCCCACTGACACGTGGGCCCACTGGGAGTTTTCCTGGTATCCCTGTGGGCCAGTCCGACACTGGGAGGGACGTGGTTGCAGAAAAGTGAAGGGGGCCCCCAAAAGAAAAGAGAAATTATGCCACTACCTTGGCATCCAGATGTTTAAAGAGCCTACTTGATCCACACTCTAATCTTACTATTTTAAGGTTGCATTCCTTGTTAGTTATTAGTTATTGTAAGTCCTCTGTTTATTATATTATTACTGTAAAAGGGGCTTACTGGTGCTATGTAGCCAAATCATGACAAAGTATTTATTAGTCAGCTCTTCAGCAAGAATATATTAAAGGTGACTGTAACTTAACTGCTGGAATTGTTTAGCATGTGCAGGCACTATAGCTATTATTTACGTAAACAGTCCAAAAAGTCAGTCTAATGATCAGTTGCCCTTTAACTAAAAATGAAAGAATGGCTTATAAAACTTCTGCAGTGTGTGGCAGCAGGGGGCTTTTTTTGCATTCTCAGGGTAAGATGATAGATGCCAGACACAGATCCCAGAGGGTGGGGAATTTCCAAAAATATCCTGTTAAGGAAATGTGATAAGAGGTGGAATGAAAATATCACATGTCCTCACAGCCACAGTGTTAACAGAAAAAAGGCAGAAAACACAATCTATATATGTATTTCTACATGTTGTATGAAGATATACAGAACATGAAAATTTATATTTTAGAATGGGCAAGCGTCAGATTCAGGACAAAAAGGGGCTTTTGCCTTTTTTTTCATGTTTTCACTATATGCTAAAATTTGATCCCAGCCATGTGATGATCTGCAACGAGCTCTTAGAAGTAATTTACAATGCAATGCAACAATGTGGAAAGTGCAAAAATGGTCTCAACTAGCATTTTTTTGTACTTTGCAAGAGGAACAAAGCACATCTTACCCTGAGGTGCAAGTGCTTGTTAAATAAGCACTAAGGAGCTTGTGCCCCATTCCACTCTAGGTTTACTCCTGATTTATGTTTTCCCCCAATTCCCTGAAAAGAGAGAGAACGAAAGAGGGAGGGGGAGAGAGTGAGTGAGTGTTTAATATAAATTTATATCTAAAAAAAGACTTACAATATCATATAACTCCCTGTGTTCTTCATCTGACAGTGTTAGAAATGCCACTAGTTGGTAATGGGTCAGTGGCAATGAGCCACAATCCTCTAACTGGCTGTCGGGTGGCAACTGGGTAAATATTTCTTCTTTGCCATGTTTCTGGACACTACTGTATGTATGTATGTTAAGGAAAACTTCATTTTGAATTGAAAAAAAAAACATACAGAATTTGCAATATGCTAAAACAGTAGATAAAGAACATGTTTGTACTAGCAGCTACATAGGGAAGAGTGAATGATGGAAAAGTGGTCCAACTCAGTGGCTTTATGCAAAACGTTTTTGTGTGATTTTAACGAGTTTAAAGGGATTCTGTCATGATTTTTATTATGTAGTTTTTATTTCTAAATTACACTGTTTACACTGCAAAAAAATCTCTCAACCATAAAAAATGTCTTTCCTGAACCAGCAAGTGTATTTTTTTTTAGTTGTAATATTGGTGTGTAGGTGTATCTCAGGCCATTTTGCCTGGTCATGTGATTTCAGAAAGAGCCAGCACTTAATTATGGAACTGCTTTCTGGCAGGCTGTTGTTTCTCCTACTCAATGTAACTGAATGTGTCGCAGTGGGACCTGGATTTTACTATTGAGTGCTGTTCTTAGATCTACCAGGCAGCTGTTATCTTATGTTATGGAGCTGTTATCTGGTTACCTTCCCATTGTTCTGTTGTTAGGCTGCTGGGGGGGGGAGTAATCGCAACAAATTACATACATATTGTTATAATTGCAATGTGTTCTTTAATACTCAAATGTAGCCATTAGGTGGCATTTAGGTGATACATTTCTGTCACAATTATGTGATAATATGTATGTAATTTGTTGCGATTACCACCATATAACCAGTATATGGCGAAAATTTCCCCTACATAAAAGGGGTGTTTCAAGAGGGTGATTATAGAGCTTGATAAAAGGCCTGAAACGTCGCGAACCAGGCTGTTTGCCATGTAATGTATCAATAAAGGCATTTTAATCTACTGGTGCTGTATGAAAACCTTCTTTTTGGGTCAAGTTAAAAAAAATAATTTGTGACCAGGGCCTCCCTATAGGTTAAAAAAAATTGGTGCCAGGGCCCCCATTAATTTTTTTTAAAAGAACATTGTTGCCAGGGCCCCCCCTACAAGTTAAAAAAAATTGGAGCCCCAGAGAATATTTTTTTAAAAAAACATTGGTGCCAGCGGCCTATAGAGTATTGAAATAATACATTGGTGGCCAGGGGATTAAAAAAATAAATAAAAGAAACACACATTGGTGTTCACTAGAATTGAACTTGTGGCTTTAGGACTTCAACTTCGCCTCCTATCATGACTTTGGGTATTTTCGCCGATTTAGGACTTGTTTCAACTGTTTTCATGACTTTGGGTATTTTTGCCACTTCCGGACTTTGGCTTCGGGTCTTTTCTCCGATTTGGTCTTTTCGCCTCTTCGGACTTCGGCTGTTCTGTTTTTCGGCACTTCCGAATTCCGGCAGTTTGGAACTTCGGAAGGGCTTCGGTGCTGTCAGGGGGGCCCGGCTCTTTCGAAAAGTTCAGCACTGCCAGGCCTGAAGGGCCCAGTACACTTGTACCTCCTGTGCTCCCCTGATGGCGGCCCTGTGTATGACAGCTCAGCTGGTAGGTCCCTTAGCCCTCACCATCCCAGAATAGGGTTGCCACATTTTCTAAAATTCTTTACCGGCTGGTGGGGGGCACACAAAGGGGGCTGTCCGTGATGTAAAAGGGGTGGAGCTACGTGGTGTGGCGCAAAAGGGGCGGAGCAACATCGCTGGAAAAAAGGTAAGTTCTGTACGAATTGGGGGCAGGCCAGGGGCTTTTTTAAAGGGTATTACAAATTACTGGCAACTGCATTGCCGCTAAATTTGTAATACCGGCCCCGGCCTTGGCAGGTGTTTTACCGGCTAGGCCGGCAAAATACCGGCCAGGTGGCAACTCTAGCCGCGCCACTGACACTTCAAGAAGCAAAAGAAAAGTTAAGTTCCAGGGGATTGGGGGCAGGCCGAGGAGTCTTTTTAAGCGTATTACAAATTAACCTGCAGCTACATTGCCGGTAAATTTGTAATACCGCCCCGGCAGGTATTTTACCGGCTAGGCAACCCTGATGCCACAAAGCAGACAAACACTGCGTTGATTTAGAACATAGAAGAATATTGGTATAATGTGGCCACTGGCATAGAAGGAGAGATATTCTTTAGCATCGTTTGGTCCAGCCGAGTTCCCGTAGCCAAAAATACGACACTACAGCAGAACGTAACTGCAAGTGAGTGACCAATAGCAGGATGGCAGGGCAACGCAACAGAGAACGTACAGTGACCATATTTGATGTGGGACATAAAAATAAATTCAACTTTGCTGAATGGGTAACAATGTGTAGTTGGGACGAAAACAAGTACTGGACTTTTATGTTACGTGAAGACTAGCGATACTATTGAATACAGGATATCAGGGACGAAAGAATGTTTTCTTACTTCAAAAACCAATACATGCCATTTAACACTGTGCTATGGTTAAACATCGCCAGTTCCAAATATGGCCGCAGAGCGCGGCTCCTCTGGCTGACGCAACTGGCCCCGCCTTACTCCTCCGATAATATTGACCGCTGATTGGCTGCAGTGCTTCTCATGTGATAGTCTGTGGCTCAGAACCGGGCGGTGGTGCATTGGCATTAGTGCGGCCAGTCTGAGGTTAGAAGGTAAAGTTGCCGCGGCTGCAGTGCGGAGATGGTGAGTTAGTGAATGCTGCTACTTGTAGTCGTCATAGCAACGGGCGCCTTCCCTTGCCTTTGCCAGCGATTCCTGCTTGGAATAAGAAATATAGCCGGAGGGTTGGAAAAGTCATTGCTTGTGTGGCTGTGGGTTTGGAGCAACATCAGCGCCCTGATTGCGATTTACAAAAAGGAAAAGTTATGTGCCACGCCCAGATAGAAGTGCTCATGGTTGATAGTTTCGTGTTCTCTATTATTAATAAAATAATCCTGCAATAAGTTGCTTGAATGGATACTGTCATGGGATTTTTTGTTTCCTTTAAAACACATCAGTTAATAATGGTGATCCAGCAGAATTCTGCACTGAAATCCATTTCTCAAAAGAGCAAAGAGATTTTTTTATAATTAATTTTGAAATCTGACATGGGGCTAGACATATTGTCAATTTCCCAGCTGCCCCAAGTCATGTGACTTGTGCTCTGATAAACTTCAATCACTCTTTACTGCTGTACTGCAAGTTGGAGTGATATCACCCCCTCCCTTTCCCCCCTAGCAGCCAAACAAAAGAACAATGGGAAGGTAACCAGATAGCAGCTCCCTAACACAAGATAACAGCTGCCTGGTAGATATAAGAGCAGGGGCACATGGGGAGATTTAGTCGCCTGGCGACTAATCGCCTCTTCTGCGAGGCAACAATCTCCCCGAACTAGAGTCCTGCGCAGGTCCATTTTTTGGAACCCGTACCCGACCCGTACCCACAACCTGCAATCCACAACCCGCATTCTTACCTGCTTGAACCTGCTACCCGACCCACAAGTACCTTATCTGCGACCCACTGACCATCAAGTGCTGTTATTGTAAACCGGAAGTGACATCATCGGAAGTAGACGTTATCAAAAAAAAAAAGGAGTAAAAAAACGCTATTGAGAAGACCCACGGGAAACCCGCATCTATACCCGCACCCTGAACCTCTACCCACAACCCGCATGGTACCGCAGGTTTTTGCGGGTAATCTGCGGGTACCCAACCCGCTGCAGGACTGTACCCCGAACTGCCTTCCGCCTGCTATAAAGACAAACCACCAGCGCAATGGCACTCACAGTGGTTCGATTTCCGAAGTTGCCTCACGAGGAAACTTTCGGGCAACTTCGGAGATCGAAGCGCCGTAAGTGCATTGGCGCAGGTGATTTTTCATTTTAGCAAGGGAAAGGCAGTTCGGGGAGATTGTTGCCCCGAAGAAGAAGTTGGCAGGTGACTAAATCTCCCTGAATCTGCCTGTGTGACCCTGCCCTAAGAACAGCAATCATTTAGTAAAATCCAGGTCCCAATGCGACACATTCAGTTACATTGAGTAGGAGAAACAATAGCCTGCCAGAAAGCAGTTCCATCCTAAAGAACAGGCTCTTTCTGAAAGCACATGACCAGGCAAACTGACCTGAGATGCACCTACACACCAATATTACAACTAAAAAAAAATACACTTGCTGGTTCAGGATTGAAATTTTATATTGTAGAGGGAATTATTTGCAGTGTAATTTAGAAATAAAAACGACATCATAAAATTCATGACCGAATCCCTATAATGATATTACGACATATCTTATCTTGTCTGTGCCTTGGGAAAAGCCTGGCATTTTCATTGCTACCTCTTATATCACATTAAAGCACTGGGACAAGTTTCCTCAGTTTGGTAACACATACCAACCAATTATACATTAGCTTTGATCAGTCTATGAAGGTAGAAGAAAATCTGCTTTGGGGCAGACTTGCCTATTGATAATAAACGATCCCTTTTAGGTGCCAAGGCAAATACAAAGAGTAAAGGAGTGAGTTTCTTGCCTTTAAATGTTCAGCCTGGATGATTAGAGAAAACCTGTTTTTAATATTCTTTAAAACTTTAAAATCAATATAAAAATATAGTAAGGTATGGGATCTGTTATACAGAAAGCTCTGAATTTTGGGATTGTTGTCTCCCATAGATTCAATTTTATCTAAATATTCAAAATTTTTAGATAATTTTTAATAATAATAAGGCAATATCTTGTACTTGATCCAAACTAAGATATAATTAATCATTATTGGAAGCAAAACCAGCCTATTGGTTTATTTAATTTTTAAATGATTTTCAAGTAGACTTGAGGTATGAAGATCAAAATTACAGAAAGAACCATTATCTGGAATACCCCAGGTCTTGAGCATTCTGGATAACAGGTCCCAGAGCTGGTAACCTTAAAGTGATACTGACACTAAAAATTTTATTTTCAAAATATTTTTACATGAAAAGTTACCTATAGGTCATGTTGATCATTTTTCGCTGATAATTCTGCTTTTGTAAGTGTCACTTGAAGTTCCTAAACCTGACTGTTTTGCCAACCTGACTGTCCCTTCTTAAAGGGATACTGTCATGGGAAAACATATTTTTTTTTCAAAATGCATCAGTTAGTAGTGCTACTCCAAAAGACTTCTGCACTGAAATCCAATTCTCAAAAGAGCAAACGTTTTTTTTCATATTCAATTTTGAAATCTGACATGGGCCTAGACATATTGTCAGTTTCCCAGCTGCCCCCAGTCATGTGACTTGTGCCTGCACTTTAGGATGGAACTACTTTCTGGCAGGCTGTTATTTTACCTACTTAATGTAACTGAATCAGTCGGTGCCAACGTTATTCTTACCCATGCTTTCATTATAATGCCAGAACTGAAACATTTGCGCTGTAGAACGTGAAACATACTTTCATCTTGTGATTTCTTCCCTTCCTGTATTAACAGAGTGAGTCTCTGGTTGTTTGTGATGTGGATGCAGAACTTGTGGAGAAGTTGAAAAAGTTTCGCTTTCGAAAAGAAACCAACAATGCTGCTATTATTAGTAAGTTGATCTTCTTTTCCATTAAACCTATACTATATTGATGTCTACACAAACACCAGGTATAAAATGCCAGTCTACAGATAACCACATTTTATACCAAGGGACGCTAGGTTTTTTTTTGTACTTAAAGCGAAACTGACATGTTCCTAGAAAAATCATAGGAATGTGTGAATATCAAGTAGTTGCTGCACCCGGAATAGTTCCCCTCAAAGCCCTGTGAACCTGCGTTGACCCGACCCTCCGACACTGCTAAATAATCTTCGTTGCTGTTTCAGTGACGCTGGGCTGGGGGCGGCGCGATCCTACCGTAGGCTAATTATGAATGAAAACAGGACTTCAGCCTATGGAAGGATCACTCCGCCCCCAGCGTCACTGAAGCAACACGGAATATCTGTTGGTAGTGTCAGCGGGTCGGCTGCAAAAAGATTCGAGAGGCTGGGGGTGGCTTTGAGGGGAACTATTCTAAGTGCTGCACCTACTTGATACTGTAATGCTCCTATGATTTTTATAGGAACAGGTCAGTATCGCATTAAAGATTCGTTTTTTTATTACCCTTTCATCTGGAAACACTGGGGTTAACTAAATTTGGTTCCACAAATACAATCACAGCTACCTGTATTTAATGCACAAAATAGTTTGATGTCTCATGTACAAAAGCACAGTCATGTAAAAAAGTACAACGTTATGCCAATGATAACTGTGCCCCGGGGTGTTCCCGGTTTGCACACGTACATGATGTCAACTTTTCAATTGAAAATAAAAATATATAAATAAAAAAAAAAAAAGTACGTGTTTTTTCAAAACGCATCAGTTAATAGTGCTACTCCAGCAGAATTATGCACTGAAGCTGACCATACACATTAAGATCCACTAATCTTTTTCAGATTAGTATATCTACATGCTAAGTACATGCCGGGCCAATGACTGGATCATGACAGAGGCCTATGTAGGCTCATTGGGAGAGGAAAGCATCAATGCTCCAATGAAGTTCTCACCCAATTGGGATTTTCAAACCTGCCCAATAGTGATTTTCAGATTTGCGATTTAGCTATTTGCAATATTTCCCCTTTAAATGTATAAGAAGCCCATTTTTTTTTCATGTTACCATACACCTAAAGATGCCCAGTATGCCCCCCGCTGCTTGAAGCAATGCATACATACCATCTTTCTAGTTTTTAAATAGGTTGTTCACCTTCCAAACACTTTTTTTAGTTCAGTTGTCGACAGATTGTTTACCATAAACAAAGACTTTTTTCAGTTGCCTTCCATCTTTTATTTTTTTTACAGTTTTCCCAAATTTTAAAGGGATACTGTCATGGGAAAAAAATGAATCAGTTAATAGTGCTGTTCCAGCAGAATTCTGCACTGAAATCCATTTCTCAAAAGAGCAAACAGATTTTTTTATATTCAATTTTGAAATCTGAAATGGGGCTAGACATATTGTCAGTTTCCCAGCTGCCCCAAGTCATGTGACTTGTGCTCTGATAAACTTCAATCACTCTTTACTGCTGTACTGCAAGTTGGAGTGATATCACCCACTCCCTTCCCCCCCCAGCAGCCTAACAACAGAACAATGGGAAGGTAACCAGATAGCAGCTCCCAAACACAAGACAACAGTTCCCTAGTAGATCTAAGAACAGCACTCAATAGTAAAAGCCAAGTCCCACTGAGACACATTCAGTTACATTAAGTAGGAGAACAGCCTGCCAGAAAGCAGTTCCATCCTAGTGCAGGCACAAGTCACATGACTGGGGCAGCTGGGAAACTGACAAAATGTCAAGCCCCATGTCAGGTTTCAAAATTGAATATAAAAAAAAACCTGTTTGCTCTTTTGAGAAATCGATTCAGTGCAGAATTTTGCTGGAGCAGCACTATTAACTGACACATTTTGGAAAAAACATGTTTTCCCATGACAGTATCCCTTTAAGAAATAACACAAACTGTAAATTTAGTATGATTTAAGCAAAATCTGCAAGGTAATTTCAAGATACCTATCTCTCTCATATGTTTTTCAAACAGATTGCTCTCCCTGGCTTATGTATCTTGGTTACACACTTCAGTGAATATTCACATGCTCTCCCCCACATGTAGTTTGTATCTGACATTTAACTTTGTCTGCTCACGTGTTTCGGGACTTGTGCACTTCATCAGGGGTTCTTACTTGCCATATATAGACCTTTCTGATAAAGCTTCCTTCATTTTAGCCTTTCCTTCTCCTTTTAGAATTTGGATTATTCGATTATAATGGAGTCTATAGGAGACAACGTTTCTGTAATTTAGAGCTTTCTGGATAATGGGTTTCCAGATAATGGATGCCATATCTGTACAAGACAAAAATATATACAGTGATTCATTGACCCCTTTTGTCTTATTGACTAAACATGGTTTCTTTTTATGCAGTGAAAATAGACAAAGATCGGCGATTGGTGGTTCTGGAGGAAGAACATGAGGTGAGTTGAAAATCTTTGTTTGCTGTCAATTGTTTCATTCTGTAACGTATGATCAATATTAAAAGTTCATGACAATGAACAAAGACTAAATATCTCACTGCTTTTTACACCCCTTTCAAGTCAATATTTACTAGATGCACCTTTGACAGCAATTACAGCCTCTAGTCCAGGGATCCCCAACCTTTTGAACCCGTGAGCAACATTCATAAGTAAAAGGAGTTGGGGAGCAACACTAGCATGAAAAATGTTCTTGGGGTGCCAAATAAGGGCTGTGATTGGCCATTTGGTAGCCCCTATGTGGATTGTCAACCTACATTGAGACTCTGTTTGCACTACACTGGTTTTTATACAACCAAAACTTGCCTCCAAGCCTGGAATTCAAAAATAAGCTCCTGCTTTGAGGCCAATGGGAGCAACATCAAAGGGATTGGAAAGCAACATGTTGCTCACTAGCTACTGGTTGGGGATCACTGTGTCTAGTCTGTGTGGATAGGCCTCTGTCAGCTTTGCATATCTGGACACTGACATATTCCCCCATTTGTCTTTGCACCAGATTTGCACCAGTGGTAGAATAGATTTCCCATATGCGACAAATCTCCCAGTGTGCCATAAGGGTGATAACAGGTTTCTCGTCTTAAATTAAAGGGATACTGTCAAGGGACATTTTTTTTTTCCAAAACGCTTCAGTTAAAAGTGCTGCTCCAGCAGAATTCTGCACTAAATTCAGTTTCGCAAAAGAGCAAATAGATTTTTTTTATATATAACTTTAGAATCTGACATGGGGCTAGACATATTTTCCGTTTCCCAGCTGCCCCCAGTTATGTGACTTGTGCTATGTGAACTTCAGTCACTCTTTACTGCTGTACTGCAATTTGGAGTAATATCACCCCCCCAGCAGCCTAACAATAGAACAATGGGAAGGTAACCAGATAGCAGCTCCCTAACACAAGATAACAGCTGCCTGGTAGATTTTAAGGTGGCCATACACGGGCCGATAAAAGCTGCCGACAGACCGTGTCGGCAGCTTATTGGCCCGTGTATGGGGGCCCCCGACGGGCTTCCCCGATCGAGATCTGGCCGAAAGTCGGCCAGATCTCGATCGGATGGGATTAAAAATCCCGTCGGATCGCGGCCGCATCTGTTCGTTGATGCGGTCCCGCGATCCGACCGCCCGTTTGGCGAACGCTAGGATCCGATCGTTGGGCCCTAGGGCCCACGATCGGATCAGCCCGATATTGCCCACCTCAAGGTGGGCATATCGGAGGGAGATCCGCTCGTTTGGCGACATCGCCAAACGAGCGGATCTATCCGTGTATGGCCACCTTAAGAACAGCACTCAATAGTAAAAACCCATGTCCCACTGTGACACATTCAGTTACATTGAGTAGGAGAAACAGCAGCCTGCCAGAAAGCAGTTCCATCCTAAAGTGCTGGCTCTTTCTGAAAGCACATGACCAGGCAAAATGACCCGAGATGCACCTACACACCAATATTACAACTAAAAATACACTTGCTGGTTCAGGAATTAAATTTAATGTTGTTGCAGTGTAAACAGTGTAATTTAGAAATGACCCTCCCTTCAAGATGGTTACTACCCCGAAACGTTGATGTTACTGGTGGCATAATTAAAAAAAGGGGGTCAATTCCCCGACTGCATTATTCCGTGTGTACTGATCTCTTTTGGAACAATCTGTAAGCACTAGCCTTTGTATTGCATTTCCCCTGGGAGTCCAGCCATTTGCTGTCAGGGGGCAATCATGGTGTAAGCCATTTTGCATATAACAAAGACTGTGTGGCTTCTATAAATTGGTAGAGAAATTGGCAAATTTTAAGTTCAAAGTAAGGCTATTCTATTACTCTCTCATCACCGTAGCCATTAGTTTACTATTACTGCATCAGAAAACCGTTAGAGTAAATAATATATATATATGTTTTTTGTCTTCTAGGGTATATCCCCCGATGAACTGAAAGATGAACTTCCTGAGAGGCAGCCAAGATATCCTTTTGTTTTCTTAAACGGTAGTTGTTATTCTGTAATGCATTTTTGGGTGAGAATAACCCATTCAGGGCAGAAGGTTATACGTTGCCAGATTAAAGGGGAAGTAAACTCAAAGTTCTGGCTAATAAAAGCCACAAATTTCCATTGCTTAATTTTTTTGGAGGTCTTAGCTAGAGATTAAGCTTTAACAGTACATGTAGTCAAAGTCTGCAGTTTAATGATCAAGTAACATATAATGCTTTATTGACAATTACATTGGAACATAAATTTAACATTATTAAAGGATTTTATCAATGCATGTTGAATTCTTCAAAATATATGAAAAAGGAGAAAAACCGGCTCTAATCTTCTCAGGACAATTATAGACACATACATTAAAGCTATATTGATTTTAGATTACTTATAAATTTCACGGGTTAGGTCCCTTGTAGGTGAAAATAGTATATTATTAAATGAATCGCTTGGCAATTCTTACCAAGCAGAAAGGTTTGACCTGGGTGTCCAGACCCCAGGCCCTTCACTTAAATTAGTCAATGAACGGAAAACAGCCGAAGGGCTTTGACTCACCGAATTAGCCGAATGGTCCGGGTGCCGTGCCCCGAACCCGTAGCTTAGGCAAATTCTATCTTCACAATAAAGCAGCACGCACTCCTGCGACCATAGCCATGAGGATAAAATTGTAACTTTATTCCATGTAGTTAAAAAGTAAGCGTAAGCGTATATATTCAAAATATATAACAAAACTGATTATCAGTTTTCATTTCACAAATAGCATGATTGTTTTTCTGTGTTTTTTTTGTGTTGCTTATATGTCACTGTTTATTAGCCTGTGATTGTGGCAACAATGTAATTTTCTATTTCCTATAATGACTGGCATTTCCTATCACTACACCTATGATGAACAGTTTGAAGTCAGAATAGAAGATTACTTGCCTTAACTGGGTTAACATTTATAGTGTACAGTTACAAGTACCAACATGATGATGGCAGAGTTTCTTATCCCTTGTGCTTTATCTTCTCCAGCCCCTTAGGTAAGCATGTGTCACTTGCAGTGAAGTGTCTTCTCCTTAGTCACTTAGTGCAAGAAAGTAAAATAAAAGATAGTTCTAAAATAGACAAGACTTCACAATTTTTAACCTATTACAGGTATGGGACCTATTATTAGGGATGCACCGAATCCAGGATTCGGTCCTTTTCAGCAGGTTTTGGATTGGTCTGAATCCTTTTGCCCGACGAACGAATCCTAATTTGCATATGTAAATTACGGGCAGGTAGGGAAATCATGTGACTTTTCGTCACAAAAGAAGAATTTTTTCCACTTTTTCCTTTCCTGCCCCTAATGTGCATATTCAAATTAGGATTCAGCCAAATCTTGCGCTAAGGATTCGGCCGAATCCCAAATAGTGGATTTGGTGCATCTCTACCTATTATCCAGAATACTCTGGACCTGGGATTTTCCAGATAACAGATTTTTCTGCAATTTTGATCTTCATACTAGAAAAGCATGTCAACCTTAAATAAACCCAATAAGCTGGGTTTGCTTGCAATAAGGATTAATTATATCTTAATTTGGATCAGGTATAAGGTACTGTTTCCTTACAGGTCCCATACCTGTTTATATTTCAGAATGAACGTATTGATAACAGAACTTTGTGCTACTAATTGTCAACTAACTTATTTTTGGTTTGTCAATACAGGATGTAAACCAGAACAGCAGATGATGTATGCAGGAAGCAAAAATAAACTAGTTCAGACTGCTGCACTCACAAAGGTGATTTAAAAAAAAAAAATATATATATATATATATATATATATATATATATATATATATATATATATATATATATATATATACAATAAGCCATATTGTCATAGATAATAATTTTTGCTATTTCTTAAGCTGAACAGGCTTGGCCCTTGTGATGAATAAAAGGATAGCTTTATATTTAAAATGAAAATATCTTCTGTATAATAAAATGTTTTTCTTTGGTTTTGTTTTTTTTTTAAGTTTTAATGAAATTCTGAATTTTTAGGTTTTTGAGATCAGAAACACCGAAGACCTCACCGAAGAATGGCTAACTGAGAAACTTGGCTTTTTCCATTAATTTTTATTTTCTATGTTAAAGAGCTTACAGTGTTCACCTTGTACTTTCAGTTCACTTTTACAAGATTTCTGCATTCCACGAGGATTTTCTTTAACCAAAAATAAGCTGACAAAATGATGACACGTGAAACCCACTGGTTTTCAAAAGTTTTTTCACTCGGATTAATTCTTTAAGCTATTTGTAGTGTACGCTGCAGCTTCTCTAGCAGCAATACACTATAATTATAAGTATTTATATGTGTACCTGAAATCACTGGGACATGTTTAATGCTTTACTAAAACCGTTCTGTTCAAAAATGTATTTCTTGCTATGAATACTAATGTTTTTTTTTTAATGCTGTGTTCTCAGAATATAGTTCATTGCAGTGTGTAATTTTTCATCTTATTTTTAGTGGATTATTTTGTAGGTACACAATCTTAATGACTGTGATGTCTAATTTTTGTGCTGTATGCAAAATGTACATAATCTTATAGCACTTTCCCAGCATATATGGCTGTCACAATGGAATTAAAGGACAAGGAAAGGTAAATTCCCTGGGTGGTGCCAAATTGTTACATGCTCCCATTTATTCTAGTTGTTACATTTTACCCTGGGCTGGTGCTCATCTTCTTAAAAAAAACACACCAGCCCAGGGTATTGTTTGTTTCAAACTCTGTGTCGAGCATTGCAATTTAATCATCATTTGTTCATCTAGGCATGTTCTGTCGGTTACATGCATTTTACAGAACCTCTCCTTAGGGTAAGGTCACGCTGGGAGATTCGGGGATATTTATTTGCCTGGCGACAAATCGCCTCTTCTTTGGGGCGACTAATCTCCATGAACTGCTTTCCCATGCTTTCCTCATGCAGCAAGTTCGGCCGACTTCGGAAAACGAAGCGCCGCGAGTGCCATGCTGCTGGCGATTTTGCCCAAAAGAAGAGGCAATTAGTCACCAATCTCCCTAAATCTCCCAGTGTGACCTTACCTTTTCCTCAAGCAAGAAGATGGTGGCTTGTTGCTCTGCAAGCAGTCTCCCTGGGCTGGTGCATTTTATTTAAAAAAAAAAAAAGTGAAGCACCTTCCCTGGGGGAAAGGTAAGCAACTAGAAACTCTAAAGGAGTGCTTAACATTTTGGCAGCCCCCAATGAGTTTGCCTTACGTTTGCCTTTAAATGCAATTGGTGTTTTACAGTTGATCTTATGATTTTGAAATACTGTGATAGAAAAATCTATTTTACAGTTGTTTAAACATCTACAGTTTGCACTTTTTCCCCAGCACTCTTCATATTTACTCTTTAAGGAGTTGTTCACCTTTGAGTTAACTTTTAGTATGATGTAGAAGGTGATATTCTGAGACAATTGGTTTAAGGTTTTTGCGTTATTTATCTTTTGGCAACTCTTCAATTTGCATTTTAAGCAATCTGGTAACTAGGGTCCAAATTCCCCTAGCAACCATCCATTGATTTGAATAAGACACAGGAATATGGATTGAAGAGGATGTTGCTAGAAAGAAGTAGTAAAAAGTAGCAATAACAATACATTTGTAGCCTGACCGAGCATTTGCTTTTTAGATGGTGTCAGCGAAACCCATTTGAATGCTCGAAAGAGTCAGAAGAAAAAGGCAAATAACAATAAAACTATAGAAAATAAATAATGAAGACCAATTGAAAAGTTGCTTAGAATTGGCCATTCCATAACATACTGAAAGTTAACTTAAAGGTGAACAACCCCTTTAATGCAACTGAAATGATTACTGGTCCAACTTAGGGTTAGCATGGGTCAATAGCAGTCTGCTGTGCAGCGCAAATCGTTATCTGCAGTCTCGATTTGAGGAAGTGTTTTTCCAGGCAGAGTAAAATAGAAAGCAGGGTTTGTATTGATTCTACCATTCCAAATAACCCAACATAGTTATTTGAGGGCTGTGTTCTGGGCCCTTATTCAAACTGTCACTTTGACCTAATGGAATTCATTTAGATTTCCATTGTGCAGAAGCTGTAGAAATGCTGCTTTCCTCCATGATTTACATTCTTTGGGAACTGATCAAAGGGGATCATTGATGACGGAACATAAATGTAGATTTTTCTTACCTTTATTCAAGGGTACAGTAGGTACTCCAGTCATATTCAAGGGTACAGTAGGTACTTCAGTCAGGGGCCCTATAGCAGGTCCCAAGAGACACAAGTGATTTGCGGGTTGCGAAATGGGCAGCATTTGTCAATTGTGGATGGAATTTTGGATTATTGGTTGTAGTCTGAGTCCATGCATTTGGAGGGCATTTTCCCCAATGGGATCTTATTCTACTTGTTGGCAGGGCCCAACTCCCAGGCAGCCTATTTGATGAGTGGGCTAATATTGGGGCCTCCTGTGGGAGAGGGGGCCTGTTAACATAGTATAATTGGGGCCATGTGATTATAGCAGGAAACCCTGCTTTTGTTGATAACAGAATATGAATTCTCTATATTCTGAAAGACTTCTAACAGGCCTGTTTTTACTGTAATTCCATTTATGTTTGCTAATGTTAGAACCGGTGTTGCATTAAATATGGTTTTATTAAAGACTCTTGGGAATCACATTATGCACATGGTTGCATTACTTCTTCAAGATTGTTGTAGCAACATCTATTCAACAAGATGATAATGGGTTGACTAAACTTACTGATTTTTTTTAATATAGTGCCAGCATTTTTTCCTGTTTCAAACTCTGTTTTTTCACGAAGCAGACATTCGGACATATTTTAAGAATATGCTTTTGTGGTTAAGTACCGATCTTTAAAAACCAGCTAACTTAAAGGGGAACTAAAGTCTAAAATAGAGCTAGAAATGCTGTATTTTGTATACTAAACATAAACATGAACTTACTGCACCACAAGCCTAATAAAACAAATTATTTATGCCACAGGGGGTCACCATCTTGTAACTTTGGTAAACATCTCTGCAAGACCAAGACTGTGCACATGCTCAGTGTGGTCTGGGCTGCTTAGGGATCATCATAAATTATCAAAACTATTCACAAGTCAAATAATATCTGCCAGAAGCCGATACAGCAAGGCTGATTAATAATCAGAATATACAGACTGCACTGGGTCCTGTGTTGTCATGTAATCTAATGTGGATTTTATAGTTTTTATATTGTTTAATACAAACTTTCTTCAACTCTGCAGAACCAGTGGCTGCAGCAAAATAATCCTCTAAATAGAATCCCAGTTTATCTGTTTAAATCTGGCTCCATGATCTGTCCCTGCAGCTGGAGTTGGAAAAAATTCGCCCATCCCTAGTGGTCAGTCCACGTAGCTGGTGTCCTCTAGAACAGCTTATTTGGAAACAAAGTATAAACATATAATTTTATGAACCAGAGCCAGCCACCAATAGTGTGGCTTTAGATAAAAACCAAGAGTAATCTGGAAACAAGTTCATCTCAACTACTTTATTTATCATTTGTTATTGCATGTTGGCAATTCTGATCTGTTTTTTCTCACATTCCTTGTGTAGCTTTTGTGGTGTAAAAATGTTCATCAGTGTATCGATTTGCTTTTCCCTCCAGCAGCTAAATAGTATGTTGTGATTTTGCCTTCAACTGCCCAAGGGCTGCAGGTCTGACGTCTCTCATCAAAGTGAACAAATCCGGATATTAATTGGGGTGTACCTGTTGGCACATACAGTATTGAGCAATACTTTCTAGGTGTTTCCAACAATGAGGTTAATTGAGGGCATTTAACTTGTTCAATTCCAGAGATTAGAAACATTTTCATGCTGTAATGAATGTAAGACTTAACCTATGTGGCCTGGTATGAGTTTACTGTGTAAGTCTGTCTGCTGAAAGCTGATCTTCTGTTGCAATAAATATTTCTTTTGTTTTGTTCAAACTATGGAAAGCAGCTCCCAGAATGTGGAAACAAAAAGTTTAAAATAACTTGGGAGTTGTGTTAGAGGTAACTTGCATGTTGAGATATAAGTATGGCTGAGGGAAAGGAAACATTCCGAATGTATTCCCTTTCACACAAATATCCTAAGTATCAAGGAAGGCAGGAGACATCTCTATGGAGGACAATTTGCCCTCACTTAACCTGTAAATCAGATAATTGTATTAACAGAAGGCACATTGTGGGAGGAGGCCTGCTCCTGCTGCAGCCAATCTGACAAGCTTTCTGCACTTACTCACAATGACTAAATGCAGTGTATGTGCCAAATTTGGTGCTTAATAAGAAATGCAAAATGCCCATTTCACTACATAATGTTTATTCTCAAATAATGTTTATGCTTTGTAAATACTGACTTTAATTTTAGGTCAGACACATTCACTATGCTTTTATCCAGTTGTTGAATTCATTGGTGAATACGTGCGCCTTTTGTATGCAAATAATGCTTCTGTATGAATGCACACTATTCAATTTGCCAATCCGTCTATGTTCATCTGTTTGTACAGGATTATTCTGTTTTTAAAACTATGATTCTGAATGGTTTCATGGGGTGAAATAAAATTTCAAAATGTACTGTGTTTGTGTGATAATTTCCCTGTGAACAGTAAAAGCAATACTGCATATGATTTACAGATGACTGTGGCCCATGCCTTGGTGCAAAGGGGTATTACTGTTTGTAGAACCTTTAATTGGGCCCTGCCTGCATGCTCCTGAGGAAATAAAGTACAATATTAACAATATGTCCCTGAACTGCAAAGCAAGAGAGAGAAACTCATGTGTGAGCTAGGGACGAGGGACTGGGGAAGAATAGTGATTTCCTTCTATTCTATCTTCCCTGCTGAAACAAGGGCAGTTTTCTTGTGCAAGGCAAAAAGAAGGTGCATAACCCTAAATAATAGGCCCATATGCTGCAATCATAAAACCTAGTCTAGTGTGATTAGTCTTGCTCCACTACTGATTAACAAAGGTGTGGCAATGAATTTAGCACCCATAATTTGGTCCTAAAGCCTCTATATTTATACATTATAAATAGTTCATTTAATTACACAATTATAAGTGGGAAATTTGATGAAAAAGGGGATTTTAAAGATTATTTTTCAATCTCATCAGTCATCAGCAATACTTGAGCACATTTTCAAATAAAAAAAAAATTAAATGGAAGCAACTGTACTTACACACAAATTTTATTGCTTAAAGTGATGCTGATTACTACATTAAAAGTTACCTATAGGTCACGTTGATCGTTTTTCACTGATCTGCTTTTGTAAGTAATTGTAACTAGAAGTTCCTAAACCTGACGGTTTTGCCAACCTGACTGTCCCTTCTTCACCTGTCAGTTAGAGTTTCTAATGCTAATGGACTCCCGCTGCACAAATATGGCAGCCCCCTCATAGAGGAACAGGGAAGTAAGAAAGGTAATGTAAAAGCATCAGGCAAATACGTTTATGGCAAAATTATAAATAGAATCCAACGACAATGTCATGATAGATAATAAAAAAGTTATTTTCTGATGTCCCTATCTCTTTAAGGGCTGGGACACACTGGGCGATTCGGGGAGATTTAGTCGCCTGGCGACTAATCGGCGAAACTTTTCTCCCGGAATGCCTCCCCTCGCTCTGCGCCTGGATAAAATGAAAAGTCACCGGCGCTAATCATACACGGCATTTCGTTTTCCGAAGTTGCCTCACGAGGAAACTTCGGGCGACTTCGGAAAACGAATTGTCGCATGTGATTAGTGATTCTACCAAACTGGCAATATATATAAGTAAATTTTGAACTTTTACATCTCTTGCCTTGAACCACCATTTAGTGATGGTCTCTGTGCTGCCTCAGAGATCACCTGACCAGAAATACTATAACTCTAACTGTAACAGGAACAAGTAAAAGCAGCAAATGACAGAAACTTGTCTGTTAATTGACTCATGTGACCTAACATGTTTGGTTTGTTTGTGTGCACCGTGTGTCCTAGGATCCCAGGGGGTGGCCCTTATTTTTTAAAATGGCAACTTTCTATTTAGGATTACCCAATGGCACATATTACTAAAAAAGTACATTATTCTGAAATGGTTTATTTACAGTGGCGGAACTACCGGGGGAGCAGGGGCCCCCGGCAGCTCGCGCACCACTGAGATGCGGGCCGAAAATCACGTATGGAGGCGGGGGGCCGGCTGCGCCCTCTAGTTACGTTACTGTTTATCTACATGACGCAGGGTTTTACATATGACCTGTTTTATGCAATATATTTTTATAGAGATCTACATTGATTGGGGGCATAGTTTTCCTTTAAAGGAATACTGTCATGGGATTTTTTTTCTCTCAAAACACATCAGTTAATAGTGCGGCTCCAGCAGAATTCTCACTGAAATCCATTTCTCAAAAGAGCAAGCGTATTTTTTTTTATATTTAATTTTGAAATAGAAATCTGACATGGTGGTTTCCCAACTGCCGCAAGTCATGTGACTTGTGCTCTGATAAACTTCAGTTACTCTATACTGCTAGTTGGAGTGATGCCATCCCCTGCCTTTACCCCTCCAGCAGCCTAAAAACATTACAATGGGAAAGTAACGAGATAGCAGCTCCCTAACACAAGATAACAGCTGTGTGGTAGATCTAAGAACAGCACTCGATAGTAAAATCCAGGTCCCACTGAGACACATTCAGTTACATTGAGTAGGAGAAACAACAGCCTGCCAGAAAGCAGTTCCATCCTAAAGTGCTGGCTCTTTCTGAAATCACATGACCAGGCAAAATGACCCGAGATGCACCTACACACCAATATTACAACTAAAACAAAATACACTTGCTGGTTCAGGAGTGAAATTTTATATTGTAGAGTGAATTATTTGCAGTGTAAACAGTGTCATTTAAAAGTAAAAAATACATCATAAAAATCCTGATAGAATCCCTTTAAGTTGACTTTATATACAAAGAGTCTTATCATTATTCAGTGAGATGAAGATTTTGTCTAACTTTCCTTTTCGTGTAGGTGGAGCCCCTTTAATGCCAAACAAACTTTAATATATTTTTCAAAAATAGTGGAGTAAAGGAATGATTTTAATGGAAACATGTTCCATCAAGATAACGCTGTTGGGATATTCCATATGAACAAGGAAATCAGTTTTCCCTTTGAGAAGGAATTAGTCAGCACCGAAGACATCAGTCTTTGATTGGTTCCACATATACGTGCGTGCGCGTTCTCTACGTGCTATATATTTATTTATACGCGTCAGGAAGTAGCGCGTGCGCGCTCCCGCCTCTTAGGCCGAGTAGCCGGTGAATGATTTTTCCCAGCAGTCTCCGCTTCTGACGACTAATACTCTTTTTCTCCGGCTGACCATGGCGTTCACGTTCGCGGCCTTTTGTTACATGCTGGCTTTGCTTCTCACGGCGGCGCTCATCTTCTTTGCTATCTGGCACGTAAGTAAAGCACCGCATGGGGCTGCTGGGAGGTTCTGTGTCATAGACAGTGCGGTGCAAGGTTCAAACAAGGCTTGAGAGAGCGCTAATCGGCTAATCCCATTGTAATGGTGCGAGGAGTCCCGTCAGGATACAATAGGTCTGTGCTGCTACTGAGTGCGAGTTAATGGTACAGAGCAGCCACTTATTGGCCACGGGATTTGTATCCATTAGGCAAACGCCAGGCAATTTTGGCTGATGCCTTTCAGACCAAGAGCAGGAATTTGTATCACGTGATATTATTACTTGTTCATTCTAAGGATTCAGATTGACTTGGGCAGTAGGACCTTCTATAACAACATTATATACAGACACTGCTCTCACTGGAACATCAGTTCAATTGCCTTTGTTTTGATTCCAACACTACTTGCTTAGTTTTTCTTCTTAATGGTCCATTTCTGTTGCTCCAGCGATCAGTCCAACTGCGCTGACCAGTCAGGGGGTGTCTCACAGTGGAATTCTTTTACTTATGTACTGTCTCTATGGCTTGTGATTCAACCACATCCCTTATTTGTCCCTCCCCCCACACTATTTTCATGCTTGTCTTGCTACTGCCCCTATTTATATTTGAATGTGGTTCACAGGTAAAATAAAATAGATTGGGGACCTCAGCTCTATGGCCTGACTTGTCAAATCCCAAAAGATACTGTCTGACAATACTGGATCCTTGTACATTGCTGCAAGCACTGCCTGACCATCCAACAGCCTGCCCATCCATCCATCCAACAGCCTGTCCATCCATCCATCCGCCTGCCCATCCATCCATCCGCCTGCCCATCCATCCAACAGCCTGCCCATCCATCCAACAGCCTGCCCATCCATCCAACAGCCTGCCCATCCATCCAACAGCCTGCCCATCCATCCAACAGCCTGCCCATCCATCCAACAGCCTGCCCATCCATCCAACAGCCTGCCCATCCATCCAACAGCCTGCCCATCCATCCAACAGCCTGCCCATCCATCCAACAGCCTGCCCATCCATCCAACAGCCTGCCCATCCATCCAACAGCCTGCCCAGCCATCCAACAGCCTGCCCAGCCATCCAACAGCCTGCCCAGCCATCCAACAGCCTGCCCAGCCATCCAACAGCCTGCCCAAGCCATCCAACAGCCTGCCCAGCCATCCATCCGCCTGCCCATCCATCCAACAGCCTGCCCAGCCATCCAACAGCCTGCCCAGCCATCCAACAGCCTGCCCAGCCATCCAACAGCCTGCCCAGCCATCCAACAGCCTGCCCAGCCATCCAACAGCCTGCCCAGCCATCCAACAGCCTGCCCAGCCATCCAACAGCCTGCCCAGCCATCCAACAGCCTGCCCAGCCATCCAACAGCCTGCCCAGCCATCCAACAGCCTGCCCAGCCATCCAACAGCCTGCCCATCCATCCAACAGCCTGCCCAGCCATCCAACAGCCTGCCCAGCCATCCAACAGCCTGCCCAGCCATCCAACAGCCTGCCCAGCCATCCAACAGCCTGCCCAGCCATCCAACAGCCTGCCCAGCCATCCAACAGCCTGCCCAGCCATCCAACAGCCTGCCCAGCCATCCATCCGCCTGCCCACCATCAACAGCCTGCCCAGCCATCCAACAGCCTGCCCATCCATCAACAGCCTGCCCATCCATCCAACAGCCTGCCCATCCATCCAACAGCCTGCCCATCCATCCAACAGCCTGCCCATCCATCCAACAGCCTGCCCATCCATCCAACAGCCTGCCCATCCATCCAACAGCCTGCCCATCCATCCCAACAGCCTGCCCATCCATCCAACAGCCTGCCCATCCATCCAACAGCCTGCCCATCCATCCAACAGCCTGCCCATCCATCCAACAGCCTGCCCATCCATCCAACAGCCTGCCCAGCCATCCAACAGCCTGCCCAGCCATCCAACAGCCTGCCCAGCCATCCAACAGCCTGCCCAGCCATCCAACAGCCTGCCCAGCCATCCAACAGGCCTGCCCAGCCATCCAACAGCCTGCCCAGCCATCCAACAGCCTGCCCAGCCATCCAACAGCCTGCCCAGCCATCCAACAGCCTGCCCAGCCATCCAACAGCCTGCCCAGCCATCCAACAGCCTGCCCAGCCATCCAACAGCCTGCCCAGCCATCCAACAGCCTGCCCAGCCATCCAACAGCCTGCCCAGCCATCCAACAGCCTGCCCAGCCATCCAACAGCCTGCCCAGCCATCCAACAGCCTGCCCAGCCATCCAACAGCCTGCCCAGCCATCCAACAGCCTTGCCCAGCCATCCAACAGCCTGCCCAGCCATCCAACAGCCTGGCCCAGCCATCCAACAGCCTGCCCAGCCATCCAACAGCCTGCCCCAGCCATCCAACAGCCTGCCCAGCCATCCAACAGCCTGCCCAGCCATCCAACAGCCTGCCCAGCCATCCAACAGCCTGCCAGCCATCCAACAGCCTGCCCAGCCATCCAACAGCCTGCCCAGCCATCCAACAGCCTGCCCAGCCATCCAACAGCCTGCCCAGCCATCCAACAGCCTGCCCAGCCATCCAACAGCCTGCCCAGCCATCCAACAGCCTGCCCAGCCATCCAACAGCCTGCCCAGCCATCCAACAGCCTGCCCAGCCATCCAACAGCCTGCCCAGCCAATCCAACAGCCTGCCCAGCCATCCAACAGCCTGCCCAGCCATCCAACAGCCTGCCCAGCCATCCAACAGCCGTGCCCAGCCATCCCAACAAGCCTGCCCAGCCATCCAACAGCCTGCCCAGCCATCCAACAGCCTGCCCAGCCATCCAACAGCCTGCCCAGCCATCAACAGCCTGCCCAGCCATCCAACAGCCTGCCCAGCCATCCAAACAGCCTGCCCAGCCATCCAACAGCCTGCCCAGCCATCCAACAGCCTGCCCAGCCATCCAACAGCCTGCCCAGCCATCCAACAGCCTGCCCAGCCATCCAACAGCCTGCCCAGCCATTCCAACAGCCTGCCCAGCCATCCAACAGCCTGCCCAGCCATTCCAACAGCCTTGCCCAGCCATCCAACAGCCTGCCCAGCCATCCAACAGCCTGCCCAGCCATCCAACAGCCTGCCCAGCCATTCCAACAGCCTGCCAGCCATCAACAGCCTGCCCAGCCATCCAACAGCCTGCCCAGCCATCCAACAGCCTGCCCAGCCATCCAACAGCCTGCCCAGCCATCCAACAGCCTGCCCAGCCATCCAAACAGCCTGCCCAGCCATCCAACAGCCTGCCCACCATCAACAGCCTGCCCAGCCTCCAACAGCCTGCCCAGCCATCCAACAGCCTGCCCACCATCCAACAGCCTGCCCAGCCATCCAACAGCCTGCCCAGCCAACAGCCTGCCCAGCCACCAAACAGCCTGCCCAAGCCATCCAACGCTGCCCAGCCATCCAACAGCCTGCCCAGCCATCCAACAGCCTGCCCAGCCATCCAACAGCCTGCCCAGCCATCCAACAGCCTGCCCAGCCATCCAACAGCCTGCCCGCCATCCAACAGCCTGCCCAGCCATCCAACAGCCTGCCCAGGCCATCCAACAGGCCTGCCCAGCCATCCAAACAGCCTGCCCAGCCATCCAACAGCCTGCCCAGCCATCCAACAGCCTGCCCAGCCATCCAACAGCCTGCCCAGCCATCAACAGCCTGCCCATGCCATCCAACAGCTGCCCATCCATCCAACAGCCTGCCCATGCCATCCAAACAGCCTGCCCATCCATCCAACAGCCTGCCCATCCATCCAACAGCCTGCCCATCCATCCAACAGCCTGCCCATCCAATCCAACAGCCTGCCCATCCATCCAACAGCCTGCCATCCATCCAACGCCTGCCTGCCCATCCATCCAACAGCCTGCCTGCCCATCATCCAACAGCCTGCCTGCCCATCCATCCAACAAGGCCTGCTGCCCATCCATCCAACAGCCTGCCTGCCCATCCATCCAACAGCCTGCCTGCCCATCCATCCAACAGCCTGCCTGGCCCATCCATCCAACAGCCTGCCTGCCCATCCATCCAACAGCCTGCCTGCCCATCCATCCAAACAGCCTGCCTGCCCATCCATCCAACAGCCTGCCTGCCCATCCATCCAACAGCCTGCCTGCCCATCCATCAACAGCCTGCCTGCCCATCCATCCAACAGCCTGCCTGGCCCATCCATCCAAACAGCCTGCCTGGCCCATCCATCCAACAGCCTGCCTGCCCATCCATCCAACAGCCTGCCTGCCCATCCATCCAACAGCCTGCCTGCCCATCCATCCAACAGCCTGCCTTGCCCATCCATCCAACAGGCCTGCCTGCCATCCATCAACAGCCTGCCTGCCCATCCATCCAACAGCCTGCCTGCCCATCCATCCAACAGCCTGCCTGCCCATCCATCCAACAGCCTGCCTGCCCATCCATCCAACAGCCTGCCTGCCCATCCATCCAACAGCCTGCCTGCCCATCCATCCAACAGGCCTGCCTGGCCCATCCATCCAACAGCCTGGCCTGCCCATCCATCCACAGCCTGCTGCCCATCCATCCAACAGCCTGGCCTGCCCATTCCATCCAACAGCCCTGCCTGCCCATCCATCCAACAGCCTGCCTGCCCATCCATCCAACAGCCTGCCTGGCCCATCCATCCAACAGCCTGCCTGCCCATCCATCCAACAGCTGCCTGCCCATCCATCCAACAGCCTGCCTTGCCCATCCATCCAACAGCCTGCCTGCCCATCCATCCAACAGCCTGCCTGCCATCCATCCAACAGCCTGCCTGCCCATCCATCCAACAGCCTTGCCTGCCCATCCATCCAACAGCCTGCCTGCCCATCCATCCAACAGCCTGCCTGCCCATCCATCCAACAGCCTGCCTGCCCATCCATCCAACAGCCTGCCTGCCCATCCATCCAAACAGCCTGCCTGCCCATCCATCCAACAGCCTGCCTGCCCATCCATCCAACAGCCTGCCTGCCCATCCATCCAACAGCCTGCCTGCCCATCCATCCAACAGCCTGCCTGCCCATCCATCCAACAGCCTGCCTGCCCATCCATCCAAACAGCCTGCCTGCCCATCCATCCAACAGCCTGCCTGCCCATCCATCCAACAGCCTGCCTGCCCATCCATCCAACAGCCTGCCTGCCCATCCATCCAACAGCCTGCCTGCCCATCCATCCAACAGCCTGCCTGCCCATCCATCCAACAGCCTGCCTGCCCATCCATCCAACAGCCTGCCTGCCCATCCATCCATCCAACAGCCTGCCTGCCCATCCATCCATCCAACAGCCTGCCTGCCCATCCATCCATCCAACAGCCTGCCTGCCCATCCATCCATCCAACAGCCTGCCTGCCCATCCATCCATCCAACAGCCTGCCTGCCCATCCATCCATCCAACAGCCTGCCTGCCCATCCATCCATCCAACAGCCTGCCTGCCCATCCATCCATCCATCCAACAGCCTGCCCGCCCATCCATCCATCCATCCATCCATCCAACAGCCTGCCCATCCATCCATCCATCCATCCAACAGCCTGCCCATCCATCCATCCAACAGCCTGCCCATCCATCCATCCAACAGCCTGCCCATCCATCCATCCAACAGCCTGCCCATCCATCCATCCAACAGCCTGCCCATCCATCCATCCAACAGCCTGCCCATCCATCCATCCAACAGCCTGCCCATCCATCCATCCAACAGCCTGCCCATCCATCCATCCAACAGCCTGCCCATCCATCCATCCAACAGCCTGCCCATCCATCCATCAACAGCCTGCCCATCCATCCATCCAACAGCCTGCCCATCCATCCATCCAACAGCCTGCCCATCCATCCATCCAACAGCCTGCCCATCCATCCATCCAACAGCCTGCCCATCCATCCATCCAACAGCCTGCCCATCCATCCATCCAACAGCCTGCCCATCCATCCATCCAACAGCCTGCCCATCCATCCATCCAACAGCCTGCCCATCCATCCATCCAACAGCCTGCCCATCCATCCATCCAACAGCCTGCCCATCCATCCATCCAACAGCCTGCCCATCCATCCATCCAACAGCCTGCCCATCCATCCATCCAACAGCCTGCCCATCCATCCATCCAACAGCCTGCCCATCCATCCATCCAACAGCCTGCCCATCCATCCATCCAACAGCCTGCCCATCCATCCATCCAACAGCCTGCCCATCCATCCATCCAACAGCCTGCCCATCCATCCATCCATCCATCCATCCATCCATCAGCCTGCCCATCCATCCCTCCGCCCATCCATCCATCCAACAGCCTGCCCATCCATCCCTCCGCCCATCCATCCATCCAACAGCCTGCCCATCCATCCCTCCGCCCATCCATCCCTCCGCCCATCCATCCCTCCGCCCATCCATCCCTCCGCCCATCCATCCCTCCGCCCATCCATCCCTCCGCCCATCCATCCCTCCGCCCATCCATCCCTCCGCCCATCCATCCATCCAACAGCCTGCCCATCCATCCCTCCGCCCATCCATCCATCCAACAGCCTGCCCATCCATCCCTCCATCCATCCATCCATCCATCCAACAGCCTGCCCATCCATCCAACAACCTGCCCATCCATCCAACAACCTGCCCATCCATCCCTCCGCACATCCAACAACCTGCCCATCCATCCATCCATCTATCCAACAACCTGCCCATCCATCCATCCATCCATCCATCCAACAACCTGCCCATCCATCCATCCATCCATCCATCCAACAACCTGCCCATCCATCCATCCATCCATCCATCCAACAACCTGCCCATCCATCCATCCATCCATCCATCCATCCAACAACCTGCCCATCCATCCATCCATCCATCCATCCATCCAACAACCTGCCCATCCATCCATCCATCCATCCAACAACCTGCCCATCCCTCCGCCCATCCATCCAACAGCCTGCCCATCCACCCGCCCACCCATCCACCCACCCATCCACCCATTTTATTCAGGTTCTTTACTATTCAGATTCCAGTCCCTTATTGAAATCCGCTCATGATTGCTAGGGTAATTTGAACCATAGCAACCAGATTGTTGATATTGCAAACTGCTGGAAAAAAAGCTGAATAATTCAAACTGCAAATAAAAAAAAAAAAAAGCGAATTGTCTCAAAATATCACTCCCTACATCATAAACAACCCCTTTAAACATTCTGGATGGAACCTGTGTTGAAATGTGAATCTTACACGTTTTTAAGACGTATTCTGGTGATGTAACATGGCACTGATACAGGAAAACTATGAAAGCTCTATTTTCTTTTCAATATTTTAGGTACAACATCGGAGTATTCACAGAAAATATGTCCTATCCAGTTTTCAAATAAAGTCTCATTAAGTTCAGCTATTATTTTAACATGTAATTGGTTTGTGTTTCAGATTATTGCTTTCGATGAATTGAAAACAGACTACAAAAATCCTATAGACCAGTGTAACACCCTCAACCCTGTAAGTAATAGTTTATAAATGTATCGGTCCTATCAGACCCTGCTATGTGAGTGGCCATTATAAGAAATTGATTGCTCCAGCATTGGCTTTGTAAATCTTGCTTAAAAAAATTAAAGCTGCAGTCCCACTTTGTATGGTGTTAAAATGCAGTAACCATTAGAATTTGTTTGGCAAAGAAATCCTGGTAGTTTGCTAAAGTTGAGTCCAATATTTACTGTGCTGCTTAAATGGATACTGTCATGGGAAAAAAAAATTTTTTTCAAAATGAATAAGTTAATAGTGCTGCTCAAGCAGAATTCTGCATTGAAATCCATTTATCAAAACAACAAACCGTCAATTTTGAAATCTGACATGGGGTTAGACATTTTGTCAATTTCCCTGCTGCCCCACGTCATGTGACTTGTGCTCTGATAAACTTCAATCACTCTTTACTGCTGTAATGCAAGTTGGAGTGATATCACCCCCTCCCTTTCCCCCCTCCAGCAGCCAAACAAAAGAACAATGGGAAGGTAACCAGATAACGGCTCCCTAACACAAGATAACAGCTGCCTGGTAGATCTAAGAACAGCACTCAATAGTAAAAACCCATGTCCCACTGAGACACATTCAGTTACATTGAGAAGGAAAAACAGCAGCCTGCCAGAAAGTATTTCTCTCCTAAAGTGCAGGCACAAGTCACATGACCAGGGGCAGCTGGGAAATTGACAAAATGTCTAGCCCCATGTCAGATTTCAAAATTGAATATAAAAAAATCTGTTTGCTCTTTTGAGAACTGGATTTCAGTGCAGAATTCTGCTGGAGCAGCACTATTAACTGATTTACTTTGAATTTTTTTTTTTTTCCCATGACAGTATCCCTTTAATACTTCTTTTCTGAGATGCATTATTCTCGATGGTTGGAATCATGCTGCATCTCAAGGAAGGAATGTTCATTTTGGAGATGTCGTATACAAATAGTCTTATGATGCATATGCTTTGACAATAATATTCCTTCCATTATAATAAGATCTAGCTTCCTAAAACAAAGAAAAGGACAGCACTGATTTAGCAGAACTGTTTACATTTCAGTGGTAACTTCTTTACAATTTTTTTTACATAAAAACATAGAATTTTTCGGTGGGCCTGTGTCTTTAAAACATTGTTGTGTTGCATCCTCTATGTATGCAGACGTGTCTCTGTTTTCTGTCTTTAGGATTAGATCTATCATTTTTTTCTGGCTATTAATCTCTTTGTGGTCTTGCCAGCTGTCGCACTAACATTCTTTCAATCTGCTCTTTACATTGTTGCCACAAAGACATTTGAAAAGCTCAAAAAGATTAAAAGAGTCAAAATTGCACTCGAGGTGTGTACTGGTTTGCAGTTTAATGTTTAAATGCTACATCTATTTTTTATTTATTTAGGAACATCTGTTTCCCAGTTGTTTCAGGCACATGCTTGTCTCATCTTCCTTTTTTTCATCCAAAGCAAATCTGTAAAAAAAAATCTAAAGGCAAATTTAGAGATGTCTTGCCTTTCTTTTCAGACAAGGGGACCGTTGCTATTTTTTTATTTCTTGCTATTGGTTGGAACACTTCTGGCAGTGAAGTGTCACAGATTTGACTAAATGCATTTAACAGTTTTGTGATCATAGCTACTGCGCGAGCGAGGCATATTTTCACACATTAAATCACACTTATTTCCTTGTACATTTATTAATATGCATGCTACATTAATATGCTTGTTTATTGTTGCTAAGGAATATGCATGGTTTCTTTATTGCTTGAGTGTTACGTCTCTACTGCTAAAGGGCCACAAAACCTCCCATGAAATTGTGCTTATCTTTCTGTAGAGGGCTTTGAACAATCTAAGAGGATTTCTTAGGCTGCCACATTGCCTGGAGTGTGCATTATACAGTACAATCTGCTTTGCAAGTTTAAGTTTAAAGGGATACTGTCATGGGAAAACATGTGTTTTTTTCAAAATGCATACGTTAATAGTGCTGCTCCAGCAGAATTCTGCACTGAAATCCATTTTTCAAAACAACAAACCGTTTTTGTTATATTCAATTTTGAAATCTGACATGAGGCTAGACATATTGTCAATTTCTCAGCTGCCCCTAGTCATGTGACTTGTGCTCTGATAAACTTCAATCACTCTTTACTGCTGTACTGCAAGTTGGAGTGATGTCACCCCCCCTCCCAGCAGCCTAACAACAGAACAATGGGAAGGTAAAGAGAAAGCAGCTCCCTAACACAAGATAACAGCTGCCTGGTAGATCTAAGAACAGCACTTAATAGTAAAAGCCAAGTCCCACTGAGACTGATTCAGTTACATTAAGTGGCAGAAATAACAGCCTGCCAGAAAGTAGTTCCATCCTGAAGTGCAGGCGCAAGTCACATGACTGGGGCAGCTGGGAAACTGACAAAATGTCTAGCCCCATGTCAGATTTCAAAATTGAATATAAAAAAAATCTGTTTGCTCTGTTGCACAATTAACTGATGTGTTTTGGAAGAAACATGTTTTTCCATGACAGTATCCCTTTAACTCCTGTGCTCTTTTTGCACACACTTTGCAAACTTCTTGAAAGTGTTTCATCATACATCTGGTAGAAGATTGCTTTGATGCCTGCTCAGATAGCTATTAATCTCCTGGGCAACAAAATGCCCAGAATCCTGCCATAGCCTATAGTTATAAGTCCCTCACTTAATAAGGGTCAGGGCACACAGGCAGATTCGTGGCGATTAGTTGCCCAGCAACAAATCTCTTCTTTGGGGCAACTAATCTCCCTGAACTGCCTTCCTGCTGTCTTAAATGTAAATCGCCTGTGGGAATGGCACTTCTTTTTCCGAAGTCGCCTGAAGTTTCCTTGTTAGGCAACTTTGGAAAACAAATCGCTCCGAGTGCTATCCCACCGGTGATTTACATATAAGCCGGCGGGAAGGCAGGGGAGGCAGTTCGAGCAAATTAGTCGCCCCAAAGAAGAGGAGATTTGTCACCAAGCGACTAATCTCCCAGAATCTGCCTGTGTGCCCTGCGACAATCAAAACAACCGCAGAGTAAGAAACTGCACCCAGACCATAGGCACTAGTGCATTGAGTTTTAAACAGCACAATATAATTGCTGCAGGCATACAAAGAACCACTTGAGTTACTGTTTTGCACATACTAAGGGAATGAAAAACTTTGGGTAATGTAATAAATAATCATTACTACTTTTCTAGTAACCAATATCAACCAATCAGCAGGTAGTAAGCATTTGCAAGTCAGCTGATAACAAACATCTAAGCGGTTGCTGCGAATTGCTAGATGTGGGCAAACAAAATACATATTACATTCAACTCCCCTTTATAGGGTTTCATTATCTGGAAACCTGTTATCCAGAAAAACTCTAAATTATGGGAAGGCCATCTCCCATAGACTCCATTTTAAGAAACTCACAATTTTAAAACATTTTCTCCGTGATAAAACAGTACTTTGTACTTGATCCCAACTAAGATATAATTAATTGTTACTTGAGGCAAAGCAGTCCTATATAATTAGCCAAAATTTATTTTTTTATCACTTTTACAAAGGGCAAACAAAGTACCTTGCAAACTGGGTTACACATGGACCACACACACATGCATGCTTGCACAGAAGCACCCATTCACAAACAAGTAAAGATTTAATTCTTAAAGGGATACTGTCATGGGGAAAACATTTTTTTTTTTCAAAATGAATCAGTTAATAGTGCTGCTCCTGCAGAATTCTGCACTGAAATCCATTTCTCAAAAGAGCAAACAGATTTTTTATATTCAATTTTGAAATCTGACATAGGGCTAGACATATTGTCAATTTCCCAGCTGCCCCAAGTCATGTGACTTGTGCTCTGATAAACTTCAATCACTCTTTACTGCTGTACTGCAAGTTGGAGTGAGATCACCCCCTCCCTTTCCCCCCCCCCCCCAGCAGCCAAACAAAAGGTAACCAGATAACGGCTCCCTAACACAAGATAACAGCTGCCTGGTAGATCTAAGAACAACACTCAATAGTAAAAACCCATGTCCCACTGAGACACATTCAGTTACATTGAGAAGGAAAAACTGCAGCCTGCCAGAAAAGATTTCTCTCCTAAAGTGCAGGCACAAGTCACATGACCAGGGGCAGCTGGGAAATTGACAAAATGTCTAGCCCCATGTCAGATTTCGAAATTGAATATAAAAAAATCTGTTCTTTTGAGAAATGGATTTCAGTGCAGAATTCTGCTGGAGCAGCACTATTAACTGATGTGTTTTGAATTTTTTTCAAAGATTTTTTGGAAGTCTCCATGATGAACTCCTGCTTTTATCTGACTCCTTACTAACTTATAATTGTATAATTTCAGAGGACAAGCTATTATTGAAATAGGATCTCCTTAGGGAGCCCTTCACATACTGCAGATAACAATGGAGCTCCCTAAGGTTGTCTGAAATAAGGCTTAGAAACTGTTGATACCAGATGGTTTACTTTGTTGTGCTAAATCTACTGGGGATTTAAAGTATCACTAGCACCAGGAATTGAAAAAAGCTTTGTAATACTTAACACATAATGTTATCTTACTGTGCATGGGGCTTGAGATAATTGCTTGCGACATTTTAAACCCAAGCACTTGCACTCACAAACATGGCTGTGCCAAGTAATGGGCAACCTGGTATGACATAACTAGTCTATTAGTCTGTATTTTAGTAAAGAATCATAACCCAGTAAACTTCCTTTGTCAGCCAGCTAGTAGGTGTAAAATCTGGTGCTGTTTATCTCTTTTTCTGATCTTGAAAAAGTCCTTGTGAAATTATTTTTCTGTGTTATCATCTAGAGCAGTGATCCCCAACCAGTAGCTTGTGAGTAACATGTTGCTCTCCACCCCCTTGGATGTTGCTCCCAGTGACCTCAAATCAGGTGCTTATTTTTGAATTCCAGGTTTGGGGTAAGTTTTGGTTGTATAAAAACCAGGTGTACTGCCAAACAGAGCCTCAATGTATGTTGACAATCCAAATAGGAGCTACTAAATGGCCAATCACAGCCCATATTTGGCACCCCAGGAACATTTTTGCTCACAGGTTCAAAAGGTTGGGGATCCCTGATCTAGAGCAGTGAAGTATTGAACAGGTCAACGTTTTTCTCAGTTAATACTTTTCTATTGACATGAAATGTATGCCAGATGTCTGTAACAACCCAAGTAATCCACACATACAAAGAACTCAAAAAAAAAAAAAAAAAAAAAAAAAAAAAAAAACCAAGTCCATAAATTAAGTTGTGTAATAAAGTGGAGTGACACAGGGAATAAGTATTGAACAAATGAAGAAACGGAGATGCAAAAAAGGCATGGAAATCCAAGAAACCTGTTGAAATCTGTCAGTATTTAGAAAGCAATCCAGCCCCTATCAGTGGCAGTGCAAATTAATATCAGCTGTTTAGTCCTAATTGATGGCCTATAAATAGGGTTCTCATTTCCAGGGTATGACACAAGAAGCATTTCATGACCTCTGAAGACCTTTATAACCTTATTGTTGCAAAACATACTGATGGCAATGGTTATAGACGTATTTCTAAGCTTCTGAATGTTCCAGTGAGCACCATTGGGACCAAAACCTGGAAGTGGGAAGAACATAATTTCACCCTAAACTGGCCATGACCAGATGCTCCTTGCAAGATTTCTGACGGAGACAAAAGAATAATCAAGAAGAGCTGTGAAAGAGCCATGGATCACTTGCAGAGAGCTTCAGAAATACCTTGAATTAGCAGGTACAGTTGTTTCAAAGAAAACAATAAGTAATGTACTCAATGCCTCTATGCACACTCACCACGCAACACCACTGCTGCAGGAAAAGCATGTTGAAACTCGTTTGCTGCACAATATTTGGGCAAGCCAATGAAATTCTGGTAGAATATAGTTTGGTCAGATGAGACCTAATTTGAACTCTTTGGATGTCATTGCACATACCATGTTTTAAGGATAAATGGCTCTGCACATCTCCCCAAAAACACCATACCAACAGTGAAGTTTGGAGGTGTGAACATCATGGGGCTGTTTTTCAGCACATGGTACTGCAGACTTCATATAATTGAAGGAAGGATGAATGGAAAAACGTACCGGGACATTCTTTATAAGAATCTGCTTCCATCTACCAGGATGGTGAACATGAAACGAGGCTGGACATTTCAGCAAGGCGAAGATCTCAAACACACAGCCAAGGAAACTCTCGATTGGTTTCAGAGAGAGAAAATAAATCTGCTAGATTGTCCCAATCAATGACCTGACTTGAATCCAATTGAGAATCTAAGGATAGAACTGAAGATCAGAGTTCATAGAAGAGGCCCCCGAAACCTTCAAGATTTGAAGACTGCTTGTGTGGAATAATGGGCCAAAATCACACCTGAGCAATGCACATGACTAGTTTCTCCCTACAGAAGATGTCTTGAAGCTATCATTACCAACAAAAGCTTTTCTACGAAGTATTAAACACTTCAATGTTCAATACTTATTCCCTGTGTCATTCCACTTTACAACACATAATGTATGGACTTGTTTGTTTTGAGTTCTTTGTATGTGTAGATTACTTGGGTCCTTACCAACATCTTTCATGTCAGAAAGTTATATAGAAATATATTTACTGAGAAAAATGTTGACGTGTTCAATACTTATTTCCCCTGCTGTATATGCTTGCTGTGCGATGTCTAAATGATTCTTAGGTAAAATTAAACTACTATTAACGGGTATGCCTACCCAAAAAAAAAACGTTTTTTTATGCATAATGAAAGAATGTTTCAGAGCAACATTTTCCACAGTTTTAAAGTTATATGAAGATGAAGTTGAAAGCAGTTTGTTTCCTGTCAATTTTCCAGATTACAGTGTATCAGAAATCTGATGGACTCTGGCTGAGACTCCAATTCCCACATTGCTTTGTATATACTATGATTATCTGACCTGAGAAGATGGAGAATAAGCGTGTGCTAGGCACTGTGGGAATTGACGTCTAGGCTGAAGGTGAACTGATTGCACGTGAGAAACAAAAATGAGATCAGGGGAAAGTTTAAAATAACTATCATTAAAATGTATTGTTTAGTGCATATTGGTTAGTTGATTGGTATTACTTGTTCTTCCATTCTTTGGGAGGATATTCCCTTAAAGTGGACCTGTCACCCAGACACACAAATCTGTATAATAAAAGTCCTTTTCAAATTAAACATATAATACAATTTAAATTTTTTATTAAAGCATTCATAGCTCATTTAAAAATCTCGTATGTCAATCAAATATTGTCTGCCCCTCCTCTATGCCAATGGCATAGAGGCGGGGCAGACAATTACTTTCACTTTCCATTCAGCACTTCCTACATGTCACAGCTCTCCCCACATTCCCCCGTTCTCTTCACCGGTTAATTGTGTAGCCAGTGCATGGGGATGGACATCAGGTCCCCCATTCTGGTGCACAAACAAGATTCTGAGATGATACAAGGCTTGTCTTAATAACAGTGTCCACAAAATGGCTCCTGCCTGCTTGTTATAATTATGAATTCCCAGACTGAAGGAAACAAGATTCAAATAATTTATATAGTGTAATTAAAGTTCATTTTGCTTGACTAATGTGATAAAATAGGATTTTGAATAATTTTTTTGGGTGACGGGTCCCCTTTAATGATTTACTCAGTCTTATTTACTCTTTATTTAGGGAATTATAAATGTTGTGTATTTAAACGGTAGATTTCTGATTAAACTTTGCATGGAGTTAAGCATATGTAAAGCAAAAACTGAATTTTTTTTTAATTACAGCTTGTGCTTCCGGAGTATCTGATTCATGCTTTCTTCTGTGTCATGTTTCTGTGCGCTGCGGAGTGGCTTACCTTGGGTTTAAACATGCCTCTTTTAGCTTATCATATTTGGAGGTAATGTATAAAACATTCAGAGATTTTTCTGCATTATTCATGGAAATCTATATTCAAACAGAATATATATTGCATCATTTATTTTCTCTCATAGGTATATGAGTAGGCCGGTCATGAGTGGACCAGGACTGTATGATCCTACAACTATTATGAATGCTGATATACTAGCCTACTGTCAAAAGGAAGGGTGGTGTAAATTAGCGTTTTACCTTCTGTCATTTTTTTACTTCCTTTATGGGTAAGTTGTGCTTCTGTGGAGTTGCTCTATTCAAGCTGTAATATATTTCATAGAACAAATGGTGTGTAAGATTTATGGAGCTGCTTTTGGAAGATGTAAATTAAATTTCATTGTTTGCAACTTATTGTGTATCATCCTTAAAGGAGAATTAAACCCCCCACGATGTTAAGTCCCCACTGGCCCCCCTCCCTTCCTCCCCTCTGCACAGTCTTGCTGCAGAATTCTGTCCCCTCTGGGGAGCGCAGCGGAGCTCATGGTTCCCATCTTATTCTCATCTGTAATGTACGCTGCGCTCACTCTGCATATGCAGACACTATTTCGAGAGGGGACAGAATTCTGGGGTAAGACTGTGTAGAGGGGAGGCATGGACGGGGGCCAGCGGAGGGGGGAGGCAGTGGGGACTTAACATCGTGGGGGGGGAGGGTTTAGTTCTCCTTTTAAAAGGGACAATATTAGTAGTGTTATTTACATGTAGATATATTGTTGCCCAATACTAGGGATGCACCGAATCCAGAATTCCGTTCGGGATTCGGCCAGGATTTGGTCTTTTTCAGCAGGATTCAGATTCAGCCGAATCCTTCTGCCTGGCCGAACGGAATCCGAATCCTAATTTGCATATGCAAATTAGGGGTTCGGAGGTAAATCACATAACTTTTTGTCACAAAACAAGGAAGTAAAAAATGTTTTCCCCTTCCCATCCCTAATTCGCATATGCAAATTAGGATTCTTATCCGGTTTGGTATTCGGCCGAATCTTTCAAGAAGGATTTGGGGGTTCGGCCGAATCCAAAACTGTGGATTCGGTGGATCCCTACCCAATACTAAGGTTTCTTTTGAATATGAGTAGAGTCGTTGAGTGGATCTTGCAATAGCAACAGTATAGTCTTTCCAAGTGAAGACCATTCTAAAGATCTACAGGACTATTGTGTTATGTTTGAATATAAACATTATTCTACATTCCAGTGAGTGCCTTTTACTGAAGATAGCTGTGTGGCATTATAATTTGGCGAGTGCCCATAGATCCACATGTAGAGAGTGATATTCCCGTCCAATCTTTATAAATGTCATCTGGAAAGAACGTATTTTTACTATAGATGCACTCAACACACTGATAAACTGTTTGCAAGATCATATATTCTTTTCAAACTTAGAGAAAATATACCCCTCTCTTTGATGTGGGCTTATTCAGTTGGGCCTAAGTAGAAAAAGTGCATAAACACTTCTAAAAATAAATATAAATTATTTGTTTTTTTTCAACGCAGATATACCTGATCCGAGGTGTAGGCTAGTAAAGCCCACATACTGGTTGAGGAAAATTGTTTTTTTTAAATTATTATTTATTATGCCGCTCGCACCATGGGCACCATGTTTATTTGTGCGGATGCACAAAATTAGTGATTCTCCTGATTGGTTTGTTGCATGTATCGTATGTTCTAGGTTAAAGCTGTGGGGAGGCAGGCCTGCAGGGGATTCTGGGACTAGAAGTTCCCATAGTGGGTTACTCCAAAAATAACTCTCCTAATTATTGGACTATCTATACTTTCACTCCATACAGTTTGCTTATTTACATTTTGTCCTTTTTCTTTTCTAGCATGATCTATGTGCTGGTGAGCTCCTAAGGACACCCGATTCTGAAGATCATGGTTCCAGTTACATGCATGCAAAAGTTTAACACTATAGGTATGGGTTTGGAAACAGCCTATTAAACGTGGCAGATTGAGTCCCTGGATTGCATTTGCTAAAAGGAAACATCTGCTTCCCAAATTTTATAAACAGTAGTGTGCATAAAGTGTGCTGCAGGGAAGATTTTGGATTTTTTATGAAGACTGGAAAATGTTTTTATTTATCAAGTAAAGACTTGGTCAGATTTTTTTCCCCCGTCTCCATAGACCCCTTTATTTACAGCTTATCTATAACAATATAACCTTCCTTTATATAATGACCCCTGTTCGGTTAATTTAGCAGTTATGCTATTGACATAATACCAAATAGCGATAGACTGGCTGCTTTCAAATTCTCAGTTGCATTGTAAACCTTTCTACAGTCTGTTTGCCCTGTTAAATATTTTGCACTCCATTAAAAAAACAAAACAAAAAGGTTCATAAATTGTTTTGATACATTCATAATTAGCAGCAACGTCAAGTTTCCTGTTTAATTTCATATTATCTTCATTAGTGATCATAAAATTGCTCGCACATATAAATATACCATATACTGCACCAAAATCCTGCATAACATAACTAATGTAATATATAATATAATATAACTAATAACCATACAGAGTCAGGCTTTAATGTATGCCATGACTGGAAATGGATGGTCTCTGACAACAGGATGGTAAGAGTTGTAGTTCACAACAACTTAAGAGTGGGCTTCAGCTTTCTTGTCCCTGGCATAGGGTGTGACAATCCAGTGTTAAGTGACCAGTGCCTCCGTAAGTAAATTTCACAAGGCTGTGGGCATGGGCATCCCTTGATATTACTGTTTGTTGATTCCTGAAGGCGAATTAGAGTTTGTTCAACAAGCTTTCCTTTTTCGCTAGTTCATCTGACGATATTCATCACTTCCAAGAAATGTTTTTAATTGGAAAGGGCAATAAAATTGTTAAATAAAAAAAAAATACAAACGTCAACTTGTGCTTCCCTATATGCTTTGAATTAAATGTCTGTGCCACTAAGGCTGCTTTTATACTGTATATACTAAACCATTTTACCACTATTCCTGGCTCAGATTTCTAAACCTCTGCGGCTTTGGTAAACCATACAAATTCAGTGTTTTTCCCCATGTGGAGGTTGCATCTCTGGTTAATTTTATGTGTTTATCAATTAAAAAAACAAACAATTTATACATAAAGAACTGTATGAATCCCATCCTCCGTCCTTTATGAGATTGTTGGCAAGTGAGGCCCTAGGAACAGCTAGGTGAGGAGTGCCTAAAATGAGTGCTAGGGTTTTACAGTTTTTGGAAGCTGTTGGGTTGCATTTATTTTGAACGTTCTCAATATTATATGGCCAAAAAGTCTAGTACAATTTATATATGCCATAAAACAGTCTGTAAATTTGACAGAAACTCTTCACGATAGTACCTTTGAAACTGTACATGGAGATACACCAAATCCAGGATTTGGTTCGGAATTCGGCCTTTTTCAGCAGTTCTCCCCTTCCCACCCCTAATTTGCATATGTAAATTAGGATTCGGTTCGCTATTCAGCCGAAACTTTCGCAAACGATTCGGGGGCATCCATACTGTTTAGCAAGTTGTGTACACAGTGATCTAGAAATAAAAGTGCTACTTATCATGCTATCTTATATCCTTTAAGAACTTCTAAACTTGTAAAAAAAATATATATATATATATATAATCTGTAAGGCTGCTGCATCCACTTGATCACTTAGGATTCCTTTTCCTCCTCTAACCCGCTCTGAACCCTCCGTTAGGAGCATACTTAATCATTTTGGCTCAGATTATTAAACACGGTCTCCAGTCTAGCAGCCAATGAAGAGAGAGCATTGCTGGTTCCTATAGAAACTCCTGCGCTCACCTTAAACATTAGAGTGCTCAATTCAAGCAGAATGTTTTATCAAAGCAAGTTCTGCCTGTGTAACCTGCATTCTTGAACACATTAACTTGATACTGAATAAGCATCTTTCCAAATGTGCGGTTTGAAGATGACCGTCACTATTGATGTGTCAGAGGGAAATTGGCTGCTGGGTGAAATCTGCTCTTTGTTTTAGGCAAATGTGATGTTTTTGGACAACTGAGGGTATATGCAGTACAAAAGATGCAGTTTGGGTGGGGGAGATGTTCCCATACATGGTAAGAAAATGCACATGAAAGGAACTAGTTTTCCAGCCCTCCGAATAGGAGATTGTCCATCAGCAATCAAATGTAACCCAGTTAGTAACTTCTCAAAATACACACCTTCTGCTGTTTTCCTAGGTCAAAGGCCTGATACTTCTGAAAGAATTGCCTGGCTTTACTGATGTGCCCAGGTCTGTAGCAGCTGCTCAGTGAGCCTGAGACCAGTCGGCTTCTAGTATTAGCTGGCTGCTCTTATTATGGCCCATCGATGCTGTATATTAAATATGAGATAAATAGGGGAATTCCACAGTCAAGCTCTTTAAAGGGATCCTGTCATCGGAAAACATGTTTTTTTTCAAAACGCATCAGTTAATAGTGCTACTCCAGCAGAATTCTGCACTGAAATCCATTTCTCAAAAGAGCAAACAGATTTTTTTATATTCAATTTTGAAATCTGACATGGGGCTAGACATTTTGTCAATTTCCCAGCTGCCCTTGGTCATGTGACTTGTGCCTGCACTTTAGGAGAGAAATGCTTTCTGGCAGGCTGCTGTTTTTCCTTCTCAATGTAACTGAATGTGTCTCAGTGGGACATGGGTTTTACTATTGAGTGTTGTTCTTAGATCTACCAGGCAGTTGTTATCTTGTGTTAGGAGCTGTTATCTGATTACCTTCCCATTGTTCTTTTGTTTGGCTTCTGGGGGGGGGAGGGGAGGCAGGGGGTGATATCACTCCAACTTGCAGTACAGCAGTAAAGAGTGATTGAAGTTTATCAGAGCACAAGTCACATGACTTGGGGCAGCTGGGAAGTTGACAATATGTCTAGCCCCATGTCAGATTTCAAAATTGAATATAAAAAAATCTGTTTGCTCTTTTGAGAAATGGATTTCAGTGCAGAATTCTGCTGGAGCAGCACTATTAACTGATTCATTTTGAATTTTTTTTTTCCCTTGACAGTATCCCTTTAAGTAGTTACTTAAATTTATGCTTTTATGTTCCATGATTGCTCACTTGGAAAACCAGGCTTTCCTTTTGTAAATAATTATATGCAGCTTGAGTGGCAGCTCCACTCACCTTGTGAAGAATTTACAATAATTCCCCCCTCCCACCCTTTTTTATTTTTGTCTATCAAGCAGAAGTTATAAGGTTTGTTTCATGCTAGCTATTGACCACAATATATTCTTTTTGGCACCAATGCCCAAAAGCACATGCCCACTTTTACGACATTAAAATGTAATTGTTTGCTGTAGAATACATAGCTGTCTTAGGTTTATATTTTATTAATGAAGTGCCAAACTACTGCTTCATGCCCCCAGATCACACAGCAACATCATGGTTAACTCCTCCAGGACTATTAGCAATATAAAACTAGTGCTCCAAGAAGGTTAGCAGTATACAGTGCTTATAAAATACATGTTGTTATGGTACAAATAAAGGCAGCACTATTGCTGAAAGCTGTTCCTTTTAGCTTTAGCTTTTTCTGCTCTTGTAATTCCATAAAATGTAAGAAGTTTAAATTGGCTGTATGTGGACCTCAAAAATGTAACACAAGATGGCGCTGTGGAACAGGTGACGGGATGTTATTGTTGTTGCCGGTGTGTGTGGATATATTGATAGAGAGGGATAGATAGATATATTTCCAAGGACAAAAAAGATGGGTGCCAGTCTGTAAATTTCAAATAATCCCACCGGTGACGGCACTCCACAGGAATCTTTAAAATGTATAATTTTATTTATATATATATATATATATATATATATATATATATATATATATATATATATATATATATATATATATATATATATATATATATATATATATATATATAAATGCAATAGTTGACAGCACTCCAAGGAAAATACACGATGCTTGAATAATCAAATAGTGGAGGTTTTATTGAAATCCAACGTTTCGGCTCCACACAGGAGCCTTCGTCAGGGAACAAACACACAGTGCACAAAACAGGGTTTAAATGAAGCCAAAATGGCGCCAAAACAGCAGGCATGTAGTGCCTGTCAATCATCATTAAGAGGTTAAAAACAACAAACCCGCTGCCATTTGTCTGTATACCTTATGTATGTGGCCATTATGTATAGGAGACCATGGGTGCGTCCTTCCTTCCCCCTGTGAGTAGCCGAATACCGTCGCTCTCCTTGGAGGAACCCGTCCTTCATGCTGGAGCGGTGGATCGGAACCACTGTGTTCCGTCGGGCTGCCGAGAGTAGACGCTTCACGTCGTTGCTAGGCAACCCAGAGCGCGCAACCGTAGCAGTGTGCTTTGGACCCTAGCAACGCAACCAGTCCGAAACACGGACTCCTTGCTTGCCAGATAGGGTGCAGGTTTGACACGGGCCATCAGTGGGGACAGGTGGGGCGGACCGAATTAACCAATACCGCACCGGCTTTGATTCAGTCGGACCTTACCCCCACTCCCTCTGGCTGCCAAAAAATAGCAAGTAGGCACGGCGCTCCATTGCTCAGGTGCCAGCATAATAAACGCTACAACACTTCTCCTCTCATAGGCTTTGTCCACATCCAGCATTGGGTTCTGACAGGTTCTGTTATGCCTGCGGGGATTAATCGCTAGTGCTTGCACCATCTGGTCATAGGGTAGGGTTAGCCTACTCAATTGATTTGGTCAACATAAGGGGTACATGGCAGGGGTTAGAAAGTGTACTGATAAGGTATCTAGCCCTAAGATGTTAAAGGGACATATTGGCATGTGACACAACCAAAAAAGGTAAAATGGTTTGAGACAAACATTAGCACATTGGAACATTAGGTCTACATTCTAGTAATTATATAAGGGACTTAACTAGCATGACATTAATAGGACAAAAGCAGTATCTTCCAGTAGTCATAAGAAACACCCCAAGGGGAGTGTTTCATTAAGTCCTCGTGGGGCCAAAGATCCACCGGGATTTTCTTCGAAGGAGGGCTTGGTCCCTGTCCCCCCCTCTTGGAAGTGGGGGTTGGTGGTCAATGGCCATACATCTAAGCGTTGGCAATGAATGTCCTTTGCTTAGAAAGTGTTTTGCCACTGGTTGTCCCGCTTTGTGTTCCTTCAGGGCTTTGCTGATCGACGATCTATGGTTAGCCATTCTTTCTCTCAGGGTAGTACATGTTTTCCCCACGTAGTAGAGACCACAGGGGCATGTGATGATGTACACCACGTACGTGGACGTACAGGTCAAGCGATGTTTGATGCTGAATCTTTTGCCCTTGTGTGGATGGGGAAAGTCTGGTCCAGTTAGCAGACATCTACAAGTGGTGCAATCAGGGCATTTGTAACACCCCAGTTTTGTTTGTTTTGTTAGCCAGTTAGTGTCTTTCGTGGCTGCCTTACTGAGGTCCGTCCGTACTAGCAGGTCTCTAAGACTTTTATCCCTTCTGTATCCAAAGATGGGTTTTGGTGCTTTGTGAAGAGAGAGTGAGTCGTCCATGTTCAGCATGGGCCAATGTTTATTAACACTTTCTTTTATATGGCGTGATGCTGAGGAGTAAGTTGTTGTAAAGATCAATGGGCTTTTAGCACCCTTCGAGTCAGGTTTTGTGGACAGCAATTTTTCTTGGGAGTGCTGTAGAGCCCTTTTCATTTGTGTGTGTAGCACCTCTATTGGGTATCCTCTTTCCACGAACCTATTGAACATGTCTTTTAGTTGTTCGTCAGCTGTCTCTTTTACGCTGTTGTTTCTTATTACCCTCAGGAACTGGGAATATGGAATGCCCCTAGTTGTCGACGGGGGGTGGTTGCTGGCGGCATGTAGTATAGTGTTCCTATCCGTGGGTTTTCTGAACAGTCTGGTTCCAATTTTCTTGTCAAGTAGAAAAATGTTGAGATCCAGGAAATTGATGGAGTTCTTATCGAACTCAAGTGTAAATTTGATGGGTGTATCAAGACTGTTCAGATACTGATGATAATCCATAAGAGCTGCCTCCGTATTAGACCAAATGAAAAACAAATCGTCAATATAGCGAAAGTACATTAATATCGACTTACCTACTTGTGGGTAGATGTGTTGCGTCTCGAAGTCTAACATGAACAAGTTTGCATAGGAGGGAGCTAGGGCACTGCCCATTGCTGTCCCTGAGATCTGTAGGTAAAATGATTTGTCGAATCTAAAAAAGTTCCTGGTCAGAGTCAGTTCCAACAGATGTAGTAAGAACTCTATGGGTACTTTGGCCGGTGGGGAGGCAATGAGAGCTCTTTTGCAGGCTTGGATCCCCTGGTCATGGGGGATTATGGTGTAAAGGCTTTTGATATCCATCGTTGCTAGCAGGCAGTCATCAGGTATGATGTCAAGATCCTTGAGTTTCCTGATGACGTGGCTCGAATCCTGTGTGTAGGAGGGCATGGCACGTACTAGTGGTTGAAGGAAATGGTCCACAAATGTGGCCACGGGTTGGTACAAAGAACCCACAGCTGAAATGATTGGCCTACCGGGTGGACTGGATAGCGACTTATGTACCTTCGGTAAGGTATAAATAATTGGTATTCGTGGAAATGTAGTCGTTAGGTATTTGAGTGTGCTCTGATCGATCCAACCAGCATTAAGGGCCAGAGACAAGATTTCATCAATTTCCCGTTTAAACTTATGAGTCGGGTTCCCTTGTAATGACCTATACGTATTGTGGTCAGAGAGTTGTCCCAGTAGTTCTTCTTTGTAATATGCCCGATCCAAGAGGACAATTGAGCCCCCCTTGTCTGCCGGTCTTATTATCAATGTCTCGTCTGCTTGTAGGGTTTTAATAGCTAGTCTTTCAGCTGGAGTCAGATTGTTCTGTTTGGAGGCCTGAGTAGGTCTGGTTTTAATGTCATTGATGAGAATATTCCCAAAGGTTTTGATTGGAGCAGGGGTATTAGTTGGTTCAAATGTGCTCTTACTCTTAAACTGACTACTCCCAGTCTCTGGAGAGTCTCTAAAATGTTCTTTTAGTTTCAATTTGCGTTGAAATTTGTGGACGTCTATCAATAGGTCAAAAGTATCTGGGGTGTTGCTGGGTACAAACGAAAGACCCTTTGAAAGCAAGGCGATTTCTCCGGGTGTGAGTAAATGCTTGCTCAGGTTAAATACTACGTTTTCCGGCCCCTTGGTGGTTTGCCTTTGGGGTTTATGGCCCCCCCGTCTGGTGGTCCCTCTCCTCCTCCTTCCGTTCCTGTGTCCTTTTTGGACCGTGTTCTTACCCCTAAAAAAGGCTTAGATGTGTTGTTGTCAGCTCCTGTGTCAGAATCCGTCGATTGGTCGGAGCTGTCCAGTGTTTGAAGGGTTTTTGGGAGTCGTCTTCTTTTCAGGAACCGTGCCCTGGGGTTATCTGGTCTTAGTCCGAGCAGCCAGCCGTACACTCTTTTCATTTTGTAATCCTCAGAGACCTTTTTCAGTTTATTCTGTTTAAACACGGTTAGGTCCTGTTTATGTTTGTCAATCGCAACTTGCAGTTTGTTGATCCAATCGAGCGTGTTGTCGGTCCTAAGGGTTTCCAGATACTGTTCCTCCAATCGCCCGATATCGCCTTTGATATTTGTTAATTCTTTGCCCACTTGCTCTACCACTAGTAGTATAAGGTCAAAGGAGCATCTGTTGAGGATGCCGCACCATTTCCCACAGAATTCTGGGTTACTGCGGCCTATGGTTGGTATGTTTGAGATCCTAAAGCCCCTGGGAATCAATCTTTGTCGATGATAGTTAGAGGTATATCCCATGCAGCTGTAGATCTAGTTCCCTCTTCCTTAGGTTGAGCAAATCATGATAAATGTCATTGTTAGGTTTGTTCACAGCTATGTCCAATGGAGTCTCAGTGAAAAGTATCCTATCTGCATCCTGCTGTGTAAATGTAAAATCCAAATTTGTATCAATGTCCAGAGTGAATTGGGAGGAATCCTCCGCCATCCCTGGTTACTCAAAGGGATCAAAATGAAAAAATAGTGCAGCAGTTGAAACGACAGTCCAGCTGTAGATAGGCTTGACACTGAATACTTCTGCAGGGTAGATACTTTGTTTCCGAAAACCTCCTTCAACGTGGCAAAGGGTCTTTCGTTTGTACCCAGCAACACCCCAGATACTTTTGACCTATTGATAGACGTCCACAAATTTCAACGCAAATTGAAACTAAAAGAACATTTTAGAGACTCTCCAGAGACTGGGAGTAGTCAGTTTAAGAGTAAGAGCACATTTGAACCAACTAATACCCCTGCTCCAATCAAAACCTTTGGGAATATTCTCATCAATGACATTAAAACCAGACCTACTCAGGCCTCCAAACAGAACAATCTGACTCCAGCTGAAAGACTAGCTATTAAAACCCTACAAGCAGACGAGACATTGATAATAAGACCGGCAGACAAGGGGGGCTCAATTGTCCTCTTGGATCGGGCATATTACAAAGAAGAACTACTGGGACAACTCTCTGACCACAATTAGAGATGTCGCGAACTGTTCGCCGGCGAACTTGTTCGCGCGAACATCGGGTGTTCGCGCTCGCCGGAAGTTCGCGAACGTCGCGCGACGTTCGCCATTTTGGGTTCGCCATTGTTGGCGCTTTTTTTTGCCCTCTCACCCCAGACCAGCAGGTACATGGCAGCCAATCAGGAAGCTCTCCCCTGGACCACTCCCCTTCCCTATAAAAACCGAAGCCCTGCAGCGTTTTTTCACTCTGCCTGTGTGTGCTGAAGAGATAGTGTAGGGAGAGAGCTGCTGCCTGTTAGTGATTTCAGGGACAGTTGAAAGTTTGCTGGCTAGTAATCGTTTTGATACTGCTCTGTTATTGGAGGGACAGAAGTCTGCAGGGGTTTGAGGGACATTTAAGCTTAGGTAGCTTTGCTGGCTAGTAATCTACCTTCTACTGCAGTGCTCTGTATGTAGCTGCAGTGGGCAGCTGTCCTGCTTCTGATCTCATCTGCTGACTGCTGCAATAACAGTAGTCCTTGTAAGGACTGCTTTTATTTATTTTTTTGTTGTTTTACTACTACTACTACTACTACTACTATAAGAGCCCAGTGCTATTAGTCTAGCAGTGTTGGGGAGTGGGACTGGTGTGCTAATCTGCTGCTCCTAGTAGTTCAGCAGCACCAACTTTAATTTTTTTTTTTTAATATTCATTTTTTTTTTATTTTACTTTTTTTATTTTACTACCGCTGTAGTAGTGTATAAGTTGACCTTTTAGGCATTATTTGCCCTGTAGGCATTATTTGCACACTGTTTTCTTCAACCCGCCATCGAGCTGTGTGACCTTGTTCCCATTCTGTCTAAATATCCATAATATTACCGTCTCCAGAAAAAACACCGGAGTCACTTTTTTCAAGCAGCATTCATATATTTTACGTAATCCGTATCCACCGCTGTAGTAGTGTATACGTTGGCCTTGTAGGCATTATTTGCACACTGTTTTCTTCAACCCGCCATCGAGCTGTGTGACCTTGTTCACATTCTGTCTAAATATCCATAATATTACCGTCTCCAGAAAAAACACCGGAGTCACTTTTTTCAAGCAGCCATAATATATTTTACGTAATCCGTATCCACCGCTGTAGTAGTGTATACGTTGGCCTTGTAGGCATTATTTGCACACTGTTTTCTTCAACCCGCCATCGAGCTGTGTGACCTTGTTCACATTCTGTCTAAATATCCATAATATTACCGTCTCCAGAAAAAACACCGGAGTCACTTTTTTCAAGCAGCCATAATATATTTTACGTAATCCGTATCCACCGCTGTAGTAGTGTATACGTTGGCCTTGTAGGCATTATTTGCACACTGTTTTCTTCAACCCGCCATCGAGCTGTGTGACCTTGTTCCCATTCTGTCTAAATATCCATAATATTACCGTCTCCAGAAAAAACACCGGAGTCACTTTTTTCAAGCAGCATTCATATATTTTACGTAATCCGTATCCACCGCTGTAGTAGTGTATACGTTGGCCTTGTAGGCATTATTTGCACACTGTTTTCTTCAACCCGCCATCGAGCTGTGTGACCTTGTTCACATTCTGTCTAAATATCCATAATATTACCGTCTCCAGAAAAAACACCGGAGTCACTTTTTTCAAGCAGCCATAATATATTTTACGTAATCCGTATCCACCGCTGTAGTAGTGTATACGTTGGCCTTGTAGGCATTATTTGCACACTGTTTTCTTCAACCCGCCATCGAGCTGTGTGACCTTGTTCCCATTCTGTCTAAATATCCATAATATTACCGTCTCCAGAAAAAACACCGGAGTCACTTTTTTCAAGCAGCATTCATATATTTTACGTAATCCGTATCCACCGCTGTAGTAGTGTATACGTTGGCCTTGTAGGCATTATTTGCACACTGTTTTCTTCAACCCGCCATCGAGCTGTGTGACCTTGTTCACATTCTGTCTAAATATCCATAATATTACCGTCTCCAGAAAAAACACCGGAGTCACTTTTTTCAAGCAGCCATAATATATTTTACGTAATCCGTATCCACCGCTGTAGTAGTGTATACGTTGGCCTTGTAGGCATTATTTGCACACTGTTTTCTTCAACCCGCCATCGAGCTGTGTGATTTTGTTCACATTCTGTCTAAATATCCATAATATTACCGTCTCCAGGAAAAACACCGGAGTCACTTTTTTCAAGCAGCCATAATATATTTTACGTAATCCGTATCCACCGCTGTAGTAGTGTATACGTTGGCCTTGTAGGCATTATTTGCACACTGTTTTCTTCAACCCGCCATCGAGCTGTGTGACCTTGTTCCCATTCTGTCTAAATATCCATAATATTACCGTCTCCAGAAAAAACACCGGAGTCACTTTTTTCAAGCAGCATTCATATATTTTACGTAATCCGTATCCACCGCTGTAGTAGTGTATACGTTGGCCTTGTAGGCATTATTTGCACACTGTTTTCTTCAACCCGCCATCGAGCTGTGTGACCTTGTTCACATTCTGTCTAAATATCCATAATATTACCGTCTCCAGAAAAAACACCGGAGTCACTTTTTTCAAGCAGCCATAATATATTTTACGTAATCCGTATCCACCGCTGTAGTAGTGTATACGTTGGCCTTGTAGGCATTATTTGCACACTGTTTTCTTCAACCCGCCATCGAGCTGTGTGACCTTGTTCACATTCTGTCTAAATATCCATAATATTACCGTCTCCAGAAAAAACACCGGAGTCACTTTTTTCAAGCAGCATTCATATATTTTACGTAATCCGTATCCACCGCTGTAGTAGTGTATACGTTGGCCTTGTAGGCATTATTTGCACACTGTTTTCTTCAACCCGCCATCGAGCTGTGTGACCTTGTTCACATTTTGTCTAAATATTGATAATATTATCGTCTCTAGAAAAACCACTTGAGTTACTTTTTTTCAAGCAGCATTCATATATTTTACGTAATCCGTATCCACCGCTGTAGTAGTGTATACGTTGACCTTGTAGGCATTATTTGCACAGTGTTTTCTTCAACCCGCCATCGAGCTGTGTGAGCTTGTTCACATTTTGTCTAAATATTGATAATATTATCGTCTCTAGAAAAACCACTTGAGTTACTTTTTTTCAAGCAGCATTCATATATTTTACGTAATCCGTATCCACCGCTGTAGTAGTGTATACGTTGACTTTGTAGGCATTATTTGCACAGTGTTTTCTTCAACCCGCCATCTAGCTGTGTGTATTATCGTTTCCAGAAAAACCAACTGAGTTTTTGTTGTTGTTGTTGTTTTTTTAAAAATAATGCCAGGCAAAGGCAGGCCGCCACGCAGAGGCCGTGCTAGGGGCCGTGCTGCTATGCAATCCTGTGGCCCTAGCAAATTGCCCAGTTTTAAAAAGCCAATGACCCTGAACTCCCAAAATGCTGAAGAGGTAGTTGACTGGCTTACACAGCACACCCCATCCTCTACCGTTTCTAACTTTACCACAACATCCTCCTCATCCTCCACTGCTATGGCCACCCCACGTAACACTTCCTCCACCACCGGTGCCCCTTCTTCACTGGGGTCAGAGGAGTTATTTTCCAATGAGTTTCTTGAACTGAGTAATGCGCAACCATTATTGCCAGAAGAAGATGAAGGAGATGAGGACCTTACACCAGATTTAATTCTGGCAGAGAACACGATAGAGATGGACATAATGAGTGATGAGGAGGAGGTCCCCGCTGCTGCTTCCTTCTGTGATGTGTCAGAAGAAATTGATGCATCTGAGGAGAATGATGATGAGGAGATTGATGTTTTGTGGGTGCCTAGTAGAAGAGAGCAAGAGGAGGGTAGTTCAGATGGAGAGACGGAGAGTCAGAGAGGCAGTAGGAGAATAAGACTTAGAAGAAGCAGGGAGGACAGCCCGCAGGGATCAGTAGGGCAACAACATGTATCGGCACCTGTGTTCAGCCGGCCAACGCACCCGCCATTGCCGCCAATACCGCCAACTCCGCCAACTTCTACTGTTACCGCCAGATCGCACACTTCCAAAAAGTCAGCAGTGTGGGATTTTTTTAATGTGTGTGCCTCTGACAAAAGCATTGTAATTTGCAATGAGTGCAGTCAGAAACTGAGCCTTGGTAAGCCCAACAGCCACATAGGTACAACTTCTATGCGAAGGCACATGAGCGGCAAGCACAAAGCACTTTGGGAGCAACACCTCAAAGGCAACAGGCAAACTAAAAGCCACACTCCTTCTGGTCCAGCATCTTACTGCTCTACCTCTGCTCTCCTTGACCCGTCTGAACCACCCTCCACTCCGCCTTCCACCTTGACCACCTGTTCCCATTCCCAGTCATCTGCCACCAGCCAAGTTTCTGTGAAGGCCATGTTTGAGCGTAAGAAGCCAATGTCTGACTGTCACCCCCTTGCCCGGCGTCTGACAGCTGGCTTGTCTGCACTCTTAGCCCGCCAGCTTTTACCATACCAGCTGGTGGACTCTGAGGCCTTCCGCAAATTTGTAGCAATTGGGACACCGCAGTGGAAGGTACCAGCCGCAATTTTTTTCTAAAAAGGGAATACCACACCTGTACCAACATGTGCAGAGCCAAGTTACCGCATCTCTGTCACTTAGTGTTGGGCCAAAGGTCCATATGACTACTGACGCATGGTCCTCCAAGCATGGTCAGGGCAGGTATGTCACCTACACTGCCCACTGGGTGAACTTGGTAATGGCTGGGAAGCAGGGAATGGGTAGCTCAACAACAACAGTGGAGTTGGTGTCACCGCCACGGATTGCACGCGGTTCTGCCACCACCTCTACTCCTCCATTGCTCTCTACCTCGTCTTCTTCTTCTTCTTACTCTGCTGCTGGGTCCTCCTTCTCCTCCTCCACACCTGTGCACCCCCAGCTCCCCCTAGGCTATTCGACGTGCCAGGTACGCCGTTGTCACGCTGTCTTGGGGATGACGTGCCTGGAAAGCAAAAACCATACCGGATCTGTACTCCTGTCATCTCTGCAGTCACAGGCCGATCGGTGGCTGACCCCACACCAACTGCAGATCGGAAAAGTGGTGTGTGACAATGGAAGCAATCTGTTGGCAGCGTTGAGACTAGGCAATTTAACACATGTGCCCTGCATGGCACATGTGTTAAATTTAATAGTCCAACGTTTTGTCTCCAAGTACCCAGGATTCCAGGACGTTCTCACCCAGTCCAGAAAGGTGTCGGCCCATTTCAGACGTTCCTACACAGCCATGGCACGCCTTGCTGACATTCAGCAGCGCTACAACATGCCAGTCAGGCGTTTGATTTCTGACAGCCAGACTCGCTGGAATTCAACGCTCCTTATGTTGGAACGTCTGCTGCAACAACAAAGGGCCGTCAACGAGTACCTTTTTGAACTGGGTGGTAGGACTGGATCTGCACAGCTGGGGATTTTTTTCCCCCGTTACTGGGTGCTTATGCGCGATGCCTGCAGGCTCATGCGACCTTTTGAAGAGGTGACAAATATGGTCAGTCGCACCGAAGGCACCATCAGCGACCTAATACCCTTCGCTTTCTTCCTGGAGCGTGCCGTGCGACGAGTGACAGATGAGGCTGTAGACCAGCGTGACGAGGAGCTGGAAGCGCACGATTTCTGGTCGGAATCACCAGAACGAACCCAGGCACCTGCTGCAACGCAGGGAGAGGTGCCAGAAGTGGAGTCAGAGGAGGAAGGTGGCTTTGTGGAGGAGGAGGAGGAGGACCAACAGGAGCAGGCTTCCCAGGGGGCTAGTGGTGACCTTTTGGGGACCCCTGGTCTTGTACGTGGCTGGGGGGAGGAGACCGTGGATGATGCAGTCCTTGATAATGAGGAAGCGGAGATGGATAGCTCTGCATCCAACCTTGTGAGAATGGGGTCTTTCATGCTGTCATGCCTGTTGAAGGACCCCCGTATCAAGAGGCTTAAGGAGAAGGACCTGTACTGGGTCGCAACGCTACGAGACCCTCGGTACAAGCATAAAGTGTCAGAAATGTTACCAACATACCACAAGTCCGAAAAGATGCGGCATTTACAAACCAGCCTGCAAAACATGTTGTACAATGCTTTTAAGGGTGATGTCACTTCAGGAACTCATCAACATTCCAGGGGCAGAGGTGCCAGTAATCCTGCCACGAGCACACCTGCAAGGACAAAGCCCTTTGGCCAGTCTGTAACGTCAGACATGCAAATGTTTTTCTGTCCAAGGCAGCGCCACAACCCTTCTGGATCCACCCTCAAAGAACGCCTCGACCGGCAGGTAGCGGACTACCTGGCATTAACTGCAGATATCGACACTCTGAGGAGCGATGAACCCCTGGACTACTGGGTGCGCAGGCTTGATCTGTGGCCAGAGCTGTCACAATTTGCCATGAACCTCTTGTCTTGCCCAGCCTCAAGTGTGCTCTCAGAAAGGACCTTCAGTGCAGCAGGAGGGATTGTAACTGAGAAGAGAACTCGCCTAGGTCACAAAAGTGTCGATTACCTGACCTTTATTAAAATGAATGAGGGGTGGATCTCGGAGGGTTACTGCACGCCGGAAGACTTGTTCTGACTTCTATGCAGCTGTCCTTCTCTTCAAGCCTCATGACTCCACACACAGCTGTCCTTTAGCGTCCTCCTCCTCCCTCCGCCACCGTTACAAACTAGGGTGCAAACCCTACTGGTTTAATTTTTTCTGGCCTCTGTGCTTCAGTGGCTGCGACCAAAAAAATGCCTATTTTCTGCATTTATATGACATAATTTTTCTGGCCTCTGTGCTTCAGTGGCTGCAACCAAAAAAATGCATATTTTCAGCATTTATATGGCATAATTTTTCTGTCAACTGTGCTTCAGTGGCTGCGACCAAAAAAATGCATATTTTCTGCATTTATATGGCATAATTTTTCTGGCCTCTGTGCTTCAGTGGCTGCAACCAAAAAAATTACTATTTTCAGCATTTATATGGCATATTTTTCTGGCCTCTGTGCTTCAGTGGCTGTGGCCAAAAAAACTGGGCAAACAATGCCTACAAGGTCAACGACGTTGACCTTGTAGGCATTGTTTGCCCAGTTTTTTTGGCCACAGCCACTGAAGCACAGAGGCCAGAAAAAATATGCCATATAAATGCTGAAAATAGTCATTTTTTGCCATACGTTGACTCAACGTATATGCAAAAAATGACTATTTTCAGCATTTATGTGGCATATTTTTTCTGGCAACTGTGCTTCAGTGGCTGCAACCAAAAAAACTGGGCAAACAATGTCTACAAGGTCAACGTATGGCGAAAAATTACTATTTTCAGCATTTATATGGCATATTTTTTCTGGCAACTGTGCTTCAGTGGCTGCGTCCAAAAAAACTGGGCAAACAATGTCTACAAGGTCAACGTATGGCGAAAAATGACTATTTTCAGCATTTATATGGCATATTTTTTCTGGCAACTGTGCTTCAGTGGCTGCGTCCAAAAAACTGGGCAAACAATGCCTACAAGGTCAACGTATGGCAGTTGTTTAAAGAGAACAGTAGATTACTAGCCAGCAAAGCTACCTAAGCTAAAATGTCCCTCAAATCCCTGCAGACTTCTGTCCCTCCAATACAGAGCAGTATCAAGCAGATTACTAGCCAGCAAACTTACTATCATCTGTCCCTGAAATCACTAACAGCTCTCCCCCTACACTATCTCTTCCAAGCACACACAGGCAGATTTTTCAGATACATTTTTGCCCTTGATCCCCCTCTGGCATGCCACTGTCCAGGTCGTTGCACCCTTTAAACAACTTTAAAATCATTTTTCTGGCCAGAAATGTCTTTTCTAGATGTTAAAGTTCGCCTTCCCATTGAAGTCTATGGGGTTCGCGAACCGTTCGCGAACCGCTCGCATTTTTGCGCAAGTTCGCGAATATGTTCGCGAACTTTTTTTCCGACGTTCGCTACATCCCTAACCACAATACGTATAGGTCATTACAAGGGAACCCGACTCATAAGTTTAAACGGGAAATTGATGAAATCTTGTCTCTGGCCCTTAATGCTGGTTGGATCGATCAGAGCACACTCAAATACCTAACGACTACATTTCCACGGATACCAATTATTTATACCTTACCGAAGGTACATAAGTCGCTATCCAGTCCACCCGGTAGGCCAATCATTTCAGCTGTGGGTTCTTTGTACCAACCCGTGGCCACATTTGTGGACCATTTCCTTCAACCACTAGTACGTGCCATGCCCTCCTACACTCAGGATTCGAGCCACGTCATCAGGAAACTCAAGGATCTTGACATCATACCTGATGACTGCCTGCTAGCAACGATGGATGTCAAAAGCCTTTACACCATAATCCCCCATGACCAGGGGATCCAAGCCTGCAAAAGAGCTCTCATTGCCTCCCCACCGGCCAAAGTACCCATAGAGTTCTTACTACATCTGTTGGAACTGACTCTGACCAGGAACTTTTTTAGATTCGACAAATCATTTTACCTACAGATCTCAGGGACAGCAATGGGCAGTGCCCTAGCTCCCTCCTATGCAAACTTGTTCATGTTAGACTTCGAGACGCAACACATCTACCCACAAGTAGGTAAGTCGATATTAATGTACTTTCGCTATATTGACGATTTGTTTTTCATTTGGTCTAATACGGAGGCAGCTCTTATGGATTATCATCAGTATCTGAACAGTCTTGATACACCCATCAAATTTACACTTGAGTTCGATAAGAACTCCATCAATTTCCTGGATCTCAACATTTTTCTACTTGACAAGAAAATTGGAACCAGACTGTTCAGAAAACCCACGGATAGGAACACTATACTACATGCCGCCAGCAACCACCCCCCGTCGACAACTAGGGGCATTCCATATTCCCAGTTCCTGAGGGTAATAAGAAACAACAGCGTAAAAGAGACAGCTGACGAACAACTAAAAGACATGTTCAATAGGTTCGTGGAAAGAGGATACCCAATAGAGGTGCTACACACACAAATGAAAAGGGCTCTACAGCACTCCCAAGAAAAATTGCTGTCCACAAAACCTGACTCGAAGGGTGCTAAAAGCCCATTGATCTTTACAACAACTTACTCCTCAGCATCACGCCATATAAAAGAAAGTGTTAATAAACATTGGCCCATGCTGAACATGGACGACTCACTCTCTCTTCACAAAGCACCAAAACCCATCTTTGGATACAGAAGGGATAAAAGTCTTAGAGACCTGCTAGTACGGACGGACCTCAGTAAGGCAGCCACGAAAGACACTAACTGGCTAACAAAACAAACAAAACTGGGGTGTTACAAATGCCCTGATTGCACCACTTGTAGATGTCTGCTAACTGGACCAGACTTTCCCCATCCACACAAGGGCAAAAGATTCAGCATCAAACATCGCTTGACCTGTACGTCCACGTACGTGGTGTACATCATCACATGCCCCTGTGGTCTCTACTACGTGGGGAAAACATGTACTACCCTGAGAGAAAGAATGGCTAACCATAGATCGTCGATCAGCAAAGCCCTGAAGGAACACAAAGCGGGACAACCAGTGGCAAAACACTTTCTAAGCAAAGGACATTCATTGCCAACGCTTAGATGTATGGCCATTGACCACCAACCCCCACTTCCAAGAGGGGGGGACAGGGACCAAGCCCTCCTTCGAAGAGAATCCCGGTGGATCTATCGCCTTGAAACATTGGCCCCACGAGGACTTAATGAAACACTCCCCTTGGGGTGTTTCTTATGACTACTGGAAGATACTGCTTTTGTCCTATTAATGTCATGCTAGTTAAGTCCCTTATATAATTACTAGAATGTAGACCTAATGTTCCAATGTGCTAATGTTTGTCTCAAACCATTTTACCTTTTTTGGTTGTGTCACATGCCAATATGTCCCTTTAACATCTTAGGGCTAGATACCTTATCAGTACACTTTCTAACCCCTGCCATGTACCCCTTATGTTGACCAAATCAATTGAGTAGGCTAACCCTACCCTATGACCAGATGGTGCAAGCACTAGCGATTAATCCCCGCAGGCATAACAGAACCTGTCAGAACCCAATGCTGGATGTGGACAAAGCCTATGAGAGGAGAAGTGTTGTAGCGTTTATTATGCTGGCACCTGAGCAATGGAGCGCCGTGCCTACTTGCTATTTTTTGGCAGCCAGAGGGAGTGGGGGTAAGGTCCGACTGAATCAAAGCCGGTGCGGTATTGGTTAATTCGGTCCGCCCCACCTGTCCCCACTGATGGCCCGTGTCAAACCTGCACCCTATCTGGCAAGCAAGGAGTCCGTGTTTCGGACTGGTTGCGTTGCTAGGGTCCAAAGCACACTGCTACGGTTGCGCGCTCTGGGTTGCCTAGCAACGACGTGAAGCGTCTACTCTCGGCAGCCCGACGGAACACAGTGGTTCCGATCCACCGCTCCAGCATGAAGGACGGGTTCCTCCAAGGAGAGCGACGGCATTCGGCTACTCACAGGGGGAAGGAAGGACGCACCCATGGTCTCCTATACATAATGGCCACATACATAAGGTATACAGACAAATGGCAGCGGGTTTGTTGTTTTTAACCTCTTAATGATGATTGACAGGCACTACATGCCTGCTGTTTTGGCGCCATTTTGGCTTCATTTAAACCCTGTTTTGTGCACTGTGTGTTTGTTCCCTGACGAAGGCTCCTGTGTGGAGCCGAAACGTTGGATTTCAATAAAACCTCCACTATTTGATTATTCAAGCATCGTGTATTTTCCTTGGAGTGCTGTCAACTATTGCATTTTTGTATCTCTGACCTACAGACTAGCACCCAGGTTTTTCTTACTATTATAGGAGTGCGTTCCATTCTGCTTGCTTTATATATATATATATATATATATATATATATATATATATATATACACACACACTCACACTCGAATAAAATGGTGCACACCAAGATTTGCTGTAGAAAAATTAAAAATTCATTCAATTTTATTTAATACATTAAAAAGTAGCCAACGTTTCGGTCTCCATCTAAGACCAAAAAAAATCTAATCAGATTTATTGAATTAGCCCTAGATGTTGCCTCTGTCCAGTATAATGTTCTGTAATATTTCAGAGAGACTCTAGGTGGCACTCAGGTTATATGTCTGACTGAAAGACCATAAGCATTTTATGATGGGTAGAGGTTGTCAATGCTTGTTTCTGTGACTCTTCTGTCTGGGACAATATTATAACTTTTCCCTACACATAAAATAAGACTCTATAGTACGAACGCCAAATTGTAAAGGCGATTTAAGCACGCTAACCTGCCCCAGTACTCCATAGACTCACTTCTATGGTATCTTCATTTCAATATGATCCAGCCAGTGAGAACCTACTGGCCATGTCGGACAGGACTGATTGAGAGGAGAATATCACTGAGACAGAGCACCCTCATACTGCAGCCTTTATCAAAGCTTATCATGTATATAGCATTACTGAGAATGAGAAAGCACAATAATAATAAAAAAGGGCAGGGAGAAGAAAAGGGTATAGGAAAGATTATCTTCGATTTCTTCATTAATAAGAATATACATTATTTACTAGGGGTATTATCTGTAATATGAGGCCATTGTTGCACATTCCATTCACCCTCAAAGGCAATCAGAAATGATTCAGGCTGCCTAATATATACAGTGTTCCACTAGCCTGCATGGTCAGTGCATGAAAGGTTACTGCAATGAACTATTGCCTTTTATTATAAATATTTGTTATAGTATAACCAGGTATTTACTGTATTCCGTGCCAACATATTGGGTAGTGTTGTGCATTTTGCCATGGAATATCCATTGTTACTTGGCAGACTTTCATTTTCTCCTCTAATTCAGTGGAATGAAGCTATATTTCAACTTGATTGGATATATATAGTGAATAAAGTACCCCCTCTTGTAAAATATAAGGATATTATAAGTTACCGAGGAGTTTCATGACCATATAAAAGTACGAGGCCGAAGGCCGAGTGTTTTTATACAGGTCATGGAACTCCGAGGTAACTTCTAATATCCTCATATTTTACAACTGGGGGTACTTTATTTATTATAATACACAAATTTCAGTGAGTCAGGTGACAGAAATGACATCAGAACTCACCGTTTATAACTGATGACATCAGAACTCACCGTTTATAAGGATATAATTTACAAGATATTCATAGCTTTTGTGTATTATATATAGATATATAGATAGTCCAGGTGTGTATCTCTGACTTGTCCAAGTGGGTGCTATATCAAAATATGATAAATAGCGATAAGGAAGATAAGCACTCCAATATTACTGGTCAATAATCATTTATTCCACTGTGCATACCAGGTCGCTAGATATATAGATATATCGAGTTTGATGTGAAAGCAATTTGTTTATTATTTACAAGTTTTGAAGATTTTGTGCCTATGTTGGTTCTTAGCATTTGCATAACTGTTCTGCACTGTGTATAAAAAAAAAAACGCAAACTGTGCCACTTTAACCTAGTTTTAGTAAATGAGCAGTTTCGTAACTAGTTGAGAGGGTCTGGGTGCACGGCGATTCCTGCCCACCTGTATCCCTTGCCCACAGGTAGGAGAGAAGCTGGGCAGTCGGATGTCTTATACCGTGGATGTCTATAGATGACCATATAGATGTCTATAGAGAAAGCAGACCTCACGGTCCTGGCTCCCTGCTGCTGCAGGGTCTGCTTTCTCTATAATTAAGCCAGTGTTAATGAGGTTTAATTGAGTGATAGACAGACAAGTGAGTATGGAAAGATCCTTACTGAGACATCTGTGATTATAACTTTTACATGTCAAACAAGATTCAGTTTAGATTTACATAAAAAACTTAATTTCAAATTTTATAGTGCAAGGGATTTTCCTTTTGCAAAGAGAAGCTATACTGCTGCTAATCCTAGGATTCCCATGGAGCATTGTGTAGTTTCATGGCAAAGCTTCTGCTAAGATAGTTAATCTTCAGGATAACATCATATGGGTAACATAATAATTAACTCGTACTTGAAAACTGCCCTAAGGGCAGAGACACATGCGAAGATTAGGGGAGATTTATTCGCCCGGCACAAATTGCCTCTCCTTTGGGCGACTAATCTCCGCGAAAAGCCTTCTCGCCAGCTAGAATGAATTGCCGGCGGGATGGCACTTGGAGCACTTCATTTTCCGAAGTTGCCTCACGACCAAACTTCGATCGACTTCGGAAAACGAAACGCTCTGAGTGCCACCCTGCCGGCGATTTAGATTCTAGTCGGCGGGAAGGCTTTTTTGGGGAGATTAATCGCCTGAAGAAAAGGCCATTTGTTGCCGGGCGACTCTCTCTGAATCATAGAGTGTGCCCTTACCCTAAATGTGACATGATATACAACATTGGTGGTATCAGTAGAGATGTGCAGAACCTTTGCTACTGAATTTTTTTACACACACCAGCAGCCACTGCCCACCTTATCTGTTATAAACCTTTGGGGAATTTATCATGCATGTGATTGGCTCATCACTATTTACTTGTTCCCTGGTATGCCCCTGTGCTGTGTCCTTCCCTTATAATGTAGACTAATAATCACTATTTATAACACAATCATGCCATTTATGTTTTATAGTTGGCCCATATCTACTCTTTTAATTTCTCATTTAGTTAAAGCACAGATAGCTGTACAGTATCATCTGTCTGTATGCTTCTACGCCGCATACAGTATTTCATGAATTCAGTTGGGTACGCAAACCTTTTGGAAACATGAACTCTGTGTTTAAAGATTCAGAGATTGTCCATGCACCCAGCTTGCACTAGGAATGACATGTTTGACGTTTCCTGCTCTAGGCTTCCTGTATCTGCTTTTTTTGTGCCTATGAAAAGATATTTCTAATTCTGTATTATATGCACCCTGGGTGGTCACCTCTCAAAGCCACTGCACGTGTGCGTACACCAGGATATTACAACTAAACAATAAAGATATGCTACGCATTTTTCCTGTTTGCTTGTGCTTTCAAGTAAAAATAAACAGTCAATTTTTTGACAGAACTGTCCTATATGTTTTCGTAGATTGGATAATTTATTTTGAATTCAAGTAGTTACTCTCAAATAGGCAAGGAATTCGGGAAGTGTATTAAAAGAGACACGCAAACCAGGCAAGACTACTGTTAGAAGCCCTGCTGTGCACATGTCTGTTGGCCCAATTCCCACACAAGAAAAGCCTTTGGCCAGTTATTCCTGTTCTAACATTGTACATATCATTACCTATACTAGATATACCATGACCTGGATGAATGAAAATCTTCATCGTCATTGTACATATCAGTTCTTGGATTCACAGCCCCCGGGCCTATAATCCCACTAATGTACATTTATCTTAAATTGTACATCATTACAGACTCATGTGCCTTATGCAGGTGCACCATTCCATGTGCAAAATGTTTCCATGTGGAAAGATGTTCTAGGAATTTTTTTATTAATAATAAAATCAATAACAAGTAAGAACATACAATCAATAAACAACAAACAAAAGATAATTACATTTTCTTATTATACAAATTCAGATATTAAATTGATGATGCGGCCTTGGACCATTACTCAGAAGCTCAGTGACTACTCCGTGGAGATTTACGCTGTTTCCCTAACACTTCCTCCCCACTTCTCCTGAAACTTCCCCAAACCTGACGAACATCCTTCATTCGTTTGATATGAAATCTCCTCCTCACCAAAGGACTCCCAGTCCTCCTCATTCTCTGTACTTCTGTTCCTTTTCTTTTCCTCTGTTATTCCTTCTAATGAAGTCTCAGAATTACCCTGGGTAGGTTGGTCCTGCATTTTCTCTTCCCTTTTCCCTTCTGGGGATGAAACTGCAGAGGAAACCTTCTTTGCCTTACTTTTTTTCTTTCTTTTTAACTTCACAACCTCCCTCCCTTCTTCCTTCTCCATTATTTTTAGTTCCTCCTCCTCAGGCAAATCCTCCAAACTATTCCCCTCCGGGAGAACAAATCTATTGGAGATTTCTAGGTCTGGCCTCAGTACTATCCTTTCCTCCTTACTCTTCTTTGATTTTGAGCCAACTGTCTTCCAGCCACCACCCTCCTTGTCCCCAGTCTGTGTCTGATCCTGATGCCTAACAAGGTTCTCTTCAGGTGTTTCATTTAAAGGCAGAACTCCACTTTCCCTTTTTCTACACCCTACCTCTCCTGACCACCAGACTGCAAAATATTCACTTTCCACATTGGGGCAGTTCTTTACAATATGCCAAGCTTCTGGGCATTGGCGATGTGTGTGACCAAGTTCCATGCACAGATTATGGAAAGGTGTTATAGGATCAACGCATTACACCATTTTCACATCATCTGTGCCAACACCCATGAAACGTCCCAAAAATCTAACAAAGAATTTGCAGGCCCTGGATCCCTGGTATATACAAAATATCTTTCAGTCAAATAGAATCTATACTTCTGTGCCCTATCCTTAAACCAGCAAGCAACATGTGTGTAGAAGCAAGTGTAAACAGCTATGAAAAGAGTGAAGGTGACACTCACACAAAACACTAGGGGGAGGATTTATCCACATTAGAATTTGGATTTTGTTCAACAAATCAAATTATTTTGTACTAAAACTTGCGAATTAAAATTGTGCTTAGAAAAACTTGCATTGAAAGGAAAAAAAAGCACAAAGAATTTGTAAAGCTCAAAAGTATATATAAGGTATAAAGTGGATAATAAATTAGCCCAGATACGCACTCCTGTTTCAATATTCTAATTGCAATAAAAAAAAAGGGGATATTGGATTAGATTCACTTGCTGCATTTCTGTTATTAGGAGTTCTGCATCATATGTTGGAAATTAAGTGAATTATTGCTACTTGCAGATTACTTACCATATGAACAGCAGTAATAGCAACAGAAACAATATTACCTGTGGCTATTTTAGGCTCTTTCTGAAACAATTTAGGGACAGTATTAAGGATTAAGGTTTCAGGGGATAACAATAGAAATTAGAAAATACAGTGGCGCAACTACTGGGGGTGCGACTGCTCCAGGGCCTGCCAACGTGAAAATCGGATGTAAAAATCAGAGAAAAAAGTGAAAATCTGATTTTTTTTTTTACCGCAAATCAAATTTTTGGGAAAATGTAATAATAAATAAGCGTAAAAAACCCGAGCGGATTTGATCAGAGTTTGTAGCATTTTAAAAATAAAATTAACTAAAACAGCAATTCCATCATGCTTATCCATATGGATCCTATACTGTATCAAACTCATTGGCCCTATGGCCATACAGATAGTAAATGAGGGGTCATACACAATGTGGTCACTTTTCTATGGTTCATTTAATCGGCGCAACAGAAAGTGCAGAGTCACTGCAGCTTCTCTTCCTTCTCAGCAGCTCCTTTCTCTTGTTTCTCAGATGAAATTTTCAAACTGTTCTATTGAGGAACCTACTGATGTCCAGTATATAGATATCAGTCATAATCATCAGTACCTTAGATACCTAACTTGACACAGGAGCTAAATGAATGAGATTTTAAAAATCAAAGCTGCCCAATTTGTTGGTGCTCTAAAAATACATGTTAATAAAAATCTTTATGGCAGAGCAAGACTATCAGACGACTCATGGCAAGTCCAGCTATCTATTGTCACGTACAGCTCCCTAAATTCAGAACAAGTGCTAAGCTCCCTGGTCACAGCTCAATCTTCTGCTTGTAGCAGCCGCCTTTGGCCTCAGGAGGAGCCCTCAGCTACTCAGATGCAGCCAGGTCTTAACTTGAGAGGAGCAAAGAAGTTGTTCTGAACGAGCAAAGGGGCACGTGCGTTTCCAAGGTATTGGATGGAAGGCAACAGTTCAAAGAGTAGACGAAAAGTGTAGTCAGGCAGGCCGGGGTCGGTACAGGAAGAGTTCAAGCAAGGTCAATCAGGCTAGGGTCGGTACAGGCAGCGTTCAAAGGATAGTCAGGCAGGCAGGAGTCAATATCGGTAGAGTTCAGAATAGTCAGGCAGGAATCAAAACACAACAGAATCACACCCAGATACTAACAAGTTAGTAATGATTAGTAATGATTACCAGCTCAAAGCCCCTTTAAATATTCAAAATTTGCGTCAAAATGTGATGACGACATGATGCCCGCGCCGTGTAAAACCCGGAAGTGTCCGCTGCGCGCCATAGGAGAACCACCAATGAAGAGAGAAGGATAACTCCAGCGGGCGTCCCCACTGGCCCACTAGACCACCAGCGTGAGTCCTCACATCTATATTTAAATGCCTGGAATAATTTTAGATCTAATATTAATATCTGGCTTAGAGCAACACTGCACTGCAGTATAAAAAGCCATTTTAAAAAATGAATACAGATGTCTTGTTTTTGAAAGAAAAGAATGTTTTTGTTGTTCAAAGCAGTGTTGCTACTTAGTAACTCAAATTTTTGATATTTGTTTTTCCTCCTTAATATTCGCAGGAGGCAGTGATGAGACAACCAGCAAATGACTCAGTTCCAAAGCATTTGCCCATTGTAACATGGAGGGTGTTGACTTTTAGTAGACGTCTATTCTTGATAAACATCTCTGAATAAATCTGCTTACAAATGCAAAACATGTTTCCCCTCTGACAGTCCTGTGCTAGTTACCTGTGGCTCCAAGATAGTGCAATTGTGGGCAGTAAAGAGATTGAGATAGTGACTGGTGGTGACAGTGAGGCTGGCTTAGTCAGAGGAAGCAGACACATACTAAATAAAATTCAGCATTCCATTTTGAGAGTCATGAGCTGACATGATGGAAGAGAATGACAAGGGGACAGGCATTTGATTTATGACAAGATTAAGCTTGAAATTCTCAACTTTTTTCGTTAACCTTTTCATTATTGCCGAGTCGACTATAAAAGGAAGAAACCATTGTTTAAACCCTGACTAAAATACTTTCAAACATTCTTTGCCCGGGGCATTTTATTTAAAATGTGAGCTTGCGCCTACATACAGTATATCTGCATACGCAGTCATTTAGTTCAGCAGCTAATAGCAGCACTGGCAGATTTCTAATTGCTACTTTAAACGGATTTAAACGGATTTAAACGGAAAATAAAAATGCAGGTTTATTTTAAATAAAGGTTCACTGAAGCATATTCTAATTCTGCACGAGGAGCCATATTTACTAAGTAGGACCTGCCACACCAGTGGCAAAGAGAAAAATTTTTAAAAGCTTCTCAATCGTCTGGTCACATGGGCAACCACCTTTATGTCCATAAATGTACAATAAAACCACCAATTTTACCTAATTTGTTCTAAAACTAGCAATATACATATTGAGCCCTTGCAGGATGTTTATCACTGTCAGAGTGGTGCAACTTTTTCTACAAAAATCTTGTGTGCAGTAATTCTCTAAAGTATAATAACTTAAATATGTGATCAATTAATACCAATACAGAATTGAATAAACTTTTTACGTCAGTGTCTCTTTTTGGCAGTCTCATGGAAGTCTTTCTTTCTATTTCTGTTCTATGCAATATCGTTTCATGTGGCTCCCTGCATTGGTTGGTCTTGACTACTCTTGCAGTGCAGCAATATCTATCTTGAGCTACTACAAAAGGGAAATGATACCTCTAGTTCAGGGGTCCCCAACCTTTACCTGTGAGCCACATTCAAATCTAAAAAGTGTTGGTGAGCATGAAACAAGTTTCTGGGGATGCCAAATAAGAGTTGTGATTGGCTATTTGATAGCCCCTATGTGGACTGGCAGCCTACAGGAGGCTCTGTTTTGCAGTACACCTGGTTTTTAATGAAACCAAAACTTCAAATTAGGAATTCAAAAATAAGCACCTGCTTTGAGGCCACTGGAAGCAACAGCCAATGGGTTGGTAAACAACATGTTGCTCACAAGCCACTGGTTGGGGATCATTGCTCTAGTTAGACCTCATTCATTTTGTTACATAATTAAATCAAGTTGAAAAAAGACAAAGTCCATCAAGTTCAACCCCTCCAAATGAAAACCCAGCATCCATACACACACCACTCCATACCTTGCCTTCACATAAATTATATATACCCCTATCTATACTAACTATAGAGTTTAGTATCACAATAGCCTTGGATATTATGTATGTCCTAGAAATCATTCAAGCCATTCTTAAAGACATCAGCCATCACAACATCACCCGGCAGTGCATTCCACGACCTCACTGTCCTGACTGTGAAGAACCCCCTAAGTTGCTTCAAATGAAAGTTCTTTTCTTCTAGTCTAAAGGGGAGGCCTCTGGTACGGTGATCCACTTTATGGGTAAAAAAGTCCCCTGCTATTTGTCTATAATGTCCTTTAATGTACTTGTAAAGTGAAATCATGTCCCCTCGCAAGCACCTTTTTTCCAGAGAAAACAACCCCAACCTTGACAGTCTCCCCTCATAATTTAAGTCTTCCATCCCTCTAACCAATTTAGTTGCACTTAGTCTCTGCACTCTCTCCAGCTCATTTATATCCCTCTTAAGGACTGGAGCCCAAAACTGCACTGCATACTCCAGATGAGGCCTCACCAGGGACCTATAAAGAGGCAGAATTATGTTTTCATCCCTTGAGTTTATGCCCTTTTTTATTCAAGACAGAACTTTATTTGCTTTAGTAGCCACAGAATGATACTGCCCAGAATTAGACAACTTGTTATCTACATAAAAACGTAGATCCTTCTCAGTTAAGGAAACTCCCAACACACTACCATTTAGTGTATAACTTGCATTTATATTATTTTTGCCAAAGTGCATAACCTGCATTTATCAACATTGAACCTCATTTTCCAGTTTGCTGCCCAGTTTTCCAACTTAGACAAATCACTCTGCAAAGTGGCAGCACCCTGCATGGAACCTATAGTTCTGCACAATTTAGTATAATTTGCAAAAATAGAAACAGTACTTTCAATGCCCACCTCCAGGTCATTAATAAACAAGTTGAAAAGCAAGGGACCTAGTACAGAGCCCTGCGGTACTCCACTAACAACACTGGTCCAGTTAGAAAATGTTGCATTTACCACCACTCTTTGTAGTGTATCTTTTAGCCAGTTCTCTGTCCAGGTACAAATACTATGTTCCAGGTCAACATTCCTTAATTTAAACAGTAACATTCTGTGTGGCACTGTATCAAATGCTTTAGCAAAGTCTAAGTTAATCACATCCACTGCCATCCCAGAATCAAGGTCCCTACTTACCTTCTCATAAAAAGAAATTACTGTAAGTTAGTCTGGCAAGATCTATTGAGCATAAAACAATGCTGGCACAAACTCATACTATTAAGATTTGCTATGAAGTCCAGTATCTTATCCTTTATCAACCCTTCGAAAATATTTCCTACCACTGACATCTGACTAACTGGCCTATGGTTTTGAGGCTAACGGGATCCCTTTTTGAATAGCGGCACCACATTACCAATTTCGCCAGTCTCTCTGCACCATGCTGGACCTCAATGAATCCTGAAAAATTTAAGTAAAAAGTACCTCTCTCTGACCCCAAGATCTGAACCTATCTTCCCTAAGAGGAATTAAAGCCCTTTATACTGCTAAGGAGAACCCAGAAAGTGGGGGTGCAAATAAAATGCATAAGCAGTAGAAAGCACAGTATAGCTGCTTCATTTGCTACACACAGTAGGGCAGTTGTCTTTAACATAGAAAAGGCAAGTGTATAGAGCAGATATATCCTACTTGTGATCCTTTAGAATTTCAAAAATATAACATCCAGCACCCAAAACAATGACAGTTTAGCTGTGAATACTCTGCCTCATTATTAAACGTCACTCTATGTTTGCCCCTGAACTGTACATTACTTTAATAGTAAATAGCAGTGGTACTACAATAAAATAGGCACAAATTCTAACTTGCTGGTATTCACCTTAAGATCCCCTGCACTTGAGCCTGCACATTCATATAAGCTTATTGCTCAGCTGTACATGATGCATTTACCAGAGATGGATATATTTGGAGCTGAGACAGAAGAAAAAAAGCATCGGATGCTACAAAGAGATGACCCGGACGACTCCTCTGGGATTCTGTGCTTTTTGCAGTGTGTGGAATGATTTTGGTCCAGATGGCACATGTGTTCTGACTTCTGATAAAAGGTCCCAGATTCTACAGACTTATCTTGTTAACATTTACAGTAAAAGATTCCAGTTGTGCCATCTGTTCTATATGGAATTTGCTGAATTCACAGTTTGGATATCAATACTTTGCTACAATGATAGATAAGGTGAGACACAACATGTAACATTTATCACAACTCAATCTGCCCAACTTTCCCCGGCTGTGCAATTGCTGTTTTGTCTTTATTGGTTTGGTGGAATAACAGTTTTACATCATACATTTCTGCTTTGCAATTTTGGTTGGGGGTATTTATGTTCCTCTAATGCTTTGTTAACATAGTATATAGTTCATATACAGGGCCACCATTAGAAATCACGGGGCCCCGTACAACAATATTTTCGGGGCCCCCTGGGCCCCGCCCACCCTGGTGACCAAGCCTCGCCCACCCTGGTGACCAAGCCCCGCCCACCCTGGTGACCAAGCCCCGCCCAGACCCGCCCACTCCACATCACAGTAAAAGACCATACAGACATCAGTGCTAAAAAATAACCCCCCCCACACACACAAGTTATAAAAAGCTATTGATGGTCAGGGCCCTCTTATAAGTTTTACAAAAAAAAAAACATTGGCGCCAGGGCCCCCCATAAAAGTTTTTTTTAAGAAAGCACTGGTGCCGGGGCCCCCCTTACAAGTAGAAAAAATTGGGGCCCCAAATAAAATTTTAAAAAAAACATTGGCGCCAGGGCCCCCCTTACAAGTAAAAAAAATTGGGGCCCCGAAAAAATATTTTAAAAAAAACATTTTGCGCCAGGCCCCCCCTTACAAGTAAAAAAAAGTAAAAAAAAATTGGGGCCCCCAAAAAATATTTTTATTTCCCCTTGATGCCCGGGCCCGGTACACTTGTCCCCCCTGTCCCCCCCTGATGGCAGCCCTGTTCATATATCAATATTTTTTATTCAACACATTTGGCTTTTTAGGACTTCAGCCTTAGTTGAGATTTTACTTTTTATATATATCAAACTCTTTCATTTTGTTTCCTTTCCTACAACAATATATTGAGCTTAGTATAATTAATCACTTTGACTTTTGTGCTTATGTTTTGGAGTTATCCCATGGTATAGTCCAATGAGAATATATGTTAGAGTATTGTTGCGGCTGAATAGGGCGGTTACCAATGAAAATGTCATCACTGGAGCCCATGACGAGCCCTATTATATCACTTTCCTGGCTAACTCTATAAAGTAGTCTGTATATACAGTATATTTAAAACACATTTAACACATAATATTGAAACATCTGTAAAGGTTGTTCTTCTTTGGGAATGTAAAAACCTGTTTGATATATAGCAGCCAGATTTTTGTCCAGATATCTGTCAGCTGCCAGTGGCCGGTATCACAAATTTACCGGCATTGTAAAGGAGAAGGAAAGGTTAAAACTAAGTAAGCCTTATCAGAAAGGTAAACCTAAATATACCAGTTAACACTCAAAGTAATACTGCTCTGGGTCCTCTGTCAAAATAAACACTGCATTTCTTTCCTTCTATTGTGTACTCATGGGCTTCTGTATCAGACTTCCTGCCTTCAGCATAAACCTCCAGGGCAGGGCGTGAGCATGCTCAGTTTGTTACTCTTCCCCCCCCCCTTCTCTGCTGTAATCTGAGACCAGAGCTATAAGTGAGCAGGGAGAGACTCAGGCAGGAAGTGATGTCACACCAAGCTAATATGGCAGCTGCTATCCTAAACAAACAGAGAGCTTCTAGAACTTTTTACTCGGGTATGCAGGCACAGATTTCTCCTCACGGCGCTCTGAGGCCAGTGTCCTCTGGCGCCCCCTCCCTTCAGGATTACGCGCATGTCCATCTTTTCACACTGGAGCACTAAGCGTCTATATCACTTAGTGCTCCAGAACAAAGCGAACTATCACTGCGGCTAGGCGGCATGCTGCCCCTTAATTTATGCCACCGTAGGCCCGGGCCTTTGTGGCCTCGCGCAAATCCGGGCCTGCGGGTATGGTAAAACATTATACTGAATAAATATAGCATTCTAGCTTGCACTATTGCAGCTAATCTTTTGGTAATAAAATAATGGTTAAAAATTATGGTTGATCCCAATGTTATTAATAGGGAAAAAAGATAAATATATAGGAAGGCCGGTATTGTTTTCCAGAAAAGGTATCAACACTAGGGGGCAAATTCACTAAGATGCGAAGTTGCGCCAGGCGCAACTTCGCCGCACTTCGCCGCTCCGCAAATTCACTAAAATCCGAAGTTGCGCACAGGTGTAGTGTAAGGTTGCGGAGTTGCGCTAGCGTTGATTCGCTATATAAAGCGAAGTTACGCTAGCGAAGGCTAATTTGCATACGGCGCGAAATTCAAATTTCAATGGAGGAACACGTATCTGCACTACAAATGCCTAGAAAACCTTCAAATCAGCAAATAAAAATTTTATTTTGCCCTACACATGTGCCCACTGTCTAGGTAAGTTGCCATGAGTCAGGAAATGTAGGGGGGAAGGAGGGGAGCCCCAAAAATTTTTCGATCTTTTTCAGCCTATCAGCCATCATGTAGAAAACACGCCAGCGTTTTTTGGGACTTAGAAAAAAAATTGACTTTTTTTTAAACAATCCCTATCTACTCTATTGCGCTTCGCCAGGTCTGAGGTGGCGAAGGAAGTCTAGCGTAAAAGGTAGCGTTCAGTACACTGCGCAAGTTAGTGAATTTGCGTAGTTTTGTCGCTAGCGAAAATTCGCCTGGCGTAAGGTTGCGAAGTAACACTAGCGAAACTACGCCAGCGTTCATTAGTGAATTTGCGCAGTAGCGAAAATGCCTAACGCTAGCGAATTAACGCTAGCATTCGGCGCTTCGCTGCTTAGTGAATTTGCCCCTAGGTGTGTGGGGGGCAGAAAATGTTGTTGTGCTGGGGCCCGATGTTTTCTAATGGCAGCCCTAATGATGGCAAAGTAGGTTTATTTTTTATTGGTTCTTCTAGCTGTGAATTTAAGAATAGTCTTGTTTTTTTTCTCATTTGGTCCATTTTCCAAATCACTGGCAACTGTAGTCTTCTTAAGCTACAAATGATATTTTCATGCACCAGAATGTTGATATCTATGTATCCAACCTTGTGACTGGTTTCATAGAGCTGAGCTATGTGCTGTCTTGCTGTAGTCAAGAAATGTTTATATGACTGGAGTAATTCCCCGTATGTGTCATAAGACATCATTAAAGTGGACCTGTCACCCAGACATAAAAAGCTGTATAATAAAATTCCTTTTCAAATTAAACATGAAATCCAAATTATTTTTCTTTGTTAAAGCGTTCATAGCTGTTGTAAGCTCATTTAAACATCTCAGCTGTCAATCAAATATTGTCTGCCCCTCCTCTATTCCTTAGGCAAACAATTACTTTCACTTTCCATTCAGCACTTCCTAGATGTCACTGCTCTCCCCACATTCCCCCGTTCTCTTCACCATTTAATTGTGTAGCCAGTACATGGGGATGGACATCAGGTCCCCCATTCTGGTGCACAAACAAGATTCTGAGATGATACAAGACTTGTCTTAATAACAGTGTCCACAAAATGGCTCCTGCCTGCTTGTTATAATTATGAATTCCCAGACTGAAGGAAACAAGATTCAAATAATGCATATAGTGTAATTAAAGTTCATTCTGCTTGACTTATATGATAAAACAGGATTTGGAATATTTTTTTGGGGTGACGGGTCCCCTTTAAGACATAATATTAAGCAGTAAACAAGGCTACAGACGTGGCAGCTTTCATGAGCAGCTTCAGGGAGTTTGTTTTTTTTGTAAACTATTCAAAACCTGCATAGCTGTGACAGGGAAAAAGTTAATTTACTGGCATATGATTTTGCAGCCGATGTAACAAAATAAATGTTATGGTTTAGTTGTCCTGTAATCGCTTCAAGTACTGTGTAACTTTAATGTACGCACACTCCTTGCACCTGTAGGGTTTTAACAGGCACAGTGTTGTAATCTCTGGCAGGAGTCTGTGGAAGAAAATGTATACATTATTTTTATAAGGCATCTGGTTTTATGATCATGTATTATCTCAGTCGTTTTCCTCTTACACTGTTAGCTTCCCTGCCCTTATGAGCAGACCACATGAAAAGAATTCCAGGGAAGACAGTTGTTCCTTCTCTACATTTCTCTGTGCTTTTTATGTGAGTCATTGATCTTTCTAAGGGCCCATGCACGGCAGGTACTTTAATTCCTTGTTTTTATTGTGGCTAAGCAAAACGTGCTGCAAGTCACTTACCTTCTTTCTCTCATTTTTGTTAGGCATAGCAAGTTACAGTTTTACTTATCACTTTACAGTCTCTATTTTCAGGTTTACAATTATAGTTTTCCTAACAAACTATTTAAATTGATAACATCTAACATGTATTAGGCAATTGCTCTAAAGGCCCCCATACACGGGCCGATTAGGGTTGCCACCTTTTCCGGCCTTTTTCCTTTGCCGGCCTTCCTATATATTTAACTTTTTTTCCCTATGAAAGGAAAACTATACCCCCCAAACAATGTAGGTCTCTTAAAAGATACTGAGTAAAACAGCTCATGTGTAAAACCCTGCTTCATGTAAATGAACCATTATCATAATAATATACTTTTTTAGTAGTATGTGCCATTGGGTAATCATAAATAGAAAATTGCCATTTTAATAAATAAGGGCCGCCCCCTGAGATCGTACGATTCACTGTGCACACATACAAACCACATGTAAGGTCACATGAGCCAATTAACAGACAGAGTTCTGCCTTTTGCTTCCTCACTTCTTCCTGTTACAGTTAGAGTTGTAGTATTTCTGGTCAGGTGATCTCTGAGGCAGCACAGATAGAGTCACAAAATGGTGGTTCAAGGCAAGAGAAAAGGGCAATATTTATGTAAATATATATTCCAGTTTGGTAAGATTCTTTAATATGTCATTCAATTTGATATAAACTATCTGTTGCTTAAGTATTCATTTTGGGGGTATAGTTTTCCTTTAATAACAATGGCATTAACCATAATTTTTACCGGCCAGGGGGCAACCCTAGCGCTGATAAAAGCTGCCGATAGACCGGCAGCTTATTGGCCCATTTGTGGGGCCATCCGACGGGCTTTCCCAATCGATATCTGTTCGAAAGTTGGGCAGATCTCGATCGGATGGGTTAAAAAATCCCGTTGGATCGCGGCCGCATCTCTGCGTGTATGCGGTCCCGCGTTTCGAGCGCCCGTTCTCCTGCATTATGATCAGATCGTTGTGTAATGTGTAAGACTGATTTTTCCATATGAAATGTAAATTCAATTTCAATTTTAGAACCTGTGGAGGATAGTAATGGGGCTGGTAAGATATGTAGCTGCTTTCGGTTCCAAAACTAAATGCGCTAAACGGCTACATAACTTTACAATTTGATAAGTCAATTCAGAAAATAGGTTATATAGTGAAGGATTACATAAAGGCCAGTTTGCCCTTTAAACTTGTGCTAATTATCTCCTGAGATGGGTTAGGTTTTCAGTACCGGGAGAATCCAAGTATAGAGGGGAAACATATATTATGTTAGAATAGGGTTTGGAGGTTTCCTAAGTTCTTTTTCAACCCTTTAATATTCTTCAATCAAGTTATTTATTACGTGTTTTGCATTAACTACTGTATATTTGTTAAAGTTCACTAGATGGCACTGTTATGCACAGAACCGTTAGATGTCTTTCTATTTTGTTGGTAGCTGCACTCTCTAGCTTTCCTGTTTCTTCTATCATCTTGTTGATTTGTATTGGCCATAAAATATATTCTTCCAGAACCTCTGGGCCTCCTCTGTCCCAACCAATTCAATAGAATCTTTCTATAATGTCTCAGTAAAACACTGCATTATGACTTTTTGCAATTTTGGTGCTGACTTATTAAGGTAAATTGTAAAGATTATCAATGACTATTGGTTTTGCTTCCCATCACTTGGTTGATATACATACACTAAATGGGTCATAGTGCTGAAGAATTTATTGTTCACAGCAGTTGATTATGGGGCTTGCCTGCCTGCGGACTTGGAGTAGTGGTGTCAATATGTATTTGCTCTTCTAGATATTCTTTATTCTTGAGTACTACAACCAAATGAATGGCACAACAATATGTTCCTACATCTGTACTTCAGGGGAGCCCTGGCTGAACTTTTCTACTTGCTTGCACTGATATCTTTGACAACCATTTGTTTACTCTTCCACAGGGAGATTATTAATGGGCATTTTTCTTGAAGGAGGGAAATGTAGTACTCTTGTGGTTAAGGACCCTTACAAACTTCTGTTCCATTAATTCCTCAAACACACTTTAGCATATGTACACTTTACAAATGACCAATTTTGGTCCTTTGCTGATTTAATATGCTTTATAACTTTGCTTGTTTACTGCTGTGCTGAATCATAGTCCCGATTCATTGGTAGGCCAAGTTCCAACTGCACCCAAGGCCCGGTGTGCAGCCATTTCACCCTTTAGCTACCACCACAGATCACTAGTAAACTACCCCCACTCGAAGCTTCCCTGCTGATTTCTCAAATCATCTCCTCCACCCGGCGCCTAACATAGTGACCTTCTCCATTTGCATCGCTGTCCTGTTATGCCATAGGCAGCTGCCTACTATGCTTACCCCTGGCTCAAGTCCTTCCCCCTTAAACCAATAAAATTCAAAATGCAGGAACTACAACTACAAGTTAGAAAAGGGGTTCTCAAACTATAATGCTGTCTCCCAATTAAGATTGGGATTTTGAATTGTAAGAAGCATTCGCTTGCACTCCTTATCTTTTCGGTGCCACCAGCAAGACGGTGCAAAAAAAATGCAAAATGTGCAGCGCCAGCGCGCAATGTCAGCGCATGTTGTGTGGCGTCAGCACGTTCGTTTTGGTGAGAAAATTCCCCTTAAATAGACACCAGAGCCCTGCAACCATTGCCCGATTATAGGTTGAACATAGTGTGGTCCTGGGTGTTTTTTTATTCTACTGATTCTGACCAGGACCGGATTTGTGGAGAGGCCACCAAGGCCCTTGCCTAGGACGGCAGGATTTAAGAGGGCACCATGCTCTCCAACCACACCCACATTGGTTCAGAAACACTGAGAATGCGCAGGAGATACAATAGTTTTTTTTTAATTTCCCGTACGCCAATCCCCATTGCTCAGGTCCCGATGATGAAAACTTGAGCGAATAAAAGGGAGGGGACGGGCGACCAACGACATCTGCCCTAGGGGCGCCGGCTATGTAAATCCGGCCTTGATTCTGACTCTGATTTCCTGATCTTGACCTCGGCCTGTTTATTGACAAAGAATCTTGCTGCCTGAACTGACCTTTGCCTGGATTTGACTTCGCTACTTCTCTATCTCTTCGCGATCTCTGTTGGTGCCTGTTGCGTCCTCCTTGGTCTGTAATTCCGAATCAGAGCCTTCGGGCCCTGACATGAATATTCCTGGAACTACAGCTTTTATGATCATAAATTCAAGTATTTGCTACATTCTCATAAAAACTAAACCCAAAAAATGGAAAAGAAGCAAGGATAGGCAAGAACAAATTTATATGTTTTTAAAAGCTTATAAAAAGAGCCATAAAACTCATACATTCCTTTCATTCTGAATAATGTTTTTGGTTAAATTTGATTTAGTACAGCAAGGCTGTGTCCCATGAAATAGATGGAGCCTTCCATTGCTTTTTTGACCTCTGACCTCCACAAAATTCTTTTCATACCATCAAAATTTTAATATAAACTGATTATATTGGATAGTCTACTCACTAGGCAGAAAACAGCAAATATTAAGGGTACGGATAAATATAATTGTAAATTCATCTTTAACAAAGTTATAGACAATTATTATTACTAACGTATTTAAAAATGCCACCACAGTCTACAGCATTATACAATGAATGGATGTATACATTAAACATACAGGAAAACACACAAAAAACAACAAATAATGCAAGATAGGTAAAGTGAGCCTGCTTAAAAGAGCTTGCAATCTAAAAGATAATGGTAAATACACAAATATACCCAGACTATTATCGTAGGGTGGATTAACAGCAGTGGAATACAATTGTCAAATGTAAAAGTGAAGTGTGATATCACTATTGTCAAAATACATAAGTCGTTATGATGTCATGTATCATTTAAGTGTATTTTACTGCTGGACAGGAACATTTTAACAGCTCCAAGTATAAAAAACATTCTTGTGCTAATGAGTACACAATTGCCCTTCAATTGGCCTCATTCAATGAATCATTAAAATAACTGCCACATTTTCTGTATAAATATCCCATGCCACATTATTCAAATTGGTAATTTGAAGTACAGCTGTGGAAATGATGACTACAGAACAGCTGAAATAAGTATAGAAGGAAAGGGGTAAAAAAAGAATAGAGTACCAAACAGAATCCTAAGTATGTTTAAATTGCACTGGGCACCAGGTCAGGACTGGGATACAATACAGACCCTGGCATTTCAAGTACACAGAGACCCAAACAGCCCCTCACAGGCCCAATAAATAGTGACTGCCTATGGCAGTGATCCCAAACCAATGGCTTATGAGCAACATATTGCTCACCAATATGGATGTTACTCCCAGTGGCCAGGCCCGGATTTGTGGCGAGGACACAAAGGCCCGGGCCTTGGGTGGCAAAGTATTAGGGGCGGCATGCCGCCCAGCCGCTTTCCGAGGAGCACTGGGGAGCTCCGGTGCAGGCTCGAGTGCGTGCTCGCGGGATGGGGGTTATGCTGGTGAGCGCCCACGAAATCCGTCGCTGCCAGGGGCCTCAAAGCAGGTGCTTATTTTTGAATTTCTGGTTTGGACGCAAGTTTTGGTTGCATAGAAACCAGGTTACCACGAAACAGAGCCACTTGTAGGTTGCCAGTCAACATAGGGGATACCAAATGGCCAATCACAGCGCTTAGTTTGCACCATCCAGGAATTTATTTCACTCTTGCGTTTCTCCCCAAGTCTTTATAAATCTGAATGTTGTTCATGGGTAAAAAGGTTTGGGGACCCCCGGTCTATGGCACCTTTTAGCAGCCCCCAGAATCCAAGGATTGCCCCTTGCTGAGCACTGTTGGGTCAGTATCATTAAACGGCTGCCGACATAAAGTTGTGCCCAGAAACCTTCTGGGCAAACAGGAAGGAGAATAAACAAAGTGGCCCATATCACAATACTAGTCTGTATATGAGGGTTGCACAAAAGAATCCATTACTTCCAAATATTTCACACATCCAAAAAATGACTACAAAATATTGTATAACTGTTACTTAACTTTAAATTCCTAACTTTAAAAAATGTATCCTTTGACTTATGTTTGAGTTGTGGCAAAGAACCAGTTGATATGTTCCACATATGGTGGACTTGTAATAATATACTCAATCTGGATACTGTATCTGTGTCCTCCTTAATCTGTGTCGCGGGCGCAGGAACGTAGGCGGAAACGCCTGTGACGGACGCTCTGGCATCAGTTCCGCGACGTCAGCGTGAGGACGCTAGTTTGGCGCCAAAAGATATGCATTTAAACCAGATCCAGACTGACATGCATTGCCTGGTTATTAGGTTTATTACTGAAACCCTAGCATCTCTTACTTATTCTTGAATTGCCTGTTGTGACCCTGCCTGAACCTGGACTACGATTTCTGCTGCCTGCCTCGACTCTTCTGCCTGTCTTATCGTTACGAACCTCGCTGCCTGCCCTGACCTCGGACTTCTTGACTACGGCCTTGTCTCATCCTCTGTACCGCGTTTGATAGTCTCATTGGCTACTCTCCACAACCCTGCTCCCTGTTCCATTCCAGGTGGGTAGTGGTTGTGTGAGGCGCTTGTGAGTTCAAGATCTTCAGCTCCAGCTCCTTCTCCGCCTGGATCACACCGGTAAGCCTGACAGTATAACCAGGCCGAAAAATGGATCCAGCTGAAGGGGCCTCTCCGTTTGCTGTCCTAACCCAGCAGCTGTCCTCTCTGACGCAAGCGGTCCGGGAGCTGCAAAGCGGATATGCTCAGCTACAGGAGCATATCAGATCTCATCCGCCAGCGGCTCTCCCTTCCACTTCTGCTGCCACTCCTCCTGCGCCAACAGAGGTTCAAGTTATCACGTCGGAGATCTCTGAACCCAAGGTGGCTTTTCCAGAGAAGTTTGCCGGAGACCGGAAGCTGTTTCGGAATTTCAGGAGTAACTGCAAGCTGCTGTTCTCCTTAAAGCCCCACACTTATCCTACTGAGCAAACCCGGGTCGGGGTTATTATCTCTTTTCTCACGGGAGAACCACAGACCTGGGCCTTTCGTCTCATGGACTGCCACAGTCCAGTCTTGGCTTCGGTGGATTCCTTTTTTGACGCGATGGCGGTCATTTTCGATGATCCCCACAGAGTCGCTACTGCTAAGGCTGCCTTACGTGCCCTGAAGCAAGGGGTCCGTCCTGCTGAGGATTATACGTTGGAGTTCCGGCAGTGGGCAGATGACACAGAATGGAACCCTGCCGCACTAAAAACCAATACCGCTTCGGACTTTCTTCTGAGTTGAAGAACGAATTGGCCCGTACTGGCATTCCGGACAGTTTGGAAGACCTCATCCTCCTCGCTATCCAACTTGATCAGAGACTCCGAGAGCGTAGAGAGGAAGAAAAGGCGGAAAAAGCGGGTCTTTCATCTCAGACCTGGATGTTACCATCTGCTCCTCCTCCGGTTCGGATGCCGTCCACCTTTTCTCCAGCCATGCCTCCGCCTGTCTTCAGTACAGCCCCAGAGCCTATGCAGATCGGTGCTATTAAGTCTGCTTTATCTCCGGAGGAACGCATCAGACGCCGCAGACTGAATCTCTGTCTTTACTGTGGTCAAGCAGGCCATCTGCTTCGGGGTTGCCCGGTCCGCCCAGCGGGTAAGAAGTTGCTTGAAAAAGACTTTACCCCCTGCCATGTTCCTGTGCCTCTCCTGACAGTCTCTTTGTCTTTACAGTGGGGAGACCAACGGGTAGAACTCCAAGCAATCCTTGACTCTGGGGCCAGCGGATGCTTTCTGGACAATAGAGTAGCACTACGGTTCCAGATTCCGCTCCAAGCCAAGAAGAATCCTGTAGCTCTCCGGGTGGCTGATGGGTCTCTGATTACCTCAGGCCCTGTGGTGCAAGAGACCGTCCTTCTTTTTGTTTTGTTGAATAAAGGGCACGCTGAAATGATGAATTTTGATGTGGTGTCTTCTCCTTTGTTCCCCGTTATTCTGGGATTACCTTGGTTACAGAAGCACAACCCATCCATCAATTGGGCTACCGGTGAAGTAAAATTTCTTTCAAATTTCTGCTCTTCTCGTTGTATTTCTTCTTCAAAAAAGGTCTGTTTTTTATCCCCTACTTCGGAAAATCATGAACTTCTTCCTCAAGCTTATTGGGAGTTTTTGGACGTTTTCAATAAGAAAGGGGCTGACAAGTTACCTCCTCATCGCATTTATGATTGCCCTATTAATCTTCTTCCTGGGGCCCAGATTCCGTTTGGTCGAGTTTACCCTTTATCCGAATCAGAACTTGTGGAACTTCGTTCTTATTTAGATGAAAATTTGGCTAAAGGGTTTATTAGACAATCTTCTTCTCCAGCAGGAGCTGGGATTTTCTTTGTCGAGAAGAAAGACCATTCATTAAGGCCGTGTATAGACTACCGGGATTTGAACAAGATCACAGTTAAGAATCGTTACCCACTTCCTCTCATTCCTGAATTATTTCAACGATTGGCGGAGGCTAAGATCTTTTCTAAATTGGATCTCCGGGGCGCTTACAATTTGGTCCGAATAAGAGAAGGCGATGAGTGGAAGACAGCCTTTCGTACTCGTTACGGGCATTTTGAATACCTGGTCATGCCCTTTGGTCTCTGCAACGCTCCTGCAACTTTTCAACATTTTGTTAATGACGTCTTCAGGGACTTCCTCGATATATTTGTCATCATTTATTTAGATGATATTCTTGTTTTTTCTAATTCTTTGGAAGAACACAGAGTTCATGTGAAGAAGGTTCTGGCCCGTCTACGCACTCATCAGTTATATGCTAAAGTTGAGAAATGTGTGTTCGAACAATCATCTGTAGATTTTTTGGGGTTCTGTATTTCTCCTCAGGGTATTCAGATGGACTCGAGGAAGATTTCTGCAATTCTTAATTGGCCGATTCCATCTTCTAAGAAGGCCGTTCAACGTTTTATCGGCTTTGCAAATTTCTATAGAAAATTTATAAAAAAATTTCTCAAGTCATTCTTCCAATCACTGAACTGACGCGCAATAATCAAAAGTTTGTTTGGTCTACTCAGGCTCAGGAGGCTTTTGAGAAATTGAAAACACTCTTCACTTCAGGTCCAATTCTTCACCATCCTGACGTTTCCCTTCCTTTCATTTTGGAGGTAGATGCTTCGGAACTTGCGGTGGGTGCTGTGTTGTCTCAGAGAACTGGATTTCAAGAGGATCTTCATCCTGTTGCCTTCTTTTCTCGTAAGCTGGCCAAGAGTGAGTGTAATTACGATGTGGCTGACCGTGAATTACTCGCTATCAAGCTGGCACTTGAAGAATGGAGGTACCTCCTCGAAGGGTCTAAACATCCGATTCTCATTTTTACTGATCACAGGAATCTGGAATATTTACGTTCAGCTAAACGACTTAGACCCAGACAAGCAAGATGGGCGTTATTTTTTATGAGATTCAATTTTCATCTTACTTACCGACCCGGATCAAAGATCGTCAAAGCAGATGCTTTATCTCGAATGTTTTCTTCTGAAAACGAGGTTTCCTTGGCTCCTGAGACAATTCTAAATTCTAATAACTTTCTTCTGCTTCAACCAACCCTGGTGGATAGAATTAAGGACGCTTCTTTAAACATTTCTGAACCATCGTTACTGCCTAAGGAAGGTCTTCTTTTCCATCAAGGCAAAATTTTTGTCCCAAAATCAATGCGTCTGGAGGTTCTTAAAAATAGTCATGATTCTAAATTGGCAGGTCATCCAGGTATAAAGAAAACTATTGTTTTGGCTAAGAGAGTATTCTGGTGGCCTGGGATGGCTAAGGACTGTTTTAAATTTGTTGCTTCATGTGAAATATGTTCCAGATCTAAGGACTCTCACGAGAAGAAAGACCATTCATTAAGGCCGTGTATAGACTACCGGGATTTGAACAAGATCACAGTTAAGAATCGTTACCCACTTCCTCTCATTCCTGAATTATTTCAACGATTGGCGGAGGCTAAGATCTTTTCTAAATTGGATCTCCGGGGCGCTTACAATTTGGTCCGAATAAGAGAAGGCGATGAGTGGAAGACAGCCTTTCGTACTCGTTACGGGCATTTTGAATACCTGGTCATGCCCTTTGGTCTCTGCAACGCTCCTGCAACTTTTCAACATTTTGTTAATGACGTCTTCAGGGACTTCCTCGATATATTTGTCATCATTTATTTAGATGATATTCTTGTTTTTTCTAATTCTTTGGAAGAACACAGAGTTCATGTGAAGAAGGTTCTGGCCCGTCTACGCACTCATCAGTTATATGCTAAAGTTGAGAAATGTGTGTTCGAACAATCATCTGTAGATTTTTTGGGGTTCTGTATTTCTCCTCAGGGTATTCAGATGGACTCGAGGAAGATTTCTGCAATTCTTAATTGGCCGATTCCATCTTCTAAGAAGGCCGTTCAACGTTTTATCGGCTTTGCAAATTTCTATAGAAAATTTATAAAAAAATTTCTCAAGTCATTCTTCCAATCACTGAACTGACGCGCAATAATCAAAAGTTTGTTTGGTCTACTCAGGCTCAGGAGGCTTTTGAGAAATTGAAAACACTCTTCACTTCAGGTCCAATTCTTCACCATCCTGACGTTTCCCTTCCTTTCATTTTGGAGGTAGATGCTTCGGAACTTGCAGTGGGTGCTGTGTTGTCTCAGAGAACTGGATTTCAAGAGGATCTTCATCCTGTTGCCTTCTTTTCTCGTAAGCTGGCCAAGAGTGAGTGTAATTACGATGTGGCTGACCGTGAATTACTCGCTATCAAGCTGGCACTTGAAGAATGGAGGTACCTCCTCGAAGGGTCTAAACATCCGATTCTCATTTTTACTGATCACAGGAATCTGGAATATTTACGTTCAGCTAAACGACTTAGACCCAGACAAGCAAGATGGGCGTTATTTTTTATGAGATTCAATTTTCATCTTACTTACCGACCCGGATCAAAGATCGTCAAAGCAGATGCTTTATCTCGAATGTTTTCTTCTGAAAACGAGGTTTCCTTGGCTCCTGAGACAATTCTAAATTCTAATAACTTTCTTCTGCTTCAACCAACCCTGGTGGATAGAATTAAGGACGCTTCTTTAAACATTTCTGAACCATCGTTACTGCCTAAGGAAGGTCTTCTTTTCCATCAAGGCAAAATTTTTGTCCCAAAATCAATGCGTCTGGAGGTTCTTAAAAATAGTCATGATTCTAAATTGGCAGGTCATCCAGGTATAAAGAAAACTATTGTTTTGGCTAAGAGAGTATTCTGGTGGCCTGGGATGGCTAAGGACTGTTTTAAATTTGTTGCTTCATGTGAAATATGTTCCAGATCTAAGGACTCTCACTCTAGGCCTATTGGTCTTCTTCAACCTCTGCCAGTGCCTTCCTGTCCATGGGGATCGGTTTCTATGGACTTCATTTCCGATTTACCATTGTCCTGTGATTGTTCCACCATTGTTGTTTTTGTTGATCGGTTAACCAAGATGGCACATTTTAAATCTCTACCAAAACTTCCCTCCGCCTCCGAGACTGCCGATACCTTCATTAAAGAAGTGGTAAGACTCCATGGCCTTCCAGATGAAGTAGTGTCGGATCGGGGACCACAATTTACATCACAGTTCTGGAAATCATTATGCAAAGCACTCAAGATTTCGGTGTCTCTTTCTTCTGCGTTTCATCCTCAGTCCAATTGCCAGACCAAGCGAACTAATCAAACTCTCGAACAATACCTGAGATGTTATTCTTCTTACCTCCAAGACGATTGGGTCAATCTTCTTCCTTTGGCGGAGTTTGCTTATAATAATTCCCATCACTCATCAATTAATCAGTCCCCTTTTTTCGCAAATTATGGCCTTCATCCAGTATCATCCGCCAAGTCAATCCTGTGGTCTTCCAGCTTAAACTTCCAGCGTCCTGGAAAATACATCCTGTATTTCATGCTGCTCTTTTAAAACCGGTCTCGATGTTCCGATTTCCTGGGCGTTCGGCTCCCCCACCGCTTCCTGTGGTGGTTGACGGTCAAGAGGAATTCGAGGTGGAAGAGATCCTGGATTCCAGATTAAGAGGCAAACGGCTCCAGTACCTGGTGAGGTGGAAGGGTTATGGTCCTGAAGAAAATTCTTGGGAACCGGCATCCAACATCCACGCTCCTGAGTTGTTGGAAAGATTTCATGGAACCTATCCTGGTAAGCCTGCTGGTTATCGCGTCCTGAGGCCGCTCCTTGATGGGGGGCAATGTAAGAACACACGCATGCGTTCCGTTCGGCGCAGGCGCGGGCGCGGTAATGCGCGCCGGCGCGTGATGCGGACGCCGGCGACGGTCGCGGACGCGGTGGCGACGGCGACGGTCGCGGGCGCAGGAACGTAGGCGGAAACGCCTGTGACGGACGCGCTGGCGTCAGTTCTGCGACGTCAGCGTGAGGACGCTAGTTTGGCGCCAAAAGATATGCATTTAAACCAGATCCAGACTGACATGCATTGCCTGGTTATTAGGTTTATTACTGAAACCCTAGCATCTCTTACTTCTTCTTGAATTGCCTGTTGTGACCCTGCCTGAACCTGGACTACGATTTCTGCTGCCTGCCTCGACTCTTCTGCCTGTCTTATCGTTACGAACCTCGCTGCCTGCCCTGACCTCGGACTTCTTGACTACGGCCTTGTCTCATCCTCTGTACCGCGTTTGATAGTCTCATTGGCTACTCTCCACAACCCTGCTCCCTGTTCCATTCCAGGTGGGTAGTGGTTGTGTGAGGCGCTTGTGAGTTCAAGATCTTCAGCTCCAGCTCCTTCTCCGCCTGGATCACACCGGTAAGCCTGACACCCCATGTCAGATTTCAAAATTGAATATAAAAAAATCTGTTTGCTCTTTTGAGAAATGGATTTCAGTGCAGAATTCTGCTGGAGCAGCACTATTAACTGGTTCATTTTGAATTTTTTTTTTTCCCCATGACAGTATCCCTTTAATGCAGCACAATATTGAAATGTCGAGCACTTATGCAAACTGCAAGTCTTTTTTTTAACATACTGTATATTTGGTTGTTACAGAAAACAATGTGCCTTGAATTAAAAACTAATACAGCATACATAATGTTAATGTTGTAGTTGGCATTCAGTAAAAAATGTATATAGTTCAGCAAGAGATGGAAAGCCAAAAGATGTAAATACTTGATTTTATCCATTTTTCTTACGTCCTTTCACTTTCCTTATAGTCTTACTAGAATGTTATAGAGATGGGAAACACATATAGGAAAGCAAGCATAGGGTTAGATAGGGGTCTATATTACAGACAGGCATTTTCCCTGGTAACAGTGGTAGTTACCCTCACTAATGTAAAGAAAAGCAGATCAATAAATAATAGATTGTGTGGAATAGGGACACCTAAGCACATGCCTTGGATTTTCTGCACATACAGATCCGTGTAACATGTTGTTTCCCTGCACTCACCATGAAAGTGACCACATGCACAACCGCAGAGGTCCATTTGTGCCTTGGCCTTCCAGCCAATTTCTCTGTTTTTAACCAAAACCAAAATCTTGTGGTCTGCAGATCCTCAGCATTAACAGCAACAAAGACCTGACCTTGACAACCCCATTCCTCATTCCTTTCCTGCTATAGGTAATATAGCTGAAAATGTGCTTTTAATTATAACACTAATGAAAACTGAAAATCCAGACAGACACTTGACAAACCCTGGTACGCTTTATATTACATTTGTGCTAACTACAAAGTATCCAGCTGGGTGAAACATTATCTCTTTTTTCCTCGAGTATGCGCCTGACTTAAGCTGTATAATTAATGTGTTCTTTGGCTAGAGGTTAGCTTACACTTTTCTAGGTAGAGTTTTTACATTTTTCGAGATGCTGTAATGCAACTAATAAGCTTCGTGCCATCTAGTGGGAGTTGCATACCTTGGGATACTTCAGAGACATGTCTACTATCTGACTCTGTGTCCTAGCTGAATATTTCACTGCAGATGTTACTGACTAACACACTTTGGTCATGAAGCAGGCATGGACGACGGTCTTCTCTGATATTGAATTTGGCACCTGTGTACATATTCCAGTTCTGCTTCCACGGGTCAATTTAAGAAAATGTTGGAGTCCATTAGAAAAGGTTTGTATGCCCCCTCCCCTCCTGGTCCATTAACTGACTTCACATCTGAGTAAATAATCATTCAAGCTATTCAAGGGGCTAGTGAACTGCAGAGCCTGTTATCCGAGGATCTTTATCCTATAGCTTTTAGCATTGTCCAAATCTTTAGAGGCTATGGGCCACAATACATTTTTTTGTAAAAGCTTTTTAATTAAATCTCATTTACTGGAAGCACAAACCCACTTTAAATTACCACCAGCGGTGCAGCTTGACATTGGGTTGTAAGTTACTTTGCGGCATGGAAAAGTGGGGTGTAAAGGGAATGGGCTGACATTGGAGTGGGGGGGGATTTCAGTGCAGCGGTGGTTGGGTGGTGGGTCTATCAATCGGGTGCCCAGTGGGCCCCTGGTACCAGTCTGACACTGTACTAAAAATCATTCATAAAGCTGTACATTGTAGAGTTCACATTATACAGGGATTGTTTAATAAAAATAAGAGACACATTCACCTCTGTACATATGGAGTGTATCCAAGGATGCTATAGGCCTATTGTTTTTATATTAAACTCTTTCAAGCATGGCGGCATCCCCTTTCATCTTCGTTTGCTATTTACTGTGTAAGGAAAGCTTACTTCCGGTGCCAAGATGGCGCCATTCCTCTTCACAAGATGGCGACGCACTGCCTTCCCACGTTGTTTTTCCTGGTTGCAGCGATTTGACGCCATTGTTGTGTTGTCAGCGTCTGATTGGTCACGAGTGTCAGAATGGACACCAGCGTTGGGACACCAGCGTTGGAACGCCAGCGTCATGACGCAATCACACCCATTTTGGCGCCAAAGGAGGCCTATATAAGGAGCCTGGAGACTGCAAACCTTGCCCAATTATAGGTTCCACTTTGTGAGTTCCTGGGTGCGCTTTTGTGTATTTCTATTGATCCTGATATCGACCCTTGCCTGTTTACCGTGTATTGAACCCTTGCTGTCTGAACTGATCTTATTGCCTGGACTTGACTATGCTTTTCTCTTAACCCCTTGGATACCTCTAAATCTGTTGGACCGTGCTTCCTCCTTGGTCCGCAACTCCTGTCTGAGCCTTCGGGCCCTTACAGACTGTAAAGTCTCTTGTTTAGTTATTATGCTGCTGTAAAGTGATTTGTAACTTGCGGGCAGTATATAAGTAAATGACGATGTTGATCATAGGATCAGAGGCATTACAAAATTGCTTAATTGGCCAAGGGCCCACTGGAGGAGTTGTAAGGTAAGATAGGATTCTTTGTGCAAAGTGGGTGACCCAGAACATTTTTTGGAGGGGGACCAGGTCCCCCAAAAGCTACACCACTGGTGCCCACATAGATATTCCTTTAGTAAACAAAATTCAGCAAATTATTTTAAGATGATGGTGTCTGATTTGGTAAGTGATGTCATTTTCTCAATGATTGTTTTTTTTTAAGCAATGGAATATATTTGCACTAAGAAACAACTAAATCTTGATCATATTGCTTTGATGAGGGCAACACATCTGCAATTGGAAGGCAATAGACAAGAGAACCCTATATGCAGAAGAATGTTATATAGTGATGAATCATTTCATAAGCATCCTTTTTGGGACAAAAGTACAAGTGTACCTCTCCGTGTTAGTGTAAACTTTTCTTCTAGGTTCTTATGCCGTGCCACCTGTTTCCTAGCAACTTGGAAATTAAGAATTTTTGCAAAGGCACCGAAGAGAATACTGATAAAACAAAGACATTGGAATGATACTCAGCCTTGGACGATACCGTTGACCATCCTGTGACTGGTGTTGATTGTTCTCATGTGCAATAGTTTAACTAATTTCTAATGTTTCAGTTCCTGTAAATAAATATGGACAAGTCAGTCATTCGTTTTGCTATTTATGTAAACTTATATGAGAGCAGCGTTAAATTCAAACACATGACACTGCATGTAATATAACCATGGTCCATGTGAAGGGGTCCCATGTAAATAGTTGTCAATAAACACATCTGTTGGAAATGTATTCATTGAATGCTGAGGTCAAAGGTCCAAACTGTTTATTGCCTCATAAACTCAAAAGTAAGTCAATTTATTGCTGAAAGTTGCAGGGGAAGGCCAGCGCAAGCATGTATTATCCCCTACGCTCAAACTTACATTCTGTGGTCCATGTTGTGTATTTATTGGAACTCTATAAAGTAAAGGTCTGTTCTAGGGCATGTTTAACCATTTGGGTACTCACCCACACATCAACGTTATATTGAGCAAACAGACAATGAATGAAAGAGAGAAACAGAGAGATATAAACACATATGGGGAGATAAAAAGGAGTTTCCCAATATTGCAGTGTTAACAGAAAGCTCTGGGATAATTTCAGGAACATGCGCTACTATCAGGGTCTCCATAATTAACATCCATGCCTGGGGAAAGAATGCAATAAAGCAAAAGGTTACAAAATGAAACACTTTCAAATTTGTTAAATATCTGAACCTAAGGACTTAACCTCCAGGACTCTATCAATGAGTAAGAAATGAAATTATCCAAATAATTTAAAAAGGCAATATTTATTCACAACCATGCCCCCAAATATCAGTTAAAAGCAAATTAAAAAACAAAGGTGCAGCATGTGGGAGGAGGGATCCCTCTCCTAAGATCATTTGACCCCACAACCCGCTTTAAATAAATCGGGTAGGAAGAGCAAATGGTATGTATGATAGCTACAGCTGTAAGACAAACCACTGGTCTATGAGAAATATGAACATTTAGATAATTAGGCACACTCTTTGCCACTAGCTGTATCCATTAATTGGCTGTCACGCAGCTGATTGAGCAATATGCTAAGATAATGGATGATATAATGTGCAACAAAGCATAGAACATGGGCACTGTCCAAAATGTTGTAATATTATGGGATTATCCCAATGCCTCAAGCGCTGGGTCTCCTCCAGAAAACAAAATCCAAGATGTTAATGAGTAACAAGATATGGAGTATATGTATTGTAGTTCGGCAGTGAGGTCTGTATATTATAGGTAATGGCAGGTAGTGTTAGGAATCCAGATATAAAAGTCCAGCGACATCCTTAGCAATCGCAATGTTGCATAGAGGATTTTCTTATGGCCCTAATATGCCAGCAAAACTCATAGGGTACTAGAAAATCAATGTCCTGTCCAATCCCATATAACACAAATGAATATACAGACCGTATTCCTGAAGTTTTCACCACAGTGCCGGTTCAAGGTGAGTGAATAAGTTCAGCATCCACGCTTCATACTTGCAGATTCAAGGTGAAAGAATAGGTTCAGCGTCCATGCTTAAATGGCTGTAAGCACAAAATATTGGAGAGGGGCCCCTTCTCCCAAGATGCCGCACCAGCCTCAACGACCATTTCACCGCCAACCGCAGCTTTGTCAACAGGCCGTCTGTGGAACAATGGACGAGTCTTAAGGGTGTCGTCACGTGACCCTTCACGCGCGTGTGACGTCACGCGTCCTCAGCGAGATATGCCCTGTTGAAATCTTTAAAGGGATAACTGTCTGCTACATACAATGCTATTCTAAAATCTGTACCCCGGCGGATTCAGAACACTTCACACATCCATTCATGCAACTCTCACAAGTAACACCTCTTTCCAGGAGTTGCATGACACATTGGATAATCCTATCACAGTAACTACACAGAATCTACACCTCTGTGAATTTCTTCAGATGTCACCTCTTTGAAGAGTTACAATGTGCCATTGTGATTGGATTAGTGGAAGAGTTTATATGACGAGAAGTTCCCACACCGGTCAGCTGAACAGAAGAAGCTGCTCGGATGAGTAGTGAAACGTCTTCATTGATTACTCAGCAAGTCCAGTTGTTTTTAGATTTACCTATACTAGATAAACATTTATAAACAGATTGTGAGGTTACAAGAAAGCAGAATGCCACTTGGCCTCATTGTGTAGGTTATAAATCTTTTCTGTTAAAGATCACCCTGTACTATAGTTATGAACATTTACTTTGGAATGTACCTTCCTATTGTTGCTCATAAATCTCCTACACTGTAAATTAGAGTATGACTTTTTGTGCCTTTTTTTTAGCAAATATGTTAGTCTCCAATTATATTTTTCTCTGTAACATGTACTCTTAGCTTATAATATAATTGCAGATTCTAATAGTTATGGATCTGTGCTTTCCCTGTTTATCTTGAAATTATGAATAATATTAAGAACAGGGGGCATCCATGTCTAGTATTCTTTCATATGTCACAAACAGGAAGAAGCATACTTTCTATGTAAATCAACAATGAATTAGAAGCATTCCCATCATTAAAAAAAAAGTAATTTCTATATCATTATATAGTATAAAGCAGTGTAATGTATGTGATGTCTTTAATTGGTGATCTCTAAACAATAGTCTGATTTAAATTTTGCTAAATAATTTTTAGCTTTAAAGAAAAGAATACACAATTATTGGATCATCTCTGTTGAGAGCTAAATGATAGGGAACTGGGTTACAGCTGAACTGGTGTTTTACTGTATCTATTGAAAGATTGAAGGGAGTAGCATATTTTACTTGGAATGTTTGAATAGAAATAAAATGAAAGACAATCTTAGAAGCCATTTAAATTCCCCATGCTACACACATATTCCCTTAAAGGAGAAGGGATACCATTTTACACTTGGGGTGCCAAAAGTTAGGCACCCCAAGCGATTACTTTTACTTAACTGACACCCCGGGCCGCTGCTTCTATCAGCAGAAAATCACACTGGCCGGGAGTCCTTCTAGAGAGCACCACAGAGCGATCCGGTTTCTGCCTCTTCGGTTTTCAAATTTCCCCGGGCAGACGCATGCGCAGTAGAGCGAAATAGCTGGCTTTTTCATTAAAGTTTGGCTTTTCGCTCTACTGCGCATGCACAGCCACGTGAAGACTCAAAAAAGCAGGAAGAGGGTTGATCCGTGGTGCTCGCTATAAGAACCCTGGGCCGATGCAGTTTTCTGCTGATAGGAGTACCGGCCCAGAGTGTCAGGTAAGTAAAAGTAATCCCTTGGGGTGCCTTACTTTTGGCACCCCCAAGTGTAAAATGGTATTCCTTCTCCTTTAAAACCAATAATAAGCAGTTTTAACTCAAGGAATCATGGGAGGAGACATGCCCTTATAGCCAATTAGGGTATCCAATACTACAGGTTTTCTGACACTTACCATATACATCACAATAATCAATAGTCTAAACTTGAAGAGAGCCTGTTTTGATCTTGTTAAAGCTCAAAAAAATATTGGGACATGAACATGTCTTATAAATAAGAGCAGTGTTGGATTGGGATGTCAGGGGCCCACCAGAAAACCTTAGACCGTGGGCCCACTTTCCAAATTTTTTTCGTCTTCTCCTCACTTAACATCATTATTCTCCTAATCTTTTATATCTACTTACTATATTCTTCCTTTATTAAGCATTTTTTCCCATAAAGAACAGGGAATGATCATGAAATAGGCTTAATGGTTAGAAGTAAGAGGGCCCACTTGCTATGTATGTAACCTTGGACATGTGAATAACTTTAAGGGGGTGATTCACTAACTTCGAGTGAAGGATTCGAAGTAAAAAAACTTCGAATTTCGAAGTTTTTTTTGGGCTACTTCGACCATCGAATGGGCTACTTCGACCTTCGACTACGACTACGAATCAAAGGATTCGAAGTAAAAATCGTTCGACTATTCGACCATTCGATAGTCGAAGTACTGTCTCTTTAAAAAAAACTTCGACCCCCTAGTTCGCCATCTAAAAGCTACCGAAGTCAATGTTAGCCTATGGGGAAGGTCTCCATAGGCTTGGCTAACTTTTTTTGATCGAAGGATATTACTTCGATCGTTGGATTTAAATCCTTTGAATCGTTCGATTCGAAGGATTTAATCGTTCGTTCGAAGGAATAATCCTTCGATCGTTCGATCTTACTATCTGCGCTAAATCCTTCAACTTCGATATTCGAAGTCGAAGGATTTTAGTTCCTAGTCGAATTATAATTAATTAACCCTCGATATTCGACCCTTAGTGAATCAGCCCCTAAATATGAAGGCTTTTGCTGCATATAGGACTTCTTATATCCTGTCCTCACTTTATCCTCCCTGGTTCTTCTGTTTTGCTAGAAGAACCACATTTTCTTTCACTGTTCATTCCCATTTGTTCCAAAGAAAAATTCCTTCCGCTGTCATAAGGTTTTCTGAAGGTTTAAGACGTATGACAGGTATATCTATGAGTGTTTAGAGTGTTTCTTGTGCTACTTTTTAAACATCTACTGGACTTTTATCAGGTTCCCACCTTCACTGTTCTTTGTCTTTCTCTGTGCCCTCTACCCTGGGACTCTCAATAATGTCAAATCCGAAGCAGAAGAATTTTTCACATTCTGTTTTAAATTATAATGACGTAATGTTAAATTCTTAAAATCCAATAAAAAGAAAATTAAAAGTAATAATGTACTGTGCCGTAAAACAATTGCAACTTCACTTAGTTACTCCCTAGTGAAATAAAGTACAAGTTTATACACCAAATGTAACTTATCTTAATAATTTGAGTCCAAGCCAAGAAAAAACAATGTGTTCGCAATCACCTGAGGTAAAGAAGATCTTATTTTCACATGATTATTATGTAGAGGTCAATAATCTTTATTTACAACTGTGTTAGTAAATGAAATCCAGCTCTGCCTTACAAGTTTACTGGGGGTTTTTTCCCTTAAACTTTCAGAGGAAATTGGGCTGTAAAAAAGCTTGTAATGATGGAGAATGTTTAGCATTGCACTTTTCAGCTGTATTGCATAGTCAGCAAATAATCTAAAGTGTTTAGAGTCCCGGCCCACCTGGGGTAACAGGTAATAACTTTAGAGGGGGGAAATGCTTTATTGGTTGCTTTCAAATTTTACATTTTTGATGCTAGAGTTAGTGTATAAAGCATCTCAATGTCATCACCAGGCAAGTAGATCTGTTGGTTGATGAATGTTGAAGTACATCTCATACCTAATAATAAAGCCTCAGGGTTTAACATAAGAAAATAAATTACCTCTAAATAAATCCCGTTCCTTAGTATCACATATAACAACTCAGGGATATGAAACAGTCATACATTTCATTATTTATTACAATAGATAAATGGATTAGGTAGAATCCCCTCTTCTTTAGAGTTGGCGTACTATATTTAAAGGAACAGTAACACCAAAAAAATGAAAGTAATTAATATTTGATGTACTATTGTGCTGCACTAGTTTTTCTTCAAAAAAACTACCATAGTTTATATAAACAAGCTTCTGTGTAACCATGGGGGCAGCGATTCAGTTTTTAAAAAAAGAGAAAAGGCACAGGAAACATCGTAAAAAACAGAAATGTTCCCATTGCATTGTACAGAGTTTATCTGTTATCTGCTGTATAAACCTGTGTCTTTTCTCCTTTTTCAGCTTTATTGGCTGCCCCCATGGCTACACAGCAGCTTGTTTATTTAAACTATAGTAGTACTTATCTGTTATCTACTGTGTATCCTGTGCTTGAATGGCTGCTCCCATGGCTACACAGCAGCTTGTTTTTATAAACTATAGTAGTACTTATCTGTTATCTACTGTGTATCCTTTGTTTGAATGGTTGCTCCCATGGCTACACAGCAGCTTGTTTTATAAACTATAGTAGTACTTATCTGTTATCTACTGTGTATCCTGTGTTTGAATGGCTGCTCCCATGGCTACACAGCAGCTTGTTTTTATAAACTATAGTAGTACTTATCTGTTATCTACTCTGTATCCTTTGTTTGAATGGTTGCTCCCATGGCTACACAGCAGCTTGTTTTATAAACTATAGTAGTACTTATCTGTTATCTACTGTGTATCCTGTGTTTGAATGGCTGCTCCCATGGCTACACAGCAGCTTGTTTTTATAAACTATAGTAGTACTTATCTGTTATCTACTCTGTATCCTTTGTTTGAATGGTTGCTCCCATGGCTACACAGCAGCTTGTTTTATAAACTATAGTAGTACTTATCTGTGCTTGAATGGCTGCCCCCATGGCTACACAGCAGCTTGTTTATATAAACTATAGTAGTGTTTCTGAAGAAAACACTCATTTTGTACTGTTCCTTTAATAGGTAATTATCATGTCATATAACTGAAACCATCCCACACAAATAAATGTCAAAAATGAATTAAGCTGGCAATGATGTAAATCATGTACTTCATGCATAGGGTACTGACCTGCACCCGATCAGGTTCCTATGGCTACCTACAGAATGACACACATCAGTTGACTGTCCCATTTTCTGCACTGGTATATGATGAGAGCCAATAGCAACACGCATGCTGTCAGCACCCAGTGTCTCAAATGTAGGGCAAGGGATCAGATGCCATGGTTAAGTGCCCATGGGACAAATGTGTAGGGCAAAGTGAAATGTTAAAGGGATTCTGTCATGATTTTTATGATGTAGTTTTTATTTCTAAATTACACTGTTTACACTGCAAATAATTCACTCTACAATATAAAATGTATTTTCTGGACCAATAAGTGTATTTTTTTAGTTGTAATATTGGTGTGTAGGCAGACATCTCAGGTCATTTTGTCTGGTCATGTGCTTTCAGAAAGAGCCAGAACTGATGTTTCTCCTACTCAATGTAACTGAATGTGTCGCAGTGGGACCTGGATTTTACTATTGAGTGCTGTTCTAAAGCTGGCCATAGATGTTGAGATTTTTAAAAGATCTGATCCTCATTGTGAACCACGATTTTCTCGGAACGATCGTACGAATTGACCATCAACTAAATACACCAATTTGCCAGGAAAACAAAGGGGAGCTGCCTGCTTGGCCCTGCAAACATAGATAGATTGCACTGGGGCCGACAAAGATTTTTTGACCTGGCCAATCAATTTCCTGACAGATGTCGGCCAAAAAATCGTAAGATGTACGATCGTTCGAATCCCACTAACCGCACGATAATTTCGAAGGATTGGTCGGACTTCCCTAAAATCGGTCGTTCGGCAAGAAGAATCATCGCATCTATAGGGAGCTTTAGATCTTGTTTTAGGGAGCTGTTATCTGGTTAACTTCCTATTGTTCTGTTGTTAGGCTGTTGGGGGGGGGGAGGGGGTGCTATCACTCCAACTTGCAGTACAGCAGTAAAGAGTGATTGAAGTTTATCAGAGCACAAGTCACATGACTGGGGGCTCTTACATGTAATTCCACTCACACATACATGTATAATCCCACTCACTCATACATGTAATCTCACTCACTCATGTAAAATCCCACCTAATCCTATCATATGTATAATATGAGCTAATCCCACTCATACGTGTACCGGTAATTCCACTCACTCATATATGTATAATCCTATCATATGTCTAATATGAGCACAAATCATATGACTTGGGGCAGCTGGGAAACTGACAATATGTCAGATTTCAAAATTAAATATAAAAAAATCAGTTTGCTCTTTTGAGAAATGGATTTCAGTGCAGAATTCTGATGGAGCAGCACTATTAACTGATGTGTTTTGGAAAAAAAAAATTTTTTCCCATGATAGTATCCCTTTAAACAAGAAAAGAATCAACCTTTCTTGGGGCCTCGTAGATGTCTTTCTTCAATTATTTTGATTATTCATCAGCTTTTGGGAATGCAAGTGTCTGTAGCATGCATGTGCTTTGAATAAATAGAAGATGTATACACAGATGAAGTAAATAAAGACAAGCATGCGTTCTAGGAAGGTTCCAATGTCTGCTGTAAAATGTGAACAGATTGCAGATCAGTCAAAGCCTTTTAAATTCAAAGCTTTGTGCAGCTGGGTCTCTGACTCAATTATTCCAATTTAAGTGAAAGAAAAAAAAAACACTTTCCTAGAGGTCACTTTCAATTTTATTACACCTATTTTTTCTATTTTCTTAACTAGATCAGTTAAGTAGACTGTTAAATTTCACATGGCTGAGATGTTGTGTAATGCAGCTCTCTGGATTGCTCATTCACATTAAGCAGATTGCAAGTGTTGCCTAATGCAAATGTAATTGTGGTAATTATTTCTGGATTAGGTTCAATAGCAATTGGTTAGATTGGGTTGCTCAATATGTATTTCTGAATGACAGACACAGTTCAGATCAAGTTACCAGGGTGATGGGGTGTCATGAAAACACTGTCACAGCCCTTTAGAAATAACACACTAACATATACACACACGCACAATTACACACACACAGGGCCACCGTTAACAATCATGGATCCCCATAGAACCACCCACCCCGGCCCCAAGCCCCACCCCGGCCCCCAAGCCCCACCCACCTGGCCCCCAAGCCGCACCCCAGATCCGCCCACTCCACATTATAAATAGCTATTGGGGACCAGGGCCCCCTAGAAGTAAAAAAAAACAAGTTACAAGTTAAAACAAATTGGGGCCCCAAAGAATATTTTTTTAAAAAAACAATGGTGGCAGGGGCATATAGAGAGTATTAAATAATACATTGGTGACCAGGGGATTACAAAAAAAAATAAAAAAACAATTCAAGAGGAATTAAACTCGTGGCTTCGGGACTTCAACTTCTCCTCTTTTCATGACTTTAGGACTTCAATTTTGGATGTTTCCATGACTTTGGGTTCTTTTTGCCACTTTGGGACTTAAGTTTCAGCTGTTTTCGTGACTTTGGGTCTTTTCGCCACTTCGGGGCTTCAATTGACTTCAATGCATTTTGCAAATCTTTGGCCGTTTCGCAAATTTTGTGATAAATTCGTAAATTTTTCGGCAAAGCGAAATGGGACAAATTCGCCCATCACTACTTTGAGCTTTATTTCTGGATTTTTATAAAATTCATTGAGTTACAATGGCCCTATGACCAATACAAGGTAAGTAAGTACAGGTGTACATAATACAATTGAAAAATAGGAAATATTCTATTATTTCTATATGTTTAAAACATAGGTGGAAAATAATTAAGATTTAGGGAGGCTTAGCCATCCCAAAATGAGCCCAAGTTATTTATAATCAAATATAAATTCTGCCTCCCTAAAAATAATTTTCACCCTCCTCATCTGGTTAAAAAATATGCCATTTAGCACCTGGTCATAATTTTGTCCACTTACCGTAATTTCTTCAGTTCAACCGTCTCCTTTGTGTCAACTCAGCCCTTCTTTTGTGATTCACAGAAACGCACAATATACGGTAGGTATGAGCTGAAGCTGAGAAATATTGCCACTACATACAGGATAAGGACCATGACACATGGGATTCTTTGTGGCCCCTAAGACATCCCCACCTATGAGCGACAAAGCACCCAAAAATCCCTGCACCTCCAAATTAATTGGAATTGCTGCATATAAAACACTTTAAATGTACCTACCCCAGGTAATCATGTGAAAAAAATGACTTCTTTCACATTTTACATTTGCAAAGTTTAATATCAGGCAATTCCAATAGATCCACAGTGGGTATTTTTGGGTACTCTGTGACTCTATTGAGAAAAGACTTCACATGGGCCAGAAAGCATCCTATGTGTCATGGCCCTAGTGGTTTCCTAGTGCCTCACGAGGAAACTTTGGGCGACTTCGGAATACAAAGTGCCGCGTGTGCCATGTTGCAGGTGACTTTTCATTATAGCCGGGGCAAGACAGGGGCGAAGCCATTCGGGGAGATTAGTAGCCCCAAAGAAGAGGCGATCAGTCGCCAGGCGTCTAAATCTCCCCGAATCGCCAGGTGTGCTCTGGAGTGGTGGCACATGCTGCTACTTGGGGAGATTAGTCGCCCAGCGACAAATCTCCTCTTCTTCGGGCGACTAATCTCCCTGAAATGCCTTCCCATCGGCTAGAATGTAAATCGCATTTCGGGGAGATTAGTCACCCGAAGAAGAGGCGATCTCCCCAAGTAGCAGCATGTACCACCACCCTTAAACATGTCCTAGAGATTAAAATTTACCATTACGGCAATCTAGATTAAACACACTACTTTTATAACATCTGTGTTATTAAAAAAGTAGTTGACTATGCAGTCATCTGGCTGATATTTTACCATCCACTATGTAACTTTATCATGCCTTGGGTGAGCAATAGGGAGAATTAAGTTCTAATACTTTGGTTTTTGAGTTTTGAGTCCTGTGTTGTCATGTCTAATGTGGATTTTATAGTTTTTGTATTGTTTAATACAAACTTTCTCCAACTCTGCAGAACCAGTGGCTGCAGCAAAATAATCCTCCAAATAGAATCCCAGTTTATCTGTTTAAATCTGGCTCCATGATCTTTGTCCCTGCAGCTGGAGTTGGAAACGGTAACAGGGGATGTAAAGGCAAAAATAAAATCCAATATAAATCACCGACTGCTCTACAGGGAAACAAACAAAGCTGCTTGAGTTCTGCATACAGTCAGGTTTCTTATAAAAACGGTAGACATTTTTTAATTAAAGTATATTGGAGATAGATTTCTTTTTCATTAAAGAAAGTAATAATGGGATTTTACTTTTTTGCCAATACATGCCCTTTAATGACCACACCCTTCGTGTCTTCTACAGGTACAGAACCTGTTATCCAGATTGTATTGGACTTGGGTTTTTTCCAGATAAGGGGTCCTTCCGTAATTTGGATTTTCAATCAACTAATAAAATCATTTTAACATTTAATAAATCCAAGAGAATTGTTCTGCCTCCAATAGGGATTAATTAGTTGGGATCAAGTACAAGGTATTGTTAAATTGTTACAGACAAAAAAGGAAATCATTTGTAATTATTTGATTAAAATGGTGTCTACTAGAGGCGTAATTCTGAACATTTTGGATAACAGGTTTCCGGATAACATATACCTGTGCAAAGTGTCAAGTGCAAAGACATTGAGGATGGATATAAATAATCCAGACAGAAAGTTGTAGAAAAGATCCTGAGAGGGCTCTGCTCATGAGAGCCTACAAGTTCTCAAAGCCATTTCTGTGCCAGTAGATCATTTCGTAATTTAAGTGATTCGTTGTACCTTCATTCCCCACCTCAAAGAATTCTTTGCAGATAACCATATCAGAATATGTTCCGCATGGAGTTGGCAAAGGGACAGTTGGCTACCAGATAGTTTCCTAACTCTTGTTTATATTCATCATGTTTCAAACATGACTGGAGGGCTGCACCTCATCACTGCTTCTTAAAGATTATCAATGTGACGCATCATGGTGCAGATACGGTTTCATGTGAAAATTCATTTTGGCAAGGTTACAGACATCACATCGACTTTGACTAGACATTAAAAGTATTAACTTTTTTGTAAAATACCTTTATGTCACTGCTAATAATTACGAGATAAGTCACCAGGTATGTGGAACTTCTGGATAGTCTATCAAATTGGAGAGGAAAAATATGTTTCAATTCAGTAAATTTTTATGGTTTATTGTGAAAACCAAATATAAAATTTCAAACCTCAATTTAGTAAATGTTTCTTCAGAATGTATCGGGTGCCTCTAATTAGTCATTTAGGGGCCGATTCACTAACTTCGAGTGAAGGATTCGAAGGTAAAAAACTTAGAATTTCGAAGTTTTTTTTTGGGCTACTTCGACCATCGACTACGACTTCGAATCGAAGGATTCAAAGTAAAAATCGTTCGACTATTCGACCATTCGAAAAAACTTAGAAAATGGCTCTAGAAGGTCCCCATAGGCTAACATAGCACTTCAGCGGGTTTCATTTGGCGAAGTATTGAAATCAAAGTTTTTTTTAAAGAGACAGTACTTTGATTATCGAATGGTTGAATATTCAAACTATTTTACTTCTAATCGAATTCGAAGTCGAAATCATAGTATCCTATTCGATGGTCGAAGTATCCAAAAAATTACTTAGAATTTCGAATTTTTTTACTTCAAAAATTCCCTCGAATTGACTTCGACCCTTGATAAATCTGCCCATTAGTGTCTTGAACACTATAACTAACCTTATTTCAGGATGAGCATCCAATACTGGGCCAAATTCAATTGGTTGAGGTGGTATATTGGGAGGTTTGGTTCAGCAATAACTAGATGTTGCACATTAATAAGTAAGCTCTACTGTGGTGTTACATTCTGCGCTTGCATTAGAGTAGCTTTTATTATTTAAATGGAGTTGCACCGTGCAACTTGAAGGCACCCAAAAATACATTTTCTCCCACATCTACCCCATAGTATCTAAAGGGATTCTGTAATGATTTTTTCTAAATTACACTGTTTATACTGCAAATAATTCACTCTACAATATAACATTTCATTCCTGAACCAGAAAGTGTATTTTTTTTATTTGTAATATTGGTGTGTAGGTGCATCTCAGGTCATTTTGCCTGGTCATGTGCTTTCAGAAAGAGCCAGCACTTTAAGATGGAACTGCTTTGTGGCAGACTGTTGTTTTTCCTAATCAGTGTAACTGAATGTGTTTCAGTGGGACCTGGGTTTTACTATTGAGTGCTGTTCCTAGATCTACCAGGCAGCTGTTATCTTGTGTTAGGGAGCTGCTATCTGGTTATCTTCCCATTGTTCTGTTGTTAGGCTGCTGGGGGGGGGGGGACAGGGGGTGACATCACTCCAACTTGCAGTACAGCAGTAAAGAGTGACTGAAGTTTATCAAAGCACAAGTCACATGACTGGGGGCAGCTGGGAAACTGACAATATATCTAGCCCCGTGTCAGATTTCAAAATTAAATATAAAAAAAAATCTGTTTGCTCTTTTGAGAAATGGATTTCAGTGCAGAATTCTGATGGAGCAGCACTATTAACTGATGTGTTTTGAAAAAAGCTTTTTTTTCCCATGACAGTATCCCTTTAACATGACTGAAACAAGTAATCTTGAAAATCATGTTAAAACACAATAAGGTCAGGTCTGATAATTTGATTATTGCTGACAACCATGACACAAAATGAAAGTATATTGAAAAGTGTAGAGGGTGAGGGAGTCTGCGCTCAGCCAATTGCCACTTAATAGGTGAATGCTTCAATCCTCTTACAAGGATGTACTGAATCCAAAATTGCCAAACTTTCAGTGAGAAGGAGGAGAGCACTCAAATGCAGATTAACTGCTTGTGGATAATATTTATTCAAACTGCTGTACACGTTCCGTTAATGCCCTTTCTCAAGTGTCTCAAGTATATTGAAAAGTGTCTGAAGCAAAAACATTTTTGGGTGAATATCTTCTTTAAGTTTGGCACTGGTCTCCTATTAGATTATTGTGCTATAAAGATATACGTATATATATATATGTGTGCTCACATTGCCATATAACTAGTCAGTAAGAAAAATCTAAATGATAGGCAAACTTTTTCTTCTACTTATCATGGACAACTTACTAAACTAGGAAGCCTCGTGGCCTTGCTGACTCTAGTGTGGAAGCCATCCTGCAGAATCAAAACCCCCTTCTATCCGCTTGCATGGAGAGCTGTGAGTATCTGGGGGGGGGGGGGAGGAGACATATGAATAACTGGCACCTATATAAACCAGAGAAATGCTATAAAACAGCTAATACGAGGGGCATTCCTTTTTAGAAGCCATAAGGGGAATATTTATCAATGCATTCTGGATTAATTTAGGAAAACATATGTTCCCAATAAATGCCTACTTTTGCCTTGGTCCATATTCCCTATAAAGTTTTAAAAGGTTGAACCCCTCTCAAGTCTTAGCTCAACAAATTTGTAAGCTAGATTTACATAGTAATAAAAATACTTATAATGAAAGGCATGACTTCACAGTAAATTCTTGTGTAGCGCTACCTCTGACTTTGCTCGTGTTCTTACAGGATGGGAAAGGAGTGTTCTTACTCCTGGTTAGGTTGGTGTTGTAGCTGCAGTAGAAGAGCAAACTTTATATCTTCTTGGGCTCTAAGTGCCTTCCAGCAAACCCATTCCCATGTAGTTTGTCCTTCATTACTAACCTTATCAATGGCTAGTTGCTGGTTCATGTGGTCCCATGAATTAGCTGATCATCTACTAAAGCTTCAGGCTCTGGATCTTCATCATCCACCTTCCACAAGGGGTGTGGGTATCTAACAAACGTTAGGGAGCAAACTAAATTATCAGCAGCAGGGTCTGCTCTGGGGAGCTTCATAAAGACAAGTAGGCTTATCCAACATTCTATATGGGAATAAACATAGAAGCATATAATCACACAGAGATGGCTATTTGCTATGACCTTAGACATTTTCGAAGAGCCATCTAATTTTTACAGGCTTTACTGACACTTAAATAGGTTTGCACAGGTGTGACGTGGCGGTCCTAAAATGCATTTTGATTATGTGTATTATTTATTGTCTGTTGGCTTAATTATTTGAAAATAGGATAGTAAATCTAGCACCTAACTCATAAACTGTTGTAGTCGCAATCTGTTCCTTATTCAAAGGTTTCATGATCCTATCTCCTGTTGCTAGGCATGCCATCAGAAGCCTATAAATTCTTCAAAGCAGGTATTCATCACTAGGAGGGATAACTAAAAATAACATGATATTAATACTCCTTTCTCATGTGTTTGGCCTATTACACTGCAGAAAACAACATATTTGTGGTCTAAATACAGTTCTGAGAGCAGAGATAAGACCCCAAGCAAATATAAGCACTCCCCCATTCCTCTGAGAAGCTGGTAATGTGCTCACATCATTTGCTGATAACGTCCCATCTGTTAAAACAAAGTACTGCAGAACAGTAATAACTTTTAGCAAAAGACCAAGGAGGGTTATTTTCACTTGATAGTCAAGTTCTTACACAGAAAAATAATCTGACCGTGAAATATAGTCCACAGAGCTGCATCTGGGTAAATGGGGAGAGGGAATTTTTCCCAGGACTCCTACCTTGAAGGCCACACTATAAAAAAAAAGATGCCAAGAACAATGTTTAATGTGGCATTTGAAGGTTGAAGAATCTAGTATATTTTTAGGTCCATAAATATTTGGACAGAGACACCTTTATTCTAATTTTGGTTCTGTACATTAGCACAATGAAGTCTAAATGAAACAACTCAGATGCAGTTGAACTGCAGACTTTCAGCTTTAATTCAGTGGCTTGAACAAAAAGATTGCATAAAAGCCTTTTTTTTAACACAATCGCTTCATTTCAGGGGCTCAAAAGTAATTGGACAATTGAAAAGTAATTGGACAATTGACTCAAAGGCTATTTCATAGGCAGGTGTGGGCAATTCCTTCGTTATGTCATTATCAATGAAGCAGATAAAAGCCCTGGAGTTGCTTTGAGGGGGGGGGTGCTTGTCTGTGGAAGATATTGCTGTGAGCAGACAACATGCGGTCAACGGAGCTCTCCATGCAGGTGAAACAAGCCATCCTTAAAGGGATACTGTCATGGGAAATTTTTTTTCCCCAAAACGCATCAGTTAATAGTGCTGCTCCAGCAGAATTCTGCACTGAAATCCATTTCTCAAAAGAGCAAACACATTTTTTTATATTCAATTTTGAAATCTAACATGGGGCTAGACATTTTGTCAATTTCCCAGCTGCCCCTGGTCATGTGACTTATGCCTGCACTTTAGGAGAGAAATGCTTTCTGGCAGGCTGCTGTTTTTCCTTCTCAATGTAACTGAAAGTGTCTCAGTGGGACATGGGTTTTTACTATTGAATGTTGTTCTTAGATCTACCAGGCAGCTGTTATCTTGTGTTAGGGAGCTGTTATCTGGTTACCTTCCCATTGTTCTTTTGTTTGGCTGCTGGGGGGAAAAACGGAGGGGGTGATATCACTCTAACTTGCAGTACAGCAGTAAAGAGTGATTGAAGTTTATCAGAGCACAAGTCACATGACTTGGGGCAGCTGGGAAATTGACAATATGTCTAGCCCCATGTCAGATTTCAAAATTGAATATAAAAAAATCTGTTTTCTCTTTTGAAAAATGGATTTCAGTGCAGAATTCTGCTGGGGCAGCACTATTAACCGATTAATTTTGAAAAAATTTTTTTTCCCATGACAGTATCATTTTAAGCTGCAAAAACAGAAAAAAACCCATTGGAGAAATTGCTACAATATTAGGAGTGGCAAAATCTACAGGTTGGTACATCATCATGAGAAAGAAAGAAATCACTGGTGAACTGAAGACCTGGACGCCCATGGAAGACAACAGTGGTGGATAATCGCAGAATAATTTCCGTGGTGAAGAAAAACCCCTTCACAACAGCCAAAAAAGTGAACAACACTCTCCAGAAGGTAGAGTATCCATATCCAAGTCTACCATAAAGAGAAGACTGCATGAAAGTAAATACAGAGGGTGCACTGCAAGGTGCAAGTCACTCATAGAATAGAATGGCTAGATTGGATAATAACAATAACAAGCTTGGCAAAGTGTTTAGGACAGGAATATTGCCATGGTATCATGAACGTTTATCCTTTACCAAACATATTGTCATGGCCCTTTGATTAGAATTTCCTGTTGTTCTTTCCCCTCTTTGTCTTTCAAATCTTATATAATATTATCTTAATATTAGCTGAGAGTTCCTAAGGCATCATCCTCGTGACTGCCATACAGCTTTACCATCAATGCAACTCCACAAGGCAGAGGTCTTCTGACATTGGCAGTTTAAGGGCTAGTCCACACGGGGAGATAGCGACGCGTTTGCGGTCGTGGCGACAAAGCGCCGCGACAGTCGCCGCGACCGGCGCAGGCGACAGTTTTGTATGGGCGCCTATGTAAAAACGCCTGTGCGCCTATGTAAAAACGCCTGTGCTAACCACACGAGGCGATGCGCTTTTCAACAGTCGCCTGAAAAAGCCTGGCGAGGCATTTTCAGGCGACTGTTGAAAAGCGCATCGCCTCGTGTGGTTAGCACAGGCGTTTTTACATAGGCGCCCATACAAAACTGTCGCCTGCGCCGGTCGCGGCGACTGTCGCAGCGCTTTGTCGCCGCGACCGCAAACGCGTCGCTATCTCCCCGTGTGGAATAGCCCTAAGTCTCCCTTTGGGAAGCAACATTTGATCAAAGTTCTCATTGGCTCATAGTAGGGTTACTGATGAATGAAAACCTTGCTGGATCCACCATTTAACCATAGTTACAAGAAAATCCAAGGCAGAAAATGCATTAACGCATGATCCCAAGCCGGGTTCCCTGGAATATCTAGGAGAGAAATTAGGCAGTCTTCCCAAAATTTAAACCTAGAAGGCATTTTTGCTGTGTGAATGTTTTTATTGTTTAATTGCTATTTAAAATATAATAGATATATTGTGCTACTGCTGTCTGATGGATCTCTTTGTGCTAGAAATAGCAAGGAGAAATGCCTTATGTGCATTTGTCTCAGGTGTCAGTGAATAAGGGATGCAAGCAGTGAAGGTTCAATATTTCTTATTATGATTATTATATGATTATGAGATGAATTTGTGCACACAAAGCAGAGAGCTGCTCTTGCAATTCTGCTATTTACACTATAAATTAGAAAGAAATCAAGAACTGAATGTGGAGAAAACTATGGCTTGTTAACTGTGATCACATTTCCCATATGGGTCTATTGAGAGAACTGAAAGAAAGAAATCCAGATGATTTTAAAAAAGACCTACAGATGTCTGACTGCAGTATCAGCATGGTTCTGCAAGCCATAAGAGCACTGATTAAAAAAAAGATACAAATGGAACTGGGGAATGCAGAAGGGTTCTCAGCAGTTTGATCTGTTTTATATTATATTTTTAAAGTAATTGACACATTTATCAAAGCTGACACCTGTGTCTACTCCTCCGAATGTCTGTGCTTGCTTTGAACAGTTGACCGTCGTAGTTACCATTGGTAATTGTTACTGCCCTGGCTGTGATGACTATCGCAAGTATATATGGGTGAAGAATTTCGCCATTGTTGAATTTGCGGCGAATTTGGTAGTTTCGCTGCAGGCAAATTTGAAAAAAATTGCCACGCAACTCGATTCGCCATGCAAAAAAACCCCCACATGCTTCAGAAATCAATTCACGCGTAAAAAAACCCTGTCAAAAAACGGCGTGAGCATCAAAAACTATGGGGCAAATTCACTAAGATTCGAAGTTGCGCCAGGCGCAACTTCGCCGCGCTTAGCCAGGCGTAGTTTTGCCAGCGCTCCGCAAATTCACTAAAATCCGAAGTTGCGCACAGGGGTAGCGTAAGGTTGCGAAGTTGCGCTAGCGAAGGCTAATTTGCATACGGCGAGAAATTCAAATTTCAATGGAGGAATACGTATCAGCACTACAAATGCCTAGAAAACCTTCAAATCATCAAATAAAAAATTTATTTTGCCCTACACATGTGCCCACTGTCTAGGTAAGTTGCAATGAGTCAGGAAATGTAGGGGGGAAGGAGAGGAGCCCCAAAAAAAATTTCGATCTTTTTCAGCCTAACACCCATAATGTAGAAAACACGCCAGTGCTTTTTGGGACTTAGAAAAAATTTTGACATTTTTTGAAACAATCCCTATCTACTCTATTGCGCTTCGCCAGGTCTGAGGTGGCGAAGGGAGGCTAGCGTAAAAGGTAGCGTTCAGTACACTGCGCAAGTTAGTGAATTTGCGTAGTTACGTAGCTAGCGAAAATTCGCCTGGCGTAAGGGTGCGAAGTAACACTAGCGAAAACTACGCCAGCGTTCATTAGTGAATTTGCGCAGTAACGAAAATGCCAAACGCTAGCGAATTAACGCTAGCGTTCGGTGCTTCGGCGCTTAGTGAATTTGCCCCTTTGTGAGACAAAAAAATAATGAGCGACAAAATCGAAGCCCGTGCCCAACTAGTTTCATGAATTTTTCACGGAATTATTCAGCGTTGCAAAACGTAACAGAGTCGCCCATCACTAAATTCGGCCCCTGGGTTGTTTTGCAACAATGCTGTAATTTAAAGGCTGGGAACATAGGCTGAAAGCTCTGGCTATTTCAGTCTGAGTATTTTTGCAGGCTGAGAGAAGCAAATCTGCTCAGTGCCCCATTGAGCAAATCTGCTTCTCTCAGCCTGCAAAAATACTCAGACTGAAATAGCCAGAGCCAACGGCCTGTGAGCCCATAGCCTAAGGCACATCATTCCTGAAATATCATCGAGACTGTTCATGACATATTACTTAAAGGTAACTTTTTAAAATTGGACAACATAAATAGAATTGCTGCAATATGACTTTAAAATTAAGGGGCTGATTTATTAAGGGTCAAAGTGAAAATTTGAATTCTAATTTTCAAATTTTTTTGGGTCAAAACTCTCAAATTCGAATTGTGAATTATCCAAACTTGGTTCGAGTTTTAAATCAAATTTCTCATACTCTGGCCCTTCAAGAACTTGAATTTGACTATTTTCCACCTAAAACCTGCCAAATTATTCTATAAGTCAATGGGAGAGGTCCAGGGATCAATTTGGTGTTGTGTGCAGCCTTCCTGACATTTAAGTCTTTTTCAGAGAGAAAAAAACTCGAATCGAGTTTTTATAACTCAAATCGAATTCGATTTCAGTCTTCGAGTGGTTTAAATTAGTACGAGTTTACAAAATTCGATTTCATCAATAAATTTAGTCGAATTTCGAATTTATGGGAGTTTAGGGGAGTTTAAAAAAACTCCCATGAATTCGAATTTCGACCCTTGATAAATGTGCTTCCCCTTGTTATTACATAACGACAAACCAGCAAAAATATAAAATAGATTTCATTTGCAGCAAATATGAGGGCATTTGAAAGAGCAAAACAGTGTAAAAAAATGTAAAACTGTAAATCCAAGAAGTTAATCTCATTTTTAGTTCTACAATGGCATTAAAAGGAAGATGAAAAGTGAAACAATTTTAAGAATATATGAAAACTTTAAAAACAATCACAGCACTAACTGCTGGGGTAGATCATTGAGTTGTTCATTCAGGGTAGCATGGCTCACCATATTTCCTCAGTTTAAAGCAATTGTAAAGTGTTACACATAGAACAACAAAGAACCTAAAAAAAACATAAAATCTAATGTGATGCCATGGAAGACTATGCAGTCTGGTGTTCATATGAAAAATCTGGAGGAGGGGTAAATACCAGCTTGGGGTGAGGATTTTAGTATGGGACAGGGTTATTGATGATACACATTGTGTTGTTAGACAATCTTTCATTAGCCACCTCTAAGGCTAGGGGCACACGGCGCGATTTCGCCGCGATTCTGCGCTAAGCGAGTTGTCGCTGCGTTTTTTAAGCCGAAATAGCTTTGCTAACTTTGGCGATGGCGTCAATGCAAATCGCGGCGAAATCGCTGCGCTAATTCACACGCGGCGATTCGTTTTCTATTGTCGTCCGAAGTTGCCTCGCTGGGCGTTTCCGGGCGACAGTAGAAAAAGAATCGCCGCGTGTGAATTAGCGCAGCGATTTCGCCGCGATTTGCATTGACGCCAGCGCCAAAGTTAGCAAAGCTATTTCGGCTTAAAAAACGCAGCGACAACTCGCCCAGCGCAGAATCGCGGCGAAATCGCGCCGTGTGCCCCTAGCCTTAGGAATGTCTGTTATTGGAGACATCTTGGCTTTGATGCTACTGTAAATGAAAAATGATCAAACTCGTCTGACAATGTATGAACAAAAGTGCAGCTTTCATTTTTGTGTATTATCCTCTTTTTCCCGTTCTACCCCTTTGTAGTTCATTTTCAGCTCTGCTAAGTTGAGAAGAATAGAGATGGGCGAATTTGTCCCATTTTGCTTTGCCCCAAAAATTTGCGAATTACCCGCGAAATGGCTAATATTCAGTGAAACGCAAATTTCGCGAGACAGTTTTATGCACGTGTCAAAAGTTGCGGGCATCAAACATTATTTTGATGCAGTAAATTTTCACCGACTAATTTTCACCGCAGTTTCGTGAGTTTGTTCACTGGCGACGAAACGAGAAATTCACCGCGATTCCGCGCCTGGCGAATTTATTCGTCTTGAGATCTACTGCTCACAAGCTAAAGGTCTACTGGTAGATCCCGATCCACCTTTTGGGCACCCCTGGTGTAAGTGAAGTTTTTTTTGGAATTATTTCTTAAATTCTGATGCTAGTGGCACTGGTTTCTGTGCTGCCATGTAGTAATTATCTGTATTAATTACTAATCAGCCTTATATTGTGACATTTCTATTCTATGTGTACTGTATATTGTGAGTGGGTCCCTAAGCTCAGTAAGTGACAGCAGCACAGAGCATGTGCAGTGAATCAGCAGAAAAGAAGATGGGGAGCTACTGGGGCATCTTTGGAGACACAGATCTTTATTGCTAAAGGGCTGTGGTTGCCTTGGGCTGGTACAGAAACCCAAAACATAATGTACAACATTTCTAGCTACTTCATTAGTTAAACATTATTTCCCATTTCCTTCCAGGGTAGATTATTCCACAGAAGCCTTCAGTTGGACATATATGATAAAAAAAATTGAACCTGAGCTTAAATCCCAAATTCAACAGGTGAACACGTGAAATCTGGAGGCAATGAAAAGAGATTCTTTTCCCCCCCAAAGTCGCTAAAAGAAACAGCTAGACAGCAGTTGTTTCGCTTGCGATTCTTTAAGTAGTCTTGACAAAAGGATAACATTGACTTTGCGGTTACAACAACTTAGCATCGAATATTCCCTGCTGGTGCACAATACCTTCACTGCATGACCAAGTGCGAAAAATGTCATCTCGGCTTCACAAGTGACATATATATAGAAAAACAGCAGATGTCTGATGAAGTAAAGAATCCGCCTGTTGCCAAGAAGCTGGAAAACAGAATTCATTTCCTTTGCTCTTTGATAATGGTGATGTCATGTATTTAATAGGAAGAGGCTGTCATAATCCTGTATTGTAAAAAAGTTAAAATGTTAGCCACGCAGGAGGTGAAAGCTGTTGGTTCAGTTGAAACTTAATTAAACATATTTTAATTTGTGGAACACATGCAAATGTAATACTGAGGTCATTCCTTATACTTTTCTTTTATTTTCCAGAGGTTTTTTTTTTTTTGCTGTAGTTTACTGTCCCACACCTGTAATAACACATCTATGACTAATATGTCATGGTGACAAAACACAACTAAATAAAAATATCCATTTTGCTGTATTGTAATGCAGTCTGGGGAAAGATGTCATCTGGGCAGCCATTAGAACAAGCCCAACCCATTGACATGCAAGGAAAATAAGCGTATTAAAACTTCCTGACGTAAATCCATTGAGTTTCACTGAAGCAAAAGCATTTAACCTTCTGGAACACGGGGAAAGGAGTTTACAGCCACATTGAGCTTAGAGAAAGTGAATGATGTAGATGTGATATATTTTATGGTTATGTGTATCCCCCAAATAGGAGTAATTAACTAAGCTTTATGTTGCTTTACAAGCTTATGCTACACAATGTAGCCCCAAAAAAGTATTTTCACTGTGTGCCCTCTTATCCGACTGTACTAAAGGGCACATACATTTCCAGGGTCTTTTTTAATCCTTTTACAAAAAATCTTTATGACACATCAGCAGTGTCGGACTGGCCCACCGGGATACCAGGAAAACTCCCGGTGGGCCCAGGGGTCAGTGGGCCTCTTGCTTCTAACCTGGCCTATTTCATGGTCATTCCCTATTTCTTTAAGAGAACAAAGAAGCTTAATAATGGAAGAATATAGTATAGTATGTAGAGAAAAAAGACTAGGGGGTAAATTTATCAAAGAGTGAAGTTCCGCCACTAGAGTGAAATTCCGCAGCTCTCAATTCATTTCTATGGGATTTATCCATGGGTGAAAGTGAAAGTTCACCCTTTGATAAATATGCCTATAAAAATCCCTTAGAAATGAATGGAGAGTGGCGGAATTTCACTCTAGTGGCGGAACTTCACTATTAACTTCACTCTTTCAAAGTTTTATTTATCAAAGAGTGAAGTTAATAGTGAAATTCCGTCACTAGAGTGAAATTCCGCCACTCTCCATTCATTTCTAAGGGATTTTTATAGGCATATTTATCAAAGGGTGAACTTTCACTTTCACCCATTGATAAATCCCATAGAAATGAATTGAGAGCTGCGGAATGAAGTTAGAGAATAAAGAGGTTGAGTGAGGAGATGAGGAATAATAGTGTGGAAAGTGGGCCATCAGCCTAAGGTTTTCTGGTGGGCCCCTGGCATCCCAGTCTAGGGTTGCCACCTTTATTAAAAAAATTTACCGGCCAGTGGGGGGCGGGCACCAAAAGGGGGCGGTCCGTGACACTAAAAAGGGGGTGGGTAGTAACTCTATCCCAGTCCGACACTGCACATCAGCCCAGAAGCAGAGGTTCCCTGGAAATTATATTCAGATGTTGGATAACTGCACTAGTCAACCACAACACGCAAATTGCAAATAACAATAGAACCAGTTAAACATATTGTAGTACAAAGCAGTTAAGTCCATATCATACAGTGAAAGGGTAGATAGAGTAGGGTAGATAGAAAGTGAAAAATAAAAAATTGAACTATGGTAATTGGTAAGTGGCCCTGAACAAAATGTATGTCCAATGGTGAAGGGTTTCACCTTTACTCCTAATTACGATACTGAGAGCTAGACTGAAGTGAAATACTGGGTAAAATACGCTTATAGCTTAGTACTAATACTTAATGGGGCTGGGGTGAGTGTGGTGTAACTGATTATACTAAGCAAGCAAATGAATTCCAATCTATTCATACAATGGGCTATTTGGCAGCTGTATAGTGGTTATCATTGTTGCCTTGCAGAACTGAGGTCAGGCCCGGACTGGCAATCTGCGGGTTCTGACAAATGCCAGAGGGGCTGCTGTATGGTTCCATAGAAAGTCAATATTTAGTGGGCTGGTAGGGGGCTGTTTGGGCCTCTGTGTACTTGGAATGGCTGGGCCTATTTTGACTACCAGTCCAGGCCTGACTGAGGTCCTAAGTTTGATTCCAGGCAGGTGAAATATGATCCTTTAAAACTATAATATATAGCTAGAGGCACTAATAATGAGAAAAGTGCATGTTCAGTTCCAGTCACTACAGCAGAGTCTCAAAAATTCTTACCATGGGGACTACGTTTTGTCTTTTTCAGTTTAATTTCTTTATTGTGTAGACTCTGGCCCTAAGGAGTTTTCTTCTCCTACTTTCTTCTTAGACTGCGTCTGTTTACTCCTTTTTCCCTATTGCAGATGATGTTTTTTATATACCTTCAGTCCTCCACCTGAAATTGTTTCTTCTTCATTGATTTAAGCTGGCATTATTTGTATAAGAAGAAGAGATAAGAAGAAAAAAAGGCATATTCTGTCTCATTAGGGCAGAGACACACGGTCAGATTCGGGGCAATTAGTCACCCGGTGACAAATCTCCTTTTCTTCAGGACGACTAATCTCCCCGAACTGCCTTCCCACTGACTACAATGAAAATCACCGGCGGGATGGCACATGGAGCGATTTGTTTTCTGAAGTCGCCCGAAGTTTCCTTGCGAGGCAACTTCAGGTGACTTCAGAAAACAAATCGCTCCATCCCGCGAACGATTTACATTCTGATCAGCGGGAAGGCAGTTCGGGGATTCGTTGCCCCCAAAGAATAGGAGATTTGTCGCCGGACGACTTATCTCCCTGAATCTGACCGTGTGTCTCTGCCCTTATGGGCCAGATTCAATTCAGAGAGAAAAAGGTTTATCAAATGAAAAGTTATGGATGAGATTCACTTTGAGATTATTGAGGACTGTGAAAGATACATAAATGGATTATTTTTTTTTATAGTTCAAGACATGCAATGTTCTGGCTGTCCTGAGTGTTTTCTGGCTGAATTCCTGGTTATGGATCTTTTCCAGTGCATGGGTATGAGGCTGAAATATATACAAAGATATTCATACATGCAGGAATAGTTGATAACAGGGACACAAGGCACTGCCCAAATTTGGTTCTGGGTAGGGGGTACCTGCCACTTTTCTATTCACTTTTTTTTTCTATTCACTTTTTAGTGTCTATGTAATAGTGAGGAGTAACCGTTTCTCCCAGTAAAAACAGAACACGTAACTTCCATGGGGTAAATTTATCAAAGAGTGAAGTTCCGCCACTAGAGTGAAATTCCGCCACTCATTCATTTCTATGGGATTTTGAAAGGCGTATTTATCAATGGGTGAAGTGAAAGTTCACCCTTTGATAAATACGCCTATAAAGATCCCATAGAAATGAATGAGTGGCGGAATTTCACTCTAGTGGCGGAACTTCACTATGAACTTCACTCTTTGATAAATATACCCCATAATGAGTTCTAAAAAGATATGGAAACCTTTACAAAAAATCGATTTCATCAGTGTCACTGTAACTGTATTCGGGTATCTGGACTGTTAGAAATGAATAGCGTATTCTGTTTTAAACATGAAGGCTTTGGAAAGGTATAGGGGCAAATTCATCAAGGGTCGAATTTCGAGGGGTTAAATCCTTCGAAATTTGACTGGGGAATAGAATCGAATAGAATCGAATAGGCAATTCGCGCTGGCGAATAGTCGAATTGGCGAATATTCGCCAGGCGAATAGGCGCTCGATCGAATATTCGCTCGAAGGAATTTCATTCAATCGAATGCCTTTTTATTCCATCAAAAACTTGGAAAACAAGCCTATGGGACTTTCCCATAGGCTTTTAAAGCAATTCGGTAGGTTTTAGGTGGCGAAGTAGGCAGTCGAAGTATTTTTAAAAGAGACAGTACTTCGACTATCGAATGGGCGAATAGTCGCAGCGTTTTTGCGCTCGATCTATTCGAATCATTCTACTCAGACGAATTTATGCCAATTCGATAGTCGAGGAGCACAAAAATTCGACGTTTTTTTACTTCGAATCCTTCACTCGAAGTTAGTGAATCGGCCCCTTAATCTATTTCATTCTGTGAAAAAGATTTGTTTGTGTGCAGACAGACAAGTGAAGGAAGTAATAATCGCTACTAAGTGAACAGTCCACCAGTCCTGGGAGCTGCTTAACGTCAGCGAAGTCCGGTGGCAGGAAGTGCCTTTCATGACTTTTTAAAGGACTACACTTCTATGACATAAAGCCATCAGATCTTTATTTGCTCTTTGTCTACAAAAGCCAGGCGTGCTATTTAATGCCTGTGGTTTTAAGCTCTTAAACTGGCATCTAACTACTGTTTCACCTCCCTTTTAACCTTTTTTAATCTTCATCTTGGTATGCGGCTGTTATAAATTATTACTAGAACCACACAAATTGCTATGACTTGTTCTTGAAGACATGAATAATTTTGGTTATTAAACTGTGTTATGGGGCAGGGATTTTTGTAGATGTGAGTAATGCGTGTTGTCAACACTGCATGCAACTGTATCTTTTTCAAAGGGCAAATTTACTCTGTATGTTTAAAGTAATAGTGTCCAGACTTCTTCTCATGCATTCCTTGCTTATTTGTGTGTTTACTTATGATTCAGAGTTACAATATTGCTTACTTCTGCTGTAATTAATTAATTAATAAATTACGCATAGGCAACAGTCCAATAACAACCCTGGTAGCACATAATGAGACATATTATAAGAAGGCCAAGAGAGAAATTGATGTTAAAGGAGAACTAAACCCTAAAAATGAATATGGTTAAAAATCCTGCAGAAACCTACAGAGCTTGCAGACTTCATATGTTATATTTTTGCATTATATTCCCCGTATTACACACCATTGTTTTATTATGGCCTTAATGTACTGGCTTTCTGCTGCATAGAAAAGAGTATTATTAGTGTTTAAACAGTATGGGGCCGATTCACTAAGGGTCGAATATCGAGGGTTAATTAACCCTCGATATTCGACTAGGAACTAAAATTTAGGGCAGATAGTACGATCGAACGATGGAAGGATTATTCCTTCGATCGAACGATTAAATCCTTCGAATCGAACGATTCGAAGGATTTTAATCCAACGATCGAAGGAATATCCTTCGATCAAAAAAAGTTAGCCAAGCCTATGGGGACCTTCCCCATAGGCTAACATTGACTTCGGTAGCTTTTAGATGCCGAAGTAGGGGGTTGAAGTTTTTTTTAAAGAGACAGTACTTCGACTATTGAATGGTCGAATAGTCGAACGATTTTTACTTCGAATCCTTCGATTCAAAGTCGTAGTCGAAGGTCAAAGTAGCCCATTCGATGGTCGAAGTAGCCCAAAAAAAAGTTAGAAATTCGAAGTTTTTTAACTTCGAATCCTTCACTCGAAGTTAGTGAATCGGCCCCTATATTTTGTAGAGAACCTTGCACTTCCTTATCTCTTGAGACATGTCTTCGCTTTCCCAGCCAGTAATTTGTGAATACAAATAGCACACCATGTGAAATGATACGAGATAACAAACACTTTTGGAACCACTCAAGACTAAAATGATCACTGAAATACGCAGGCCGCTATCTGAGGTTTATCTTTACTTTAACAAATATAGGTCTGTCTTGAGGACTAATCCATCCCTAACATTTATTTGCGTGAGAATTTGAACATTCGCCATTGTTCCTTGTTTTCTAGAAATGACAACATGATACACTGACATTATATTGTTGAAGCAGATAAACTAGTTTGAAAGGAGATATGAATGAACTTTGCCTACTAAGCCAGAGCGGAACTAAACAACAATAAGGCAAAATGGTATTTTGAAGACTTGACCTTTTCTGTGCCACTTATGCGGTAGCATAGCATCCATCAACCTTCTCTTGTTCTCTAATATGTTTCTGTCTTTGCCTTTTCCATCTTTCCTAATCTTCCTTCTTCATAACCTTAAGGGTCACGAACATACCCACAAGTGTGGCTGCTCTAGAATAGAGCAGGGGTCCCCAACCTTTTTCACCCATGAGCAGCATTTAGATGTAAAAAGAGTTCGGGAGCATAAAAAATGATCCTGGGTGGTGCCAAATAAGGGTTATGATTGGCTATTCTAACCCCTATGTAGACTGGCAGCTACAAGAGACTCTGTTTGGCAGTACATTTGGGTTTTATGGAATAAAAACTTGCCTCCAAACCAGGAATTCAAAAATAAGCACCTGCAGTGTGTCAATCCTGCTTCTTTTGATGAATGGTGGGCAACTCCGCCTATTAAAGGAAAACTATACCCCTGAACAATGTAGGTCTCTATAAAAATATATTGCATAAAACAGCTCATATGTAAAACCCTCCTTTATGTAAATAAACTGTTTTACTTTTTTAGTAGTATGTCCACTGGGTAATCCTAAATAGAAAATTGCTATTTTTATAAATAACGGTCGCTCCCTGGGATCCTAGAGAATTCTGTATTTTGCTTCCACACTTAGTTGTAGTATTTCTGGTCAGGTGATCTCTGAGGCAGCACAGAGACCATCACGAAATATTGGTTCAAGGCAAGAGATGTAAAAGGGCAATATTTACTTAATTATATATTCTGGTTTGGTAAGATTCTTTTATAGGCCACTTCATATGATGTAAAAATCTGTTGCTGAACCTGCCACCATAAACCTGGCAGTAGCTGCAGGGTTTCAATAGCGGGTTGCGTCAATACCAGACTTGAGCCCATGCTGGACGTAATTACGCCCAATTTTTTTGTTAATCAAAATGCAAGCACAATTACTGGAATTATGGGGGAAATGCAGCACTATGGGGGGAAAATAGTAATTTGTACAAATGTGCACACTCTTGTGTTTGTAAATGGCTCACTCTTTCAGTCTCTCGTTTCTGGGTCTTTCATCTTCCTGGTTCTTTCTCTTATTCGTTTCATTCTCCCATTGCCTATGTTATTTACAATTTTCCTTTTCTCTGCTCTAAGTTCATCCTGTATTTGTCATTTTACTCTGACGCCGGTAGTATAGTGATAGTATAGTGGTGGACAAAAGAAAACTCACATGCCCCTACTGCAGCCACTTTAGTATCGTGTCCAATCCAAAGCAGTGTGGTGGTTTCCTCATACTGGTCTCCCTCCAGTGGACATTACATGTAGAAGGTTTAGGTGGGTGAAGAAAGCCAATCCACACATTTGGAATGAAATCATTGTCCGGCTTTATTTTGTTTGATTAAAACAACAAACAGGCATCTACTACAGATGTGTTCCTACTCTATGACCTGTTGAATCACCTGACGCGTTTCATGCCTCTTTCTGGCACTTCATCAGAGGTGAGGTCACAGGATATCCTGTGCCTTATATACCTGTGCTCATTAAAAAAATCTCAGATATAAAAACATATAAACAGACACTCAAAGTACTGTTTGTTACAAGTCACATTGATTACAGGTGAGCTAGGAATAACAAACCCTACATTAAGCATAATTCATTCAGGTTTAACATGAATGAAGGGGAGTGTAAACTGACTGCAAATATATTTGCAACATTTCATATCTGATGTTGATTCCTAATTGGTTCTGCTACCTTTTCTGAATTCAACCAAAATGGACATCTGATGACATCAGTTTTATTCTCACGAGTGAACAGGAAGAATGCTGAAATGCCTTTGCCTAAAAATTCTGAGGCAAAGTTAACATATTCTGCATTTTATTGAATGGGCCTTACTTTTAAGAAATGCCATCGTGGATACTGACTTTTCTCTTTTTGCAGTGACAGGTTAGTGTGATTGACCTAGTATATTTTACAGTACAATATACAGTAATTATCTGGAAACCCGATATCCAGAAAGCTCTGAATTACGGAATGGCTGTCTCCCATAGACTCCATTTTATCCAAATAATCCAAATTTTTAAAAATGTTTTCTTTTTTCTCTGTAATAATAAAGCAGTAGCTAGTACTTGATCCCAACTAAGATATAATTAATCCTTATTGGAAGAAAAAACAGCCTATTGGGTTTATTTAATGTTTACATGATTTTCTAGTAGACTTAAGGCATGAAGACCCAAATTACGGAAAGATGCGCTATCCGGAAAACCCCAGGTCCCGAGCATTCTGGATAACAGGTCCCATACCTGTAATAATATTGATAATATTAATAATTATTGTCCATTGAAGAGACATCTGGAGGAACTGAGGATATATATACAGGTATAGGATCCCTTATCCGGAAACCCGATATCCAGAAAGCTCAGAATTACGGAATGGCTCTCTCCCATAGACTCCATTTTATCCAAATAATCCAAATTTTTAAAAATGATTTCCTTTTTCTGTGTAATAATAAAACAGTAGCTTGTACTTGATCCCAACTAAGATATAATTAATCCTTATCGGAATCAAAACCAGCCTATTGGGTTCATTTAATGTTTAAATGAATTTCTAGTAGACTTAAGGTATGAAGACCCAAATTACGGAAAGATCCATTATCCGGAAAACCCCATACCTGTATATATAAGGGGCATTTACTTGCCAGGTGCAGTGTGCAAAATGTAGCCTTTGGACCTTTGGACATAATTCTCACAGTAAGGACATTATTTTACTCACAGTGCAGCAGTTTTTCAATGTGCAATTATTACCACAATTACCATAATTGCATGTTATACCTGAACATTTTTGTATTGCTTTTGTGTCGGAAAATAGGGGGCAATGCTTTTCAAAATTAGTTTTGCCTTTCAGATATTTGTGCTTGCCAATCATCAGTTGATATCCCTGTTTGGAGCAGTTGCAAAAGTAGATATAATTAACAGTACTGCAAATATGTTGTTGTTTTTTAACTCCTTCTGGCAATATATCAGCTCATTTGGACAGAGCACCCAACAACATCTGAGCTTAATTACCCTGTGTGACAATCAGCTATTGTTATGGACAGCACTGATACTTGCCAGTATTAACATTCCTGCTATTGTGTTTGCGCATCCTTTGTAAAAGAACTGAATGGCACTCGTTAGTTCAGCCTTGTGGAGCAGCATGTCTCCAGCAACTGTTTCATTATGGAAATTGTTTACAAATCAGTATTAGGTGGAGAGGCCAGAAGGAATAATCTCCACCCTGACACAATGGCTTGTTTTGATTTGGGTTGTGTCAATGTTTAGTGATTACATGACTCGAAATGCAACCACTTGGTGATTGTATACCTAAATGTCATTTACCAGAAAAGGTGTGTCTTTAAGGTGAGACATATATTTTGCCATACATTGACAGGCTTTTCACATTCTGTCCACACTTTATATGCAAATAGCAACACATAATACCCACAAACAAGTAGCTCAATTACTGCAGGCCTTCATCTGAAAACATTTACATTTCTTGGTAGAACTTGATTGAACTTAGTTGAACTTGGTTGAACTTGGTTGAACTTATTTTTTAGAAAACTGGAGAAAGCTATCTACCCCCCCAACTACAACTACAAACCTTAATTTATGAAACATTTTTATTTTATTTATTTATATATGTATATATTTATGTATTTATCTTAGATTATTGCTTTAGACCAATAGCTCATATGGCATTTCCTCCAAAGGCCCATCTGTCCCATGTGTGTAGTGAGAGGAATGAATGCAACCTGCCTGTCAAGGCATATGCAATGACAGGCAGATCACATTCATTACCAGAGTTGGACTGGGCCAGCGGGACACCGGCAAAAAAACGGGTTGGCCACCAGCTCTTATGGGCCCTGCAGGCCCAGATCTGTGGTTTGGAGGTTTCTTAATGCTGCAACCTCCCTTTGTCGGGTGGTTGCGGCAAAATCTTCCCGCTTCTGCGCATGTACACGGCACAGTACACATGCGCACACACACAAACAGGGGAGGTCGGAGGAGGGCCCTGTGGCAGTAGCCCTGGTGGGCCCTGAGTCCCCCAGTCCGACCATGTTCTTTACTCTAACCTACACACAGGACAAATTTGGGACAGATTAGCCTCACTGCTTGGGGAGAAAATGTACTGCTTGTCATAGTATACTTAGAGGCAGGGCTGTATTCAGGTCTGATGCAGCCCTACGTCGTGCGCACTGATTTTACGTGACGGTTCGCTGATGTCACGCATTGTGTGTGTTGATGTCACGCGTCGTTAGGGTTGCCACCTTTTTAAAAAAAAATTACCGGCCAGTGGTGGGGGCGGTAACTAAATGGGTGGGCCGTGACATAAAAAGGAGTGGGGCCGCGGGGTTGTGATCAAAAAGGGGATGGGGCCACATCGCAAGAGGGCAGAAGACGAAAAAAGCCAAGGGCTTTTGTTAAGGGTATTACAAATTACCGGAAGCTACATTGCCAGTAAATTTGTAATACCGGCCCTGGCAGGTGTTTTACCGGCTAGGCCGGTAAAATACCGGCTGGTGGCAACCGTACGCATCATTCGTGCTGACATCACAGAACTTATTCAGAGGAAGTGACGTCATTGTTTTGCGTGCATGACGTCACTTCCGCATTTTTCTTCGGACCCCCTACCCCTCACCCCCTCAGCTTTGTCACCGGATTTCGTATGAAAATCCATGGCGGAATGTGGGGTGGGTTTAAAAATAAATAAAATAGACACCCCAAAACCGTGCCACCCTAGGAACAGGCCCTCGGGACCTATATATAAATATGGTCCTGCTTAGAGGTCCATTTATGATTGATCTGAAGAACAATTCATTATAAAAGCCTGTTCAGGCAAACTTACGAAGATTGACAAGTTTTTTTTTTTTGGCATAACCTCCCCAGTGACTAGTAAAGTCAAGTGGGGTTTCCTTTATGATTGCCTGAGTATAAAAGCTCAGGCAATCAAAAATAGCCTTAGGGTGGTGGCACACATAGCATTCCGGGGAGATTAGTTGCCCATCAACAAATCTCCTCTTCTTCGGGCGACTAATCTCCCCAAAATGCCTTCCTGTCTGTGATTCACATTCTAGCTGGTGGGAAGGCATTTCGGATCGCGTCACCCAAACTTTCCGCGTTTAATGTAAACAAACTCAAAGAAAAAACTTGATTAAAGTGGCGCTGACAAGGACACATTTTTGGTGGTAGAAGAACTATACAATTTAAAAAACTAACATATTTAAGAATCTGGATATAGCACTTTATCTGTCACAGAATAATACTATTTCAACTTCCCCGTTGTGTTGGAGAGGTTGTGGTCTTAGAGGAACACAGCAACATATATTGTGGGAGTGCCCCAAATTAACATCATTATGGCACGAAGTAGAGGAGTTACTAACGAATGTTCTTTCTAAAAATGTGCATCTTGACATCTATACTACTTTGGTGGGCAGGCCATTCCCAGATATCACCTTTGCAGAACAAAGACTTACAAATTTTATTCTAACTGCTACCAGATTGGCTATTACATCCCTTTGGAAATCGGCCTCCCCGCCAAAAATAGAGGATGTTATTTATAGGGTGAAAGATATGAGAGAGATGGAATATATGACGGCCAACATTAGGGGTAACAGATATAAATGGGAGAATGTGTGGTCAAAATGGGATGTGTACACTGTCGGGCTTTCTGAGAATAGGGCCTAAACCTAAATAGCAGACTTTGACCTGCTTGTATAGACACACCCGGTTTTGATTGTTCCTTGGCTTCTTCCCATGCTTCTTCCCATTATTACATAACTTGTCATGCAATCTTCAGTAGATTGTTGGTTAACTGGAGGATATGTAGGAATTGCCTATATTATACACCTTCCACTACTTAATGTATGATTTTTTGCTCTAAAGGAAAAATGGATAACTTCTTTTTTTTTTTCTGAATGTAATCTATCTCCTTGAAATATACTGTACTCTTTTATTTCTGATTGTAATTTATCTCCTTGAAATATACTGTACTGTTATACAGTGTTCATTTTCAATGCATATTGTTTGTATAACTATGATATGTATGCACCTTTATCCAATAAAATTTTAAGTTATAAAAAAAAAAAAAGAATAATACTATTTCATATTACTACCCCCCAGTTTTGGTCCCACAATTGTTTGAAGAAACTTCCATATATTTATATATGGGGACATAAAAGATTTTTTTCAAAAAAATTACTTAGAAGGAAGTAGGTAAAAGTATCTTGCCTATCGGGGCATGTATGGAATCTCTAATCAAGAAACACATTATCCACTAATCTCCAAATTACAGGAATGCCATCTCCCATAGAGTCCACTTTAAGCAAGTAATTCCATTTTTTAAATGTTTAAATGTTTCCCATTTTCTTTGTAATAATAAAACAGTACCTTGTACTATTTTAGAAAACGTAATTTACAGAAAAATCCCTTATCCGGAAGCCAAGAGGTCCTAAGGATTCCAGATAATATATCTTAAACCTTAAAGGGATACTGTCATGGGAAAAAAATTTTTTTTCAAAATGAATCAGTTAATAGTGCTGCTCCAGCAGAATTCTGCACTGAAATCCATTTCTCAAAAGAGCAAACAGATTTTTTTATATTCAATTTTGAAATCTCACATGGGGCTAGACATTTTGTCAATTTCCCAGCTGCCCCTGGTCATGTGACTTGTGCCTGCACTTTAGGAGAGAAATGCTTTTTGGCAGGCTGCTGTTTTTCCTTTTCAATGTAACTGAATGTGTCTCAGTGGGACATGGGTTTTTACTATTGAGTGCTGTTCTTAGATCTACCAGCCAGTTGTTATCTTGTGTTAGGGAGCTGTTATCTGGTTACCTTCCCATTGTTCTTTTGTTTGGCTGCTGGGGGAAAAAAGGGAGGGGGGTGATATCACTCCAACTTGCAGTACAGCAGTAAAGAGTGATTGAAGTTTATCAGAGCACAAGTCACATGACTTGGGGCAGCTGGGAAATTGACAATATGTCTAGCCCCATGTCAGATTTCAAAATTGAATATAAAAAAATCTGTTTGCTCTTTTGAAAAATGGATTTCAGTGCAGAATTCTGCTGGGGCAGCACAATTAACTGATTCATTTTGAAAAAAATTTTTTTTCCCATGACAGTATCCCTTTAACTAACACAGGTCCTACACTATACCAGCATAGTTGCACATAGAATCCAATTAGCAATTCGTTTTGTTCAGTACTATAAACTAGATAATTTAAGCAAAGATGCTTTCTTCGGGATGTCAGAGGTGTTATAGGTCTAATAAGCTTTTAGTAATCACAGATAAACTTCACAATAACATTCCCTTTTAAAACACTATCATATAGGATTGTGTGTCTCTACAGCTTCATACGAATGTGTTTCTTATAACATTGCCTTTGAGAAGTTGGGAAGATAGTGTGTATATTGGGAAGAGAAAACTGTGAACTTAAATTTACATTTATATAACCTTCAACTATTATTATGAACTTATTCATAAAGCACTAACAAACTCCACAGTGTTGTGCAACAAATAGTATTCTTTATCAGTGGCAAAATGATCCTATTGGGTCTATTGTTCAAATGATTTTTTAGTAGACTTAAGATGTGAAGATCCAAATAATTCCTTATCTGGAAAACCCCAGCTAAGACACTCACATGTTGACAATTTTTTTTTTTTCTGAAAATGTTATAAAGAAGTAAAAAGCATAATCTCCAACATTCTACTTTAAGAGGCCATGATTTTTAAAAAGTACCAAGGCTTGGTGTATTAGGATCTCTGCAGTTTTTCATTTGTTGGACTAATATAATGAAGATTTTGCATGGGACAAATGTGATGTCAGCTTAAAAGGATTTCAAGGTATCATGCATCAAAGTGTGCCTTTTGGAAGGTAAAAAAGTAAAAACCACTTCCAAAAAAAGTTAAAGCAGGAATAGTGCTAAGAGGAGCAATCAATACAGGGATTAGAGCAGGGATCCCCAGCCTTTTGAACCTGTGAGCAACATTCAGAAGAAAAAAGAGTTGGGGAGCAACACAAGCATGAAGAATGTTATTGGGGTGGCAAATAAGAGCTGTGATTGGCCATTTGGTAGCCCCTATATGGATTGTCAGCCTACATTGAGACTCTGTTTGGCAGTACACCTGGTTTTTATACAACCAAAACTTGCCTCCAAACCTGGAATTCAAAAATAAGCACCTGCTTTGAGGCCATTGGGAGCAACATCCAAGGGGTTGAAGAGCAACATGTTGCTCACGAGCTGCTGGTTGGGGATCACTGGATTAGAGAATAGGTTTCCAGCTCAGTGCAGATATTAGGTAGATATCATGCAGAGCCATAGTTGTGTTCTCAGCTACAGATTTCTGTGTTTTGTCTTAATGATTGTCTTCTAATACCAAGTTATTTTATAGTAATGGTTACTATGTCAAAAAGACACCTACTATTTGCTATTCTTAGAAAACAGTGTATTCCTTTCAACATTCCACTTTAGATATGATATGCTTATAGCAAATGTACTGTGCAGGGATAGCCTGAAATCTCTGCAGAGCAGATCCACAGTTCCAATATTATTTTTATAAAGGTTGTTTACATGTGCATATGAGTGATAGGGCTCCAGGACTGTGCTGACAGTGGGAATTCCTTTCACATTCTATTTCCTACATGTACACTTATGGGCACGTTGCTGTGCTAAATTGCTTTCGGATCCATTTTACCATTCACTATTGATGGACATAAATGACTTTTGCACAATGGAGTGATTATTGGCAGAATATATGGAAGTTTACATTCTGCCAGCAGTTGATGTTATGATGTAAGCTATGTGGTCCCCATTGATGCCAAAATGTAAATAATCAACTGCAATGTTGGGTGTTTTCTCAATCAGGGTTTCCCCTTGGAAAACACATGGAAAACAATGTTCTACTGCCCTGAAACCTGCTTTCTAAAGGTGGCCATACACACAGAGTTAAGGTGGCCATAGACGTAGAGATCCGCTTGCTTGGTGATGTCGCCAAATGAGCGGATCTCTCCCCGATATGCTCACATTGACGTGGGCAATATCGGGCTGATCTGATCATAATGGATCCGATACGGGCGTTCGGAGCGCAATCCGATCGAGATCTGGACAACTTTTGGCCAGATATCGATCGGGGAAGCCCGTCGAATGGCCTCACACACGGGCCTTAAGCTGCTGATTCGGGTCCTTAAAGGACAAGGAAAGGCAAAAAAATAAAATCCCATTTTTACTTTCTTTAATGAAAAAGAAACCTATCTCCAATATACTTTAATTAAAAAATGTGCACCGTTTTTATAAGAAACCTGACTGTATGCAGTGAAATTCTCCCTTCATTTACTGCTGTGGATAGGAATTGTCAGACGGTCCCTAACTGCTGAGCAGGGAAACAATCATACTTATGAACAGCAGGGGGAGCCCCCGCCTTACTTACCAGCCATGCAGAACTCAAGCAGCTTTGTTTATGATGATCCCTAAGCAGCCCAGACCCCACTGAGCATGTGCAGGGTCAGGGTCAGGTAAAGATGTTTAACAAAGTTACAAGATGGTGACCCCCTGTGGCCAACTTTGAAAGCATAAATCATTTGTTTGATTAGGCTTGTGGTGCAGTAAGTGCAGTAAGTTCATGCTAATGTTTAGTATACAAAATACAGCATTTCTAGCCTTATTCTATTTTAGACTTTCCTTGTCCTTAAAAACTGATAAGTTTATGTCCGTTTATGAGGCCTTCCGATGGGTCTTCCCGACCGATACAGTAGCTGGCCAAAAATCGTCCAGATCTCGATTGAGCAGGCTTGATTTTTCTGATAATAGATGTGGTCCTTGCTCTGACTTTTCATATCCCTTCATTGCAATGTGATCGTTTGGCCAAACACATTACCACAATATCGCCCACTCAAGGTGGACCTGGCACAGTTGCCAAAGGAGCGAACCTTACAGTGTATGACCACCTTAGCTAGTATAATGCAGTGGTTCAGTGAAAGGATTAGGTATTTTAGGGCTGCTGCTCGGTAGGGTGCTATCTTGATTATCTAAGAAAGAAAGGTTGTCTAATTATCTGGATTTAGGCCCCGGGAGCAAAACAATTGGCAAGTAAATCTTCTTTCTGGCTAATATTTGTTTGCCAGACACTGCAGGCTGTATTTCTTGTTGTGCTAATGAACAGATTACAAACAAATGACCATTAGATAAACACAGTGTTAGGACTGTTCTTTTCATGTTGTCTGACCTGATCCACCTCTACCCTACTCTTCCAATAGACGTCTTCATTATTATGGAAATTGACTTAGCAAGAGCAAATGGGATAAATCCATTTTGTGCACTTAATGGGGTTTTACCTAGTAAATTAGAGGCTTAATGCCATTGTTATGTAACATAATCCATAATTATGTACAAATCGAGAGCCCATTTCTGCACATCATCATATTAATTAGAGACAACATTACCCTCTAGTCTGGTTTCATGTAATCATTAGGGGGCTACAGAAACATATGTGATTATGCTGGCTACTGCTGACATTTAAAGTGGAAGATTAATAAAAAGTGCACTATGCAGGATATACAGAGCTCTAGTGCAACCCTGTTTTAGGAGCATTTCCCAAGTCTCTTAAAGGAGAAGGAAAGGCATGTTATACTTGGGGGTGCCAAAAGTTAGGTACCCCCAAGTGATTGTATTTACTTACCTGAAACCCTGGGCTGTTGCTCCTATCAGCAGAAAACTGCACCGGGGTTATACCAGTGAGCACCACAGAGCGATCCTCTTCACTTGGTTGTGCCTAACCTTTGGCACCCCAAGTAAAAATGCCTTCTCTTCTCCTTTAAGGAGAATTTTAGAATATATATGTTTATAGAAACTGCAGGAATGCATTCTATTCATAACTTTTCTGCAGGGTTCGCTAATGAATGGGCCGACCTAGCTACTCAAGCCCCCTGTAACCAAATTTTGCTGTAGCAGCATTGTGTATTTGTGGATCCAGCAATTCTGAATATTCAGAATTTCAGTTTTTACAACAAGAACTAATTTGTTTTAGCTGCAATGGTTATCAGGGTACGATATTTTAGCATATTGACCTTTTGCTAACCACAAATCTTCCTCAAGGGTCTTTATTATATTGGCAATATACTGACTCCCTTTAGTGGATACTCCAAGTTCCCCATCAAGATTCAACAGGTAGTCCATGGTGTATTATATACATTTTTTTTGCCACTGGATGCCTTTTGGTAAAATATGAAGCTTATTTTTGCTTCTTTTCACAACCAAGGAAGATACCCCCCACTTAGCCCACTTTATACTCATATGTTTGTAATGTAATACCTTTTTATTATGTTTATCCTGATATGATCAAGGGGCAGCATTACTCTTAACTCAACGGGGCTCAACTCTGGGCAAATTTGCCCACGGGCAGTTACCCATGGCAACCAATCAGTGATTAGCTTTTTAAAGCCAGCTTCAAGTAGAACAATGAATGCAACAATCTAATTGGTTGCCATGGGTAATTGCCCATGGGCAAATTTGCCCAGTGTTGATAATCTTGTAGGGGGGTGGGTCTATGTATAGTTATACATATCTCTTGTTGAATCATATGGCCAACCATGGAGGTTGCTTCTGCTTTTAGGGCAGAGACACACACTCAGATTCGGGGAGATTAGTCGCCCAGCAACAAATCTCCTCTTCTTCGGGGCGACTAATCTCCCTAAACTGCCTCCCGCCGGCTAAAATGTAAATCGTCGGCGGGATGGCAATCGGTGCAATTCGTTTTCTGAAGTCGCCCCAAGTTGCCTCACGAGGAAACTTCGGTCGCCTTCTGAAAATGAAGTGCTCCGAGTGCCATCCCGCAAGCAATTTAGATTCAAGCCGGCGGGAGGCAGTTCAGGGAGATTAGTCGCTCCGAAGAAGAGGCGATTTATCCCCAGGCGACTAAATCTCCCCGAATCTGAGCGTGTGTCTCTGTCCTTATACTTGTATCCTTTCCTATTTTGCTGTTTGTTAACTGGTCAGACCCATAATAACAACAGATGTTATTGAGAAATACAAAGCAAAATGATAAAAAGGCACAGTAATATTAGATATTATAGTAATTTGTTTTATGTGGAATATGTAAGGGCAGGGGCACATGAAGCTACTGGGGGTGATTAATCGCTTCTTCTTCAGGTGACTAATCTCCCCGAACTGCCTCCCCGCCAGCTAGAATCAAAATCGCTGGCGGGATGGCACTCAGAGCGCTACTGGTTAATCTCAACCAGTGGCTTCGTGTGCCCCTGCCCTAAAAAATCAGGCCATAAATTCTATTTAATTTACCTTAGTTAAACAATTGCATGCAGCCTTCTATTCTGACAGATGAATCACCCTGAGTCAATTATTAACACTTTCTTATCTTTTGCTGACCTTCACTGATCTTAACTTGCAGTGAGTAAAATAAATACTCACCGATTCATTCAAATCCGGATACAGTTTAGGGAAAAGAACTTTCAGTGCTTCCTGGGCAAGTACTTCCCTGATTAATAAGTGGCTCATCAAGCAATTATTAGCTTTAGAAAACTAAAAACATAAAGGAAGTTTAACTGGTTGCCAATAAATCTGATCACTGTGTGTGATTGACAGGCCTGGACTGGCAATCTGTGGGTTCTGGCAAATGCCAGAGGGGCTGCTATAAAGTGCCATAGAAAGTCAGTATTTAGTGGGCTGGTGGGGTCTATTTGGGCCTCTGTGTAGGCTGATTGGGCCTCTTTGTACCTGAAATGCCAGGGCCTATTTTGACTCTCAGTCCAGCCTTGGTGATTGCCAAAGGGACCATAGATTGTAACAAGCCAAACCGTATAAAGCACTCACAACACAATAGCACATTCCGGGGTGAATGATGTATCAAATATGACTTTCCAAAGACCCGGCCTCGCAGACCTTACTTAATTCTGAGTATCAAGTAGAACTTGATAAATGGAATGAATCAACTCTAAGTCCTTGGGGAATTATATACTACTATGGATCTAATATCCAGAAAGCACGTGTATGGAAAGCTCAGAAATATATATTCACATATAGGGGAATGTAATAAAAGTCGGTAACGGAAAAAATATTCGCAATGCGAAAAAGTTATGCCTCTGTGCGAACAAATTTGCCTTTGTGCGAATTTAATATAGCTTCTGAGAACCCATGAAACTGTTTAGCGAGCACTTCCAACAGTGGAAGAAGGTTTGCGAATTTTCTAGTTAGCGCCAGTGCGCAGTGAATGTAATAAAACTTCTTACTGAAAAAATTATGTTTGCTCCAAAAGATTACGACACCTTCAATCACTTCTTAAAAGTGGGCAATGCACAATTAAAATTCGCAATGTAATAGTTTAAGAAAGAGTATTACATTGTGAAATGAGACTTTTTATTCTTATTTGTGCTATTTGTTTTGCTCTTTGAGACCTTTATTACATTCCCTCAATAATGTCTTATTTAACAAAACCCTAATTAATTAATTTCTATACATTATCTTATAGCCCAAATAGCTAAATCATTACACCTGCTCCGCTGATATCTGGCTGAAAATTCTTAGGCTGTGGACACACGTGCAGATTCTCGACGCGGTTTCGGGGCGGCCCACGGCACAGTTTTAAAAAAAAAAGATGACCATTTCGTAAATACTCTAGCGGTTTCAAGCTTAGGCAATAGCACCTCATTCTTGCGTATTTACGCAGCAGTCAGCTTTTTAAAAACTGCGCCACGGGCCGCATAGAAAATCCGCACGTGTGTCCATAGCCTTAAGGTTAGAAAATCCTACTTGGTGAGAACCACCTTGGCCTTTTGATGCAGTCCTCTCTCGTCCTCTCACATCCACCTCTATACCAATCATAATGGATGGTCAGGGCAATCTTGTCTCCCTTCCCTTGGAAATAAATAAGGTATTTACCAAATATTACTTTAACCTATATAAAACCTCCACCATATGTACTGCAGAAGAGATTTATAAGTATGTAGATGCCATACCTCTCCCTAGGTTGGGTTTAGAGGATTGGGCCTCCCTAAATGCCCCAATCACTGAGCTAGAGGTAACGGAAGCTGTAGCCTCTTTCCCAACTGGGAAAACTCCTGGCCTTGATGGGCTGCCAACGGAATGGTATGTCAAACATATTAAACATGTTACTCCTTTACTTGTCAAACTGTATAATGGGGTGCTGGGGGGGGCTACTTACCCGAGTCCATGAGAGAAACATTAATAATCTTAAACCGGGAAAGGACCCGACCAACTGCTCTTCATATAGTCCTATCTCCTTAATAAATGTGGACGCCAAAATTCTAGCAAAAATTCTAGCTCAACGACTTGATTTATATATTCATGCCCTCATATCACCTGATCAGACAGGGTTTATCCAGGGCCGATCCACGGATATAAACTTACGTAGACTTTTTACCAATATTGCAATAAAACACGATAACTCAGGCCTTAGAAATGTGGTTACTCTATAAAATGAGAAGGCCTTCGATTTGGTAGAATGTCACTTTCTCGGAGCAGTATTGGACATAATGGGTCTAGGTGACAATTTTAAGAAATGGATCGATGCCTTATATCAATTTTCAGGGAAAATGTAACCTTCCTCATAAAATGCTTTTCCGGTATTTGCAACTGAAACATGCCATACAGGCTCAATTTGGGGATGCAGTAATTGGTATAACACCTAACCCAATAGAGCAAATGCTTTATTGGAGTCATTTTCATAAACAGCTCTCGCTCTTTTATAAGGCATTACTTTAAATTGATGCTGACCCGTTACCGAAATTAAGGGATAAATGGATACTAGACGTCCCTACAATAGATGCTGAAAACTGGCAAGAAACTCTTGATTCAGTCTATATCCCTCTCTCAATTCATTTCTATGGGATTTTTAAAGGCGTATTTATCAAAGGGTGATAGTGAAAGTTCACCATTTGATAAATACGCCTTTAAAAATCCCATAGAAATGAATGGAGAGTGGCGGAATTTTACTCTGCGGACTGTGGAGATCTCTGACTTCACCCCTTGGGGACATATTTACCAAAAGATCTTCAAATTCTTCTCTCTAGTTCTATTTCTCTCTCAATTTCTATGGAATTGTAGTAGCATATTCATTAAAGGATGAGGCTAGGGCCTGACGAAACCAAAATCAGCCTGCTGAAATCCACAGGCTGACTTCATCCCTTGACCACTAGCTGAATGCTCTTCTCTGTTCATGTCCAGAAGTCGTGTCAGCTCTAGTTCGAAAACACCCGGTGGATTTCGGTGAGACTTTGCATTTTGAGCTGACACACAAACACAGTAGAAGAGTCTGCTAGTGGTCGAGGGCTGAAAATGGACTGCGGATTTCAGCAGGTTTATTTCGGCCCCATCTGGCCCTAGCCTCAACATTCACTTTCGCCCTTAAATTTTTTGCCTAAAGTTATACATTATGCTCCTCATCAGGGCCGCCATCAGGGGGGCACAGGGGGTTACAAGTAAGGTTGCCACCTTTTCTGGAAAAAAATACTGGCCTTCCTATATATTTATCTTTTTTCCCTATTAATAACATTGGGATCAACCATCATTTTTACAGGCCAGTAAAATACCAACCTGGTGGCAACCCTAGGTATGAGTGTTCGGGAGAGGTGGCACGGCTTCAGCACTGTCAAGGGGAACCCAGCTATTTTGAAAAGTGCAGCATAGTCAGGCCCCCATGACAGTGCCGAAGCCGTGCCGTCTCTCCTGAAGTCCCGAAATTGAATTCCTGAAGCTGCGAAAAGACCTGAAGTCATGAAAGGAGCCGAAATTGAAGCCACGAGTTCAGTTCACACCAATGTGTGTTTTTAAATTTTTTTTTTAAACCCCTGGCCACAGTTTTTTTTAACTTATAAGTGGGCCCTGACCATCAATAGGTCTTTATAACTTTTGTGTGTGTGGGAGGTTACCATTTTTAGCGCTGATGTCTGTGTGTTGTACGGGGCCCCGTGATTTCTAATGGTGGCCCTGCTCCTCATTCAGCAATCACCTGATTGCATGTATGAACATAAGACCACATCTTAATAGCTCCACACAATTTGGGATAGGGAGGGTTAGTTTTTGTTTTCTAACATTTTTATTTCTGAAAAAGAAAATATTGAATAGAAAATCTGCTGTGAAATTAAAAGCGATTTCTGACTTTCTGAAAGGAGACTGAGATATGAGAAAATAACCACAATGTCTGAGTGGTTGTTAAATCCATCAGGTGTGTGTGGTGCATCCAGAGATAATGTGGCATAATCACAGAAATCCTCTGCTTCTGCTGACAGAGGAACAATACGCTATTTGTTCTGCACAAAACATTCCGATTTTTGTTCATGACTAAGATTTCCTAATCACATAAATATATGGCAAATTTTAGCATATCAGTGTAATAATCATACCGTGTAGGGCTAGAAGACAAAAAAATATTGCTGATCCTGCTTTCCTGACCTACTTGAGCATTTCATAGCAGAACAGTCTTTCCATTGTACAGAGTCGCAAAGCTTTGTGAATTTTGTGAAGAAAGACCTGGATTATGTGACAATAATGGAAAGAAACAAAAAGCCAGATGCATGTTCTGAATTTGGAGGCAGAAAATGTCATCTTTCATTATGTTATTATCTAATTATTACAAGCACCAGGCTCATCAGAATGAACCACACCAACATGCTGTATCAAGGGGCTGAGACATAATCATTCGCTTGTAGCTTGGCACAAAAGAAAAAACATTGGGATATATCTGAAAAGATCACTTGCATGTTTCCCAGGATGAAGTAGCTTTTCCTTGTGGGTAGGTGGCTTTTTCACTGTGTATGGTAGAGTCCTGCGCGGGTAACGTACCATGATCCGTACCCGCAACCTGCAATCTGCAACCCGGACCCGCAACCCGCATTCTTACCCGCTTGGAGCCGCAACCCGACCCGCAAGTACCTTATCCAACAACCCGGAACCGCGACCTGCTGACCATCAAGAATCAGGGAGTGCTGTCATTGTATGCCGGAAGTGGCATCATTGGAAGTAGCCGTGATCAGAAAAAAGGGAGTAAAACAGGAAGTGCTGTGATTGTAAACTGGAAGTGACGTCATCGGAAGTAGACATGACCAGAAAATAGGAGTAAACATCTCTATTGAGAAGACCCAAGGCCCGACCCACTACCTGCAAACCAGCAGATAGGGATGTAGCGAACTGCCGATTTGGTGTTCGCGAACGCCGTTCACGAACACCGGCAAAAAATGCGAACGTTCGCGAACAGTTCGCGAACTTCGAACACCCGCTAAAATCGTTCGATTCGAACGATCGAAGGATTTTAATCGTTCGATCGAACGATTTTCATTCGAATCGAACGATCGAAGCATTCGATCGAATGCTTTTCATTCGATCGAATGCTTACAATCGTTCGAAGGAATGGAAATCGTTCGATTTTTAGCGGTCGAAGGAATTCGAATGGTCGAATGGTCGAACGATTTGTATTCGAATCGAACGCTAACTCAAAATGCGAACGTCGCGCGACGTTCGCGAACATTCGGCGGACGCGAACGGTCGAAGTTCGCGCAAACAAGTTCGCCGGCGAACAGTTCGCTACATCCCTACCAGCAGAACCACCGACCCGCAGAACCGCCGACCCGCGTCTATACCCACACCCGGAACTTCTATAAGCAACCCGCAGGGTACCGCAGGTTTTTGCGGGTACCCGACCCGCTGCAGGACTCTAGTGTATGGATGGTTGAAATAATTCAAGTCTCTTACTGCTGAAGCAGAAAACAAGTTTTAATGTCTACTGTTAACTTGCGACTGCAGACTGAAATGAGAGTACAGTGCTCTGTGCAAAAAGCTGTTGTTTTTTGCCTTTGCTTTGGTTGTGGCACAAGGTGGCATGCCTCCATATTTGTTCATTTGCATGTCTTATTACAAAAGCCCAAGACACAATTGAATTATTGACATATTTACAGTTCTGTGGGATTGCTGTTTGTATGCTCTTGGTGCATGTCAGTGATTCTAGCAGTGGGATTTGTTTTCTTAGCAGATATCTTTGATTCTTACGGAAACAATTCCATGACATCACAACCATAGTTTACAATTTTAACCTCAATCGTGGGAGGCAGAGGTTGCACAGTTCTGCAATTAACCTAAACATTTTCTTTGCTTCCTTTGCTCTTGGGCAAAGGAAGGCCAAGATTATTTAAGCATCAAGAGACCTAATTAATGCGCAGTGTCAGGAAATGATAAAATTGCTTTAAAAGAAAAAAGGTTGGTCTTAAGACCGACTTTTCTGGACTTATTACAGGGTAAAGCTTACCATACATATCTAGATACTTGTGTTAAATATGAGGTTTCATACCATTTTTTTGAACTTGTGTACAAGAAACATCTCTACAGTTTTGGAGTGTTCAGCCTGTTACTTCAATATCTTTTCAGGTGTCAGATGCAATACAGTCCATAGGCCCATCTGCCCAGAACAAAATCAATTATCAGATAATCCAAAGTAAAGTTGCTGGAGAACACTGATCCATTTTTATAAGTGGCAAAAGTGCTTTATTGACTCAAAAGTAAACCAAAATTCTGGCAATGTTTTGGGCCACACTGGACCCTTTATCAAGCCGGAATTCACACACTAAGTACTATGTTAAATAGTGTAACAAGGAGAAAGGGAAGAGAGTTTGAGGTGGAGAAGAGGGAGGATAATTGGAAGGGGCAGTGTTAGAGCCCTTGTATGAGTGAAGTGTCTAAGACATATCAATCCCATTAAAGAAAGTTCATGTATCACTGTCCATATATCCGTTCAGTATCAGCTATTGTTTCTCCTATTCAATCAAACTGAAGGGGTTGCAACTTGGGTTTTTCTATTGAGTGCTGTACTCATATTTACCACTAGGGAGCATTTTTAACAATTCAGGAGTCATGGAGCTGTTAACTGGTTACCTTCCCATTGTTCTCCTGAAGGGCTGCTTGGGAGGGGTGATATCACTCCAACTTGCAGTGCAGCTGTAAGTGACTGAAGTTTAGCAGAGCACAAGTCACATGGCTGAGGGCACCTGGGAAACTGACATGTCTAGCCCCATGTCAGATTTCAAAATGAAATATAAATAAAAATATAATATAATATAATATAAAAAATCAGTTTTTTTTAAATAGATTTCAATGCAGGATTCTGCTGACTGAGCACAAGTAAGTGACGTATTTTGTAAAACACATACTTTCTCGTGAGAGAATCCCTTTAAATGAGGTAATGCTGTCATTTAACCAGGACATGGGCTCAGGCAGCTTGAAGCAAAAAATGGGACATAAGAGGGGGCATATGTGAGACTGCCAACATGAACAAACCAGAAATCCCTGGCAAGGGTAAATTGCTTATATATACAACTTATACTGTAACTTATACTGCTTCATCATTTGAAATATAATGCATTAAAAAGTCTGTACTGTGTATGAAATAATCAAGTTTTAATCTCCCTCTTAGAAAACTGCCTCTCTTCATTCTATTTCTGCAGGAGGCAAAGTCAGATTTTCATTGACTGGTCTAAAACAGCCTTTGGAAAGGGTTGCTCCCTTTCCTAGAAGATTTATCACTCTTTCAAAATAACCAGCTCTGATGGAAATCCTAACTCTCTACATGTAGGATTTGTGATAGAGTCAGTTATTTTGTTTTGTTTTGGTTTGTGCTGGAGTCGGTTATTTGAGTTGGTTCCAACACATCGGCTAGGAATGGGAACCCCCCTAAAATATGTATTAAACCTACCTGTCAAAATCTGGCCCAGACTTGAACATGAAGAATGACAGGGGAGAGGGGGATAGTGAAGATAAACCTGATTATTTCACAAACGATAAACAGTTAAGAATTTTTAATTGATCCTTATTTCAGCGAGATAAAGCTTACAGTATATTCAATTTTAATTTTCACAATAAATTCCCTTTACATTATACACATTACTTTTGAATTGGAGGAATACTCCAGTGGAAGATACTTTGCATCCTTAACCCAGTTCATGATGGGTAGGTAGACACACAAGACCAAGAGCCAGAGAGACTTTTTAAAGAGTAAATAAATGTATGTTTATTTTGGTAAACAGTTTGAGTTTGGAGAGATGTAGTTTGCCTAAGGTATGGCATCTATTTAGGTGACTCATGACCCCATAAATCGACTGAGAGAATATTGAAGATCTAGAGATTTGACTCATGTGATTTAATTTCATCGTTCTATATTATCTGTAATTCTTATTGATGTAATTATTTTGTAATTTATCTTTCATTTCTTTCTTCACGCTACATCAGATGGGGGCCCTTACCTTTCTGCACTAAATCTTTAACTCTAGCCTTTTTTTAATGTTCCAGCCACCTCCAGTATTCATTGATTTATGCTGTACAGTCAGGCGGGATAGAAAAGGTACAAGATGGAATTTGCATAGGCTAGTAGCACTGCGTGCAAGTGATATATTAATGTTTGGAACACTGATATTTTAACTAGAAGCAAGACCTATTTAAATCTGTTTATACAGTATTGTACATGTTTCACATTTAGAGGCTAAATATTTAGTAAAATACACCAGATAAATTGTCAGATGGGAATTACCCTCTAATCTCTTTCCCACATTTCCACTACTGTAAGGACAATTTATCACGCAGTTCTACAATATAGATTTAATCCCTTGTATACGGGAAAAACTACTACAGGAAAAACTGTACCTTTTACTCTATGCTAGTTATACTATACAGTGAATTTCTTCCTGGCATATTTAGGCACAACAATATTTGCAATAAAAACATTAACTAGGTAAATGGAAATGATGACCATACACACATGGTACTGTTCCCATTAAGGGGCAGATTTACTATGGGTCGATGTGTCGAAGTAATAAAATTCGAAATTCAAAGTAATTTTTTGCATACTTCGACCTTCAAATACGATACTACGACTTTGAATTTACTTCGACTTCGATTCGAAGTAAAAATCGTTCGAATATTCGACCATTCGATAGTCGAAGTACTGTCTCTTTAAAAAACTTAGACTTCAATACTTCGCCAATTTAAACCTGTCGAAGTGCTATATTGGCATATGGGGACCTTCTACAATCATTTTCTAAGTCTTTACACATCGAATAAAAATCATTCCATCGATCGCTGAAATCCTTCGAATCATTCAATTCGAACGATTTTTATTCAACCGCAGGATTGCCAAATTTGCTGAAAAAACTTCGAATTCGATACTCGAATTCGAAGTTTTTTAATTCGATGGTCGAAGTTTTTTGTACTTCGAAATTCGACCCTTGATAAACCTGCCCCTAAGGGTCAGGTCAGATTCGGGGAGATTAGTCGCCCAGCGACAAATCTCCTCTTCTTCGGGGCGACTAATCTCGCCGAACTGCCTCCCGCCGGATAGAATGTAAATGGCCGGCAGGATGGCACTCGGAGCGCTACGTTTTCTGAAGTCGCACAAAGTTGCCTCACAAGGAAGGACAAGGTAATATGAATTCTCTCAGTCTCTCATGTTACAGTCCTTACTATCATTCCAATCATTGTAATCTGTTCTTCACCGTATCTCTGGTTGTGGTCACAATATTTAATCCACCAACATCAAAAATATAGCACCGGGATCCTATGCACACACATGGACATCACCCTGCGCATCATCATCAAACTTGTTTCTTTGAAAGATTTATGAAATTGTGCAGGACTTATATCGCCATTTCTGCTCAGGTCTTAATTTAAGTTAGAAACATTAGACTTTAGTGGAAGTGATGTCTAGTGATTTATAGTATAGGAAATATGCCCTCCAACGTGGATTATTAAAATAAAAAAAAATGTTTAAGTGCCCAGAATTAGGTTATACAAGCTCCATCTTCTGACAAATAATAATTGTGGGGGTTGTCTCATCTATAATTTTGCTTTGAGAATTCTAACACTGTTAGTTAATTTGTTGTAATTTTATGAATTTACAGGTAAAATTTTTGTTTCCGGCCTTTTTAATATATTTTTGAAAAGTTCCAAAAAACAATAACAATGTGTGAATTTATTGGGCTCTGATTCAAACAGGTACTCTTTTGTCTGTAAGTAAATGGTTACGAAATGGTTTATTACAAAAAGGAGGAGCAATGGACGTACTAGTGGAAATGTTATAATATAAAGAGTTACAATGGCCAATGTTCAGGATATCCAGTTAGTCAGGTATTTTTATGGTTTATGTGTACACATATGCAGGTTGCAAAATTGTACTGATCTGTTATGTTATCACCCCAGATTGTGATATTGTATTTCCCAGTTTTCCATTTTTACCTATTCTGATGTGATTGCACCATGAAATGGTCTTTCTGATTTTTTTAGTCAGTGAGGTTAGCTACCATATGCGAGGGAAATGTTGGTTGGAAACAGATCTTACAGTTATGAAGTTAAATCAATGGATAATGTTCTATAGTAGTAGACAAATAAAATGAAAGTTAAGGACGTCGGCCTGTGAACCCCAGCTTTTTAGTTAGCTGTCAGAATCTCCCATAGGCTTTGGCCATGCTGGACTGAAAAAGGTTAAAAAACAGTCTTTAATTACCCCTCAATGCAGAGTCAGCACAGCGGAGCTCACGGGTGCCATCTTTGCTGCTTCGTGAATCCTCTGGTCCCTTTGGCATTTTCCATGGCTGTCGGCGCATGCGCAGTTGTTCGGGACAGGAACATTGCTACAACGGTGCATGCCCCGATACGCAGCTTACTTACTTAGACTTCCGAATCGGTAAAGATGGTGCCCGTGAACTCTGCATCGAGGGGTAATTAAAGACTATGGGGCATTTACAGGTATTAACACCTGTGCATGTGAGGGGACAGGGAGAAATCTTTCTCCTCCTCTAACCCACTCGGCCCCCTCCCACAGGAATTTGCTTTGGCTGTTGATTTATGAGCATGCTCAGTTCTTCTCAGCTCAGATTACTAAACACACCCTCCAGTCTAACCAATGAAGAGATAGCATTACTGGTTCCCATAGAATCTCTGCTTTAGCTGTCTGATCCTATTTTTTTCCTCCTAACCACCTCTCCTGAGCTCAGCCTAACCAGTGGCGTAACTACCAGGGGAGCAGGGGGTGCAATTGCACCAGGACCCGCTCCCCCTCTGGGCCTGCCGGAGATAGCACTACATTGGGATGGTAAGAGGGGGGGGGGCCTGGGTGCACATCACGTTACTGATCTTAACAATTACAGTGCTCAACCCCAGCAGAACTTTTTATCAAAGTATGTTGTGATGTGTAATCCTGCATTCTGCATTGCATGAACTTTACAGCATGCATGTCCTGTTTGCAGGTGCAAATGTTACTGATGATGTGTCAGAGGAAAAATGGCTGCCGGGTGAAAGCTGCTATTTGTTTTAGGAAAATGTGATAGCGCTGGTAAATGGAGGGGGTATATGCAGTGGCTTGGGTGAGGAGGATATGCCCAACTTATATACATGGTAGGAAAATGTAGGCTTTACATGTCCTTTAAGAGTTAGGCTCAAGGTTCTGCAAGTTAACAACATGTTTCATCCAGATACACCCCATTCTACCCCAAACTATGCTCACTGTCTAGTAATTTCCATCCCTTTTGAGGTCATCAGGGTTATGCCATCTAAGCAGTGTGCATTGAGAGCATGCAGTTAGGTGTCTTATTGTTTTATCCGGCAAAACAAAATTGGATGGCATCATGCAAACTATAACCGAATAAAGTTGTATAATCCAGTAATCAAAATGTTCTGGGTATATGATCCATTCCAAGTTCAGTACTGTGAAGTCTCATTTGTTCACTTTGTTGCATGCATATATTTATTTCCCCCAAAATAGCCTTTTCCCTTAGTCATGTTTACAGATTCTTTAGCATGCTACAGGGAAAGAAACATCAAATGTATTTATAGTACATTCAAGAAAAGGTTTAAAAATGTTGTGTGGCAGTTTCCATGCTACAACTGTGGGTGGGATAAGAGATTTCTATTGAGCAAGAGTTGGAATGTACCTCAAGGCCTATTTGGTTGTTGGAGCTTCTAAGAAATCCTATGTCAAACAAAACATAAATAAACACAGCTGGGCAAGGGTCCCAAGGCGCATCCATTAAAATAATAATTTTTGATGTACTGTATAATGGACATGTCAAGGTGATAGTTACCAGAAAAGCATGTGGCAAACTTAAAATGCATCATGGAATAAGTAGTTGGCCATTTTCTTGAAGCCTAACCTTTCGCATACCAGAAAGCTATAGGACACCTTGAAATACAGTACATGTTCTCTTTAAATGCGTTCCCTTTGTTGATCTGCAAAGCTGCAGTAGCTGCATATACGCCACGTGCACATTGACAGGCAAGCCATAGCTAACCCTAGCAACTGCAAAATCTTGCAGTCTTTTGGTGAACATTTTATGATGCTAATGTTCATACAATGTGTTCCGAGTATACAGATTTTTTATGGACAATCCTGCATTTTTTCTTTAGTGAGTTAATTATGCTCTCTACCAAAATTAGGGATGCAATGAATCCACTATTTTGGATTCGGCAGAACCCCCGAAGACGGGAGGATTTCCTGGGTGCAAAGGAAGTAGTTAGCAGCTGGGTGGGTAGAGGCTCTAGGACTTGCCCTGCAAGTCTCTGATGAGCTTTGTAGGCTTTCATATATGTAGCCATCCTCAGTTTTTCATGTTTAGATGGAACTTCCTCAGTAGGGTCCATGGCCTGATTATATTGTCAAGGCCTGCCCTTATCAGAAAGGAATCTTTGTTCAGGCAGTTAGATTAAATGCAATTTATGGTGTTCAATGGGGCCAAAGAGCCTCTAGTCAAATTTTAGGCATCAGCGGGGCAGGCAGTGATCAGGATAGGCAGACTCAATCAGAAGAGTGAACAACCAAAAGACCAAGCAGAAATTGCTATTTAAAGCATGCATAGGAACTCTCAAGAAAAGGTATATCATCTGGCATCAAATCTGGGTCCTTAGAATCTTTTATTTGAATTTCGCATTATCACGTCACCTCCAACTTGGAATCACAATGAAGGAGGTAAGGATGATAGCTGAGTAAAGCTGGACACACATGTGAAAATGCTGACTGATAACTGGATTACTTATGACCTTACTGGCCCTTATTTGTGGTCGAAAAGACACTTGTCTTTGCTTGTAAAAGTTGTACTTTAAAGAGTACTTCAAATGAAAAATGGGACCCCTTAATGTCTATTGTGCCAGGGGCTAAGCTACCACTAGAGACTAAGACAGCCCTACAATGACAAATTTGCTTTCCAATGAAGTTGAATTTCTTCTACAAATCATAAGATATGGCACAGGTTTAGTAGGTCAGAACTCTGTAGAAGGAATTACATGGTTTTCATAATTGCATTTATTTATTTTACCTCTGGATGTTGTTTGTGTTCTGGAATAAGCAGAACTTACCCTCCTACAGTTTTCTGATAAGAGCTCATTAAACACATTTCTATTTAAGGCAAAATACTGGTGTGCCAATCCAAGTGGCCTTGTGTCCTTGGCAGAAAGGTCGATGATTCCCAGGAGAATCTATTTTTTAAATGTAGAAAATAATGGAATGTATTGAGACGTGCGGGAAAGATTCTTGGGGGAAATCAATTTTTATTGATAACAGCATGTTGTACAATGTTTCATCTGTGATATTTATATCTAAATTAGGAGCAGTTGTGAGGTTGCCTGGTTGATTTTCTTGTGCTAAAAAAATTCATGATTGACAGGCAAGATATTATCTTAATATAATCCTCATGTAAAAAGACATTTTTGTTCCTTTTACCTGGTTTTAATTTTGATCCTTCCAAACTCCCTCTGTGAGAAATGTATAAGACGGCACGGTTTTTAAGTGTTTGTAAGAGTGCTAGGAATGAACAGCGCATTGAACAGGTAGCTGAGTTCTGGTTTATGAACCATTTCATTATATTTTACTTGTACTCTTTATGACCCACGGATTACATTTTGTACAATGGCTGAAATAGAACACAGCATTTTTTTTTTACCAGAAATCTTGACTGCACAGCATGAGTATTAAGGTCCAATTCTTCAGAGCAGAATGTTTAGCACTGGAATATAAAGGTCATTGTGCAGTGAATTCATTCTTTATATCAGGGAGTTAAGACTCTTCTTGAATCAGACCAGGACTTTATTATGAAGTTTCACAGGATTTGTCCCTTTCCTACTTCAAATTTGTTCAATTTACACTTTGTTCCTCAGTGTTTGCATAAACAACAGCCTGTTTTACTAGGAGAGAAACATAATTGTTGTGGTTTAGTATTTTATCCCCTTGTACAAATGTGTTGTGGTGAATTACCAAGAATTCTGCTGGAGCACCACTATTAAATGATGCATTTTGAAAAAAAAAACATGTTTTCCCATGACAGTATCCCTTTAAAGAAGCCAATATAGCCTATCAAACACAATCCCTATATACTTGGGCCAACCAAAAATCAGTGAATACTAGTCCAAAAACCCTTTGACTAAGCTGAAATACAAATCACTGCTCAGGTTTATGTGCACTTTATGCCTTTATTCTCATCAGTGACACTTTTGTTGGGTAATTAATCCAAATGAAACTGTAAACCTAAAACCATAATTCCTCCCCAAAGTAATCCTGTTTCAATACTAACTCTAAAACCATTTGGGCAAGAGTCATCACAGTGATCCAATTTGAACCCTCTTCACGAAAAGTGTAATCCAGAGTAAAAGCTATATTTAAATTTATTTGTTGGGCAGAATAGTTGGTACCAAAGCCAGCTCATCTGTCTACTGTAAAAACACCTTGCATTCATATATGGTAGACATACTGTATATTCATTATGTTGTATTTATGTTGCAGTTTCTGAGACAATTGTGTACGTACATTGCTGTAATGTCAAAGAGGGACTGCTGCTTACAGGGATCCTGTCATCGGAAAAGTAAACAGATTTTTTTATATTCAATTTTGAAATCTGACATGGGTTTAGACATTTTGTCAATTTCCCAGCTGCCCCTGGTCATATGACTTGTGCCTGCACTTTAGGAGAGAAATGCTTTCTGGCAGGCTGCTATTTTTCCTTCTCAATGTAACTGAATGTGTCTCAGTGAGACATGGGTTTTTACTATTGAGTGTTGTTCTTAGATCTACCAGGCAGCTGTTATCTTGTGTTAGGAAGCTGTTATCTGGTTACCTTCCCATTGTTCTTTTGTATGGCTGCTGGGGGGGAAAAGGGAGGGGGTGATAATCACTCCAACTTGCAGTACAGCAGTAAAGAGTGATTGAAGTTTATCAGAGCACAAGTCACATGACTTGGGGCAGCTCGGAAATTGACAATATGTCTAGCCCCATGTCAGATTTCAAAATTGAATATAAAAAAATCTGTTTGCTCTTTTGAGAAATGGATTTCAGTGCAGAATTCTGCTGGAGTAGCACTATTAACTGATTCATTTTGAAATATTTTTTTTTCCCATAACAGTATCCCTTTAACTCTGGTTTCATGTTACTAATGAAAGTGCATTATTAGCGATACCCAAAGACCTTTTAGCTTCCTGTCTAAGTGCCTACTTTTATTTCTAAAAAAATTGCATAAACTAAACCGTGTACAGATATTTAATAAGCTATTAGTGTGTTCATCTTTTCATCATTTGACAGGTGGAAGTTGTAGCTGAACAATTAGTTTAATTATAAAACATTCCAGATGTAGGATACTGCATAAATTAAAGCCAGGTCTACTCATATATCTTTTTTTTTTTGGAAAAGGCTAACTAGGTATCTGCTTTTCATTTTAAAATGTTATTAAAACTCTTGCTAAGGAATCCATAGCCTTGATTTAGCTCACTAATTGACACCATTAAACCAACTAATCATTTTTAAAATTAGCAGAAATGTACATTATAAACCAGCTGACTGTTTTGTTTTAAATTCTTGTTGTAAAAAGTAATAAAAGGAAAAAACATATATACACATGTAGGGGCCGATTCACTAACTTCGAGTGAAGGACTCGAAGTTAAAAAACTTCGAATTTTGAAGTTTTTTTTGGGCTACTTCGACCATCGAATGGGCTACTTCGACCTTCGACTACGAATCGAAGGATTCGAACTAAAAATCATTAGACCAGGGGTCCTCAAACTACGGCCCGCGGGCCGGATACGGCCCTCCAATGTCATTTACCCGGCCCCAGCCCACGCTGGCAATTGCCCCCATATTTTTTTAAAAAAAAATATAGAAAGCTCGAATCTGGCCTCCCGCTGGACTAACTATGGGCATTTGAACAAGCGGTGCATCAGTTATGTATGCGCGCATGTTCACGTCGGCCCCCTGATGACTTCACTGAGGCGTGCTACGCGTGGGGCGCAAGAGGCGCATCAGGGAGGGAGCGCTCTGGATTTGGCGCTTTTCCTGACATCCTATGGCAGGCTGTGGCTGCGCATTTTGGTGGGCTGCAGGCTAAAAAGTAACCTACTGCTCCTCTGCCAACTGATCGGAATCTGCTGCTCCTGTCTCTTCTACTGCGCTGGTGAGCAAAGTGAATTGGGGGAACATGTCGGCCTTAATTATTCCCAAAACCCACACACACACTGTGCCCACCACCAACTTCTTTAATTTAATTTTACAAGGTTTCTTAATTTCTGTTTGCCCTATTTCTCTATTTCTTCCCCATTTTTTTTTTTTAAATCTTGTTGCATTGCCCATCTCCATACATTCTCCCTTGCATCTCCTCACTGAATTAATTATTTTTACATGATTAATGAAGTGTTTTAATTTAATTTTACAATTAAACCCAAGAGCTCTCTTAATTTCTGTTTGCCCTATTTCTGCCCCATTTTATTTATTTTGCTGCCCATCTCCATACTACTCCTTTGCCTCATCTTTATATCTCTCTTTATCCCTGGGTATGCTATGATTTTCTTACTGGGAGTGCTTACAATGAATGTGTTAAAAATTGATTATATATGCTCACTGAATTATTTTTACATGATTAATGAAATGCATTAATTTTACATTTAAACCCCTGAGTTCTCTTAATTTCTGTTTGCCCTATTTCTGCCCCATTTTTTTTATTTTGGTGCCCATCTCCATCTCTCTTTATCCCTGGGTATGCTATGATTTTTTTACTGGGAGTGCTTACGATGAATGTTTTAAAAATTGATTATATGCTTATTGAATTAATTATTTTTACATGATTAATGAAGTGTAACAATGGATTTGTAGTCAATAAATGTCAATGAATTACAAGTTGATTAAATGGAATGGCAGTTCATAAAGCTATATGTGTGTGTGACTATATATAATATATATAGTCACACACACATATAGCTTTATGAACTGCCATTGAAATACTGGTAAGTTTATGTTAGTTAAAATTGTTCTTCATTGTACATTTTTTAAATAGTGTTTTGTTTCTTCATGATTTTTTTTGCACTACCTGTACTACAAATAAGATATATGCAGTGTGCATGGGAATTTGTTCATTTTTTTTTTTAAACTATAGTCCGGCCCCCCAACAGTCTGAGGAACCGTGAACTGGCCCTCTGCTTAAAAAGTTTGAGGACCCCTGCATTAGACTATTCGACCATTCGATAGTCGAAGTACTGTCTCTTTAAAAAAAACTTCAACCCCCTAGTTCGCCATCTAAAAGCTACCGAAGTCAATGTTAGCCTATGGGGAAGGTCCCCATAGGCTTGGCTAACTTTTTTTGATCGAAGGATATTCCTTTGATCGTTGGATTTAAATCCTTCGAATCGTGCGATTCGAAGGATTTAATCGTTCGATCGAACTATCTGCGCTAAATCCTTTGACTTCGATATTCGAAGTCGAAGGATTTTAGTTCCTAGTCGAATATCGAGGGTTAATTAACCCTCGAAATTCGACCCTTAGTGAATCGGCCCCGTAAAGCTAGAGAAGTTTTTTTTTCTATTTTCATATCTATTTCCTGCCATTGCATGACCTTAATTACATCATTTGGCTTTCTTGATTTAAGAAGAAAAAATATTGTATAACAGATGGAAATAACCAGGGCAAGATTATGATATATATATTTTATCTTGTTGGCTTTTCTCTGGAGAGTGGAAAACATGGGGTATGCTGTATGGTAGTTATATTACAGGGTCTGCTCCATGGTAGTCCTTTTCCCTAGCCACTTCTGCCTGTTTAATTTTGCACCTGGTAAAGGTCGGACTTTTTGTGGTGGGCTCCAAGCACCCTATTTTGGGGGGCCCGCTCTTATAAGTTACACTACTGGTGTGACATCAGCCTAATGAGAAGATGCGGTCTAAACACAAGGTAGAGTTGCCCAAACAAAAGGAAACAAAGGCAAGTCCAAACTGTCCGATAAAGACTATGATCTTGTGGAATCATCAGACAAGCAAGCTTAGCAACATCTAATTACATTGGGACCAAAATCAATGACTTATAGGCTCACATTGAGGCAGATGCCAGGCAGATACAGTATTTGGCTGAGGTTGTCCATATTGGCCAACATTATGTTCCCATGTATAGCCATCTCAAAGTAAGTGACAAAAATCTGACAAATTAAATTTGGGTCTTAAGCTCCCCATAGACGCAACGATTTTTCTTGCCGAACGACCGATTTTAGGGAAGCCCGACCAATTCTTCGAAATTATCGTGCGGTTAGTGGGATTCGAACGATCGTGCATCTTACGATTTTTCGGCCGACATCTGTCAGGAAATTGATCGGCCAGGTCAAAAAATCTTTGTCGGTCCCAGTGCAATCTCTCTATGTTTGCAGGGCCAAGCAGGCAGCTCCCCTTTGTTTTCCTGGCAAATGTTCTTTTTAGTTGATGGTAAATTCGTATGATCGTACGATTGTTCTGAGAAGATCGTGGTCTCACGATCAGGATCTGATCTTTTAAAAATCTCAACATCTATGGCCAGCTTTAGTTTGTGTACCTTTAGGGAATTATCATGCTTTGATTTAGGTCAGTGTTTAGATTTTGCTTTTTAGGGGTCAGGAGAAATTTTATGTCACTTTTGATTACCGGGGGATCATGAAAGTTATTGCATCAATGCAAGCTTAAAATCGAAAAGGCACTACAAATAGATTTGCAATTTGGGCAAAAGCATTAAAAATGCTGTTAGGGTTCCTTAATGGAGAACTAAAGCTTTACTAAAGAAGTAGCTAGAAATGTTGTAGATTATGTTTTGGGCTTCTGTATCAGCCCAAGGAAACCATAATCCTTTAGCAGGGAAGATATGTACCTCCAAAGATGCCCCAGTAGCTCCCCATCTTCTTTTCTGCTGATTCACTGCACATGCTCTGTGCTGCTGTCACTTACTGAGCTTACAAACTGACTAAAAATATACATTACACTTTGGGGCAGATTTACTAAAGGGCGAAGTGGCCGTCGCTAGCGGAAAACTACCAGAAATCCCATCCGCAGGGACATCGCCAATCCACTAACAGGCATAGAGGACAATTCGCTAGTGAAAGTGTACATCACTAATGAAGTTTCCTGCCCTTTCGCCAGGCACATTTTCGCTCAGGCAAACGATCGTAACTCAACAAATTTATTAAAGTGTGAATTTTCCATGTTACCCCTTTTGCCAGAGTTTCCTTCACAAGCTTAGAGCTGATAAGCTGAAACTACTTCCTCCTCAATATTATGTCAGTGACATCATATCCTCTATGCCGAAAAGTTATAAAAATGATTAAAAAAAAGCAGGCGTTGTTTCATATTTTAAAATTGTGACTGTTAAAATTTTTTGTTTTAACATTTTTTTTAACCATTTGAGGGGCATGCCACATCTGTGGGCTTTTGTCTAGGACAATAGAGAATCTCTTTTGCCTTTATTTTGCTTCCTTGAACATTTTTAATAATAAGTGGCCACTTCAAGCAATTACCCCAACATCACTAATAAAGACATATATATGACCTTTATGTACATGCCCTATTCAAACTGACCTAAGCATAAGTGTAGTAACAAAGTTTCGCTAGGCATTTGGCTGCAGAGATGCAACTTTGCATTTTAGTGAATTAGTAGTAGTAGTGAATTTCTGCCTGATGAAGTGGCACAAAGTGTGGCAAAGCTTTTCACAATATAAGGCTGATTAGTAATTAATACAGATAATTACTACATGGCAGCACAGAAACCAGTGCAATTAGCATCAGAATTTAATAATCAGCCCTGTAGCATCAGCTTATATTACAGACCAACCTCATTTTCTGCTGGATAATTAGTGACGAGCCCTAAGCTTAGCTTCTCAACAACTGCTCAGAGCCCACTGAGCATGTGAGTGTCACAGACACTTTACAAGATGGTGACCCCCTGTGACAAGTTTGAAGTCCTGGATCATTGCTGCTATTGACAAGCTGAAACTTTAGGCTGGTGCAATAAGTTCAGTATATAAACTATGGCATTTTTAGCCATATTCATTTTTATGGTTTAGTTCCACTTTTAGCTGTTTTATGTTAAACATTTATAACAGTACATTATCTTAAACTGCAAAGAAATGCTTATGCTGAGTGCATTCACTAGCTAAAAAGCGTAGCCAATAAGAAGACAGCATTTGATACCCACTATTTAAAAACAAACATCTGATTGGTTATTCAGTGCTACAAGACCTGGTACAAATGGCACTCTCATGATTGTGCCTATTAGAGAAAGTGCTGGTGTTCTAAGCTGTGCAAGTTTGGTTCCTCTGACTTGCTCTGTCAGAATGTACAGAAGACCAATTATACTAGAAGAGTTGAAAACAATAGAAACACACCAATAAAGGCATGGAGATTTTTTTTAAGATCAATAGTTGAAGACTGGCAATTAGCAGTCTGCAATTTTACTGCTACAAATAATTGCCCCATGTTATGGCATCAAATTGACATGAGAGACACATGCTGGTGAACTAGGTCCAGTGTAATTTCTCTTCTGTCATGATTTTTATGATGTATTTTTTATTCCCAAATTACACTGTTTACACTGCAAATAATTCACTCTACAATACTGTGTTACTGCGCATGCGCGTGTGGGAAAGGGAGGGCGGGAGGTAGCAGCTGGGTTGCCTTGGGTGCCCGGGGTTGCCTGGTCCACCTCTGGGTCATGGGCTTTCAGAAAGAGCCAGCACTTTAGGATGGAACTGCTTTCTGGCAGGCTATTGTTTCTCCTACTCAATGTAACTGAATGTGACGCGGTGGGACCTGGATTTTAACATTGAGTGCTGTTCTTAGATCTACCAGGCAGCTGTTATCTTGTGTTAGGAAGCTGCTATCTGGTTACCTTCCCATTGTTCGCTGTTAGGCTGCTGAAGGGAAAGGGAGGGGGTGATATCACTCCAACTTGCAGTACAGCAGTAAAGAGTGACTGAAGTTTATCAGAGCACAAGTCACATGACTGAGGGCTCCTGGGAAACTGACAATATGTCTAGCCCCATGGCAGTTCAAAATTAAGTATAAAAAAAAAAATCTGTTTTGCTCTTTTGAGAAACATTTTTCAGTTCAGAATTCTGCTGGAGCAGCACTATTAGCTGTTGTGTTTTGAAAATATTTTTTTCCCATGACAGTATCCCTTTAAGGAAGAGTTTATCACACAGGGGATTTAACTAGGAGGGGTAACATATTAATTGCCCCCTATCATTTCTCTAAAGCACCAGGATGTTGAAAAATAAAAGAACTCTTCATTTCATTGTTTGCACTGTATAGTGCAAGAAATAGCAATAACCATGAGAAGGTGTTATTGAACTCATGCAGGGCCGGATTTACATAGAGGGCGCCCCTAGGCCCACTGCCGTTCGTCGCCCCTGCCCCCTCCCCTTTATTCGTGCAAATTTTCATCATCAATGGGGAAATTTAAAAAATGATTGTATCTCCAGCGCATCCCCAGTGTTTTTGAACCAATGTAGGTGTGGTTGGGCAGCATGCCGCCCCCCTAAAATCCTGCCGCCCTAGGCCCGGGCCTAGGTGGCCTTTGCACAAATCCGGGCCTGAACTCATGTTGAACAAGACAGTATATATAGCCTAACAGTGAGCAGATGCTGGGAGTTGTAATGCATATCAACATACTGGAACATGGATTTAGACAGCCCTTTTCCACAGGTTGTCTGTTGATTGGATTTAGGTCACTCTTTACTGTATTTCCTTTGTTACATATGCAGGGTGATCATAGCGGAAGTGATGCACATGTACGCTCCTCGCGTTTTCTTAACGGTTGTACACAAGATCACTTTGTGCTTTCTCTTGACATGTTTCCAATTTAAATCTGTTCTTTGTTAATGAAATATGAGCATCTGAAATATTAAGTGTCTGCGAGGTTAAAATAAATATCTCCCCAGAGTCCAATGATTTCTAAGAATTTAGCATGGTGACCTCAGGCTCTCATATTAAGACATCAGTGTGTTTTTCTACTGAAAAAAAATATTTAAACAGGCCCTGGATGGTAGCAGTTATAATTAAGAGCTGTTATATAGTAAATTCTATAAGGGTATACTAGTATTGACCTAATATTCCAACTAGACGGAGAAGATACACAGAAGATACACCGAAAGTCAGACACTTGTGTCACTAGGTGGTTATCACTTGGGAATGTCAACTTTACGTTGAGCTATACGTACCTGGCATTCCTACTGTCTGTCATAGGAAGTTTGTTTCAACCAGCAGAGAAGAGTATTTTAATATTAGAGATTCACTAGGATATTCCATGGCAATTGTAATGGGAGGTGTGCAATAGGCCTGAAACCATTAGTATATAACACAATTGTGTCTCTGTAGGACTGGCACTCTACATTTCTATGGGATTTTTAAAAGAGTATTTATCAATAAGTGAAAGTGAAAGTTCGACCTTTGATAAAGACGCCTATAAAAATGCCATAGAAATGAATGGAGAGAGGCAGTATTTCACTTTAGCAGACTGGGCGATCTCTAACTTCACTTTTGATAAATATACCCCCTATGTGTGCTCTGATTGGCTGATCTGCCGTTTGAAACACATTCAAGGAGAGGAAGGCAGAGGATTGACTTTTCTCTGCTGGATTTGTACCGACCTTAGTATCTTCTGATACTGATATTAATATACATGTTACTGTTCACCATTAGTTTTTTTATATAGTGAAACGTTAAAGTGATACTTACGTTAAAAAAACAACTTTTTAAAATATGAATGTACATTAAAAGTTACCTATAGGTCATGTTGATTGTTTTTTGCTGAGAGGTCTGTTTTTGTAAATAATTTTTTAGTTAGTAAACTGACTTATTTTTTTGCCAGCCTGACAGTTAAAGTTTCTAATGCTAATGGACTCCTGCTGCACAAATATGGCAGCCCCCTCATAGACGAACAAGTCAGACAGGTAATGTAAAAGCATTGGGCAAATACTTCATGCCAAAGTATAAGTAGCATACAAAGTCAATATTATGATAGATGTAAAAATGGTTTAATTTCTGGTGTCAGTATCTCTTTAAGTTGACATTTAAAATACAGGTATGGGACCTGTTATCCAGAATGCTCGGGACCTGGGGTTTTCCGGATAACATATCTTTCTGTAATTTAGATCTTCATACCTTAAGTCTACTAGAAAATCATTTAAACATGACATAAACCCAATTGGCTGGTTTTGCTTCCAATAAGGATTAATTATATTTTAGTTTGCATGAAGTACAAGGTGAAGGTGTTTTATTATTACAGAGAAAAAGTTTTTTTAAGTTTGTATCATTTGATTATAATGGAGTCTGTGGGAGGTGGCCTTTCCATAATTTGGAGCTTTCTAGATAACAGGTTTCCGGATAGCGGATCCCATACCTGTAATAATATTATATTAAACAAGCAATGGTTCCACAATGAAGCAGGTAGATGTCCAAGCTTGGCAAATACAAATGATATGAATCATGCACCCTATATAATTTGTATTGAGTTTACCATTCTGAGGAAAGTAATTTGTTTTACATAATTAGTTCAGGGTTAAAGTGATGACCAAGCCTTGGCCCTCCATTCTCTGAAATTACATCCATTCAGCTTATTTATGCAAAAATGCGACCAGTGTCTCTCTAATCTTAAAATGGATCTCCAAATTTTACAGCAGTCGAGACAAATAACATATGCGGGGTATTTAAACTGCTGCTTTGGTTCTTTTGTTAGTTTGAATCGTGAAGCTTTCCAAAAGAAGGAATCCTGCAGTAGCTGGGCTGACTTGATACTTGTTAGTTTGGACTGATAGTCATCCAGGCTGATAAATTAAAGAAATAACTTGTTTGGTGTAAACTGAGCCTGTTTCTGAGCAGAAATGTTCAGCCTTTTATCCTCCGGATTGTGATTGAAAGGGTGAGAAGTTAATTTGGCAGTTTTGCTTCTATGGTTTCATAATGTTTCTCCCCCCTCCTTTTAGCTTTAGTCAAGTACCATGATTTCAGAGCTTTACAGTTCCCGTCATACAAGGCAGGAGCATGACCCGAAACGAAACCTCTCTCCCCAGGGCACATCCTGAGCAGCAACAGCTTGGCTCAAGTGTTTTTTATGAACAGCCGTCCAGTGCACTTGATCTAAATCATGCCATTTCCTTCACAGCATGGCACAGTTAACAAGTCAGTGCATCAACACAATCTGCAGATGGCAGTTCAAAAGGTGCTTTTTCCCTAGCCAGATAAAGTGCAAAAGTGCTATGGGTCTTCTCATTATTACTTGAATATAGCAAGGGGCTCCATTAGGGTGTGAGGGAGGAAGGGGGAAGGCTGAGGTAGCCAATGAATGTCTAGGCAAACAGGAGGTCTGCCACGGTTAGGTCAAGTCTGCAACAGAAAGAAAGGAATTTCATGCATGTGTATAATATTTGTGTTATGGTTGATTATTCCCTGCTAAAACTAGTAAGTTTACTTGAGAAAGAGACCTCTATAAACTGTAAATGCCACCATACTGCACTATAGTAAACAATCAAATGTCGAAGTTTTAAAGCATACGGAACGCATATAAGGACATCGTCAGGGGAAATCCATCTCCTGTATGCCATCTCCTATGCAACGTCGCCTGCTTTTCCACTCACCCCTCCTCAAAGCAAACTTCAAACCACTCTCCTCCCTTCGAAACTGTCAGGTCCTGCTCCTCAGCCATCCGACCTGGGTCCTCGCTCCTCACTCCTCAGCCATCTGTCCTGGGTCCTAGCTTCTCCCTCCTCAGCCGTCAACTGTAGCTCGAATTTGACTGCTGCAATTAAAAAACCTAAAACGCATATTGGCTAAAACGAATGGCAAGAACAAGTAACTATAATCTGGGCACAGGACTGAATATGCGCACCCTGAGGAGTGAGGAGCAAGAGCTGATGACTGAGGAGGGAGAAGCTAGGACCCAGGATGGATGGCTGAGGAGGGAGGAGTGAGGAACGAGGACCTAGGACGGATGGCGGACGAGGGTGGAGTGAGGAGCAAGAGCTGACGGCTGAGGAGGGAGGAGCGAGGTGTGACATCAGCCTCCGAGGATGGGTGAGTAAAAAAGCATGCCATGTAGCATTCATCTTGCTTAGGACAGCACACGCAGGACAAGGATTTCCCCTGACGATGTCGTAAAATGTGTTCTGTAAAAGCAGCCATTTTAGTGACATTCTCGTGGAACTTCATGGGACAATAATCGAGTGCCCCTGCTATAAACACAAGACTGTGTGAATATTGTTTAGGCAAAATATAAAATTGTTTATATGTAAAAACAAGTAGACATGGAGTACAGTGCATGGCTTTAACACCCGCATAAACTAAAATATCCTAAACAGATAACAAACAGTGGTTTAAGCACATGCAAATCATTGTTGAAAATTAAACAATATAATATAAATCTAGCAAGAGAAAATTACAAAGTTATTATTATTAATGACATGTATTTATAAAGTGCCAATGTATTCAGCAGCGCTGTACAATAGGAGGATGTCAGCACTTGCACTCATGGGATTAATAAATCCTACAGTTCATGCATATTCTAAATACACTGGTAAGCAATTAAACAAAGCCTGCAATTATGTGTTTTTGTCACTATGAATTGAAATTTTAGCCTAAATTCACATGTTGCTGGTGAATCCTAGAAATGAGTTCCAGCACTTATTTATTTCTGTTATTGGAGACACATAAAAAGCTCTTTACTGGCAGGAGAAAGCTGCCCGTACACAGAAAGATCCAATCTGTTTATGAAGGTGGTAGGCCAAATTTGTCTGATCCAATCTTCAGGAGCAATGGCAAGGGTCTATACAGTCTTTACCCAATGCAATTTTCAAAGCTGCTTAATAAATATCTATCAGGCAAAAAGATTGGATTACAATGATGGTAATTGCAGGCTGTCAGGGCAAGGGCATGACCTGGGCAGCATCAAGTCTTGGACCCTTTCCCAAATAAAGCCTCACTCCAATTATTAGACACACAACTAGACACTTTTTGTAGTGGATTGAAAAGGCCACAGCCACGTTTATTCAAACATAAGTTAACAATCACATATCTTAACATTTGCAACATGTTAACATTAGAACAACTGTCCAGCGGGATTCCCCCTTAGCCGTTGAACGCTGCTTCTATGGAGATCCCTTTGCTACTGGACATATCAACACCCTGAGGCTAGTCCACTTGGTTTGTCCTTCCCCTCTTAATCATGGCCAATGTCCACAACTCCTAGCCTCAGACCTACCCATCTTCTGCTGTAACCCAGTCCCTTGACTCCAACACCACCTCCTTCATATGTAGCTGTTACTTAGTAGCCCTTCCCCCTTATCTCCTCATATACAACAGGGTAGGTGGGCTGTTCAGGTAGAATGGTGCCGAACCCTTCCCGCTCAACCCTTTTCACTCTCCTTTTTTTCCTCTGCAAACTACATCCCCCACAACCCCTTGCACCCTACTTCCAGGTCCACCTCCTTAGCCCAGTCATGGCCCTATCCCTCCATTCCACTACAGTCTTCAATATATATTTAATTTTGAAATCTGACATGGGGCTAGACATATTGTCAGTTTCCCAGCTGCCCTCAGTCATGTGACTTGTGCTCTGATAAACTTCAGTCACTCTTTACTGCTGCACTGCAATTTGGAGTGATATCACCCCCCTCCCAGCAGCCAAACAAAAGAACAATGGGAAGGTAACCCGATAGCAGCTCCCTAACACAAGATAACAGCTGCCTGGTAGATCTAAGAACAGCACTCAATAGTAAAATCCAGGTCCCACTGCGACACATTCAGTTACATTAAGTAGGAGAAACAACAGCCTGCCAGAAAGCAGTTCCATCCTAAAGTGCTGGCTCTTTCTGAAAGCACATGTCCAGGCAAAATGACCTGAGATGCACCTACACTCCAATATTACAACTAAAAAAATACACTTGCTGGTTCAGGAATGAAATTTTATATTGTAGCGTGAATTATGTGCAGTGTAAACAGTGTAATTTAGAAATAAAAACAACGTCATAAAAATCATGACAGAATCCCTTTAAGGAGCTGACAGCTAAAAGCTAAACTAAACAGGAATAATGCCCTATAATTGTTTATGCATACAACAAAGAGCCATATAGGCAAATCTTTGACCTTGCTGTATATAATGTAATGTGTATAGTATTTTATTTTTCGGTCTAAACTATGCTAAGGGTAAAATGAACAACCTGCTGTTAAATACTTTGCTCTGAGAGGTAACGAGATGACCTAAAAGCTGGTGACAGTGTACAGCACCCACTCTGTTTAATGTATCGGAAAGTACAGGTAATAGCAATGCAATTTCCTACACAAGGTCTTTGAGATCAAAAGAGGTTAGAGAAACCACCAATGAAGTCAGATGTCTATGGTCCTGTTTTTGTGAAAGGACATTTATGGAAGTGCGTACTTGTGTTTACCAAAGGCATTTTATCTTCAGTCCTGAGCACACGATTAATGATGTAACAGAAGGCCAAGCATCTATATAAGCCACATGTAAGGGAAAACTACAAGTCACATGGAAATGTTTTTCATGACGTTTTTTACATACTGGACATAAATGAACAACAAAAATGTTCAGAACTGGAGTCTGACACATTACAATATTTAACAAACGATCCAATTGTCGCTTGATGTCACAATTAGGGGCAGTTTTATTGAAATCCAAGCCCATATTTTTCCTTCATTCAAAAACAGAAAAATGTGATCATGAATACTGCAAGTATGATGTTTTAAAAACTCAAATGGGTAAAATTTATGAAAGAAAATATAATGCAAACATTTTCATGAAACAACTCAGCAACTAAAAACTGTCAAGTTTCTTTAGAATCTGATGAAAATTTCAAGCGAATTTATGTTCAGGTATTATTTGACAATGGGATGCATTTGTGAGGGATTGTTTTTTCACGCAAGCATGAATGTACTCTAGTATATTCATTGAAAATTTTAATAAAAAACGCAGCAAGCAAAAGCTGGTGAGGTGCAATAGGAAAACGTTTTTAAAGGGATACTATCATCAAAATGCATCAGTTAATAGTGCTGCACTGAATCCGTTTGTCAAAAGAGCAAACAGATTTTTTTATATTTAATTTTGAAATCTGACATGGGGCTAGACATATTGTCAGTTTCCCAGCTGCCCCCAGTCATGTGACTTGTGCTCTGATAAAATTAGGTCACTCTTTACTGTTGTACTGCAAGTTGTAGTGATATCACCCCCTCCTTCCCCCCCAGCAGCCCATCAGCAGAACAATGGGAAGGTAAGCAGATAACATCTTAACAGTATAAAGGCAGAGACTCGGGGAGATTTAGTCGCCCGGTGACAATTCGCCTTTTCTTTGGGTGACTAATCTCTCCGAAAAGCCTTCCCGTCGGCAAGAATCTAAATCACCGGCGGGATGGCACTCGGAACGATTAGTTTTCCGAAGTTTCCTCATGAGGAAACTTCATTTTCCTAAGTCGCCCGAAGTTTCCTCGTGTGTCAACTTCGTTTTCCGAAGTCGCCCGAAGTTTCCTCGTGAGGCAACTTCGGAAAACGATGAGCTCCGAATACCATCTCGCTGGCGATTTAGATTCTAGCTGGCGGGAAGGCTTTTCGGGGAGATTAGTCGCCCGAAGAAGAGATGATTTGTGGTCTCCCCAAATCTTAGCGTGTGCCCTTACCCTAACAGTTTCATTCAAAATGAATGAAACAACGCGGCTTGCAACTTTCTTCCTGAATAAAACAAGTGCAGGAATATTCTGTTCTGTTTTTTTCCTAAATATGCTAGCGTTTGAGGGAAAAAGTCGCACAAGTTTTGTGGCAGTTTTTTTTAAAACGTATGTGTTTTTGCCTCAACCTCGAAAGTTAGTAAATAGGCCTTTTTGTGTGTAGAGCTTATGTTTTTTGAATTTTTAGCATTTTAATTTCCTCTGAGGAACATATGCCTTTGCTTTATGAATTGAAAGGCATTTTTTTAAAACCCCAGTAGTCATTTTCTTTCACTAGTATTTATTTTTCTGTTTTATTTCATTTACAATATTAGTCAGATTTAATTATCAAACCAGTTCTTGTGTATCTGGCACTTTAGTTTAGAAGCTTAAAAAGAATAATGAGTTCATTTGAAAATAGATTGTTACTCACTGTGTGTTCACTGGGTACGAAGAGTTTTAGTACTAGCTAACAATGAATTCAAGTATGTGTTAGCCACAATTTAACAGAAGGTATCAATTAATGTGTATATATGAAAATAAATATTATTGTATTTAAATTTATTACAGGGATTTATACTATTAAGCTTTCATTAATATGTATTTTTATTTATTTTTGAAGGAACACTGAGGCAGAACTATTTAATAGGTAGAGATTAGGCCTTAAATAAATGCTGGGGCAGCTAGAGAAAGTAACAATTAGTGATGGGTGAATAAATTCGACAGGCATGAATTCACAGCGAATTTCCAAGTTTCGCTGCTGGCTGCGAAACTGGCATCAAAAAATTTAGACTCACTTCGGAATAGTCGCGGGTGTCAAAACTGTTGCACGTTAACATTATTTGGACGCCCATTGACTTTAATACAGGTGTTAAAAGTCGCGTTTCGCAAATTTCTAGTTTCATCTAATTTTTGGCGAAGCAAAACAAATTCACCCGTCACTGGTAACGAAACAGAATCTTCTAAGATCTAAAAGAGGATGATGAAATACACATACATAGATATATGACAAACCCAGATTAACTTAATTCTATTGCTAGCCCATGTACCGGTAACTTTGAAAATTTTTTTTAAAACAGTCTATGCTTCCAGTATCAAAACTCTGTAGACTGTCTAGACTTTGTTTTGGTCAAACCTGCGCATGGAATATTTTTTGCTAGCCCTATTTCTGCCTGCATATTAAATGAAAGCGCTCTCCTCCAATCAATTTCATGGAAACAAACAAACAAAGCAGGGGAAGCTGAGTGCTATATTTTGATGGCATTCTTAAGACTTATGACTTGTGACTTCCTCGGCGCACTTATGGGCCAGTGCAATTTTTTTTCTGAATAAAAGCAATGACATGGAGAAAAAAAACAATTTAATACACGGTGGTGGTGGCACCCACATTACATTAGCCTTTCCTTGACCTTTAAACTCATGGCACTCTTGTGGCCAATCCATTGGCATCCTCTGTACCAGCAGAACTGAATGACGCAGCATCCATCTATCAGTTTGCCATAATTTGATCACTAAATAGTGACTGTGAATAGTACATTAAAGGGATCCTGTCATCGGAAAACATGTTTTTTTCAAAACGCATCAGTTAATAGAGCTACTCCAGCAGAATTCTGCACTGAAATCCATTTCTCAAAAGAGCAAGCAGATTTTTTTATATTCAATTTTGAAATCTGACATGGGGCTAGACATTTTGTCAATTTCCCAACTGCCCCTGGTCATGTGACTTGTGCCTGCACTTTAGGAGAGAAATGCTTTCTGGCAGGCTGCTGTTTTTCCTTCTCAATGTAACTGAATGTGTCTCAGTGAGACATGGGTTTTTACTATTGAGTGTTGTTCTTAGATCTACCAGGCAGCTGTTATCTTGTGTTAGGGAGCTGCTATCTGGTTACCTTCCCATTGTTCTTTTGTTTGGCTGCTGGGGGGGAAAAGGGAGGGGGGTGATTTCACTCCAACTTGCAGTACAGCAGTAAAGAGTGATTGAAGTTTATCAGAGCACAAGTCACATGACCAGGGGCAGCTGGGAAATTGACAATATGTCTAGCCCCATGTCAGATTTCAAAAATGAATATAAAAAAATCTGTTTGCTCTTTTGAGAAATGGATTTCAGTGCAGAATTCTGCTGGAGCAGCACTATTAGCTGATTCATTTTGAAAAAAATGTTTTTTCCCATGACAGTATCCCTTTAAGGTTCATTACAGCAGCCCATCTGTCATTTGCCAGAATCCAGAGATTGCCAGTCTGGGCATGGCTGCTGGAGAAAAGCCACATGTGATACTAGCCTAAAGTACAACGAACAGTTAATATAGTGGGATATTGCCAATTTGTTTTGTACCCCTTACAATGTATTACATTGCAAACTTTTCCCCCCAGACTGATGTTTCTCTTCAGTAAAATAATTGTACCAACCCAGGGTTATTTATTTGTAAGAACGTCCATTGCACTTAGATTTCTAGGAGCAGATTTATAACTCTCACGCATCCATGTTGGGGTAAGCAATTTTATATCCTGAACTCACTCATTTTTTCTGCAAGTCATTGCTTTGGTCTGCTGCTGAATTAGGTTAAACCACAAAATAAAATACTCACTACATAAAACCTGGTGAGTTTCTGATATTATGTCAAAAGAGAATTTTACAGCAATTGCTTGCCAAACGTGGACGGTGAAGATAGATAAATTTGCCCCTACACTTGTGCACAGCAGTACAGCCAATTTCTCTCTAGTATATTGCGCATGGGCAAGCCAACTATGGTGCAAGAGGCCACAAGAAAAAATTCTGTAACATGGTGGCATCGCACTTTCAAGTAAGGAACTTGGACCAATACAATTTTTTTCAATTGCCACCCCCCATGTATTGTCCATTTCTTGTCCTTTAACATACTAACAAAAATATATTTAAAAAAAAAAAAAGTATATCACAAAGGAACCACCAGGAAAAAATCAAACTTAAGATGACCATATATGGGCTAATATAGGCCAACCTGGCAATTTTAAAGGTATACTGTCATGGGAAAAAAACATTTTTTTCAAAATGAATCAGTTAATAGTGCTGCTCCAGCAGAATTCTGCACTGAAATCCATTTCTCAAAAGAGCAAACAGATTTTTTTATATTCAATTTTGAAATCTGACATGGGGCTAGACATTTTGTCAATTTCCCAGCTGCCCCAAGTCATGTGACTTGTGCTCTGATAAACTTCAATCACTCTTTACTGCTGTACTGCAAGTTGGAGTGATATCACCCCCTCCCTTCCCCCACCCCCAGTAGCCAAACAAAAGAACAATGGGAAGGTAACCAGATAACAGCTCCCTAACACAAGATAACAGCTGCCTGGTAGATCTAAGAACAACACTCAATAGTAAATACCCATGTCTCACTGAGACACATTCAGTTACATTGAGAAGGAAAAACAGCAGCCTGCCAGAAAGCATTTCTCTCCTAAAGTGCAGGCACAAGTCACATGACCAGGGGCAGCTGGGAAATTGACAATATGTCTAGCCCCATGTCAGATTTCAAAATTGAATATAAAAAAATCTGTTTGCTCTTTTGAGAAATGGATTTCAGTGCAGAATTCTGCTGGAGAAGCACTATTAACTGATTCATTTTCCCATGACAGTATCCCTTTAATGAATAAATACCTACTGGTCATGTGTGGTGACAAATTGATAGCTTCTCAAATTGATTTCTGATCAGGGCTTAATGTGATATTGATTGTGAAAACTGAAAATTTGGTGAGGAAAGAACAAGAATATTGTTTAGGTTCCACATGTGACAGGTCTGCCCTGGTGCTTTGGGGCCACAAGATTAGATCAAACAAATTTTGCCTACTACTAGTGGCTAAACTGGGCAAAGATCCCTCTATTGCTTGACTAGCCTAACACAAACAACAATAAAGCCTTAACAAAGCACAATACTAATTAATAGGGATGCACCAAATCCACTATTTTGGATTCGGCCGAATCCCCGAATCCTTTGTGAAAGATTCGGCCAAATACCGAACCGAATCCGAACCCTAATTTGCATATGCAAATTAGGGGTTGGAAAGGGAAAACATTTTTACTTCCTTGTTTTGTGACAAAAAGTCACACGATTTCCCTCCTCAACCCTAATTTGCATATGCAAATTAGGATTTGGTTCGGCCGGGCAGAAGAATTCGGCCGAATCCTGCTGAAAAAGGCCGAATCCTGGCCGAATCCCGAACCGAATCCTGGATTTGGTGCATCCCTACTTATTAAAATGGCCAAATGAAGACATTCCAATATTTGAAACCCTAAAAGGAGAACTAAAGCTTAACTAATGAAGTAGGCTGGAAATGTTGTACATTATGTTTTGGGCTTCTGTACCAGCCCAAGGCAACCACAGCCCTTTAGCAGTAAAGATCTGTGTCTCCAAAGATGCCCCAGTAGCTCCCCATCTTCTTTTCTGCTGATTCACTGCACATGCTCTGTGCTGCTGTCACTTACTGAGCTTAGGGACCCACTCACAATATACAGTACACATAGAATAGAAATGTCACAATATAAGGCTGATTAGTAATTAATACAGATAATTACTACATGGCAGCACAGAAACCAGTGCAATTAGCATCAGAATTTAATAATCAGCCCTGTAGCATCAGCTTATATTACAGGGGAAGCTCATTTTCTGCTGGATAATTAGTGACGAGCCCTAAGCTTAGCTTCTCAACAGCCAATCAGAGCCCACTGAGCATGTGAGTGTCACAGACACTTTCCAAGATGGTGACCCCATGTGACAAGTTTGAAGTCCTGGATCATTGCTGCTATTGACAAGCTGAAACTTTAGCCTGGTGCAATAAGTTCACTATATAAAATATGACATTTTTAGCCATATTCATTTTTAGGGTTTAGTTCTCCTTTAGTCAGACAAATGTTCTGCTCAGCTGCCAAAATATATAACCTTAATATCAACATAGTTGTCTTCTACCGCAAAATTGTTTCTGGTTTTGTACAAAAGTCATGTTACTATTTTCTTATTGTCTACTGTAAGTGGTTGATTGAAAGATGCCTCTTTTTTATATTGGTTTGCTGAAAGGTAATCCTATTTCATAATGGGTCATGGAAAGGCGACTTTATTTCAAGTGAAAATATAGTAAACTCCAAAATAACGAAAAGAGTTATAATGGTGCACAAAATGGGTTAATATTTAAGGATACTGTCAACAAAATGGTTTATATTTTTTTTCATGGAAAAGATCTGTGCAATGTTTACTGAAGTGCTGTATTGTCGGAATAACAAGAGAATTGAGGATTTCTCCTTCCATTTTCACTGTGACATACGGATACCTTTATGCATTTAAATATAGAGGATTAACTTGAAGCAAAGCAAACAAAGTTACACAGATAAGCATGCGATCAGAAAAGGGCTGCGTTCCAAGCCTCTGCAGAGAATGATTAATGTGAATGTAAATAACAGGAATTGTGTGGTGACAGTAGAGCTTTAGGCCATGGCCATGTTTAGCTTCCCATTCTCTAAAGACAGGTGCAAGAGAGGCCTTGTTCAGAGATTCTCAGGAAGGTGCACCATGATGCAAGAGGAAAGTTGGGCCAGCATATAACTCTGTGGTACACTATGGGGGTTATTTATCAAAGTCTGAATTTTTCTCAATATTTTCTGAAAAAACAACCAAATCTGCATGGGATTTTTCGTCTTATTTATTAATACACTTTCCCAAAAATTTTGTTTCCTGGAAAAAATCCTATAAAATAGTGACGGGCGAATTTGGGGCGTTTGGCTTCGCCGAAAAATTTGCAGATTTCCAGCAAAATTTGTGAAACATTTTTTTTATGCCATCGAATTTTCGGTGCGGTTTTGCGAATTTATTCGCCGGCAGTGAATCGCGGGAATTCGCACCTGGCGAATAAATTCGCCCATCACTAGTGAAAAATATGAATTTTACAAATTTTTCGGAATCCACCCGAAAACTCAGATTTTTTTCAGATTTTTGCCCAAAAACTTCGGATTATTGCACGAAACCCAGCGCAGATCAAAAAATCTTTGGGACTTCTCCCATTAACTTATATGCAACCTCGATAGGTCTGTGATGCTGGATCAGTGCCGGGCCAACCCAACCAGGCGCCCTAGGCAACCTGGCCGGTCATGGCGCCGGCTGCTTGTGTGCTTGGGTGCGCATAAGTGCGCATGTGCAAAAGTGCGCTCGAGCGCGCATGCGCGAAAGTCCGTTTGAGCGCGCATGCGCGAAAGTCCGTTTGAGCGCGCATGTGCGAAAGTACCTGCGCTCGAGTGCGCATGCGCACATGCGTGTGGCAGTCAGGGAGAGACGGACCGGACAATGGGTTAGGCGTCAGAGCAGGTACATGCCTGGCGCCCCCCCAGCTTTGCGCCCTAGGCACGTGCCTACTCTGCCTACCCCTAGTTCTGGATATTCAGACTCGGGGTATTTTGATGTGCGTCGGAAAAAATCACTTGCGCCAAAACCGCTGTGCGTCAACATTATTTGGATGCCCATTGACTTTAATGGCAACGTCAAAATTGACGCGAGGAAGAAACTCTTTTTGCACCAGGATATGTTAATGTGTGCTGATATTTTATTTTTTTAAAAGAGCAGTTACTGTGCCCACAATGACCACCACATCCATTGAAGGAACTTGAGTCAAGATACGCCGTGTATTTGCACTTGGCACCATTCAGTCCTTCCTACCTTGCTTTCCAAATAGGGTTGCCACCTTTTTTAGAAATAAATACTAGCCTTCCTTTATATTTATCTTTTACCCCTATTAATAACATTGGGATCAACCATCATTTTTACCTGCCAGGCCGGTAAAATACCGGCCACATGGCAACCCTATTTCCAAATTGAGCATTTATGACCAGGCAGTAGCTCCAGGGTTCCCTGTTGTGGCCAGTGTGAATATCCACAGCACACTTGCACCTAAACCTAAATCGGGTGCAGATATCACTTGCACAGCAAACAGCAGAAATTACACCAGGTGGACTTCTGAGCAATTGCGTCCAATATGCCACAAAATGAACGCTCAGTTGTGTTAATGGTGGCAAATTGGACACAAAGACAGATTCTCTATTGTTGTGCTGCCAGCCAGGAGGGGGAATTTATCTATACATTTCAAACCTTCTGGCTGTGATATGACATGCTACATTGCTAAGGGTAAGGGCACATGCTAAGATTCGGGAGATTTAGTTACCCGTTTCCGAAGTCGCCCGAAGTTTCCTCGTGAGACAACTTCGGGCGACTGCGGAAAATGAATCGCTCCAAATGCCATTCCGCCAGCGATTTATATTCTAGCCAGTGGGAGTGCTTTTTGGGAAGATTAGTCGCCCGAAGACTAAATCTCCTGATTCTTAGCATGTGCCCTGACCTGACTGCAGGAAGTCATTTAGAACTTACTTATATCTGATGATGTTGAGCAGCATGGAAAACCTGGATGTAAAATGTACCTGCTCTGCTTCCTGGAGAAAGATTCTTATAAGAGAGTTTTATTATTATACTGCACATTTTTGTTTTCTAGATAACCTTTACGTGGCATTTATAACAACACAGACATATTCCTCTACATGGGAAAACACAGGACAACACTGACTGACACAAAGGTATAATAATATAATAAACAAATGTCCATTAAGCAATTAATCTTAAAATGGATGCGTGAAAGAACTCATCAGTTTTTTTTATAACTCACAGCATTCTGCTGGGCCCAGGACACTTTGAAGGGTGTGTATAGGTCATTAATACGTAGGGGCCGATTCACTAAGGGTCGAATAGCGAGGGTTAATTAACCCTCGATATTCGACTAGGAATTAAAATCCTTCGAATAGCGCAGATAGTTCGATCGAACGATCGAAGGATAATTCCTTCGATCGAACGATAAAATCCTTCAAATTGAACGATTCGAAGGATTTTAATCCTTCGATCAAAAAAACTTAGGAAAGCCTATGGGGGCCTTCCCCATGGGCTAACATTGACTTCGGTAGCTTTTAGATGGCGAACTAGGGGGTCAAAGTTTTTTTTAAAGAGACAGTACTTTGACTATCGAATGGTCGAATAGTCGAACGATTTTTACTACGAATCCTTTGATTCGAAGTCGTAGTCGAAGGTCGAAGTAGCCCATTCGATGGTCGAAGTAGCCCAAAAAGGTTTTTTTACTTCGAATCCTTCACTCAAAGTTAGTGAATCGGCCCCGTAGTGTTTATATTTAGTGATGGGCGAATTTATTAGGCAGGAGCGAATTTGTGGTGAATTCCCGCGATTCGCGAAACCGCCACGAAAATTCGCTGCTGTCAAAAAAAAATGGACGACAAAAATGAAACGCCCCAAATGTGCCCATCACTATTTATATTGCTATTAATTTCCTATATTATTTTATACCAGATATATAGTAAGCTGATACAGATCCAAGAGCCACTAAATTGGTGACTGTGCCTCATTCATGTTTTAGTGGACACACAGAACATAGTTTTCAGCAAATTTGGGAAGTTGTCATGTCATTTGCCTGATTGATAGTCTTACTATAATTTTTTCATTTTCTCTCTTTTTGTTCTTGTTAGGTCATATTAAATTGTATAGTACATGTTGTTATTGGTGCATTTTCATTGGTGTTTATCATGAATGATATAAAAATGCTTGTTTTGCTGTCAATGGTGAAAGCACAGGATAAAGAAGGACCCATGCAGTGCTATAACTTTATTTGCATTCTACTGCTACAAACATGAATTAACACAACATACAAGAACTAGGGATGCACCGAATCCACTATTTTGGATTTGGCTGAACCCCGAATCCTTCGTGAAAGATTCGGCCCAATACCAAACTGAATTCGACCCCTAATTTAGCTAATTAGGGCTGGGAATGGAAAAAATTTTGTACTTCCTTGTTTTGTGACAAAAAGTCACACAATTTCCCTCCATGCCCCTAATTAGCATATGCAAATTAGGATTCGGATTTAGTTCGGCTGGGCAGAAGGATTCGGCCGAATCCTGCTGAAAAAGGCCGAATCCCAAACCGAATCCTGGATTCGGTGCATCCCTAACAAAAACACAGATTCCTTTTAAAAACTTTAGCTCCCCTTTAAGTAATAAAAAAAATCCTTAAGATCTTAAATAAGGTCTATCACATATGTATTCTTTGTTTTAATTTTTGGTGATGCACTTTTAGCTGCTGTTGCAAGGTACTGTATTTGTTGTATAGCAGAGATTTGCCTGGGATTACAGAGCTGTGTTTAGAAACTATTTATCATCAGTGTCTATTTAGATAAGGTTGTGATACTCTCTGGATCTTTCTCTACTAAGTACAGCCACGCTACCATGCAAAGGTTACCATGGTCTGTACAGCTGGTTGATGGGGGAGAGTACACTAAAGGCAAGAATGAGGAGGAGTGTTTGAAAGAAGTTGTCCAGTGATCCAAGATTCCCATGTAAACAAAAGGCACTTCAATTTCAGTGACAGTATAAAAACCTAAGAACATGGAATTCTTCTGATGGTTGGTTTATTGGTACGAGAAAGGGTTGCGTGGGTCGGAATAATTCATGGATATCCGAGTACCATGGGAAAACAGAAGAACTTAGTCTTTTCACTCAGCATCCTAATGAAAACTAGCCAAATTGTCCTGCATTTTAATATATAGTTTTCACCAATTCATGGTTCTTTTGTTTGGAACAATCATTGTCTGTATAGGAAAGGGACAGTGATATCACTATATGTCTAGTGAGGTATAGGGACAGAAAATGTACATAGGAAAGTGCCTTTTGGTTTATGTCCCTGTTAAGAAAATCATCTTCAATGACTTCTTAATAGTGATGGGCGAATTTGCGCCGTTTCGCTTCGCCGAGAAATTTGCGAATTTTTGCGCGAAATTTGCGAAACGGCGAAAAATTCGTGAAACGGCGCCGGCGTCTCGTTTTTGACGCGGCGCCCGTTTTTTCGAAAAAAACATTTTGACGCCGGCGAATTTTTTCGGCGAATTTTCGCGGGCGTTTCGCAAATTTATTCGCTGGACGCGAATCGCGCAAATTCGCAGCGAATTCGCGCCTGGCGAATAAATTCGCAGCGAATTCGCGCCTGGCGAATAAATTCGCCCATCACTACTTCTTAACTGAAAATCAATACAGTTTGATTTGGGATTAATTCAGTGGGTGAAAAAAAAAGTCTTTAATATCAACTGAAGTGGCAAATAACTCTTGTTAGGCATCAGTTGTCAGAGAGAAAAGAAAGGTACAATTTTAAAACAAACTCCAAATCATTGAAAGGCAGACATTTCTTATTCACAATCAACTGACAAGACAACAGTTTCAGAGTCTGTTAACCATTACATTGACTTAAAGTCATTATCTGGTAATAGTCAACCACTGTAGCTATAGAACTATTAGAAGCTTAGAGGTACAGCAATCTCTTGTACTCCATCCTAATGTACTGGAGCTGCAGATTCACTACAGGACTGGACTCTCTCTCCACACTCCAAAATCAGTGTTTATTCTTCAAACTTGTGTATCCAATGTTTTGACCCATATTAGGGCCTTTATCAAGGTCGAAAGGTTGAAGAATAAACACTAATTTCTCACTGATTTTGGAGTGCGGGTCCTTTTGACATACATACTGTATATATAGAAATAGCAGATGTATTAGAACCTCACATGGTCCCCCACACAACATACTGTATGTATATATATATATATATTGTCCAACGAGATTGCACACCATGATATAAAAGTTTAAAACATAGCGTTTATTTCGTAAGCATAAAAACAGCCACGGTAAGCTTAAAGGGATACTGTCATGGGAAAAAAAATTTTTTTCAAAATGAATCAGTTAATAGTGCTGCTCCAGCAGAATTCTGCACTGAAATCCATTTCTCAAAAGAGCAAACAGATTTTTTTATATTCAATTTTGAAATCTGACATGGGGCTAGACATATTGTCAATTTCCCAGCTGCCCCAAGTCATGTGACTTGTGCTCTGATAAACTTCAATCACCCTTTACTGCTGTACTGCAAGTTGGAGTGATATCACCCCCCTCCCTTTTTCCCCCCAGCAGCGAAACAAAAGAACAATGGGAAGGTAACCAGATAACAGCTCCCTAACACAAGATAACAGCTGCCTGGTAGATCTAAGAACAACACTCAATAATAGAGACACATTCAGTTACATTGAGAAGGAAAAACAGCAGCCTGCCAGAAAACATTTCTCTCCTAAAGTGCAGGCACAAGTCACATGACCGGGGGCAGCTGGATAATTGACAAAATGTCTAGCCCCATGTCAGATTTCAAAATTGATTTTTGATAAATGGATTTCAGTGCAGAATTCTGCTGGAGTAGCACTATTAACTGATGTGTTTTGAAAAAAAACATGTTTTCCGATGACAGGATCCCTTTAAGTATCCTCATCCATATGGAGATCTGTGCAATGTTTCGGGTGCTTGCTGCTCCTTTTCTCAAGCTGGTCTCCATGCAGTGCTAGGACTACAGTTCCCAGAAGCTCACTTCAACCCTGTGGCGTCCTATGTGGTCGGGATGAAGTCACCTTCGTGCGAAGCAACGCAGAGTAAATATGCAGCGTTCGTGCGCAGACGACAGCGTAATTGCCCTCATCATGGACATTTCAACAGTGGCCACCCTTTCAGAAATGGGCTCAGTATGTAAGACATTATTGTTTCAATACACAAAAATAGAAGAATAGCCAATATACATACATTGATAATATTGGCATGATTACGAACATATACAGAATGCATGAATAAACAAATGTTATAAGCATCCGAGAGGGATAAAGCTAATTGATGAATAGATGAAAGTCAAAATCCTTATTCAAGGGTTTTTAACCTATGTATCCATTGAACTTCTGTCTTTTTCAATAGGAGTACCCTGTCACCTCCCCTACGGGGCTGGGGCACCTGTTGAATAACCCAAAATCCTCCAATGTGTGTCCCTTTTCTATTCAATGTTTATATATATATATATATATATATATATATATATATATATATATATATATATATATATATATATATATATATATATATATATGTTTGATTTACCAGGCAGCTTAAGGAACTGACAAATCATCAAATATAGACAGGGAATATCAAGATTTAGAAATATAATTGACCTGCTGTGATTTACATCATTTCCGGTACAAAGGTAATTTTAGCCACTTTGTTGACTGCATGCAACAAATTCATTGTAGTATCTAGGCCAGAACTGAACTAAGGCTAAAGGGAAGCTTAAACATAATACATTTCTATGTTTTTTTTCTCGGAAACTATGTATATTTATTGTTAAAATTTATATTTATTTTATAGTGGTTAAAAATGCACTTTGGGGGGCAAATTTTTATTTTTATATCTTGAAACCAAGTACAATGCAATTTATCTTAATGTTTTATTCTACTTCAGATATTTCAGCAGCTACAGAAAAAAATAGCCCTGTATTTTTGACATAAGCACGGGTCTATAAAATACATCAGTGTTTATCAACATTTAAAGTCTGTGATTAAGAACTCTAAATGTTTGACTTAGAGTGCTTTTTAGCCTGTAATTTCCCCTTCAGCCCAGCCTGTAGTTCTTTATGAGTTTGCTCAGCGGGGCTTTCTTCCATGTCTATCAACGGCTTGTAATTATTGCCATTCTCAAAGCTTTGCCAGATGGACTCTTAGAAACAGACATGCAGCCTGTTTATGAGCAAGAAACAGAGGGAGAGAGAAAGAGAGAAGTCAGGAACGACGAGCAATCAAACTCAGGGTGAAAGAAAAAATGGATTTCTACCATCAGTGATCTCAGGTCCTAAAAAGGAATAATGTTGACTATAAGAAACTTTCTATCAACAAATATGCAATACATTCCCATACCTCTGTAGCAGTTTACAGTAGTTTGTTAATAGTTCTAACAGAACCATATGCTCTTGCTTATATTCTGAAGCATCTTGCCATATTATAGGAGACTAAAGCCTCCAGGGTGGTAGTAAGTAGGGCAATGACAATAGGGTTCGACACATCATTTTTTTAACATTTGCATGTACATGCATCAAGAACATCAAAATTGACCAAAACGAGAAATTGTGAATTTTTAACCATTTGCCTTCAATAAATGTATGCAAAATTTTTCCTATAGATATCCATATATGAGAGTACTGTATGTAGTTATTTATTTAAAAGATAGTTTAGGCTTTTCTGCTCTTTTTGAAACCACCTTTTTTACATGATCTGACCTAATCAGATACCCCTAATATTAGAAATTCCATGGTTGTAAACGCAAAGGGTCATGCCTCCCTATTGTGGGTGCTGAATTAACAGCTGAGAAGGGAGGTAATAAAACCAAATCATAATTACAATGTTTTACTATGCTTGGCTGCAAAGTAATGTACTTGCCCTGAAAGCAGCTATGTACTGTAATCTTTAAAAGGTTCCTTATTTTCTCCGAACCACAAAAGATCAAAATTCCTTGTCTCTATTTAGTCCTGTGAAAACAGAAGGCAACAGTTTATAGAATACAGAGCCCAAGTGAGTAAAATTACTTTGAGAATTCTTTTGTTGTTGTTGAACCTGTGTTTATTTCTAAGACCTGTGCATGGGATTATTCTTGGCAACTCATCTGAGCTATGCTTCATTGGCAGGGAGGACACACAAAGGTGGAGGTCAAGGCTCTATCGCAATGAAAAAGAGAAACTTGAAGAACTTCTAACCCGGAGATCATCTTGCTATAGACCTGGGGTGTTAGGTATTTTAGAAGTCCCAGCCTATGGTTCTATCAGCAGTTAATGAGGCAAGACCTGCAACAGATAGCCACTTTTAACTTACAAAAGCTTTTAGATGTCTCTGCTTACTTTGATCCATTTCAGTTCATTTGAGCTCCATCAGGGTGACTTTTTCCTTTCATTTGTATCCCCTAGATAAACTGTCTTTTTTATTAGTTGAACAATAGTATCATTTAATAACCTTATCCTTAAACAAGTTGTGAGATCTTCAGTCAAAGTCTCTTACAAAAGAATAAAGAGGTAAAATATCAGCAGCCCCAGGGAATGGTATTAAAAAAAAGGGTTGGCTTCGGAAATGTTATTAAGGAAAAAACTAAAGCAGAAAGATAAGTGTAAAAGGAAAAAGAGAGACTATTTTCAAGAGAGATTTCAGGTTATTTGTTGCTGATTAAGGGAACTGCTCAATCTTTTATCCCTTGTTATTTTACCCATGTGATGCCAAAAGAGCTTTCTTTGTTAAAAACGTTCTCAGAACGGATAAAACTAATTTGCTGGAATGTGAAACAATCCAGAAAGTAAGACGACTGTGGCTAATGTTCACAGACCAGGAACAGCAAATTAACATGCCATGGTTTCCAATCCCCAGGGCTCAGAGCAAGAATTTTAAAACTTCCGAAGAGACCATTGGTGCTAATGGATTTGCATGAAACTTGGCATACTTATGAAGATTGTCTCTTCAAATGAGTTTCTAATTAGGTCGGTTTGGTGCTTGACCCTCTCGTAAGGGCATCCTCTCTGGAAAAGAGACACAGGTGTGAATTGCCAGACTTCAGAGGCAGTATTCTGTTATTATGACACTCTGTTGCAGCTTCCCTTTGTTGTAGATGTTGTATAATAATATTTTGGGATTAAAAAACAAACAAACCCCCACCAATATAAGTAGTTAGTATATTAAATAGTATCAATAGATTTTTCTGCCAAAATTAAACACAAGAGAGTGTGGAAAGTTATAATTTTGAACTATGTATAGCAGCACGTTGCTAGGAACAAAGCACCTTTGTGAATTGCATTCATGTGCACTTAATATTGCCTCAATTGTTGTTGGGTTTGTTAAGGAGCCCTTTAGTGTTTTGATTGACCTCCCATATATTTCTCAGGTAATAGGTGATAGGGGCATTTTAACCACTGCGGTTTTATGCCTGAACACAATAGTGGGCACACAGTCTGGCTTTATCAAGGTCTAAAATGTATTCTTTTTTTATGGATATATCATCTAGAATGTTTGGCTGCTTGGAATTTCACCAGATATTTTGACAAAATTTGTTCTCCTTTCCAGAACTGGTAAAAGTCACATTTTTCAAAAAGTCACAGATTATCAAATAGTAGTCCAATACACTGCAGCACACTGTAGAATGAACGGTTGCTTAGAAAGGTGAATTTATTGGCTCATAATTTAGAGCAGACAATAAAAAATGGCAATGTTTCGGGCCTCGCAGGACAGATTATCAAATATACTTGAAACCCAAAATGAATAGTTATTTTTTGATTATTTCGGGTCTTAATTTCCATAATCCCTAAAACACACAGTAAAGGTAATTTTAGAAGAAAAGTAAACATTTCCCTAATTACAAATACTGAACTGCTGAGTAATTCAAACCTATCATTCTGTGCTTCCCATAATGTTTCTTACTGTGTGCATTAGTGTATCTTCTTTTCACCCATTAAATAAATCTATGAAATTAGAAATAGCCACAATATAAAAAGACTTAAAAATAGTATTTTTTACTACTCATTGGTCAACCACAGTGTAGAGAAAATCTACATTTGAAAATGAAGATACAAAAGCTAGATAAATGCAAAAAACACTGAGGCCTACTAAAAGTGAGAAGCTCAAGAATCAGATCCAGCCCTCCCCTTAAATCTTTGCCTCAAGGTTAAATTTTTCTTTGTAGAGGGATGGGTGGGAAGGCGTTAAAGTTTTTGGTTTGAGGCATTTGCAGAATCATCTTCTGTCTTCTTCCCCTAGGGAGAGGGACATATAAGGTATGTTGTATATTATTTTCTGAGGTTTTATGTTCTACTAAAAGTAAGAGCAGAAACTGACATGGAAATATAGTGAAATTAACCGACAATTCAATTCTTTGTGTTGCATCAACCAAAAACATTCTAAGCGTTGAACAACATGGCTTCCTTCATCTCTAAAAAAGAAGTTGACATGGAGGGGTTGAGTGAACCTATGAGCAAAAGCTAAGTACCACTAGAACTAGAATTCCCCAGATGAAACAGCTGCTTGATTTAATTATAGTGGTGGCACAAGCATCATGATATGGGGATGTTTCTCATCCTATGGTGTTGGGCCAATTTATCGCTTAACATTATGGATCAGTTTCATTACATCAAAATATTTGAAGAGGTCATGTTGCCTTATGTCGAAGAGGAAATGCCCTTGAAATGGGGGTTTCAACAAGACAATGACCCCAAACACACCAGTAAATGAGCAACATATTGGTTCCAGACCAACAAGATTGATGTTATGGAGTAACCAGCCCAATCCCTGGACCTTAATCCAATATGAAAACTTGTGAGGTGAAATCAAAAATGCTGTTTCTGGGGCAAAACCAAGAAATGCAGAAGAACTGTGGAATGTAACAGGTGCCAGAAGTTGTGCAGCAGTTCTCAGAAACACTGGTTATAAAAATAAATATTAGTTCAGTGCAGCTCTAACTGTACAGTTAGGAAGACATGTGGAAGCAAAAGACAAAACGTCATCCATTAATTGGCACATGTGACCTAACATGTATGTGCCCCTGGTTTGTTTGTGTAAATTGTGAATTGTATGATCCCAGGGGGCAGCCCTTAGTACTTAAATGGCAATTTTCTATTTAGGACTGTCCCTAATATTTTTATGTGTGGTTTATTTAGATGAAGCAGGGTTTTACATATGAACTTTTTTTATGCATTTTGTGGGGGTATATTTTTCCTTTAAGCAGTTTTATGGTACATATAACACACTGGTACATGTATTTAAGCTTTTGTGTAGACATACTCTTTTACTCCTGCTTTCATTAACTCCAACCAATTAGATGTCAAGTGGTCCCTCGTTCCCTGGAAACTCACTCTCCAAACCTGATATGCAACCTTCCCTCCTCCTTTGTTCTCCTACCTTTCATGTTGACCTCCTTTCTCTGCTCTCCTTTTCTCTATACTTTAAAAAGGGCAATATCATCTGGAATATAAGCATTTTCATGAGTTGTTTAATGTACCCATATTTTCTATCTGCATCCGTCAAAAAGACCCAAAACAGACTAGAAAGATGTCCTATCAATACAGACTTTAATAAATGTTATCAGACTCCCTAAACTTCTTTTTTTACAGCACTAGCAATTTCATTTTCCACTAGTAAAATCTCTACCATAACATCTCCATGTAGAACAACAAAGCCAATAGATTCATGATCCAACAGTTAACTTTGGAAGCTCCCTAAAAACCATCATTAAGCTATCATCAATACACTTAACACCCCTGCTCATTTTAACCAATACCCCCATGCACTACTCCGGTACAATAATATCATTTAATTAATAGCTCGACTTCTTTATATAACTAGATGAATACATTAAAACCAAATTTGTTATTTACCAGGCAAGGAGGCTGACTCTTTCCCATGCTGAATAAAAATCATGCCACCAACTGTCCATGGAAATGGAAAGCCTTTTCTCAGTAAAAAAAATGCACCAATGAACCAAAGAATCTGTTTAGCAATCCCACTTGAAAGCAAATCCTATAAGTGGTAATATAAATGATCTGTAATTATTTCTACCTAATCTAATTTCCCTACCAGAGGCACAGAAAGACACATCCTTAAATCATTGTCAACAGAAGCCAATACACCTGTTATTTTATTTCTGGACAATGGGAGGAAAGCAAAGCCACACAAAACACAAAAGATTCAACAAGTAAGAAGAGATGGGAATCAAGCAACACTTTCATTGGTGATCAAAATATACTGTATGTATCCCCTAAAATGATAAATAATTAGAAGATAAGAATTACAAGCAGAGTATAAGTGCAGGAAAGAAGTAATGATATTAGACAAAGGAAACTTTGCATTAACACTTCGGTTCATTAGCAGCTAAAGGAAATGAGCTGGTCTTTATATTTTCCAATATTTTAGTAGGTATAAAGATTAGCAGGTTTATTTATAGTTTCTAGTTGCAAAATCCTAATGGTTTAGACATTCTTTGAAGCTAACGTAAACAGGCTTATACATAGAGACGAAGAGCTTACTTGAGAAGCACACTAGAGCATTATACATTAGTAGAATATATTTCTGCATCGACTTCATTGGGAATGGCCCATTTTTACTTAATGCATGTCTTGTGCGTAATGGTGTCACCATACATGTGCCATTATATATTTTATGTTGAGGAAGTCAATGTTTTTGTCTTTTGTATGATTTTGTGACCCTATAGTATATTAGCTACAACACCGTCATTTCCTGCAGCAATAATATATAAATTAATGGGGCAAGGTAATGCTAACAGGCTAAGGTACCATGGCATTTATTTACTTAAAGGAGAAGTAAAGTTTCAATCCCAGGTGTGGGGGGGGCAACTCCCATTGACTTCGACATAACCTTGTCAGCTTTTAGAAGCCAATTTCTTTACATTCGAGTTTTCATGGTTTTTTTACAATAAATACCAGACTTTTCAGTTTTTGACAATGTAATTCGAATGTTTGAGTTTTTGTGCAAACAAATTTGTATTGTGCCAAAATTTCTAATTCAAACCTTGATAAATCATCCCTAGAATATAAAAAGAGTTCGGGAGTAACACAAGCATGGGGAAAATGGTCATGGGGGCCAAATAGAGGCTGTGATTGCCTATTTGGTAGCCACTATATGGAATGACAGCCTACAGGAGGCTCTGTTTGGCAGCACCAAAAAACTTTCCTCCAATCCTGGAACTGAAAAATAAGCACATGCTTTGAGGCCACTGGGAGCAACAGTCAAGCAGTTGGTGAGCAAAATGTTGCTAGTGAGCAACTATTGGAGATCACTGGACTAGGGCCACACAAGCAGGGCGGGATTTACATAGTGGACACCCCTAGGCCCGCTGTCGTTCGTTGCCCCCGTCCTCTCCCTTTTATTCGCTCAAATTTTCCTCATCTGGACCACAGCAATGGGGATTGGCGAATAGGAAATATAAAAAAAACTATTGTGCGCATCCCCAGTGTTTCTGAACCAATGTTGGTGTAATTGGGCAGCATGCCGCCCCCTTAAAGGAACACTAACAACAAAAAATAAGTGTTAAAAAGTATAAAAAGTAATAAAAATATAATGCAGTGTTGCCCTGCACTGGTAAAACTGCTGTGTTTGCTTCAGAAACACTACTATTGTTTATATAAATAAGCTGCTGTGTAGCAATGGGGGCAGCCATTCAAAGGAGAAAAGGCTCAGGTTACACAACAGATAAGCTCTGTAGAACATAATGGTGTTATCTGTTATCCACTATTTAACCTGTGCCATATAGCCTTTTTTTCAATTTTTCGCCATTGCTACACAGCAGCTTGTTTATATGAACTATAGTAGTGTTTCTGAAGCAAACAGATCAGTTTTACCAGTGCATGGCAACACAACATGATATATTCATTACTTTAAAACACTTTAATTTTTTAGTGTTACTGTTCCTTTAAAATCCTGCCACCCTAGGTCCGGGCCTTGATGGCCTCTCCACAAATCCAGGCCTGCACACAGGGGCCAAAGTCAGCAATCTGAAATATGCTGACTGATTTCAGCCCTACCGCAGGCAGTAGCTTCCTCTCTCTTCCACATTCAGAGGTGTTGAATCTGTGGATTTCTCAGTGATATCGGGGGTGGAAGGAGGCAATCTGAGTTTTTACCTTTGTGTAGACAGGGCTGATCCTATCAAATGTGGGGCCCAATTGGGACCATGTTGGCGGGGCCCCTAGACAAAGTGTTGCTGGCTACTGACACACCAAGTATTTAGGAAAATAAGGGCATACAGGCACAAAATAGAAAGGAAAGGGGCAGACAAGGTAAGAGAGTGAGAGGGATGAAATAGGGGCACATAATAGGGGCACACAGGGTAAGAGAGAGAGGGAGGAAATAGGAGAGTGGACCGGGCCAATTAGTTTGGGGCAGGGTGGCCCGATTCAGCTTGGGAGCTGGCTTGGTTGGATTGGGGGCAGGCAGGGCCTATCAAGGTTGGAGGAAAGCTGGGCCTATGAGAGTTGGGGGCAGGCTAGACCTATGGAGTCGGGGGATAGGCTGGATTATCAGAGTTGGGGGTGGGCTGGACCTATGGATTTGGGGATGGGCTGGACTCTCAAATTTGGGGGCAGGCCAGGCAGCATCATGTGCTGAGGGAAATATCTGTGCTGCCCTGTGGTGCGGGGCCCCCAGAGGTGCGGGGCCCTATTGGGCCCAATTGGTCCAATAGGCCTAAGGCCGGCCCTGTGTGTAGATATGCCAGGGAGAAAACTCTCTGATGTCAGACGTGGCCCTCAAGTCAATAAATTGTGTTGTCATTGGATTATTGTATTTTATCTCTGGAAAAGGAGCTGATAACCAACAGTAGGGTTGAACGCACAGTGAGAAGCAGCCTGACCTCTCATCTCCATCTGCCCTGGTGCAGACACACAAAGGGGCACATCAGTAGCGTCACTAGAGGGGAGCGGGCCCTGGTGCGTGACACGCAGCCGGGCCCCGCCCCCCTCCGTACGGGCCCCCTGCTCCCCCGGTAGTTCCGCCACTGGGGCACATTTACTAAGGGTCAAAGTGAATTCGAAGTCAATTTTCGAATTCAAAAACGTTGAATTTCGAAGTAGTTTTTGGGTACTTCGACCATCGAATAAGCCAAAATTCGATTTGAATTGAAAAAAAACTTCACAAATTCGACCATTCGAAAATCAAAATACTGTCTCTTTAAAAAACTTTGACTTCGACACTTCGCCACCTTAAACCTGCCGAATTGCTATGTTAGCCTATGTGGACCTCCTAGAACCCATAGCCAGTATTTGGCTAAGTTTTGAGATGTCAAAGGATTTTTTGTAAAATCGTACGACTTCGAATTTTGGACTACGCTATTCGATGGTCGAATTTCGACGTTTTTTTCACTTCGAAATTCGACCCTTGATAAATCTGCCCCAAAGAGTAATCATGAATCTTGTCCCCAAAATCTATTCTTTGAAGCCAGAGAAACAGCCTGTTAGGATGACTGCAGTTTTACTGATGTTTTATTAAAAAAAGGCTATTTTCAATTGGCTATAAAATGTTACTGGGCCAAACATGCTCTTAAATGCAGTGTTCTGTTTATGCTTGTACCTAACTACATTGGCTTTTAAAGAGCTTTAATCTCTAATCTTCACATAGGAAGTTATTCATCTTTATTGCCAGTCAATTCTCAGTGGTAGGTCGTGGCAACTATTTTTTTTTTTATTGCTTCTGTGTTAAGTTGTCTCTTGACATGACAGAAGTCAGCTGTGGTTCAATGAGATCACTATTTGTGCAACTTAATTGCTTCCTTCAATATATGCTCAATTTTTCCTTTTATGAGCTGGGTGGTTGGAAAAATTAAGTTAAAGGATATGGCTATCTACTGTTAATTAACTTCTTTTCCAAACACATTAGCGGGACAGGTCAAACAACAGTTGAGTGTTAAGTGCTTCATTACTGGGGCATTTTTCAACAGAGAGATAAATCTTAGTTTACACAACAGGAAACAGTGAAGTGTTCCTATACAGTATTGTTTTTCCTGGTTTTAAATAAAACAAATACCAAGCAGAAACACAGTCGTTTTAAACACTGATTGGTCAATGACATTAATTTGTTCAATTGTAATATATTGCATTTTTACTGTTTTTTTATGAATCCAGTTGTTGTTTTGCTGAAGTTAAGCATCATCTTAATCTATTTAGTACTTTGCTATGCAATATTTTTAGTTGAAATGGCACGCTAGGGGGTTGGGGGAGGGTGTACATTTATGGGCATAGTGTAATTCTTTACTTGTCTCATCAGAATGTCCTCCACTGTGCTGAGAAATCTCTGCCACTTAGGAAGTGTGGGAAATTTCTCTACAGATTGCATTGGGAGTGGTGGTCAACATATAGCGAAGAGTTCTACAGACCACATTTATAGACCAGACCCGTTAGTGCCTGTAACAAAACATTACATTCCCCCAATATTTGGGCACAATCCCTGCCCTATAGTTTTCAAAACAAGCTGGTTTTGGTTATTGGGGGGGAGGGGATTAAATGACTTCCCAAGGCCAAAAAGACTTGACACAAGAATGTCCCTGTTGTGTTAGTGTCCAATGTCATACATTTTTTTGTTTTTGTTGTGGAGCTGGCCTTTCATGAATGAATATGGTAAAGCTACAAGATCATTTTTAGTAAAACAGTCCACCCACGTGTGGATTTCCCATGTTGTAGGGCTTACTCTTAGGGCAGAGACAGATGAGAAGATTCAGGGAGATTAGTTGCCCGGTGACAAATCGGATCTCGTTCATGCGAATAATGTCCCTGAACTGCCTCCTCCGCCGGCTAGAATCGAAATTGCCAGAGGGATGGCACGTGGAGCGCTTCGTTTTTCCGAAAGTTTCATTGTGAGGCAACTTCAGACGGCTTCAGAAAATGAAGCACACCGAGTGCCATCCCGCTGACCTCAAGTGAAGGTTTCCAGACGACTTCGGAAAACGAATCGCTCCGAGTGCCATCCCACGACAATTTACATTATAGCCGGCAGAAGTTAGAGGAAAGCAGTTTGAGCGACTAATCTAATCTCCCTGAATCTGCCTGTGTGCCCTGACCCTAAATGTGCAGAATTGGCAGCAAAACACCTGTTAGTCTATTGGTGATCCTCATCAGATTAGGATCTCCACCTATTGGGATACAAAATAAACATTATAAAATATAGTTGCATTTTATGTGTGTGTAACACCAAGGGAGTTATTTATCAAAGTCCGATTTTTTCTGGTTGGTCTTTTAAAGGGGAAAACCACAATTTTTTCATAGAAAAAAAGCCCTCAATTTTTTTGTGATTTATTAAACCTTGATGGTGTTAAAGTCAAAATAAAAAAGTACTCCTATTCAGACCTGCTGAGTTTATGTAGAAGTCAATGACAGATGTCCCAAAGATATACTGACTGGCGCTGGCTTTTCGAAAAAGTATATCAGGTGTCAAATCCGAAAAAGTCGCGGTATTCTTGCATCAAATCAGAAAAAGTTGCAGATTTGGATTTTTTTATGATCTTATCGAGACTTTTCAAAAATTTTCCGGGAAAAATAAGGGTGAAAAGTCTGTGCAGATTTGGTTGGAGTGGCTTTCCAAAAATAGTGAGATAAATTCAGATTTTAATAAATAACCCCACTAATGTGATGTCTCTGCCTTGATCTCAGAGGCTACAAGCATCTGCCATCTGAATAATAAATACAGCTACATGTGAATATGAATATCAGATATTTCATCAATTTAAAACTGTCATGTAATTATGGTTAAGACCTCTGCGTGTGCCATGCCGCAGGCGACTTTTCACTATAGTCGGTGCAAGACAGAGGGAAGGCGTTCGGAGAGATTGGTCGCCGCAAAGACTAGGCGATTAGTCGCCAGGCGACTAAATCTCCCTGAATCTCCCAGTGTACCCCTACCCTAATACTGGGGGTGTTTGCTTCTGAAAGACTATTATAAACAAACAGCTGTGTAGCGACAGCATTTAAGCACAGCATAGACAGTAGTTAACAGATAAGCTATGTAGAACCGCATTGTATACTACAGTGCTTATCTGTTATCAGCTGTGTAACGTGCGTCTTATCCCCTTTTTCACCTTTGAATGGCTACCCAGCAGCTTATTTATATAAACTATAGTAGAGTTGCTGAAACAAACACACCAGTTTCACCAGTGCAGGGCAACAGTGCATTATATTTTAATTAAATTAATACACTTTCATTTGTTGGTGTTACTCTTCCTTTAATGCAGCCTAAACAGTTGTCTGTGTATTCAGTGCTGGCTCCCATACAAGAAGGGCACAAGACTTGAACATTTAAGCCATTTAAGGAAGGAGTATCAAGGGACACAAGACATTCTGTTCTTAATGCTTGAGTAGCTATTAAGTACAGGCAGTCGCATAATGAGCCACAGCTGGGCCCAGGTGTAGCTTGTGCATTCGGGTCGGGACCCCCCCCCCCGCTACTCCCTCAGGAATTGCACACCACTGCCGTCCTGACACACATGCTGAAAATGTTCCTCAGCGCTGCCACCCACTATATGCTTTATAACGGCTCCTGTGGGCCCCAAGGGGCTCAGGCCTTAGTGTGATTGCACTCCCTGCACCTTCAGTAGTTATGCCTCTGAGTAAATGACCCTCTTAAGCTGTGCTACGCATAACTAACACAAGGGAACATGGCAAGGCTGCTCATCCCCTGCTCCAGACATACTGTAGCTCCAGCTCTTTGTATATTCTACATTAATAGAAAAAAATTAGCATGCATAACACTTGCACCTGGCAATAGCAAATTAATATTTAAAGGAACTCCAGCTACTGGGAAATCACACTCACGTGACAACGTTCTGAACACTTAAGAATAAGTTACACCACACAAAGGTTAAAAATAATTTAGATCCAATATATTGTGCCACAAAAACTGCCACAATAACTTTGCATTATTATCTAAAAAGGAACTCAGTATGCGAAACACATAAGGCCAGGAGTCCCCAACTGCCGGGTCAAGGCCTACTACTGGGTAGCAGACATATCCAAATCCATATCTGGCTTAGCGCGAGTGCGCATGTGCAAGGTGGCGCTCGCGTGCGGATGTGCAAGAAAGACTGTGGTTTTTACTTCTTTTTGCGCTCCTGCGCATGCGCGAATTGGTGCGAACGAGCGCAAAAAGAAATAAAAACCTCAGAGAGTCAGGCACAGAGGGGACCGGACTGGGGGTAGGCGACAGAGGAGGTACATGCCTGGTGACCCCCCATCTTTGCACCCTAGGCACGTGCCTATCGCTTGGTCCGGCCCTGCACGCGCAGTTGGTTCATCTCCAGTGCTTGCAAAAAATTAGGGCTTTACACTGGTCCCTGGGGCAAGAAAGGTTGGGGACTGAAGAATAAGCCCCATAAACCTAATGCTTGCGAAAGGCTGGGCCCATAACTGTACCTCTCTTGCATCTACTGTATGTGATATCATACAGCATGAACAGACCTTAGAAATACTTCTAAAAATATGTATAATAAGAATAGTATTAATAATCACAGCAGTACCCGTTTATCAAGCTTGCCTTGCATAAGTAAAGTGATTAGAATAAAGTTTTTTGCTGAAATCATGTAGGGGCCCATTTACTTAGTTCGAGTGAAGGAATAGAGGAAAAAAAGTTTGAATTTCGAATGGTCGAATATGGCTACTTCGACCATCGAATGGGCTACTTCGACCTTCGACTACGACCTCCGAATCGAACGATTCGAACTAAAAATAGTTCGCCTATTCGACCATTCACTAGTCGAAGTACTGTCTCTTTAAAAAATTCTCGACCCCCTAGTTCGCCACCTAAAATCTACCGAGGCCAATGTTAGCCTATGGGGAAGGTCCCCATAGGCTTCCTAACAATTTCCTGATCAAAGGAATATCCTTCGATCGATGGATTACAATCCTTCGAATCGTTTGATTAGAAGGACTTAATCGTTCGATCGAACGATTATTCCTTCGATGGTAGGAATAGCGCAAAATCCTTCGACTTCGATATTCGAAGTCGAAGGATTTTACTTCTACGGTCAAATATCGATGGTTAATTAACCCTCGATATTTGACCCTAGGTAAATGTGCCCCTTAGTGTGCAAGTTTAAATAAGGCACAATTTGCCATGGTTTTTTCGCACAATGCAAAAATATCCCCCAGAAATCCAGGATAGTTGCACTGACTGTAAGTACATGCGAAAGTTTGCACCTAGCAATTAGTTAGTATTTGCAGACACCAAATAATTAGTAAAAGCATTTTAGTATAAGCAAGTGTAATGCTTGAAAGCTTCCATGTACTTTGTATGTATTGTGTTCACATTAATAACCACAATAGGATGGTTGGCACTGGCACCAATAAACTTTGGTGCAATTGTTTGATTTATGCTGATTTGATCTCCAAACTTCTGGTTCATTTACTGGAGTACAACTCAGAGAATCCTTCAGCACTCTTTGAGAATCCTCCTACACTGGGTCGTTGCAGATCAGCAACAGCTGCACAACCACATGTTGCCGAGTCTTGATGTAAATGATAGTCAATTTGAACAATTGCCCTGTAAGTGTTCTTGAAATCTGTTTACTACTTGGGACTACTGGAGATAAGATTTACCTAAGATATTAAACTGTTAAAAAACAGATACTGCACTTCTGGGAAGTACTTTGATCTTTTTATAAATGTCTCCGCATGTGAATTTAGTGAGCAACAGAGCCATTTCTGTATTTTTACAATCTGGAAACCATTCCAAAGCATCGTTTTTTTTTAACATACTGGTCTTTACTGAAGGAAAACAATGTCCCCATATGGTTTATACTTCTTCCATAGGGTTGGTAAGTAAAAAGAGCTCCCTTTCACTTTTCATTTCCCCAGGCTAAATGCAGGTGTTTAATGCACATACAGTTGGGGGCAGAAACCTGCCCCCAACTGTACATTTTAATACAACTTTACATTTTAATACAATGTATGTGGAACAGCCCAGTACATTAATATGTTGGCGCTCACATGTAATTTATGACTTATATGCATATCTTTTGATTTATTTATTGCTACTTCTTTATTTATGCAGCTCTGTACATTACAAGCTATGATGGCACTATATAAATAATAATAATAATAATAGCGTAATTGTGCCAATGTGGAGAGTTGTGTCTGCTGCTGTTGCAACCATGCATTGCAAATCAGGTGCAAGCGGCAACTAAAAAAATAAGAAACCTGAAAAACCATGGAAAAACATGGAACATGGAAAATCTGGACACCTAAAACCTGATGAGATGCTATAGAAGTCAATGGGTGCTGTATGTTTGCATTCAAGCAAGCCAGTCTTTGAATTTTTTCTCCCATTTTTCTGACAGTTGCAAATGTTCACCCTTGACTTTTACCGTGACTTAATTGCAGATAACCCATTCCAGTGAGCAATTCATCAAAACAAAATTGTAATTTTTTTTTGCTGTGGCTTTAATATTTTTTGACAATAGCGTGGAAATAGATAAATATGCTCCCCAGAGCAATACAGTAAGAGGATGGTTGAGAGGATTGTTTTTTTATATAAAGAACACTATTAGGCACTAGGTTTCCTGTTTTTAGCGGACAGGTGTTGACAAAAAGTGTCACCCAAAAACCCATTGCACGTTTCAGAAGATAATAACGACTGAAGACACATATTTCACCTGTGCCTTTAGTGTCACAATAAATGAACAGGCAAGAAAAGTGTCTTCTGTGCTTATTATCTTCTGAAAGAGCAATGGACTTTGGCTCCTCAAAAGAACTTGCTTCAACCGAGTTTAAAATCAAGAAACTAGAAGGGTCGTAGGATTCTAATAAGGATGGTCTAATATTTGCTTGGCATCCTATTCATGGATTTTGGAGACCCGTCTTAAAGGGATACTGTCATGGGAAAAAAATTTTTTTTCAAAATGAATCAGTTAATGGTGCTGCTCCAGCAGAATTCTGCACTGAAATCCATTTCTCAAAAGAGCAAACATATTTTTTTATATTCAATTTTGAAATCTGACATGGGGCTAGACATTTTGTCAATTTCCCAGCTGCCCCTGGTCATGTGACTTGTGCCTGCACTTTAGGAGAGAAATGCTTTCTGGCAGGCTGCTGTTTTTCCTTCTCAATGTAACTGAATGTGTCTCAGTGGGACATGGGTTTTTACTATTGAGTGTTGTTCTTAGATCTACCAGGCAGCTGTTATCTTGTGTTAGTTCTCTTTTGAGAAATGGATTTCAGTGCAGAATTCTGCTGGAGCAGCACTATTAACTGATTCATTTTGGAAATTTTTTTCTTCCCATGACAGTATCCCTTTAAGGTGGCCATACAAGGGCATACTTTTATCGTTCTGTGTTTTATCGTTCTGCAATGAACTATCGTATCGTTATCGTTGACTCTTGTACAATATCCCTGGGCATTAACAGAAAGATTATGCAGTATATTTCTCAAAGAGGGATCCTGTTTTGGGGATTGGCAGCTTAATATTATTTTCCCTAGTCTGTATATAAATATTTAGTAATGCAATTAAGACATTTATATGTGGGAACTTTACTAAATGCTAATTCCACTTCTTAAAAAATGGAAAAATGGTACAGTGCCTTTAATTTTCCATCCTTACATTTTTCTATTGTGACTATGATTCTCTTACTTAACTGCCACTGCACTTGCTGGCATATTTTATCTTCAGTAACCTGTTATTATTTTAAATATAGAAGCACTTGTGTTCTTGGTCCACCCTAAAAATAACTTATAAAATCTGTTTTTTTTTTTAAAGCAAGGGTATTTTTTTTTGCTGAAGTGGAAGGTGTATGCATATTTTTTATGTATGTATGTATAATTATGTATCTACCTATATATATCCATGTCAATCAAATACAATGGCCCTCATGCTAACATGAAAGTATACTTGAATGAACAAAAATAAATGGAGCACAAATGGTGAAAAAAAACCCCCATTTTTTTTTAAATTAAGTTGTTATTTCAGTCCCTTAATTATGGCCCGTGGCATTCAGAATGTCTGAATATTGGAATGTGCACAATTTGCATTCTGTCTGGCATACGTATTATTCCAGCTGTCTTTTAGAGCATCCCAGAGTGTCCTGTGATATTGCAGTACATTTCACATTTTTTCTTTTCAAATATTCCGAAGAATGTTACATTAGGTTTAGGTGGCGACTGTGGATGGAAGCCAAAAGTCAACACTTTTTGCTCTTCCTTAGACTTCAAATAGCTGCCATACATGTTTAGGATCACTGTCCTTCTGGTAAATGCATTCTCTTTCACATATCTTTAAACCAAAGGTAATGGCAAACAGATCAGTGTGGTATTTCTCATTGGACAATGTATTTTGATCTGGTCCACGTCACTAGCCCCAAAATAGGCAAAACATACCCTAACTTGAAAAGATCCATCACCATCGTAAACAGTAGGGGGCAAATTCATCAAGGGTCGAATTTCGAGGGGTTAAATCCCTCGAAATTCGACTGGGGAATAGAATCAAATAGAATCGAATAGGCAATTCGGGCGAATTTACGCGCTGGCGAATAGTCGAATTGGCGAATAGGTGCTCGATCGAATATTCGCTCGAAGGATTTTCATTCGATCGAATGCCTTTTTATTCGATCAAAAACTTGGAAAACAAGCCTATGGGACTTTCCCATAGGCTTTTAAAGCAATTCGGTAGGTTTTAGGTGGCGAAGTAGGCAGTCAAAGTATTTTTAAAAGAGACAGTACTTAGACTATTGAATGGGCGAATAGTCACAGCGTTTTTGCGCTCGATCCAGTACTTCGACTATCGAATGCCGAATAGTGCAGCGTTTTTGCGCTCGATCTATTCGAATCATTCTACTCAGGTGAATTTACGCCAATTGGATAGTCGAGGAGCACAAAAAACTACTCGAAATTCGACGTTTTTTTTCCTTCGAATCCTTCACTCGAGTTTAGTGAAGTCCCTATAGGACTGTCAAACATTTGACTGCATTTTTACTAAGCAAACATTTTGTCCACTTAAAACCTGAGCATTGAGTTCAATTTAAGGAAATTTGCATCATCATTTTTAGTGGACTGGGAAAAGCCATTTATTATTTGTTATTCCTTAATCAAATAAGGTCATAAAAGGTAAATTGTGGAGCATGCAATAGGAGCATTGTTTCCTGAATCTGGTTTCTGTCTTCTGTTTGCTATTACTTTGTAGTGTGACACGCCTGATATTTAGTTACTGGTTCCATTTTAGTACCAGTTTCTCAACTTGCAATTACCTTTTTAGTGAGCGCATTGAGCTGCCTGATCTATCATACAGAGATGCTCATTTATCCTGAGGATGAACCAGCTGAAGCTGAAATGTTGCTCACAAAGTACTACATGTTCCAGCTGGCTCAGTGTTTCTTTCAAATACTGGGAGCACCTGAAAATAGGAGATCAGAATGAAACTAAACGGTGACCTTTTGTTCTCTTAGAAACCCATTACATTCATCAGATGCTTTCAGATGTTTCCCCTCTTGTTTGCAGATTAATCTTAATCTTTTCAGTTGACAAAATAAGTGTGTTGTGCCAAAAAACGTATTTTACTTCAAATATTTTTGTTGCCATTTTTTTTTTGCTTTGTCATATTTGTTGTACATGTTTTATTCTATTATAGAACATTTTACAGCAACGTTTGGAAGAATTAAGAAGAAAGAATTTTAATATTTTTGTCTTAAGTTTTACAAGCATTATTATTATTACAAATGAACCCACCCAAACACCCAAAATCAATTCTTTGTCTAGCTAAATGTTTCCAGAGCTGAAGACTGTACAACTGCCAACTTATATACAAAATTAACAATATAGGACAGCAATAGTGCTTCCCTAAGGCAGAACACCAATATACCATTTCAGCACTTCGGCAAGGCTGGTGCCTGGAGGGGATTGGTGCCTGGAGGGGATCGGCACCCTTCCAAACCTAGGAACAGTACAAAGCGGGGAAAACCTCTGAATGTTTATTCATTCATGATGTAACATTTTCCATTACCATAAGCTTACATCAGGGCTGAAGGAACTTGCGGGATGTTCCCCACTTTGTATTTGCTATATCATGTAGGTCTTTTTGTATTTCGAGCAATGGAGTACAGTACAGCCTTACATAACTAGGGATTTATTTGGAATGGTAAAAGAGAATGTTAAATTCATATCAAAACTGAAACCTCGTTGTAGAATGGGTCACTATAGCCCTAAAGATAGGGTGTCTGTGGACAATGAGAAAATCATACAATGACAATGAATTGTCAGATATAAAGGTAGAAAAAATAGAATTCTACCTGTATACAACGATTTAGCACTAACAATGGCTGATGATTGGGTGCCTTCAAAGGCACCCAATCAAAATTTTCCATCCAGCCCGATCGATGAGCTGACCATTATCCAAGTCTTCTGCTGTTATTGGTCGGCTCTTTTCCCACCATACACGCAACGAATATCGTAGGAAAATTCGCTTCATACGATCTTATCTGTGCGTCTATGGCCACCTTTAGGGCTTCATGGGCTCATAGTAACTGTCCCCTCCTCTATTCTTTTAATTGATTTAAGTGAGAGGTAGCGGTGGCTCCTCTCAATTTTCTACAATTGATAGACTGGCAGATCAGATTTTCAGGCTGGAAAGCTGAACTGTGGTATAATCATTGGGAAGCACGAGGCCAGAATCACCAAGATTAAGGGGGTTATTTACTAAACTCTGAATGCATAAAATCTGACTTTTAAAAAATCATGATTTTTTTCTGAATTTATTAAACCCCAAGGATGGAAAAGTCAGAATCTGAAAATCCGGCATCTCAGACCTGTCGAGGTTGCATATAAGTCAATGGGAGGTCCCAATGATTTTTTGATGTGCACTGGGATTCGCGCAATACCCCGAAGTTTTTGGGTGAAAATTACGAAAGAATCTTGAAAATCATGAAAATCGTATGAAAAAGACAGAAAAATTTGCGAAAATCTTTTTTTTTCCCGCAAAGCAAATTTTCGGGAAAATTTTAATTTTTTGATCGGAGTTTATAGCAGAAAACATTGAGATATATTCAGACTTTGATAAATAACACCCTAAGTCTCAGAATCTTTCACACAACAAACACAAAGTAGGGGAGAAAGAAAACAATCTGAATGTGCATCATTGTGCTTGCTTACACATGTGGCATTCACGCACCAGTTACAAAACAGTAAGGTTCAAATCAGCTAAACTGCCATTGGATTTTGCTGCACATAAGACAATGAACTGGGTCTACAGTCAAACAATAGTAATATTATTTTTTAATAAAATCGGATTTTCTCAGCTCGGACGAATTTATTCGACCTGAAAACTCTAATCGAATTCGATTCAAGTTTTTTTTTCCGAAAAAAACTTCAATGTCAGGAAGGCTGCAAACATCACCAAATTGATCCCTGGACCTCTCCCATTGACTTATACAGCAATTCGGCAGGTTTAGGGTGGTGAATAGTCAAATTCAAGTTCTTAAAGGGCCAGAGTATGATAAATCTCGAAATTCAAATTCAAATTAAAACTTGAATTGAGTTTGGATAATTCACAATTCGAATAGTTCTCAATTTTTTTGACCAAAAATTTTTTTGACCAAAAATTTTAATTTTCACTTCAACCCTTAATAAATCTGCCCCTAGTTGTTAGGGCCATGCCACACAAGGTATTTTGGTATTTTCTCTGCTGGTGTATCCATACCAGAGGACAAAATGCCCTAAAATAAATGTGTATTGACAGGTATAGTATCGTTAGTGTACAGATAGGACAGTTTCACTAACAGACAGATGCTCTGACCCTCAATGCAGAGTCATTTAAAGGCAGAAGGAAGCAGATTGGTGTTTTCTTCCCTATTTGTGGTGGAGAAAACACCTCATGTGACTTCGCTCTTAGGGTCACTGCACTTTTAGAGATTTGCTAAATAGGGGCCCCTACTTTGTTATTATCAGCAGCAAATTACTAAACATGATCCAAAAGTTTGCAAAAACATTTGTATTTCCCCCCAAAAGAAGTCTCCAACAGGAGAAAAGTAGTTTTCTTTCATGTCTTTGTTATTCAGTGACTCATATTTGCAATTATGTCTCCATGTGATTAACTTACATGTACTAATTGTGCTTCCGGGGTCTTCTATACTGTCAGTGTGGGAAAGGCCGGGAATAGCTCTTTGCATTCATATCCAAGTGTCCACAAATTCTCTTCTTTACCGGAGAGTTCTAATTTCAGGGTAGTTTACAATCGCAACCACAACCACCCAACAGATGTGTCTATGCACATTTTCTTTGATATGTGCCTAACTATTTGGAGCATATTGAAATGCAACCAGTGTTTATTCATAATGTAACAATGGAGCTATAGTTGGGTTATTGTCCTCAATAACTGCTGCTGTCAGATAAATGTAAAGAAAGGGTATTAAAGGTTTGTAAATTCGATAGCATGTATGTTTTGATGTGAAGCATTGACAGTAACAATATCTGTCAAAAAGAACAATAGCAGATTAAATAGCAGGGTGCTCTTCTATCATGCTGTAAGGTTACTGGGAAAAAAGCACGTATTGTTTCACAAGCCATATCAGTTATGGCCCACAAAAGACTCTGTTGATTAAATAATCTGGCAGGAGAACAGCAGGCCCTTGTTATTTATATACTCTTGGAGCCCCAAACAAAAACTATCACTACTATAAATTAGATCTTTACAAACAATATTTCAGGGAAATATTTGCACATTTTCCTTCCATTCATTTTCTCTTCTTGGAAGACTACATGCCTGTGCAGGAAAATGGCATACTGCCCAAGAAACAGCGCTGGCTTCCGACAGTTTCAGAGTTTTTTTTAGGAATAAAACAGCTACTAGAGGAACAAGGCATTCAGAGATAAAGTGTGCGATATGATTCTCCGTGCTTTAGATAACCACAAGCATTACTTCCGAAGTGATAAAACCTTACGTCCTTCAGTTGGAATACCAGGCTGGCTCTATCTTATAGAAAGTGGCTGCCCAGGAGACCACTTAATCTTCTGAAAGCTGAGCGAGTGTGGGATTGATACACCGATAACAGCAAAAACAGCTTTACTTAAAGGGATCCTGTCATCGGAAAACATGTTTTTTTTCAAAACGCATCAGTTAATAGTGCTGCTCCAGCAGAATTCTGCACTGAAATCCATTTCTCAATAGAGCAAACAGAATTTTTTATATTCAATTTTGAAATCTGACATGGGGCTAAACATTTTGTCAATTTCCCAGCTGCCCCCAGTCATGTGACTTGTGCCTGCACTTTAGGAGAGAAATGCTTTCTGGCAGGCTGCTATTTTTCCTTCTCAATGTAACTGAATGTGTCTCAGTGAGACATGGGTTTTTACTATTGAGTGTTGTTCTTAGATCTACCAGGCAGCTGTTATCTTGTGTTAGGGAGCTGCTATCTGGTTACCTTCCCATTGTTCTTTTGTTTGGCTGCTGGGAGGAAAAAGGGAGGGGGTGATATCACTCTAACTTGCAGTACAGCAGTAAAGAGTGATTGAAGTTTATCAGAGCACAAGTCACATGACTTGGGGCAGCTGGGAAATTGACAATATGTTTAACCCCATGTCAGATTTCAAAATTGAATATAAAAAAATCTGTTTGCTCTTTTGAGAAATGGATTTCAGTGCAGAATTCTGCTGGAGCAGCACTAATAACTGATGCATTTTGAATTTTTTTCCCCCCAGGACAGTATCCCTTTAATACAACAAATAATAGCATAGAATGCATCTCTGGCACAGAATTTACTGAGGTGTCATTCAGAATAAAATAATTATTAGCGTTGTTATTTTGGGATACTCCTTTAGAGCAATGAAACAACATAGATTCATGTATGTGCTAAATTGAAGAAGAGAAAATGCCCAAAATGATGTGTCATTGACCACACTGAAAAACAGTGCAGGTAAATAACTCAAAACACATAATAGAGCAAAATTGCTGGCAGTGCACTTTGGATTTCAGGCCACTTGTTGTCTGCATTTGAACATAGGAGATAAATGCTCAATGTGTTATTGCTCTTATAGTGACATCATCATAAATCACTAGTTATCCTTATAAAAGATAATAAGGGTAGTTTACTGCTGGTGACTGAAAATCGTCCGGTCAGCAATACATGCAGAGATATTATCGGCAGCCGACAGAAATCTTTTAACCTGTCCGATCGACCAAATGACCAATCTCCGTGGTACGAAAAATGTCGGGACTCTCCACTAGGGATGTAGCGAACGTCGGAAAAAAAGTTCGCGAACATATTCGCGAACTTGCGCAAAAACGCGAGCGGTTCGCGAACGGTTCGCGAACCCCATAGACTTCAATGGGAAGGCGAACTTTAACATCTAGAAAAGACATTTCTGGCCAGAAAAATGATTTTAAAGTTGTTTAAAGGGTGCAACGACCTGGACAGTGGCATGCCAGAGGGGGATCAAGGGCAAAAATGTATCTGAAAAATCTGCCTGTGTGTGCTTGGAAGAGATAGTGTAGGGGGAGAGCTGTTAGTGATTTCAGGGACAGATGATAGTAAGTTTGCTGGCTAGTAATCTGCTTGATACTGCTCTGTATTGGAGGGACAGAAGTCTGCAGGGATTTGAGGGACATTTTAGCTTAGGTAGCTTTGCTGGCTAGTAATCTACTGTTCTCTTTAAACAACTGCCATACGTTGACCTTGTAGGCATTGTTTGCCCAGTTTTTTTGGACGCAGCCACTGAAGCACAGTTGCCAGAAAAAATATGCCATATAAATGCTGAAAATAGTAATTTTTCGCCATACGTTGACCTTGTAGACATTGTTTGCCCAGTTTTTTTGGTTGCAGCCACTGAAGCACAGTTGCCAGAAAAAATATGCCATATAAATGCTGAAAATAGTCATTTTTTGCCATACGTTGACCTTGTAGGCATTGTTTGCCCAGTTTTTTTGGTCGCAGCCACTGAAGCACAGTTGCCAGAAAAAATATGCCATATAAATGCTGAAAATAGTCATTTTTTGCCATATACGTTGAGTCAACGTATGGCAAAAAATGACTATTTTCAGCATTTATATGGCATATTTTTTCTGGCCTCTGTGCTTCAGTGGCTGCGGCCAAAAAAACTGGGCAAACAATGCCTACAAGGTCAACGTCGTTGACCTTGTAGGCATTGTTTGCCCAGTTTTTTTGGCCGCAGCCACTGAAGCACAGAGGCCAGAAAAAATATGCCATATAAATGCTGAAAATAGTCATTTTTTTGGTCGCAGCCACTGAAGCACAGTTGCCAGAAAAATTATGCCATATAAATGCTGAAAATATGCATTTTTTTGGTTGCAGCCACTGAAGCACAGAGGCCAGAAAAATTATGCCATATAAATGCTGAAAATATAAATTTTTTGGTTGCAGCCACTGAAGCACAGAGGCCAGAAAAATTATGCCATATAAATGCTGAAAATATGCATTTTTTGGTTGCAGCCACTGAAGCACAGAGGCCAGAAAAATTATGCCATATAAATGCAGAAAATATGCATTTTTTTGGACGCAGCCACTGAAGCACAGTTGCCAGAAAAAATATGCCATATAAATGCTGAAAATAGTCATTTTTGCCATACGTTGACCTTGTAGACATTGTTTGCCCAGTTTTTTTGGTTGCAGCCACTGAAGCACAGAGGCCAGAAAAAATTAAACCAGTAGGGTTTGCACCCTAGTTTGTAACGGTGGCGGAGGGAGGAGGAGGACGCTAAAGGACAGCTGTGTGTGGAGTCATGAGGCTTGAAGAGAAGGACAGCTGCATAGAAGTAAGAACAAGTCTTCCGGCGTGCAGTAACCCTCCGAGATCCACCCCTCATTCATTTTAATAAAGGTCAGGTAATCGACACTTTTGTGACCTAGGCGAGTTCTCTTCTCAGTTACAATCCCTCCTGCTGCACTGAAGGTCCTTTCTGAGAGCACACTTGAGGCTGGGCAAGACAAGAGGTTCATGGCAAATTGTGACAGCTCTGGCCACAGATCAAGCCTGCGCACCCAGTAGTCCAGGGGTTCATCGCTCCTCAGAGTGTCGATATCTGCAGTTAATGCCAGGTAGTCCGCTACCTGCCGGTCGAGGCGTTCTTTGAGGGTGGATCCAGAAGGGTTGTGGCGCTGCCTTGGACAGAAAAACATTTGCATGTCTGACGTTACAGACTGGCCAAAGGGCTTTGTCCTTGCAGGTGTGCTCGTGGCAGGATTACTGGCACCTCTGCCCCTGGAATGTTGATGAGTTCCTGAAGTGACATCACCCTTAAAAGCATTGTACAACATGTTTTGCAGGCTGGTTTGTAAATGCCGCATCTTTTCGGACTTGTGGTATGTTGGTAACATTTCTGACACTTTATGCTTGTACCGAGGGTCTAGTAGCGTTGCGACCCAGTACAGGTCCTTCTCCTTAAGCCTCTTGATACGGGGGTCCTTCAACAGGCATGACAGCATGAAAGACCCCATTCTCACAAGGTTGGATGCAGAGCTATCCATCTCCGCTTCCTCATTATCAAGGACTGCATCATCCACGGTCTCCTCCCCCCAGCCACGTACAAGACCAGGGGTCCCCAAAAGGTCACCACTAGCCCCCTGGGAAGCCTGCTCCTGTTGGTCCTCCTCCTCCTCCTCCACAAAGCCACCTTCCTCCTCTGACTCCACTTCTGGCACCTCTCCCTGCGTTGCAGCAGGTGCCTGGGTTCGTTCTGGTGATTCCGACCAGAAATCGTGCGCTTCCAGCTCCTCGTCACGCTGGTCTACAGCCTCATCTGTCACTCGTCGCACGGCACGCTCCAGGAAGAAAGCGAAGGGTATTAGGTCGCTGATGGTGCCTTCGGTGCGACTGACCATATTTGTCACCTCTTCAAAAGGTCGCATGAGCCTGCAGGCATCGCGCATAAGCACCCAGTAACGGGGGAAAAAAATCCCCAGCTGTGCAGATCCAGTCCTACCACCCAGTTCAAAAAGGTACTCGTTGACGGCCCTTTGTTGTTGCAGCAGACGTTCCAACATAAGGAGCGTTGAATTCCAGCGAGTCTGGCTGTCAGAAATCAAACGCCTGACTGGCATGTTGTAGCGCTGCTGAATGTCAGCAAGGCGTGCCATGGCTGTGTAGGAACGTCTGAAATGGGCCGACACCTTTCTGGACTGGGTGAGAACGTCCTGGAATCCTGGGTACTTGGAGACAAAACGTTGGACTATTAAATTTAACACATGTGCCATGCAGGGCACATGTGTTAAATTGCCTAGTCTCAACGCTGCCAACAGATTGCTTCCATTGTCACACACCACTTTTCCGATCTGCAGTTGGTGTGGGGTCAGCCACCGATCGGCCTGTGACTGCAGAGATGACAGGAGTACAGATCCGGTATGGTTTTTGCTTTCCAGGCACGTCATCCCCAAGACAGCGTGACAACGGCGTACCTGGCACGTCGAATAGCCTAGGGGGAGCTGGGGGTGCACAGGTGTGGAGGAGGAGAAGGAGGACCCAGCAGCGGAGTAAGAAGAAGAAGAAGACGAGGTAGAGAGCGATGGAGGAGTAGAGGTGGTGGCAGAACCGCGTGCAATCCGTGGCGGTGACACCAACTCCACTGTTGTTGTTGAGCTACCCATTCCCTGCTTCCCAGCCATTACCAAGTTCACCCAGTGGGCAGTGTAGGTGACATACCTGCCCTGACCATGCTTGGAGGACCATGCGTCAGTAGTCATATGGACCTTTGGCCCAACACTAAGTGACAGAGATGCGGTAACTTGGCTCTGCACATGTTGGTACAGGTGTGGTATTCCCTTTTTAGAAAAAAAATTGCGGCTGGGTACCTTCCACTGCGGTGTCCCAATTGCTACAAATTTGCGGAAGGCCTCAGAGTCCACCAGCTGGTATGGTAAAAGCTGGCGGGCTAAGAGTGCAGACAAGCCAGCTGTCAGACGCCGGGCAAGGGGGTGACAGTCAGACATTGGCTTCTTACGCTCAAACATGGCCTTCACAGAAACTTGGCTGGTGGCAGATGACTGGGAATGGGAACAGGTGGTCAAGGTGGAAGGCGGAGTGGAGGGTGGTTCAGACGGGTCAAGGAGAGCAGAGGTAGAGCAGTAAGATGCTGGACCAGAAGGAGTGTGGCTTTTAGTTTGCCTGTTGCCTTTGAGGTGTTGCTCCCAAAGTGCTTTGTGCTTGCCGCTCATGTGCCTTCGCATAGAAGTTGTACCTATGTGGCTGTTGGGCTTACCAAGGCTCAGTTTCTGACTGCACTCATTGCAAATTACAATGCTTTTGTCAGAGGCACACACATTAAAAAAATCCCACACTGCTGACTTTTTGGAAGTGTGCGATCTGGCGGTAACAGTAGAAGTTGGCGGCATTGGCGGCAATGGCGGGTGCGTTGGCCGGCTGAACACAGGTGCCGATACATGTTGTTGCCCTACTGATCCCTGCGGGCTGTCCTCCCTGCTTCTTCTAAGTCTTATTCTCCTACTGCCTCTCTGACTCTCCGTCTCTCCATCTGAACTACCCTCCTCTTGCTCTCTTCTACTAGGCACCCACAAAACATCAATCTCCTCATCATCATTCTCCTCAGATGCATCAATTTCTTCTGACACATCACAGAAGGAAGCAGCAGCGGGGACCTCCTCCTCATCACTCATTATGTCCATCTCTATCGTGTTCTCTGCCAGAATTAAATCTGGTGTAAGGTCCTCATCTCCTTCATCTTCTTCTGGCAATAATGGTTGCGCATTACTCAGTTCAAGAAACTCATGGGAAAATAACTCCTCTGACCCCAGTGAAGAAGGGGCACCGGTGGTGGAGGAAGTGTTACGTGGGGTGGCCATAGCAGTGGAGGATGAGGAGGATGTTGTGGTAAAGTTAGAAACGGTAGAGGATGGGGTGTGCTGTGTAAGCCAGTCAACTACCTCTTCAGCATTTTGGGAGTTCAGGGTCATTGGCTTTTTAAAACTGGGCAATTTGCTAGGGCCACAGGATTGCATAGCAGCACGGCCCCTAGCACGGCCTCTGCGTGGCGGCCTGCCTTTGCCTGGCATTATTTTTAAAAAAACAACAACAACAACAAAAACTCAGTTGGTTTTTCTGGAAACGATAATACACACAGCTAGATGGCGGGTTGAAGAAAACAGTGTGCAAATAATGCCTACAAGGTCAACGTATACACTACTACAGCGGTGGATACGGATTACGTAAAATATATGAATGCTGCTTGAAAAAAAGTAACTCAAGTGGTTTTTCGAGAGACGATAATATTATCAATATTTAGACAAAATGTGAACAAGCTCACACAGCTAGATGGCGGGTTGAAGAAAACAGTGTGCAAATAATGCCTACAAGGTCAACGTATACACTACTACAGCGGTGGATACGGATTACGTAAAATATATGAATGCTGCTTGAAAAAAAGTAACTCAAGTGGTTTTTCTAGAGACGATAATATTATCAATATTTAGACAAAATGTGAACAAGCTCACACAGCTAGATGGCGGGTTGAAGAAAACACTGTGCAAATAATGCCTACAAGGTCAACGTATACACTACTACAGCGGTGGATACGGATTACGTAAAATATATGAATGCTGCTTGAAAAAAAGTAACTCAAGTGGTTTTTCTAGAGACGATAATATTATCAATATTTAGACAAAATGTGAACAAGCTCACACAGCTAGATGGCGGGTTGAAGAAAACAGTGTGCAAATAATGCCTACAAGGTCAACGTATACACTACTACAGCGGTGGATACGGATTACGTAAAATATATTATGGCTGCTTGAAAAAAGTCACTCCGGTGTTTTTTCTGGAGACGGTAATATTATGGATATTTAGACAGAATGTGAACAAGGTCACACAGCTAGATGGCGGGTTGAAGAAAACAGTGTGCAAATAATGCCTACAAGGTCAACGTATACACTACTACAGCGGTGGATACGGATTACGTAAAATATATTATGGCTGCTTGAAAAAAGTCACTCCGGTGTTTTTTCTGGAGACGGTAATATTATGGATATTTAGACAGAATGTGAACAAGGTCACACAGCTAGATGGCGGGTTGAAGAAAACAGTGTGCAAATAATGCCTACAAGGTCAACGTATACACTACTACAGCGGTGGATACGGATTACGTAAAATATATTATGGCTGCTTGAAAAAAGTCACTCCGGTGTTTTTTCTGGAGACGGTAATATTATGGATATTTAGACAGAATGTGAACAAGGTCACACAGCTAGATGGCGGGTTGAAGAAAACACTGTGCAAATAATGCCTACAAGGTCAACGTATACACTACTACAGCGGTGGATACGGATTACGTAAAATATATGAATGCTGCTTGAAAAAAAGTAACTCAAGTGGTTTTTCTAGAGACGATAATATTATCAATATTTAGACAAAATGTGAACAAGCTCACACAGCTAGATGGCGGGTTGAAGAAAACAGTGTGCAAATAATGCCTACAAGGTCAACGTATACACTACTACAGCGGTGGATACGGATTACGTAAAATATATTATGGCTGCTTGAAAAAAGTCACTCCGGTGTTTTTTCTGGAGACGGTAATATTATGGATATTTAGACAGAATGTGAACAAGGTCACACAGCTAGATGGCGGGTTGAAGAAAACAGTGTGCAAATAATGCCTACAAGGTCAACGTATACACTACTACAGCGGTGGATACGAATTACGTAAAATATATTATGGCTGCTTGAAAAAAGTCACTCCGGTGTTTTTTCTGGAGACGGTAATATTATGGATATTTAGACAGAATGTGAACAAGGTCACACAGCTAGATGGCGGGTTGAAGAAAACAGTGTGCAAATAATGCCTACAAGGTCAACGTATACACTACTACAGCGGTGGATACGGATTACGTAAATATATTATGGCTGCTTGAAAAAAGTCACTCCGGTGTTTTTTCTGGAGACGGTAATATTATGGATATTTAGACAGAATGTGAACAAGGTCACACAGCTAGATGGCGGGTTGAAGAAAACACTGTGCAAATAATGCCTACAAGGTCAACGTATACACTACTACAGCGGTGGATACGGATTACGTAAAATATATGAATGCTGCTTGAAAAAAAGTAACTCAAGTGGTTTTTCTAGAGACGATAATATTATCAATATTTAGACAAAATGTGAACAAGCTCACACAGCTAGATGGCGGGTTGAAGAAAACAGTGTGCAAATAATGCCTACAAGGTCAACGTATACACTACTACAGCGGTGGATACGGATTACGTAAAATATATTATGGCTGCTTGAAAAAAGTCACTCCGGTGTTTTTTCTGGAGACGGTAATATTATGGATATTTAGACAGAATGTGAACAAGGTCACACAGCTAGATGGCGGGTTGAAGAAAACAGTGTGCAAATAATGCCTACAGGGCAAATAATGCCTAAAAGGTCAACTTATACACTACTACAGCGGTAGTAAAATAAAAAAAAGTAAAATAAAAAAAAATGAATATTAAAAAAAAAAATTAAAGTTGGTGCTGCTGAACTACTAGGAGCAGCAGATTAGCACACCAGTCCCACTCCCCAACACTGCTAGACTAATAGCACTGGGCTCTTATAGTAGTAGTAGTAGTAGTAGTAAAACAACAAAAAAATAAATAAAAGCAGTCCTTACAAGGACTACTGTTATTGCAGCAGTCAGCAGATGAGATCAGAAGCAGGACAGCTGCCCACTGCAGCTACATACAGAGCACTGCAGTAGAAGGTAGATTACTAGCCAGCAAAGCTACCTAAGCTTAAATGTCCCTCAAACCCCTGCAGACTTCTGTCCCTCCAATAACAGAGCAGTATCAAAACGATTACTAGCCAGCAAACTTTCAACTGTCCCTGAAATCACTAACAGGCAGCAGCTCTCTCCCTACACTATCTCTTCAGCACACACAGGCAGAGTGAAAAAACGCTGCAGGGCTTCGGTTTTTATAGGGAAGGGGAGTGGTCCAGGGGAGAGCTTCCTGATTGGCTGCCATGTACCTGCTGGTCTGGGGTGAGAGGGCAAAAAAAAGCGCCAACAATGGCGAACCCAAAATGGCGAACGTCGCGCGACGTTCGCGAACTTCCGGCGAGCGCGAACACCCGATGTTCGCGCGAACAAGTTCGCCGGCGAACAGTTCGCGACATCTCTACTCTCCACACACGGTTCGAAAATCGTACGAATCAAGGATTCGTACAATCGGATCTTTGAGTCTGTTGCCAGCATTATGCTCCAGACTTAGTAAAAACTTCCATATTTTATCATAAACTGAATATATATACAGAGAAGGGAAATGGTTAGCTCCCTTCCAAGTGACTCCCTAAGTTGCTGCACAGGTCTAAAACCCCATAAAGCCCCCATAAAACTCAGCACCTATTCATGTAAATTGTGTGCAGTGTACCTGGCTATTTTCCAGAACATTTTTTTTTAATCTGTAGTTGTTAGATACGACACGGATGAAGCTCTACTAAGCGGTACTTAGCAGTTTTATCCATTCTCTGTCTTTACCACTTAATAAGTCAGTTCTTTAAACTATGTATATATACTAGAAAAGCTGAAATCCTTTTTCCAAAGGTCATGTCATGAGAAGAGATTTGAGGAATAGAATGGAGGATGTGAACACTTCCAGAGTTATGCATTATTGTTTACATATTAAGAGACCCTTACGCCACTTGTTTTTGCAAAATGTGTGTTTTAATTGACATCTACATTCCTGCGATGCTTAATGTAACTGGTGAATGGCTGCTTGGATAAGAATAGGGCCGTGAATTATATTATCACTTTATATATTTTTTAAAAAAAATAGTTTATAATAATTATTATAATCCACTAGAACACATTGCTTAAAGGACCAGTAACATCAAATTTTTTTTTTTTAAATTAGTTAGTATACAAAGAAAAAAAACACAATGACAAATCAAATGTTGAAATCACTAAGGGGCCGATTCTCTAACTTCGAGTGAAGGATTCGAAGTAAAAAAACTTAGAATTTCGAAGTGTTTTTGGGACTACTTCGACCATCGAATGGGCTACTACGACCTTCGACTACGACTACGACTTTGAATCGAACTATTCGAACTAAAAATCATTCGACCATTCGACCATTTGATAGTCGAAGTACTGTCTCTTTAAGAAAAAACTTCGACCCCCTAGTTCGCCATCTAAAAGATACCGAAGTCAATGTTAGCCTATGGGGAAGGTCCCCATAGGCTTTCCTAAGTTTTTTTGATCGAAGGATATTCCTTCGATCGTTGGATTAAAATCTTCGAATCGTTCGATTCGAAGAATTTTATAGTTCGATCGAAGGAATAATCCTTCGATTGTTCGATCGCACTATTTGCGCTAAAATCCTTTCGACTTCGATATTCGAAGTCGAAGGATTTTAATTCCCAGTCGAATATCGAGGGTTAATTAACCCTCGATATTCGACCCTTTGTGAATCGGCCCCTAAGTCTTTATTAAGAAATAACTTACCCAACTCCGCTTGCACTCCTCTTCAGAAAAGGCGACAGGGCGACGATCCATTGCGCGGCTCTCGATTTCTCCTCCCTGGCTACCTCCTATAAGGAAGGCAGGGAGGAGAAATCGAGAGCAATCAATCAAGAAGATTACCGAAGAGAAGAAGATGGCGCTCCGTGAGCTCCGCTGCGCTTACTCTGCATGTGCGCTCACTATTTCAATGTCCAATCCTCCATGGAACTCCTATGAGTTGCAGTTTTGCATCCTATGGGACTCCTTCACTTGCACCCATGTGGTTAGTAAGTAATCCCTTAAATATGTGGTTACATTTTATATTCTGTCACCATGCATTCTCACAAAATGTGGAGCGAAAAAATTAGAATAAGGACCACTTTTCTGCCTGAGTAATAATGGTTTTACCTTTAGCTTCATTCTACACACAAGGACAGCTAAAAGGGGAAATCACTCTATAATGATCAAGACATGGCTTACAATTAGCCACTAACTCTTCCTGCCTATTGTGGATCAACTGATAGATCCCTTAAATAAATATTGTTCCCAAGGAATAAAAAAATCCTAATGGCTCCCTTGATTTAATAGCTGAAGTTTGGCAAGGCAATAATTCTAGCACAAAAAAAGAAAAAATCATAATATACAATCTCAGGAACTACCGGTAAACCCTTTTTTTTTTTAACACACTCACTTCATTTCAGGGGCTCAAAAGTAATTAGACAAATTGAAAAACTGAAAATAAAATGTTCATTTCTAATATAATAATAAATTATAATAATAAACCCTTTGATGGCAATGACAGCCTGAAGTCTTGAACTCATGGACATCACCCGATTCTGGGGTTCCTCCTTTTTAATGCTCTGCCAGGCCTTTACTGTTTCAGTTGATGTAAAGAACCAAAATTAGAAAAACGTTGTCTCTGTCCAAAGATTTAATAATGATACTTTAGTAGAAAATGTTTCCAGATTCTTATTATTTGAAATGCATTCTGGTTCTAATGGTACTGTAGGTTTATCAGGTTTTGATTAAACAAACAAAAAAAAAAATTAGACAGAACCTGTGGTGCGATTTAACACTTAAATGCTGCAGGGCTCACTTTAAAAATTAATTTCAGGTCCTATCTGCATGGAAGAGTTTGCCATCAACCTCAATATTTATGTATCAGTTAATATATCTTATACAAATAAAGAAATGTAGCCAAGTGACAGGAATAGGCTGGTTGTGATTTTCACATCACATCGTTCATTTCCTATACAGTTATAAAAATGTAATAAAATATGTGTCTGGACAGATTTACAGCTGTATTTATTCAATTCACTAGATTGAGTTTTAGTTTTGTTGCAGCACAGGACACCCTTTTGTTACAGTAGACCATGGCTGAGTGAAGAAGATGAAAGAGAGCAAGTTTCTTAAAGTTTCCAAAACATCATAATCATTGGCTGGAACTGCTGGCTTTAGGTGGCCTTTATTACTGACCTATTTGTGCTCTGTGGGCAGGTCCTTTATTAATGCTGGAAAAAAGGGTACGATACATTTTTTTAATTACTAATTTTCTGGGTGGTCTCTTTTAACCTCTTATCCTTTGGGCTTGTCTATACCTGCCTGGAGTTGAAATGGTGTGAACGCTTATCTATGCTCGGAGAAATCTATAGCAGGTGTTCTTCTGATTATAATTTTCTTTTTCCTCGTAACTTCTTGCTCGTTTTGCAGACCCTGGCCTAGACTTGCTAATCCTTAAAAAATTCAACTTTGCTGATGTGACAACAATAAATTTTCTGTGAAGCAGGGATTGCCTAGGTCTGAAACATTTATATTGGTTGCTCAAGATAACATGCCAAACATATAGCAAAAACATGTTTTATGGTCTTGATTTGGCACAGATTTATTTAAAAGCTTTCGCTTTTTTATTATATTTGAACTGCTTCTCTGCTTAACCCCCCTTTGGCCCAATGGGAACAACTTCATTGCACAGATATTTCTTCAGCTGGTTTTCTTTAGATTTACTTTCTAAACCACTAAACTTAATGTAGCCCCATAAAGCAATAATACTATATAAATGCAAAGACATTACAGTTTCTATAATAACTTTTCAGGACTTGAAACAATACACAAAAACGGTATATTAATGTGTTCTTTTTTCAAAACTAATATTGTTTGGGTCTGTAACATAAACCTCACAATAACAAAAGTTACCTAAACTGTTTATAGTTCTGCAGTGGAAAATGAAAAATAACTATATAAAAATAAATAAATAAATAAATTAGACTGCATTCTTGTTGCCCTTTTGTATGAAAAAACTGTAATGCACCTTCAAATTCTGTATCAAGGCTGTACTGACTATCGCTGTACATTGGAGCTAATGGAAAGGGAGCATTTTCTTTCTTCTAAGCTACTTGATATAAGGGATATTCTTCCACCTATTGAATTTCTCAGATATTAGGAAGCACCGAGGTGGATATTAGTTATACTAAAGAAAAGGCCCACTTCTAGGAGCAGATTCGCTAAAGGGCAAAGTGGCTAACGCTAGCGACTTTTCTCCAGCGTTGCCACCCGCAGAGACATCGCCAATTCACTAACAAATGGCACCAACTCCCTAGCGAACGGGACCGTCGCTAGCGTTCTATCGGCAGACGACTTTTCGTTCTGGCGAGTGATCTTTACTCCGCGAATTCACTGAACGTTACCTCTTTCACCGGAGTTGACTTTGCCACCTCAGACCAGACGAAGTGCTAAAAAGAATCTAGATGTTCCTCAATCTTCTGTCACTTACATCATATCCTGTGTGCTGAAAATGCCTTAAAGTTCAAAAAACGCTGGCGACTTTTCCTTTTTTGAAGCGGGATTGGCTGCGAAATTCATAACTTTAATTTTACAGTGGGCTCATGTGTAGGGCATTATATTAACTGACTGTAATAAAAAGTGGTAACTTCAAGCATTTGCACCAACATTTATATTAAAAAACCTCCTTACAACTTTAAATTACCCGCTGCAAGATCAGTAGCAAATTTTTGCTAGGCACAAACAAACGATGGTGCATCTTCGCTATGAAATGCTCACACTTCCGAAGTAACGCTAGCGAAAAGTCACCAGTGTTCCTCACCCAGGGTGCAACTTTGCATTTAAGTGAATTAGCGTAGTGAATTTACGCCTGGCGAAGTGGTGCGATGTGTGCGAATCGGTCGATGGGGCAACTAATCTACCCGAACTGCCTTCCTGCGGGATGGCACTAGGAGCGCTTCATTTTCCAAAATCATCTGAAGTTGCCTCACTAGGAGACTTCGGAAAACGAAGCGCTCCGAGTGCCATCTCGCCGGCGATTTATATTCTGACCGTGTGTCTGCCCTAAAAGAACAAACAGGGGTCAATGCAATATTACAATGTAAATAAATACAAAATACAGTTACATTCTTTTAGAAGTGCTCATGTAGAGTCATGTGCTCTGAGAGGTATTCTTAGAGTTTCATTTTGAAGAGACAGAGGAATTCAAGGAGCAGCAAGATAGAAAATGGTGGTGCAACCTAGGTGCTTTGGTTGATGGCAACAGGAGGTTTTAAACCATTTCTTCTGGAAAAAACAATTACTGAAGACTACTACTTCTTAATAGACACAATCCAGTAAATCTAATTATAGACTGGCTAACTCAAAAAAATCTACGAAAAAATCAGACAAGCTAAAATTTGAGATGGAAAAGGGTATTGTAGCAAGGCGTAAAAAGAATACAAAATCATCTTTTAGATATATAAATAGTAAAAAAATGAAGCAGGAAGGGTTTGGATCCTTAATATCAGAGAAGGGGCAGCTGATTGATAAGAACAGAGAAGCAGAATTTCTGAACTGTTTAGTGATGAGCAAAATTATTAACCAAGTTTTGGCGAGAAAATGACGACCATAGCTGGGTGAAAACTTTGCCACCCGAAAAAAGACTTCTATGTATTTTGGTAAATTTTCGCCATTTAGTGAATTTTCGCGAAGCAAACGGGTCAGATTCACCCATCACTAGGACTGTTATTTTTTTGTCTGTCTACACAAATGAGGAACTAGCTAATGAAGAATTCCTTTCTAATAGTCCCAATTCTAGTATTACAACAAATGATGCATGGTATGTATGTATAACTTTATTTATAAAGCGATGTTAAGGAGCCGCAGTGTTGTACTATACATAAAAGTACAATATAGATAAATGTATACAGGGAGAAGACAAATCACACAATGAATATGCAAAGAGCTCATATGAGGACAAAGAGCTTAGGTGCTATGTGGTAAGAGACAGTGGGAAGGAGGTCCCTGCCCCGTAGAGCTTACAGTCTACACAAATGGAAATTCAAAAGAGACTAGAACATGTAAAGATAAACAAAGGTCAGGGACCAGATGCTATTCATCCCAGAGCTAAACAAGCTTATCTCTGTGACTGCCAAACACTTTTACTTAATTTTACTGAATTCATTGAGGTCTGGCATGGTGCTGCAATGTGGTGCCGCTATTCAAAAAGAGATTCCATCCTCAGCCTCAAAATTATAGGCCTGTTAGTCTGACGTCAGTGGTAGGAAAGCTTTTCAAAGGGGTATTAAGGAATAAGATTCTTCACTTCATTGCAAATAATAATACTGTGAGTTTGTGCCAGCATGGTTTTATGTGTAATAGATTAATGTGGGTGTATGGGGGGTCAGTATGAGTGTGTGTATGGACACTCATGGACTCACTCATTTAATCCAACTTAACCACAGTATGTACTGTAACTATGTAAAAGCAAGTTCAACAGAGGCTCAAGATGTAAAGGTTATAAAAGGTCCAAGAACTTATGATATTAAATTCAGTGTAATGAAAGACCTTATTTCTGTGGTTGCCAAACCACTTTTCTTAATCCATTATTCTTTAATGACCAGCATGGCACAGACAAATTGATGAATTTTTTATGTTGTGCCATTCTTTTGTCAACCTGATAACTTGTTACTTTGACATCTGTGGCATGGAAGCTTTTTGAGTGGGGGGGGGGGAGGGATAGGATATTGGAATATAATTCAAATCACAATACTATATGAGTTTGTGCTATCATTGTTTTATGCACAATCCGTCTTGCCAAATAAATTTAACCGAATTCTGGGAGGAAATGGGCAGGAAATTAGACCTTAGGTTTGAAGTGGACGTGATCTACTTAGAATTTGCTATAACATTTTATACCATTACACAGAAAGTGATTGATAAAATTGAGCAATATTAACCTTGAATGTACTATATAGCAGGGTGGTGATAAATGGAGCATACCAGAATAGAATAAGTTCTACGTATTTTGCCTATGCTGAAAAAAAGTATATATAGGTGTACCCATTTTGCCCCTTCTTATTGCTACTTCTAATATAGTGTAGGTCATGAATACTCATGAAAAACTAGAAAAATGATCTCTGCACTGTCAAGTTAATTGGATTCTCCAAGACTGCACTGGCTTTCTCTAGCTTGATACAGATATGTTTTTATGTAGATAATAAATGATGACTTAAATACTAAAGGAAAATGAACATCATAAATCATTGTAACAAATAGTACCATTTTTAGTAATTTCATGTGTTTCTTGAAAGCTATATCCTTCCTTTAACAGGGGAAGCTAAGCTATTGTGGAAGGAAAACAGTGGATGGACAGGGGAATGTAATAAAAGTCACAAAGAGCAAAACAATTTGAACAAATAAGAATAAAAATTCAATGTAATATTCTTCCTTGGCATTACCCACTTTAAAGAAGTGATTGAAAGTGTTATAATCTATTAGAGCAAACATAACAACTTTTTCAGTAAGGAGTTTTATTACTGCACACTGGAGCAAACTATTAAATTAGCAAACCTTCTTCCAAGTGGTCGATAAACAGTTTCCGGGTTTACAAAAGCTATATTAAATTTGTGCAAAAGAAAAGGCACAACTTTTTTCATGGCGAATATTTTTTCTGTTATCGACTTTTATTATATTCCTCCAATAGACGACCATAATCTGATTTCGTCTATCACAGGACGCAATCAGTATTTTAGGTACAGTAAATAATGTAAGTTAACTTGCTTTCATTACAATGAAAGAGCAACTTTATTAAGGTATTTTTTGTGCAAAACAAGTAATCTAATACCAAGAACAATGGGTATGTTGTACGTATCTTTGATGTTCTAAATGACTGTGATTGGGATGTCAATAGATGACAATACTAATGACTGAAAGGCTATTTTTCCTGAGAATTAAAAGCTGTGACAATGTGTGTTTCTGAGATTCCCTATTTTTCTCTCATCAGCTATGGATAACATATAAGTACTGCTTTCCTGCAGTTCAACTCTGACCCTGGGAAAGAGTATCAGCCATTGAACTGAACACCCAATTTAAGTAGAGGTTTTTGGGTTTTTTTCTTTTGCAGGCTATAAACTTGGCTTTTTTGATCGCTGTGCCACTATCTTAGGTTTCTGCACATAGACAATACTTAAACCAAGTACAAATAGGCGTATTATTCTTTTTTCTGAGAAAAAATATACCTTTATGTGTCATTTGTCTTTACTGGACAATACAATATTAGGATTATGTGACTTACCCAACCAGGACTGAAACTAGGGGTAGGCACAGTAGGCATGTACCTAGGGCACAAAGCTGAGGGGGGCACATACCTTCTCTGTCACCTACCCCACGTCTGGTCCCCTCTTTCCCCGACTCTCTGTGCTATTTCTCCATTTTTGTGCACTTTTGCGCATGCACGCATTCACATGCTCAGCCGGCACTGTGACCACCTAGGTTGCCTAGGGCGCCTGGCCGGCGTGGCCCAGATCTGTACCCAACTTTAGGCCAGATTCAATTTCATGACTATAACATCTCATAATTTAACTCATGAAAACTCAAACTCAAACTCAGATGTCTATAGGGATATTTAGAATTTAATTAGGAGATATGTTTTCAATATCAAATTGAAACACATGTTTAATATGTTTCTTGGGTATGAAAATAGGAGGTCAACAACAGTATTGCCAGTTGCTAGCTTTGCAATCCCTCGCATCCTCCAGGAGCCCTTAGCATATGTGTTCTCTGTAGGTATAACATAGAGAATCTACCTTTCATACAAGTCAGAAACAGCACAGGTCTAACCCTTTTTTCAGTGAACAAGTGATGAATAACTCCCTCTTCTAAACACTTACTGAGTCCCAGTTCTCCAGCACATACAGTATCAAAGCTGACTGGCACAGAATTACCAGTGAAGGGATGTGCATATGGGAGCAACTGATGTTGAGCGGTAAGATAGATGAATGAGTCTAGCAGGAGCATTTAGAACAAATTGGAGTTGTGAAAGGTGACTTGTTGGAATACCTGAGAGGAGCAGGTTGCAGTAATCAAGGTGGGAGATAATGACAGACTGGATAAGTGTTTTGGTTGAGTCTGAACTGAGATATGGTCGTATACGGGCGTATTCGGGCAATGTTGCACAGTTGAATACGTCAAGATTTTGCAAGTGTTGGATGTGTTGTGAAAAGGACAGATGCAAGTCTAGGAAAACTCCCAGCAGCGTGCCTGTGTGGAATGAAAGATGGTGTTGTTTACTGTGAGTGATATCTGAGGGACAGGGGAAGATCTTGGAGGAAATAGAATGAGTTCTGTTTTTGAAAGATTCAGTTTCAGGTGGAGCTGTGACATCCAGGAGGAGACAGCAGAGAGACAGTCTGTAACTTGGCAAAGGACAGAAGGAGAGAGGTCAGTAGTAGACAAGTAGAGTTGGCTGTCATCAGCATAAATGTGATACTGAAGGCCAAACAACGGAATACGTTTTCCCAGCAAAGTAGTATAGAGCGAGAACAGCTGTAAACCATGAAAGAGCAGTGTCACGAATGTTTAGGAGAAGCGGGTGGTCAGCTGTGTCAAAGGCTGCAGAGAGATCTAGAAGGATTAGTATAGAATAAGGACCTTTAGACTTTGCCAGTAGAGTCAAAGTTATATGTAATATATGTTTGGTCTAGCATGGCAAAATGCCTATAACCTACCAATCTGCAACTAGAATAAGAATGTAATTTATAATGTAAACACGACTTAAAGGGATTCTGTCATTTTTATGGTGTAGTTTTTATTCCTAAATTACACTGTTTACACTGCAAATAATTCACTCTACCATGTAAAATGGTAGAGTCACAACACGGTCAGATTCGGGGAGATTAGTCGCCTGGTGACAAATCTCCTCATTTTCCGTAGTCGCCCGATGTTGCCTCACAAGGAAAATTTGGGTGACTTCAGAAAACAAAGCGCTCCGAGTGCCATCCCGCCCTGGATTCATATTCTAGCCGGCAGGAAGGCAGGGGAAGGCAGTTCGAGGAGATTAGTTGCCCCGAAGAAGAGGAGATTTGTCGCCGGGCCGACTAATCTCCTCGAATCTGACCATGTGTCTCTGCCCTTAGCAGTTACCTAACACAAGATAACAGCTGCCTGGTAGATCTAAGAACAGCACTCAATAGTAAAATCCAGGTCCCACTGAGACACATTCAGTTACATTGAGTAGGAGAAACAACAGCCTCCCAGAAAGCAGTTCCATCCTTAAGTGCTGGCTCTTTCTGAATCACATGACCAGGCAAAATGACCTGAGATGCTCCTACACACCAATACTATAACTTAAAAAAATACACTGGTTCAGGAATTCAATTCTATATTGTAGAATGAATTATTTGCAGTGTAAACAGTGTAATTTAGAAATAAATACTACATCATAAAAATCATGACAGAATCCCTTTAAGGTAAAAAAAACTTACCGTATGTAAATGGATACAAAAAAATATGCAAACTTTTTTTGCACCTGTTTGCCTCATTTTTATTGTAGTAACTTAATTTCTTACATTTTCCCAACATATTTTTGGTTGTTATGCACAATTCAAGTAATCTAAATGTAGGACAGCAGCTGTCTTGTTTATTTTTTTCCATTTTGTTTTGAAATGCTTTTCGTGTAAAATGGGAGTTTATGTATTTCTTACATGAATAATTATTTATTTCTCTATATTTGTTCCTGATCAGAGCAAGAACCATGAAGTCTTAAATCTGTTGAACAGGAAATATCATTTGGAAAAACCACTTAAATCATTTAATACCCATTGTCTTCCTTTCCAAGATTTGATTGTGAACTAATATTTATTGTGCAGGGAATACAAGTTAGCAGTAAAACATTAATTTACAGCAGTATCTGTATATTACAGTCACCACACAAATGGTACTTTCTCTCCAAAAACAATACATCTATAAAACAAGGAGACACAGGGGCTTGTGTTGGAAAATAAACATTAGCAAGATGTTGAGATGATGAATGATTTGGAAAGCCCCCTGGACTTTCATTTTTAGAGGTGTTTAAAGCAACGGTTCATTTTTTCTGTCCTCAGAGAACCCCAGCCAAACCATATTTTGGGAACAAGCAAACCAATGCGTAGAAAACACACACTCATGGTATCGGTTACCCTTAAAACTTGGTGTGGCTGAGATTCCCTGATTATAGGGTTGAGAACCAATCTTACAGAAGCACCAAGTGTTTATTTCAGCAAAAATATAGCACTAAAAGATAAAATAAGGAAACATGTATAAGATCTGAATTATTCATTCCAGTGCTAATAATACCACACTATGGGGCAAATTCACTAAAGGAAGAAGCACCTAACGCTAGCGTTAATTCGCTAGCGTAGCGCATTTTCGTTAATTCGCCGATTCACGGACACTGGCGTAAATTCGCTAGTGTTAGTTCCCACCCTTACGCCTGGCGAATTTGCGCAATGGACGTAACTACGCAAATTCACTGACACGCGCATTTTTCTGAACGCTACGTTTTATGCTAGACTTCCTCAGACCAGGCGAAGTGCTATAGAGTAGATAGGGATTGCTTCAAAAAATTTTTTTGAAATTTTGGCGTTTTTTCATTTTTTATTGGTGATAGGCTATCCAATAAGATCAGTGCAGCTATCATTGACTTCTATGGGATCTCCACAACTTTTACTTGGCAAAGTTTTGCATTGGAGGTTTTCTTGGTTTTTAAACTTAATAAATCTCAAATTTTTAGAGCTTTTAACAAATATAAGAAAACTATTTTTTTTGAGATTTGTTTATAAAAAAAAAAATCACAATTCGATTGTTACTAAATGGGGCCCTTAATGTACAGAGATCCAATTTACAAAGGATCCCTTATCTGTAAAAACCCCAGATCCCATACCTGTATTAAAATCCGGTGTTCAAAAGAGCAAATAGATTTTTCTATATTTAATTTTGAAATTTTACTTGTGGCAACTCATTTTCTTACTTTACTGCCTGTCCCCGACCCGCTAGTACACACCCCTGTCCCCTACCTGTTCGCACACCTCCCTTCCCCCGATCTACTTGCACACCCCTAGCACAGCACTCACAACCCCCTTCCTCATAGCCACCTTCTTTGCAGACAGATCCCTAGATTGCCAGAATTGGGTACAGGGCAGGCAGCAGATTTACTAACTGTCAAAATCTCCCCCCCCGTCCCCAGTTCAGATGTTACTAGTAGGCGGCATGCTGCCCCCAGCAATTTGCCGTCTTATGCCTGGACAGCAATGTTCGGCAAATTTTTGCGAATTTCCGGCAGTCAAAATGGTCATCACTAATCCTAACACTAAGGAGATTCCCTCATGTAACTCTCCCTTCCCTTGATGTGGCACTTTCCCAGGATAATACCGCTACATGGAACTAAGAACAGTTAATTGTGATTGAGTTAGCAAAACTAAAGAAAGTCGGTTTGGCAAGGATTACCACTCGTTTTCCTTGTAGGAATACCCTATCCTAATGTAATAGTATTGCCGTGTTTTTGACTCAATACACTAATACCTGTTCATTTTTTTAAATTGGCAACTGTAAGGTATCCACACTGAGGGAATTGTTTTTAGAAGTGTTTTATTTCTAAATATTAAGATCACATTTCTTGCAGAAAATGAGCCAGTGGTAGCAAAAAATCTTGGGCTAAATTATGTTTGGAATTCTGTACTTAAAAGGGACTATAGAAAAAGAATATAATCTACAGTTTGGTCATTTTCCTATGGGACCAAAATGTACATTTTATCCTAATAAACAGCGTGTTCCTAAATGCAGTAAGTGCTGTGTATAAGCTAGAGAAAGCTCTTGCCCCAAAAAAAGAACTACAGGGAGAAAATGCAAGATGGGGCAAAAGCAAAACAGCCTTAAAAGTGTCATTTTGTAGCAGAAGGAGCAAAGCCAAAACACTGCATATACATATAGCAAAAGAAGGAAGACAGTGGACACAACAACTGCAGATTATAATGAATAATGTAACAGCTCAAGTGAAAGAGATACTGGAAAAATGTCCTACGTCTTTTTGCTTATCAGGCTAGCAAGGAGATAATTGCTTACCATACTGGCTAGGAAGTTGTTATATCTACATAGGAGATTATGACACAGTCTATAGTTGAAACGAGGTATTTTTGATAAATGTGCTAAATGTTATCTCTGCTTTTCGGAGTACAGATGAGTGCAGGTGTGACTTGACTATAATCCTGCAGAATTCAGATTTTACTATGTAAGTGCATCTTTTCAGGAAAATCAAATTCAGTATTTTGAGGGGACTGATTCACATAGGTTTTATGTTATTAAAAACGTGGTCTCGCTACTCTCGCCACGATAAGTCATCTCTGACTTTCATAAAGGAAATAATAAGAAAAGCACTGGCCCCTTAACTGGTTGGTGTGTAGGAGACAGGGGAGGTTGAAAAATAGAGAACACCCAGTGAAACTATATTTTCCCTAACTGAATCCATTTCCAAGTTATTGCATTATCCTCAAACCACTTCTGTATAACTGGCAAAAGAGAAGAACAGGGTGGATAGATTCCACAATTATGATTCAGCCTTCAAGCTTCTGGATCTCTTTTAAAAAGGAAACATTAAAATGAAGACTAGTCAAAAAGAAAATGTAGTTATGTAGATGTAAATATACAGTATATCTAGCATGATTTCTGAGCTAGAGTGGGATGTTGTGCAGTTGTCTCCAATGTTGTTCAAAAAGACGTTTCTTGTACTTGGGAAAAAAAGAACATATGATATTCCCTCCCTAATTTATTGATAGGGCTCAGAATGGTCTTTAAGAAAATCTTGCTTATGTGTAAACTTACTTTCTGTGGTTGACACTATCTGATGGTACCATTACTGCCATCAATAAAGCAATGACTCCCGATATTTATTGGGAACAGCTGTCGTGCTGATGGTGTCACAATATGGTTCAGACTCTGCTCGCAGCCAGTAGTGGAACCAACAAATGATTCTGAATGACCCCCCTTGCTACACTACTTAAATCTGTTGACCATAAAGGTTCCAATAATAATGTATGAAACAAAGTTTTATATGTTTATTGGTACGTTTGTGGTGGCCTGCCAATGCTTGTAGTATGGATATGGCTCAGAAATTGGTTCAGAAATTGGGCAAGTTTCAATATTTAATTTGCCATTGCACCATGTTCGCGATGCTTCCTCCAGTCTGTGCTCTTTGCAATATCAGAAAAATGACAGCCTAGAACATTTTTAAGGAACTAAAACATTTAATAAAGCAGGGCTTTTATGGGTGATCAGAGGCAAATCAACCTTACAGTACACTGAGTAGTATAAAAGTTCACCATCATTGGATTTTGGAGCAGTGGAAGCATGTCCTCTATAGCGTTAAATAGGAATTCTTACAGGCGAAGTAGGAATAATTGTCTGGGGCTGTTTTACATAGTTGAGTTAGGGCCTCTGGTTTCAGTAAGTAGTAAAACCTTAAAGGAGAAGTAAAGCTACGGAGGCATTTTATTGCCAATAGATTAGCTGCAATAGTGCAAGCTAGAATGCTATATTTATTCTGTAGAATGTTTTACCATACCTGAGTAAATACCTGTTTAGGATAGGAGCTGCAGTATTAACATGGTGTGACATCACTTCCTGCCTGAGTCTCTCCCTGCTCTGGGCTCAGATTACAGTAGAGAAGGGAGGGGGACGGGGGAAGAGGTGCAAACTGAGCATGCTCTTGCCCAGGGCAATGAGGTTTAAACTGAAGGCAGGAAGTCTGATACAGAAGCCCATGAGTACACAATAGAAGAAAAGAAATACAGTGTTTCCTTTGACAGAGGACTCAGAGCAGCATTACTTTGGGGGTTTACTGGTATATTTAGATGGACCTTTCTAATAAGGCTTACTTAGTTTTAACCTTTCCTTCTCCTTTAAAGGAGAACCAAAACTTTAATTATAAGGACCTCCTACCCCCTAACCTACATAGTGATAACCACCGTTGAACCAATTAATGTGTTTTGGGGGAAAGGGGTTAATATGAGATTTATCTAGTCCCTGTGATACTTGGATCTACTTGAAACTCAGCTTAAATTGTGTACTATTCACTCCTCGCAGCACCTGAAAACACTCACTTTGAGAGATTGCTAATCTGCTAATTACCCAAAACCAAAACATTTCCATTGTAAACATATGAGAGATATATTTACAATAAATCAGTTTTATGACCTTGCGATGCGGAGGATATCATTTGAGTTTATGTTTGGGGGACCTCACATTTGTCTACAGCAGCTGTGAACTTCTGTTTTTATCCTTGGCGCAGCAGCCTTTGTGTAATGAACTTAGGGAAATATATAAACCTTATCAAGTCCTCACCAAATGCTTGGTTACAATCCCATGTTTTCAGACATTAGACCTTGGATGTCGAATTTGATGACAACCAGCTGTTGTGCACACAACTTTCAGCATCCCCACAAAAGCAAAAGTCTAATGGGAGTAGCTTCGAGTTTTAGGATGCTCCATCATCAAAGGCTTAAGGGAGACATAGCACTAGGAAAAGCTAAGCAGCAGAAGCAAGTTCCACATGTCACCCCTAGCAATATTTGTCTGAAAAAGAGCCATTTGCCTGGTTGTCAGTCAGTCTTAACAAATTTATCATGTAACCACTAGTGAGGAACACATGAAAGTCTTGCCCCTGGCCAAACAAGCCTTCTACAGCTATTAGAGAAAACATCACGTTTTTAACATTGGACCTGCTGTTGTAGAATGAGACATTCGTCATTGGTCTTCAGTCTGACTTTTTTTTTCTCTATTTGTCTCTATTTGCAGTCAGATCACTGAAGCATCGTTTGAGAAGTCACAGGTTTTTTTTCTTTAATGGGAGCTATATATATATAACAAATCCACATGAAGCCGGCACTCTTGATAACGATTGTTCATATGCCTGGGTGCACGATCACCAAATGTTCGCCATACAAAATGCATTAACAAAATAACAGAGACTAATGTTTTGGCCTACCCTAAGGCCTTTCTCAAACTCTGAGAAAGGCCTTAGGGTAGCCCGAAACATTAGTCTCTGTTATTTTATTAATACATTTTCTTTATATATATATATATATATATATATATATATATATATATATATATATATATATATATATATATATATATATATATATATATATATATATATATATATATATATATACAATATCAAAACAGGGGGGTTGTGGGAGCACTCTAAAGGCTTTAAAGTATATATAAGTATAATAAATGCTATTGCATATGTACCCAAAACAGGGGTTATTTTGTTACAAAGTTATGATCATAAAATTGATAAGCCACCATACCACGTCAAGGTATATATATATTCAGACAACATGCAGTCAAAGGAGCTCTCCATGCAGGTAAAACAAGTCATCTTTAAGCTGCAAAAACAGAAAAAAAAATCTGAAAATTGCTACAATATTAGAATGGCTAGATTGTACTTTGCTAAAAAAAACATCTAAAAAAGCCAGCACAGCTCTGGAAAAACATTCTTTGGACAGATAAAACCAAGATCAACCTACCTACAAGAATGATGGTAAGAAAAAAGTATGGAGAAGGCGTGGAACAGCTCATGATACAAAGCATAGCACATAATGTATAAAACATTTGGGAGGCAGTGTGATGCTTGGGTGTGCATGGCTGCCAGTGGCACTGGGACACTAGTGTTTATCCATCATATGACACAGGACAGAAGCACAAGAATGAATTCTAAGGTGTTCAGAGACACTGTCTGCTCAAATCCAGCTAAATGCAGTCACATTGATTGGGAGGCTTTTCATAATACAGATGGACAATGACCCAGCCAAAACAACCCAGGAATTTATTAAAGCAAAGAAGTGGAATATTCTTCAATGGCTTCAATTGAGCTGCATTTCCCTTGTTGAAGACTAAACTTCAGACAGAAAGGCCCACAAACAAACAGCAACTGAAAGCCGCTGCTCAGGGTCCCTCCTGAAGACGGCCTCAGTTGGAGTGCCGAAACGTTGAGCAAGAATAAACTTTCACTTGGCTTTTGAGACACGAAGTCCTTGGAGTGCAGTTTGTTTGTTTTCTGCTATACTAATGCACTGCTGCCTGTGTGCTGAAGGTGTTAGACAATAGAAGCAATAGACAAGTACTGGCACATAGTGATACACCGCTCTCACATACTTCTTTAGTTTACTGTACTGGCATGTCTGTACGTCTATTGCACCTTCAGCCCTAAAGAAGTATGTGAGAGCGGTGTATCACTATGTGCCAGTACGTGTCTATTACTAACACCTTCAGCACACAGGCAGCAGTATAGACCAAGTGGCAGATCATTTCACAAATGTGACCAAATATTTCTGCTACTGCTACAATTCCCAAACATAATCAGAATCTATACTTACCAATAAAGCTAAAATGTTTAAATGTATAGTTTACTTGATTTTATTACCTAAAAAACTCTAGCTCTAAATACATAAAGTTCATTGTTTAACTTACGATACCTATCATGACAGTATGCAAAGAAACAGTCTGTACGTGAATGACAGCTGACAAATAGACTTATCACTAAATGCTGAAAATTCAAACTGAAGACAACACAGAGACCACCCAGGTACATGATTTGTAGAGAATGGTAATGGCCCATTTTGGTACTTCTCAGAAGTATTTTTTTCCCTAAGATTAGTTTTCTAACCTGCAATTCACTGACCCTATTTTGCATTGACTACACACCTTATTTTTAGAAAGAAATGGATTACAAATTACCTTTTTACTTGTATCTTTGTGAACAAAGCATACATTTAATAACATTACATAAAAGAAAAGGTTTATAATTCACAACAGTCAATGCACCAGTGTATCCTCTATAGAGTGTACCAAACTTTTACCACTACAATGTGGTTCCTAATATTTTACAAATCCTTTTAATGATGAAGTGTTGGGTTCACCCACTTTATATGAAAGATATTTTTTTTACTTCTACTTCATCCCTTCTGTGCTTAAGTAGTAGACTAATTCAATATAATTTCAAATGGCCAGCAAGGTGCAATGTAGAAAAGAAGTGCAACTAACCTTGTTTTTTGCACTTTGCACCTTGACCCCCTAGAATTTGATCTTAGCACTCAGAGATACAACTGCATGTGCTCCTGCAGAAGGGGCAGTACATGGACTTCCTCTGGCAAGCCCATATCTTTTGCATTTTTTAAGAAAATGCTATCTAGGACTGGTCGAGCCTTAAGGCAGAAGGAAGAGTGGAACAAACTCTTTAGATTAGAAGATCAGGAATTACTCAGTTTCTACTTTCCTTGACTAAAGGACAATTTTAATGTCCTCCTTTGTCGAATAAGACCTATAAAACCTTGATTTGCTTAAAAGTTCGAGTTTGCAGTCCTAGTAAAAATGGTTGTATTTATAGGAGACAGGGCTGCCATCATTAATCATGGGGATTTTTACTAAGTTAGTTGGACCCCCCTCAACCAAAGCATTGCTCCCCAAAGGTTGCTTTATGTCATGGTCAAGGATGGTATAATAAAATCAGTCAATAATACTTAAATATGTTTTCTTGAAAATAGATAATTAGGTATTTTATGTAATTAAGAATTACACCAGTAAATTGATAAATTTTGTCTGTCTATACCAGCAGGGTTGGACTGGGCAGATGGGACATTGAGAAAAAACTGATCTACCAGGCGGCAGCGTGTGTCGGATTTCGCGTATACATGCCGGCATTTGCACTTGTGTGCCGATGTTCACGCATGCGCATGGGGGCCCCAGAGGTTTGGAACCCGGTGGGTTCCGACCCTGTATACCGGTAAGAAATATTTTCTCCAGAATGTTAGAGTCAAAGGCTTTTCCAGAAAAGGTATCTTTTTATATACTGTGGAGCGTTATGTCTACAGACTGTTAACTGGTGGCCCATGGACAACATGTTGCTCACCAACTCCTTGACTGTTGCCCCCAGTGGCCTCAAAGCAGGTACTTATTTTTGAATTTCTTGGAGGCAACTTTTGTTTGCCTAAAAACCAGGTGTACTGGCAAACAGAGTCTCCTGTAGGCTGCCTGTCCACATAGGGGCTGCCAAATAGCCAATCAAAGCCCTTATTTGGTTCCAAGCCCCCCCCATAACCTTTTGCATGTTTGTTTCGCTCTCCCACTCTTTTTAAATTAAACGTGGCTCATGGCTAAAAAAAGAGATTGCAAATTGCTGTAGTAATAACTCACTAAAATGTCTGTTTTCATGACAAAAAGGGAGTAGGGTGTCCAAGATTCATGTGTAACATAGCCCTTTGGGTTGAAACAATGCAAAACAAAAGGTATGTCATTTGCTTTTGTGAAGCAGCTGATGATTGGTGACCAGGTACGGACTGAGAATTAAAATAGGCCCTGGCATTTCAGGTACACAGAGGCCCAATCAGCCCACAAAGAGGCCCCAACAGCCCCCACCAGCCCACTGAATACTGACTTTCTATGGGACCTTATAGCAGCCCCTCTGGCATTTGCCAGAACCCACAGATTGCCAGTCCGGACCTGTTGGTGACCAGTAAACTGAACTATGAAAACCAGACCATGAATGGCATAAGTTAATAGAAAAACTATAAGGCATTCCATTTATTGGTTGACTAAGCTTTGAACCAGGATACGATTATTATTACGAAGATACTATATTACTAATTTCACTCAATGATGATGTGCTCAACCCCTGTATTCCTTCCTTTCGGATCAGGTGCCAAATAGTGTATTACCCAACCTGCAACGGGTCAGGAAAATCACAGACAGTCCAAATTACTGCACACTGACAAAGTGTTTTAGTTGTGCAATTTTATTGGCTGAAACAAAGTAGAAAAAGGCAAAGTTTTGGGTAGTGATGGGCAAATTTGCGCCGTTTCGCTTTGCCGAAAAATTTGGGCAAAATTCGTTAAACTGTGAAAAAATTTTGAAACGGTGCCGGCGTCACCACTAATTCGCCCATCACTAGTTTTGGGCCTCAGAGTTCCACTGAAAACCTATGGTCTTTTTTTTGTTGTCTTGTTTTTTTTAAACCCCTGACCACCAATGTTTTTATTTAATTCTTATGGGGGACCCACACCACCAATGTTTTTTATAACTTGTTGGGTGGTGGAAGGCTTACTGGGTTTCTGGATCTAGATAAGTGATTCATTTTTCACCAGGCATGGATTTGTGGGGAAAATACGCATTTCGCCATCAGTATATATATCCGTGCCACAAAATATTTCCATGGAGTTTTACCATAAAAACAAACAAGACAACATCATCCGAAGACCCCAATGTATTTTATGCAAAAAGAGTAGCAGCAAAAAAATGCTGTTTCACAAATGTTCCCTCAATTTTGTGAATATTAAAAAGGAAATTCCTGATTTCTCATTTTAATACAGTAGATAGATGCAATGGGTACAGTGAAGATAATTAAAGTTTGTGCACAATAGTGTCAAGCAAGATAAAAGCACTGACTTGTTGCAACACATTTTACACACACTTAAAAGATCAATAGATCCTATGATGTTGTCAAAGCCTAAGGTAATGGTACATGTGACAGAATAAACTGCCCATCATGTCTAAAACCTATGAAATAATACACTTGCATGTAGCAATGAGTGTTCATGTGAGTAATCTCCCTGAGGATACAAGGAATACAGTTCACTTTGTTTAGTCTGTATTGTAACGGGGACATTTCTTTCATTTTGCTGTGGATTTATAGTGCTTTTGGTTTGCAGATCACTGCCCGCAACATATGGGGAAATGGTTTTGGACACAAAGCAGATGAAAGTATAGTATTTTCCTGTGATGCCACATAAAGTCATCTGTTAGCAAAGTATTTATGGCTACTTGGAAGACAGATTCTGGGCATATGCTGTAAAAAAGCATACCTCCTAATTATCCTTAGCATGTACTGATCAAACAACTTAAAAGGGTGGATCAAGTTGTGTAACTAGACATGGTCAGTAGGAAATATTGGCAGGTATAACACTGATACACACTATTCAATACATAAACAATGCTAAGGGGTCATATATTTGGCACTTTTCAATTTGATTTTTTAACATTTTGTCCATAAAGTGTCAGTGAACTAGAATTACATTCTCCTTAATTTGCATGACCTGATGATGAAGCATGAGCCTTGTGCTTTAATATGACCAAAAGAGTCCTCTGTGACTAATAACATTTTACATTTCACTGAGGAGTCTTTATGTGGGGAATTATATAATTCCTGCTCTAGTTTATAAGGATATTCCAAGTCATAGAAGAGTTCTATAACTCTATAAAATCAAACTAAAAACTCAAGTTACAGAGGCCCTTACTGACAAATTATGCCCTATAGTTACAGTTTATGACTTGCCAATATCTTTACCACACATTGATTCCTTCATTTTAATAAAGCAATTCATGTTATAAATTGATTCAATTGCATCAAATACAAATCAGTTTATAATTTATGTGATTATATGATTATTTCTCAGTTGTCCACCCAACATTAATTTTAATCAGCAACTGTTTAAATTATGTTGCAATTGTTTGAGGTCCTTTCTAAAAGCATTGAGGGATTTATTCATCTAGTTGGCTGATCAAATTGTCCCACGTAGTCCTGGAAAAATATATGAATAAAGACATTACGATCATGTATTTTGGCATGATATGAACTGAAGAAGCCACTCAGATGAGTGGTGAAAGAAAAACTTTAAGGGTGAAAACAGATGTGGCTACTGGGGGAGATTAGTCACCCAGCGACAAATCACATCTTCTTCGGGTGACTAATCTCCCCTAAATGTTTTCCGGCCGGCTAGAATGTAAATCGCCGGTGGGATGACACTCGGAGCGCTTCATTTTCCAAAGTCGCCCGAAGTTGCCTTTGACTCAATTTTACTAGATACTGCAAGCTAAGAAAATCTTTTGTTAAGTAACACGTTTCACAGCAAGTGTTGTATGGAGCAGATCTACTATTTTTTTAGTAGTAACTATAGCATAGGAGTAGGTTGAATAGATGCCTAAATATATCTGAATATCACCATCAACTGGATGTCTAAATGTATGTGTACTCAAACTGTATTTACAGCTAAATGAATAGATGAAGTCTCCTAAAGAGTGATCAGGATTGGGTAAAAGAAACACCAAAAGCTACCTCCCACACCAACTGAAGTAAAGAAAATGATTTGTTAGCATAAGAGGCAGAGAATAATTGCTTATAGAGAAAGAAAACAACCTACATCTAGCCTGCAAATACACTATTAGATGAAAGACATATATCCTTAAGAACTAGAATAGAAAATTGTCCCTATGGCAACCTAGAAATCATTTGCAATTTTACGGGAGGCTCTCTGAGTAGAGTCAGCAAGATAACAACCACATTTGATTTGCTCCAGGAGATTATGAATGTGAAGAAAGTCAGTAGTACTAAAGAGAGAACAAGACGATCCAGAAAATTAGATGAAAGAAGAGATAAAGGGCATAGTTAGAGTGACAGGGTGGATCAAGTGTGTCACTTTTTACAATAGGCTTGGCACAGGCCATGATTGAATGAAAATTTAAAGAAAAATTTAGGAAAAAGAACTAAATATATGTTATGAGCTGAAAAAGGACAGCAGTACACTAATTAAATAATGACAAGGGCGTAGGATCAAGTAGTAAGTGGTGAGTTGAAAGACTGAAAGACTGAAAGATTGCAGACATAGTTACATAGTTAAAACAGGTTGAAAAATGAGATAGTATATCAAGTTCAACCCCTCCAAATGAAACCCAGCATCCATACACACACCCCTCCATACCATCACATAAATTATATATACTCCTATCTATACTAACTATAGAGTCAGAATATCATCGGAAAAAAGGCAGATCTGCTTCCTGGCTGCCCTGTCTTGTGTATGACATCATCACGAGATCAGCCTGTCAGTGGACACATGCATGTATTTGTGAACCAAAATCTGTCCCATGCAATGACAGGCTGATCCTATGTTCAACATAGCCACATCAAGCATCAAGCTTTCTCAAGCTTTCTCAAGCTTTCTCAAGTATGATTTTATCATCAAGCAACCAATCCTATCACTTGTAAGTTAATAACCAACCACTAAATGTAAAATGTATATTCAGATACCTGAAGCAATTAATTTAGGCTGGAAGTTCCAAAAAAAATGGTGGATCAATCAGTTTTTAGCCCTAACTATTGATAAGTCTAGCTGTTCATAGTCTGTAGTAGATCCATGGTTTTCCACATTGGCCTTTAGAAAAGTTTTACTGCAAAACAATTCCCATGCCAATGCAGAATATACGGAATTGCTACCTAATTCTGAAGCTCTAGTTAAAAATATAATGGCTGAATTGATATGTATGAGAAACAGTCTTCATATAAAAACACACTGGGGAATTAATGTTTGGCCATGACTATTTAATATAATACAACAATAAGTTTTAGTACAGGTATAGCATCCGTTATGCAGAAACCCATTAACTATAAAGATCCAAATTTCAAGAAAGGCCATCTCCCATAGACACCGTTTAATCAAATAATTCTTATGTTTACATTATTTTCCTTTTCTCTGTAATTATAGAGCAGTACATTGTACTTGATCCTAATTAAGATATAATTAAGCCTTACTGGAGACAAAACAACCCATTTGGGTTAATTAAATGTTTAATTACATTTTTAGTAGACTTAGAGGCCAATTCACCAAGCTCGAGTGAAGGATTCGAAGTAAAAAAACTTCGAATTTCGAGTGGTTTTTTGTGCTCCTCGACTATCGAATTGGCGTAAATTCACCTGAGTAGAATGATTCGAATAGATCGAGCGCAAAAACGCTGCGACTATTCGCCCATTCGATTGTACGAAGTACTGTCTCTTTTAAAAATACTTCGACTGCCTACTTCTGCTTTAAAAGCCTATGGGAAAGTCCCATAGGCTTTTTTTCCAAGTTTTTGATCGAATAAAAAGGCATTCGATCGAATGAAAATCCATCGAGCGAATATTCGATCGAGCGCCTATTCACCTGGCGAATATTCGGCAATTCGACTATTCGCCAGCGCGTAAATTCGCCCGAATTGCCTATTTGATTCTATTCCCCAGTCGAATTTCGAGGGATTTAACCCCTCGAAATTCGACCCTTGATGAATTTGCCCCTTAAGGTATGGGGATCCAAATGACAGAAATACCCCTTATCTGGAAACCCCCCAGGTCCTGACCATTCTGGATCTAAGGTCCCATAACTGTATACAAATCATACATAAAACTATAAAACAAAATAGTTTTTACAAAACCAAAATGAAGGCAAAATTAATTTACTGGTTAAAGCACATGAAGACAAGAAACTGCTAATATGATTTGTTATTTAATCATGAAATAACAGCAATCTTTCTTTTTAATCCTCTCATGCACCACATCATGTGGATGTTAGCATATTTTAACTGCTTCACATTCCTTCTTGCCTGCTTTTGAGATCCTTGTACATTTTAAAACTTGTTGACCGCTTTCAAGTTTTATTTGAACCTATGTAATTGCATTCCTGAAAGAATAACAGGCTCCAAAAGTGATTTATATCCTGTATTAGGTGTCAGTTTTGAGGAGACACAGTTAACAATTTAGTTTAACCTCCTCATTTGTAGTTTAAAATGAAAATACTGCACTGTAATCATTTGGGCAATTGAGTGAGATGGTTTGTACAATCAACTGCTAGGAGTTATTTAAAAGAGGTATTTCAGCCTAAACCTTAAGTCATATTTCGAAAGGTAAAGAACCCAAATGACTATGGTTTGAAGTGTATGCTATTATTTTTGTTTGTTTGGTTATGGAGCCGAAAAACTTTTAACTTGCAAAAACAGAGAGTAGCAGGTCAAATCTTATTGTACAATATTATCTTATTGGGGAAAAGAAAAATCCAGATTAAACGTCCTCCAGAACACATACAGAACGACATACGAAAAAATGGGTGTGTGTTATATTATTCTGACTAAAAGGCTTGAAGAATGTGCATGCTCGATATTTGTGTATTTTTTGGGTTCCATACAAACTCCCTCTTCTCTTTCTTCCAGACATGAGAGTCTTAAATTCATAATTTACTCTCTCCACTCTCTTTATCTGGTAAGTAAAGATTTATATTTTGTATTCTAAACAATTACCCACATCTATGAGGCCTAGACACTGCACATTCAGGGGACACCTGTATGCTATTATTTATATAAACAGATTCAAAGCATTTTGGGGAAATGCACATTTATTACTGCAGTAAAAGAAGCTGTGCACCTCTATAACTACTTTGCCTGGCCTGGTCGATTAGAATGTACTGTATAAACATGTAATGTAACTGCAGTGTACATTCCTCAACAATGAGAAGCAGTAGACGTTTTCTTCACAAACACAAACACAGCAGAACACTATAGGGCGGATCTACTAAAGGGCGATGTGGCTAACGCTAGCGACAATTCGCTAGCATTACCGCCCACAGAGGCTTCGCCAATTTACTGATGGGCACAGGCACCGATTCGCTAGCAAAAGAGACTGGCGCTAGCGGTCATTCACACTCTTTTGCCATGTGACCTTTTGCTCTGGCAAAAGGTCGTTCTTCCGCAAATTCACTAAAGTGTGGATTTTACTGAACGTTTCCTTTTGCAAGAGTTGCCTTCGCCACCACAGACCAGGCAAAGTGCATTAAAGTAGCTACATCTTCCTCAATCTTCTGTCACTTACATTATATTCTGTGAGCCGAAAATGCATGAGAGTCCAAAAAACGCTGGCGTTGCAAACATATGGAACATTAAATTTACAGTGGGCTCATGTGTAGGGCATTAGAATAACTCTATTGTCTTTATTAAGGTTCCCTGGACATGTGTTTTAAAAAGTGTAATTTGTGAGTATATGCACCAACATTTAACATAAAGACGTCCATCCAACTTTAAATTTCCTGCCCTATGCAAATTGACCTGAGAGCAAGATTCCTAGTGAAGTTTTGCTAGGCAGAAATGAACGCTAGCGCATCTTAACTATCAAATCCAATTGCCGAAGTAACACTAGCAAAAAGTCGCCAGTGTTCAGCACATACAACGAACCCCACATTTTAGTGAATAGGCACAGTCTGAGCGAATTTGCGCCTGACGAAGTGTTGCGATGGGAGCGAAGTGGTCGCTGGAGACAATTCACCCTTTAGTAAATCTGCCCCTATATGCTTTCCACTTTTAATTAGTATTCATTTATGTGTCAGGTTATATGTTGTTGTGAGACCATGGCAAGCCACAGGGGTAGGCTAAACTGCAAAGCCTTTTTAAAACCAGGAGTTGTGGAAGAGGAGGAGGTCAGGATTGATGAGACAGAATCACAGCAAAAGTCAAGGGTTCATTACAGGAAGAATTATTCATATATAAACAGCATTGGGCAGTGCAGACAACAAGCTGAAAATACCAAATAACAGGCAGAGGTAATATATTGTTAAAGACAATATGAATTGTGCCAAGATCTTAAACCACACAAAGACATGGTCTGTCACCTTGTTCAATCGTGAAAAGTCCTCACAGTGTCTCGCCCTCAGGAGAAGCCAAAGTATTCACACTGCCAGAAGTAAATACCTGCAGAACCAGATTAACCAAGAAGCAATGATAGTGCTTGAACCAATGCCTTTGTAGTGGATGAGATATTGAAAAGTGCCTCTGATGAAGCAGTTCAATTATATTTTTGTTGAAAAGCCACATAGATTGGAGCAGGAAGTTGCTGACCTCAAGTGAAATACTTCAAAACAATTAGCTAGACAAGGGATATCATTTTCAACATAGTAAATGGTCCAACTTGTACCCAAGTTTAGAAGAAAGATAAACATACTTGATCACCGAAGAAGTACCGAAGAAGACTCACTGTCACTTGTCAGTTAAGTTAAAGAACATAGGAAATATTGGGCCAGAGTGAATTGATGAGAACAGAATATCTCCTTATTCAATTCCAGTTTTCATGTGATAAGCAATAAAATAATGTTGTCTCATGAGTTTGAATCAGGCCCTATGTTTGGCAGTGAGCTAGATTACAGAGGTTAACAAAACAGTAACAAAAGAGGAAAAGATAAAGAATGTTGCCCAAAATAAAAAAGGAGAGAGATTTGTCAGTAGAAGCATTCAAAAACTAGCAAAATTAGTTGATTTTTTTTTTTAAAAAAAAACCTAGTAGCCTCTGATTTCTAGATTTCTAAATGTAGGCCATGCATGTACAATCTTGCTGTGGTGGGTTGCAGGTCAGCAAAAAAGTAAAAAGTTATTGGGAGACAATGGTGGTACAACAGACAATGAATTCTATGATATTCTTCAGAATATTTGGATAACCATATGGATCATGGCAAGCATTTCGAGACATAAGATTATTTAAGAATGGCCAAGATGGAGACCACAAATAACAGAAGAAGGAAATCACATGAATGGCAAACCATCTGAAACACTCCATTTGCTAGTGTCATAAAAGTTCTGATGTATTCTTTGTTTTTGTGATCTGTATATACAGTATTACGATGAGTAGAGATGCTTCATCCAACATTCTTACAAAGCCAGCTTTACAGAAAGCATTTTCAATATCGCAGTTCTGACTAAGATAACCAATTAAGAAATATAGGCACATTAAAATAGGATAAAAAACAGCAAATGAGAGGCATACATTTTAATGAAAGTGACATTTGCAATGTACCATCCTACCTAGCATTACAAGTTAAAAAATAACTGAATCTGTCTGGTTTCTGCAGGTAACATAAGTTGTTTCTAAATCAGCCTTAAGGGATTGTAATACTATAATAGCATGATGCCACACTATGACGTGTAATGATTAATAACTTTAAAATATAGCACTAGGTATTGCTTACTAACATAGGTTGTAAATTCTGCAAGTACAGCTGCCAATAGCAAATGATCAGAAATTAGCTTTGAATTGTCTACTACAAATTAGAAGATGAAAGCAATTAGCTGAACAATTGCTATGTATAAATGCACTGGTGTATGCTTTAAAATCAGCCACTGTAATTAGGCCCTTTACACAATTTCCAGGTCCAAATAAAAAATCTTGTGGATGAGAAAATTCCCAATTATTAGCTTAGCATAGAAAATTCTGGCTGGTACCTCACCAGATACTTGGCTACTTACTGAAAAGAACTCAGGGTGGCTGAGGAAGCAACACTTTAGAGCAGGGATCCCCAACCTTTTTAACCTGCGAGCAACATTTAGAAGTAAAAGGAGTTGGGGAGCAACACATGCATGAAAAATGTTCTTGTGATTTGCCATTTGGTAGGCCCTATGTGGATTGTCAACCTACATTGAGGTTCTATTTGGCAGCACACCTGGGTTTTATACAACCAAAACTTGCCTCCAAGCCTGGAATTCAAAAATAAGCTCCTGCTTTGAGGCCACTGGGAGCAACATCCAAGGGGTTGGAGAGCAACATGTTACTCACGAGCTACTGGTTGGGGATCACTGCTTTAGAGCATTAGATGTTACATAATTAAAAAAGAGAGAATTCTTCCATCAGTTGAACAGTAGAAAGGACATTATGAGTTGTAGTTTTACAGTATACTAAATGCTGATATTGCCTGCTATATCGCTTGCTGCAACCTGTCTCTTCTGTTTCAACAATAAAGATTCTGTAAAGCTAACCAACAAAAGGACACCCTTCATTATGGTGCATTTAATGTATTCTACAAAAGATAATGCACTCAAATAGTGGATTCACAAAACCTGTACATGCACAAATTCCCCTCAAAGCTCTTTCCCCTAAGCATAGACAGTGCCCTCCCCAAAGCCAATACTCGTCTGGTGTGCACATTTTCCTACGCAGGTGACACTGGCAGCCTTAAGAGGATGTACCCTTTGTTCTGTTTTGTTCTATTTTGAGTTGAGCACAATATTTCTAGAGCTGTACATCTGTTTGTTTGATCTGGTCTTTTCTTGCACGTGAGACATATTTACACTACTTAATGTAGTGATGACCCATCTTTCACTAAACAAGTAGCAACAAATCTGTAGACATTTAAGTATCAATCAGCAACAGTATTGGTTTGTTCAATATATATTGCCTGGTATGAAGCCAAATAGCCTCATCACCTAACAGGGATTTATTTTTACCTTCAAAGGGCACAGGTGTCCTATGAAAGGATTAAAAACAGTGTCTCTGTATTTGTAAAGATGAATGCAGTGCTGCATTTCTATAAAATGACAAATGAGCTATAAAGCAATTTATTCGGTGGTGGTGGTATATGATATATTTTAACATCTAAATCATAGAAATACCCGATTGCATTATACAGTTTTATTCTGAGAATCATTTAATATCTTCATATTTATTCAAAGTGAGGGCATCAAACACTCACATCCATAGACTTGTTGTGAAATCTAAATGAGTAATTATACTGTGATGAGGCCTTAAACACATTTATTGCTTTTCTCCCACAGTCTTACCAATGGCAGTGGAATTTCAGAAACAGCTTTTTTTGGCAGCTTTCAAAAGAATCTGTAGCCAATACAGGAACACCTGTGGTGAGATCATTTAGTCTTAGAGCCAATAACCACTTCACAGAGAGCTCTGGGCAGTATGGTTAGCTCATAACCTGGACAATGCAATCATCATCTGACAAATTATCCAATCAGCCCAATCAGTTTTCGGAAATCTGAAAACCCTGACACAATGAGTTATAGTCTGCCAATTCAGTTGAAATTGGCAAACTGACAAACCATATCTCGCAATGTATAACAAGCTTTAGATCAGCTGAATCAAGCTCAAGACCTGGGACCTGTAAATTGAATAATGGAACAGCTGTGTACTCTGCATACCTAAGTGCACCGTGAAGCTTCTTCACATACAATAAAGCAATTAAAACGGCTTTATTTGCATTTTGTCCATTCCCTGGAACATTATACAAGTGCAATGCTTTGCAAAAAGTATTCAAACCCTTGACAGATTACATCAAAGTATAAAAGTTCAACAATTACTTTATAATTGGCATGGTTTTATTTTTAGAGAAAAAAAAACTATAAAAATGATATGCTGTTTGTATAACTATTCAATCCTCACATATTTTAAGACCAAACATTTTCAGCAATAACATCTTCAAACAGAAATAACAGTCATTTTGGCCCATTTGTCCAGTTAGCTTTGTTCCAGGTTCTTCAGGCAAGTTGGATAATGGTTATGCACTTACATTTTATAATAGTGCCCAGGATTCAGAATTGGACTAAGTTCAGGGCTTTGGTGGTGCCACTATAGGAGATTCAATTTGTTATTCTTGAGGCACTTCAGTGTTACTTTCAATTTTATTTGGGGCCATTGTCCTGCTGAACTTTTGTTTGTGCTTGCGTTTTCTTGACATTGAGACAGAAACGAGTCCCTGTGATTTGCAGTATCCATACTTTATTTTATCAAGATGCATAGTGTGTGCTCGTGAATAGGGCTGGGAGAATTTGACCCGTTTCATTTCGGCAAAAATTCGCCGCCGGCGAAATGTCGCAGACGCCCATTAAAGTGTATGGGCGTCCAAAAAAGTTTTGTCACGCGGCGAAATTGTTTTGACGCGCGTCTTTTTTTTTTTTTTTGACACACGCCTCCATACAAGTCTATGGGCGTCATTTTTTCGGCGAAACAAGGCGAAAAAATTCGCCCATCCCTACTCGTGAAAAGCAGCAGCAAAACATGAAACCACCACCACCATACTTCATTGTAGATATGATATTTTTTGAGGTGTTAAGAGTTTTGCAGCCAAAAGCAAAAGAAATGTATGTGGGAATATCTATCTTCCTCTTGTTCCTTTGGATTTATAACTTTAATAATGATCTCTGTCTATGTTACATCCTGAAATTGTGACCATTATTTTAATTATTCATTGGATCCCATCCCGATATCAAGGCTAATATATTAATTTACCTCACTTTCCTCTGGCAACAAAAAGATCTAAGGATTGCTCTGTTATCCAAATGGTGAGGTGTAGGACAGCGCCTCTCCCCACTCAGGTAATTATACCCAACCAGTACATAATAACTTTGAAGTAATAACTGCTACCAGAAAGGGGTTGTGACACCATAGACCTTGATAAAGCATACACTGAAAAATATGACTATTGGTGCTAAATAATGCTTCTTTGCTTTTCCACTGAAAAGCAAAGGCACATATTTCCCATTGGAGCCATGTCTGAGGGTTGCATTAAATAAATTCAAGTTGGATAATTCACATGTATTATTTTTTACACTTAACAGGATGACACAGAAAGTAAGTAGATGTAGGTATCGAGAAGGACAAAGAGTAAGAAACAAAAAAGAGGAGGGAAGGGTCAGAGAGAGAGACTACAAGTACAAATGTATCTCAATAATAACCTTTATTAAACATAGTGCACCTTAAATAAGTTTTTTTTTTAAATCACCCAAGTACTGTGGGGCTGTAAAAGATTTGGCTATCACACCATAGGTGTGATAGCCAAATACACTTGAAATGTCACAAATAAAATAATGATATGTTATGTTAAAGTCAAGTATCACATGTATGCTCCTGATATGTTTATGCAAAATATGTCATTTTGTTCATCCTCTTGTAAGTTACCAACTGTTTCTCTTCGACATACAAGACAAATGTGCTGTACTTAATGTCAAACGTGTCAATGTATAATTCAGAATTTGCTCAATAAATGCTACCTGAATTAGAAAAAAAAAAAAAAAGATTTCTCATGTCCTGAACCTTGCATTTAACTCAACATCAAAGTCCATCTTGGATACCATATTGACTTCCTCTATTACCGTCATGGTCTCAAATACTTCCTAAAGTCATAGAAACAGGAAAGGATATTCAGACTGTTTAAAAATTTTAATTTTTGTATACCCAATGATGTGTATCTAGCGCTGTGTGCTGCCTCTTAAAAATCTAAGTAACACAATATTCCTGGTAAACGCCTCATAGGAACCCTAGGTGCTTTTTAAATATATTCCAGACCCATATGAACAGCATGCAGAATATATAATAAAGCAAAAAATAGACTGATAATAGAGATGGGACTATTGGTTATTGGTTGGTTGGGTTATTGTTGACAAGCATACAGTAGATGTAACAGTCATCTGATTTATTTAAGTGATAAGTCACTGTTGTATTGGCAGTATTGCTACTTCAGTCAATATCAGGGTAAAATATCATGGTTAAAATTATTCTTTTCATTGCTATAAACTTGAAGACTTTTACATATACAATAGGAGCTAAGTTTTTCCTTACATGAGGGTCTGTAGCATACTTTTCCAATTAACTTGCCTGTGAGAAGTTCCACCCATATGGTTTCAGCTTTTCACTTATTCCCACTGCAACTTCTTCCTTTACACTGAGATTCAATTATGCTTAACATACCAACACAACACACCCCTTTCCTTTTTCCCCTTTTAAAACATGGTATAGCCTTTATTATATTATGACCCATCATTTGACTATATTTTAGTATCACCAAAAACATCATAGGGGCCATTTGTAACCAAACGCAGCATGCAAAGTGCAAAAAAGGACACAGTTGGCCATTTTTTGAACCTTGCATGCTGAAATTAGGTGCGTGCAAATAGCCACAGGCCTTTGTGCTTTGTAAGAGCAGGTGGGGTGCCATGTAGTTGCCCCCCTCCTCGCACCTTATGTGCTGTTCAGAGAAGCAGGGTAGGGAGCAGCAGGAGGTGTAGGCCACATGGGAAAATTGTGTTACCTGCTAACAGAGCTTTAAAATACACTGTACTTTGAATAAGAAATGCCTGGAATTATACGTGCCATTTCCCTAATAAATTAACATTACTTATTTTATTTCAGAGTAGTTAGTTACTCTGAAATCTACACTCTACACGACTGCATGGCACTCAGAGCGATTCGTTTTCCGAAGTTGCCCGAAGTTTCCTCGTGAGTGAGACTTCAGAAAATGAAGCGCTCCAAATGCCGGCAGTTCAGGGAGATTAGTCGCCGGGTGACTGATCTCCCCAAAACTGAGCGTGAGCCCTGACCCTTATACACACTGGGCTCTATCTGATTAAAGGGCTAATCTAATATGTATGTATGTATAACTTTATTTGTAACTTCTGCAAGGACCTGCAGTGCTGAACAATATATAAATGTACACATAGGGAGAATAAGTAACATATTATACATATATATATATATATATATATATATATATATATATATATATATATATATATATAAAATAAATACACACAGAGTACACAAAGCTTATATAAGGATACAGAACTTAAGTACCATGTGGTAAGAGAGGAAGGAACTCCTGCCATGTAGAGCTTACGATCTAAACTAATCTAATAAAGTTGTACAATTTACACCAACAAGTATTTCAAAATAACCAGCAAGTACCATTTACTACCCACTTGTTTGAAGGGTAAAACATTAGCTAAAGAAGATTGTGCCTAAAAAAATCAGTCAATAATTAATTAATTTGTGACCCGGCCTATTACTGTCCTTTGATCATACCAACCCAACCTCCTGACACAAAAGGCTTATAAACAAAACCCCCAAGTTTATAAAAGTACATATAGGGGGAATAAGTAACATAATGAACATTATAAACAAAACCCCCAAATATGGTTAACCTTAAAACAAATATTACAATTTTCCTCATTGCAGTTCAGTCAAACGGTTCACAACTCCAAATATACTATTTACCACCAATGCCGCAAGAGTAACTTGTTTGCATCACTTATAATCAGTAAGAGATATACAGTATAGTATGGCAAAGAAGCCCCGGATATCTACAGAATTTCTATTACCACCACCGCCATCACAATACGCCATTCTGAAAAATAATCCTGTGCTGTAGTGTGTAACGTCCCTTATATTTGGCAATAAAAATGTATCATCAAAATGTGCACTGTATAATCCCTAAGGACAATATATGTGACCATCTATAACTAACTCTATTGCCAGAATGCAAGAAGACTCAGAAGTAAGGTAAAAAGTTTATATGGTAGTCTGCAGACATCTCATTCTCTATCTAATATGATTTGAATGCCATGTTGGTAATAAACGTAGGATTGTCAATATGGATTACAAAGAGAGTACAGTATTTATATGTCACAGTTTAAAAAACCAGCACAGGTATGGGACCTGTTAGCCAGAATGTTCGGGACCTGGGGTTTTATGGATAATGGATCTTTCTATAACTTGGATCTTCATACCTTACGTCTACTAGAAAATCATGTAAACATTGAATAAACGCTATAGGCTGGTTTTGCTTCCAGTAAGGAACATAGTACTGCTTTATTGTTACAGAGAAACAGGAAATCATTTTTAAGAATTTGGATTATTTGGATGAAATGGAGTCTATGGGAGACGGGCTTCCCATTATTTGGAGCTTTCTGGATAACAGGTTTCCAGATAACGGATCCCATACCTTTATGGAATATGACTGATAAAGAGCACATGCAAGTAACCTAATGTCAACCGTGCTTTTACTTTCAACATCCACGCCATCAGCAGTTTACACGTCCTATGTTGTTGGATGGCCTGTCATTATAGCTTGACAATATGATATCATTCATTCTCCTCTGGAGGTCCTTGTGACTCCCAGGCTTCCCCAAAATACAATTTACAGTAAGATCATATAATATGAATAAATAAGAAATGTATTCAGATGTCTGTTTAAGGTATTCTTCCCAGTATTGAAGTAGATGAGTCAAAAGTTCGGTTAAATCAGCTTGATATTTTTGTAAAATACTATATTCAGGGCAGGAGCAACCTATATAATTGAATTAGCTACACTTTAATTACACTTTCTCAGAATCACCCTGACCAAATGTTTGATCATATAATTAAATGGGTCAGATCATTAAGGACTTACAAGGTGCACTAAACTATCATTATGGAACCATTTAGAAGCATGACTAGATTTGGAGGTGTAATTAAGTTGAAGGAATGTGCATTTCTAAAAACAAGGTTGGGGTATTCTGTATATCTGCAATGTGAGGAAATGCTGAGTCATTTGTGCCTTGGTATATATAACATTAAAGGGATACTGTCATGGGAAAAAAAATTTTTTCCAAAATGAATCAGTGTATAGTGCTGCTCCAGCAGAATTCTGCACTGAAATCCATTTCACAAAAGAGCAAACAGATTTGTTTATATTCAATTTTGAAATCTGACATGGGGCTAGACATATTGTCAATTTCCCAGCTGCCCCAAGTCATGTGACTTGTGCTCTGATAAACTTCAATCACTCTTTACTGCTGTAGTGCAAGTTAGAGTGATATCACCCCCCGCCCTTTCCCTCCCCAGCCTGCCAGAAAGCATTTCTCTCCTAAAGTGCAGGCACAATTCACATGACTGGGGGCAGCTGGGAAATTGACAAAATGTCTAGCCTCATGTCAGATTTCGAAATTGCATATAAAAAAAATCTGTTTGCTCTTTTGAGAAATGGATTTCAGTGCAGAATTCTGCTGGAGCAGCACTATTAACTGATGCGTTTTGAAAAAAACATGTTTTCCGATGACAGGATCCCTTTAATTTCTGTGTGTATATCCCAAATAGCTCTCTTTGATATCATTCACCATCATGTAGAATCAAAGGAGGGCAGTATTAAGTGTGCCAAAATACCTATAACTCTGAATATTCTTTACTTTTCCTTAGGGAGTAATAATAAGCTTATTATCCCAGTGCTAATGCATTCCTCAATTGTTCTGCACAGTGTAAATATCACCAGACTGTCAAGACTTTCTCAGTTAATGCGGTTTTTATAAACAGGAAACCCCTAATGCTTTTGAACTTGTTTAATACTATTACATATCAGCTATTACACAGCAAAGATCTTGGAAATTGCATTCAAAGTTGAACTTCTTTTTATCGTTGATTTGATTTTTTTTTAAGAACTATATTTTTATTCATTTTAAAAAGAATGAAAACAGTATTTGTATTTGAAAAGAGGTACAATGTACATCAGTTTAACATCAGAAAATTAGCGGGTGCATATCATGCACGTCATGTATGTGTATGTTTGTGACATATAAGACATGAGACTGAAAACAAATGGTGTAAGCATCAGTGTGTGTCCTCTGTTATGCAATTTGGCACTGATAATAGGTTTTGGTTTTTCAATACCGAATTTGCAGCATCTGGGTTAGCACCCAGTTTGTGTCACCAATGATAGTATTGTGGTCCAAGTTGATTAATTTGTGGTTCTATAGTTGTCCTTAATATGAATCTCACAAGAACCAGTCCTCAACAAAGGGCAATGAAGCGTCATGAAATAAATCCAATAGTCCATCCTCCTTAATGGATGTATTATATTGATTAGTTTTAAGGAATCTGGTGCTGTATGAGCTTTCCAGTGGGCTGCAATCAGGCATCATGTTCCCATGAATATACTTTGAGCAAATTTTTGAGTGAAGTAAGTGGATTAACGGGTCCTTCTGTTTTGTAAGGCAAGTAATCCTGGATAGTATATCTGTGGTTGTATCCCACAATTGTGTTAATATTGAGTGTGCCCAAAATATATGAAATAGTGTGGCAGGACTCTGGTTGCACGGCCAACATGAACATGACTCTGGAAAGAGTTTTTGCAGTAGTGTAGGAGTAATTTGATATTTAACATGTACACATAGTTTTATTTTCTTTATTGTGAAAGTTTGACCGTTCTTTACATTTTCTTTAAAGGAGCATCTTCACCACCCCAAAAACATTTTTATTTGCATAATGAGATCAAGGGGCACATTTACTTACGTAGCTCGAGTGAAGGAATAGAAGAAAAAATACTTTGAATTTCAAACGTTTTTTGGGCTACTTCGACCATCGAATTGGCTACTTCGACCTTCGACTACGACTTTGAATCAAACGATTCGAACTAAAAATCGTTCGACTATTCGACCATTCGATAGACGAAGTACTGTCTCTTTAAAAAAACATCGACCCCCTACTTCGCCAAGTAAAACCTACCGAACCTCAATGTTAGCCTATGGGGAAGGTCCCCATAGGCTTTCTCAGCTTTTTTTGATCGAAGGAATTTCGTTTGATCGATGGATTCAAATCCTTCGAAACGTTCGATCGAACGATCATTCCTTCGATCGTTTGATCGAAAGAATAGCGCTAAATCCTTCGACTTCGATATTCAAAGTCGAAGGATTTAACTTCGGCAGTCGAATATCGAGGGTTAATTAACCCTCGATATTCAACCCTAAGTAAATCTGCCCCAAGTGTACTTATAAGCAACTTTCAAATGTAAGTTAAATAAAATGATTCACTTTAAAGTTATTTGTACATGTAATAGTTAGTGAACGCACTATCTTCCTGGCTACTGGTTCTGACTCCTGAAACAATTTAGCAGACAATTTATCAGTTGTCAGAGCCAGTGTTGGACTGGAGTCTTGAGGGTTTGAATGATACAAATCTATCTCTTAATTCCATATTTTTTCCATTGAATAGTCAAATTTGGGTTCTTTAAGGGCCAGTACATGATAAGTTTCAAAAATCGAATCTGAATTTTTTTCAAGACTGAAATCAATTTTAACTATTCCCTAGTCGAATTTCACTTAAAAAAAACTCTAAAATTCGAATTTCAAAATTTGAAATTGAAATTTTAACTTTGACTCTTGATAAAGCTGCCCCTATGTATGTAATGTTTTCAAAGACAAATTTATATTTTACATTTCAATCTGTTGGATGCAACCTAATGATCTAATGTATGGATTTTAACTAGCCAGCAGGCACTAAAAATGCACTGAAGCAAGAAAATTAGCTTTTTGCGTCCGGGAGCTTTCAAGTGTGGGAGACTAACTTCCTGCACCTATGTTTTAGCACCTACAAGTTAACTGCATTATTTGTGGACTATTCCTTAGTTCTTAAGGAGACAGAACCTGCCATACAAAGTGTCAAAGCCTACGCATGTAAGTGTTTTTTTGTGCACTGAACTGAATAACAAAAACTGTGTTAATACTTGTAAAGATCTTTAACATCCAATGCATCCAATTGCATCTATTGACAAAGGATAGATGAGGAACAAGGAGACAAAGGAAATATTTATTTAGTAGAAATAATCAAACACAATAGGGAGTTCTAAAATTTTATTACTATTTTCTGAAAACCACTCTGACCAAATCATCATCATCATTTATTTATATAGCGCTGTCAAGATAATCCACACAGATCCCCCCCCCATTTATCAATACATTTTCACAACAAATTGTTGTGGAGGAAAAGACTTGATAAAATTCTAAAAAAAATCAGAATCGTACGTTTTTTTGGATTTGTCGATAAAAACTGCAACTTTTTCAGGTTTGATGGCCAAACCTGCAACTTTTTCGGATTTGATGCCCGAAACCACGAAATCTTCAGATTATTGAACAAAATCCAGAGCAGATCAGGATATCTTCAAAATGTCAACGCGACATCTGTCATTGATTCCTACATGAACTGATCTAAAAATTAATGGTTTTTATTTATACAGCTAGCAATTAGTTTTGGTGCCAAAGATGATATGTACAAAGTATGTTCCTTTTCTCTTATTCTTGGTGGATGATACTTACCCATACTGTGGCCATCAGTCCTTACCTTTTTTCTGTGTGATACTGATCAACCTTCTGTTTGGTGGCTTTTTGCTAGGATGATTTGAAAGTTAATAATTTTATTTTATTCTGATTGCAAACGTTTTTATCTGGACAATCTTCATACATTAACTCTACTTTAAAAAAATGTAAACATTAAATAGACCAATTGGCTGGTATTGCTTCCAATAAGGATAAATTACATCTTCATTTGGATCATGTACAAGGTACAGCTTTATTACAGAGAAAAAGGAAATAATTTTTTAAAAATGTTGATTATTTAGGTAAAATGAAGTTTATGGGAGATGGCATTCTATAATTCTGAGGTTTCTGGATAAAGGGTTACCAGTTAACTGGTCCCATACCTGTACAATATCTTCTATTGCCTATCATTTTTATATAGCCCTACCTATAAATTTTTACAACAGTAAAGGAAGAACTTACACTGCAATAAATTATACAGAACTCTAAAAGCTATGAGACACAGAACTAAGGAGATCTGTGCCCAGTAGAGCTTACAATGTAAGTAACGAGTAATTTACATTGTAATGAGTAATTTTACCTGTTTCAACTGTCCTGATTTTGATGGGACAGTGCCAATTTTGACAGCTCAGTCCACAGTCCCAAATTTTTTTTAAAATGTCCAAAGTTCTTATTTGATCTTCTTTATTTGTTTGCCAGAATAGGATACACAGTTTCTGAAACGTATTTTAATTTAAATAAGTAAGAGACTATTGGCAGAAAGCATAGAATACTCAGCACCTGCATTATAATACAATTGTAACATAAGATAAGCAGGTCTCTTGGGGGAACTGTGACTTACAGCTTAAACAGGGGATTTTGTTCACAAAATGGGCATGGTCAATTTTTGATCAAGCTACACATGCCAGATATTTTTAATCCCCCTTTCCATTTTTCAAATGTTGGGAGGTTTGTAGAGGTACAAATAGGAGGACTTTATGCAAAATGCTCTGCTATTCACTACATTTGGAGGCACATTTATCAAAGGTTGAATTTCAAATTTTTTAAGTTAAATTTCAAGTTTTTAAATACTCCCCTAAACCCCCATAAATTCGAAAATCGACCAATTTATTAATAAAATCAAATTTTTTAACACTCGGATGAATGGAATTGACCTGAAAACTTGAATCAAATTTGAGTCGAATTCAATTCAAGTTTTAAAAACTCAATATGAGTTTTTTCTCTGAAAAAAACTCGAATGTTAGGAAGGCTGCAAACAATTGATCCCTGGAGCTCTACCATTGACTTAAACAGCAATTCGGCAGGTTTTAGGTGACGAATAGTCTAATTCGAGTTTATTATATAAGTATTATATCTCGAAAAACCAATTCAAATTTTTAAAAAATCTCAAATCAAATTAGAATACCTCCCTAGTCAAATTTGACTGTTTTGACGATAAAAATTTCGAATTTTCAACTCGAACCCTTACTAAATCTGCCCCTTGTCCCAAAGTGCCTAGATAGGATCCGATACTGCTCCAAGATGCAACAATTGAGTTCACTTGAAAAGACCAATGAAGAGTTCCTTAAAGAGCACCTGTTGGTTAAAAATGTTATCCCCAACCAAAGGTGCCTGCTAACAGAGCCCACATTTCGGTTGGGGATTACAGTATTCCATTTAAAAAAAATGCCCCTGCCATCGCTACGCTACCCGCACCGTGAGGGAGCTCCCAGTGCAAGCAGCCATGTTGTGTCACTCGCATGCACATAACGCGCATATGACGTCACACGCATAATGAGCAATTCGGGGCACATTTTTTTTAATGTGCATGCGAGCGACCGGACATGGCTGTAGCGTAGCACTGGCGGGGGGGCATTTTTTTTAGAAAAAAAAAAACTACTGTTATCCCCAACCGGAATGTGGACTCTATTAGCCTGCACCTTTGGTTGGGGATAACATTTTTACCCAACAGATGCCCTTTAAGGAGGAATTTGGGATTGCTGGAGAGTTACAGCACCTAGATTGGCAGATATATCAAACATCACCTTACAGAATGTAATGCCCTCTTACAATTTACAATCTACTATAGTAGTCTAAGTAACGTAGTGCCTTTAACCAGTCTAGTTCACTTTATAGACATTTAGGTACAGACAACTCAGCCCCCATGAACTGACTACCTGACCTGGTGTTGGCATCTCAATACGCCTCATGGCACAAGTGTTTTGCTTTCACCATCTTCTTAGGAAGTGGTCAAAACTCCTTTGCCCATTGGCAGCTATTACTTAGTTCTTTGAAAAAGAAGCACGAAAGCAGACACTCATTTTGTTCTCACCAGTGCATTAAAGTTGGAATTCTGGAATGACTGTCTGTATTTTATCTGAGCTCTGCTGATGCATTCTTAATAGACGCATGCACAGCAGTAGCACTGTTTTTTGTAATGAAAATATAGATGTATAAGGCAAACAGTAGAGTAGCTTCCATTCATATGTTTTCTGAATTCATAATTGATGTCCGTTTGAGGGCAAACAATGAAAAATGATTATAAATTATTCAGATGCATATTTTTGTCCCTTTCCTTCATTGATGGATGGGACTGACAACAGCATATTTAGCCCATCCTGGTCCAAGTGTATCAAGAATTGCATGCAGGTCTTTTATGAACAGAAATTAGCCTTTTAGACTTTAAATTTTAGGATTAGTGTTTCTTTTATTGGAATATTCTCTGAATGCCTAAAAAAGAAAGGTAATTTCAGGTCCAAGCAGCTGTTTTCGATGGTATCAGACCTTATCCTTCTTTTAGAAACACATATTTTGTCTGGCACTGGGTTATCATGCTGCTGTGTGGGAGGAAAACATATCTTTTTTTAAAACAGGGCATGGTAGTTTGTGCTAACTTGAAAGAATATCACAACCACAGTGCTTGATGCTTCACTAGGTGTTAACTGAGCATCTTATAGCTTATTTATACATCGTATTTATACATCAGTCCACAGACATAGGAATGTTATTGAGAGCACAAAGGAGGAGTGAGATATCTTGAAAGAAAAACTAGTTCAGGTATGTTTAATATATTAAAAAATGTAAATCCAAATTACAAAGTGAGCAACAAGGGAAACACTTTAAAAATCCTTCAAAATATTCAAGGGGAGGATATGAACACAGAACATTTCAGATATAACACGAGGCAGATTTTCCACAGAACAAACAAACAAGAAAGGCATCTGAGTACAGTTGCTTAAGAATTCTAATTACATAACAATCTTGTGCGAATAAGTGTCCATCTCCTCTTTGAACATTTTTTTCCAGGAACACAGGTGAAATTCCAGAGAAAGCCTGGTATGTGTTTGCAAGGATTTCATTTCTTCTTTTTTTTTTAAGTAATCTCACCACAGATGTTCATCCTACTTCCCAAACTCTGGTCTAAAGCCAAATCTAAATTCACATGAAAAAGAATACTGAAAACTATCTATACTCAAAGGGAAATTCACCTAGAAGAAAAAAAACCAACCTTCTGAGTGAGGTATACATATGTATTAATACAATAGGTCCTTGTTTTGTTCTAGGCAAACTATACCACACTATAGGCTAGCTAGGGCTCACTAATTCTAGCAAGTAAACCCAAAAGGACTTCTGCCTACATAATTTTGGAGGTTATTTATGATGAGAACAATTGCTATGTAAAGGGTAATAATAAAGATGACCCTGCAGTATGTTTACATATGGATAATATAGATACTGGTGCATTTGGAACAAATCCATGGCATTTACCCAGTGAAATAATGATCTGTATGTATCAACCAGACTATGGCTTTTTTGTGGTTGGTTGGAGTTGCCGTTCACAGCTGGACTGACATCTGTATATAACACATATAACTTTGAACTCTAGCTTGACAATTGACAGGTGTTAGTCTAAGGGGGTTATTTATCAAAGACCAAATGCCAAAAACTCAACAAATTTGAGTTTTTTTACTATAAAATCTGAATTTTTAGTGGAAAAAAACCTTGATTTTTCAGGATTTATTAAACCCCGAGGCTGCAAAACATCAGAATCCAAAAATCCGGCATCTCAGACCTGCCAAGGTTGTATATAAGTCAAAGGTCCCTATCCTATTTGGCGGTTTCTGTGGTCTGCGCTAGAATTAGCCTGAAAATCCCACTATTTCTGACTTTTTGTGCAAAAATCTGAAAAATTCTGGCTTTTCGGGAAAAATCCTGATTCGGCAGGAAAAACCCTGGAAAAATCATACAATATGATTTTTCGTACGATTTTTTCCCCAAACCGATTAATTTGTGCTTTTCGTGAATCATGGATTCTAGTTTGGTCAGACTTTTTTTAATTTAAAAAAATCAGATCAAATTTGATAAATAACCCCCTTAATATGTCTTAGCACTTTGTGAATGTTCCCAATGTGATGATAAATGCACCATCAGGACTATCAAATTACTCCCGTCTAGCTACACCTAAATTGGTCATCTCAGTGTATGGCAAAAAAAACTTTTAATACAAAATTAAGGAATGTTGAGGGTTATCTAGGAAGACAATTGAAGTAAAATTCTAAAAACAAGGCACATGTTATCTGTTTTTATACGTTAACTGGTTCCTCAGCTGGTTTCCTATATTTATCATGATCATCACCAAAAAAAGTTATATCATGTTAGATTACAGGACTGGAAATTATTTTTATTTACTGATGTCAACTAGTTCAAAGCAGACTACACCCTATACTTTGCATCATGCCGAGAGCTAAATTGAGTATAATAGCTATGCAAGTCTTAAATTACGTTGATTAGTAAAGCAATTGACTACACATTCTATGGCAAGTGTAGATCAGCTTTTACTCAGGTATAAGTTAAAAGGGAGAAAAAAATATTTTCCAGCTCTGGCATATAGCAGTATTTTGATGGAGGATACCATTCATTCTATAAATAATGAGCAAGAAGTCTGGTGCTATAGGTTGCAGCTACTATTCATTGTTCTTTGCTTAGACTGTTAGCTATGTATTGTGGGTAGAAAGAGTAGTCAGCACGACTTCTTACACCTTTTTTCTTTTAAACTGTGGTGCAGGTTCCCCAGTGGCCACTTATCACCGGTCAGTATTGAAGAAATTGTAATTGAACAGCACCACTCAATCTTTGTAAGATAAAAATGCCTTTATTGCAGACTTCTGGGCATCACAGCAACGTTTCAAGCCTCAAATGGCCTTTTATCAAGGTGATAAAAGGCCATTTGAGGCCTGAAACATTGCTGTGATACCCAGAAGTCTGCAATAAAGGCATTTTTATCTTACAAAGATTGAGTGGTGCTGTTCAATTACAATTTCAGCTATGTGTTGTTGGAAAAAACCTTTGTGTAGACCAGAGGTCCCCAACTTTTTTACCCATGAGCCACATTCAAATGTAAAAAGAGTTGGGGAGCAACACAGGCATGAACAGAGTTCCTATGGGGTACCACATAAAGGATATGATTGACTATTTAGATGCTTCATGTGGATTGGCAACACACAGGAGTCTCTGTTTGGCCATAAATTTGGCTTTTATGCAACCAAAACTTGCCACCAAGCCAGGAATTCAAAAATAAGCATCTGCTTTGAGACCACTGGGAGCAACATACAAGGAGTTGCTCATAAGCTACTGGATGGGGGCCACTTGTGTCAACTGTCATGGTCCTGAACTGATAAGAGGAAGGAGGCACCAAACCTATAGCAAGGGCACTCTGAAGGAATTTCAAGAAGGGAACACCTGTATCTCTCTTGTTAAAAGGGCAAGGCCAGCTTGGAGTAGACACAGTAAGACATTGCATGCTTAATCATCCAGCAGTTAAAAGGCTTCTCATGTCTCTCTCTACAGTGAGGTCAGTTACTGAATGGCATGCAACACATGCAGCATTCACAAACATGCATAAAATGGTTGCCATTGTTCAATAAGATTGTAGTGAGTGTTGAAGAAAGGGCTGTCGAAAAAAGCTCTGCATATTAGCTCAGCAGCAACTGGAGTACCCAAGTGAGCCATGATTGCTCTGATATAGCAAACGTACGGCTACAGTTAAACAGGTTAATTTTCAGCCACATTTCATCCTTGCCATTAATCAGATCAGATCACAAATGTAATCAGAGCCACCAACAGAGCCCTACAAACGAATAAAATGTATCATTTGCTAGGACGAAAAGCAACATTCTATTTGGTCTACAGGCTATGGGTTTAACAAGTGATGTATTGATTGCAATGTATTTTGAAAGCAGTCACTTGCTTTAAACTCGGAACTCACCTACAGGTTATTTTCGGCCGAGCTACATATTGCTCCCTATACTAAAATGCAGCATTCTTACATGCTTTATTTAGCAGAATTGAATAGTCAAATCAGGTGACATTTATTAACAAAAATATACATCATTATGTCAAAACAAGATCACAATGAAAAACACAGTGATAAAAAGCTTGTTACAAAATAAAAAAAAAAAAATTCTTGAATTTTGAGAATACAATTCCCAATGACTTCTATGGCATCTCAAAAGTTTTTTTTATATTTTATGACTGCAATCTGATAGATCTCAAAAAGTAGTGGAGAAAAAGTCTTAATCATGATTTTTAGCTATACTTTTCCTAAATCAGTCCAACATCCCAATCTCAAATAGTTCCCCCTAATAAATTGGCTCTGGCTGGCATTAGTATTTAATTCTGTATTCCTACAGTTATTTATACAATACCTACTGCAGGTAGTATTTTTATTTTTTGCATTTACCCTACATATGTTGAGAAAAATAACACAAATATTATTTTTTAATGTTATTTTAATGAAAGTGCAAAAAACAACATTCTGTATTTGTATTGGGTAACAGTGTCCGTGTTTAAAAGGAGAAAGCCACAAGTTAAAAGAACATTCCAATATGATAATTAAAAGCAGGTCTGCATTGATGTACATGTACTTTAGTGGATTAATAGGAGAGGACCATCTCCATATGGCATCCAAGACCACTGGAACTTGTTTTTATTTAAGACGGAACAATCAGCCAATTGGTGGAAATATTCAGGAAAATGGAAAATTACAAATTCCATTTGTGGTTGTACAATGACATTTGCTTCTTGTATTGCTACTTAAAGTATTCCATTATTATGTTTGACTGATATTAGCTCAACCAATGAGCCTTCTTTTCTGGTGGAAGTGCTTTCACTAAATTAAAGAAACACAATACAATATGAAATGCTTGTTTGTGAAAGTATAAGATGTAACATATCTAAAGGTGAAGCAGATTAGACACATTGATCATGCCACTATGATACCTAAATAACAGCCTTATGGTCCATTACTTACCATGTGCCTTTTTTCCCTTTATTCTGTAAGGGCCAAAAAAGGGTAAAGATAAGCTATAAAATATGTAAAACAGTTTAAAAATGGACACCTAAAGAACCTGAATTAATGTAAAATATACAAATATAGTGCAGAAGACATCTAGCACAGAAACCTTTTTTGCACCACGGACCAGTTTCAAGCAATTTTTATGAGGACTAGGTGTGGTGGGAAGATGTAGATGCGTGGGTGCATTTCAGGCATCTCACGCAAGCAGATAGAGCAATCGCAATCAGGCATACCAAAAAACTGAACAGAATTTTGGTCCTTATCGTGATCAGTAGAAAGCTTTCTGGGCGTCACACAGCTGTTGTCATGGCAATGGCGCATCAAGAAGCTGGGATTTCAGGTAATTAGAGCCCTTTTCATTGTTTTTGCAGCTATTAAAGACTGCAGCTAGGACCAGAGGCGGCCCAGTTCAGCACAGCCCGTGGCCTGCCAACGGTCAAAGGCCCGGTGGTTGGGGACTACTGATCTAGAAGGTCAGCAATAAAGCCAAGGGGGTCTAAAATTGAAGATAAAATCTATTATTAAAATAAGTTTTTCCCTTTAAAGATGCCTGATATTGCATATGTGCATTTTCAGCAAGTTAGGAAAAGCAATTATCAGTTGTACTTTTTCATTTTTTATTTCCAGGACCTATGCTTTGTAAAGTTAAACAGCAACTTCGGACGACTTAGGAAAACACATCGCCGCGTGTGTTTTAGCATAGGCGACTTTTCATTATAGCCTATGGGAAAACAAGCTGAGGCACTTCGGGGAGATTGTCACTCAGAAGACGAGGCAATTAAATCTCCACGAATCTCCTTGTGTGAACTAACCCTTAGGTTGTTCTTAAAACAAATGTAAATGTAATTAATACCAGACAAAATAGCTAATAGCAAAACATTGAGATTTGAGGAGGGAAAAAGACATCAAATCTGACAAATTATCTCAGATCACATATGACTGATTCAGGTGTAAATAAATATTTCTCTGGGTTCACTAAGGGCATGTGGTTATCTTGCATTTTAAAAGGTCACATTATATTGATGCTACACAGCATCCTCCTTGCACTACAGATATTAAGCTGGTGCAGTTACTTTATGGGTTATAACAGACAAATAGGTCTATAAAAAATTTCATAATCGTTGTCAAAACCTGGTTTTATGAACTGATCATTTAAAAAGGGCACAAAAAGGAACAAGGACATATATATGTTGCCCTTTATATCACTTTTAAAGGAATTGTTCAGTGTAAAAATAAAAACTGGGTAAATAGATAGGCTGTGCAAAATAAAAAATGTTTCTAATATAGTTAGTTAGCCAAAAATGTAATGTATAAAGGCTAGAGTGATTTGATGTATAACATGTCAGTCTGAACACTACTTCCTGCTTTTCAGCTCTCTTGGTTTACACTGACTGGTTGCCCTGGTTACCAGGCAGTAACCAATCAGAGACTTGAGGGGGGGCCACATGGGTCATATCTGTTGCTTTTGAATCTGAGCTGAATGCTGAGGATCAATTGCAAACTCACTGAACAGAAATGTACCATGTGGCCCCCCTTCAAGTCGCTGACTAACTCAGAGTTATAGAGCTGAAAAGCAGGAAGTTGGATTCTGACTGTTTTATTAGACATCTGTTCACTCCAGCCTTTATACATTACATTTTTGGTTAACTAACTATATTAGAAACATTTTTTATTTTGCACAGCCTATCTATTTACCCAGTTTTTATTTTCACACTGAACTATTCCTTTAAGAGCAACGTGTTTTCTGCAGAATGGAATAAGAAATGTTTATCTTGAACAGGGCACTGCCTTCTCAAAAAGAAAAAAAGTTAATATTAGTGTTGTGATCTCTGGTGCTAATGAACAGCTACTAATTGTGACCGAAATGCACTGAAGGATGTTTGTTAACTGAGGAGTAGGTGCCTTATTGATACAAACTCCTTTCAGTTTAGTATTTTATAAAATAGGTCTTTATTGTTAACCCTAATTTTATTTTTTGAACTGTATTTTTATTTATTTTAAACATAAGTAAACACATAACATAGCCAAACAAAGGTATGGTATACATTTCAGCAGTTGTACAAAATAGTAAAGCATTACAGTCATGATAACAATTAGTATAGAGCAGGGGTCCCTGACCTTTTTTACCCATGAGCCACACTCAAGTATAAAATAATGTTGGAGAGCAACACAAGCATGCAAAAATTTTCCAGGGCTTCCACAGCCAATAAGGGCTGTGATTGTGTATTGGTAGCCCCTATGTGGACATGTAGCAAACAGGAGGCTCTGTTTGGCAGTATACATGGTTTTTTATGCAACTAAAGCTTGCCTTTAAGCCAGGAATTCAAAAATACTGTATATACTTGAGTATAAGCCGAATTTTTCAGCCCCCAAAATATGCTGAAAAACTCTACCTCGGCTTATACTCGGGTAAAGCGCAAAAACGGTCGCTGGCGCCTAAGAATATTTGCCAGCGCCTAAGAATAGTTGCCGCCGTCCAAGAATAGTCTCCAAGAATATTCGCCGGCGTCCAAGAATGGTCGCCGGCATCCAAAAACGAGACGCCGGCACCTCCAATGGGAGCAGAAACCCTCAATTTTTTGATTGAAACTTACCAGAAGCTGCTGCATTTCTTACCCTAGGCATATACTCGAGTCAATAAGCTTTTCCAGTTTTTGGAGGTAAAATTAGGTACCTCGGCTTATACTCGGGACGGCTTATACTCGAGTATATACGGTAAGCACCTGCTTGAAGGCCACTAGGAGCAACATGTTGGAGACCACTGGTATAGAGGATAGATGGGGTGGTAAACTTATCCATATATTTATTTACTATAGTCAAGTGACCAACTGCCAAGGAATCTGCAATATTGTTTCTCCTATTGTTGTTTCTGGAGGAATGCCTACTCTCATAAAGAATGTGCTCCAAAGGATAATCAGCACCTTGCTCAGTGAAAGTTGCATTCTTGTCTTTCCTCCATTTACAGTGGTTAATCTGGAAAATAAACCTTTTCCCTTGTACTTGTCTTTGGCATCTGAAACATGTTACATGTTAATACTGGGAGATTTCTTTCTGCACCATGGCTTTAGTTAAATGCTTAAACACATTCTATATTCCCTAAGGCAAGTTTTGGTGAAAATGACATCAGGATCATCAGCAACTAACTGATTACCTTATCACACTCTAATTGTATCCTCTAGATTTTTAACTTCCACAAATGGCATTTAAACCATGAGAACACCCAGGATCATGCCTAGGGCTTAAACTGTTCCCATAGCAAAAAAAAATCCCTTGTTATTAGCAGAGACAGAATGAGGAGGGAGATTCAACAGTGATAAGATGACTGGGGTCATTTCAAATAAATGTTAAAGCTGCAACAGGGGAATCTACTAACTATTTTCTCCTTTACATTATTAAAGTAAAAGCTTTGTAGCAATGCAGTTTTTCTATTGTATGAGCATTTCATATCTATGACTAATGTATATTAAATTATATTGTCTTGTCAAAGCATTTATTTTTTATGTATTTTCATGCCTTTGTTAACTTGATAAACTCACATTGTATTACCATGTTGCACCGTGGCTCAACTATATAAAGCAAGAGAAAACTCTTCCGCAGTGCACAAATAAAGCTTTCAAATAAAAACATTTTTTCCCTAGAAGCAGACAGTGGTGAAGCTACCACAGGGCAAAGCCAGAAACCTGTAGTTGCATACTGTAAGCAACTAGTAATAACTGAAATTCCTGTGGCACTCTGTGCAATCTGCAGGCAAGTTATCAAGCTGTGTCAGATTTGTAAGAAGGCACAGCTATGCTATGCAGTGCTCATCCTATAATAAACAAGCTTCCGTATCTCAAGGAACCTCAGCAAATGTTGCAATATTTCCCTTTTTCAGAGAATATGAACATTACAACATACACTAATATAAAGGAGAAGGAAGAAGATGAACACAGACTTTGTGCCAATCACCAAAAAAAAAGGAAAGGGGGCACAACACCACTACTCTAACCAGTAGGTAGAATAGTGCGCATAACACAAAAAACAAAAGTATGCTATGCAATAGCTTGTGCAATAGCTTGTGTGTAGACTGATATGGGTTTTGGGGTGTCTTGCAGCACTCTGGTAATAAGATGTTAAGAATGCAGAAAAAGTTGCATTGGTTATGCCTAGTTTTGTGCGTAGACATAATCTGTCCCTAAAACGAATAGAACCAGAGTATCAATATACAAGAGCATGACTGTGTTCAGATTTGTGCCTCCAGGCAGGCTTGGACCGATAATCTGTGGGTTCTGACAAATTCCAGAGGGGCTGCTGTAAGTTGGTTTGGGCCTCAATGTGGACTGTTTGGGTCAGTGTGTACCTAAATTGCCAGGACCAGACCTGGGCTTATCCTAAGAAAAAGAACCCCCTTTAGGGGGTAATTTATCAAGGTCCGAATTTATCTCAATATCGGCTGCTACAAACTCCGATCTAACCCGCTCAGGTTTTTGACGCTTATTTATTATTACATTTTCCAGAAAATTACGTTTGCGGGAAAAGCTCATATTTTCACGATTTTTTCGTGAATTTTCCCCGAATTTTTCAGAGTTTTCACCCGAAAGCTCTGAAAACATTGTGAAATTGCCCGAAACCCCCAACGCAGCCAAAAATCAATGGGACTGTTCTCATCAACTTTTATGCAACCTCGACAGGTTTGAGATGACGTGTTTTTATATTTGGGATTTTTAGCCCTCGGGGTTTAATAAATTAAGAAATATTCGTGATTTTTTTAAAGCCTATTATAACACAAAAAATTTTTTGGATTTCGAGGAATTTCGGGTATTCGGAGCTTAGTAAATAACGCCCTTAGTGTTGGCCCATTTATCACTAGTGCTTTAATCACCTCTGACAGTTGGACAAAGGCATTTGTCCTTCCTTGGTATCCACCTGAGCACAGCAATAGTAAAACCACTCCATGTGCCATTAGCCTTATTGAATGGACAAGGGAGAGTCATTGCTGTATTGTGCAATAAAAATACCCAATCCATTCAATATTTTTAATATATAACTATATATCTACTGTTCAAAATACAAAAAAGTGGGGTTGTGAGTGCACTCCAAGGCTAAGTTAAAATGTGTTTAAATAAAATGGAAGTGCAGCTGATTTGGCCAATTAATCAATGCACATTCCCTGGTCCCCTGTCTCATAAGTAATTCAGTATATATGCGAGTACATGTGTATATCTATCTACTGTATCTAATATTCCATGTAACAAAATTACATATAACATACATATTTCCCAATATGAAAGGACATTTTGTAATGTTCACAAGCATATCCAATCTTTCTTCATTTTTTTTAAATATATGGTCTGTTTTTTCGCAAAAGAGGGTAAACAGCAATTTCCCTTTGCACTCTTCTTTCACTTTCGTAAGTGCTTCCTGAACGCTTTTGAAGTTGAACATGACTTACTAAGTGTTTGGAAATGAAGAAGTTTGAACGATTTCTTTATTCATAAATGGAATGGTGCTAGATTTTCAGGTGGAAACTTCTGCTTACTCATTTCAGAATGTTGCAATCTCTCATTCATATTAGAGTGCATTTTTACCACTACTGGAAACGTTCCACAAAGCCATGGCTTGTATTATGTTTCTTACTTGGTAGAAGTTTTGTTACCTCCCATTTATTCATTTGACCCTTTTCGCTGTTTTCTGTTGATGCCAGAATGGTCAGCTAAGGTAAGTCGTGTAGCTGTCGATGTAGCAATGGAACTATTTTAATAGCATTTCAATAACTTTGACAAAGTTATTGACGAGTAACAAACTACTGATGAAATTGTATTCATTATGCTAAATAACATTTCTTCACCCTCCCACAGGAAATAATTGAATTTTTAGTTCTGAGCTAGCAAACACATGCCAGATATACTTTGGTTGAGAGTTGTGGACGTTCTTTATAATTATTGTGGTTGAAGCTGTGACAAAGCTGCATTTCAACGAAACATTTCGGTCAACGTTAAATTTATATAAATAAGCAATGTAGGAAAAATTGCCAGATTCTGTTAACTTCAACCTTAAATACCATTTGTTAATTAAATTAAGCTCCGGATCATATTAAATAAAAAACAAATAAAAAAAGTAAAATTGAAAATCTAGGTAGGTCATAAAATGTATTACTATCAACACAAATTGATGGGTGTATGCACCAAACTCCCATACTAATTGCAAATATTGACCTAATAAATAAGATCCTGCTTAAACATATGTTTAAAATATAACATTTTGCATAAGCAAGATTTGTTTTAAGCATTACATGACAAAATGTGTTTTTGTTGCTAACAACAACAATACAATATTATAATTGGATTATAGAAATCAAGCACAAACTTATGAGATGTCAATCTTCCTGAATACTGGTCAAATGTACACACACATTCTTACTACAGTTATTAACCAAACACATTAACAGAAAGGGATTTGCCTCTCTTTGCATCAAAATGTTCCACCTCTTTTCTGCTCCACTTCTATCCCACTACTAGTCCTTCTATTTTGTTTGTCTTAAAATCATCCATAGCTCCTAGATGTCATTCTAAAAATCTATTTCTATTTTTCATGTGCTATTTTTGCCCTTGGGGTGACTTGGTATATAAGCTCTAATGCAATTTTCTCTTCTAAGTTGACTCTTTGCTATGTCTTCCTTTTCTCGTGTCACCTAAGTCTTCTCTAAAAATGAAGTAGCATTCCTGCACAGTGAGTATTTACTCTAATTTTAAAACCAGAGACCTAGTAATTATGTTGATTGTTTAGCTGCCAAAGGCAGGGACAAGTCAATTTCTATACAGTGCATACCTCCAGTAATATGTTCCATGCGTCTTTTGAAATAACTATTTCAACATATCAAAGAGGATTTTTTTTCTTTTTCCTGTAAATAAAGATACATTGAGTTTGAGGTTGGAGCATTTCAGTGTGAAAAGGGACTTCTATTTTTAGGTAGAAAATGTCACTAATAGTAATGCATATCTGCTGTAATCTCCAAACACCTTTGAATAGATGCAAAAATAGATTGAAGTTCTCTTCCTTTTGATTCATATGGTTGTTTATTAATTTTTCAATGTAAACCACCCCTACTTATCAAAATCAGTGATGGGTGAATTTGTCCCGTTTCGATTCGCTGAAAAATTTCCTGTGAAATTCATGAAACGGTGAAAAATTCACAAAGTCGCATAAATTTTGACGCCCCCATTAAAGTCAATGGGTGTCCGAATACTTTTGACAAGCGACAGTTTGGACGAGAGCCACTATTCCGATGCGCAATCAATTTTTTTTTGAGCCTGGCGAATTTTAACCAAAGTTTTGCAAATTTATTTGCCGGTGGTGAAACGCAGAAATTCGTCAAATTTGCGCCTGGCGAATTTATTCGCACATCACTAATCAAAATGTCTAATGTAATCTGCATTACTCCACACACTCACTCAGTCCTTCCTTACCGTTAAACTACATTGCCCATGAGTGCAGTGGAAGCAGCAGTTTGAGATCCACATGTATCAGTTTAATTTGTCACAAACATGCTAGACTGGGGTTTCCTGGAGCACAGATGGCAGAACTGTAGTTGCATAGTTTTACCAGTTGCAACATGGTCAGGCAATCTTTCGGAAAAAGATTAAACCAGTTTTAGGTGGTTTTTGAAACCACGCCTAAAATCACATTCTCTAAAACCATAAATGTCAAGGAATTTATGAAAAGATCCGAATATATAAAAAGTACAAACAAAAAAAGAGCTGAACGATGCAATAAAAATACAAAATTGAGTTTTTCTGATAATTCCTAGTGAAATAAAATCCTTAAACCTCTAAAAGTCCGAATTCATTAAAAGTAGTCCAATAAGATCAGAGCAGCTCCCACTGACTTCTATTGGACCTCACCAACTTTTACATGGCAAATTTTTGCATTAGAGGTTTTTGTGGTTTTTATACTTAATAAATCTACCATTTTTAGAGCTTTTAAGGAATGAAAACCACACATATTCTGAGATGCATGTAAAAAAATCTAAATTTGATTGTTAGTAAATGGGCCTCATAGTTTTTGATTTTGAATTTTGAATGTTGGCTATCCTTTCTCAAAACATAGTAGCATAGTAAGTTAGATTGAAAAGGGACACATCCATCAAGTTCTAAGGCTATATATAACCTGCCTAACTGCTAGCTGATCCAGTGGAATTCAAAGAAACACAATTGGAAGGGTCTCCAATTTGTCTCAGAGGGGGAAAAAAATTCCTTCCTGACTCCAATATGGAGGGACCAGTCCCTGTATCAACTTGTACTATGAGCTATCTTCCATAACCCTGTATTCCCTCACTTACTTATAGCCACCCAACCCCTTCTTAAAGCTATCTAGCCAGCCAGCTAGATAGCGTTTTAGCCAGCAGGACTGATTCAGGGACTCTTTTAATGTTACCTCTTTCCCTCAGTCAATTCAGAAAAAGGAACACAGAAATTGTATTTGTCACTGATACATATAAAGATTGCAACGTTATGTTGTGCTAAAACATAAAAAATTAAATTGTGGCTGGGAAGATAGCACTCCAAGTTCTTTGGTGTGTGGAAAGATCACCGGCACACAGGAGTTTGTTCAGCAGGGCAAGCCCTTGCAATTTTAATAATGCAGTGCGTGCCGGTGATCTTTCCACGTACCTTGGCTGGGTGGTTGCCGATTCCCCTACCGCCGAGCACCAGGAAGCTCTGCTCAGGTTTGTGAGGTGTGCGGTCTCTCCAAATTGGCTTGTAAGGGAAGAAGTGTGACTACATAAAGAAAGGTGTCTGCAAAACAAAAATGTCATCAATGGGAACTGTATTTATCAGGATACCAACAGAAAAGATATGCAGGGGCAGACAAAGCCAAGGGCTAAAGCCTTGTGAGATTCTAACAATGTTTAACTGTGGGAAAATTCACTAGGGTAGTAGAGAGTTGATTAGATATATTATGACCTAGGAGCAAGTTGTGTCATGTATATAGATTGAAAGGAATGTGCCTTAAAGAGGTTGGTCTTCTATTGAAAGAATCAAAAATATCCTGCAGAATAACCTTTAGACTTGGCAAAAGAAGCTCATTAGACACATTGCCAATGCTGTCTCATTAGAATGTAGAGGTTGAAGGACCAAGTATAAAGGGTCAAGTTAGGAGTTAGTGGAAAGGAAGTGATTTATGAGGTTGTACACAATCTGCTCTATGGCAGAAGAAAAATACAAACATTTCTAGGGAGAATAATTTGGTCAAGAGCGGGTACTTTCAGAGGTGTGACAAATGCATGTTTAAAAGAAGATGAAATTGTGGCAGTGGAAATAGAAATTAAAGAGGTGAATTATGATTGACATAGAGTGCATAATAAGGAATGAAGAAAGTGAGAGAAGATAGGATCAAAAGAGCAGGTTGTAGAGCCTCATATATAGACAAGAGAGCCAGACACTTCATTCTCAGTCACAAGAGCAATGTAACATAAATTACAGTTGTAATATTTCTCTTTGATAAATAAATAAAATCAAATATGCATTTTAAAAAATGCATATGCATTACACTAACTTGATAAATATTTTAGTCATTCAATGAAAACCTCTATATTAAAATATTGTAGCATCTAAAGAAGTAAAAAAGATTTGCCCATATAAACTACTCCCCTGACAACACACATCTTCAAGGAAACAACAATGTGTAACGTTTGGTATGAAAGGAAAAAGAAGCCATTTACACAGTACTCAATAAGGTGGAAAAATGCAAAGTGGTGGGGTGGGGTTGTGGTATGCAAATGTGTGTAGTGACAGTAAGTGTGTCAGGTCTGTTGTCTTGGTTTCAGAATGAATGACAGAAATAACTATGCATGTTTCACTCCTTACTATACTGTTGCAGTTGACTTATAATAATGATAGTGTTTTGCACATGCTTCCTTCTCCCTGTTAGGTAGCAATATGCCTTTTCTCTAAAGTGGGATTAGTGGTTACTGCACTGCTAGCACACTGCTCTTCATTCATACTGTGTCTTTGTTGGCTTAATTTGAACAAGAAAAAGTGCTACAGAATACCAATATAGATAGATAACTCACCAATTACAACCAGTGGTCAAGGAGCACCAGCCACAGAGCCTCAGCTTCAGGGAGCGGCAATCCGATACAAAGCAAATAAACATTGTTTTTCGGCCCTGTGGATTCCTTTGAGTGCCGGATAGTCCTTTTTATTCTATTTGCCTTATATCTTTGCCGGCTTACCCTTACTCTGAGTAAAATGTTTTGGCCCTTTGAGTGCCGGATAGCCCTTTTTATTCTATTTGCCGGCTTACCCTTACTCTGAGTAAAATGTTTACATTGAATATTAAATAAGACATTTGAACTCAGGCAAGCCTGCAAGTAGGTATTGCAGATGTTGCAAGAAGAAACTTGCCTGTGTAGAACATTAAGATTGGGATCTTAATGGTTCCTGCTAACAGTACAGTCCCTTACACAATTGTGACCTCTGGCTTTGGCAGTGACAGTCAAAAGTGCTGTCACAAAATAGATTTTGTTGAAATATATTCCAGTGCTACCAGGGTCCAAATTGTGACATTAGTGGGCTATTAAACTAGATCACAGTCTTTGACAAAATGCCTATGGATATGGCTGTAGAAAATACAGATCCATTATAGTGTATAATTCATACCTGTATGTAGAACTTTTACTTGTACTTTGTACCATGGTTGGACACCTCGATATTACGTCCATACCCCTCCCTTTGCAGCAATGTTAACTCTCACTGAGAGTGAAAAGGACCTGAATTTAGAGAAGTATAAAAAGTCTGGTGAGTGCTAATTATGTGGGGGGTATTTGAAGACTACAGTCTGTTGCCTCAGGCAGTTAAATGAACCTTGAAGGAAGTAGGAAATAAATTGTGACGGTGTCGATATTGGGCACACCATTTATGGCAGGGATTCTTTTACCCTTGTGCAACATACAGATGTAAAAGGAGTTATGGAGCAACACAAGCATGAAAAATTTTCATTGTTGGTGCAAAATAAGTGCTCTGATTGGGCCATTTGGTAGCCCCTATGTGGACTGGTAGCTTATGGTTTTCTCTTGAGGCAACTTCGGAAAATGAAGCTCACTGACTGCCATCCCGCCATCGATTTACATTCTATCTGACAGGAGGCAGTTCGGGGAGATTAGTCGCCCCGAATGAAGAGGAGTTTTGTTGCTGGGTGACTAATCTCCCCAAATCTGAGCGTGTGTCTCTGCCCTAAAGGAGGATCTGTTTGGCAATACACCTGATTTTTATGCAACCAAAACTTGCATCAAAGCCAGGAATTCAAAAATAAGCAGCTGCTTTTGAGGCCACTGGGAGCAATATCCCATGGGTGGATAAGCAACACATTGCCCATGAGCCATTGGTTGGAGATCACTGACTGAAAGTATCACAAGAGATGCTATTTGAGATGCTCATTTCTTTTGGACTCATTTAATTAAGCCCCATGACAAGCACTAGAGCAGTAGGGGGCACAAAATTGTGTTCTGGGCACCACTGAACACAAGATGCTGAGTTCTGTACCTAATGGTAGTAGCAGATATTTTACACCTATTTTGTACCCTGTAAATGGAGCCCAATGATTACCGCTATCCCACGTTAGGAATAAAAGTATTGTCTTTTTGTTAAAGGACACTATTCCTTTAAGAATGTATTAAGCATAGTGTATTCTTTCCAGTATAATTATAAAAACAAATCTTGGGTGACCCCTGGGGCACAATGGTGCCTTTAACAAAGGTATGTTGCAATAATGTTGTTTGCAGTACACAATCCCTCCCTTGGAACAATGCTGATCATGAGAATCACACAAGGATTGTCACTTGCAAATGAAATGGGGTGATAATCCCTTTCTTTTCCGTGCATACCAGGCCTCGTTTATTCCCTGCACTATTTGGCACTGTATGTGTGGCTCATGTCTAGAAGGGTAGAAATTTGTCATGGATACTTTGGAATAGAGGGAGAAAAATTACTCTACAGAGAATATTCTTTGAATTATCTAACCAAAGTCACCACCCCTTATTTCAAACTTTGTAGGCAAAATGAATTCAGCTATCCTTCTTATAACAAAATATTTCTGTAATTAAAGTTACGAAAACAAAAGGTATTTTTTTTTATCTTACTAGTATTCCCCTGGAGATTAAATATTTGTCTGCTGCAAATTTGTGGGCAACAGTGATCATCCACAAAGAGAAAAATAAAAAAACAAAAACAAGCATGTATTGGTTTTCATTTTTAATGCTGTGGAATGGATAAAAAAATTACCACTGTGGGAAAACAGGGGAATTGTCCACGTGAAAGAGCCCAAGATGTGAAAGCATTTGTCATCAGAATGATGTACCCTATTTAGGACTGAAGCCCTCCCATAAAGGCAATGGTCTGTTGACTGTCATTTTATACCATATAATTGCTGAAATACATTTAAATTTTGAAAAAAGGGATACAAGTTTTTAATATAAACAAATATAAAACTTAAGTGTCACTATCCCACTGCATTGCTTTTATACTTATATGGGAACCAGATTGGCTGATACCTATCAACCAAAGCATAACAATTTTTGTGTAATAATTTCTAGCTGTTAATGCAGCTGAGTACAGAAATTAAAAGTTAAAAGGGCCCACTGTATCGCTGGCTAGCACTATGAGCAGCATAATCTATACCCAGGTAAGCCCTTAGCACCATTTAGATGCAGCACATTTGGGTAAAAAGCTTTGTTTTTTTAAGCATAGTAGTAAATCACACAGTAAGTTTGTTTTATATTCATTGGGCAATGAATACTTTATGAAGTTTTGGACAACATGCTATGGTAATATGAAGAATTAGGTCAAAAACGACAACTTGAGACAAACTGCTTAAAATATTAAATTCAATATGTGAATTGAAAAATGCCAACAAACTTTGGTACAGAGACAAACATGCTGATTTTTAATCAGAGCAGATTATGGGAATTATTTACTGTTTCTAATGGGTTCTGTAGATGATCTGCATAGATGGGGTAGCTAGGGTTAAGGTCCCCATAGACGCAAAGATTTCGCTTGCCGAACGACCAATTTTAGTGAAGTCCGACAATCTTTCGGAATTATCGTGCGGTTAGTGGGAATCGAACGATCAAACATCTTACGATTTTTCGGCCGACATCTGTCAGGAAATTGATCGGCCAAGTTAAAAAATCTTTGTCGGCCCCAGTGCAATCTACCTATGTTTGCAGGGCCAAGCAGGCAGCTACCCTTTGTTTTACTGGTAAATTGGTATTTTTAGTTGATGGACAATTCGTACGATCGTACAATCGTTCCAAGATAGTCGTGGTCTCACATGACGATCGGATCTTTTAAAAATCTCAGCATCTATGGCCAGCTTTAAAGTGCCTTTGAGGGAAGGCACTACTGTGAAGGGATGGGTGATGTAGAAGGACAAAATGGTGACAGCAGGGCAAAATGTTAACAGTAATGATTTAGATAAGTGCTGCCGAATGTGCAGCATTTAGCTGATTAATTCCCAAAACCATGGGCCAGCCAAAATTGTACAGGTCCCTGTATGTAATTATCCTTGCTGATAAAATATACCAGCCATTCTTGCAAGTCAAGCTTGATTGGCGTGCTTTAAGATAATTGAATTCACCTTCAGTAGTAACACTCCCACTCAATTGTATTTTGTCCTTGGAGGCATTTCCATATTCACAATGGGAGCAGGTTTGGTCAAAACATTTTGCAATTAAAGGTCTAATGTAAACTAACTTGTTAAATAGGCTCCTGCATAAATCCAAACAGAGCAAGTGAAACTTTTCTTGGATATTAGAAATCCTTCTGAAGCTTTATTACTTTTATATACTCATGGCAATCTTTGGACATATACATACCTAACCTCTCTTGACCTTTGATAAAGCTATCTATCATATTTGTATATACTATAATATAATTTCCTCATATTTATCTTTTTTGTTAGGTCATTGCATTATTTAAATAATATTACATTTACATTTTTAACTTGTGTCTGAGACAGCATTACAAAAAGCTTATCAAAAGGCAAATTACATTAGTGTGCGGTGTCTAAACATTGCTCTGCTTCACAGTCCTCAGCACAAAAACATGTCATGATGGTGATATTGTTATTTTCCCTGTGTGCTCAGCATTTACAGTGTACCATATACAGTGCTACGCAATATGTTGGCGCTATATAAATACATGTTAATAATTATATGGGTGTATGTTTAAGCAGGAGGAAGGAATCATCACAAATGATATAGCATCAAAGAGTCAATTTCTGGTGTATGAAAATGCTATATTTTGGTGTAGCATTTAATAACATTGATTCTATTTGTTTCTAGGTGCAAGAATACTTACAACCAGGGGGAATTCACAGAAATTCATCAGTCTTATGATATGTTAAGCAAATAATGTATTATGGCATTTCAGAAACGATAATAATGATAATAATACTGCAATCTATTATGATATGCCATTTTAAACCTACACCAGTACTGTCTTCTGCAGGTTTAGAGAAACTTTTCCATCAGTTTCGATGTAGGCAATCAGGCAATGAAACACATATCTGTACAGACAGGCCAGACTTTCACTAATGCAACATCAAGAAACCAATAGACTAGGGGTGGATTGTGTAATGGATACTGAAAGGCAGGTTTGATGTTATCCTGAGATTACAGATGACTAAGTGAGTTACCACTGCTAATTATAGGTAAACCACAAAGTTCAGATGTGATTCCTTTTCTGGTGAGCTCATGAAAAAACATTAGTCATCTCCAATCATTTGGATTACTCAAGAGGTGAAACAGTAGCTCAATGGGTCATTTGCTGTGAATTCATACCTGGCTTTAATTATTATACAGTGAAGGACTGATATTTTTGGAAGAAAAGAAAAACCAATCTCAGCCGTTATACTGTTAACATGTGAGAGTCACCTGCAATGAAATTTCAGTCTCGAGTTTGAAAGTAATGGATCAAGGCAATTAAAGTATAGCCTATAAAGCTGAGAGTGGATCAGTGAGGAGAGGAGGTGTTATTAATAATAAAGAGTGCCTGTGCATGAATTATAAAAATTTCTAATCCTGGTATAGGAAAGCTCTATGATTAATATGTTCAGGACTACAAATTCCCCAATCTCTATATTGCTGAAGGCGAAATTCTAGACTACACATGGGTAAATTTAAATTTAACCTATTGTAGTTATTCTCTAAAAGCTAAAACAGCAACATGAGACATTATGCAGCCATTTTTCTAGATAATATCTGAATGCAAATTATATCATAATCATCTCTCAAGCACAGCTAAGATTTGCATGCATGTTCTCAACCCGTTGTCTGTGTGTAGTGCTACACTCACAGATCTCTCTCAACACACACACAAACCTGAAAATCCATGCCTTGGGTTTAAAGAGTGCTGATGACACCCGCAAATATACATATATATACTGTATACCGTATATACTCGAGTATAAGCCGTTCCGAGTATAAGCCGAGGTACCTAATTTTACCTCCAAAAACTGGGAAAGCTTATTGACTCGAGTATAAACCGAGGGTGAGAAATGCAGCAGCTTCTGGTAAGTTTCAATCTCGTTTTTGGATGACTATTCTTAGGCGCTGGCTACTATTCTAAGCGCCGGCGAATATTCTTAGGCGCCGGCTACTATTCTAAGGCGCCGGCGAATATTCTTAGGCGCCGGCTACTATTCTAAGGCGCCGGCGAATATTCTTAGGCGCTGGCGACCGTTTTTGCGCTTGACCCGAGTATAAGCCGAGGTAGAGTTTTTCAGCATATTTTGGGGGCTGAAAAACTCGGCTTATACTCGAGTATATACGGTATTTTGTTTTTCTCCAGATGAGGTGCACCCCAAAAAACTGTGCATGTGCGTTTTATTGCTTCCAATAAGGATTAATTATACCTTAGTTTGGATCAAGAACAATGCACTGTTTAATTATTACAGAGAAAAAGGAAATAATTTTTAAAAATTTGGATAAAATGGAGTCTATGGGAGACGGCTGTTCCATAATTCACAATTTATGGATAACGGGTTTCCGGATAAAGGGTCCCTTACACGTGGATTACAAGTGTTGAACTTTTATATAGATAGTTTATATAGATACATACATACAGTACATACACATGAACACATACACACAAGAACACACATGAACAAACATGAACACATACACATGCCACAGACAGTATGAATGCTAAATCACTGTCTCATACCCATTAATATGGTGGCTGGGATCCCAGCAAGGGAGGTTTCCATTCACTACCAGGCAATTAAGTGCCTACTTATCTACATGTGGAAAACACATCTATACATGTAATCCTACTGACCAATGTGTGCTGTTAGGAAAGGGATATTGGTGCCCTGTACTGGCATTGCTGTTAAGATTATGATCAGAATACATAATACACAGCTATAGGATAAGGGCTTGTGAATAGCTACGGTAAGAAGCGCTTTTCAAAAGTATACTGGTAAAGCACTTTGCCATGCCTCATCCTCACTGGTATCTCCAGTTTACAGATGCAAGTTCTATTTTTTGAGTGCCCCTTAACCTGAAACAAATGTCTTTAGTACAACCAACTGACCAATATTTCCTTGTAACTGGCATTATAATCACTGACTCTTGGATGTAATCTATGCTTCCTCAATTTAAAAAAAAATCCCGTAGCCAAAAATGTTTATAAAAAGCAAAGGACTCTACCATGATTTTTGTAAGTTATTCCAAGATTCACTCAAGAAAGAACATAAATTGAATTCTAAGCTTGAAATGCTTATGTAACTTTATTAGTCACATTTATTTCGCTCAAACCCAATCCATGAAGTATTTCAGTAAAATATATTTATTAATAAAACTGTAACAATTTCACACATGGGGCCCAATTATTGTAAATTACTTATTTAAACCTGTGACATTTGTTTCTGGAAAATGTCAGCACACTTCTTTTTATTTGTGATAAAGTAACATTAAAACGATTAGGTCTGCTTGGTTAAGGCCTACTGGGATTGATAAATAACCTTTACCACAAATTGAACTGGACCATATGAGGTATTAATAAACATATTGCACTTCCTATTTAGATATTAAAGTAAAACGGTGAGAACAAAATTTTAAATCCTACCAACCCTACAAACTTCTGGTACATGGTGTTACAGAAACATTCCGTTAAGTATTACACTTTGTTTATAATGTACTTTACTGATATAAAATATATAAATGCATATATGCAAGGAGTTTAAGGGGGGTTATTTTTTAAAGTCAAATTTTTTCTGGTCGGAGTATTAACGGGAAAAACATAATTTTTCCGTGGGGAAAAAAATAAAAATTTTCGTTTATTAAACTCGGAGGCTGCTAAAAGTCAGAATAAAAAATACTCCATTTTAAACCTGCTTAGGTCATGTATAAGTCAATGGTAGATGTCCCGTTTACAATTGGAAGATATCATGATCTGCGCTGGGTTTTGTGTGGATTTTTTCATGATTTTAGTGAGTCTTTTCCCGCACCAGATTTTTTTTGAGTTAATTTATTGATAGATAAGGTAAAAATGTGAATGCCAGTTTGGGTGATTAATGAGAAATCTTTGGATTTTAGTAAATAGCCCCCCTAGTATTTGAGAAGAGAATGTAATAATATGCCTATATAAACACATATGAGACAACTATAATGCAAAGTACTTGCAGTCACATCATTGTTCAGCTAATAATGGGTATAAAAAAAAAACAGGTATAAAAGAAAGACTTTTATTTTTTGTACCTTTTTAAATATAAAAAAAAAAATTGTAGTTATATTTTCTTAAATAATATAGACATCCTTGGCCATATCTTGGTATGTTAAAAATGTACAATATAGATATATAAACATTGCATTAACATCCCAGGACCAAATGATCCAGTATCCCAATAACCAGCCTTAAGCCGCCACAGACGCAAAGATCTGATCGTACGAATCAACGTACGATCGGACTTTCCCATCTCCCGACCTGCCACTAACCATAAAGATCCAAGTCTTACCATTCAGAAGTAGTAAGACCAGATCAGCCGATGTTCTGCCCCTGACAGCAATCGTACGAAAGTTATGTCTGACAAAGCTAGTGACAGTCTCCCTCTGAAAATCGTATGATCAGCAATACACGCAGAGATATTACCCGCAGCCGATTTTCTAACCTGTCCGATCGACCAAACGACCGATCTCCACCGGACGAAAAATGTCAGGACCCTCCACACACGGTCCGAATATCGTACGAATCCTCGATATGGCTAGCTTTAGTGTGGCCAGCTTAATCAGGGACTGCACCAAATCAATTTATGCTAAAAATATTTAAAGTCAAAAAATTATCATTATTATCATTTGCATTTTTTAAAAAAAAATTAGTGCCATTGTCTACTAGGCATGTACAGCACTCTTCTAGTGTGAATAATATCTATACTTCTTGCCTTGAGTACCATCAGTTTTGTTTTAAAAGATTTGTTCCCTCAAATGAGCAATTCATCCAGGGCAAACTGAAGGGCCAGCAGAGGGACATTAAGTTGGTAATCCATGCAGAAATAGAACCACAAGGTGTACTTTTCTTTGCCCAGGACTTCCACAGGGTGGAGGGATAGGGGTTCAAGTATTCTGCATTTTTAAAATATGCAGTGTACTTTAATGCACTTAACAGTAGCCTGTAGCTGGCCTCAGATATAGGGCTCCTCTAAACAAATGGTTTGGTATCCAAATCAAACAAGGAAGAGTACATTACGTTTTGGGGAGCTTTTAATCTCAAGAAAAAAAAAGCATCACCAATGTGTGACACCTACTCAGCTGCCTGAAATTTTATAAACACTTGTGTATTCAGGCAAAATAGTGTGCAGTTTTCACTTATCCACAACAGGAAGTGACCGAATCTATATTTATCTATAATGACAACCCTTAAAAGACACTTAAAATGAAAAATGTTACTCATTCATATTTCAGTATATTAAGGGGCAGATTTATCTAGGGTCGAATTTCAAGTTCATGGGAGCACCCTCAAATAGACTTGGGTAAGGAAGAAAATTACAGACACTCAGGACTCAATGCAAGCGGCCAGGCCCTGCGTGTTTATAACAGAGTAACGTTTCGGGGGCACGCCCCTTTAAAACTCCCATAAACTCCCATGAACTTGAAATTTGACCAATTGAAATTTATTCGCCCCTAAAGGGAGCCTTAAATAATATAGGTTTCTTTCTGCTATAGTTCTATAAGCCCCTGTCACTTTTTTAGTTCTCACTCGCTTGACCCGAATAACCCATTTTCCTTAAGGACCCCATCTAAGTTTCAGAATACTTCCTTGCCTTAAAGGGGAAACTTGGCCTATGATCCATGCCAGCAACACGTTTTAGATGGTATGGCTAAGTGATTGATGCCTTTTTAACTACATTTCAATACTCATTAAAATGATTTTTTAAAGTATTTTGCAGTACTTTAGCTGCAAAACAGGGGGAAAGGGATTACAAGAATTGTTATTACACATTACATTTCCAGGACAATTTCTACCATTTTGTAGGCAAGCCTGTGATAAATGCATATTACAATTGCTCTGCTGAAAGGACAAGGTAATATTTTCCATACAAAAATCTAAAAATTTGATTGAAAAATCCTATGAACAAGGTCCCTTGTTCATGTTTTTATTTCTGTTCTTTGAATGAAAGTTTACTACTCACCATATTTTAGGGTGAGGTATATCATTTGTTGGCAATTGATAAAGAATAATAAATGACCCATAATCAACACTTGCCCATCGTCACTGAAATGCACATTGTTAGTTAATGCAAATAGATTGAAGATTTAAGCTGGCCATAGATGTTGAGATTTTTAAAAGATCAGATCCTCATCGTGAGACCACGATTTTCTCGGAACGATAGTACGATCGTACTAATTGACCATCAACTAAAAAGACCAATTTGCCAGGAAAACAAAGGGTAGCTGCCTGCTTAGCCCTGCAAACACAGATAGATTGCACTGGGACCGACAAAGATTTTTTGACCTGGCCGGTCAATTTCCTGACAGATGTCGACCGAAAAATCGTAAGATGTACGATCGTTCGAATCCCACTAATCGTGCGATAATTTCAAAGGATTGGTCGGACTTCCCTAAAATTGGTCGTTCGGCAAGAAGAATCATTGCGTCTATGGGGAGCATTAGGCTGAAGATTTTTGGCTAATTTGCCTATAATATGATTCTGTATTACTTGGCTCCTGTTCAAATATCTTCACCAATCTGGTATATGCCTTCCCTATTTTTTGTTCTGCTTTTTAACTAGTGGCAAAAGTGCCTTCTTAGTCTTTGGTATGGGCTGCAAGCTTCTAGTGTTTATGAGTGTACATTATGTTGTATGTTGCTTCCCCTGCTGGACCAATAACCAAACCATCTAGTTTATTTTTTTTATAAACACATATTTTTATTATAATTTGAAAAAATGTCCAACACGCTAAACATTAGACCATGCTTTTAAAAGGTTAACCACGCTAATTAACTTTTACTTTGAAATATATCAAATTAGCGGCCTAAAATAAGAAATTGTCTCACTGTGAATTTCATTACAGCATCCAAAAGCTAAGAGCCAGTGTGGGGGGGGGGGAAGCTATAGGTTTGTCTTCCAACACAATACTTGTTTTTCACTCATTAGAGCAGTGACAGTAGTTAGGGGGTCACTAATGGAAATGTAAGTTGTCTGAGTGACATATTTACCTAATTCACCAGCACAGCAGGGTTACAAAGGGATGTGAAGAGATTACAAGGAGGGAGGAATAGAAATTTCCCATAAAAATGGGGATGGTTTTACCACATAGTTTAAAGCTAGTGTCACACATAGGGGCATTTCTGTCAAAGTGTGGAACTAGAGCTTGCCGCAGTTTGCCAGAGTAAAATTTTGGCACTCTCTGTTAATTTCTTTGGGATTTTTAAAAGAGTATTTATTAAAGGGTGAGCTTTTACCTTCATCCATCAAATAATATTGGGACATTCCCCATTTATACCAAGCCATGATTGCCGTGTTAAAAACAACTGGTGTACTATTAACCTAAACCTTCATCTGGATTGCACATCTTGCCTGTAAGCTGCCTACTAAATAACACTGTTTCATGTTCTGGTATCAAAATATGTTATTTATTACTAAGGTGTGCTGAATACCAGGTAGTCATGGCTCATAAAATGTACTTGCTGGCTTCTTTTCTTTTAAATTGCCTGTCAACACTTCCCATAGCAAAGTATAAGAAATGCTCTGACTATGGCAGACACAAACAGTGACATGTGGACACCACTTAGAAATACAGACACTAGCTAGAGGAGTGGAGGCCATTTACCACCAAGGTGTTTTGATCACTAGTATTCTCCTCAAGAGCATGGTGTTGAATGGAATATCATAACACATGTTACAATAAACAAACAAGGGTTACATGGGGAAATGGTCGGATTAAAATATACTTCTTGAAAGCACTCGTCACATTTCTACTCTTTACTTAATATCTATAATTGTGTAGCCTGTGCATGGGGATGGGCATCAGGTCACCCATTCTGGGGTATACAGTACACAAGATTTTGTGATGATGCAAAGTTTGCCTTAATAACAGTTTCCACAAAGTGGCACCTTTGCTTGATGTGCTTGTGAATTCTAAGACTGAAGCAAACAAGTTTATCCAGGGAATAAGCAGGATTTTTAAAACAATTTTGTTAGACCAGATTCATAAGGAAAGATAACATTTACCAATTGAAATAATGCTGAGTTACAAACCCAATCACTGAATAATAGCAATAAAAGGCTAAACAAGTAGGTACTGATTTCTATGTAATTAGCTGCTGTCAGTGGTTCTATTTATATATGTATATACAATTATTTACATGAATAATACAATTTCACTTGTGAGAAGATACTCTTAGGGCTATTCCACACGGGGAGATAGCGACGCGTTTGCGGTCGCGGCGACAAAGCGCCGCGACAGTCGCCGCGACCGGCGCAGGCGACAGTTTTGTATGGGCGCCTATGTAAAAACGCCTGTGCTAACCACACGAGGCGATGCGCTTTTCAACAGTCGCCTGAATTGCCTCGCCAGGCTTTTTCAGGCGACTGTTGAAAAGCGCATCGCCTCGTGTGGTTAGCACAGGCGTTTTTACATAGGCGCCCATACAAAACTGTCGCCTGCGCCGGTCGCGGCGACTGTCGCGGCGCTTTGTCGCCGCGACCGCAAACGCGTCGCTATCTCCCCGTGTGGACTAGCCCTTAACTGTGAAATGCTTTTTCTTACAGAATATCAAATTGTATTGAGTACAAAATCTATTTGGTGTCCCCACAGGAGTTAATCCGACTCTAACAGAATCTAACTGATGTTACATTTTAGTCATTCTAGCCAAGTGAAGCGGATTTGAAAGCACAAAGCATGAGGTCAAAGTGGCATAGATAATGCTTCATGGGTTAGTGACCCCTCTTAATGTTGATTTTGGTTCCACTAGCACTTGAAGATTGCTCCATATTTTTGCAGTGAGTCATTGACTATTCTGGTAAGTGGGGCACAAACTGAAGAGGCTAAATGTTAAACACTATTCAGAAGGTTATGTAACAATTTCAGTCCAGTTGATTGACTGTTTGTCTTGTAAATATGGATGTTTATGATCCACAGAAAGATAAAAGGTGTTGCCACCCAAGATAAGGTGAAAAATGCACTGATGTTTGTTTTGAAAATGAATATTTTCGGATATATATGCGGTGTAATGATTTCTTAGCTATATATATAAGTAAATAGATTTGCGTTTTCCAAAAGTTGCTATTTACTTTCTACAAAAACTGTGGCTATTACTTTATAACAGAATAATTGCAAAACTGCAGAATTAAGGGGTCATTTACGACCTCGGAGTCACTGTGCAAAAACTGACACTTTGCACACTGCGTCTGCTGTTGCATAATGGCATTTGGAGATAGCATGGTTAGCAAAGTACAAGCTGAACCATCACAAGGGATACCTGGAATAAACATGCAACTGACAATCAATCACATGAAATTGCTATTTTTGACAATATTGTGGAAGTGATATCATTCATGCACATATTATTAAAATAAAATGTGTGCCAGAACTTGTGTACAATTTACTAATGCTGATTTCCATCCACAGATATTGAGCAAGGAACAAGCTCTGGACAGTGGCATAACTACCGGGGGAGCGATTGCACAAGGGCCCGCACCCCCTCGGGAACCCGTCGGCAGTTTGCACACCCAAGCATCCGCCAAGAAGATCGCTTCTTAAATATGTCTTAAATAAGGAATATCAACTTTTTGTAAATCAGCCCCTTTATGTCTCTATAGTTTATATCTTTAGATTATAAGGAGACTCCTTACTCGACTACTCGCCTATATACAGGGCAGCATACAAAGAGAAGTGGACACCTTTCTAGGACTGCAAAATGTTACACCTCAGGCCACAGCACAGAAATTCCACTTTGTCCCATTTTGGCCCCGATAAGGGGGCAAATTCACTAAGATTCTTAGTTGCGCCAGGCGTAACTTCGCCGCACTTCGCCAGGCGTAGTTTCGCCAGCGCTCCGCAAATTCACTAAAATCCGAAGTTGCGCTCATGGGTAGCGTAAGGTTGCGAAGTTGCGCTAGCGTTGATTCGCTAAGCGAAGCGAAGTTACGCTAGCGATGGTTAATTTGCATAAGGCGCCAAATTCACATTTCAATGGAGGAATAGGTACAATCACTACAAATGCCTGGGAAACCTTCAAAACATCAAATAAAATTTTTTTTTTGCCCTACACATGTGCCCACTGTATAGTTAAGTTGCCATGAGTTAGGAAATGTAGCGGGGGAAGGAGGGGAGCCCCAAAATGTTTTCGATCTTTTTCAGCCTATCACCCATAATATAGAAAAAACGCCAGCGTTTTTTGGGACTTAGAAAAAATTTTAACTTTTTTTGAAGCAATCCCTATCTACTCTATTGCGCTTCGTCTGGTCTGAGGTGGCGAAGGAAGTCTAGTGTAAAAGGTAGCGTTCAGTACAATGCGCGCGTTAGTGAATTTGCGTAGTTACGTCCGTTGCGAAAATTCGCCAGGCGTAAGGGTGCGAAGTAACACTAGCAAATTTATGCCAGCGTTCGTTAGTGAATTTGCGAAGTAACTAAAATGACCAACGCTAGCGAATTGATGCTAGTGTTAGGCGCTTCGGCGCTTAGTGAATTTGCCCCAAAGAGCCTTTTAATGCTGACATTTCCATTTTATTTTTTGAATTAGTGGCATTCCCTAATGGATTTTTATTCTAAAGTCACCAATAAAGCATTTGAGACTTTTACTTCTCATGTGAAGAGATGTCACTTTGATCACTAAACACTTCTGCTTATGTCACTGAGTAGGAATGGCTTTCTGTGAAGGGGGAGGGCTGAGTAGATGCCAATGGATAACTTTCGGGCAAGGTTACCAAGAAAGAGCCTTCACTATGTACCTTGCAACTGATGGGATTAAAATGAGCTGCCCTACCCGGCAATGCCCTCTTCCCTCCCCAACCTTGCCTGCTGCATGCCTACTTTTTTGAAAGATGATGCTCGAGATGGGGTAAGATTTTAGGTGTACTGTATACGACATAAAATAACCTGATACTAATCGAATAAATGGATTATTTGAAGGTGTTGATTTTAAAAATAATGCTTGGATCAGCAACAAGTATCTCTCTAGTTATGTCTGAAATACATTCAGCATCTGAGTGTGGGAGACTTAGATCTGCAACTGTTCTAAACCATAGTTTGGAGATTCAATTCAAGAAAATCATTGCAACATGAGTGTAAGTCTGGCTGCTTTTGATCCATGCCTTTGCTTTTCAAACCTACACAGATTTATGTGACCTAGTGCATAAAGGTATGTCTGTCTTGAATGGGTTAAAGCGGGAATTGCAAGCAGGGGAGGGGATGTGAGGCATGAGAAGGGAATGACAGCTAACTTGTGCCATTACCTTGTGTATTATAGTCAGGTATGCACCAACATCCTCTCCCTAATGAGAGCACTTCTCTTACTTGTGATCTGCGTCTGCACACAGAAATGTTCTTAATTACTCAGAGGAAGCATGTGTGTGTGTGAGTGTGTGTTTTTTGATGTTCTTAGTAAAGCTTTCAGTGTAAGATTTCAGCTCTCCCACAGTCCTATAAATCAGGTTTAGTGCACAGGCTCTCCTGTTGCATGTTTGTTAATCGTCATGTGTCTGGTTTGAATTCTTGCATACAGGAAACCCAATCCATGTTCTCATAAATGAGGGAAAAATAAGACTGATGTCTTAGATTTTTGATTTATGCATTATAGCTTGGTATTTTCATATGTTTGGAATGGTATGTATCATGGCGAAGTAAATTATGTACTGTGCACTTTATTTTAGAAAGGCAAGTTATGATCTCATATCTATAACATACCTGCATATATATATATTTGACACTGTATTTGTTCGTTAAATCCATGGAGTGCTGTCTCTTCACATTTTTATATATATATATATATATATATATATATATATATATATATATATATATATATATATATATATATATATATATATATATATATATATATATATATACACACATATACACACAGGTATATATATATATATATATATATATATATATATATATATACATATACATTTTAATAAGTGCATATGTGGAATACAGAATATATATATATTTATATAAATACTCTAGTGCTGATACTAAGCTGAAAACCAAATACATTGTATGGTGGTAGTAGTTTTGTTTTAAAAAGTAACATCCACCTTTGTTTCTATTTTTGGTCTATTTTGTATGTATTAGGTTGCATTTATACACAAATCCAGATGATATTGATGGTATTAGGTTGCATCTATACACAAATAAAGCTGATGAAAAGCCCCCATGGGCTGTTTTCTTTTGCCTAATTTTGACCCGTGTCATGTAAAATCACGTCACTGGACTTATAGCCTTGACTTAGACTGTTCTGTAATTTTTATAGTCATTTTATAGGATCCAAATTCATTTGCACAACTGCTTTATCATTTGTCAGTTGGAAGTCAGTTTCTTGATGTTTTACAATAATTTATTTTATTCTACAAATATGTTATCATTTAAAAAAGATTTTGTAAAGTCTATGTTCTGCATTATATGGTCTTAGAAAGTCATCCTGATTGATAGTAATTGGAGTTAATTTAAATATGCACTTTTTCATATTCACTTTAAAGCACAAAGGTTCTGAGTGGTTTATATATACTTATTTACAGTATAACTCTAGTTGCCATCCTAAAGCGTATACTACTTGACTGTATAATGTATCCACTATACATGATATCCTATAGGTGTTTTTGTTGGGTACAATGACCACAACACACTCAGATTCAGGGAGATTAGTCGCCCGGCGACTAATCTCCCTGAACTGCCTCCCGCCGGCTAGAATGTTAATAGCCGGCGGGATGGCACTCGGATCGCTTCATTTTTCTAAGTCGACTGAAGTTTACTCGTGAGGCAACTTCGTAAAATGAAGCACTCCAAGTGCCACCCTGCCGACGATTTACATTGTAGCTGGCGGGAGGCAATTTTGGGGAGATTAGATGCCCCAATGAAGAGGAGATTTGTTGCCGGGCGACTAATCTCCCCAAATCTGAGCGTGTGCCCTGACCCTAATACAGACCCCTTGGTTTAGTCATTCATATCTGTTCATTTAAACAGAAAAGTGGACATTCAATTAAATTTGATACATAGAATAAATTGTAGGTCTATGGCACAACTATTATGTGACATAGGCCTGATAGTAGTGTTAAACGGTCTCATTGTACCCAGACAGAAAGTAGTATGCTAAATGATAGAAGCTGTTAAAAATTGATTTGCATCAGATATCCATAGGATTCCCAGCAGAGATGTAATTTATGAGGCAGCCAATATGACAGTACAGCTACTAAACTTGTGTTACACCGTAACCCTTCCCTTAATCAGCAGTCACATGTCATGGTCTGTATGAATGAGCAATGCTGTTCATTGTTCCTGCTAAACTTTGCTCTGATGAGGTTCACAGCGACCACCACATTAAACTTGATACAATGTACAGGTATGGGACCTGTTAACCAGAATGCTTGTGACCCGGGGGTTTTTTCAGATAACAAATCTTTCCATAATTTGAATCTCCATACCTTAAGTCTTTTAGAAAATCATGTAAACATGAAATAAACCCAATGGTTTTGCTTCCAATAAGGATTAAATCTATCTTAGTTGATCAAGTAGAAGGTACTGTTTTATCATTACAGAGAAAAAGGAAATCATTTTTAAAAATATGATAACAGGATTCCAGATAACGGATCCCATATCCATAACATTTACAGGCAACTATGCATTATTCCCTAAATGCCCTGAGCCACAGCATGTGCTACACCCTGGTGATAAAAAATGATGAAATGTATTTTATACATCTTCCAAAAAAAAGTGGGAAAACTATTTGATGAAGGCATTCCTTGATTTGACTACTTAGGGATCCTGGTTATTTTGACTGCAAATTCAGTAGACAGTAACAAATTGCACAGATAATGCAGATGTGCATGAGTATGAAAGCAAGATGATACAAGAATATAGTTGCATGCTCAAAACATTGCTTTTGTGCTTATCTGCACATATAAAGAAACAGTTTCAATTCCACTTACCTTAACTGACACGTTCTCTATAAATTCCTTAAACTGGTACAATCTATAGCTGATAGGGCTGTTTTATTGCAGTCTGTGAAGAATGCATCAGCTGGCAGTGGCACAAGAAGCATGGTGGCTCCCATGCACACAAAGAATGAAAATATGTAGCGCAGCATGTATGTGGAATGTGAACCATTGGTTTCCATGCCAGTAGCTGCTACACTTTTTACATTTGTTCTTCTGAAAAAGTTATGTCTCCCTAGACTTCTGTAAATCATATGCAGTGTTAAATGTCGTAAAATGTGCTAAACAGTGAAAAGAAAAGAGATAGAACTGTGAATGGGAAAGTCAGGGGGTGGCTGGACTGTATAGAGTCAGTGTGAGACTGGAACCGAAGAAAAAGCAGATAACTGAGAGGAGGGCCCCAGATGAGCAACACCAATCAAGATTCTAGATGTAAAGTCAAAAAGAATTCACAGGATGAAGATTTTTGTCTCCGAGACAAATGGCTAATTCCTAATGACTGGCCTAAAAAACCTGGTGAGTGACAGAAGGGTGTGCAGTGTGCTGGTTTTGTCTTTGGCACCGAACATTGTCTGCCTTACAATTCAAAGTATTGCTTCTTTTATACTGCTTTAAATTCATCTGTGATGGGTTATGATTACTTTTTACACCATCACAGTGAAAATAAATTAAAGGGCCAAGCACAAGAAGCTACTGTAAGCTCTAAGCTTAAGGGGTAAGACACGTGGCAATTTGTCGCCACGACTTTTAAAAACCTGCAATCGCACAAGTTGCTGTGATAAATAGCCGGCAGCAGGGTGGTGATCAGTCGCCGCGATTTGTTTTTAAAAGTCACTGCAACTACATATGTCTTTGCCCTAAGAGTATTTTAGTCAAAGCAAAGAAAATGCTGGGGTATACAGTATGTTACAAAGTTTTATACAAAGATCTAGGGTGGTGGCAGACGAGGCTACTGGGGGAGATTAGTCGCCCAGCAACAATTGCCTCTTCTTCATTTGACTAATCTCCCCTAAATGCCTTCCCGCTGGCTAGAGTGTAAACTGGCACTCGGAACGCTTCATTTTCCGAAGTAGCTCAAAATTGTCTCACGAGGAAACCCCAACATCCCACCGACGATTTACATTCTAGCTGGCGGGAAGACATTTAGGGGAGATAAGTCGCCCAAGAAGAGGCGATTTGTCGTAGGGCGACTAATCTCCCCTAGTAGCCTCGTCTGTCACTATCCTTATACAATATCATGCACATTTTATAACGGAGGAGCACATTTTTTTTAACTTCCATTTCCAGTTTATTTCGTTTAGCCATACTAGATAATGTGAAATATAGTGGAATAAAATTCTGTAATGGTCCTTACTCATGGGCAGTTTTTCTTGGGCTCCCCTGCAATTAGTTTAATGCATTCAACCGCAGAGAAGCGCAGGCCAAGACGCAATCATTTATTTTAAAACTGGCTGTATTTATGATGATGCATGTAAGCGCCAAATGCAGATAGACGCAGTGCAGGAAAAACACCCATGAGTAAGAGCTCTAAGGGCACACGGGGAGAGTCAGTCGCCCGGCGACTAATCGCCTCTTCTTCTGAGCGACAATCTTCCCGACCTTTCCCTACCTATAATGAAAAATCGCCAGTGGTATGGCACTCGTAGCCCTTCGTTTTCTGAAGTTGTCTGAACTTTTCTTGTGCGGCAAATTCGAGCGACTTAGGAAAACGAATTGTCGCGAGTGCCATATCGCTGGCAATTTTTGATTATAGCCGACGTGAAGTTAGGGGAAGGCAGTTCTGGGAGATTGTCACCCCGAAGAAGAGGCAACTTGTCGCTGGGGCATCTAATCTCCCTGTGTGCCCTTACTCTTAAGGGAAAGACACTGGTACAGCCAGACAGAAATGTGTGCCCAGTAGCTGATTGTCTCCCCACAGGTGACAAAGGCCTCCACCCCCACAAAGCTACACTACTGTATGTTAAAATTTACACTGAATAGAGATGAAGGTGCCAATTTATTCACGGTGCTAACAATACTTTGTTTTTAAAGGGGAAGAAAAACACCTCCTTAGAGAGCACTTGAGAAAGGAGGTTGTACCTCTGAAACTTTGTGTGTGGATCTCAATAAACTACAAGTGTGTGAGTGTGTGCGCCTGGCCACTAAAATGTCTAAAGGTTGACCCGTTTTCCCAACTTTATTGAAATTTTATATGTATTAGGGCCTTATGAGGCAACTATACCTCCTGGGCCCCCCTCTGTAGTTACACTCCTGGTGGCGAAACAGTGAAAATTTTCACATATATTCATTTCATTCTTAGACCTTTTTTTCAGTGCACATGTGCTATTTTTGGTCTACTTTTGACGCTCCTCTTGGCTAGTTTTGTAGCTGACTTCGGCTGGTTTTGAAAAATAGACCTGGCAACCCTGGCTAAAAGGTGGCCATACACGGGCAGATTAAAGGTGCCGATTTTCTTCATTTAGACCGTTTCGGCAGCTTATATGTCCTTGTGGCGGTTCCCGACAGGTCCTCCCGATCTATGTCAGGCCAGAAATTGGCCAGATATCGATCGTCAATCTGTCAATTTTTTTCCATGATCCATTGGCTACTTGATGCGGTCCGTCTGTGTCCATTCGTAGCATTGGCCGAACGTTCGGATTCACCCAATATCGACCAGTTAGTGGCAGTGGCGTAACTAGATATTACTGGGCCCCACAGCAATATATTATTCAGGCCCACCAAAATATTTAGCAGTTGACTTGTTTTGCCAATATTTATTGAAACTGTTCATGAATTAGGGCCTCATGGGCCCCCCTGCAGGGTCTGCTTCCTCTATAGTTATGCCCCTGGTTAGTGGGCATATTGGGTTAAGATACGCTCGTTTGGCCACCTTTAGTCATTCTCACAGAAACAGGCTATAAGCAAGGTGCGCTACAACTAGGGTTGCCACCTGGCCGGTAAAAATCTTGCTTGATGCCAATGTTATTTATAGGGAAAACCCATAAAAAATATAGGAAGTCCGGTATTTTTTTCCAGAAAAGGTGGCAACCCTGGCTACAACTAGATTCATTTATAGACCCCATGGTGGCCCTGTAACTATTTTTTGACTTGGCAGGCCTATTCTGTGCAGACCCGGACTGGCAATCTGTGGGTTTTGGCAAATGCCAGAGGAGCTGCTATAAGATGCCATAAAGTCAGTATTTAGTTGGCTGGTGATTGGACCTCTGTGTGGGCTGTTTGGGCCTCTGTGTACTTGAAAATGCCAGGGCCTATTTTAATCCTCAATCCAGACCTGATTCTGTGGTTGAAACAGAAAAATGTCAGTCAGGTGTTTCACGTAAAAGTCTACGTTTGACATAGGCAAGCAATTATTAGACGCTGAGGAAAAACGTAAGACAGTCGTGTCTTTATTACAAGTTCGGTTCCTTGGGAAATTTCTTTAACATAACATTAGCGTATGCGTAAAGACGAGACCAAGTGGAAAGACTACCGCTCGTGAAAGCACAAGTAAACTCTGGGCTAAACCCTCCCCCCCTCTATTATAGGCCGCAAGGTGGGCCGGGCGTCGCCTTGATTGACGGCTTCCCGGAGTGATTTGCCCCCCACGTGATCCGCAAAAGGGGCCGGGAGTAAAAGAAGAGTCCTGCTGCCTGCGCTCTCATTATAGTCCAATAGTCATTGTAGGAGCCAGTTCTATAGTATCATCTCCATCCGCGTCCTCGAACCCCACTGAGCTTTTCCACACATTTTTTGTGTCCAACATTGGCTGTCAAGAATCATGGACTGTTTTTCTATGCCTTGTTTTCTGTCAGTGAGTAGACTTTCTGTTTCTTTATCATCTTCTCCTGTCCTTTGCCCGTAGCTGTCCTGCAGTAGTTGTTTAGCAGGGGAGCATGACGTGCGCTGGGGCTGCAGTGGGACCGGGCACTTGCGCAGGGGTATTTCAATAGCGATTGACGCTGCGAGGAGTCAGACTGCTGCTAATTGTCTGTAACACGCTGACAGTCACATTAGCAACAGGATGGCGGTGACTATCTGATAATGAGGGATGTGACTGGAAACAAGTTATAACCAACAACCCCCCCCCCCCGCCGCCGCCCCGGGTGGAACTGTCCTTGTCCCCTTATTCGCTTTGATCCCGCTCTATCACTTGATTTCAGCTTAATCCCCCTCACCCCCCACACGCAGATCCTCCCTATTTATTTGCATGTATTTGTGTTCCGCAGAGACATCATGATTCCTGGTAACCGAATGCTGATGGTCATTTTATTAAGCCAAGTCCTGCTCGGAGGCACTAACTATGCCAGCCTGATACCTGACACGGGCAAGAAGAAAGTCGCGGCCGACATTCAGGGAGGAGGTCGCAGGTCGCCTCAGAGCAATGAGCTCTTGCGGGATTTCGAGGTGACGCTGCTGCAGATGTTCGGACTCCGCAAGCGGCCGCAGCCCAGTAAGGATGTGGTGGTTCCCGCTTATATGCGCGACCTGTACAGGCTTCAGTCAGCGGAGGAGGAGGATGAACTGCACGATATCAGCATGGAGTACCCCGAGACACCCACCAGCCGCGCCAACACCGTGAGGAGCTTCCATCACGAGGGTGAGTAGCCGCACTCTCTGCTCTTCCCCACACAGACAACTTGCTAAATATAACGGACTGTACCACCCACCCTTTCCCCCCATCTCTGACTCCACAGCAGCCCCTTCTCTCCCTGCGCTGAGCGCTCCTCTCATTTGTCTGTGGGGAGCCCACTGCTTCACTACTGAGCCTGGGGAAAACTCACCGCCTAACAACGTGTGTGTCAGGGGCTAAAGTTCCCTAAATACTTGGAACACCCCAAGCTCACCCCTCTCTCTTCTCACCATGGTTCTTGCCCCTATTTATTCCTCGAATATGTCTAAATTATTCCTTATGACTGGAATGTGCCCCTGTTATTCATGGATAAGTCACCTCAACTCACACCAAATTATTTTCAAAATCCACATACCCTCAAACATAACATATACAGCATATATATGCCAGGGGCTAATGTTCCCAAAATACTTGGAACACTCCAAGCTCACCCCTCTCTCTTCTCATCATGGTTCTTGCCCCTATTTATCCTATATGTCTATATTATTCCTTATGACTGGAATGTGCCCCTCATTGATAAGTCACCTCAACTCACACCAAATTATTTTCAATATCCACATTTCCTCAATTATAACATATACAGCATATATAATCCTTTATCCATATTACCTCTATTGTCGGGGACTAATGTTCCCTAAATACTTGGAACACTCCAAGCTCACCCCTCTCTCTTCTCACCATGGTCCTTGCCCCTATTTATTCCTCGAATATGTCTTTATTATTCCTTATGACTGGAATGTGCCCCTGTTATTCATTGATAAGTCCCCTCAACTCACACCAAATTATTTTCAATATCCACATTTTCTCAATTATAACATATACAGAATATATAATCCATTATCCATATTACCTCTTCCTTGATACAGTTCCCCCCATATGGCAACCACCTTCTCTCTCCCTATTGCTTCCTACCTTGGTCGACTACGTGATTTTTGATTTATTTCTAGCAGTGAGACTTGATTAACATGTTATCATACAAATATAATTTGGTTCTTTGACCACATTTATGCCATGAATGTCCCTCAGATCGCATATCTAATTATCCCTAATTGTTCTTGCTATCTTATACTGCAAAGAGCACCGGCCCATTTCATTATATGTCCTTGCATTTACATGCTAAATATGCATAAGGCTAAACAAACTAACACAGAGTGGTGCATTGTTATGGCCTTAAACAAAGACACACACATTAGCATCTGAAACACCTGCCTAGACCCTTTTTTTTAAAGCAGCCGTAAGTTATGAGTCAGTGCTTACACAGTGTAACATCCTTTTAGTCAGTATAGTTTGTTAATTGTTTTTTTTGTTGTTCAGCTTCCTACAAAATTAGTACAGGGAACCTTCACATTCTATTCTGATGACAGAAAGCCTATATTTCACATAATACCTGCTACCAGAGGGCAAAATGTAGCGCCTTGTCTAGACCAGGGCATTTGGAGTGAAGTGGCAAATTATTTTAGAAATAAAGTTGACCAACGCCATGGCTGTAATCTTGTTCTGGTGTGGTCTCTAAGCAGTTAAGGCTTGTAAGCAGACTCTTGGGAACCTCCTTTACTAACTGTTTTGAGATGAACTAGAATTTTTTAATGTTCCTGCCTGGTTCTGCTATGGAGAGTTACGCTAGGGCTGTGACCCATCATTCCATGACTCATAGACATGTTCTGCAGTGGGTCGGATGCATTCTAACAACAAACTAAATATGCAGCAAGTAAAAGCTTTAGATATTTTTTTTCTTTAATAAAGGGGTAATCCCTTAAACATGTCCTACAGGTCTGTGAGGATCAGATCAGTTGGGTTGGTCTTACATTAGACCATCACATTAGACCATCTAATTGTAGTAATTAAAAAACTTCACTGCAGTGAAATGGTGAAACCTGACATTTTGTCAGTGTGTGTTTTTTTTTTTAAAGTCATCTGATACTGCTCCAGTTGATATTAAAAATCAGTAAGTCCTCAGCTACGACTATTAAACAGAAGCCTTATAAGGTAATACTTCATGACTAATACATTTCATTGGTTACTATATATCACAATAGGGCAAAAAATGGATATATCTGCTAAATTTATTTTATAGGACTATTCTGAAGTTTTATGAGCCTTTTTATGAGTTCTCCTGATCAAAGCAAAAGGCGTTGCTGCCTGTTTTTCCACAAGTTTTAATACTCAAAGTACTTTTAGTGTACTTAATATTACAGCTGTGTGTTTGTAAAGTTTGTTCAATAGAGCCCTGTAAACTGATCCAAATGTTTCCTAGCGGATGTTTCTTTTTCCAAAGTAAATCTGAGTTATTAATCCACAGCATCATTACTGTGTTCGAATTTACTTTTTTCCCTTCTGTAATATGATCAACAAGGCATGCTCTGTGTTTTCAAATCGCTGAAAATCCCAAGCAATACACTCCAGAAACACAAAAAGAAGTGTTGTACGCGACCTATTCAACTTTTGGTCAACCTACACTGCCAAGTGATTTTGAACGTGGAGCTAGTTAACTATGTGGCATGCATCACAAAACCAACAAAAAAATATGACAGAATTTGTTTAGTTGTATGCAGTCATCTCCGAAGGTCTCTTGTTTCGGGAAATTCTAGTAGGCCGGGGTAAATACATTTCAACACTGTCAAAATGGAGTTAAGAAATCTCACTTTACTTTCTTTTACTTTCTCAGAACATTTGGAGAATCTACCAGGCACAGAAGAAAATGGAAATTTCCGTTTTGTGTTCAACCTCAGCAGCATTCCAGAGAATGAGGTGATTTCTTCAGCAGAACTGAGACTCTATAGAGAACAAATAGACCATGGTCCAGCGTGGGATGAGGGTTTCCACCGGATAAATATATATGAAGTTATGAAACCCATCACAGCAAACGGACACATGATAAATAGGCTGCTGGACACGAGGGTAATCCACCACAATGTGACACAGTGGGAAAGTTTTGATGTAAGCCCTGCAATTATGAGGTGGACCCTGGATAAACAGATAAACCATGGGCTTGCCATTGAGGTCATTCACCTCAACCAAACAAAAACTTATCAGGGGAAGCATGTAAGGATAAGTCGATCTTTATTACCTCAAAAGGATGCAGACTGGTCACAGATGAGACCACTTTTAATTACATTCAGCCATGATGGCAGGGGGCATGCACTGACTAGGAGGTCAAAAAGAAGTCCAAAACAGCAGAGACCCCGTAAAAAAAATAAACACTGCCGGAGACATTCTCTTTATGTGGATTTCAGCGATGTGGGCTGGAATGATTGGATTGTGGCACCTCCTGGATACCAGGCCTTTTACTGCCATGGAGATTGTCCATTTCCCTTGGCTGATCACCTAAACTCAACTAACCATGCTATTGTACAAACTCTGGTAAACTCTGTTAACTCAAGCATCCCAAAAGCATGCTGCGTCCCCACAGAACTGAGTGCTATCTCCATGCTTTATTTGGATGAATATGACAAAGTCGTCCTTAAAAACTACCAGGAGATGGTGGTGGAAGGGTGTGGGTGCCGTTGAGTCTGAGATCCAAACAAAAGACTGTTAACGGCTGGACTTCTTTCCACTGAACATTCACCTTGACCTTATTTATGACTTTTATGTGTAAATGTTTTTTTGACAATATGATCATATATTTTGACAAAATATATTTATAACTACGTATTAAAAGAAAAAAAAAAATAAAATAAGTCATTATTTTAAACATAAGCTACTTCTTTGTACAATGTGTTTATAAATGTACATTAGGATGAATATGGATTTATATGGGAATAGAGTATTTTTTCTATAAATTACCTTGTGTTAATATTTATTGGCAATATGGCTTAAATCCCCCGTCCCCTTGTAAATGAATGTAAATTAAGCTGAGGCATATTGCTGTCTGCATGTCACAGTTGGATTTAAATTCCCGGCTTCTGGGAATAGAACTACTTGACTTGCTAACCTGTGTGTGTGTGTGTTTTTTCTAATTCATTTGCATGGAGACTCTGAAACACCTATGTTGTTATGCTAAAGTCTATCATACCTCCCACCATCCTGTTGTATAGCCTAAGTTCAAAGCTATGCATAGTTTTTTTGTTTTAGGTTAGCAAAAGGGCTGTTAAGTAGAGAAGTACTTTGAAAAATAATTTTTCTTTAAACATCAAAGGTTACAGGATTCTTTTGAAAGGTTAAAAACATTAAAATGCACATAGACTTGACAAGTGATATGTTTAAAGTTGACAGATGTGTTTATTTGTATTTTTTTACCGTAAAGAGAAAAAAAAAATCTAGGAATTTCAAATAAATCTGAACTTATTTTCCATAAGCAAGCAAAGACGTTCATTTTGCGCGGGCAATTTTTCATAACTTTTTGGGGGGCTTGGATGTCATCTGGAAGAATAAAATTATAAGCGCAAGGAAAATATTTCTATGTTTGTTGTTTATTAAACTTGTTCAAGCCTTAGAAAAGGGGACAGCTTGGCTGAAACCAATAAAAACCACTAAGTGGAAAGTTAGCCAAAGCCTCAGCTTCCTGGAGAGTGCAGGTGGAGTGACCAGATTAGAGCCTCAGGCTAAGGCAACAGGACTACCTGCTGCTTTTGTGTTGTAACCCTTCAGAAAGGACCTTTTTAACTGTATTGAACTTAAATAAATTGTTTTAAAAGAGACTGAACTCCATTTTCCCTGTTGCCCCCCTTTCCCAAGCAAAAAGAAACAATTTACAGTTTCCCTTTTAACATATAAACTGTCTTTTCCACCAGCTATTAACTAGTAGTACATGTATGGGACCTGTCACCCGGAAACCTGTTATCCAGAAAGCACCGAATTACGGAAAGGTCATCTCCCATAGAATCCATTTTATGCAAATAATCTGTAATAATAGAACGGTACCTTGTACTTTATCTAAACAAAGACTTACTTAATCTTTATTGGAGATAAAAACAGCCTATTGAGTTTATTTAATGTTTAAGGGTCTGCCACATGGGCAGATTCGGGAGATTAGTCGCCAGGCAACAAATCTCCCCTTCTTTGCGGTGACTAATATCTGCCTTCCGCCGACTAAAATTAAAATCGCCTGGGGGCAGGCACTCGGAACACTTCATTTTCCGAAGTCGCACGAAGTTTCCTCGTGAGGCAATTACAGGTGACTTCGGAAAACGAAGCACTCCGAGTGCCTGCCCCCAGGCGATTTTAATTTTAGCCGGCAGAAGGCAGATCGGGGAGCTAAATTGCCACGAAGAAGAGGAGATTTGTCGCCTGGCGACTTATCTCCCTGAATCAGCCCGTGTGTCCAGACCCTAAATGATTTTCTAGTAGGCTTAAAATATGAAAATCCAAATTAAGGAAAGATCTATTAACCGGAAAGCACCAGGTCCTGAATATTCTGTATAACAGATCCCATACCTGTACTTGCCTTTTCTGCCTCTGGAAATATGCCTTAATCCACATGTATATTTCCCTTTATGGATGTACAAATTGCAGTTATTAGAGTAGCAAAGCAGCATATTTTCTTTCTCGTTTTCGCTTGATATAGAACATAACTTTTAACAGGAAGCAAGAAGCCATTTTGGCCATTTGGTTGATAAGAAATGGGATGTTGGGAGAAATAAGCCTCAACAGCTGGGAAGCTTTGTGTTTGTCAGCATTCAGGAATATTTCAACATGACATTGCAACGCACTCATAAGAACCAGTTGCATATTTTAACTGTTGCTTTAATTTTGTTGTGTGGTTAGTAGGCAGAGAAGCCACATTTTATAGGGCTTTTTAGATGTTTTATCTGAAAAATTCAGAATTCTATCCATTTTTCCAGTGACATTCACAGAATCATTGAAGGTGACGGAAAATAATATAAAAAAGTGTGGGAGGAGTGTACAAGAGAATGTATTTGTTTAGCACTTAGCATCTTAATCCACACTCCTCAATGCTCTTGCCTCATGAAAACCATTTTTTAATCTTTAGAGTCAGGGCACACAGGCAGATTCGGGGAGATTAGTCGCCCAGCGACAAATCTCCGCTTCTTCGGGGCTACTAATCTCCCCGAACTGCCTTCCCTGCCGGCTAAAATTGAAATCACTGGCAGGATGACGTTCGGATCGAATTGTTTTCCGAAGCCGCCCGAAGTTTCCACGTCAGGCAGATTCTGGGAGATTAGTCAACGACAAATCTCCTCTTCTTCGGTGCGACTAATCTATCCGAAATGCCTTCCGTCGGCTGTAATGAAAATCACAGACGGGAAGGCACTCGGATCGATTAGTTTTCCGAAGTTGCCCGAAGCTTCCTTGTGAGGCAACTTCAGGCGACTTCGGAAAACAAATCACTCCGACAGTTCGGAGAGATAAGTCGCCCCGAAGAAGAGGAGATTTGTCACCGGGCGACTGATCTCCCCAAATCTTCCTGTGTGCCGTGACCCTAAGAAGTGATACTGAAGTTCTGACAATGGTGCAAAAAATATAAATGTATTCTCCAAGTGGAATTTACTATTGACTAAGCAGTAAATTTTAGCAGTAATAAATGTTCCTACTGCATTCTCGCCTGGTGCAGTCTGTTTTAAAGAGTCTTGTTCTAATTAAGGCATTGACAATTTTTGGGTGACAAAACACCCGAAAATTCCCCCAACTGGAGGTAGTGGGATTCATTGAAGGCAAAACACTTCAATTGCGTAATCTCCCAGAAAAGTGTAAGAGGGCATTTTTTTCTCAATTTTTAGGGCAGAGACACATGGTCAGATTCAGGGAGATTAATCACCTGACGACAAATCTCTTCTTCAGAGCGACTAATCTCCCCAAACTGCCTTCCCGCCTTCCGAAGTTGCCTCGTGAGGAAACTTCGGGCGACTTTAAAAAACGAAGCACTCTGAGTGCCATCACTCCGGCGATTTACATTGTAGCCAGCGGGAAGGCAGTTCGAGAGATTAGTCGCCCCGAAGAAGAGGAGATTGTCGCTGGCCGAGTAATCTCCCCGAACCTGACCGTGTGACTCTGCCCTTAGTGCCCACAAAAGGAAGGCATTTTTCTGTTTGGTGCGGCTTCACAAGTAGAGCTGAAATTTTACCCCATTACTAAGACCAAGTAATGTGCAAAAATTACCGTTCTTGGGTTTAAAACACCTGCCTATAAATTTTCTTTCAAGGGTTCAACAGCAATGTTTGCTGTCATAAGAGCAACGTTTTTGTTTTTATCTGCTTACAATGTAGAATATATCAGTTTAAATTGTTTTACTTTACTGCTGGAATAGTTATTGGCACTTTTTCTGCTTGCATGGAAAACTCCTGACTATGTTGGTTTTCCTTTCTGGCAAATAGCAGAAGGCCCATCTTGCTTGATGGCAGGGATTCCATAAAGTATGTTTACAGAATCAGAGCCACCGTCCCACATAGCAAAGCAGGTTTAATTACTGTTTATCTGAATGTCATTTGTGCCATTGTTTCTTGGAATGCCTGTGGCCAATTTAACAGTGAAAGCAAAAGAGATATGGACACTTAGCTAAGGCAAAGTAAAAGTATTCATTAACCTTATACATGAAATGCATTTAAAGGAGGACTAAAGCTTAACTAAAGAAGTAGGCTAGAAATGTTGTACATTATGTTTTGTGCTTCTGTACCAGCCCAAGGCAACCACAGCCCTTTAGCAGTAAAGATCTGTGTCTCCAAAGATGCCCCAGTAGCTCCCCATCTTCTTTTCTGCTGATTCACTGCACATGCTCTGTGCTGCTGTCACTTACTGAGCTTAGCGACCCACTCACAATATACAGTACACATAGAATAGAAATGTCACAATATAAAGTTGATTAGTAATTAATACAGATAATTACTACATGGCAGCTCAGAAACAAGTGCCACTAGCATCAGAATTTAATAATCAGCCCTGAAGCATCAGCTTGTATTGCATAAAACCCTTAATTTCTGCTTGATCATTTGCGGCGACCCCTAAGTTTAGCTTCTCATCAGGTGCTCAGAGCCCACCCCCTGTAACAAGTTTGAAGCCTGGTGCAATGACTTTATTATATAAAATATGGCATTTTTAGCTATATACATTTTTAGGTTTTAGTTGTCCTTTAATGTAAACCTCTTATGGAAAGGACACCAAAAAGCTGTGTGAAAAATAAAAAGGTGGTGTAATAAATGTGTCAGTATCCCTTTAAACACATGCTTTTATACACTAGGGAGGGCAACCCCTTTAACAACATCAGCTCCATGAATAGAGCTTGTTCTGAACATGTTTGGACTTTTGTTTTAATTAAAGGGGAACTATCGCGAAAATGAAAATTTAATATAAGCTTCAGCATGCTGAAATAAGAAGTTTTCTAATTATAATCAATTAAAAATTCTGTCTCGTTTTTTGAAATAATCAAGTTTATCTTCACTATTACATGTGCTAGGAAAGGAAGCCCCCTATAAGATATATTGGATCTAACTGTCAATGAATATCTGACACCCAACTGCTGAATGAAGACAGAATGAAGAGAAACAGATGCTGAGATAGGGATGGTGACCATAAACGTGATTATTTCAGAAACAATGCAGAATATTTAATTGATTGTATTTAGCAAGTTTCTTAATTCAGTATGATGAAGCATATTTTAACTGTTAATTAAGAATGGTTTGCGCAGGATATATTTTAAACTAGATAAATGGTGAATTAGGCCGCATAGAGTGTCCTCACCCAACTTAGAAAGGTAAATATAAATATTAGAAAAATGGGACTTCTACTCCAAATGACCAATTCACCATTGCAATATTAATTTGGATATGGAATTACAAAATATTCTGAGAGTAAAAATAAAAGGCAATATTTATTTGTTTACCACCATATATATATTTTATAATATTTTGTAATTCCATATCCAAATTAATATTGCAATGGTGAATTGGTCATTTGGAGTTGAAGTCCCATTTTTCTAATATTTATATTTTAAATGTTCATTTTCATGATAGTTCCCCTTTAATTAAAACTAAAGGCCAAACTTATGTTCAGAACAAGAGCTATTCGTTGAGTTATGCTGTTAAAGGGGTAAAAATATCTATTATTACACCACCACCACCACATTCCCAAGAGCTGTCCAATAAATCTTGAATCAGTTTAAAACAAAACAATTATCCATAAGCAAAAACTAGGGAGATATTTTTTTAAATAAAATGATACACACCCTTTAGAGCTATCTGTAAATGCAGCAATATTGGAAGGGGATTACAGATTGGTTATGAAAGCCCGTCTCTGGGGGGTCAGCCTGGAGCCTACTTACTCTACACTGGAAAGACCATACACCCCTCACTCCAACAACTATACTGAATAAAAAAGGCAGATACTCAAATATATACAAATCAGCTGTCTCTCTCTAGAGAGACAGTCTTCCTACCTCTACTCCTTCCTCCCGGTTTGCCTGTTAAAGGGATACTGTCATGGGAAAAAAAAAAATTCAAAATGAATCAGTTAATGGTGCTGCTCCAGCAGAATTCTGCACTGAAATCCATTTCTCAAAAGAGCAAACACATTTTTTTATATTCAATTTTGAAATCTGACATGGGGCTAGACATATTGTCAATTCCCCAGCTGCCCATGTGACTTGTGCTCTGATAAACTTCAATCACTCTTTACTGCTGTACTGCAAGTTGGAGTGATATCACCCCCCCCAACCAGATAGCAGCTCCCTAACACAAGATAACAGCTGCCTGGTAGATCTAAGAACAACACTCAATAGTAAAAACCCATGTCCCACTGAGACACATTCAGTTACATTGAGAAGGAAAAACAGCAGCCTGCCAGAAAGCATTTCTCTCCTAAAGTGCAGCCACAAGTCACATGACCAGGGGCATCTGGGAAATTGACAAAATGTCTAGCCCCATGTCAGATTTCAAAATTGAATATAAAAAAACCTGTTTGCTCTTCTGAGAAATGGATTTCAGTGCAGAAGTCTGCTGGAGTAGCACTATTAACTGATGTGTTTTGAAAAAATATCATATCTTTGTTATGTATGCGTACATGATGCCTATACTCTGATGCAAGTATCATTACTAATTAGCATGGATACGATTTTCTGTGCCTGTCTTTTACTAAAATAAAAAAGAGTAAACGAAACACATTTTCATCACGATTCTATTCCTATTTATTGGGCTCATGTTGGACAGGTATATTATGTAGGTGTATACTGTCCCTTTAAAATAAAATATATGTTGCGGCATTTAATTATAGACATTAATGCATAGTTAAATGTGTGAATACATGCTGTGTTTCATTATGCTGGGGATGCTATTTATCTTTGCACTCCTAACTTCTGCGTCGGGAGCTGTAATCCATTATAAGAAGACAGAGCATGAAGTGATAAGATAAAGTTTCTCCTTAGTTTGCTAAATTGCACAAAAAGGCAATATAGCGTTTGAGTGGCTGTCACACATATCTTCAAATATTAGGACATCACAGCATAATCTTTCAGATTAAATATTCAATTTTAGGATTGTGGCCATATAGGCGTTTAACTTTCACATATTTTACCTTAAGCAAATAGATAGAGTATGAGGCTATTGCTTATTGTATGCCCAGAACATTCCTTTTCCTCATATTTACATTTATCATTGAGAGCTGCCATACTTCTGTAGAAGAATTCTCCACCGATATTCACACATCACTCCCAGAGAGCACAATTTCTGTTTTTTTTCGTGACTTCGGGTCTTTTTGCCGCTTCAGGAGTTCAGCTTTGGCTATTTTCGTGGCTTCGGGTCTCTTCGCCGCTTCAGGAGTTCGGCTGTTTTCGTGTCTTCGGGACTTTTCGGCACTTCCGCATTTTGGCTGATCGTGACATTGTGACTTCGGAAATGGCCGCACGGCTTTGTCGCTGTCAAGGGGGGCCCAGCTCTTTCGAAAGTGCCGAACTGCCGGGCCCCCCTTCAGGCCCAGGCCTGGGACACTTGTACCCCCTGTCCCCCCCTGCAGGGCTCCCTAGCACCCAGTTTCCCTCAATCTGTCCTGGGTCATTAACAACATGCCGCTATGGATATGCCAGAGGACAAGCTTCAATGTGCAAAAAGTATGATCCATTATTAGCTCTTTGTAAATTGCCCCATTATTGCAAATGATCCCTTCCCCCTTTAAGAAGAGATTAGAGGGATTCTGTCATGATTTTTATGATGTATTTTTTATTTCTAAATTACACTGTTTACACTGCAAATAATTCACTCTACAAGTTCATTCCTGAACCAGCAAGTGTATTTTTTTTTAGTCGTAATATTGGTGTATAGCTGCATCTCAAGTCATTTTGCCTGGTCATGTGATTCAGAAAGAGCCAGCACTTTAGGATGGAACTGCTTTCTGGCAGGCTGTTGTTTCCCCTACTCAATGTAACTCAATGTGTCGCAGTGAGACCTGGATTTTACTTTTGAGTGCTGTTCTTAGATCTATCAGGCAGCTGTTATCTTGTGTTAGGGAGCTGCTATCTGGTTACCTTCCCTTTGTTCTGTTGTTGAGGGGAGGGGGGGTGATATCACTCTAACTTGCAGTACAGCAGTAAAGAGTTACTGAAGTTTATGAGAGCACTAGTCACATGACTGGGGGCAGCTCTTTTGAGAAAGAATTTGAGTGCAGAATTCTGCTGTAGCAGCACTAACGGATGTGTTTTGAAAAAAACATTTTTTCCCATGACAGTATCTCTTAAAATAAAAACTATATCCCCGAACAATATCGGTCTCTATAAAATATATTGCATAAAACTGCTCATAAGTAAAATCCACGATTCAGAGTTTGTCATCCTGTCAACCATTACCATATTACCAAGCCTAAATATTGCAACACACCCTTTGAAATGAATTCAAGCTGTATCTTTCAAAGCAGTGGCGTAACTACCAGGGGAGCAGGAGGTGCAATTGGACCAGGGTCCGCACCCCCACAGGGCCCCCCGGCAGATCGCACCCCACTGTAGCCGCAAAGAAAATCAACGTGAAGGGGGGTAGGGGGGGCCCGGGGTAGGGGGGGCCCGGGGTAGGGGGGGCCCGGCTGCATTGCCCGCACCAGGGCCCTCCCCCACCTAGTTACGTTACTGTTTCAAAGAGATCCTAAATCCACTTTTTATGCATTCTTATGATGATATCATGCATTGCCAAAGCATTTGTTTTTGTTTGTTTTGTCTGCCTAAAGTACTTTATGGCCAGAGACACCGTGCAAACTTTTATCAGTGTGATAATGATCCAATGACCCAGACTTGGATTTTGCAAACTTTTACTTACCATTTGGCATGATGCAATATGATGTCTTAAAGGACCAGTAACATAAATATTTTTATTAAAAAAATGAGTTTCTTTTTGACAGAAAAAAAACCCACCAACACAGTTTAAACTTTTAATTATGAAATTTCTTACCGATTCTCCGATTGCACGATGGATCGACAGGGCGACAATCCATCGTGCGGCGCTCAATTTCTCCTCCCTGGCTATCTCCTATAGAAGGCAGGGAGGAGAAATTGAGCGCCACACTTTGGATCGTCGCCCTGTCGTCATTTCTGAAGAGGAATGCATGCAGAGAATCGGTAAGTCATTTCTTAATAAAAGCTTTGTGAAGAAAAAATTTATGTTACTGGTCCTTTAACAATTCCAGGACTGGATCATTATGGAACTGATGCTCAACATACCTTTGTCACATATAGTGATGGGCGAATTTATTTGCCAGGCGCAAATTTGCGGCGAATTTGTGTCTTTTGACGCCGGCTAATAAATTCTCAAATTTCCAACAAAAATTCGCTGATGAAAATTTGCGGTATCAAAGAATCTACGTTGACACCAAAGTTTTTTGATGCCGGCGACGGAATCGACGCTGGCGACAATTTAAATGCTGGTGAAGATTAACAGGCGCCCATTATAGTCAATGGGCATCTGTTAATCGTCTTAATTCTCGCCGGCATAAAAAAAGTTGATGTCGGCAACGATTCCGCGTCAAAAAAACTTTGACAAATTCGGAAAAATTTTTTGCGGCAAATCTGTGAATTCATTCGCCGTCGGCGAACCGCGCATATTTTTTAAATAAACTCACACATCACTATATGTGTCAAATTTGATGCTGGTGCCCATTTTGCGTTTCGTGAATTTTCCCACGTTTCGCGAATTTCACGGGAAGTTTGCGAAATTCGTGGCGAATCGAAACTGGACATATTCGGCCATCACTAGTCACATATACAGGGCCAAAGGTAACCTTAGATATCCAGTTATTTCACATAACAAATCGTATGAAACTAGGACATCGGTCACGCCAAACACCTCATACATTTCTTCTGCATTTAAGGCAATTGTACTTTGCAACAGCTGGAGGGTGTATACATTTTTATTCTAGAGGAATTTGCTCTAACCTGGCCAGGTGTAGGTTGTCTTAGCTCATTAAACTCCGCAAATGTAGGTAGTGCTTAACATAAGAGGTATCAGTTTGTCATGACAAACCTCACTCACAGTGCCCCCACCAATTGTCTGGGTGAACGGTTTCCAGCTATGCTTGAGGACCTCAAGTATGACTTTCTTTCTACAGACTTTCCTCACCCATTTGGCATAGTTAATCTAATCAGTAACTTTTTCAGAAAATGAAATGTTTTTGCCGACTAGTTTATTTTAATTACTTTTTTAGCGCCTAATACAAAAAAATAAAATGACAATAAACATTTTATATAAACAATTAATAAACAATTATTCATTTCTGGAACATAGTTGTTCTGAATTTCTAGAAGAAATCTATTCTGTAAAAGTCAGGACTTTTACAGGCAATTCCGCTTGAAAAAATGAAAAGTCATCAGCGTTTTTTTGAACTTTAATGCATTTTCGGCACACAGGATATGATGTAAGTGACTTTTTAGCACTTCCCCTGGTCTGAGGTGGCGAAGTCAAAGAGGTAACATTCAGTTGAATCCGCACTTTAGTGAATTTGCGGAGTAACGATCGTTCGCCAGAGCAAAAACTCACCTGGCGATAGAGTGCAAATGAATGCTAGCGACGCTTCCGTTTGCTAGCGAGTTAGCACCTGATAGTGAATTGCCGATGTCCCTGTGGGTGGCAACGCTGGCAAAAAGTCGCTAGCACTAACCACTTCGCCCTTTATTGAATCTGCCCCTATGTTTCAGGCTTTTAAAATTTTGTACACGCAATGAACAGAGACCTAACTGTATCTTATGAAGGGGATTCTGGGAGGGATCGGTAGGATGGAACCCTTAAAGGAGAAGGAAACCTAGTCGGCGCAAAAAACCTCCCCCCTCCCGTGTGTTGCCCACCCTCCCTCCTCCCCCCTGGCCTACCCGTCCCGCTGGGCAAATGCCCCTAACTTGTTACTTACCCTTCTGCGCAAGTTCACAGGCACCATCTTCTTCCACGCGATCTTCTTCCTGCTTTGAACGGCGTTTTGGTGCATGCGCAGTAGGAGCATTTTGCCGGTACGGATCTACTGCATATGCGCCAAAAGTCACAAAGTTTTCCGACTTTGTGACTTTTGGCGCATGCGCAGTAGATCGTACCGGCGAAATGCTCCTACTGCGCATGCGCCGATCAAAGCAGGAAGAAGATCGATTGGAAGAAGATGGCGTCGGTGAACTCCGTAGACTGGACCTGCGCAGAAGGGTAAGTAACAAGTTTGGGGCATTTGCCCAGCAGGACGGGTAGGCCAGGGGGGAGGAGGGAGGTTGGGCAACACACGTGAGGGGGGGAGGGTTTTTGAGCGGACTAGGTTTCCTTCTCCTTTAAATTGTTTATGTTTTTTAAGGAGACATTTTTCTTGTCTTGTAAGTATTACATGCACGATGAAAGATATGCTTGTAAAGTTGTTTTGGATTTAAACATTTTATTAGTAAATGAAAAAAATGTCAGCAAGACATGTTATAACATTTTTACAGTGCATATACATATATATTTTCCTCTTTTATCAGCTTTAAACCCTCCCCCCTACTGCAAGTCTTTAAGGTGGATGTATTGCCTAAGGGTCTGGTGGCAAACTGCTGTTCTTTCTTTGATGCTTGCATATCAGGCATAGCCGTGCAATAGAAAGAATTTCATTTTAAAGTGGCAATAAGCTAAAATGGGAGAGCTTTGCAGCTGTATGACAGAGCAATTACGTACCTTTCAACTGATCTGCTTGACTCCGATAACCCTGACTGCAGAGATAATTGTCTATTACCTTAATATTCCTGAACTCTCTCATTCCCTGCTAGTTTGCAAGTCAAAAATAAACAAACATGGGGTGACTGAACTAAACAGTTCCACCACATTTCATCTTTCAGATAGCGGGCTAAATAACGGTACTTACTTTAAAGTCAAAAGCTGTGGTGCAGTAGGTTGTGTGAATTTGGCTAACTTTTTTTAAAAAAAATTTCCACTGGAAAAAATGTAATGTGACATGAGCTATGTATGACATTTCTGCATTGGTTGGGACTGGTACCAAATTAATGAAATATTACATTTTCATTTCCATATTGTTGACATTTAAAGGCTCCACCACAATGCAGTGGTATACCGTATATCATTGATCCCCAACCAGTAGCTCGTGAGCAACATGTTGCTCTCCAACCCCTTGGATGTTGCTCCCAGTGGCCTCAAAGCAGGTGCTTATTTTTTAATTTCAGGCTTGAAAGCAAGTTTTGGTTGTATAAAAACCAGGTGCGCTGCCAAATAGAGCCTCACTGTAGGTTGACAACCCACATAGGGGCTACTAAATGGCCAATCACAGCCCTTATTTGGCACCCCAGGAATATTTTTCATGCTAGTGTTGCTCCCCAACTCCTTTTACTTCTGAATGTTGCTCACGGGTTCTAAAGGTTGGGGATCCCTGCCATATATACTCGAGTATATACTGAAAAAGTCTACCTCAGCTTATACTCGAGTCAGTATAAACTTACCTAGCTGATCGACGCGACTATGCAGCTGCAAGCCTTCGGTTGCGGCGTGCCTCTTCGGATGGCTGCGCTTCTGACCAGAGTGCCTCCTACACCTGCGGCTAGTGCGTTCTTCTGCGTGCCGCAGCACCTATGTCGTCACACTGCCTTGCTCCACCCCCGAACGTGACGTGAGTGACGGCGGGAAATTATGAAAGTACAGTACGGTACTTACCGGCAACCACAATTTTATTTAGTTCAAATACCAATCCCTACATCTCCTGATCCAACCCAAACTGTACCTCTTTTACAATGCCACATTCCTCATTACATCCAACCCATTTTACCAAATTTACAAGTAGCTGCTGCAATTTTCACCCTAGGCTTATACTCGAGTCAATAAGTTTTCCCAGTTTTCGTAGGTAAGAATAGGTACATCGGCTTATACTCGGGTCGGTTTATACTCGAGTATATACGGTCTTCAGCCTTTTGTGTTTGGTTCCTGCTGACCTCCCTCTTGTTCCAGTGGAAGCTTTGGTCCTGGGCTTAAAGGAACAGTAACACCAAAAATGAAGTGTTATAGGAATGCCAATATAATGTAGTGTTACCCTGCACTGGTAAAAGTGGCATGTTTGTTTCAGAAACACTACTATAGTTTATATAAACAAGCTGCTGTGTAGCCATGTCGGCAACCATTCAAAGCTGAAAAAGGAGAAAAGGCACAGGATACACAACAGAAAACAGATAAACTCTGCAGATGGGATTCTTCAGAATTTATCTGTAATCTACTGTGTATCCTGTGCTTGAATGGCTGCCCCCATGGCTACACAGCAGCTTGTTTATATAATCTATAGCAGAGTTTATGAAGCAAAAACACCAGTTTTACCAATGCAGGGCAACATTACATTATATTTTCCTTACTTTAAAACACTTTTATTTTTTGGTGTTACTGTTCCTTTTTACATTATCTGGTTTTGGTGTGTACACAAAGCTCTTTCAAGATTGTCAGCTTAGCCATACTGGCTGCAGTTTTGCTTCTTGTGTTCAAACTGGGGATGCTGTCTGGCTTTTACTAAACATATCAGACATAAAGGAGAACTAAAACCTAAAAATGAATATGGCTAAAATGCCATATTTTATATACTGAACTTATTACACCAACCTAAAGTTTATTTTTCTTGATAGCAGCAATGATCCAGGACTTGTCACAGAGGGTCACCATCTTGGAAAGTGTCTGCGACACTCACATACTCTGAGCAGCTGTTGAGAAGCTAAGCTTAGGGGTCGTCACTAATTATCCAGCAGAGGTTTGTCTGTAATATAAGCTGATGCTACAGGGCTGATTATCAAATTCTGATGCTAATTGCACTGGTTTCTGTGCTGCCATGTAGTAATTATCTGTATTAATTACTAATCAGCCTTATATTGTGACATTTCTATTCTATGTGTACTGTATATTGTGAGTGGGTCCCTAAGCTCAGTAAGTGACAACAGCACAGAGCATGTGCAGTGAATCAGCAGAAAAACAGGTGGAGAGCAACTGGGGCATTTTTGGATGCACAGATCTTCCCTACTAAAGGACTGTGGTTGCCTTTGGCTAGAAAAGAAGCTCCAAACATAATTTACACCATTTCTAGCCTACTTCTTTAGTTAAGCATTAGTTCTCCTTTAAGTTTGGGCTAATTGGTTCCAGGTATTCTGCCTTGTGCTGTCCTGCTGGGTTAGTCTGCCAAGTGGGTTATGATAAGTTGTTGCTGCCCAGTTTACAGTTTCTGTTACTCTGGCAGTCACCAGCCTTGTGTCCCAGTCTCTCCAGCAGCAGCTTGGACATAACATCACTGGACTGTGCTTGACTTTGCTCAGGGGTCTTCACATTATTTTTCTGCAGTCATTTCGTTTATTCCAATATTGTGGGTTAAATTAGCACATCTTAAAACTGTAAACTTGCCAGTGTAAAAAGCCACTATTCATCATATTCTGAACATTTTGTTCATGAACAATATTGTTCCCATCTGTAAGTGGAAGAGAAGGGGTTATGTCTAAATGAGAAATATCAAAATTATCCGACTTATGCATGCAAATATTTTATAGCAGTTGGTTTTGGTTGGTTTTAGATGCCAGGAAGGTGGTTGAGTGCTTGAGTTGCCTCTGACCACAGTTTCCCCACATTCTTTGGCAATGATAAAATGGAAATATGTGTAATATTTTTAAAGCACTTGAGAAGCCAGTGTGTACTTCTTTTAACATGTAACATGGTAGCAAAATCCCTTACAAGCAACTGATCTTTGATCTCAGGTATTCAACTTGTAGTTTATGCAAAAGCTCCATACGGTTAAATAATTTCATCTTAATGGGCCCCTTCCTAAACTCCTGTTGTCCAGTGAAAATGCATATAGTACATAGCTGTAGGGGAAACATTCTAAAAAGTGCTGTATTTAGCCATACAGCAAGAGTATTTAGCCATACAGATATTAGTCTATTGTAATAAGACCCCATCCATCATTTTCCACTCTAGGAACTGAAATGTATTTTGCAATATTTACTCATCAATTCTCAATTTACTTATAGTTGTAGGTGCATTTATCACAATATACATTGGTATGTGGCTGAAAGGTCCATCAATTTTACCAATTTCTAGGATTTGTATTGACCAGTGGTTTATGGATTTGTGGAGATAAAGGTCCAACAAGTCACACACTTATATGCAGGGCTGACATTGGAGGGGTTCAGGAGATATTGTGGTAGAGGGGGCTCCAAGAGATATTAAAGTTTGATTTGTGGGCTTCAAGGGGTGTAACTTGTGAGATAGTTGTCAGGATTTTGTCAGATTATGGGTGGGATTTTGGCATAATAAGGCATGTCCAGGGTGGATCAGGGACATGGTCATGCATGAATCATTTTATTATTCAGCACCCTCCACCAATCAGCCCAGGTAAAAAATGGGCTCCCTGAGGGTGAGCTCACTTACTTAGTAGTATGGGACCCCATGATTCCAGATGTCAGCCCTGCTTGTATGTACAATGTATCTTTTCTCTCTATTATTACAAGTTTCTAAGTGCTCCTGTGTCACTCCTCTGCACGTGCGTGCAAACACTCACAACATCTTGTATGGATGGACAGCATTATCTCAGAGCACGTAAGTACATGAAAGTTATTGCTAAAAGAACAAATATAACTGCAAATAAATACCGTGAAAGAGATACACGGGACCATCAAATAAGAATATAACAAAAGTAAAATAAAGTACTGCTAAAACAGTTTATAACAAAAAATACCCAGGGCCATGCTGCCAAAAGTAATGCACACTTCACTGCCTACAATATCCTAAATATAAAAACACAGGTGTTTCTCTAGAACTCAGAAGTGAGCACTTAATACACACAATGTAACATCTTTGGATCAAGGTACAATAGGATGCACAATGAAGGAAATTCCTGGTGCATTAGTATTTACAATTACATACTAAATATAATATCACTGTAGTATATTCATGTATGGAAAAAAATAGACCACACCATGGGTCTGAACATCTAAACACCTCCAAAGTAAAAACAAAGAGTTCCATTTCTATAGACAGCATTATAGCAAAGCACATAAAGGAATGGGATTCTGAACATGCTGCTATTCCTCACTGATCCCTTTGTTGCTGACCATTGCCTGTTGATTCTTGCCTCTCTGGTTCTTGATCCTCGAGTTGTTTACTGACTGATTATTTCTGCCTGTATTGGCCTCGGCTTGTCAATTGATCTTGTTTCTACATCTGATCCTGTTATCCCAACAATGGAAGTCGTATCCTGTCTTAAGTGCTCCTGCCACTCCCCCACTGAACCTAGGCCTCTACTCAATTTCAAGTGTTTCTTCTCTAGTGCGAGTTGTAGGATCTCTACTGACTCTTTTTTTGTGACAATAACACAAAATACAGTCATCTAGGGAAACTTCATCTATTGAATCTGTTTTCCAGAAATTGATGATCCTAACTCAGGCTGTATATAACATGTAGAATGGTTACCAGCAGTTGTAAGCATTTCCAAGATCTTTTTCAACCCTCGGTTACACCTTCTCTTTCTTCAGTTTTAAAAATAAAGTTCCGCTGCCTGACCAGATTTCTGGTGACCAAAAATACTTCCATGCTTTCTGGAACAACTGCCAACCTCTATTTTCCCTTCAACACCATTCTTGTTCAGCCACCAATCTTTCTGAGCAAATTAAGGTCAGGGTAGTACACATGGATACTTGGCACATGGATTTTTGGACCAACAAAGCCCTTTACTCAATGATTTCCAGACCTTCTTGCAAACTACAGCTGCAATTTATGATGATGTGGTTTCTACCTCTGATCTTGCTAACCCTACAGTGGGAGTTGTATCCTGTCTCATGGAATCCAGTCCTCCATTTAGTCAAGATCTGTACTTAATGATAGGTGCTGTATATTTAGTGGGAGGTGTAGGAGCAGTTAAGTCTCTCCTCATTCATGTTGAGAATCAGCCTCTTCTTCTTCTGACCCAATAAATCCTTATCTGCCTCCCTATTGCCACCCAATTTTTTAATTTCGTAATTATGTTAGTTTCCAGACCCCATATATTGCAGGATTGCTTTTAGTTCATGATCCTCTGCACCTGTACTATATGTCATTTTCCCAAGAGAGTGTACTATACTGGTTCCAATTGTGCCCGCATACACACACACACATTCAGTACCAATAAGAAATTAATACAAAGTGCTGCATGTCATGCTGGTAAATAAAAGGTCTATTAGAAATGCACACATAGGGGCCCATTTAATTAGCTCGAGTGAAGGAATAGAGGAAAAAGAACTTCGAATTTCGAATGGTTTTTTTGGCTACTTCGACTACGACTTCGAATTGAACGGTTCTAACTAAAAATCGTTTGACTAGGGGGGCGTGGCCTGCGCGTGCATGTAGCTACACGCGTCTTTGTGGAGCTCCGTGTCCGGTGTCACATTAAGAGCAGCAATACGCAGATCCAGGGCGGAATTCAACCGCAAACTTACCGTCGGCCATTGCTGCGATGTCCAGGAGGAGAACTAAGCAGCAGCCGCTGCAGCTCACGGACTTCTACGGGTCCCAGCCGAAGGCCTCTCAGAAACGCAGCAGCCAAGATGGCGCCCGCTCCTCTTCCAGCGCATCATCACCTGCACACGCGGGAGCTGAAACGGAACAACACCCAGATAAGTACGGTGATTCTGGTCAAAGCATAACACAGGCAGACTTAAAGGCTATGCTTACACAGCTCAGGGAAGATATATGCGCAGACACTAAGCGCACAGTGCAGGACCTGAGAAGGGATTTGCAAGAACTGGGCGAACGCACTGATCGCCTAGAAAATAAAATGGCAGACCTTGTGGAAGTGCACAATACTATGGCGGATGCAGTTAATTTACATGACGCAGAGCTGGAAAAAATTCAGAGCAAGATAGCTGATATGGAGGACCGCTCAAGGCGGAATAATGTGAGGCTAAGGGGTATACCTGAGGAAACCCTTCCACCTCAGCTACGCCAATATGCTTTAGACCTCATTAAAGCGGCATTACCGGACACTCCAGCGGATCAGCTAATAATAGACAGGATTCACAGGATCCCTAAGGCAAAAAATGCTCCTAGCAGTGCTCCTCGGGACACTATCCTGAGAATTCATTTTTTCCACGTCAAAGAAGCCTTGATGCACTACGCTAGGCAGCACAAGACACTCCTAGCTCCATATGACAACATCCAAATATATGCTGACCTGTCGACAGCTACCATGGCCAAAAGGCGTGAACTGGCAGCAATTACGCAAATCTTACGCCAACATGAGATACAATACAAATGGGGCTACCCAACTAAGCTAATAGTCCACTGGCAAAATACTACAAAAATCATTGCTACAGTGGCAGAGGGCACAGCAGCTCTCAGACAATGGAAGATCTACACGGATACACAGCAAGCACCACCACCCTCAAAAGGTTCTATGCAAATTGAACAGGAATGGCACAAAGTCCAACCTTAAGCAAGGGAAGCTTACCCTGGTCGTTTATCTAACACACATCTCCTGACACCGGAAAGGAGACACATGGATCTATTTCCATCGGATCCAAACACCCCCCTTCTACAATCTCTAACTGCTGAACTTTCGGCCTAGCCAGGGCATGCATGCAGGTAGAGAACAGCCCATATATTTGGCTAAACTGTATATATGTTTTGTTAGATTTGTTTATGCTACTTTTCTTCCTTTCCACTTTCTCTATCCTTCTTTGGAGACTGGTACACTGTATACGATTGTATATGTATTGCTAACTGTGGAGTCAGCCGGGTACGGCCCACTTGGCAGCTTATTACACCACAATGGTTCTTAAATGTATGAGTATCAATGCTAGGGGCCTCAACACCCCTCGCAAACGATTGTTAATGCTAGTGGAATGCAAACGGCAACAAGCGGACCTAATTTGGGTCCAAGAAACCCACTTTAGGACCAAAGATCGAAACAAACTAGAAAATAAACACTATAAGATGCTGGCAGCGGCGACCTCAACTTCTAAAAAGAGAGGTGTAGCCATAGTGGTAAAAAAGTCACTAAACATAACAAGTGTGCGGCACTTGGCTGACTCCAGTGGCAGATGTCTTATTGTTATTTGTAACGTTAATCAACAGCTATACACCTTGGTCAACCTGTACGCCCCAAATGCAGAACAAACTGTATTTCTAATGCAAGCTTTAGAACAAGTTCATAACTTTAAGCAAGGGACAGTCATAATTGGAGGCGACTTCAATAACATACCCGACCCACAGATGGATCGAACTCCTCAGGTAGAGTCCCTACCCAAAAGTTATGGTAGGGTAGTTATCAAAAAGTCCCAAAAATTTTCTAGGCTCTTAGAGCAGTATAATCTGTATGACATATGGCGAGTACAGCACCCCACGCAAAAAGATTTTACTTTTTACTCGGCTAACCACAATTCGTACACTAGGATAGACTTATTCCTAACCCACGCATCAACATTACATATGATATCGAAATGCAATATCAAAACCACTACTTGGACAGACCACTCTCTAGTGGAGTTTTCGCTCCAAGAACAGCACCAATTCACCACTAAGCCCCCTTGGAGACTTAATAATGACTTGCTCACAGACAATACTACCCGCAAACAGATAGAGGTGAGCTTAACTGACTTTTTCTTATTAAATGACGACTCGAACATAGCAGACCTTACTTTGTGGTGTGCCCATAAGGCAGCTATTAGAGGACAACTGATCAGCATAGCGTCATACAAGACTAAACATGCGAGGAAAAAACAGGAACAGCTCTTGTTGAAAATTAACGCCCTTGAACAAAAAAAACGTATAGCCCCATCAAAAGCTATACTAGCGGAGTTGAGCAAACTTAAAGAGGAGGTAAACCTCCTTATTCTGGGTAGATGTCAAGCGCAGCTTACGAAACTTAAGAGCGCGACCTATATTATGGGGAATAGAGCCTCGGCTATCTTGAAAAAACAACTTGTTCAACAAACCTTACAGCATAGAATTGGGAAAATACAAGATGCCTCCCAAAAAACTAGAATTAATCCTAAGGATATAGCCGACACGTTCGCTAAATTTTACAGCAACTTGTATAATCTTAAGGACGAACCTTTCATAAAATTGCCCGTAGAGGAAGATATAAACAAATTCCTAAACAAGCTACATTTGCCAATAGTCCCTGTTGAAGCTCTGCCACCCCTAACCAAACCAATTACGACTGTGGAAGTCTTGGACGCGATTAGGAACATGCCAAAAAACAAAGCCCCGGGCCCTGACGGGTATACAAACGTGTATTATAAAAAATTTAGTAATGTTATAGCTCCCTATCTTACTAGAGCTTTAAACGCGGCAGCCACGCAAGGGTTTTTTCCCCAAGAAATGCTTAAAGCTTATATTTCAACAATCCCCAAACCGGGAAAAGACGAAACGCAGTGCTCTAATTATAGGCCTATATCACTATTAAATGGTGACATAAAAATTTATGCAGCGATTCTAGCGAAAAGACTCCAACCGATATTAGCAAGAATTATCAATAATGACCAAACGGGTTTCATACAAGGTCGTCATATTCATGATAACACTAGAAGGCTCATTACCTTACTACATCAAATGCATAATAGAAGATTACCGTCACTGGTGTTGGCGTTAGACGCGGAAAAAGCGTTTGACAGAGTGAACTGGCTATACCTCAGGAAAGTCCTAGAAAAATTTGACCTCCCCACCACATTAATCACTGCAATTATGGCCTTATATTCTGCCCCGACAGCTCAGGTCACCGTAAATGGCTTTCTGTCAGACCCCTTCTCTCTGTCAAACGGGACCAGACAGGGGTGCCCGCTTTCGCCTATTATTTATGTGTTAAGTATCGAACCGCTAGCCCAAGCGATCAGACAATTACGAGAGATTAGAGGTATTACAATTGGCCCCCAAGAACATAAAATATTATTGTTTGCTGACGATATCGCATTAACTGTGGCTAACCCAAGTATTGCTTTGCAGGAATTATTTGATTTGACCGAACATTTTGGCTCTTTATCCTATTACAAGCTCAACACCACAAAAACGCAGGCTTTACCAATTCTCATGCCAAAATCGGAGGTTGAGTTACTCAAAAGGGACTATAAACTTGATTGGCAACTTACGGGAATCAACTATCTAGGCTCAAAGATCACGGCGGATCCTTCTCATTTATTTCAACAGAACTATGCGGAGCTGTTAAGAGACATTCATATGACACTCCAGAGCTGGAAAACTACCTATATATCCTGGCTGGGAAGGATCAACGCAATTAAAATGCTTCTTGTTCCCAAAATCCTATACAAGTTCAGGACATTACCTATCCTGCTATGCAGGTCTTTCTTCCATCAGATTCAAAGAGTACTATTCACGTTTATATGGAACCAGAAGAAGCCGAGAATTTCGAAAGCCATTATGTATACTAGCAAAAGGAAAGCTGGGCTAGCGTGCCCTAACCTGTACCAATACTACAAAGCTATAATCCTTGATCAATTGACAGACTGGCATCTACCACCCGGAACCAAACAATGGGTGGACATGGAGAGGTGGATATACCTTTCAAGCATGGGACATAAAGCTACAGACCACGTCTGGTCTATGACCAAGCACCAGAAACCAATTATGAGCATGCTACCGCACACTATTCAGGCAACGCTACAAACTTGGTACGCAACCAAGTCTAACCGGCTCCTAACTAATCCCCCAACTGCTTTTATGCCAATCCACATACTGGAAGGAGCTATTCCAGACCTGTGCCTAACTCTATGGCGAAGAGCAGGCATCACAAAATTGGGAGACTTATATGACCAGGACGGTCTAGTTACTTTCTCTGTGTTGCAAAACAAATTTAAGATACCGAATACACAATTGTATACGTATATACGACTAAGGCACTATGTTCACACAATCCAATGGCATGGTTTACAACAACCAACCCTCTTTGATATCAAATGCTGGGCACCCAAGGAAAAAAGGAAAGGTGCGCAATCCATATACAGCCTATTCCAATTGGCTGACCAAGACAAATCTTTACCGGCAATGGAAAAATGGCAGGCTGAGCTAGGTATCCCACTTAACACCCAAGTTTGGAGACAATTGTTCCTACAAACCTCGAAATACTCACGAGCACTAAATCACCACGAACTCACTGTCAAAATTATGTACAGATGGTACATGACACCTGACAAAATTTCGAAAGCCTATCGCAATATACCAAACCAATGTTGGAGATGTCACTTAGGAGAAGGATCCTTGTGGCACATATGGTGGACATGCCCAATAGCACAAAAATTCTGGGAGGAAGTAACTTCCATGCTAATAGACATTACGGGAGATAAAAGAAGTCTACACCCAGCATTGGCTCTTTTGGGATACGAGACAGAATCGAGAGACAAAGCTACAAAGTTGAAAATTGTGCGTCTCTTACTAGCTAGCAGATCCCTACTAGCGAGAAATTGGAAGAAGACCAGTTTACCCAACAAACTTCAGATACAGGCTGAAATAGAACGGATGACTTTATATGAGACTACCTTTTCCCAACTTGCTTAAAACTACCTAAGGGCTGATTTACTCACCTGCATTATTGCGAACGAGACCAGTTCTCCAAATCTTCTCTTCTTCTCTTCTTCTTTTTTTTCTTCCTTCCTTTTCCTCTTCTTCAAATTGCTGTAAATTCAAAAACTGTTAATAAAAAAAAAAAAAAAATCGTTTGACTATTCGACCATTCGATAGTCGAAGTACTGTCTCTTTAAAAAAAAACTTTGACCCCCTAGTTTGCCACCTAAAACCTACCAAAGTCAATGTTAGCCTATGGGGAAGGTCCCCATAGGCTTTCTAAGTATTTTTTGGTCGAAGAAAAATCGTTCGATCGATGGACTAAAATCCATCGAATCGAACGAATTGCGGTAAATCCTTCGACTTCGATATTCAAAGTACTGTCTCTTTAAAAAAAAACTTCGACCCCCCTAGTTTGCCACCTAAAACCTACCGAAGTCAATGTTAGCCTATGGGGAAGGTCCCCATAGGCTTTCTAAGTATTTTTTGGTCGAAGAAAAATCGTTCGATCGATGGATTAAAATCCTTTGAATCAAACTAATTGTGGTAAATCCTTCGACTTCGATATTCGAAGTCGAAGGATTTCAATTCGGCAGTCGAATATCGAGGGTTAATTAACCCTTGATATTGACCTTAAGTAAATTTGCCCCATAATGTCACTCTTAATGGGGGTACTGAGGCCAGTGCTGTTCACTTCTGTGTTGAAATGTCAGAGATAGTGATGGGCGAATGTATTCGCCAGGCACGAATATGCGGCGAACCTGAGATCTTTAGAGGGATATAGGTAACCTAGTGATATATAATGATAATGTATATATTTGAGAAATGTTAATACAATGTCTCCTTCTGTAGGTTTAGCTCCCTGCCACAAAACAACTGACCAGACATCTTGTAGATTAAAGCATAAATAAAAACAAGAATTTTGATAATGTCCTGCTGCCTGAAGACAAAGGGGTAAATATTCCTGAATAACATTAATACAAACTGACTGTTACAGTTTGCCATAGAGAAAAAGAGGCTTACCAGATGGAATGTGCAAACACAGGTGTGGAGTTATCCTGAAATTTCAATTAGTTTAGGGCTATTCAAGCTTAAAATCTGTTTTTAGTCAGCAAACCAAGAGGTCCGCTGTTTAGCTATGGATTCAAATACTTTTTGTGCAGCTGCAGGTTGGATTTTCCGGAGCATGTTTTTGCTTTGTGGTATTGCTTTTCAGAAAAAAAAAAACAAGAGAAAAAGCTTAATTACACCAAAGCATTCAGGTTCCACGTTCAATAGGGATGTATTATTATTATATTTTCTATCTGTGTAGGTAGAGATGTAAATAATGGGGAGATTGGTTGTTGGAGCTTTCTTTGTGCCTGAGACAGTGTACTCTTAGTTGTCAGGAGAAAAAAGGAATGGAAGGGGGGTAAGCCACAAAATCTTTGCAGGTTACAAGGTGCTTTCTGTTAATATTGAGCATGGTTCATAATTATTTTTAATGTTTGTTTTTGTATTTATGCTTTGTTAAACATTGTGTTCACTGATTACACACTCATTGCATTTTATCTTTACAGTGAAATTGCTAACAAGTTCAGATTTGCTATTTCTTTGACGTATCATGCCTAACTATCACTAATTAGGCTCTTCTAGTGATTACAGGTGGAATATTTAGAACGTTTTTGATACACACCATTTGCTCCTTTATAATATAAAATAGTTGCCTTACAGAATTAAGGGATATCTCAGTGTTTTAAAAAAAATTGCCATAACTTAATGGATTTATGCTAAATGCGTTTGTATGCTATGTTTCAAGAAGCTTGAAACTCCCTAACAGCAGATTGTACTTTAAAGGGATTCTGTCATGATTTTTATTATGTAGTTTTTATTTCTAAATTACACTGTTTACACTGCAAATAATTCACTCTACAATATAAAATGTCATTCCTGAACCAGCAAGTGTATTTTTTTGTTGTTGTAATATTGGTGTGTAGGTGCATCTCAGGTCATTTTGCCTGGTCATGTGCTCCTTCCCATTGTTTTGTTGTTTGGCTGCTGGGGGGGAAGGAGGAGGTGATATCACTCCAACTTGCAGTACAGCAGTAAATAGTGACTGAAGTTTATCAGAGCACAAGTCACATGACTGGGAGCAGCTGGGAAATTGGCAATGTGTCTAGCCTAGGGTTTCCACCTTTTAAAAAAAAAAAATTACCGGCCAGTGGTGGAGCGGAAAATAAAGGGGCGAGATGGGACGCAAAAGGGGTGGAGCCGATGAGGCGCGACGCAAAAGAGGCGGATCCACTGGGTAGCGTCACAAAAGGGGCAGGGCCACCGCCCGAAGCCGACGGAAATGTAAGTTTTCATCAGTGGGCAAGGGATTTTGTAAATGGTATAACAATATACCAGCAGCTACATTGCTGGTGAATTTGTAATACCGGCCCCGGCCCTGGCAGGTGTTTTACCGGGTAGGCCAGTAAAATACCGGCCGGGTGTCAACCCTAGTCTAGCCCCATGTCAGATTTCAAAATTAAATATAAAAAAAATCTGTTTGCTCTTTTGAGAAAGAATTTGAGTGCAGAATTCTGCTGGAGCAGCACTATTAACTGATGCGTTCTGAAAACATTTTTTTCCCATGACAGTATCCCTTTAAGGTCAATGGTAAGCCAGGCTGTTCATCCACCTGAATAGAAATATAGTTTGAGAAATAACCAAACGAACGAGCCTCTTTACATGGACCCCTTATAGGGTAGTTAGGCTTGTGGTTTGGGATCTCCCATTTTAAGCCCTTCTGGAGAGAGGGATCCTAACTTTCTGTAACCGTCTCTTTTACAGACCTTATCCAGATGCTTAAAGTGTTTAGATTTAGTCACATAAAATATAGCTATTCATATTCTGTATTCATGAATGGTAAATAAACCTGGTTCCAAGTTGGGCAATAATAACTAGATATTAGCAAAGTTGAGTTCTGAGGAGTTATAATTCATTTTTAGAGATATGTCTGGTTTTGCTAAATTAACTAAAGGAGCTCCTTTTCTGCCCAACTTACACAACATCACTTAAATGGAAAGATCACTATTAAATTTGCTATTGGAATATTAAAGATGGATGTATTTTATGCTTCTTTCCAATTTTTCTTAATTTTCTAGTTTTTTTGACTTGTGAATTATTAGCCTTCTTATTGCCTCCTTCAGATTTCAATAGAACCAACCAAAATGCAAAAATGCAGACTAACTGTAAGGCTTCAGTTCTATTGTGACTTTTATTCTGAATTGCTTATATTTCTGCACAGGACCTCTCCTCAGGCCCGGCCCTGCATCTCCTATTCATCATTCTGACTTCCAAATCAAGCCTGTTAGCTAGAGAAATTTTAACAAACAGGTAGCAATTTAAATTCTACGTGGTACATTTACTAAGCTGCGGAAATTCATCAGCGATGGCTTTACCGCAATCGCAACTTTTTGGAGAAAATTCGCTCAGACAATGCTAATTTACTAAAATGCAAAGGGGCGTCCAGGGCTCAAACACTGGCGAAGCATTACTTCGGTAATGTGAGCAAACCAGAGAAGATGCGCTAGTGTTCAATTCTGCCTAGCGCAAATTCGTTAGATGTCTTCGTTCAGGCTAATTTGCATATGGTGGGAAAATTAAAGTTGATAATAGTACAATACACAAGTACTTGTTGTTATAATGCCCTACACATGAGCCCACTGTATAGTTAGGGGCAGATTTACTTAGCTCGAGTGAATAATTTGAATGAAAAAATATTCGAATTTCGAAGTAATTTTTTTGGGTACTTCGACCATCGAATTGGTCAAATTCGATCAAATCGAATGATTCGAAGTAAAAATCATTTGACCATTCGACCATTCGATAATCGAAGTACTGGCTCTTTAAAAAAAACTTCGGGGCACATTTACCTAGGGTCGAATATCGAGGGTTAATTAACCCTCGGTATTCAACTGCCGAAGGTAAATCGTTGACTTCGAATATCGAAGTCAAAGGATTTACTGCAATTAGTTCGATCGAACGAACGATTAATCAAACGATTTGAAGGATTTTAATCCATCGATCGAACGATTTGTTAGAAAGCCTATGGGGACCTTCTAACATTGCACCTCGGTAGGTTTTACTTGCCGAAGTAGGGGGTCGAAGAGACAGTACTTCTTTGGTCGATTAAAAATCCTTCGATCAATCATTAAAATCGTTCGATCGAACGATTTTTATTAGATCATTTCTATTCAAGCTTTTGCGCTAAAATCCTTCGAATTTGAAGGATTTTACTTCGAGGGTCGAATTCGAGGGTTTTTTAACCCTCGAAATTCGACCATTGATAAATCTGCCCCTTAATGTTACATATGTTAGAAAATGTATGGGGGAACCCGGTTACCCTAAAAAAATTTAAGTACTTTTGCAGGCTATCACTCTGAAAAAAGGAAAAGACGTCAGCGTTTTTTGGACTTAGAGACTTTTTCCACTAAAAATATGATGTAAGTAACAGAGGATTGAGGAAGATCTATGCACTCCAATGCACTTCGCCTGGTCTGAGCTGGAGAAGGTAAGTCTGGCGAAAGAGGTAACGTTCAGTAAAATCCACATCTGAGTGAATTTGCGGAGGAACGTCCGTTCACCAGAGCGAAAATTCGCCTGGCGATAGAGTGCAAATCACCACTAGTATCTATCTTCTTCGCCAGCAGAGTGACGCCTGTGCCCATTAGTAAATCGCAAAGTCCCTGAAAACGGTAACGCTGGTGAATCTTCACCAGCGTTAGTGATTTTACCCTTAAGTAAATCTGCCCCTAAGCCTGAGAGCTACAGAACGAAAAGGAAATGCTAAAAGAATGGTGAATAACAAATACTGTAAATCTTAAACTAAAGGAACATATTTTCCCTCATATGTAAGTAGATATGACATGAGTTAGTGCACAATGTAAAACTATAGTTGTGTTTTAAGATTGATAGATAGATAGATAGATAGATAGATAGATAGATAGATAGATAGATAGATAGATAGATAGATAGATAGATAGATAGATAAAGATAGGTAGATAGATAGATAGACAGACAGACAGACGGACGGACGGACAGATAGATAGATAATAAATAGGTAGATAGATAGATAGATAATGATTGATAGATAGACAGACAGACAGACAGACAGACGGACGGACGGAAAGATAGATAGATGATAGATAGATAGATAGATGATAGATAGCTAGATAGATAGATAGATAGATAGATAGATAGATAGATAGATAGATAGATAAATAATAGATAGATAGATAGATAGATGTAAGTAGATATGACATGAGTTATTGCACAATGTAAAACTATAGTTATGTTTTAAGATTGATAGATAGATAGATAGATAGATAGATAGATAGATAGATAGATAGATAGATAGATAGATAAAGATAGGTAGATAGATAGATAGATAGATAGACAGACAGACAGACGGACGGACGGACGGACAGATAGATAGATAATAAATAGGTAGATAGATAGATAGATAATGATTGATAGATAGACAGATAGACAGACAGACAGACAGACAGACAGACGGACGGACGGACGGACGGACGGACGGACAGAAAGATAGATAGATAGATGATAGATAGATGATAGATAGATGGATGATAGATAGATAGATAGATAGATAATAGATAAATAATAGATAGATAGATAGATAGATAGATAGATAGATAGATAGATAGATAGATAGATAGATAGATAGATAGTTAGATCATTTTATATATGGAAGACTTATATTAGCAGTTTTCCATACTAATATAATCTAGTAATACTTATGGGAGAAAAAGTGTCCCTATATAGCTAAAGGAAAAGCCTGGTTTTAAGACAAAGTCAGCCTGCCTCTAAATTACGCCAGTGTATTTATAAATAGCAACCAATCAGGAGCCAGTTTTGATCACAGATCTGCAAGTTAGAAAAATTAAAGCAAACATGTGGTTAGTTGCTATTGGGAACTGCACTAATTTCATTTCATTAACACCTATATAAATCAGCAACAGTGACTACACAAAATATATATTGACCTAGTTGCAATCTTGTCTATAAAGCTTTCATATGTGAATTCTGCACTTCAGAGCTTTTAGTCCTTGATATATTTATCTGGACACCAAAATTGACAAAATATTTCTTGTTCTTCACCTCAAGGCTCTTAACACAAATGTAAACAAACCAAAGAAGCTTGTTAATGTCTGGTTGTGCACACCGCTAGAAGTGATTTATTTTTTCATTTTTTTCCTGTTCTTGTCAGTAATTACAAGGCTAAAAACGCTCAATTATTGGTTTGGCAACAAAGCTGCTTGAAGTGTTCAGCTCCTGTGAGTGGATCATGCATGATTTAGTGATGTCATCACAGCATACCATCTTCCATATATGTGCTTGTTTGTATGTGTATATATGTTTCAACCTGGCAGAGGCAGGTCAAGTCTAGGCATAGGTAACTTTAGTGCCGGAGAAGTTCCAGTGTGTAAGAAAGCCTGATTAAGCGCCTTTACTTTTTCTCCTATCACTCCTCTAGTGTTTGCATCTAATCTCTTGCAAATAGTATATCCTCAAACTAACAGCCCTTGTTTATTTTTATTACATATTGTTCTGTTGCTATATCATGATAGTCACAGGAGAAGAACATATTTTCAAATTTTTATAATAGCATTCATGTATACACAGGTTTATAACCATTTTTATCATTATGGTCCTGTTATAAGCACATTGATCATACCTGATGTATTTAAAGGGATACTGTCATGGGAAAAAACATTTTTTTCAAAATGAATCAGTTAATAGTGTTCATTAAAATCCATTTTTCGAAAGAGCAAACAGATTTTTTTATATTCAATTTTGAAATCTGACATGGGGCTAGACATATTGTCAATTTCCCAGCTGCCCCAAGTCATGTGACTTGTGCTCTGATAAACTTCAATCACTCTTTACTGCTGTACTGCAAGTTGGAGTGATATCACCCCCTCCCTTTTCCCCCCCAGCAGCCAAACAAAAGAACATTGGGAAGGTAACCAGATAACAGCTCCCTAACACAAGATAACAGCTGCCTGGTAGATCTAAGAACAACACTCAATAGTAAAAACCCATGTCCCACTGAGACACATTCAGTTACATTGAGAAGGAAAAACAGCAGCCTGCCAGAAAGCATTTCTCTCCTAAAGTGCAGGCACAAGTCACATGACCAGGGACAGTTGGGAAATTGACAAAATGTCTAGCCCCATGTCAGATTTCAAAATTGAATATAAAAAAATCTGTTTGCTCTTTTGAGAAAAGGATTTCAGTGCAGAATTCTGCTGGAGTAGCACTATTAACTGATGCGTTTTGAAAAAAACATGTTTTCCGATGATAGGATCCCTTTAATTCCACAGTAGCTAATACTCACATGGTGTATATTTATCAAAGAGTGAAGTTAGAGGTCGTCACAGTCCTCTAGAGTGAATTTCCGCCACTCTCCATTCATTTGTAGGGGATTTTTAAAAGAGTATTTATCAATGGGTGAAAGTGAAATATCATCCTTTGATAAATACGCCTTTCAAAATCCCATAGAAATGAATGGAGAGTGGCGGAATTGCACTCTAGTGGACTGTGGCGATCTCTAACTTCACTTTTTGATAAATATAACCCATAGGTGGTTAAAAATTAGCATCATTGTTAGCATAGTACTGGCTAATATGAAACCCATGTGGAACTCTAAAAGGTGTAAAGATTTTTAAAAGATCTTTTCGTTATCTGGAGACCACGATTATCTTGAAACAATATTTTAAATGTAACGATTCTTCCTTCAACTAAAAATACCATTTCAGGCAATATTGCCTGGAAAACTGAGGGTAGCTGCCTGCTTGACCCTGCAAACATGGATAGATTGCACTGGGACCAATAACATTTTTTTAACCTGGCCGATCAATTTTCTGATGGACAAAAATCGTAAGATGCACGATCGTTCAATTCCCGCTAACCTTACGATAATTTGACAGATTGGTCGGATTGCACTGAAATCGATTGTTCACCAATAAAAAATCTTTGCATCTATAGGGACCTTAAAACTAGAGGTTCCAACCTTTTTTTATCCCGTGAGCCACATTCAAATGTTAAAACTTTCTGGGAACCACATAATTATAAAAAATGTCCGTGGGGTTGCCAAATAAGAACAGTGATTGGATATTTGGTAAGCCCCTTCTTGTCTGTAAGTCTACAAGAGCCTTTTTTGGCATTAGATCTATGCATCCAAAACTTGCCTCCAAGCAACTGAAATGAAGCCACTGGGTGCTACATTAAAGAAACAGTAACACCAAAAAATTAAAAATATCATGTACTGTTGCCCTGCACTAGTAAACTGATCTGTTTGCTTCAGAAACACTACTATAGTTCATATAAACAAGCTGCTGAATGGTGGAAATTGAAAAAAAGACTATATGGCACAGGTTATATAGTGGATAACAGATAACACCATAATGTTCTACAGAGCTTATCTGCTCTATAGCCTGAACCTTTTTCTCCTTTGATTGGCTGCCCCCATTGCTACACAGCAGCTTATTTATATAAACAATCATTGTGTTTCTGAAGCAAACAAAACAGTTTTACCAGTGCAGGGCAAAAGTACATTATATTTTTATTGCTTCAATACACTTTCATTTTTTGATGTTACTGTTCCGTTAAATGAAATGGCGATCAACATGTCGCTTACAGGCCACTGCTCTTAAAGTTTGGCCTCCAGACTGCTCATTATGGATGTTGTTGAATGATATAATTTATTTATTATCATTAAGCAAAATTATATTCATCACCCTTAGGTGTTGATAAATGCTGAATGGTTGTTTTAATTAGAGATTACTCCAGAGAACACTTCCTAATGTAGAGTTTGCTTTGCACACATATAACTAAGAGGAGCTATGTTTAAACGTGGGTGGGTGGCTGACCTCAGGTGAAAAAAGGAAACAGTTCATCTGATTGTCCCCCTAAACTGCAGTGTCTCATACATCTTCTGTGACCAGGATGGCAGCACCCTCCTATGTTTGATATGATAATGGAACCCCTTAAACTATCCATTTCACCTTTTGTTTATTTTTTTCAGAACAAAATATGTCTCTGGTTAATGACCTCAGCCAATTGTTCAAAACCGGATTGACTTGCTTTACACATTTTTATGGAGAAGCAAGCCAATCATTAGCGAGCAAGTATGCAGTGCTTCAAAGTAAATCTATGTTTATTATCATACACCTACCGTCATTGTGATTTTATCTCCCTTTTAGACTAACATAGCACGCGTGTTACAGTGCAAATGTCTCCCCACTGTCACCTTAGGAAGGGTTTTTAGTTTTGCTGAGCCTATGGCAAAAATGTGAGGGGTAAATTCCTATATGTTTTTTTCAGGCATGGTGCCATCTGCTTTGATGGATATCTTATCATAGCTGAAAATTCCAGTGCTGGAGGGCAATTAGCACTCATTAGCAAGTTTGTGTACACCCATTTGTTTAGCAGAACAAGAGACCACAACAAGAATGTCCATAAAAGGGATTCACACTAAGGGCTGGGACACACTGGGCGATTTGGGGAGATTTAGTCGCCTGGCGACTAATCGCCGCGACTTTTCTCCCCGAATGCCTCCCCTCGCTCTGCACCTGGCTAAAATGAAAAATCGCCTGCGCTAATCACACGCGGCGATTCGTTTTCCGAAATCGCCCGAAGTTGCCTCACGAGGAAACTTCGGGCGACTTCGGAAAACGAATCGCCGCGTGTGATTAGCGCAGGCGATTTTTCATTTTAGCCAGGCGCAGAGCGAGGGGAGGCATTCGGGGAAGATTGGTCGTGGAAAGTCGCGGCGATTAGTCGCCAGGCGACTAAATCTCCCCAAATCGCCCAGTGTGTCCCTACCCTAAAGGGGCAGGAATGGGTGAGCACATTCTTTCTCTTCTGCTCCTCTAGTTTTTTTTTTTTTGTTGAAATGTTAAGTTTAAGCCAATCTGGTCTACAAGTCCTGCTTGTAGAAACTGCTTTAAAGGAGATGGAAAGGCTTTGTGCACTTGGGGGTGCCAAATGTTAGGCACACCCAAGTGATTGTATTGACTTACCTGAAACCCAGAGCCGGTGCTCCTATCATCAGAAAACTGCACCGGCCCGGGGTTATACCAGTGAGCACCACGGGTCGATCCTCTTCCGGCTTCTTCTTTCTTCAAATTTCCCGGGGCAGACACACGAAATAGTCGACTTTTTAGTTAAAGTTTGGCTTCTCTACTGCACATGCGCAGTCGCGCGAATAAATAGGAAGATGGAAAAGGTCATTAGAGAAGGCTAAGCAAATAACAACAATACTTGATGGACAAGAAGTTTCAACAAACCCTTTGCTCTTCTCATGTCAACAGCCAGTGCAGCTATGATAAACAAGCAAGACCCACAACATCTTATTTTGCTGTCTTCTTTACAAGTGACTGTTCTATAGTGTATGGATCTAAATCTCCCGGGATTCTACATGGGAGTTGGCTATTTGCATATAACTGTACTGGAATTAGTAGTTGTGCAACAGCCTGCGTCCATTGCTTTGAGATCTCTGCCAGAGCATACCTATATGTGCTTTCAGATTTACTAAAGGGCGAATTGTTGCCAGCGACAGATTAGCACACTTCAAACCACTTCGCCAGCTGAAAATTTGTTACCACTACGCTAATTCACTTAAATGTGAGGTTGTGTCCTGGCGCCAAACGTTGGTGACTTTTCGCTTGCTATACTTCTTCAGTGCGAGCATTTCATAGTGAAGATTCGCTAGCTTTCGTTTGTGCCTAGCGAAAATTTGCTAGCTGGCTATCTGACGCATATACACGTTGGTGTAAATGCTTGATGTGTAGGGATGGGCGAATTTGACCCGTTTCGTTTCGGCAAAAATTTGCCGCCAGTGAAAAGTCACCAATGCTCATTAAAGTCTATGGGCGTCAAAAAAATGTTGTCGTGCGGCCGTCGTTTCTGCAGCGAAACAAGACGAAAAAATTTGCCCATCCCTATTGTTGTGGCCACTTTTTATTACAAATGTCCAAGGGAGCTTAATGAAGGCATAAAAGCTCTTCTAATGCCATAGACATGAGCAGACCCTGCAATATATGTGGCATGCGCCTCAAATATGTTCAAAACAGCTTTAATAGTTCGGACTTTTGAAGGCAATCCCGCTTTAAAAATAGAAAAGTCGCCTGCGTTTTTTACACTTTTTATGACTTTCTGGGGTACAGGATATGATGTCACTGACATCAGATTGAGGAAGATGTAGCTTTGTTTCAGCAGTTCGCCTGGTCTGAGGTGGCGAAGGAAACTCTGGTGAAAGAGGTAACTTCAGTAAAATCCGCAATTTAGTGAATTTGCAGTGCCCGAGCGAAAAGTCACCTGGCGATAGGGTTTGAACGAACACTATCAAGGGTCTCTTTCGCTAGCGTATTGTCGTCTGCGACTGTTAGTGAATTGGCGATGTCCCTGCGGATGTGAATTCTGTCGAAAAGTCGTTAGCCACTGAATACCCCTGTTGGCAATCTCTATGTGGCTGCAGCACAGCCCATGAAAAAGCTGTAGGGCTTTTTAAGAGACTGTCAGACAACACTTCCCTCACCTCTGGCCCCAACCTTCACCATGTGGCCAAGAGTACACAGACACTCCTTATAATTACTGGAATTGGAATTCACTATTTAAGCCACACCTATCATTGCCATCAGAAGTGCAACTACATCATCTTGACGATCTTGCTACTTAGTGGCAAAAGCTTGTGGAAGGTGCTTTTCTTTTCCAGTAAGATAAAAAAAAACCCCTATCCAACAAGTAAGGTCCATCCAAAATTTACTTGCAGGGATGGCAGTGAAAGAACCTGACTGACCTTCACACCGGTGGGATAGATTAGACTACCCAACATCAGTGCCCAATCTCTTATGTATGAATACAAATTGTAAATTCTAACAGCTGAGTAGAGCATAAAGGCTGTTTTAGTGACCTGAACTGAATAGTTGGATAGACTCTCTAAACTCTCCATATATTTTTAGCTATATAGTTTAAATGAGTTGTTGTTTGGGGAGTAACATGTTTCCCTAAAGAAAAACTATACCCCAAAAACGAATATGGCTAGAAATGGCATATTTTATACAGTATATTGAACTTATTGAAACAGCCTACAAATTCAGCATCTCTACATTAGGGGGCAGATTTACCTAGGGTCGAGTATTGAGGGTTAATTAAACCCTCGATATTCGACTGCTGAATTGAAATCTATCGAAGTCGAAGGATTCAGCTCTATTCCTACGATCGAATGATCGAAAGAATAATCGTTCGATCGAACGATTAAATCCTTCTAAATGAACGATTCAAAGGATTTTAATCCATCGATCGAAGGATATTCCTTCGATCAGGAAATTTTTAGGAAGCTTATGGGGACCTTCCCCATAGGCTAACATTGGCCTCGGTAGGTTTTAGGTGGCGAACTAGGGGGTCGAAGAATTTTTTACGAGACGGTGCTTCGACTATCGAATGGTCGAATAGTCAAACTATTTTTAGTTTGAATCGTTCGATTCGAAGTCGTAGTAGTAGTAGTCGAAGGTCGAAGTAGCCAATTCGATGGTCGAAGTAGCCATATTTGACCATTCGAAATTCGAAGTATTTTTTCTTCTATTCCTTCACTCAAGCCCAAGTAAATGGGCCCCTATTAATTGTCTAGGCATTCTAAGTTGTCATAGGAGTTTCCCATTTTGAATTTTGTTAGGAGTGTCTGTGACACATACACAGTCAGTGGGCTCTGAGCAGCTGTTGAGAAGCTAAGCTTAGAGGTTGTCACAAATCAAGCAGAAAATGAGGCTGGCCTGTCTTAAAAGCTGATATTTTGGTTCCTGAGCTGCAATATACTAATAATTATTTACTAATCAGTCTCAGCCTTATATTGTGATCTTTATATATATATATTCAGTATATTGTGCATCAGTCCCTAAGCTCAGTAAGTGACAGCAGCACAGAGCATGTGCAGTGAATCAGCAGAAAAGATGATAGGGATCTACTGGGACATATTTGGAGACACAGATCTTCCATGCCAAAGGGCTGTGGGTTCCTTGGGCGGGTATAGAAGACCAAAACCTAATGAACAACATTTCTTTGGTCAAGCTTTACTTCTCCTTTAAGATTTTTACTGTCTTTGCTGTTGCAGAGGACACCATTAGAGTGAACCAAAGGGTTTTCTCCTGTGATGTCAAGATTTACAATTGATAGCATGCCTAAATACAATTTAGAGTAGTACATCCATTATTTTCCATGCAGTGGGCTGTTTGACATATCCCATGGTGACTGGCCACATAATATCATTGAAGTCAATGAACATCTTGAGCCGGTTGGAGCCTAAAAATGTCACCTCCTGTTTTCGGACATTTGGTTGTGTAGCTCTAATTTTGCCACCTTAAAATTGCTTTGAGGTTGTTTAGGATGCTGTTCAATAGCCTAATCTTTCAGGTATTAGGACAGAGACATACGCTCAGATTCAGGGAGATTAGTCGCCCAGCGACAAATATCCTCTTCTTCGGGGCGACTAATTTCACCGAAATGCTATCCGCCGGCTAGAATGTAAATCACCGGCGGGATGGCAATCGGTGCGCTTCGATTTCCAAAGTCGTCCAAAGTTGCCTCACAAGGAAACTTCGGGCGACTTCTGAAAATGAAGCAATACGAGTGCCATCCCGCCGGCAATTTAGAGTCTAGCCAGCGGGAGGCAGTTCAGGGAGATTAGTCGCCCCGAAGAAGAGGCGATTTATCGCCGGGCGACTAATCTCCCCAAATCTGAGTGTGTGTCTCTGTCCTTAAAGTGCAAGAACTCCTTAAAATCTCCTGTAGTATTTATTGGTACCTTTATATGTCTGGAGCATCTTTGTAACCCGAAACAGCTATGTAAATCTATTTGTCATTATTTAGGCACGTTGGAGGAGATTTATTGGAGGGAAGAAATGCATATTTATTCAGTGATGCAATGTAACATTTTATCTCAGGGAAGGGGGTGAAGCCTGGCCCAGTAATTGCTCTAAGATTTATGTGACTGGAGGTATACTTGTCTGGTGTTTCTGGCTAATGTATCCAAGTGGAAGTTGTGAAAGCACCTTACAAGAAAGAGAGAGAAGTAACTTTAGAAGGCTTTTAATCTCACAGGGGAGAGGCAGCAATGTTACATTAGCACATTGCGCTGACAGGAATCCTCTTTTTCTTTCAGCCAAACTATGTTTTTTTTCCCATGACTGGAAGGTCTCGGTGATGCATCACGTTGAGACAGAAGGGCAGCTTGATTGGGTTCATTCTCTGACTGGCCTCTAGAATTTCAGGTTCTATAGTTTCATATAGTATTACTTGATGTATTTTTCAGAAGCATACACAATAAAGAAGCTCCCTCTACAAAAGATGCTTCTGTAATGCAAATAAAAGCTAAGGGGTTTACTCCCTAAAACGGTAATAGTTAGCCATGTATGTCATTAATGGGCTTGTTTATCAAAAATATAATTTGTGAGGATTTAGGGGCCCATTTACTAACAGTCGAATCGAGATTATTCCCACGAATCTCACATTTTTTTTTCTATATATGTCATACATTTATAAAAAACTCTAACATTTTGAAATGTATTAAGTTATAAGCACCATGAAAACCCTTAACGCCAAGTAAAAGTTGTTGAAGTGTATAGAAGTCAATGGGAGCTGCTCTGATCGTATTGCACCGCTATTTCTCACATCAGACTTTTAGAGGTTTTCCGATTTTTTTTTCTCTTATAAATTGTCCCAATTTTTTAGAGATTTTTAGAGATTTTTGGGGCATTTGTATTCTTTAGCAAATTGTTCAGCACTTTTTCATTCGCACTTTTTATATTCTGAACTTTAACTAAATTCAATGACAATTGTGGTTTTAGAGTTTGTGAGTTTAGTCGTGGTTTCAAGAACGAGTTAAACCACTAAAATTTTACCTTTATTAAATAAGCCTCCTATAGTATATGTCAAATATAGTGATGGACGAATAAATTTGGCAGGCAATAATTTGCGGTGAAACTTCCGCGGAAATACGCTGGAGTCGCACATCGGAAAAGTCGCTCGTGTCAAAACCGCCACGCGTCAACACTATTCGGACATCCATTGACTTTAACTCTGGCGTCAAAATTGACGTGGGCGTCAATTTTCGAGTTTCGCTACATTTTTCGACAAATTCACATATATTTTATGTAATAACATAGACATCATTCTTTGCTATCTGCATTGTAATTGTAATGCAATCAGTAGCTGGCGAGGCCCTAGAAAAAAAATAATTTTACAGGTATGTGACCTGTTATGCAGAATGCTCGGAACCTGGGGTTTTCTGGATAATGGATCTTTCTGTAATTTGGAAATCCATACCTTATGTCTCAAAGTAAACATAAAATAAACCCAATTAGCTGGTTTTGCTTCTAGTAAGGATTAAGAATAACTTAGTTTTGATCAATTACAAGGTACAGGTATGGGATCTATTAGGGCAGGGGCACATGAAGCTACTGGGGAGATTAGTCGCCCATCGACAAACCGTTTCTTCTGCAGGCGACTAATCTCCCAGAACTGCCTCCCTGCTAGCTAGAATCTAAATCGCCAGTGGAATGGCACATGGAGCACTTCATTTTTCGTAACTTTGATCTTTCTGGATAATGGGTTTCAGGATAACGTATTCCATACCTGTACTATTATATTATTACAGAGCAAAAGGTAATCATTTTTAAAAATATAAATTTTGTCTGGGGGTAGCACTTTTTCTGTACCATTATAATGGCAATTAGTACAGAAGATAAGGAGTATACATTGAAAACTGACATTGAAAACTGACACATATATGACCATAAGTAGGCAAAACAATGAGTAAAGCTGGTGTTTGATTTTTGAAGCTCATTAATGGAGGTACTTTTGGTTTAACTAATACAGTGCATTAGTTTAATGGCTTTTAAACACTTTTACACACTCGGGGGCCCATTCAGTTAGCTCGAGTGAAGGAATAGGGGAAAAAAACTTCGAATTTCGAATGTTTTTTTTGGCTACTTCGACCATCGGATTGGCTACTTAGACCTTTGACTACGACCTTCGACTTTGAATCGAACGATTCGAACTAAAAATCGTTCGACTATTCAAGTCGAAGTACTGTCTCTTTAAAAAAAACTTTGACCCCCTAGTTCGCCACCTAAAACCTACCGAGGCCAATGTTAGCCTATGGGGAAGGTCCCCATAGGCTTTCCAAGGTTTTTCTGATCGACGGATAATCCTTTGATCGATGGATTTGATCGATCGAACGAATTGCGCTAAATCCTTCGATGGGAAAAGTCAGAATCCAAAAATACTCCATCTCAGACCTGCTGAGGTTGTATATAAGTCAATAGGAGAGGTCTCTATCCTATCTGGAAGTTTCTGTGGTCTGCTCTGGAATTAGCCAGAAAATCTGACTATCGTGAGCTTTTCAGGCAAAAGTCTAAAAAAATCTAGCAATTCGGGAGAAAAATACGAAAAAATTGTACAATTCGGATCTTCGCTCAATTTTATCTAGTTTTTACCCGATCTGTATAAATCGTGCTTTTTAAATAATAAAAAAGGTCCAATCGTGGATTTTAGTTTGGTCTGACTTTTTTAGTTTGGTCTGATTCTTTTAAAGTAGAACTAAAGCCTAAAAATGAAAATGGCTATAAACGCTGTATTCTATTTAATAAACTTATTGCACCGGCCTAAAGTTTCAGCTTGTCATTAGCAGCAAAGATCCAGGACTTCAAACTTGTCACAGGGGGTCACTATCTTGGAAAGTGTCTGTGACACTCACATGCTCAGTGGGCTCTGAGCAGCTGTTGAGAAGCTAAGCTTAGGGCTCGTCACTAATTATCCAGCAGAAAATGAGGTTGGTCTGTGATATAAGCTGATGCTACAGGGCTGATTATTAAATTTTGATGCTAATTGCACTGGTTTCTGTGATGCCATGTAGTAATTATCTGTATTAATTACTAATCAGCCTTATATTGTGACATTTCTATTCTATGTGTACTGTATATTGTGAGTGGGTCCCTAAGCTCAGTAAGTGACAGCAGCACAGAGTATGTGCAGCATCAGCAGAAAAGAAGATGAGGAGCTACTGGGGCATCTTTGGAGACACGGATCTTTACTGTTAAAGGGCTGTGGTTGCCTTGGGTTGGTACAGAAGCACAAAACATAATGTACAACATTTCTAGCTACTTCTTTAGTTAGGCTTTAGTTCTCCTTTAAGCGCCAGGGTCGGCCTGGGGGACCCAGAGCCCACTGGGGCTGCTGTCCAGGGCCCCCCTCCAGACCCCTCTAGTGCGCCGCCGATCGTGTGCATGCCACCGCATTTGTGTGCACTGACCAGCGCCGCCGAGTGTGAGCGCTTATGCACTGGCACGCATGCGCACTTTGTTTTACAGGCGGCGCAGCAGGAAGCAGCATCGAAAATCACGGATCTGGGTCAGCGGCAGGGCCCACCGGGTTTTTTCCCGGTGTTCCGCTGGCCCAATCCGACCCTGGCCAGGGCACACACTGCTATTTCGGGAGATTAGTCACCCAGCGACAAATCTCTTATTCTTTGGGCAAATAATCTCCCCGCATTAGGGTAGATCGGGCATTTATTAGGGTACTTTCAATAGGACGAGTGAAGCAATGATTCTGTCTTTTGAAATGGATGGAAAACAAATGGTCAAAACAATTAGAATATATATTTCAGCCAAATGTTTAAATAATCACTCTTTTTTTCATAAAATCCATTGCCAAGTATAATTGTGCAAAAATGGCTAAGATTGGACACTCATATGCTCTACAACCATAGATCATGTCAACTTTCTGTTTTTCGCCTCCCACTGATTCCTACACAAAGATTCCAATAAATCTGCCACTTTGGGCTGTAATAGTGTCAAGCCATACTAAATCTCACTCTCAAAACAAACATTTTTAAACAGTTCGACTTCTTTGGTATCTTGCTGAAAATATATCATGAGAGATTCCAACTCTGAGTCACTTCACAGAATCAATCATAAAAATGTAGCTAAGTCGGTGTGATTTACCACTCAAGAACTGACTGTTTCAGTTTGATTTTATTTAATAACTAGCCACAAATAACTAGATTGCACAAAACAAGCAGCCCCAGAAAAGATTTGAGGTTAATCGCATCTTTACTGCGGGAGCTGCAAGTAGTGGAAACCAAATGCCAGACTTGTATCGGCACAACACAAGCTGCATTGCTGCTACTCATGTTTTGCAGAGGAAAATACATTCCAATTATAAGTAGGACTAAACTTTAATTTACTCTTTTTACTCAATTTATATAGACAGAAATATAGACAGATTATTTTTGTATCCGCAGTACATTCCTTCTTTCCAGCTTTGTAAATTTGTTAAGGGGCCGATGCACCAAGGGTCGAATATCGAGGGTTAATTAACCCTCGATATTCTACTGGGATTTTAGCGCAAATAGTTTGATCGTACGATCGAAGGATTATTCCTTCGATTGAACGATTAAATCCTTCGAACCGAGCGATTCGAAGGATTTTAATCTAACGATCGAAGGAATATCCTTCGATCAAAAAAAAAAAAACTTAGGAAAGCCTATGGGGACCTTCCCCATAGGCTAACATTGAGTTCGGTAGCTTTTAGATGGCGAACTAGGGGGTCGAAGTTTTTTCTTAAAGAGACAGTACTTCGACTATCGAATGGTCGAACGATTTTTAGTTCAAATCCTTCGATTCAAAGTCGTAGACGAAGGTCGAAGTAGCCCATTCGATGGTCAAAGTAGCCCAGAAAACACTTCAAAATTCGAAGTTTTTTTACTTCGAATCCTTCACTCGAAGTTAGTGAATCGGCCCCTTAATGTATGCTACAATGGTCGGACTGGGTCAGCGGGACATCAGGAAAAAACCCAGTTGCCCCGGCCCTCATGGGCCCCGCCGGCTCATGCCATCTCCCCTAATCTTCTGAGCACCAAGAAAAAATGTGCATCTCGGTGCGTGCTGGCATTTGTACCGGTGTTTGCGCATACGTGGTGCATGCCAGCGTTTGCACATGCATGGAGGGGGCCCAGAAGTGTGGAACCCCCGTGTTCCAGTCCGACCCTCTAAAAGAATTAATGCTATTTTGAAAGGGGTTATTTATTATAGGGGATTGTGTAGAGAATGTTTGTTCTAAGGCTTTTGGACCTGATTTGCTCTGGCCTCCCTTAGCCAGGCTATATTTATATAAAGCATAACCAGTGACCCTGATATATTTTTAGGAACATGTGGCATTCACTGAAAATATTACTGACTGGAGCCCCACATCTACAAATTATCACCTGTAGATGGACATCCCTACCTCATATGGGGGCAATCAGAGAACTAGCGAATTGCTAGTTTTGGTTGCCCATTCTCGTATGTAACTTCAAAGGCTATTTCGCTCTACTGCGCATGCGTCTGCCCCGGGAAATTTGAAAACCGATGAAGCAGGAAGAGGACCTCTCCATGGTGCTCGCTATAAAAACCGGTGCAGGTTTCTGCTGATCAGAGCACCGGCCGGAGATGTCAGGTAAGTAAAAAGAGTCACTTGGGGGTGGCTTACTTTTGACACCCCAATTGTAACATGTTATTCCTTCTCCTTTAAACAACCACTTTAACCAGACATTATTTGGGCAATGACCACCTTCTCTGTTTGTATGAGTTAATTTGCTGGATCAGAAATGGGTCAGAGTGGCAATTGGTCCAGTGAAATTATTCAGGAAATTAACTAGTAAGTCTCAGATGGAGGAACGTTGCATTAAAAATACTTAAACATTTACCATAGGGAAAACACATGAACATTTTGTTCCCACTCTTCATCCTTCTGCCTGCCCCTTAATGATTCATTTAATGGAAGGAACTGGTTAAGGGAGAGCATTAAACTTTGTGGGAACACTCAACAGACCACAGTGGTTTAAAACTTCCCCTAGTGTTATGTTACATTTAATATATTTTTACTGGAAGCACTTTAATGAACACTGATTTCAGAAGTAACATTCAAATGTTCCAGTAGGAGGTACATATGTTCCTTTTAAACATTTCAGTTTTTATTATTTCAAATTGTGCAAACTATTTATAAGCAATGATTCAGTGGATTGATTCCTGGGGCATCTCTTTAGACAAATCACTTTATTGAAGTGTCCCAGGTTGTGAAAACTCCAGTCCAGTGTTTGTAATGACTAAGCAGCACCAAATCAACCATATAGCTTTATAGTATGTTTACGTTTGCCTTTATTTTAATAATGCTTAGTCAGAAAGCTAATTAGCATGAGATTTATGGCAGGTGCCTGTTTGCTAAGTATTCCTGGAAACCCAGCCTGAAGACCAGTTACTGCTATAGGAACTATAGTAGAGTGATAGCAAAAAAGCTTTTAGGGTCAGGGCACATGCTCAGATTTGGGAATATTAGTCGCCCGGCAAGGAATCTCCTCTTCTTCGGGGCGACTAATCTACCCAACTGCCTCCCACCGGCTAGAATGTAAATCGCCAGCAGGATAGCGCTTCATTTTCCGAAGATGCCAGAAGTTTCCTCACGAGGAAAACAAAGCGGTCAGAGTGCCATTCCGCCGGTGATTTACATTCTAGCCGGTGGGAGGCAGTTCGGAGAGATTAGTTGTCCCGAAGAAGAGGAGATTTGTCGCCGGGGGACTAATCTCCCTGAATATGAGCATGTGCCCTGAGCCATAAGGGGTTATGTACTAAACTCTGAATGCAAAAATCACAACAAATTCGTGATTTTTTAAATAAAATCGGACTTTTAAAAAAATCAAGATTTTTTCGGAATTTATTAAACCCCGAGGATGGAAAAGTCAGAATCTGAAAATCCGGCATCTCATTGCATATAAGTCAATGGGAGAAGTCCAAATGTTTTTTTGATGTGCGCTGGGTTTCGGGCAAAACCCCGAAGTTTTCAGAGTTTTCGGGTGAAAATGTCGTAAAAATCCTGAAAATCGGATGAAAAAGTCCGAAAAATTTGTGAAAATCAGATTTTTTTCCCGCAAAGCAAATTATCGGGAAAATGTAATCATAAATAAGCGTAAAAAACCCAATCGAATTTGATCGGAGTTTGTAGCAGAAAATATTGAGATAAATTCCGACTTTGATAAATAACCCCCTTAGTGTCTGCACCTTCATAAAAGTTATCAAATAGCTAAAGTGCTGCTTAGCTATATTAGCCTTGAAATCAACTAGACAACATATTTGTCTAGTTCTCTCATACACACAAAAGTCTTACTTTTCTTAATGGCCAAACAGCTCATCTTAAAATCTTCCTATGTGATCTTTATATTAGTACTATATATGATAATTGCAATTATCATTTTCAAAATGTATGCAGTTTTCACTTTCTAAGTGACTACCTGATAAATCACATTGGAAACTAGCCAACAGGATGCTAAGTAGTGATGGGCGGATTTATTCGGCAGGCGCGAATTCGCGGCGAATTTCCGCATTTCGAAAATTCGCTGTCATCAAAATATATTTGACGTTGGCGACAATTCCGACGCTGGCGGCAATTATAGGCGCCCATTGGCTTTAATGGATCAGAATTGTCACCAGCGTCGGAATTGCCGCCAGTGTCGGAATTGTCACCATCAAAATTTGCGTTTCAAGAATTTTTCGCTGTTTCGCGAATTTTTCAGGGAAGCGAAATGGGAGAAATTCACCCTTCACTAATACTAAGCTAAAGTTGACTACACTAAAGTTGACTATTGACGATGGCGACAATTCCGACGCCGGCGGCAATTATAGGCGCCCATTGGCTTTAATGGATCAGAATTGTCACCAGCGTCGGAATTGCCGCCAGTGTCGGAATTGTCACCATCAAAATTTGCGTTTCAAGAATTTTTCGCTGTTTCGCGAATTTTTCAGGGAAGCGAAATGGGAGAAATTCACCCTTCACTAATACTAAGCTAAAGTTGACTACACTAAAGTTGACTATTGACGATGGCGACAATTCCGACGCCGGCGGCAATTATAGGCGCCCATTGGCTTTAATGGATCAGAATTGTCACCAGCGTCGGAATTGCCGCCAGTGTCGGAATAGTCACCATCAAAATTAGCGTTTCAAGAATTTTTCGCCGTTTCAAGAATTTTTCAGGGAAGCGAAATGGGAGAAATTCGCCCTTCACTAATGCTAAGCTAAAGTTGACTACACATTGAAAAGAATTGCTGAAAGTTACCGAACTAAACCAATGGCTTCAGCTGGGGAGGGGTTTCTTTATATAGATTGAAAACATTCTGTACTAATAAGAGGGGATTCTTCCATTTCATTCTTAATAGAATTACTTTCATTGTTAATAGAATTATTAATGTTACAGTGTTGTTAATTGTGTACACTTTGCAGTCCCAGTGAACTCTGAATAATTGAAATCTTAAATGCCATAATTTAAGAATTACAATATCCCTCTCTGGCAGGTGATGTTGAGAGTTGACTTCTGTAGGTGCTGGTGAGCTAAACATTGCCGATCCCTACCGTAACCACCTCATCTCATTCATGTTCTTATTTTTCTCAGATAAGATTTTCTGCGTTACTTTTTTCATTTGAAACCAGTACAAAATATGTTTCATAAGGAAACTGGCACAACCCAGGTCATATTATGCTTTTTACAGCAGGCACATCACAAGCAGGCAGAAATGCTTACTGACAAAGATTTAAAACCAATGGCTTTGTATTCTTTCCTTCTGAACTTTGAACTGAACTTCTGCACCGGATCTGATCTGGATGAAATGTCATATCTCAGACTGATTCTTATCTTTTAAACGTTTCCTTTGTTTCTTTGATTCTTTGGGCTTTGCTCTCCTGTTTTATTGAGAGCGCCAGGAAACTTTGATCTTGCAATAAGCCTTGCAGAAGCACAGAAACCCTTCTTGTGGTGTGACAAACAGAGGGACATAGGGATCCTCAAACTATTTAAACAGACAAGAGGGTACTTCTTCTCTCATTAAGACTAAAGTCAAACAGGGTAACTTCAGAACTGATTGTCTTCCACTTCATTATGGGAAACAGGAAATTCACACAGGTATGTTAAATGGCCCAGCAGCTGCATATGGGAAATCTTGCATTCTTAGGATACATGTAGAAAATAAAAAATAAAGTTGTTATCCATTTTCAAGTCTCATATGCTGATTGCCAGAGTAGATTTAGATCAGCTCTATTGATGTTGGATAGTTTATCTGTGAGGGTTAATTAACCCTCGATATTCGACCGTCGAAGTAAAATCCTTCGACTTCGAATATCGAAGTTGAAGGATTTTGCGCTATTCCTACGATCGAACGATCGAAAGGAATAATCGTTCGATCAAACGATTAAATCCTTCGAATCGAACGATTCGAAGGATTGTAATCCATCGATCGAAGGATATTCCTTTGATCAGGAAATTGTTAGGAAGCCTATGGGGACCTTCCCCATAGGCTAACATTGGCCACGGTAGGTTTTAGGTGGCGAACTAGGGGGTCGAAGAAATTTTTAAAGAGACAGTACTTCGACTATCGAATGGTCGAATAGTCGAACGATTTTTAGTTCGAATTGTTCGATTCAAAGTCGAAGGTTGTAGTTGAAGGTCGAAGTAGCCCATTCGATGGTCGAAGTAGCCATATTCGACCATTCGAAATTTGAACTATTTTTCCTCTATTCCTTCACTCGAACTAAGTAAATGGGCCCCAATGGGTCTGTCTGCATGGTAATTTGCATTATGCATTGCTCCTGTTGGTCCATCCACTTCAGGTGCCATCTTCATACCTTCTGTGGCAGTAAAGTACCGCTGGGTAGGGATGTAGCGAACTGCCGATTTGGTGTTCGCGAACACCGGCAAAAAATGCGAACGTTCGCGAACTTCGAACACCCGCTAAAATCGTTCGATCGAACGATCGAAGGATTTTAATCGTTCGATCGAAGGATTTTCATTCGAATCGAACGATCGAAGCCATTAGATCGAATGCTTTTCATTGGATCGAATGCTTACAATCGTTCGAACGAATGGAAATCGTTCGATTTTTAGCGGTCGAAGGAATTCGAATGGTCGAATGGTCGAACGATCGAACGCGAACTCAAACTGCGAACGTTCCCAAACGTTCGCGAACATTCGGCGGACGCGAACGGTCGAAGTTCGCGTGAACTAGTTCGCGGGCGAACAGTTCGCTACATCCCTACCGCTGGGAAATTACTCTAACTGGATTCATAAGTTGCATCAGTTGTCTTTTTCTGGTATGCAAGACTGAGTGGAATAAAGTGTGCTTTATTTTCAGAACGCTTAATAAAAGCCAGCAGAATATGAGACCCAGGAATGTTTGGACACCCAGTCAAAAACGTTGGTAGTATGGGAATACTGCAGGCTCATCAGCGGACAGAGCAACCTCCCAAGTTTGTTGTATATGCATAGATTTATACTTTACATAAAACTGTGCCACACATAGACATTGCCCTGTACAAAGCAGAATTCAACAGCTGTTTAAAGGGAATGTAAAGGCAAAAAAATGAAATTCCATTTTTACTTTCTTTAATGAAAAAGAAACCTATCCTGAATATATTTTAATTAAAAAATGTCTACCGTTTTTATAAGAAACCTGACTGTATGCAGTGAAATTCCCCCTTCATCTACTGTACTTGCTCTGACTGCTGTGAAAAGGACGGTCAGACGGTCCCTAACTGCTCTACAGGGAAAGGGTCATACTTTCAAACAGTAGGGGGAGCCCCCCACCTTACTTCCCAGAACTCAAGCAGCTTTGTTAATTTCCCTGTAGAGCAGCCGGCGACCGTGTAGAGATTCGTATCCGCAGCAGTCAGAGCAAGTAAATCAAGGGAGAATTTTACTGCTTACAGTCAGGTTTCTTATAAAAATGGTACAGATTTATTATTGGGGATAGGTTTCTTTTTAGTTAATAAAGTAAAAATGGGATTTTATTTTTGCCTTTACGTCATGACGTCACACTTGGCGCCAATTTTGAAAGGGATTTAAGTACTCACTTGCACACATGTCATTTATCCTTGAAAAAGGTCCCAGAGAGGACCGAAACGTTGGAGATGAATTTGTGAATAAAGCACATTGATTTATTTCACCAAAATGAAGGAGTGCGGATCCATTTACTGGAATATATTATAAAACCTTGACCAACGCACCACCATCTATACTTTAAATCCGGAAAGAGTGCGCTCACTGTACTGACATTATATATATATATATAAAACCAAGAACCAAAGAGAGTCTTTCGCACACCGTCAAACTGTAACTAACCAAGTGCTGCTGCCATGTCAAATATCCAAAAGTCCATAGGTAGTGAGCAGCGCACACTGGAATTTTTAAAAGAGAAATTAATTTATCAAACGTTAAAAGAGCATTATACAAATATCGACGTTTCAGTCCGGGTCTTGGACCGTTAGATAACTTGGACCGTTCAAGATAACGGTCAAAGACCCGGACCGAAACGTCGATATTTGTATAATGCTCTTTTAATGTTTGATAAATAAATTAATATATATATATATATATATATATATATATATATATATATATATATATATATATATATATATATATATATATATATCTTTATTCTAACTAAGATATAATTTATCCTTAATGGAGGCAAAATAATCCCATTATGTTTATTTAATGTTTAAATAAACACGTTTTAGTATACAAATTATAGAGATCCAAATTTTAAGGCATCAGCAAATCAGTAGATCTAGACTTCTGGACCACCCTAGAAGTGATGAGTGTGTAGCATAAAACTAAAGCTCTTTAGCAGGGAAATTAACTCAGGAAATTAACACAAATTAATAATTGTACTAATGGAAAACATGAGGTTCACACAAAAGCAGTCATTTTTCCAAGTCGAATTATTAACAAACAAATCCAAAATACTGTAAATGTTAATTACATAGTCATTAGTATCCATTTCACACGACACGCCTGATAATTGGTTATACATCCCCAGATGGAAGATATTATAAGTTAATTTTAACTTAGAAGCGAATTTAAAGAAATGTAAGATACTTCCGACAATGTATCTTTGCTGAGCTCCAGTTTATTTTCCATAGCTGTGCAGGTTTAAATATTTTAGATTTATTACTGATTACAGTTGCATACAAAGGAAAGGCTAGAATTGAACACAGTTTTATATATTCTTAGGGGATAATGTAAAATGGTCTTAAAGGAGAAACAAACCCTTGCTACTAAAATCCCCTACCCCCTTAGCCTACATAGCCCCCCCCTCCCTGCTCCCTCCCAGCCTAGGTGGTACCTTTGGTAAATGCCCCTAACTATTTACTTACCCCTCGTGCAGATTTTGTCCAGCGGGTGCCATCATCAGCCTCTTTGGTAATCCTCGGGTCTTCCTCCGGGGCTTCCGCAATTTCCGTGACTTTCAGCGCATGCGCAGTTGTGGCAAACAGAAAATTGCTCTAACTGCACATGCGCCAATACGGCAATTACTTCACAAAGATTACGGAAGAGAAGAAGATGTCTGCCGTGAACTCTAATGCCCTGAATCTGAGGGGTAAGTAAAGAGGGGCCTTTAGCAAAGGTACCACCTAGGCTGGGGGGAGCAGGGAGGGGGTCTATGTTGGGTAGGGGGTAGGGTTTTTTAATTAAGGGTTTAGTTCTCCTTTAAGGTTGGTACTTGTCTAGTAACCCTTAGTAATCATTTAGCAAGTGGTGTCAAATGTTTGAAAACACAAAATCTAATTAGTTGCCATGGGTTACTAGATGTGGGCATACTTTTTATTACATTACGATACAGACTCTGGCTCATTCACTAACAATTACATTTTTTCTGGTCCCCTGAAAAACCTAAAATGGGGGTTCTATTGCACTTATCTGCACCAGTGAAAATACCCAAAGCAACCATACAACTTTAAAGAGATACTGACACCAGAAATGAAATTATTATTACTTCTATCATGACACTGTCTTTGCTTGCTATTTATAATTTTGCCACAAAAGTATTTTCCCTATGCTTTTACATTGCCTGATCCCGCATGTTCCTCTGAGGGGTTGCCATATTTGTGAAGCAGTAGTCTGTTAGCATTGAAAGCTATAACTGACAGGTTGAGAAGGGACAGTCAGGTTGGCAAACACAAACACCTATATTCAGGGCCGGCAACAGGGTAGTGGACAAGTGTCCTGGGCCCGGGCATGAAGGGGGGCCCGGCAGTGCTGCACTTTTGAAAGAGCCGGCCCCCCTTGAGAGCGCCTAAGCTATGTGGCCATTTTCGAAGTATTGAACAGCCGAACTGCGGAAGTGGCGAAAAGCCGAACAGCCAAAGTCCCGAAGCAGCGAAAATAGCCGATGCCACGAAAATAACCGAAGTCGAAGTCCCTAAGCTGCAAAAATACCCAAAGTCACGAAAACAACCGAAATTGAAGTCCTGTAGCGGAAAAAAAACCACCCAAAGTCACGTAAGGAGGCGAAGTTGAAGTCCTGAAGCCATGAGTTCAATTCTACTGAACACCAATTTGTGTTTTGTTGTTTTTTTTAATCCCCTGGCCACCAATGTATTATTTTAATATTCTATAGGCCCCTGCCACCAATGTTTTTTTTTTAAATATTCTTTAAGGCCCCAATTTTTTTTTTTACTTGTAAGGGGGGTCCTGGCACCAATGTTTTTTTAAAAAAAAAACTTTTATGGGGGGCCCTGGCGCCAAAGTTTTTTTTTTAACTTAAAAGGGGGCCCTGACCACCAATAGCTTTTTATAATTTGTGTGTGTGGGGGGGGTTTACTTTTTTAGCGCTGATGTCTGTGTGGTCTTTTAACTGTGATGTGGAGTGGGTGGGATCTGGGGTGGTGCTTGGGCGCCAGGGTGGGTGGGGCCCATATCTAATGGCGGCCCTGCTCATATTTAAAAACATTAGACCAAAATTAAAATGGACAGTGTGGGGGTGCTACACGTGGAAGCTTGGATTACTTTTCATGAGAATATCTCTGCTAAATTCTAAAAAGGGGGTTATGGGAGCATGCCAAGGATAAGTGAAATATTAGTTAAAGCGGTGGTTCACCTTTAAGGTAACTTTTATTATGTTATAGAACAGCCAATTCTTTGCAGCTTTCAAATTGGCGTCGCTGACTCCCTTCTAAAAACAAATACTCTGTAAGGCTACAAATGTATTGTTATTCTTACTTTTCATTACTGAGCCTTCTATTCAGGCCTCTCCTATTCATATTCCAGTCTCTTATTTAAATCAATGCATGGTTGCTAGGGGAATTTCGACCCTAGTTAACAGATTGGTTAAGATGCCAATTGAAGAGCTGCTGAATAAAAAACTAAATTACTCAAAAACCTTCAATAATAAAAAATGAAAAGGAATTGCAAATTGTCTCAGAATATCACTCTCTACATCATACTAAAAGTTATCTCAAAGGTGAACATCCCCTTTAAGGGCTTTATCCAATGTGCTATGGTGACTTGGCAATTTCGTACTAGCTATTAACTAAAAACCTGTGTTTTGAAAATATTGAAAGTAGTAACGGATCATTATTTTTTATTCTTACTAACTCCTTTGAATCAACATTTAAAAAAGAGATATAAACTTTATATAAAGACTGTTTAAACTTTATATAAATTTCCCCCTGTGTAAAATAAATAATAGCTAGAGAAAAGCTTAAACACAGGCCATTTTTACTTGGTTTATATAGAACACATTTGTATACTGACCTTTTAAGATATATAAAATGTGCTGCTGATTTATAAAAAATGATTGCTATGAACCATTCACTTTCTTTGATACTGAACAGGAAGCTGGTGCTGCCCTACAGTATGGACATTGTAAGAAGCAAAGAAATTACTCATGGTCATGAAGTACATTAAAGAAGGTTGTTCCCACTCAATTTTTAGATTTGAAACACTAGTTAAGCAAACTATGAAATACATATTTATGAAGCTTTAAATGCATAAGGTTTTATTTACAATCACTAGTTACAGTTCTAGTTGCTCAAACAGGGGCAGAATTGCACTTAAAAATGTCATGCGATTTGCATGCAATGTACTAACTGGCTCAAATGTGTAAGGGGTATGGGGATACCTGTATGTCGGGGTCGCCCGCTGCGCCATCGGTGGGGACGCCCGCCGAATGGTCCTTGAGCCGGCGCCGGCGCCAACTTGGTTTCTAGGGCGCGCGCGGCGTGTTTGCGCCAGCACTTGAAACTATTTAAGGACCATTCTGTTTACAGCCCCTTGCCCGTGATAGAATCCTGATTCTGTGGTTCCTGAAGCCTTGTGCTGTCTGTTCCTGTGAAACTTGTGTCTGTTATTCTGGTTTTGATCCCTGCCTGTTCCTGACAATTCTGATATCCGTATCCTGACTTTTGCCTGCATCTAGACTACTCTTTCTGCCTGACCCCATCTGTTTGATTACCCGGTTTTGACCCTTGCCTGCCTGACAATACTTGATATCTGCCTGCCTCGACCCAGCCTGTTTTGACGATTCTTTTGCCTGCTCCATTTGTACTGTGACCTTCGGCCCAAAAGCCGTGCCCCTTTGCCAGCCAGAACATCTCGCCTTGTTCCCCTTGTTAAGTCCAGGTGGCACCCAAGTAAGCTGAGGGCTCCTCCCAAAGCCCAACGGTGGTCACACTACTGGTGAAACCGAGCCGAGACCAGGGTACTTGGCATTTGTTCTGGTATTGGGTGCCGGTCGTGACAAAATGTTTGTGCTTGTATTGACTGTAACATTTTATACCTGATTGAGTTAGCACAGTTTCACTGACATTCTGATACGAAATGAACTACTAGAAGACCTTGAAAACCATTAGCACATTGGGCCACAAAATTTGAAAAAATCAATGTCTGTTTTCCTCCAAATTCTTTCTTTAAATCCTTTAACCACATGGAAACATTATTAAAAGTTCTTCACAGATGGTACTGCATACCCTAACATCTCACACCAACTCTGGAGAAACTGCGGAGGTCCTTCTTCATATATGGTAGCTCTGCAACTTATAACTAATTCATAGGGGCAGATTTACTAAAGGGCAAAATGGCATTACCGCCCGCAGGGACATCGACAATGTACTAATGGGTGCAGGCGTCAATTCGCTAGCAAAAGAGATAGGCGCTATCGCTAGGGTTACCACCTTTTCTGGAAAAAAATACCGGCCTTCCTATGTTTTTATGGTTTTTCCCTATACTTAACATTGCAATCATGCAACATTTTTACCGGCCGGTAAAATACCGGCCAGGTGGCAACCCTAGCTATCACTCATTCTCACTCTATTGCCAGGTGACAATTCGCTCTGGGGAATGGACATTACTTCACAAATTCACAAAATCGCTGATTTTTACTGAACGTTACTTCTTTCGCCAGACTTGCCTTCACCAGCACAGTTCAGGCAAAGTGCACTGGAGTACATAGATCTTCCTCAATCTTCTGTTACTTACATCATATTCTTTAGTGGAAAAAGCATCAAAGTTCAAAAAACGCTGGAGTCTTTTGCCTTTTTTCAGAGCGCTAGGCTGCAAAAGTCCTTAAATTTTTTTTTGGGGTAACCGGGTTCCCCCATACATTTTCTAACATATGGAACATTAATTATACAGTGGGCTCATGTGTACGGCAATATAACAACTCTATTGACTTTATTAAGGTTCCCTGGACATGTGTAATTAAAAGTGGAAATGTAATGTATTTGCTACAACATATAACATGAAGTCCATTCAACTTTAAATTTCCCACTGTATGCAAATTAACCTGAGCACAAGACCTCTAGCGAATTTGTGCAAGGCAGAAATGAACGCTATCGCATCTTCGCTCACATTGGCAAAGTAACGCTAGCGAAATGTCGCCAGCGTTCGCCTGGCGAAGTGTATCGATGGGTGTGAAGCGGTCGCTGGCATTCTGACATAGCCCTTTGAGATTTCAGTTTAACACTTGAAATTCGGATTTTAAAATTCCATTCTGTGGGAGCACATATAAGTTCTTTTGCGGGGGCTAATAACCAGTGCAGCAGAAGTGCCACCTGAGGCTAGGTTCTTTAATTTACTATGCCTGAGACAGTTTTGCTTTTAAAATTGTTAAAAATGTTCTGTAGACAAATCCCTAACTCCCTTTATAAGAGTAAATCAAAGATGTCCTCACTGGGCTCTTAAAGGTATTAAACTATCTTAAAAAAATAAATCTTCAGATCATATATAAAACACCTTTTATACCGTAAATCCTCTCCTGAATGTTGGCAGTAAAATGGTTATTACTATTAGGAATCCATAAAAATGCATCAGAATAATCTTTCTCTAATGCACGTTTTCTAGATACATCCAGGAACAATTCATTTTCTCTTTTTTCATTTGACTTGTTCTTGGTTCTGAACTTCAGTGAAAAGGAAATGAACAATCCAGTGATCCATAAATGGAATTCGTGATTAATCACCTCTTTTTGATCTTTAAGAATTCAGTATTTTCCCCCTCTTTATCACATAACTCAGGCTTCATGGGTTGTTATATTTTGGCTGGTGTTTTTGGAAACTGTACACAAATGACTTCTTGTTTTTATTGCTACTGCTGATTGTACTAACTCTCAAAAAGGGAACAGAGCCAGCAATGAAACGCTGTGGTACTGTAAGAAACTATTGCTGCAAGTGCAAGTAGACTATGTAACAGTGGCTACAGTAGCCACTAGACATATTTAGCTAAAAGTGTGTTTGCACCAAACAAGTATACTTGCACAATTGGTAACCAGCTGCCACTAAACTACAATTCCCAGATGACAACCACAGGTAAAGCAACACTGTATGGACTACATAAAAGAGCCTTGCATTAACATTTAGGGGTTTATTTATTAAAGTCCAAATGCTACAAAATCGAAAAAATTCGAGTTTTCTTTTACTATAAAATCAGAATTTTTAGTGGGAAAAAAATCTCAATTTGTTTTGAGATTTATTATACCCCGAGGAATCTGAAAATCCTCCATCTCAGACCTGCCAAGGTATATAAGTCAATGGGAGAGGTCCCTATCCTATCTGGAAGTTTCTGTGGTTTGCATTGGAATTAGCCAGAAAATCTGACTATTTTGACTTTTTGGGGAAAAGCCAGAAAAAAGGAGCAATTCGGGAAAAATAACCCGAAAAAATTGTACGATTTGGATTTTCACTCGATTTTATAGAGTTTGTCCCAGATCCGATTAAATAATGCATTTTTAATATTAATAAGGTTCATTTGTAGATTCTAGTTTGGTCAGACTTTTTTTATTAAAAACTCAGATTTTGATAAAAAAGGCCCTTAATGAACAAAGCTGTTGTGCAATAGACTGCTGTGTGAAACGTGTTACAAACAACAAACCCTAGCTAAAGAAAATACAATGCAAATAAGCATAATACATCTTATTAATGAAAGTTAAACACATGGCTAGTTCGTAAAATAGATGCAGATTTGCTTCCATCAAATTGCTCTCCTCTAACATATTAGCAGTTAATACAAAACTCTCCCAGTTTTCTCAGTTGAATAAGTTGCGAGACAGCTTTTACAGGCGCTTATAATTATGCTGGATGCCTCAATTAATAACCATATGAAAATGCAATAAAGGTGCAAGTCATCATTTTTAGACATGATGCAATGTTCATACCACTACTTGCACCTGATGTGTCAATCTTGGAGCCAAAGTTGCGTCTGTTTAAGAAATGAGATGCAAGTTGCATCCAGATGATTATTCCAGAGCTGGTGTTATTACGATGGCAAGATTCAGCTAGTACTTGCTAATAAGGTGTAAAGTACAAGATTTTCATGTGCCAGAGCAAGCTGCACCCTTAAACATCAAGGCTACTAGCACAACCCAAGGACTTAGGAGCATCATTCAGATAAGCAAGTTAGGTAAAGGCAGATGACCCAAGGTAGGACTGCACTGTGTACTTGATTTTTTATCTGGCGTTAAGGAGATGTCAAAATGAGCTCTAAGGGGTGACCCTTAACTGTTATTAACTATCGCCCTCTTAATAACACCACAATTTTCTTCATGTCAGGTTTGTACTTCAAGCAGTGTGTGTATAAGTTTTAATGTAAAAATTTATTGTGATTGTTGTGATTCCTATAAAACAATTTCCATGGAGTTGTTCATGAATGCAGTCTCAAGTGCAGTTCCAATAAAATGGATTAAATTCTTCTTTACACCATTCATCATACTTGCATCCAAACACACTCCATTTAGTTATGAAAGGTGGCCAGGTGCATTCATGGCCGTCAACTGATCACTTTGTGGGCCAATCTTTTGTGCAGTTTGGGCAGCCATATATGGCCACATTTAGGCACTTGGTTCCTAAAGGATGAAGAGAATTTTCAAAAATTTTGTTTCAACAGGCGACACATGGGCCCAAACTCACTAAGCGCCGAAGCGCCTAACGCTAGCGTCAATTTGCTAGCGTTGGGCATATAGTTACTTCGCAAATTCACTAACGAACGATGGCGTAAATTTGCTGGTGTTACTTCGCACCCTTACGCCTGGCGAATTTTCGCTACGGACGTAACTACGCAAATTCACTAACGCGCGCAGTGTACTGAACGCTACCTTTTACGCTAGACTTCCTTTGCCACCTCAGACCAGGCGAAGCGCAATAGAGTAGATAGGGATTGCTTCAAAAAAGTTCACATTTTTTCTAAGTCCCAAAAAACGCTGGCGTGTTTTCTATATTATGGGTGATAGGCTGAAAAAGATCGAAAAAAATTTTGGGGCTCCCCTCCTTCCTCCCTACATTTCCTAATTCATGGCAACTTAACTATACAGTGGACACAAAAAAAAAGTTTTTTTTGATGTTTTGAAGGTTTCCCAGGCATTTGTAGTGATTCTACGTATTCCTCCATTGAAATTTGAATTTGGCGCTGTATGCAAATTAACCATTGCTAGCGTAACTTCGCTTCGCTTAGCGCATCAACGCTAGCGCAACTTCGCAATCTTACGCTACCCCTGTGCGCAACTTCGGATTTTAGTGAATTTGCGGAGCGCTGGAGAAACTACGCCTGGCGAAGTGTGGCGAAGTGCGGTGAAGTTGCGCCTGGCGCAACTACGAATCTTAGTGAATTTGCCCCATGGCCTTTTATATAGAATTGCTTAGACAACTCTTTTTACCCTTTGGTAACTATGCCCCATGTACCAATGGGGTCAATCAATAAATTGCTTGTGCAAAGCTAATTACAGTTAAAGCACTGCTAGTAACCCTATACAGAAACATACTTGTCTTACTGACAATATGTGCGCTGTTTTTGTGCCTTTATGTCATAATTTTCATTTTCAATTTTTTTCCTTTTATTATTTTATAGATTCCTCCAAATGAGTTCTGAGAAAACACAATATTCCAGTTTATCCTATACCAATGCTGAGATTTCTTTGAAAAATATCCGGCATGAAAACTAGATTCCTTTATTGAAATCATATGTAAACAAACTATTATTATTTATAATTTGCTTTTGTTCTATACATTAAATGTTTGAATAAGTAAAATGACATAAAGGAAATATATAAACTGCAAGAAGACATTTTTATGTTTGCGATGTTTAAAAAAAACGAAAATTTTGGATCCTTTTTCACTATTATGTCATGCTCTTTAGACGGTTTTAAATGAATACTGTATAAATCTGGTAATCAAGAACGATAAAAAAAAGGAGCAAACATATATCTGTTTTTGTGGTTTCCTTGGAACTGCACAGGGGCGTGCCCATGACAGTTCAGATTGTAAAATTTGCTAAATCCTGTGAAATGCCACAAAGCCGAGGTTTGGAGAGCCAGCATCTGTCCACCCAAAGACAAAGATTTCCTGAGCTATTTGTCCAGACTATTAAAATGCTTTTTGGGGAAATAAAATTTCAACCATGTCTAGGCATGTCTGGCTGGCAAGGGTTTTCATACATTGCATTTGAACACATTTAATTAGTAGCATTAAAAGGCATTTCAGAACTCAGAGATGCTAAACGGACAGCCCTCTCCATATGCTGTTGTTACCTATAACTCTCAGTATTGTGAGTTAAGATGTTGGAAAGTCTAATTGAGCATCAAGTTCATGGAGAGACACAAATTGCATAGCTCCATACACATTAAGAGTATCAAAGATACATTTTCTTCCACCCAATAGAAATTGGGTACTTTTTTAAAATCAGTGTAGGGGAAAGTCTGTGTAAGGGTTCAGTCCTATTTCCTTTGGACTGTACTAGTTAACTTTATGGCTGATATCACACTCAGTCCCTTTTTACTCGATTTGATGGATCATTTTGCTTTAATATTTTCAAGGATATTGAGTCCATTCTACATTTGCATTTAATATCATAATCACTCTGCATGGAATGGTTTATATTTAATATTATAGCTTTGTATTTAAAAAAAAAAAAAAAAAATTACTACTGGTTATTTTTGGTTTGAACCACCAACATAAAGGGTTCCTTGGAATTGTGCAAGTTGAGTGAAAGTCTCCCATTCCTCATTTTTTTTACCTGCTTAAGGGCAGAGACTGCCTTCCCACCAGCTAGAATCGAAATCGCCGGCGGGATGGCATTCAAATGTTTTCCAAATTGCCCGAAGTTGCCTAACCAGGAAGCTTCAGGCGACTTCAGAAAATGAAGTGCTCCGAGCCATCCCACCATCGATTTAGATTCTAGCCGACGGGAAGGCTTTTCGGGGAGATTAGTCGCCCGAAGAAGAGACGATTTCACTGAATTTTGCGTGTCTCTGCCCTAATACTTTTTACACGGAATTGTTATTTGCTCTCCTTCACTAAGCCAATTATGATTTCAGGGATTCTTATTCATCAAGGTGATGATATACGGATCTAGTAGAGTTAAGTCTAAAACAAGTCGACTTTCTGAGTTTTTCTCGAAAACATTTCACTACTCATCTAAGCGACTTCTTCAGTTCAGCTGAGTGGTAGGGAAATATTCTGGCATTTAAAGTCACAGAAATCCAATCACAATGGTTCCATTGAACTTTTTCAGTTGGTGTTGGCGGAAAATAGATTTGTGAAAGTGTAATCTAGTCACAATGGTATCGTGATCCTCATAGAGTCAGGTATTAATTCTTCAAAGAACATGACTGGAAGTGTGACTTATTCAGATATATACTGAATATTTGTTAAAGTATAGCCAAATAATAGATACTTTAACTTTTTTATCAGGTAAGAGGCTGAGCCATGAGAGGTCCCTTAAGAAGTAAAATCTATGATAAAGCTACTGGCATGGCAGGATGAAGCCTGTTAACTGGGACCAATGCCCAGGTCAAGAGACACTTTTCCCAAAGAAATGTAACTATACAGGGAGGTGTTAGATCAAAGGTAAATAGTTAGGACTACAAAATGCATGCCTGGACAGGTAATCTGTGTGTTCTGGCAAATGCCAGAAAGGCTGCTGTAAGATACCATAGACAGACATTACTTATTGGGCTGGTTGAGGGCTGTTTGGGCCTCTGCTTAGTTAAAATACTACTATTTTGAATCCCAGTCCAGACCTGACCATATGGGGTTTACTTTTGTGTGGGATGGTAGTTTGTCAATGTTATGATCATACATGTGTTACTAAAATCCCCTCTTTTGAAAATTCATACACTTGTATAGATGCCACATTACTTAGAAAACAGTGGGCCAGGGAATGTGCATTGATCAATCCTCTCTCTCTATTATATGCTTGTAGCAAATTTGACCATAGCAGTGGCACTTCTATTGTACTTGTATATTTGACTTAGCCTTGGAATACTCCCACAAGCCCTCTTTTTGAGTTAATTCTAACCTAGAATCGATTGTGGAATAGTTCCATTTATATATACTTGTATGTATAAACTATGGGGCAGATTTATCAAAAGTCGAAGTGAAAATTTAAAATTTAAATTTAAATTTTAAAAATTCTAATTTTTGTGTGCTTCGACTTTGAAAAAACATTGAAAATTAGAATTTCCAAATTTATCATGTACTGTCTCTTTAAAAATTTTGATTATTCACCATATAAAAACATGCCAAATTGCTGTTTTAGCCTATGGGGGACCTCCTAGAACCTATCTGGAGTCAATTGGTGGACTTTGAAAAATCTGTTTTTTATTGGAAAAACTTCAAATCGAATTCGATCTAATGCAATATTACTTTGATTTGTATGATTTGAATTCAATCAAAAATGGACATATTGGATCAAAAATGGACCTATTCGGCCACAAAAAAACTGATTTTATTTTGGTTGGTTTTTTTTAATTCAAATTTCGAAAGTTTTTCAAATTCGAAATTCGACCCTTAATAAATCTGCCCCTATGAGTTTGTGCCAGCATGGTTTTATGCATAATAGATCTTGCCAGACTAACTTAAATTATTTTTATGAGACGGTAAGCAGGGACCTCAATTCTGGGATGGCAGTGGATGTGATTTACTTAGACTTTGCTAAAGCATTTGATACAGTGCCACACCAAAGGTCACTGGTTAAATTAAGGAATGTTGGTCTGGATTGGAACATAGTATTTGTACCTGGATAGAGAACTGGCTAAAAGATAGACTACAAAGAGTGGTGGGAAATGGAGCATTTTCTAATTGGACCAGTGTTGTTAGTTAAGTACCACAGGGCTCTGTACTTGGTCCCTTGCTTTTCAACTTGTTTATTAATGACCTGGAGGTGGGCATTGAAAGTACTGTTTCTATATTTGCAGATGATACTAAATTGTGCAGAACTATAGGTTCCATGCAGGATTCTGCCACTTTGCAGAGTGATTTGTCTAAACTGTAAAACTGGGCAGCAAACTGGAAAATGAGGTTCAATGTTGATAAATGCAGGTTATGCACTTTGGCAAAAATAATATAAATGCAAGTTATATACTAAATGGCAGTGTGTTGGGAGTTTCCTTAATGGAGAAGGATCTAGGGGTCTTTGTAGATAACAAGTTGTCTAATTCTGGGCAGTGTCATTCTGTGACTACTAAAGCAAATAAAGTTCTTTCTTGCATAAAAAAGGGCATTAACTCAAGGGATGAAAATATAATTATGCCTCTTATTAGGTCCCTGGTAAGGCCTCATCTGGAGTATGCAGTGTAGTTTTGGACTCCAGTCCTTAAGAGGGATATAAATGAGCTGGAGAGAGTGCAGAGACTAACTGCAATTAAATTGGTTAGAGGGAGGGAAGACTTAAATTATCAGGGTAGACTGTCAAGGTTGGGGGTTTTTTCTCTGGAAAAAAGGTGTTTGCGAGGGGACATGATTACACTTTACAAGTACATTAGAGGACATTATAGACAAATAACAGGGGACCTTTTTACCCATAAAGTGGATCACCGTACCAGAGGCCTCCCCTTTAGACTAGAAGAAAAGAACTTTCATTTGAAGCAACGTAGGTGGTTCTTCACAGTCAGGACAGTGAGGTTGTGGAGTGCACTGCCGGGTGATGTTGTGATGCTGATTCAGTTAATGCCTTTAAGAATGGCTTGGATGATTTTTTGGACAGACATAATATCAAAGGCTATTGTGATACTAAACTCTATAGTTAGTATAGATATGGGTATATAGAATTTATGTGAAGGTATGGAGGGGTGTGTGTATGGATGCTGGGTTTTCATTTGTCGGGGTTGAACTTGATGGACTTTGTCTTTTTTCAACCCGATTTAACTATGTAACTATGTGACTCTAGTTCAAGTTAGTTTGCATCAATACACTAAACATCTCTTATATAAGCTGCTATTCATTTGTATACAAGGTGAGCAGGAATTGTAACAGAGGAAAAATTAGAGCAACTTTATCCAGCATGACATAACGTTTATTGCAGTTGTGTCTCATTCTGTTCCTTCTGCCTCTGATGACTTAATGTGGGGCGAGTGATGTCGGGGTGCAAGAAACATGGCTGGTTTAAGAATTTACAAGCCTAAAGCTGTCTTACCAGAATGATGTCCAAGGAATTTTTGTTCTTGTCAAAGAAGCTAGGGGGGTGGAGAAAATTTCCAACAATAATCAAATCTGTTCTCAACTTTCTGGGTCACAAGTACACACATTTGAGCCTTTATATTGACATGAATTATTTTTCTGCTGAAGTTGTCAGCAATTGAGTTTTAGAAACCTCAGAATTGTGTGGGACAGCTATGCAGCATGTTACAATTTTAAACAAACCCTCCAAATAATAAATAAATCAACATACCAGTCTGAAAATAACTTGCTTTAGAATAGACAAACCAAATTTTTTTGCCCTCAAATTCTATATTATCAATGTCTTTTATTTTTTTTTTAACAGGAACTATAACTTTTTTTTTTTTTACTTTACTACAGCTGCATTTCCAGGCTAACATAATAAAACCAAATAAAGAAAATAAATAACCTACTCATTACTGTTCTGGTGCACCTTAAACTCTCTAAACTTTATTTTGCACCATATAAAAATAAACTGCCCCTCAAGCCATGCCATTTTCTACAGCAGTAAAACAAACGATTTCTCAAAATAAATAAACCAAATTTAGCAGAAATACATTCTTTACCATTAAAGGGACCTGCAAACAGAGGACCAAAGGACAGGCAGGTTGTAACATTAGTGGCACAGAAAATATATACCCTCTGGGCAATCTGAACATAGGCTCTTAAGAGTCATATTACTACATTACCTTTCAGACTGTTATTGCTTAGTGATCTAAACCAACTCTCATGCTTAATGTTATTGCATTAAAAACAGGAGGTAAAACTTGTCTACAAGGGCACTTGAGAGTTATGTTTTCATTAAGCATTATTACAAAAGGGCCATGTGGTTTTTAAGGAAAAATTAGACTACCTCATCATGCAAATCCGCATGTACGCTAACATAGTGTCAAGGGTTAGTCAGTGTGATTAAAAAGATCAAGCAAGGATTTGACTGGCTTTTCTAACCACACCCATGATAGTATTTGTATAAAGTAAGATTGCAGGGGAGAGATTTTTAGTTTTTGAGGCAGCATAATATATGGGATAATGTACCCCTATAAAACTGGTGTCTGTGTAGCCTTTAGAAAAATGTTACATTTATCCTTGAGAAGCAAGAGACTTATGAGCATCTGATAGAATTGTGCTTTTACTAGTGATGGACGAATAAATTAGTGAAAATTCGCCGGCATCAATTTCCGATTTTTTTCGTGAAAACGTTCGAATTGCTCGATTTTTTTCCGTGAAAACGTTCGAATTGCTTGATTTTGTAGTGAAACCATTCAAATTGCTAGATTTTTAGTGAAAACATTAGAATTGCTCAATTTTAGTGAAAGCGTTTGAATTGCTCGATTTTTCCAGGAAAACGTTCGAATTGCTTGATTTTTTCGTGAAAACGTTAGAATTTCACGATTTTTTCGTGAACTTTCCGATTTCACCATTTTTCCGGGAGAAATTTGCCCATCGCTAGCTGTTACCTTAAACAATGATTCTTGTCTGATTATCAGTTCCTGTCCCTTGCCTGTTTTTGACCTTGCTGTGTTTTACTGTGTTACCTATTGGTTTTGACCCTGGCATGTTTATCCTGACTACACTCCTGGCTCCTGATTTTGTACTGCACTGTCTGGTTGGTACTGTCACAGCCTGTTCCATGACTTTACTCTCTGTTCCCCATTCCTCCTGTATATGTTACGGTTCCCTTGCCTGCCCAGAACTTTCTCCCTGGTCCTCTCACTTTAAAACCTGGTGGCATCTGAGTAGTGGAGGGCTCCTCCCGAAGCTAAAGGCAGGTGCTTTAGCTGGAAGCTTGAGCTGAGGACCTTGGGGTTTGTTTTGGGTTTGGGATACCATATGTGACAGGAGTACTTTCATGTATTTAATACATTAATGGGCCAATCTATGAATGCTCGAATCTTCAGCTAACATCACACGCAAGTTCCAAAATTCTCACATGGTTTCAAATACCTTGACTTCCTTATGATTGGGGTTTTTTCCCCAGACAAAAAATAAAAAAACTTGGCAGGTTTCAGGTGTGAGCTTTTTCTTTTCTTTTAAAGACCTGCTCGGGGGGGAAAAATGATTTCAGAAAGCTGAGTTATGCAGAAACCATGTAAGAGTATAGGAACTTGAACGTGGTATTATTTGCCAAATGCTGGAGCTGTGTTTGATATTTACACATTGTCCTAGTCCTTCTAGATGTATGTATTTATTTTTTGACAGAACAGCACTTCACAAGTAAGAGGTAAACCTGTGGTAACGAAGGACTCTATGAGGGTTATGTATGTATGTAAAAAGGACTAAGTTTGCCCAGGAGCAGTAACCCATAGCAACCAATCAGAAGGTAGATATTACTAGTCACTTGTTCGAAAGCAAAGATATTATTGGTTACTATAGATTACTGCTCCTGGGCAAACTTAGGGGAAGATTTATCAAGGATCAAATTGAAAATTAGAATTTTCAAATTCGAATTTCAATTTTATTTTAGTGTAATTCGACTAGGGAATAGTCCAAATTCAATTTGAGTTTATAATGTACTGTCCCTTTAAGAATTCAACAAAATTTTGGGAAATTTTTTTTTTTGCGAAAAAACAAATCAAATTTGATCGAATTCAATTAGAATTGCATTCTTGTTTGCAGGTCGATCCTAATTAATCCGAAATTTAAAAAAATCAAATTTTTTAATACATTCCAATTGGTCTGTTTTTTATATAGAATTTGGAGTTTACGGGAGTTTTTAGAAACTCGCTTATGGGGGTATACAGTATGTATTAAGTTCTACTGACTCACACAGTTAGGGGCCCATTCACTAAGCTCGAGTGAAAGAATAGAGGAAAAAAAATTGATTTTCAAATGTTTTTTTGGCTACTTCGACCATCGAATTGGTTGCTTCGACCTTCGACTTCGAATCGAACGATTCCAACTAAAAATCGTTTGAATATTGACCATTCGATAATCGAAGTACTGTCTCTTTAAAAATTTCTTCGACCCCCTAGTTCGCCACCTAAAACCTACCGAGGCCAATGTTAGCCTATGGGGAAGGTCCCCATAGGCTTTCCAAGGTTTTTATGATCGAATGATAATCCTTCGATCGATGGATTAAAATCCTTTGAATCGTTCGATTTGAAAGATTTAATCGCCCCTTACAGTAAGGATAAAAATCAGGAACATATGCTACACTATAGATTATAATGGGGTGTGAACTAAGGGCAATCTTCTCTTGCAAATCAAATTCTTAGGCTGGTGTTCTATAAAGTTACACTGATAAGAGAGCTGATAAGAGAGCCTAGTAAAAACCTTGGGTCCAAAGCCCCAAAACAAATTCCCTCTTTGAATCTTTTCACATACTTTATTACTTCTTGTTCCTTCTTAATATGCCTTTTTTTCCAATACCTTTCCAATAGTCTTCTTTCTTCTTACCATTCGTTCTGCCATCGGTTTTTCTGGGTTTTTTTTAAAATTTGCTCTCTCGTTTCTCCCCCTTTTTTAATCTTAATTCAGCTCAGGTATAATAGGAACATCATCTAGAAAACATTCATAAAAAATCAAGATGCTGGCTCAGACAGTAAGTTGAATTTTCATATGTCACATGCTAATGGCACAAATGTGCTTCCCATCTGGAATCCAAGGAAGTGGTTTCCTCATAATGATTGCCATGCAAGAGCTCTCAAACATCCTACCACATATTGTTTGTTATGCATGATTATGGTGGGTGTGTTCCAGTGATATAGAATATCCTTGAAAATTGTTCTGCATTACAAGAAAAGAATATGCCAAATTTCCTTCAGTACAGTTTATTAAGTTACGTAAATCTTAGCATAACAGGTTCCATTCCTCAAGCCATTGCTTTGTTGTTGGAACCCCCACCTACGTTCCTTCAGGGTTTGGCCTTACTGGCATTCTTCCTTAAAGGAGCAGTTCAGTGTAAAAATAAAAACTGGGTAAATAGATAGGCTGTGCTAAATAAAAAATATTTCTAATATAGTTAGTTATCCAAAAATGTAATGTATAAAGGCTGGAGTGACTGGATGTCTAATATAACAGAACACAAGTTCCTGGTTTTCAATTTTCTATCTTTGAGTTAGTTAGTGACTTTAAGGGGGCCCACATGGGACATAACTGTTCAGTAAGTTTGCAATTGATCCTCAGCATTCAGCTCAGATTCAAAAGCAACAGTTATGGCCCCCTAAAATCACTGATTGGTTATTGCCTGGTAACCAATCATTGGAAACCAAGAGAGCTGCAAAGCAGGAAGTAGTGTTCTGTCTATTATGTTACATATCCAGTGACTCCAGCCTTTATACATTACATTTTTGGATAACTAACTATATTAGAAATATTTTTTATTTAGCACAGCCTATCTATTTACCCAGTTTTTATTTTTATACATGCACAGCCTATATATTTACCCAGTTTTTATTTTTACATTGAACAATTCATTTACGTCAGTTGCATATGGTGGATATATTTAGGCTCTCCCACAACCATACTGGATCCTTCTTCCCTTTTGGTCAAACATTTCACTATAAGAAACACACTATTTTTTAGAGACAACCTAGTTTAGGATTAATGACTTGAAATTTGATTTTGTAGAGTATCTCACACAGGGACCCAACAATCAGGTTTTTATTTTAGTATATTCTACTGCCATAAAGGGAAAGGTTTAATGTATACATTTATGGACCTCTCTTCCTAGCCCTTATCAGTTTGGCAGTTCATTTGATATTTAAAAAAACAGTCAATAAATATATTTGCATAATGATAAATTAGATTTTTACAGAACCAAAACTGGACTACAAGTTCTGAAGTGTCAGAATATACCGATTTTGAAAATCTTCAATTTTTATGCATGCATATTGTCATTTATAATATAGTTCTGTAATTTGAAAATTGTTTTACATTTTAATGGCAAGAAATCTTGCAGAGGTGCATTTTATCTGTATTTTCATATTCTTTTCAGGACCTTTATGCAGATTCTTTATCATTTTCTCCCCTCCCCCCCAATTTTTTGATGAAAGACAGCTGTAGGTCTGTAGACACTTCTTGTTCTGCAATTCTGAAAATAATGCATTCACTTGCTTCAAATAACTAAATTGTTGAAATAATACATGTGTTGGCATGATTATCTAGATATTTGGGATTCAAGCATTCATTACCCTTACATTTGACTAAGTCAAAAAGACCTTAAGATGATGTTTCATTTTGATACAAAGCTGTAGTGAATTCAGATTATCTTCGATTTGTTGTAATTTATTTGAAGATGGCATACATATAAAACAGCAGTAACATAGACTTGTTGCTCCTTCAGATATTAAAGCAACACTGGGTTTATTAATATAAAAATGCAGGCAAATACAAGAAATAACACATTATTCTGGACTTTCCTTTATTCTCCCTCAGCCGTGCCAAGTGTAATTGGACTGCTTTATACAAAATTATGAATATTTATTAAATGTTTTGTTTTTCTATGCTTTCTGGTTTTCACCACTAGGCCATTTGACTTGTCTTAAATGATTTCATCTAAAAGTTTCATGTCTGAGGCAGTATAAGAACAATGTCATCCCATACAAGTGGAAGTCACTTAGTCATGGTACCAGTTGACTCTCAAGAGACTTTCCATCACCTCACCTAAAGTCTACAACACAGCTGCATGTTTGTGATCTCTGGCAAAGCCAACACCAAAGGGAAAACATCATGAATTCTCTCCAGACCCTTTAAAGTAATCTACAAGTAGGCCTGTGCATGAGGTAATTAGTTACATCATCTTCTGGACTCGCGCTATAACATATCAATGTTCCTGTAATGTACAAGATGTAATATCTACTTCTAAGCTGGTATTGTCAAACTGGTGATTTGTTTATGACAAGCTTATAGATGTATGTGACAAAGAATAAAAGTGCAAGGTTATATTCAAATGTATTGCACTTCTTTATGTTATAGTGAAGATCTGAATACTATCTCACATTTTCCCCGCAGCTTCTTGCAACACAGTATGTCTGATTGGCAGTTTTATATCAATGTCCCATTTCTACCCAAAGTCTAGGTCAAATTTATACAGATTTATACACGTTAAAATGCAGTTGTGCTGAATTTACCTTGTGCATAGAACCAATGCTCTGATTTCTCTAAACAGTTAAACTTCCTATTAGGGACTATTTCATATTTTCTACACTCTTAACTCTCCTACTAATTGTTTATCTTTAAGCTCCCATAGCCAACAACCAATTCATCATAAATTCTGTTGAATAGTCTTATATTTTTTCATTGACACCCCCATCCTACGGGGAAGATTTACTCAAGGCCGAAGTGGCTACCGTTAGCATCAATTTGCTAGTGTTACCGCCCGCAGGGAAATTGCCAATTTACTAACAGGTTCATGCGTCACTTCGCTAGCAAAAGAGACAGATGCTAGCGGTCATTCACACTCTATTGCCAGGCAACAATTCATTCTGGCAAATGGACATTACGCCGCAAATCCAATGAAATGCGGATTTTACTGAACGTTACCTCTTTCGCGAGACTTCCCTTCACCAGCTCAGACCAGACGAAGTGCTCTGGAGTGCATAGATCTTCCTCATTCTTCTGTTACTTACATCATATATTTTAGAGAAAAAAGCTTCACACGCTGGCGTCTTTTCCTTTTTTCAGAGTGATTGCCTGCAAAAGTCCTTAAAAATTATTTTGGGTAACCGGGTTCCCCATACATTTTCTAACATATGGAACATTAACTATACAGTGGGCTCATGTGTAGGGCATTATAACAACTCTATTTTCTTTATTAAGGTTCCCTGGGCTTGTGTAATGTAATGTATTTGCTGCAACATATACGTCCATTCAACGTTTGCTGTATGCAAATCAACCTGAGCCCTCAAGACATCTAGCGAATTTGCGCTAGGCAGAAATGAAAGCTAGTGCATCTTCACTTTCAATTGCTTTCAATTGCTTGCATTGCTAGCGTATCGCCGAATGCTAGCGAACCGTCGCCAGCATTCGGCACCCACGACAAAACTCAACATTCCAGTGAATTAGCGTTGTCTGAATGTATTTATGCCTGGCGAAGTGTAGCGATGGCTGCTGAGCAGTCGCTGGCTAATTTTCACCCTCGACTCTCGAATGAATCTGCCCCTACATCTTTTGTTGGCCTATGTATATTCCTTAAAACATCACATGAGCCCATCTCCCTTAATACTGACCTTTTAAAATAATGTGTATTGGTATGGACCCTGTTCCAGAATGCTCTGGACCTTGTTATCACTACTCAAGAACATTTCTATCCTGTATGTATTGTCTGCATGTTTAGAATTCATTGTACTATGGAATAATATTCAAACTATAAAAATGATGGGAACTTCTGTACTGGAATGGAATGGTTTGAATGTATTTCATATTTTGCAATTGTTTTGATGTAAGCTGCCAAGGCAAGTGGCTTTACTGATGACATACCAGCTATTATGTGGTGAGTAGACATAGTTGTTAGGCAGTTGTGAGCATTAACACATCTAAAATAGTATGAAATGTAGTTAGCTGGCGTTTATTGCATTTTGTAATCAATGCTCTTTCCATAATGCCTGTATATATTTATGGCAGTTGCTGGTTAAGGGCTAGCCATGAGGGGAAGCATATGGAAGCTCCTTCTTATGAAATGTAAATGACTCTTTACACTTGATAGATTTTTGCATTCAAAAAATGGACTTGGAAACCTCAAGACAATAGTGTTTATATTTATACTGTCATGTGTTCAGTCCCTGACTGCAAACTTCAATATTAACTAAGTTATTTGTATAACCCCAAAGAGCTAAACAATGAAAAGCTACTATTTTTTTTTGTTTAGGAGATGCACAAGGAGACCATTTATCAGGGCGTCATTGCCTTACTAGTATTTGTTTTTTTTATGTCCATGCACTGAAAATATTGCAATAATCTGGTTTTGTAATGAATGACTTATTTTCTCTGTACTTCTTATAGCTTACAAGAGTGTGGAGACTTTGAAGTGCAGGGGGGGAACCAAAAAGCAAACAATAAAATATGCAGGAAAGACTGACTTGTGATTGAGAGTGAAGGAACCACTGGGTCAGATCCCTGTAGGTACAAACAGATGTTTGCACTGTTTCACAGCTGCTAAATATGATATAAATCCAAAGAATTTCTCATGTTTTTATAAAGTTTAAAAAAAATACTCAGACAGCAAATTTTAAGCCATTCAGATACTCTTACAAAATGACATCTGGATTCTGTACTGCTTATTTAAGCAATCCTCAAAAACTGTCTGCCAAAGAAGGAACGCATATGTCTGTACTTCACTATATGGGCAGCATAGAATGGATTCCAGTTCATTTTGTAGAAAGAAGCCTATTACGGGGATTACCTGTTTTTTAATCAGTGTTTGATGTGGTTTGGACACAATAAAATGAAATATTATGGGGCAAAATATAAACCCATTTTATAATTTTGGTAGGGCATTTCCATAGGGCTCAGTGCCAAACGATGTCATTTTGCACCTGGTAACTTGGGTTCTATCGAAATTGCCGCTTGTTTACATTTCTCCTAATTTGATACAATCCTGCTGTTATTGCAATGTGTGAAGTATTTTGCGAAAATATCGCCCAACCCCCATGAAAGTCGCTGAACGTCATTTTTTCTTTGACGCGTGACACCATACAAATCTATGGGCGTCATTTCCGTGGCGAAACAAGGCGAAAAAATTTGCCCATCCCTAGTTCTCATGACCTAATACTGTATGTTAATACCCAGAAGGATATTTAGGTAACAAACAAAACATAAACCTTTTCCTTTTCAGATTGCTTATTGATACAACACATAACATCTGAAGGGAGATTTTCCATGACCATAGTAGACGTGATCGCACATCTGGCTTATTGATACAACATGAAATATCAAAGAATGGCTTTAGTAGCATTTACAATTATAAATTATTTCCTCCTACCTCCTGGCCTATTTATTAAAGATTGGATTTTAGTGGTTTTAGAGGTTTTTGAAGCCATGACTAAATTCACAAACACTAAACCCACGATTGTCATTGAACGAAAAAAAGAGCTGAATGATGCAGTGAAAATACGAATACCTTGAAAACTTCTAAAAATTAGATTTTTTTCTGACAATTACTAGTGAAGAAAAAAACTGAAAACCTCTACAAGTCTGAATTGGTTTAAAGAGGTCCAATAGGATCCGCATGGCTCCCACTGACTTCTCAATAAAGTTTTACCTTCCAGGTTTTCATGGTTTTGACACCTAGGGGCCGATTCATGAAGCTCGAGTGAAGGATTCGAATGAAAAAAACTTTGAATTTCGAAGTATTTTTTGGGTACTTCGACCATCGAATTGGTTAAATTCGATCGAATTCGATCGAATTCTAACGATTCGAACGATTCGAAGTAAAAATCGTTCGACTATTCGACCATTCGATAATCGAAGTACTGTCTCTTTAAAAAATACTTCGACCACCTACTTCGGTAGATAAAACCTACCGAAGTCAATGTTAGCCTATGGGGAAGGTCCCCATAGGCTTGCCTGTGATTTTTTGATCGAAGGATTTTCCTTCGATCGTTGGATTAAAATCCTTCGAATCGTTCGATTCGAAGGATTTAATCATTCGATCGAACGAAAAATCCTTCGATCGATCGATCGCAGGATTTGCGCAAAATCGTTCGACTTCAATATTCGAAGTCGAACGATTTTAGTTCCCAGTCGAATATCGAGGGTTAATTAACCCTCGATATTCGACTCTTGATGAATCGGCCCCCTAATAAATCCTGACTTTTTAGAGCTTTTAAGAAATATAGGAAAACCACAAATTTTTGAGATTCGATAATAAATGAGCCCCTTAGAGATATTCACACCATTTGTGATATTAATACTCAAATCTCAAGGGCATACTTATAAATTAAAATAAAATGTCTTATGTATTTTAGATAACTTGCAGCCAAAATAGATGTCCTTTATTTACGAGATTTCTTGATAATGGTTTCAAGATAATAGGTATTATACCTGAAGCACCAACATACCTGTACCTGCACAACCTATTTAATATATCTTATAGAGTTATACAATATCTTACAACATACAATATTTCATTTCTACAATTTAATGAATATATAAAAACTACTTGTACAGCTTAATTGTAGTATAAATTCTCTATTTAAATATTCAAAGGTTGTAGAAGCCATAGAAGGGCAATGAAGTTGACTTAAAACTATTTAATAAGAAAGTGTTTGGGATACTTTCCACAAATGTCTATTTATACTATGTAAGTAGCAAGTTAGGATGGTATGTGTCAGGCTTACTGGTGATTCCAGCAAAGAGGGACCTCACAGAGCTAATATGACCCACAAGAGCCTCAAACAACACAAATCCCACCCGAGGGTTGAACAGGGGGACAATGAGTGGAAAGAAGCCACTGAGGCTGATAAACTCAGAACAGAGGAGGAACCAGGGGCTGGCACTGTAGGTTCAAAGTCGGATCACAGGCAAGAAGGTCAAGACAGGCATTGGTTCAAAAACAGTCAATAAGGCAGAATCCGTCAGTAGAAATAAGGCTAGTACACCTTGATTACCAGGCACACATGTGCAACTGAAGCTTCCTTCAGTAGAGTCAGATTTGGCGCCAAACTGTGTAGGTCGTGCTTCAATGCAACATGATGAACAGTGCTAAATAAGTACACGTCAGCGTTTGCACACATACAGGAATCGATGTGTACACGTCAACATGGCTTGACCACTGAATGGGAGTGTGCCATGCCATGGGAAGTATCCTTACAGTTATGTATTTACAGTTGGACAAGGAGTTAGGAATGCACCAGGGCTCAGGTAAATCAAATCCTGAAGTTTGAACCCTGAATCCTCTGCAGAATATTCAGCTAATGCAGAACCATTTCAGAGCACACAAATGAATATCCCAATTGACAAATTAATATTATCAGTAAACAAATTGTCCTAAACACAAGTCACATCATATTAAAGCAATGCCTGTGTGACAGTCTCAGTTCATGCCCACCCTGAAGTTCCAAATTTTAAATATGTTTAAATATAATATAATTGACCTTCAAGATGAGCATTTAGGCGTGTCTAGGAGAACAAATAGATATTCCCCCCAGTTCTCACTGACCTTCAGGCTGTCATACGCAAACAGGAACACTATACATGAGTCAAGTTGATATTATATCTTACTGGCACTATACAAATAAATCTATATGAGGATGTATAAAAGCTATTTAGCATGTAATGCATTTTTTACTTTATTTTGGTATATAAGGCATTGTATTAGTTTACCACTAGATGTCAGTGTTACATTTGGCTCCACTGGCCATTACCACATATTGGCCTGTAGAGGGCACACTCTTATACACATATTGAACGTTTTTCGACAACTCACCTAATGAAGGGTATAATATCACCCAAAAGTACTGTGCTCCTAAAGTGATGTCGGAAATCACTATTTGCATTCCTTTATATCAAATTATGAATCAATCATGTGTAGTGTATTTTTATCTGTTGCACATTGCGCATTAATTTTAGAAACCAAAGTCACTAAGAACTTCCCAATCCAGAATCCATGCTGTAAATGACTACCATTCTATTTAACAGCTTCTAGACGACCAGGCCCGGATTTGTGGCTAGGCCAAATAGGCCAGCGAAATTTTTGGGGCGGCACGCCGCCCAGCCGCATCTTTGAAGCACTGGGGACTTAAAGCTCCCCAGCACTTCTGCCTCAGCGAGCGCCACAGCCGGCGCTAGGACCCTGCATCCAATTTTTACTTTCTTTAATGAAAAAGAAACCTATCTCTAATACATATATATATGTATATATATATATATATATATATATATATATATATATATATATATATAAAATGTGTATGTTTTTACAAGAAACCTGACTGTATGCAGTGAAATTCTCCCTTCATTTACTGCAGTGAAACAATCATACTTATGAACAGCAGGGGGAGCCCCCGCCTTACTTCTCAGCCATTACCACTCAAGCAACTTTGTTTGTTTCCCTGTACAGCAGTCGGCGACTGCGTAGAGATTTGTATTGGATTTTATTTTTGCCTTTACATCTCCTTTACTGTTTACTCCCAGCTGCAGGGACAAAGATCACTGAGCCAGATTTAAACAGATAAACTGGGATTCTATTTGGAGGATTGTTGGAGGATTATTTTGCTGCAGTCACTGGTTCTGCAGACTTGGAGAAAGTTTGTATTAAACAATGAAAACTATAAAATCCACATTAGATTACATGACAACAAATGACCCAGTGTAGTTTGCCTATTCTGATTATTAATCAGTCTTGCTGTATCGGCTTCTGGCAGATATTGGGCTTTTTTTCAGTTTATAGAGGCTCCACATTTAAGGTGGCCATACTTAGATCCGCTCGTTTGGAGAGGTCGACAGATAATCAGATCTTAACCCGATATGCCCACTAACGGCTGGGCGATATCGGGTGAATCCGAAAGTTTGGCCCTGGGGCCGAACTATAGCATTACAATGCTGTGAATGGGTACCGATGGGTCGCAGGACTGTATCAAGTAGCCGATGCGGTCCCAGATCGCAGAAAAAAAACAAACTTGACCAATCTATATCTGGCCGATTTTTGGCCTGATATCGTTCGGGAGGACCCGTCGGGAGTCAACACACACGGGCAGATAAGATGCTGAATCGATCTAAAGGACCGATATCAGTAGTTTTAATCTGCCCGTTTATAGCCACCTTCACCCTTCCTAGATGAGCCCCAATTTCCAAGAAGGCCCTGCCACCTTTTGTTGTTAATTTGAACAAAATATCCCTTGCTTGCTCGTATCTTTTGTCATGTGGCAAAGAGACAATATTTTATACTAATGTTTATCCACATAAAGTGTCAACTTTTACAGAAAATAAACATTGTAAAAAAAAACGAAATGCTCCCTTTCACAAGTTACCCTGTAGAAATCCAATATTTTCCCTTACCAGGGGAGCTAAAGGTTTAGCTATATGAGCACAAAACTCTGCAACTTTGGAATATGGGGATCTCATTAAGAAGCAGCAGTGATCTGCCTCAAATAAATAACAACCGCACTGCTGTTTAAACAAACATTAGAACTTGTATAGAGTGAATTATTTCATTAAGTGATTCAAATTTATTGTCCTTTCAATAACCTTGGGTGGGGGGTACTGTTGATTTAATGATTTAATAGTGCAGGGATCCTAGATGAGTTAACCCATTCCAACAAAAATAAATTTTTGATCCCTGCAAAGAAATAATTTGTGTTGCCATTTTTCTGCTCTTGAACATCTGGAGTTCTGCCAGGAGAGAGCCTGAACTGGGAAATACCTTTAACTAAACACGCCTGGCCTAAGAAAAAGGAAATCTGCTCTGTTAGCTCCACTCACTGCCAAAAGAGATCCCAGTGCAGATAAGGATATAAGCAAGACATTCTACCTGGTAGAGACATTCACAGAATCTTACAAATAAAATCCTCACAACAAACATTCGACTGTACAAAAATAAATCAAGTGTTCCTTTACTGTGTTCAACACTGCTTTGCAAGGACAACTGCTCATAACAGAATGACTACTACAGAAAACACACAACCTGTGTATAAAATATATATATTTCCAAACCTGCCATAAAAAGGCAAAGAAGCGCACCACAATTACAAATGCTATCTGCTGCCTCTTTGGGTCCTCTTCTGTCAGCTTGAAGGAGCATGAGCAGATGAAGCAAGGTCAGCAAGTGACTGAAGAGGATCCAAAGAGGATGATACCTCTGAACACCACTGCCATACTCTTTATTTTATGTCAGATTAAAAAAAGGGAGACTTAGGGGCAAATTCATCAAGGGTCGAATTTCGAGGGGTTAAATCCCTCGGAATTCGACTGGGGAATAGAATCGAATAGAATCGAATAGGCAATTTGGGCGAATTTACGCGCTGGCGAATAGTCGAATTGGCGAATATTCGCCAGGCGAATAGGCGCTCGATCGAATATTCGCTCGAAGGATTTTCATTCGATCGAATGCCTTTTTATTCGATCAAAAACTTGGAAAACAAGACTATGGGACTTTCCCATAGGCTTTTAAAGCAATTCGGTAGGTTTTAGGTGGCGAAATAGGCAGTCGAAGTAATTTTAAAAGAGACAGTACTTCGACTATCAAATGGGCAAATAGTCGCAGCGTTTTTGTGCTTGATCCAGTACTTCGACTATCGAATGGCGAATAGTCGCAGCGTTTTTGCTCTCAATCGATTCGAATCATTCTACTCAGGCGAATTTACGCCAATTCGATAGTCGAGGAGCACAAAAAACTACTCGAAATTCGAAGTTTTTTACTTCGAATCCTTCACTCGAAGTTAGTGAATCAGCCCCTTACTGTAAGGGGCAGATTTATTAAAGGTCAAAATGAAAATTAGAATTTCCAGCTAATTTTTGTGTATTTCGACTAGGGAATAGTCCACATTCGATTCAAATTTGAAAAAAAATTAAAAATTCGAATATCGAAATTTATCATGTACTGTAAAATTCAACTTCGACCATTCACCATCTAAAACCTGCCTATGGGGAACCTCCTAGAACCTATTTGGAGTCAATTGGTGGACTTTTGGAAAAACTTTGAATCATGTTCGATCGAATGGGCTGTTACTTTGATTCGTACGATTCGAATTCAATCAAAAACTGACCTCTTCGTCCAAAACATTGATTTTTTGATAATTTTTGATTCTTTTTTTAATTTCAATTTCAAAGTTATGGGAGTTCAAAAAAACTCCCATTACTTCGAAATTCGAACCTTGATAAATCTGCCCCAATGTGTAATAGTCTGTGTGGGGGGTTGAACCACCCATAATGGGATGTGGACAGCCATGTTAGGGAACACTCACATGCTAATAATGAGAAAATGTCCCAGCTGGTATAACTGGTCCTTGAAAAGAGTAGTGCACCATGAGGAAAAAAAACACGTCACGTTTTTAGCCCCACTTCAATAAAAGAATGCAAGCAGACAGTAATAGAGGTAGTTATCCATAATTCAAGAGTGATGCACCATTCCTGCTACTTTCAGTTTATTAAAGTAACAGTTCAGTGTAAAAATAAAAAACTGAGTAAATAGATAGGCTGTGCAAAATAAAAAATGTTTCCAATATAGTTAGTTACCCAAAAGTTTGATGTATAAAGGCTGGAGTGACTGGATGTGTAACATAATAGATATAATACTACTTCCTGCTTTTCAGCTCTCTTGGTTTCCACTGATTGGTTACCAGGCAATAACCAATCAGTGACTTGAGGGGGGAGGTCACATGAGTCATAACTGTTGCTTTAAAATCTGAGCTGAATGCGAAGGATCAATTGCAAACTCACTGAACAGTTATGTCCCATGTGGGTCCCCTTCAAGTGGCTGACTAACTCAGAGTTAGAGAGCTGGAAAGCAGGAAGTTGTGTTCTGTTATGTGAGACATCCAATCACACCAGGCTTTATAGATTACATTTTTGGCTAACTAACTATGTTAGAATTTTTTTTTATTTTGCACAGCCTATCTATTTACCTAGTTTTTGTTTTTACACTGAACAGTTTCTTTAAAGCCTCCTTGACCAGGAGCCTTCCGAGTACTGATTGATATAACCACCATCTTACATGATACTGACTGCATGCAAATAGCAATACATATAATACACACAAAGTAGGTTTCTGGAAGAAAAACCATCAAGTCCTATAAGCTAGAAGAATATTGACCTTTGTTACACCATGCAAAAATAACTTTTCATTATTTTAATAAACTAATAATTAACTGAAAGCTTGTGAAAGCCTCATAGCAAGCAATGGGATACTGTTTGGTCTTTCTGGAACTGGAGTAACTTTTTCTATATTCCCTTTTATTATGTTTCACCAACTTTTTTGCAGTGGGCCTCCCGTTGTCTATCCTAATTAAGGAAAATGAGGCCCAGCAGAGATGTGATAAAACATATTCCGGGTGGAACTGTAGGTGGGTTTTGTGGGTTGAGTTTTGTGTGCATATGTCTCCAGAGCCTGTGGGAGGGGGGGGGGGGAGTTCCCGATTCCACAACCTGCACCGAGGCCCGGCCATCTCTAGTTACCCCACTTTATACAATTTTACATGACTTTGTGTGATGTTAAAGTACGAATGTGAGGTATATGCCCATGTGTGTATCTGTCCAAAACCTGCCATAGAGCAATACAGGACTGTGTTTTTGCTAGAAAAACAGATATTCAAATGCGTAACAATAAATACACATGCTTTTATGCTTTTCTTCTTGGATAGCCACACAAAAATAGCTTGGACATTTTCAGAAATACAGAAAGCTACGCTAAATTACAGACTGCTTTGCTTTAAACTATTTTATTTTTGACTACAGTATCTATTTAATCAGATTTTATTACAGTTGTACAGATTACATATTTTGGGGGAGGAGCATTTTTTTTTTTAAACCCAATTAAGAAAACTCCCCAGACCTTTATTACCTTCTTATAATAGTATCTGAAAAATATGATGTGGCCACAGTGAGCCAGTTTCACACCCAAAGGCCAGACACAAACCTGTTTTAAAAACAAATGTGGAAAAATTCACACCAAATCTGTTTTAACCATTGGCTTTTAAAGAAGCTTTTTGTGACTTGTGATTGTGAATGTTGCAGTAAATAAACTGTGCTATAGCTGGACAAGGGATAAAGGGAAGACCATAGAAACATGGTGAAAGTCATAGTGGGGAGCCTCAAAAAGGTCTAGCTAAGAATGACATGTATGAAAATCTCATGAATCAGAAGGTGGATGGAAAGTGAGTACTGGTTTCATCGAGGGAACCTTTCATGGGTGATATTGAGAAGCACATCAAAGGACATGCCAATTTTTCAAGTCCATTTTTTTTCACTTTTTGCTATTTGACAGATTTTATAGGAAATAATGCTCATCTTATTCAGAAAGTACAAACTTCCAGTTCCATCTAATTTGCTACTGCTTTTCTAAACCCACTGACACAGACACAAGTGATATTTCAGCATTTGCCAAAGATTTTAAGAAAACAATAGGTTGCAATTTTCAGGCAGTCAAGTGGATGTGATGATTAATCCCTTCCTTTTCCAGATCAATTTTCCAAAGATGGGACACTTCAGAAAAGATGAGGCGGAACAGGAACAATTGATAAGTTTTGGACATTGCATTCTTTTTTCAAATGCCCATAGGGGTAGGATTATTGCTGTGTTGAAAAGCATGCGGATAAACACAAAGAACAGATTGCAGATTGCAGATCTAGCAAGCCTAAGATTATGATTGAGTCAAGAATGCTTTAAACCTGGCAATAACCCCTTAGAAATTACCTGTGTGAGAGTGATATTTTAACAGATTTAGGCTTAAACTCCAATTTAAACATACGTTTCTACCTTGTTTGTTTAAAGTTTTGTATAAGACTAAAGGTGGCCATAGACACAAAGATCATCGCCATTCATATGCCATTAACGAGCATGGCTATATCGGCAATATGGCCGAACGATCCAATTACGATGCGCAATGGTCTCCGGCGGGATCGGTCGGGTCAAAACCAAACCTGTCCGATCGACCAAACGACCGATCTCTGCCGGACAAAAGATGTCGGCACTCTCCACACACGATCAGAAAATCGTACAAATCCTTGCTTCATATGATAGGATCTGTGCGTCTATGGCCAGCTTAAGTAGTTATAACATAGCAATGACCTTGAGCTTATATGTCCTGGACCATTCTTAAATCCCCCCAAAGAACATATCACCAGTAAGTCGCAAATAATTTTTTGGATCTCTATCTGCGGTCGAGTAACTATTGATGGAACAAGACCCTGCCACCTTTCAATTATAAATATGAACAAACATATTACGTAACCTATTGGTAATGCCAATGACAGACAAGTGAGAACTTGTGGCAATTTAACATCAAAATAGAGGTACTCTCTAAGTATTTGAACTATTTTAAAATTATTTTTCAGTCTGTTCAATTTATTTACAATGCTCTGCTGATTGATGTTTCTTGTCCCATTAAAAGGTGTTTCCCTAATATCTTATCAACCAGCCATGTACTCATTTCTGCTGTTAATAAAGTAATTTGCCAGGTCTCGTTAAACTATTTGTGATTTATTATTTCCAATCTTGCAAACAATGAAAAAAAAAAAGACTGGAGTTTATCAATCATCATTTTTAAACACAAGGAACATTTTTTTGCAATTAGAGATGAACTTCCAAGAATAGAATGTGTCATCAAAGTGCAGTTCAAATAATGAATTAACTGTCTGCCTTTGAAGATGAGGAAGTAACAGAGAGTTAAATATGTCAGGTGATACTGCTCCAGCCATATAGTTTCCTTGTCCCCAAGGAAAGTCACACCATAATTGTTTTTCTAGGATGTGAAAGATATGACCTCTGCAAAGTACTTAGAATGTAGCCTGTGGGATAAGGAGATGCTTCTTTATGAATATGGAGCATGTATGAGAAAGAAAACTTTATATACTTTATATAACTGTGAAATAAATAATGGTATATTTACCATCTAATTAAGACATAAATAATACAACTACTGTTAAATATTACCTACTAGACCATATTAACAAAGATTAATAGCAGCATCATTAAGAAAGGATATGCTGGTGTTTGACTGATGTTACTCAATGAGGATCCCTAGTGCCTTCTTGGTCCTGCGATAAGTGAGCAGGTACTATGCTGACAGTTGTATTCTGTATGTGATTGTCTTTTTATTTTTCTCTATGCAACATGAGCTTTTATAAAATAGTTACTTATATGTTAACAATTAAACTTTTAAGAGTTATAGGAATATAATACTACAGCAAGGAACCAAAGACTCCCAGAAGGATTGGCTAAGGAATTCCCCACCTTTTAATTAAAATGCTCCAGCTGCAAGTTGAAAAGAAACCAAAGGATCTATTTTATGTGAGAATTTGAAAAGATCTATCATCTATCTATCTATCTATCTATTATCTATCTATCTATCTATCTATCTATCTATCTATCTATCTATCTATCATTATCTATCTATCTATCTATCTATCTATCTATCTATCTATCTATCTATCTATCTATCTATCTATCTATCTATCTATCTATCTATCTATCTATCTCTATCTCTCTCTCTCTCTCTCTCTCTCTCTCTCTCTCTCTCTCTCTCTCTGTCTGTCTATCTATCTATCTATCTATCTATCTATCATTATCTATTTATCTATCTATCTATCTATCTATCTATCTATCTATCTATCTATCATCTATCCATCTACAGTATATGTCTTTTGGAACCAAATTTCATGCAGACATATTTAAAATCAGTGCAGATAAATATATAGGAAATGAGCTCCAAAAACAGGGGGAAAATCATTTAGATGATTAGCTGTACCCAAAAATGTAAATTTTATTTGTGGGGAGTTTTATTTTCTAACATCCCATATAATTTGTTTTATAATTAACCATGTCATGTACAAGCTATAGCTATACCGTGATGCCATATAGTCTTTAAGGAACTATTAAGGATGCATTTCTCTTGATGATGCAGTGTTCCTCAAGATAGACAGTTCTGCAACATGAAACCCATATCCACTACATATAGGCTCCAATGAAATACTGATACACATATTTTATATGTAAAAAACATCGACACTCCCACACTCCATCTCTTTTACTCTTTACTGGACAGTACAAATGTTCCGTACACCTCATACAGGCCAGCCAATAGCTTGCACATGTCATACCCACCATAAGGTAATGCTGATTACAGCAATATGTAATAGAAAAATACACAAAACAATCAAAACAATCAGAGATTGAGACGAGGTGCATTGAAAGGAGCTAAAAAATATTACACTTACAGCTTACACTTACATTAAATACAGTGAAAGCCTTCATTGCTGTAAGATAAATATTTTTTAAGCCTACACTTAGGGGCACATTTACTTAGCTCGAGTGAAGGATTCAAAGTAAGTTTTTTTTGGTGTACTTCGACCATCGAATAGGCTACTACGACCTTCGACTACGACTTCAACTTCGAATCAAACGATTCGAAGTAAAAATCATTCGACCATTCGATAGTCGAAGTACTGTCTCTTTAAAAAAAACTTCTACTACCTACTTCGCCACTTAAAACCTACCGGGCACCAATGTTAGCCTATGGGGACCTTCCCCATAAGCTTTCTAAGCAATTTCTGATCGAAGGAAAATCGTTTGATCGATATATTAAAATCCTTCGAATCATTCGATCGAAGTAGATGCGGTAAATCCTTCGGCTTCGATATTCGAAGTCGAAGGATTGTACTTCGATGGTCGAATATCGATAGTAAATGTGCCCCTTAATGAGCTAGGTACAAACCAATTACCTGTAGACAATTATGTATCCAAAATAGAGCCTTAAATTCAGAGCCAAATTAACATTTAAAGAATCAGTAACACCAAAAAATGAAAGTGTTTTAAAGTAATGAAAATATCATGCAGTGTTGCCCTGCACTAGTAAAACTGATGTGTTTGCTTCAGAAACACTACTATAGTTCATATAAACAAGCTGCTGTGTAGTAAAGAAAATTAAAAAAGGCTATATGGCACAGGTTAAATAGTGGATAACAGATAACACCATTATGTTCTACAGAGCTTATCTACTATCTGCTGTGTAACCTGAGCCTTTTCTCTTTTGAATGGCTGCCCCCATTGCTACACAGCAGTTTATTTATATAATCAAAAGTAGTGTTTCTGAAGCACACACATCAGTTTTACCAGTGCAGGGCAACACTGCATTATATTTGTATTACTTACAAACACTTTTATTCTTTGATGTTACTGTCCCTTTAAACTATTTAAATTTCCACACATCTGTTTCAAACTATCTAGATCTCATAATTGCAAAACATGGAAACAAAAAAAAAACACAGGGAAAACTCTATCCATTGTACATTAAAAACCATGCAAATAGTCTTGAATTTTAAGGCTGTATATGTGATATTAATTCTGGATTCTAGTTGACTACAGGGGAATATAGAGTTCTATTCGTCTCCTCGTATAAATTTAACTTACTGTAAGAGTGTCAAAACTAAAAAAGTGTCTTCTGTTTCAAGAACTGTTTGATTTGGAAAAAAATACTGAAATCTGAATTTTGATAAAGCTGCTTCCCCCTGTTGTTATTAAGATGTGTATTTTTGAAAATGAACAGAAATACCGTATATACTTGAGTATAAGCCGTCCCGAATATAAGCCGAGGTACCTAATTTTACCTTCAAAAACTGGGAAAGCTTATTGACTCGAGTATAAGCCTAGGGTGAGAAATGCAGCAGCTTCTGGTAAGTTTCAATCAAAAAATTTAGGGTTTCTGCTCCCATTGGAGGTGCTGGCGTCTCGTTTTTGGATGCCGGGGACTATTCTTTTACGCTGGCGAATATTCTTGGAGACTATTCTTGGACACCGGCCATTATTCTTGGATACCGGCGACTATTCTTAGGTGTTGGCGACTATTCTTAGAGGCCGGCGACCATTTTTGTGCTTGACCCGAGTATAAGCCGAGGTAGAGTTTTTCAGCATATTTTGGGGGCTGAAAAACTCGGCTTATACTTAAGTATATACGGTACCCCAAACATTTTAAAGTCAAGAATATGTATAAGGTAATTTTATAATGACCCCAGCTTACAAACCCACGAGTAGGGTTAAAAACCCTCAAGGGCACATAATGCTTATACCAAAACTAGATACATTGATTATTTTTTCTTTGGATAGCTGCTTTCTAGTCTGATGAAATTTTTGTTATTATTAAAAAGAAAAAAACCATAATGTCCTTTCCTCTAGTTTTGGTGGAATTTTCTCTCAGTCTTTTGGTTGCTTTTATTCCTATGCGCAATGATATGAGCCTACTACATTTTCTCAGATGTTTTTTATTTGCTCAGCTTAAAGTTGGATTAGAACCAATACTTGGAGGTGAAAGGGCGATGTGTAATGTACTGAGACACGAAGATCAACACATGAAATAAAATAATGTAATGTTTTGAATACTTAAGAAGAAAAAGGCAGCAATAAAACATTGTAGGAGGAGAAAAAAGAAACGTGAGTGCCTATATATTTTGATTTTAAACGCCTGCAGATGTTGAATTTTAATCACAAAAGTCCATAATCAAAAGGAAACTCAGGCAAAAATGAGGATCTTGGTTCAAATGTTGACTTTATATATTTCTGTTTTCTGAAGCTTCTGAACAGTTTTCATTGACCCACACACACACACATACACAAAAAAGAATTACTGCTTCAACTAATGCCTGTATCACATATAATTACTGCTAATCTATTTTTCCAGACCTTGGAAGGAAAGGTTTCTAGGTTTCTGAAATAATAAATGTCATGTGTAAGACGGTGTTTACATTGCCTTTGGTGCTACAGCGGTTTTACAATTTGATGAATCAATGAATTGGGCTATGGGCTATGAAATCAGGAGACTGATCCAAATAGCATGCTTCTTTGCCACAAGAGGGCACACCAGCTTGCATTCTCTATGAGGCTTTTCATCCAAGTTATTATATCTCAACCAATACAGGACCAATGGAGAATGGGGTCATCTAGTGTGGAACAAGCTTGAGCTGAGTTATCCAGTAATTGTCTGATATAACTGATTACATGACCCCATTGCATTACAAAGTATGTTTTATCCCCATCACTCAGCTGAATCCATGTGCAATCCTTGACAAAGTCAACAACACACAGAAGGGACTTGCCATGTTTTCCCCATGACTGGGTAAATGCAACATGTAGGGGGTTATTTACTAAACTTCGAATACAAAAATCACGAAAAAAAATTTTTCCCCCCAGGAATTTATTAAACCCTGAGGATGGAAAAGTCTGAATCAGAAAATCCGGCATCTCAGACCTGTCAAGGTTGCATATAAGTCAATGGGAGAAGTCCCAATGATTTTTTGATGTGCGCTGGGTTTCGTGCAATATCCCGAAGTTTTCAGAGTTTTCGGGCAAAAAGCATAAGAAATCAGGTTTTCAGGTGAAAAATCAGAAAAAAAATCAGATTTTTTCCCGCAAATTTCCGGGAAAATGTTATATTAAATAAGCACAAAAAAACCCAAGCGGATTTAATCAGAGTTTGTAGCAGAAAATGTTGAGATAAAATCGGACTTTGATAAATAACCCCCTAGTATTGACAAGCCAATATCTGAATACTGAAACTTGCTGGTAGGTCTAGAGCAAGGGTCCCCAACCTTTTTTTTATCCATGAGCCACATTCAAATATAAAAAGAGTTGGGGAGATGCCAAATAAGGGCTGTGATTGGCAATTTGATGCACTATGTGCACTGGCAGCCCACAGGAGACTCTGTTTGGCAGTACACCTGGGTTTTTATGCAACCAAAACTTGCCTCCAAACCAGGAATTCAAAAATAAGCACCTGCTTTATGGCCACTGGGAGCAATATCCAAGGGTTTGGAGAGCAACATGTTGCTTACGAGCCACTGGTTGGGGATCACTGCTCTAGAGGCAAGCAGCTATTAAAGTGTCTTGTCTTTCCTCTGCTATGTGTTAGCACCCTTCTAGGGGGATCATTTCATTTGTCATTGTATCCTAAAGAATCACAATCAGTTGGCCAGAATATAACATCACTCTTCTGCTTCAGTCATCAGTGCAATTCGTTGTCCCACTTGTGTGGCCATATTGAATGCAATGTAATAGCTGGAATAAGTATAGTGCGGTGATGATAATGCAGATTCATCAGAATTTGAGCTTGTGTTTTATATTGATTTGAGTAAAAAAAAGTGTGAAAATACATACTGACATACACAATGACTAGTTTTAAGTTATCAATGAAAAAAGGCAATAATTAGCATGAAAGAATTTGGCAAGTAAAAGCTAGCTTCTAGGTGAGTTTTCTGTAGTAGTCAATTGAAAACGTAGATGAGTAAGAAAAGTTTCATGCTTTTTGTCATGTTTTTTTTTTTAAATATGTAAATGATATTTACAAGTATGGAGTAATGAGTCATCTTCACTCACCCCCCCCCCCTAGTGTCATAGAACTGGAGATGTAACTTAAGTAATTTAATCAGTCGGAGGAAGACCACTGAGATGTTACTGTAATTTAGGTAATGCTCAGATTATTGTTAGAAATTAATATACTAAACTGCAAATAAAATGAAAATATAGCACATTGCCAGCACCCTGAGTTGATGCTACTGCCAACACTTTGAAACATTTGTCTGACTCCTGGATAAGCAGAATTAAAAGAAGCTGGTAAAGATGTCTGGCACACATATTGGGAATATTATATTTGTGATGTCTGCCTTAGGTTTAAGAACTGCATGTTCTGACACATTGTGGCTTCAAAGGAATAGTGTTGTATTTATTTATGCCGCACCACATGTGTCTGCAGAGCTTTGCAAGGCATAAACACAAACAAGGGTACAGTTAATATAAATTGAACAATGAGAGTAATTAAATACATAAGTGCTAGAATTTGTTATATAGAATTTAAATGAGATCCTGCTAATGTAGGGATCTGGTAAACTAATCACCCTTAATAATATTGGCAGGCAAATCCTCAGTGTTTTAGAAGCCTAAATGGGTCCTAATGCAGGAACCTGTTTCATTGTTCTGCCTTAAGCTAAGTCCCTGGTTGTTCTCACAGTGTACTGTAGATGTCACTGTGCTATAGTATAAAGGTCTAGGTAACCATGTGATCTGGGTCTATTGCTTTAGCCCTTACCAAGCAGGCAGGAAGGGAATGGGTAGTGGGAACTATGTACATCAGACCTAGTAAAGGATAACCTATACTCTGTAATATGTCACTCTAGGAGTGACAGATAGGTTATTTAGTTGAGCAGCCCAAGGCTCCGATGAGGAGAGTCAGAAGGATTAAGATCCTGAGTACTAATTGCCCAGAAGTAGGGACTTAGGGATGTAGAGATTCCCCTGGGTTCCATTTTGGGAAAAGGCTGAAACTGGTGTACCTTCAATTGCTGCTTTACATGTTCCCTTGCCTGCAGGGACTAAGCTGATCATTGGTGCTTGTGAGTATATGCTATCTTATGTGCTATATATCTTATGTACTCCGATGTGGATTATTCTGTTGAATAAACTCAGTTCTATGGTTAAGCATAAAGAACCACTGGCACCAAATTATTATAAATAGCACTTTATTACAGTCTCACTACACCCTGCCTCCACACCGTTTCGAGGGCTTACACCTGAGAGAAAGAGCACAAATATGTATATGAAAATAAGCTCATAGTAGAGACGATGCAACTCAGTTTACTACAGCGCTACACTTAAAAAGATTCATTTTTTAAGGTGGACAGTGCATGCAAAACATATAACTTTGGACTGCAAAAAACCCTTATTTATCACCAGGTTAATGGTCGGGGTAAAATATAAATGCAGCTGCACATCCTATTGTCTCTTACTGCTTCTCATACCTAAATGTTTTCGTGCAAATTCCGTTTCAATGGATAAATACTGATGGGCACATTGTAAAACCATGTATATTTTCTTTCATTAAAAACACATTTAAATGATAATTATACAATGTTTCAAAGAAAGAAAAGAAAATTCATATGAATAATGTTGAGAAGATTTTTCATGTGACCAAGAAAAAAGAAAAAAAAAACAATAAAAATGAAATATCAAACCAAATAGACCTGTTATTTTCTTAACAATTAAGGCACGGCAAGACAAGCATAAATAAATCCAATAGAATTTTAAGTATCTATGAGTACTTGTGTGAATGAGTAAGACCCTATAAAGTTTTCAAATTTATTCAATGACCAACATCTTGTCCCATAAGTTTAAGAATAAAATTCTATTTATTAACATCTAAAGATGAGATATAAAGGGACCATCTACTTTTGATTTTATTTCACGCCCAAATATAATGGAAAAAATCAACATCCTGCTCTTTGCATTTTGGACAAAAAGAAACCTTCTGAGTATTCTTATTACTCTGGAATAATAATCCATAACCCAGATGAATGAATCGAAATTGTTAATCTCTCCAACTCTACAAAACTATATTCTTTTTAAAATTCTGATAAGATTTTAGAAGATCCTTAGAAGAAATATTTATTCCTAAAAATAATAATCTATCAGCTATTTTTTTCTTTAATATCTTAAAGTCAAGATTTATTAAAGAAATAGGCCTAAAAGAAGCCAGATGGGAAAGGTTTTTGCCTTCTTTTGTAATTAACTTTATATGAGAGACCAGACTAGAAACTAAGATTTTTCCATGACAATAAATTTCGTTGTACAAATTAGTCAGAAAAGGGGCTAATTCTATTTTGAGTGTTTTATAAAATGGAGAGGTTAGCCCATCTGGCCCACCTGCTTTAAAATCCTTAAGTGAATTTATGGTAGAAAGCACTTCTTGAATATTAATTGGTTGATTAAGTGAGACTAAGGGGCAGATTTATCAAGGGTCGAAGTGAATTCGATGGAAATTTGTTCGACCATCGAATAGGATACTACAGCATCGAATTTACTTCGACTTCGATTAGAAGTAAAAATTGTTGGAATATTGATAATCAATGTACTGTCTCTTTAAAAAAACTTCAACTTCAATACTTCGCCAAATTAAACCTGCCAAAGTGCTATGTTAGCCTATGGGGACCTTCTATAACCATTTTCTAAGTCTTCACACATCGAAGTAAAAGCGTTCGATCATTCCCTAAAATCGTTCAATTGGTTCGATCAAATGATTTTACTGCGATCATTCGATTGCCAAATTCTGTGAAAAATCCTTTGACTTCGATATTCAAAGTCGAAGTATTTTAATTCGATGGTCGAATTTCGAAGTATTTTTTACTTCGAAATTCGTCCCTTGATAAATCTGCCCCTAATTGTTCCTCAGAATGTTTTGGAAAATCAACTTTCGAAAGAAAATTAAAACTTTCATTCTCATTTGTTTGTGAAGAAGAATAAATAGATCAAAATAACCCTTGAAAATATTTACTATATCTTTTGGAAGATTGGTTAATTTACCTAAATGGTTTCTAATCAGCATCGGCTCATTTTAATCCAATGATTGAAAATGCTATTCAGCTATTGGGAAAGCACTTGAACTCTTATAAGGTACTATTAATAATTTGACTGAAAATCTTACATCACAAAATCGTCAGATGTTGGAATTACAGAATTTAGTTTCTGATGTTCAAGATGACACAATTTCCCCCTCAACGAGACTGGATGATTTAGAGAAGAAGACACAAGAGATGCAATCCAAAATTGATGACCTAGAAAATAGATTTATAGGAATTCCAGAATCTTACAAAATATGTGACATTGTCTAACTTATTACTACAATAATCCCAAAAAAACTAGGGATTCATCAAAATTCAACAAATATAAGATTGGAAAGAGTTCAAGAGCAGTTATTGCTAAGTTATTGCTACGTTTTTAGACTATTCTGAACAAGCCTTGTTGCTTCAGGCTTACAAAAAAACATAATACATTGGATATTGATGGTTTTCGAGTTCTTATATTCCAAGATTATTCATTATTCATTATTTTGTTATCTCAAAAGAGGAAGGAGTTCACTACAATTTGTCAATCTTTATTTAAGATGAACATTAAATTTGCACTCACATATCCGGCTAAATTGAGGATTTTTTTGGCTACAGAAACTCGTACTTTTGAAAATCCAAAAGATGCTTCAAACGTCATATTTCAGCTTGAGAAACAGCATTCATCCTCTCTTAAAAATCAGAAGAAGGATTCAAGTTCTGACATTTCAGCTAAGGAAAAGAGACAAGAAATGAAAACCTTCTCACGTCACTCTCAGAAGATTCAGGATAAGACTCCAATCGGAGATCTAGATCCAGATCTCCTATTATACAGGAACAACTGAATTTGGAGAATATGATGACTTAAGTTTGGTTAAAATAATAACTTGAAGGTTTTATTCTTTATAAATGAAAAGTGGCGCAGACTTTATCCTGTCACTTTTCTTAGTAAGAGAGTTTACACCTTTTTCTCTCATCCTCATGGGGTAGGGACTCGAATTGATTATTTGTTTTCATCAATTGATGTACTAAATAAAACCAGATCAGCAAATATTGGTAGCATTAATTTGTCTGATCATGCCCCGGTTCTGATTGAGGTAGAATTAGGCCCTTTACCAAAGTCTTATATTCCTTGGTCATATCCTATCTTCTTTAAAGATAAGCCGGAATTTAATAATAAGTTGAGAGAGAGATGGAATTTATTTCTTAAGGAGAATATAACACATCAAGAAGGGGAGCCAAACTTGCCATTATTATGGGATACGTGGAAGGCGGTAATTCGTGGGGAGATTACTTCTTATAGAATACATTTTATGAGAAAAATTTACAAAGAATTTATTCTTCATACCAAAGCTCAGAAAAAGGCTCATTTGAATTTTATCATGCATCCTACTAAACAACATAGCGAGAGATATAAAGAATCTTTAGATAAACCTAAACATTGGAATAATTTAAGAGATCAATCTTCTCTGGCTTATTACAAAGCTAAATTTGTTAATTTGCAAAATTAATCAAATAGATTCTTAGCCAATATGTTTAAAAATAGTAAATGTTTTTAAAAACTCCCATAAACTCAAAATGTAAAATGTATTTAAAAAATTGAATTTCCTAAACTCGGGTGAAGAGGATCGACCTGAAAACTCGAATCAAATTTGAATCAAATTTTCTCCGAAAAAAACTTGAATGTCAGGAAGGCTGCAAACAACTCCAAATTGATCCCAAGTCTCCCATTGACTAAAATAGAAATTCGGCATGTTTTAGATGGAGAATAGTCGAATTAGAGATCTTAAAGGGCCAAAGTATAATAAATCTCAAAAAATTAATTAGAATTTTTTTAAAAAACTCAAATCGAATTTAAACAATTCCCAAGTTGAATTTATTTTCCATCAATGTTACAAAGCTTAATTAATATGCCTCAGGGAGAAGTGGTCCAACCTTGCCTCTGAGATCAGGAAATTGTAGGCTACTTAAGATGTTGGATAATCATTTTAAGTAAATTAATTAAATTAATTTGATTTATAAGTTTACTAGTGGAAAAGGAACTCTGAAAATGCTGAATATGACAAGATCTAAACATTTGTAAAGAAATATTTATGAATATAAGAGAAAACAATGTAATGTTTATTTAGGTGTGGATGTGTTTTATGAAGTGATAGACAGGTTACTTCTAACTGAGCTTTATACTTTTGCAGAATCTCAGTCCTATAAAATGTTTCTGCATTTGTCCAGCAGAGAATTTGTGTGTCGTCACTCCGAGCAAAACATTAGGTAATGGATTGTCAAGAGGCCTGTTCTCACTCTCCTGACACCCAACACAAAACACACATGTTTAGGACTGACCCAGGGTTTATTCTCTGACTCACCCCTAATCATTATGAGAAATAGGCTTAACCAGTTCATAAATCCAAGGTAAATTATATTTCCCACGTATTCTGTCACATGCATATCAGCGAGCTGTTTTCAATTGATTCATATAGTGCGGAATATCTTTCAATATTCTGTATGAAGGATGGAAAGATGACACATTTCAGATACACAAACAGATAAAAATACTCACATACAGTTAACTTAAACATAGGTTGTTCTTTTGCAGTAACCTGTAAAATGTTCATGTTCACATTTTAAAATATATCCCACACTTGGTGACGCAAATGGTGATTAAAATACCAATATTTAAAGCACATATGTCCAAAAATGTAGCCCTCCTAGGGGGAGCTCAATTTCTAAAAAAGCCAGGGTTAACTCAAAACAGCAAGAGTGGAAGGTAGAAGTCAGTATTTTTTTTTTAAATTGAGCTCTCCCATGCCTACTCTGATTACCTCTATTAAAGAGGTACCTGCCCAGCACCCCCCTGTCGTTGCACCCTAGGCAGGTGCCTCTTCTGCCTACCCCTAGTTCTGGCCCTGTACACACATACCCTACATTGTTAGAGGAGCTCCTATCCACTGCTTTTTCAATAGAAAAAAACTCCCAAGTTGCCAGTTTCTTGAAAACATTTCCATGATTTTTGACATTATCCCTGGTGGACTGGTAATAGTATCTACTACTACACTTAGGAGCCAATTTATCAAACCTCAAATTTTTCTGTTCAAGTTTTTAAAGGTGAAAAACTCAAATTTGTTTGAGATTTATTATTCTCTGAAGCTGCTAAAAAGTAGAATGTGAAAATACTCCAGCTAAAACTGCTCTAAGTCAATGGCAGATCATCCCCTTAAAGGAGAACTCAACCGCCCCACTAATAAGCTCATGGGCACCATATTCCAGCTCTTCAGATTTCTTATTGTCCTCTTCTTTCCCTTAGGCAATTTCCATCACTTTTGGCGCATGTGCAGGAAGACTGCTCCAATTGCACATTCACCAATAAGGTGCTCACTTCCTGAAGAAATACAAAGAGCCAGAAGATGGTGCCCACGAGCTCTGTTGGGCTTACTCTGCACCTATAGTCGAGTAAAGGATTAGGGGCATTTATAGGTGTTATCAACTATGCGGGGGGGATCAAGGAGGGGGCACTATGTAGGGTACTGGGTAGGGGTTTTTATTAGTGGGGTGTTGAGTTCTCCTTTAACAATTGGAACATGTTTTTTACCTTCAGGACTCTCAATCATTTCTTGCAGGTTGCACTGGTTTTCCTTTGATAATCCAATAAATTTGAGTTTTTTGTGCGACAATTAGAAAAATAAAAATGCGAATTGTGCATAATTATACTGATTGTATAATTGTACCAATTTTTTGGAGAATAATTATTGTCAACTTAAGGGTATTCAGGTTTGGGAGTTTGGTAGAATTTTTTTTTTAATAGAGCGAGAAAGAATTGAGTTTTAGTAAATAGGCCTCTTAGTAACTCTGCTGCTGTTTAACCAAAAAATACGATCTATAGTTTATATATTACTGGCTTACTAACACAGCTAATAAATCCGACAACCAACAGAAAATATCTGGGTGCTCCAATCCCACTTGATCAAATTTCATTGGTTAATATGGAAGGAGACAGGAGGATATTATGATTTTTTTTTTACTGTGTGACATTCTTGTCTACCGTGAGTCTTTTTTTTTTGTCATGCTTGAAACTGACCATGTGCCAAATTCTGGTGCCATTTTGTGAAACTTTTTGCCGGCTGGTAAAATTTGGAAATTCATGGCGAAACGATACATAGGAAAAATAATTAGCTTATCACTAGCAAAAATGTATTGTTTGGCATTAAAATGAGGCTAAATATACTGACATTCCAGACAATGAACACCATTGAGCATCTTATTATTATACCTTATAAGTAACCTACCTACTGTATACAGACGACTGCCGATCTGTACAAAAAGCAGAAAAAATGTAGACTGAAAAAATCTAATCTTTTAAATTATTACTTTGCTCAGTTAAGCAAATATTTGAGGATTAATTCAATTTATACTTTCCTGGTAGTTCATTTAAGTCATTATTAAAATAATGATGTTTTACATATTATGTACCATTTAATACTTAGTAGTTCATTAAGTTCTAGTTTGGGTTACAATTTACAAATTAATAATTGGCATTTTACTTTAGTTGGCCAGACCCACGTCGTAAATGACAATTTTGCGCGGAAGCATGTGGAACTATTTTAAACCGAAAAGGATAACATATAGGGGGGAATTCACATAAGTGTCGGTAAAAAAAGTAACCCAGAAGTGGCGGTCGTACAAACGGCAAATTCACAAAGGCAGATGTTACCATCTCTGAATGTCTCGTAAGTCTGACAATTTTCTAATATGTCGTATATCTTTTCATCGTACAAACGACATTTACCAAGACTTTTTAAACGACAATTTGTCTGACATTTTCATTTTGGAGAGCCTAAAGTGTCTGAAAAATTGTCGGTAAAAAAAATGAGTTTACGAGTAATTCATAAAAATGTCGGGAAAAGTGGCGCCGAAAAAAACACGCCCACTTTTAACGACACTAATTCAAAAGTGTCGCACATGTCGGAAAATTGGCGCAGAAATGCTCTGTGAATTTGTCGGCTGTTGCTACGACACTTTCTACGACATTTTAAAGACATTTTTTTGTTCCCGACACTTTTGTGAATTCCCCCCATAGAGTTTTCTGTTTTTGGTATTATTGATGTTAGAAAAGCAAGTACAGTGGCAAGAAGTGAACCTTAACTCATTAGGAACCATAATGAGTTTCTGGATAATGGATCCTATACTTGTACTTGAGTCCCCTTGACTTTCATGGTTCTCTTTATTTGTGGCTCGTTTTATTGCCAAAGAAATAATGAATTTAGATTGTATGGGAAGGTAGAATATATTTTTTATTGTTTATTCCTTTCATATCGCCGTATATGTTTTCTGGTGTGCTTGTTTATATACTGTACATCCACAGAATCATAGGAAAGAAGATAAATTACTTAGGGTCTTTTTGTGTAAAGAAATAAAGAAAGAAATATGGAGCATGACATATACAGTTTTTTTCTGCAACAGGAAATGGATCGAGTTAAAAATGACAACCTTTATGCCAAATACAGCCCAGAATGTCATATAAATACTGAGTGTGCTTATCCAGTTATCTGGTGGGAAGAGAGACTTTAATTAGAAGTTAGATTAAAGTTATGTGAGATCATTGCCGACTGGCAGCTACCTCAGTATAACCACAGTCCTCAGGTTCAGATTTATGCTTAAAGGCAAAATATGCCAGGAACTGTCTCAGGAAAGAAATGCTTTTTTTTTCACCTTAAAATTATTAGTAAGAATAAATGTAGCAATGCAATTTATTTACATTAAATTCCTAACCAATTGCAGTTTATTTCCAATATGGGAGCTTCCTATGAAGGAAGAATTTAATGAGATCCCTGTTTGCTATTTGGAAGAGTTATTGTGATGCTTCACACTATACCCACCAACATTTTTGATATGGTGGAAACAGATTTGGTAAACATAGTTAAGCCCAAAATCCTAGTTCAGAGGGTCCTTGGATATAAGATAAGCTGACTGTTTATGGTGAGCCCTGACATTGGTTTTGAATTATTTATTCGGGAGCCCGAATCTAAAGCTACAAGAGGAGACATCATGTATTTTAAGTCTAAGGAGGACTTCTGTGTACAGAATAAATAGACCTGACTCCATTCACACATAAGGAGAAACTGATCCAAACTGAATAAAATTTAATGCAATTTTTGAGTGTGCAATAGGAAATGCTAGGTGTGTGCTGCATCTGTACATCTGTGCTGAATATGTTTTCTTTCCTATATACAGTAGAACCCCCATTTTACCTTTTTCAGGGGACCAGAAAAAAATGGTGTAAAATCCAGGAAAATGTAAAATCTGGGAAATGTATTATGCATAATATATAGATGTGACCACAAAACAACAATGTAAAATTAGGGAAAACTTAAAATCAGGGCATGTAAAATTGAGGTTCCGCTATATTAGGTTTATTTTTGTTAAGTTTTGCTTAAGTATATAAGAGCCTAACAGAGGTACTATATATCTGTTGTCAAAACATGGAAAGAAGCAGTAACAACATATAAGAGAGTTTGGGTATAACATATGTAATCCTAATTTGGTTACTGCCTCTAAATAGCAATTAACCCTTGACAATCCAGGGGCCCTGAGTCCCTTTTGCGTATGAAAAGTACTGGGAACTGGGATTTACAGCGCAGTGCCTCCACCTATAGAACACTGAGGAGCACACCACAGGAGGGTTCCACTAGAAAAACAGTAGTGAATACACAATCTAATACACAAAACACTCCTGCACTGGGGACACGTGGGACCTACCTATCTCACTATTAGGTACCTGACTGTTTCTCCAACACAGTCTTTTTATTATCAAAGTCCCAATCCTATGGAAGGGGTTAATAACCACACAGTTCAGTTCAAATAGAATGTCCCTTCCCCAGAGCTCTTATACCACAGGTAGCGCTACCTTTCCCAAAAGTTCCTCTGCCTTTGGAGCTTAGCAGCCGCTCCCACGTAGCAGGTAAATGCACAAGACCTGTCCTCAAATTGGGGCACCACATTTGTATATTTGCTAGTATCCTCCCTTGGGTGGCTCACTCACTGGGGTGCTCTCAGAGGCAGTCACACTAAAGATTACAGGCAGCTCTGCAGCAGGATCATTCTCACCAGTGGCACCTTTCACCTCCTGAGTCTCTAGCAGCTTGGCAGTGAACAGGATGGGCTCTCTCTGCACTTGTACAGATGTAACAGCTTGGACAGTCTCATGAGAACTGGTTCTGGCTGGATGTTGCAGCATACAACCCCTGTTAAGCTCTGTTGGAGACCCGGTACAAATGGCTCCAAAGTCAGGCACACCCTCTCTCCCAAGGATGCACTGGGGCACCCAGCCAATCGGATGGCTCTCCAGCCTGTAACTGGGCTGGATGATGTCACAGACAGGAAAACATGAGAAGGATTTCTCTAATCCCCTACACATAAAACATTGCTCTTTTCCTTGAGGCTTTTATGACCCTTTACCATCCAGATTTGGCTAAATGTAAAGTGGTAACTGTGGTCCATCTTAAAATTGCATAATTTTTAAATGCAATGTTCAAGTACATGTGCAAATATGTGTGTAATACTATGCTGCAGCAATGCTGGTAGCTACTTTTTAAAGCACAAGAGCTTGTTAGCATCCAATACGTTGGCAATGACCTGAAGTTCCGGTTAAATACTTCTGGTTTGCTGCATCAGATGTGCGCCAAGTTAAGGCCGCGAGTTTGTTTGGTATTATAAAGTTGGCAGAATTTTGACTTTATCTTGGCTTTGAGGCATAAGCATTAAAAGCGTTAGAGTTCCAAAGAGATGTGAAAAGAGCAGTGGCGGTTTAAAAATGAGCAAATGTGTACTTTATTGGTGCAAATAAAGGGTAAGTGCGATATGGCATTAGCATTGTTTGCTAACTCAAATGTTAACTCTATGTGTCAGGCACCAACATAACATCATTAGCTTTATGGAACGAGTATTTGCCATGCTCGAAAACTTCTGTAGAAATTATAGGAAAGTCAATATTCTAACCCATTAAAAAGTGTCTTTTGTAATCAGTGGATAATGGTTACAAACCAACAACAAGGTACAAAGTCCATAGAACAGGTGCTTAGCACTATGTTTATTGAATTTTGCACTGTGCACCCAACCTTTATTTACTCCGAGCTCCCATAGATGCAGCTCCCAAAAATGGTGCAAAATGCTGCAAAAAATGTTTTGCATTTTGCAGTGCTACATACATGTTGGGCCATACATGGGCATGAGTGCTGGGAGATGCAATGCACTAAGAAGTCCTGTACAGTGCTCCTTTGATTCTCTTAGGGTGTTAACTAAACTCCAAATTTATCTCATATTTTATAAAAAAAAAAAAACAACAACCAAACTCCCATGCCCGATTTGACCTTATTATTAAAAAAACCTCAGAATTTTTCTGATTTTCAATATCTTCAGATTGAGATTGGTGTCCCTCCCATTGACTTATACAGGACCTTGACATGTCTGAAATGGTGTTTTTTTCGGATTTGGGCTTTTTGCATAATTGGGGGTAATAAATCTCGAAAAATATGAGTGGTTTTTTTTCACTAAAAATTTGCCCCAAAAAAGTCCAACCAGATAAATTCAAGGTTTAGTAAATAATCCCCCAAGTGCTGCATCTTAATATGGCTTTTCAAATTGCACTGCGCTAGGGGCAAGTGTTTTGGTTTTGGGGCAGGAACTTACCTGAAAGTTTTGGATACACCCACCCAATTAACGTCTGCGGAGTCTTAGTGGGTTTTAGGTGTCAGAGATTTTCACTGGAACCTTTTACATTAATAAATGTTAAAAACTAAAGTTTTAAAAACTTTATTCAAGATGATATTACTCTTTGAATAGCAGAATAAAATGCAATCTCAAATTTGAAAAAATATGCCCCATAGAGGGTGTTTTATACAGTCAAATATTCAGCTTTGGTCTGATAGGGCTATAACATCTACCATAAAATTGCTATAAAAACAAACCAAATATGCTCAGACTAAAAATAGTTGAGAAACCTTGAGAACTAAAAGAACAAGATAATGGAATAAGTGGGGTAGGCATTTCTTCATTTGGGAGGTAGATGAGTAAGTGTGCAAAAATTACTTTATATGAAGTACAGAGTCCATTGAATTCTGTCTTTGAGTAATTTAGCCCAACTACCCAGCTTCTGTAAAGTATATTTCTGCTGCTCAGATGGTCTAATTTTAAGTTCTAATTAATGCAACATACACATCATTGTGCAGTCTTATTATTACTGTATGGCAGAGGTACCCCTACATCTGTACCAGTGCATTCTTCTTCAACTTCACTTCCACCTTCAAGACAGGGAAAATAACGATCCTTGATGGTTACCAATTAAAATGCAGTTATGTTTGACCTCATGTGCCTGATGATATTTTAAAAGCTCTATTTTTCCAATGCACATTCTTTTCTCTCCATTACTGCATTTTCCCGGTAGTGTAAAAAAGTTTCGTATGGAATATTTATAGACTAAGAGCAATTACTTGGAAAGAATAGCTTGAGTTGCATATGGAATCTTGTGTAATAAAATATAAGTTTGTGCTTCTCTGGAACATCAGTGAAACAGAACACCCACCTGTGACCGCCTACACATCTCACTCACAGACTGTTTTGTCTGAGACATAATCTTTCCTGCAAGCTGGAGATTTGAAAATTGATATACCGAACATTTTTTCCCCCAGCTCGAAACTTTGGAAGCAATATTTTTTAAAAATAGTCATTTTAGATGTTGACATTGTACTGATACTGTAATGGTTGAGAATGCTGAGTTTTAAGCCATATACAAAAGTTCTGCATAATTGACAGGAATGCTACAGGCATACAGGGAGGGGGAACTAAATCCCTTTCTATATTTATATTCCATGCAGTGTGTCTCTCTCTATAAATAAGCATACATATGTAATTATGAGCTTTTATTAGTTAAGAAAAGGAGTTTTTATTAGATATTCCTAAGGAGCTCCAGAATGTGGTTCTTCTCCAGCTGTTTTCCAGAATAGGGGTTTTCATTAAAAACCATTAATTCACTGAGAAAATAAGGAAGTAGCATTTATGGATTACCTGTAGGAAATCAATTTTCTAGTTGAGTCTCTAGACCCGGGCAAACTTCTATTTTGTTATATTACCCTTGATTTATAATGTATTTATAGAACTAACACAGGAACAGGGGGAACACTGAATGATTACTGTTATTTGATATCATATACCAGGGGTGCCCAGACTTTGTTACCCTGGGATCTACTGACAACACCTGGCCCCCATTAGGAGAGCTACCTTGATACTTTAAAAGCACATTTATATTATTATCTCTCCTCCCCCCTGTATCTTTTGTAAAAACCAAGGCAATTGTGTATGTCCTTCTGCTCCCTCTTTTGTACTTGGAGCAGTCACTTGATAAACATAATGCAACCTCCACATAGACCCATGACATGTCATATTGAAAAAGGGTGCAGAATAACCCACTCTCTCTCTGGTTCTCCTTCTCTATGACTGTGTTTCTCTCTCTTCTCTATCCCTGGGTCTCTCTCTCTCTCGTCTCTACTCCTGGGTCTCTCCTCTACACCTGGGTCTCTCTTCTCTACCCATGGGTCTCTCTCTTCTCTGCCTCAGGGTCTCTCTCTTCTCTACCCCTGGGTCTCTCTCTCTCTCTTCTCTACACCTGGGTCTCTCTCTCTCTTCTCTACTCTGGGTATCTCTCTCACTTCTATACCCCTGGGTCTCTCTCTCTCTTCTCTACGCCTGGGTCTCTCTCTCTTCTCTACACCTGGGTCTATCACTCTTCTCTACACCTGGGTCTCTCTCTTCTCTCTAACCCTGGGTCTCTCTCTTCTCTCTAACCCTGGGTCTCTCTCTGAGGAAGCGGCCGGGGATCATGCAGCTCGGGCCAGTGGTTGTGGTTGGTATCCTGCTCCATGTTCTCCTCATCTTCCTCCTGCATTGCTGCTCTGTGCTCTCACCATTCCTGGCACCCACACATCCCAAGCTCCGGCTGTTAATCCCGGTCCGGCAGCCACACTGAAAACTGTATCTGTGGCAGGAAAGCCTGGGTGTTGCTGGAGAATCTGGGAGAAGCCGTGGGGAGAGAGCAGACCAGGCTCATAACAGTGCAAAGTCTCATCTCACAGGACATGTGATGCCACAGCCTCGAACGCTGTTTAAACTTCTGGCAGGTTGCGGTCTACCAGGAACATTACAGGGATCTACTGGTAAACTGCAATTGACGTCCTTGGCACCCCTGTCATATACAATAGTCCTGACACCATTAAAATGGTTATCCTTCTTTGAATATGACATCTATAAGTATATGCCTTCTTTGTGCTGTATCAGTTTTTCAGACAGTTTCCAGCCGTTGCCTATATAGTCTCTGAGGGGTTGGCCAATGTGTTGATTGTGTACGTTTTTTAGATGGAAGTGATTAACAGGAGATCTACAATTATTGTTTTAAGCTTTCCTGCCAGACCGTTCTCTTACTATGCCATTCCAGTTTACATTGCCTAATTATAATGTTCTGTATCTCCTCTGCTTGGTCACTACCTTGTCAAAACTGCAGACAAAGTTCATAATGTTTGCAAGGAAACCAGCAGAAAACTAAGCACACACTTGAAGGCTTTGCATTCATATGTCTTCAGGAATATTTTCCATGAAGTTGCTTGGTTAACACCGTAGACAGATTGTTAAATAAAATTGAGAAAAAGTCGCCAGAAAAAAACTTAGTAAAAGTAAAAGCTGGCAAGGTTGTAGAGAAGTCAATGGGGAATGTTCTATAACAACTTTATTTATTTATTTATTCCCAGTTTTTTACAACATTGGAGTTTTTTAGCCTCATTGAAAATGAATGGGGCAATGAGATTGTCCCTGGTATGTGAAAAAACACGTGCAGAAATATTTTGTTACATATTTTTCTTAAATTAGCTAGCATTTGAGAAAAAAATTCACACTAGTTTTGTCCACATTTTATTTCCTCGTCTGCATTTTTTTCGCAAACTCGTATTTTGATAAATTTGCCCTTTACATTTTTTTTTTTTTTTTTATCAAATTGCATCTACTCCAAAATTCCCACTTAGTTTGATGCTGACCTTAAGTATCTAGGACCCATCTAAAGAGAGATACATCTAGCCTATATGGTGCATTTTCCTCCAAACTGCCTGGTTCTTGCCCATATGTTTCAAACAATTTAATTTCTAATCAAAATTTCTTGACCCAATAAATCTGGTGGCCCATGAATGATTGGCCAATTTTGCCTCTTGCATGTCAACAAATTATTGCCAACTCTGCTGTAAGATTGAACAGGCAACTTCATTCATGTTGATACAGTGTTACATCCAAGGTGTAGGTCTTAACATTTAATAGAATATTCTTCTGTTAAACATTACTTTGTGATTATTTATGACTTCACATCTCTTCATTTCTTCACCCAATGTAGGTACAGCTGGAAAAGATTGATTATTTTGTTCAGTATCACATTTGCTCAGCTCCATTGCAGGAAATGAACAGTTTTCGGTGTTTTTATATCTAATTTCATAGCACCTTTTAAGAACCCAAAATCTGAAAGCACTTACTTCAAACATTCCAGTGATGTGGAATCCTTGACATGCAGTTCACAGGAGTCTAATCTTCTCAATGATTTATGGTCATTTTAAAGTTGTAATTCTCTGTCTGTCATGGGTTTTCCTCAATAGCCAGCTGACAGCTTCAATAGTGTTTAGACATTCCTTTCATAATGTCAGCTTTTGTTTTGTCTCTGTCCTGTCTTGGAATTCCTTCCATTGTATCTTGACTGAGTCATAGCAAAAAATGTTCCTAATCAGAATAGAATGGAATGAACCATGTCATGTTTGCAAAAGAGCACTTATAATTAGCTTTCAGCAGTAGCAAGAGGGGCTTGTCTGGCTTGATCAACATATAAAAGTAGGAAGTGATGCACATCTGTTAACTGTGGATACTTAGGGGCAAATTTACTAAAGGGCGGAGTGACTAACGCTGGCGAAAATTCGCCAGTGTGAAGTCATTTTGCAACTTCGCAAATTTACTATCAGTCACCCTGGCGAAAATTCGCCAGCGATGGTGATAGCCTAGCGCAACTTCGCACCCTAATGCTGGCGAAGTTGCACTCTGGCGAAGGTTGCGAAAATACGCAAATTTACTGACATTGGTCTTTTTCTGAACCTGACCTCCTTCGCCAGAGTTTACTTCGCCAGGTTAGAGCAGGCAGAGTGCAATAGAGTAAATAGGAGTTTTAAAAAAAAAAGTCCCAAAATAATTGAAATTTTTTCTAAGTCTGAAAAAGATCGAATTTTTTTTAGGGTGCCCACCTTCCCCCCTACATTTGTGGCACCTTAACTATACTGTGGGCACATGTGTAGGGCGTTAGAACACCTAAATAAACGTTTATTAAGTTTCCCTGCGCTTGTGTAGTGTTCTGTATGCACTGCTGCATACACCCCCATTGAAATTCAAATTTGGCGCCGTATGCAATTAGCCTTCGCTAGCACAACTTTGGTCCTTCGTAACTTCGGAAATGATCGGTAACTTGTGCGGAACTTTCGGATATTCGTGAATTTGGAATGTCCTGACGAATCTACGCCTGGCGAAGTGTGGCGAAGTGTGGCGAAGACAACGCTGGCGGATCTACGAAGGTAAGTAAATTTGCCCCTTAGAATGTTGTGCTATGCACGTTTAGCTGTATTGATAACTCACATAATTTATACACTATAAATGATTATGTCTTAATCACAGTGGATAATACTTGGGTCCAATTTACTATCCTCGATTCATAACTTTGTTTGCTCTTTGCTCATGCCTTTAAATGAGAACCATTTAGGCTTATAGGACATTTGTAACATTTGTGAGAATGTTCACGTAATCACTCGCATTTGGCATAACCATGCCACTTCTCAGAGCCTATGACTAAGGGGCAGATTTATCAAGGGTCGAATTGAAAATTTGAATTGAAAATTCGAATTTTAGAGTTTTTTTTATGGTCAAAACTGTCAAATTCGACTAGGGAGTTATTCAAATTTGATTAGAGTTTTTCAAAAAAATGTAATTTGATTTTCTAGATTTATCATACTCTGTCCCTTTAAGAACTCGAATTTGACTATTCACCACCTAAAACCTGCCGAATTGCTGTTTAAGTCAATGGGAGATGTCCAGGGATCAATTTGGAGTTGTTTGCAGCCTTCCTGACATTCGAATCGAGTTTCCAGGTTGATCCTATTTACCAGAGTTAATTTTTTTTATTCTTATAATAAATTTCAATCATTGATAAATGTCCCTCAAAGTGTCCCCTGGTGACATGAAGCATGTAGGCTGTTGCTTTGTAATCATAATGGAAAATACAATTTGTATCTTTTAAACTTCAATTTTGGCTCTTGGACTCCACATTAAGGTTCAGATGGGTGCCTGCCTGTAACTAAGTTTTCCAGTGGTCTACTTCCCTATTGTGATAACTCACCGTGGTTTTCAGTAGATGAAATGACCTCTAGGACAATTTGTATGCATCTTCATTTCAGGGTCTCTAAGCGCCAGATACTTTGGTAATTCCATGCACAATGGGCAACAAACTGTTCAGTGAACCCCTGAAATTCATATTTATGATGTTTTTTCTTGGTACCTTATGCTTTGTGGGAGATACCAAGTGAGAACCTTTTGAGGTAAATTTTCAGAATTTTCATACATTTTTATAAAAATTCGGGATTCATCAGAATATGTATTTTTCAAAAAGATATGGTTTCCTGGGGGTAAACCTACTGTTCCAGGTTTTTTTGGTTTTAGAATCGAAAGTATGCCATATTCTGCTGTTGTGCTTTGAACATTCAGTAATTTATTGATGAAGGTTTTGAGCTATAGAAGTCAGAAATCTCCAGAAAACTATACATACTGTATCTGGTGTTGGGACCTTTGAGAGACATGAGGCTTTACAAATCAGTTGAATTTTTGTGCATAAAATAAAATATTTTTCTGGTATAAATTCCTATATCATGAAAATTTATATTTTTTGTATTTTTCTTTGGTATTTAGAGCTCTAAATCTTGCTCCAGAAGTGGAAATACACAAACAAAGTTCAGGTTCTCCTGAAAAAAACAATGTATGCATTTTCCTAGGTAAACTAAAAATCCCCCCCCCCAGGAAATGCCCCTAAAGTGAGAGAGCACAAAATGTCCAAAAAATGTCTGGCACTGAGTGCAAATGAAATGGGAAATTCATTGATTCATTCATATGTCCTCGCCACTATGGGGTTTTTAAACCCCTGTTGGAGGGACCAGGTACATGGGCAGATAAGCTTCCGACTTGGTCTAAATAGGAAGAATTGGCATCTTAAAACTGTGTATGGGCAGCTCATCAATTATTAGCAAGTTTGCTGCCTTATAAGCATTCTTTCTGTTATTGGTGCCCTGTGCTATGTAAACCTCTAGAGACCAAATGCATTCCTTGTTTTTCCAAGCAATGTTAAAGTTTTGGCAACTTGACAACACACACACCACAACACAAAACCATGTTAAAGGGATTTAATTAGTGTGTAACATACAGCAAGATCCCAGGAATTCATCTACCCTGAGAGCCTAGTAAAATGTATAGTTAAAATAGCATCAGTAAATATAATACAATATGATTGTGAATGCAGTTTCAGCATTACACTTCATAGTATTAGATGTTATTTAATATTGTCAATATTGGAGAACAGTAGAGGTGCCACGAAATCTAAACTGTTTATGGGGTACATTCAATATATTTATTTAAAATAAAAACGGATAGACTAAAATCAAATCCTATGTGCCATAAATGAAACCTGTATAAAAGATGGAACAAGTCTCCTGAGAATTCATGCCGTATTTCTCAGGATTTCTCTTTTAATTAAGTAGGCTAACATTGTACCTCGGTAGGTTTAAACTACCGAAGTATGTAGGCGAAGTTTTTTTTAAAGAGACAGTACTTCGACCTTCGAAGTCGAAGGTCGTAGTAGCCTATTCGTTGGTCGAAGTACCCAAAAAAAATACTTCAAAATTCAAATTTTTTTTTTCATTCGAATCCTTCACTCGTGCTTAGTAAATGTGCCCCATAGGGTCAATTTATCAGGAGCATGTTAACCTGCCTGTTTGTTTTTGTAGTGTAAAAGGAAACTGGAGTACCCAAAGGGAAGCCACAAAGACATGGGTAGAACAAATGATAATGTCCAATGTCATGTCTGAATGCTGGTGAATGTCGAGCAGTTTGAAGCCTATATGCTGAGTAACCCATGTAACACCCATTTACTACAGGATTAGCAGCAGAAGCCTTGGTAAAGTGAAGGAGGTTTAATAGTTAGAATAAAAACAACAATAAACAGGAGAGCAAAATGAAAAACCATATACAGGCCTGGATAGAGACAGAAAACTGAGCGACTATGAGTAACGGAATGAGAAGGTCAGGGCTGGAGGAAGACTTAGCAATGTCCAAATGGCAGGCAAGGTCAGTGGCAGGCAGTGGTCAAGCAGGATTGAGTAACAGGTCAAAGGTCAAACCAGGGAATCCACAGAAGACAGGTATCGGGAACCAGGTGGGAACAGGAGCAAGGGAAACAAGCAACAGACACAAACCAGGCAGGGAACACAGGAACCAGGAATCAGGAACCAGGACTCACAGAAGTAACGGAAATCAGAGGCTAGATGGGGTTCAGGAGCTCAGATGATCAAGCAAGAAACGCTGGTCAGGAACAGGTTTATAAAGGGTACATAATTGGAAAACACATGAGGGTAAAGAGATGGGAGCAGGCCCAGACTGGCAATCTGTGGGTTCTGGCAAATGACAGAGGGGCTGCTGTATGGTTCCATAGAAAGTTACCATATAGTGGGCTGGTAAGTGACTGTTTGGGCTGGTAGGGGGCTGTTTGGGCCTCTGTGTACTTGAAATGACTGGGCCTATTTTGACTCCCAGTCCAGACCTGGATGGGAGGAGACAGAAAATACAACAAATATATGTATAGGTAGGTGGACTGGTCAGAAGCAGCCATGTGAGCCTTCAGTGGCTCAACTTGAAGGTGTATTGTCCGAGGGAAACACATGTTAGAGTTTGAATCCCCGAGAGTCCTGACATCCAAGCTGAAAGTTCAACCCCAACACTGCAAAGCAATCTGTAAATCAGATAAACTATTTATTATACAACGGGTAATTTGCTTTGGTGTATCAATTACAAAACAAAATCCTTTTTGATCCAAATCTGAGCCGTGTCACTTAAACTAGTACCTTCTTTCCAATTTTACCTTTTTTCCAAAAGTTGTTATACAGTTATAGAGTCTATTATCCTGAATGCTTGGGACCTGGGGTTTTTGGAATAAGGGATCTTTCTAATTTGGATATCTATCAGGGGCGTAACTATAGAGGAAGCAGACCCTGCGGCTGCAGGGGGCCCAGGAGGTATAGGGACCCCATTAGACCCCAATTCATATACAGTTTTAATAAATATAGATAAAACAAGTCAACTGCTAAATATTTTGGGGGCCTGAAAAATAATTTGCTGCTGGGCCCAGTAATATCTAGTTACACCACTGCTATCTATCTATCTATCTATCTATCTATCTATCTATCTATCCATCTATCTATCTATCTATGTCTTCAGAAACATCTAAACATTAACAAAAAAAAAACAATCGGATTCATGCAGCTTAGTTAGGATCAAGTACAAAGCACTGTTTTATTTTTACAGAGGAAAAAGGAAATCATTTTAAAAAATTATACTTATTTACTGTAAGGGATACTGTCATGGGACTGAAATATGTTTTTTAAAAGAGCAAACATATTTTTTTATATTTAATTTTATTTTAAAATCTGACATGGGGCTAGACATATTGTCAGTTTCCCAGCTGTCCCCAGTCATGTGACTTGTGCTCTGATTAGCTTCAATCAGTTCAGCCTAACAATAGAACAATGGGAAGGTAACCAGATAGCAGCTCCCTAACACAACATAACAGCTGCTTGGTAGATATAACATTAATAGTAAAAATCCAAGGTCCCACTGCGACACATTCAGTTACATTGAGTAGGAGAAACAACAGCCTGCCAGAAAGCATTTCCATCTTAAAGTGCTGGCTCTTTCTGAAAGCACATGACCAGGCAAAGTGACCTGAGATGCACCTACAGACCTATATTACAACTAAAAAAAATACACTTTCTGGTTCAGGAATGAAATTATATAGTGTAGAGTGAATTATTTGCAGTGTAAACAGTGTAATTTAGAAATAAAAACGACATCATAAAAATCATGACAGAATTCCTCTGGACTCTATTGGTGCAGACCTTTCCATAATTCAGTGCTTTCTGGATGACAGGTTTCCGCTTAAGGGGTCATACTTGTACCATAAAAATATCTGCAGTAAGGTATCAGAGAGATACAATACCATTTTTGGTAAACGTGGAAGATATTTCAGCATGAGCCTCAATAAGATTTCCACAATCTCTTGAAGTTGTATTTACAAGAGATCATAACAGCACATGCTTTGTCATGTTTAATGTCCCTGAAGCTCCTTAAAACTTGCATGAGAGATGGTTTGCAACATTTGTAAATGTCCTGTGTAATCATTCCAGCAGATGTTGGAGGTCTGTTTGGGTTTTGGTTACTGGGTTGTATCAGATCCTATTAGACTCACCATTTTAGTTTATGATTGTTAGATAAGCAATTGCTTTGGGGACAAGTAGAATAGGTTTAGCTCTCTAAGTAAAACAGCTGCAAGATGTTTTATTGCCAGACGGTGTGCAACACAATTAAAATGTTTTACATAGAAAAATACAGCAGACGGCTTTTGAAAGCATGCTAATTGACCCATTTAGCATTCTTTTGTCTTAAGCACACATCTTGAGTGAAATGATTAGATTGAATTAAAGTATGAAATGAATCTTTGCCAAAGAATTTAGACGTTTCAGTGCTTCCTCATGGGAATGAAAGGACTGCCCCGGTGGCTAGTCTGAAAACTAGACAATAGACCAGAAGAGAAAAAACTTGGCAGCCAAAGCTCTTTCGACGGGAATAGATTCCAATGTTACAGAAAAGGAAATGTACTACTTGGATAGATATGTCAATGTAAGTTACACCAAACTGGGAGCCAAGTCGGCAATAGATCACTTGCAAGTTGAGTGACCCTGTTATTGATCAACGTGACAATAAAAGATTCTAAGGGAGAAAAAAAATACTTTTTCTGTATGTTGCCAAAGGCTTCAGTATTTCCTTGCTCTACAGTAAACAGGCTTTAAATAGGAATAAAATGTGCTGAAAAATAGAAGTTATCATTAGAACGTGGGAGAATTTTCATTTTTGCAGCTTAATGGGCAGGTTAATGGTATGAACATGGGTCCATGAACATGGGTTTAGTGAACATGGAACATCAGTCAATAATACTATGCTGTTCAGGCTTCAGCAGTCCAGTAACTGCTATAATATCCAAATGCCCATTACATCAGAACAATGATCCACAGTAACTCAGTACATGTGATTTCATATGTTAACTTACATTAAACTACAATTAATGGATTATTCCATGATATGGTTTATAGCATCAGGTTTGTAAAGGAGCTTACTGACTGCTTTATCTCTGTTATCCCTTGTGCAACTGGAATTATTTCAGAGAAATATGACTCAAACAAGTCGATAAAAAACACCTGATTATTGTTGTAGAAACAAAATGTTGGTTTCTTATAAAATTTCCACCCTGTATACGAATGCTATGTGTCTAAGTATGTAAATATTAAATATGAAGCAGTGAAAAGCCGTCCTTTTTATATATAGCTGCTTTCCCTGTATTAGTAATGGGGTAGAACTTACCTGGCAGGATAATATTGCCCTGGGGAAAAGACATCCCACTGTTGGGAACATGAAGAGTATAAAAGGAATCCATAAGCCCTTAGACAGGAGTGCTCAGGGGTGCCCATGTTGGGGCAAGGGAATGAGGACTAAATTGATGAGTGTAGATGAGTATTAAGGGAGAACCAAACCCCTTTAATTAACCCCCTACCCTACATAGACCCCCCTCCCTGCCCCCCCCCAAGCCTAGGTGTTACCCTGGGTAAATGTCCTTAACTCTTTACTTACTCCTCATTGCAGATTCAGGGCATCGGAGTTCACGGGCACCATCTTCTACTCTTCAGTAATCTTCGGGAAGAGAGCAGCATATCGAAAAGCCACGTAAATTGCCAAAGCGTCGGAAGAAGACCGAAGATTACCGAAGAGAAGAAGATGGCTCCCGTGAACTCTGATGCCCTGAATCTGCAATAAGGGGTAAGTAAAGAGTTAGGGGCATTTACCCGGGGTAACACCTAGGCTGGGGGGGGAGCAGGGAGGGGGTTTATGTAGGGTAGGGGTGTAGGGGATTGTAATAAATAGGGTTTGGCTCTTCTTTAAGAAGCTGTGATAGTATAGCATCTTGCCTGTGCAAAACATACTATTTTGTTTCTGTTATAATATATACAGAAGATTCCACCATTTGATATAGTAACAGCGCCCACAGTTCTTTGATAGAAAACCCTGACATCACATATTTTCAGTGGTATAGTTGCTGTTAAATGCTTAAAGCCAACATCTGGAGTACAAAGACCTGACTCAGATGTGGAGAAGAGGATAGTGTGTAGTGGTGGGAAATGAGGAATTTTACAAAGTTAACTACTGCAGAAATCACAAATCTGAACTTACTGTTTCTTTTAAATGGAACACCAGCATCTCCTCCCCCCTGACTGGTCAATGTAGTACACATCGAGCAAATTCTGCAACTGTTATGATATTAGCCGCATAGCAAGAGTCTATATTTGCTTGTCAAAGAAGACAGAAAGGCCGAAGCTGAGTAATAGCTTCGGTATTACTCAGCTTCGGTAATAGTACTGATCCAGCAAAATTCTTCAGTGAAATCCATTTTTCAAAAGAGCAAACAGATTTTTTTAATATTCAGTTTTGACATCTGACATGGGGCTAGACATATTGTCAGTTTCCCAGCTGCCCCAGTCATGTGACTTGTGCTTTGATAAACTTCAGTCACTCTTTACTCCTGTACTGCAAGTTGGAATGATATCACCCCATCCCCCCCCCAGCAGCCTAACAAAAGCACAGTGGGATGTAACCAGATAGCAGCTCCCTAACACAAGATAACAGATCCCTGGTAGATCCAAGAACAACACTCAATAGTAAAAGCCAAGTTCCACTGAGACTGATTCAGTTACATTAAGTAGGAGAGATAACATCCTGCCAGAAAGTAGTTCCATCCTAAAGTGCAGGCACAAGTTACATGACTGGGGGCAGCTGGGAAATTGACAATATGTTAAGCCCCATGTCAGATTTCAAAATAGAATATAAAAAAGTCTGTTTGCTCTTTTGAGAAATGGTTTTCAGTGCAGAAGTCTGCTGGAGTAGCACTATAACTGATGTGTTTGAAAAAAAAAACATGTTTTCCCATGACAGTATCCCTTTTTAATAACCATCTATGTCCCACAAAAGAGAGATGGTTGCAGGCTGCACACACTTCCATGTAAAACCATATTACAGAAACAAAGTATAAGGTTCCATAAACATTCAAAGCTACAGTACACAGACTTTGTCATAGTATAAAAGGTATGTTCATTCTCTGTGTCAAGTTTTCCTACAAATGCATTGCTTTATTTTGGTTCATCCCACGATTCATCTATTTTCAGAAGCCACTTCTGCTGTTTCACGTGTAACAGTTTTTCAATGCCTGTGTTTAACAGTTGCTATTCATCTAAGTAATTAAAGTATTTTGAAAGGTTTCCTAGGTAACCAGCCACATGGACAGTAAATCAGCAGTTAAACACAAACTTCAAGCATCAATGGTTACATAAGGCATATTTCTGTGTCACGTGATGGCCACCCACAGTTACATTTTGGTAGTATGTTTGCCTAATAGAAAATAAAGTGATGTTTCCTGCTCAAGAGGAACTAGCTCAGATTTGAAAAATATGCAGAGATCATTAACAAAATGTAAACATAACACTGACCACTTCACTGCCAGACATTCAACAAGCGTTAAAGGAAAACTATACCCCCCAAACAATGTAGGTCTCTATTAAAAGATACTGAGTAAAACAGCTCATGTGTAAAACCCTGCTTCATGTAAATGAACCATTATCATAATAATATACTTTTTTAGTAGTATGTGCCATTGGGTAATCATAAATAGAAAATTGCCATTTTAAAAAATAAGGGACGCCCCCTGAGATCGTAAGATTCACTGTGCACACATACAAACCACATGTAAGGTCACATGAGCCAATTAACAGACAGAGTTCTGCCTTTTGCTTCCTCACTTCTTCCTGTTACAGTTAGTGTTGTAGTATTTCTGGTCAGGTGATCTCTGAGGCAGCACAGATAGAGTCACGAAATGGTGGTTCAAGGCAAGAGATGTAAAAGGGCAATATTTATGTAAATATATATTCCTTAACTATTTCATGTGTCTGACATGTCTTTGCCTTTTTTAATCAGACTATTCTTTAATATTTTACAGCATAGGCTCCAGCATCTGCACATGTTTTCGGGAACCAATAGCAGCCCATGTTAATTAGCATGTGCAAGGAAAACCTAGATTTCATATGGTTAACTGTTTAATCCAGTGATTCTAGGTTGAGGGTAGAAAACTTGCAAGTGTTTCCCAAATGAAAGCTGGAAAGAAAAAACACCCACTTGCTTGACAATGCAAGCAATAAACACTGATGATCATATTAGACTACAGGGATTTGTTGGTTGGCGATATTTATAGTAATATCAGTGATATTGATTGCACTCAATGGATTTAATTATTAACTTGTGAAGTTTTGCCACAAAAATGATGCCCATAGGGTGAAAAAAATTTTGCGGGTCAAAAATTTGTTGAGCAATTTGCAGCATGTCAAAAAAAGTTTTGTCGACTTCAATGCATTTAGGTGAATTCCTGCATTTCACATATTTTCCAGATTCACCCATCACTATTATTAACCTGTAATTAAACAATGCCACACAACAAAGATTGTTTAGAATCTGAAATGTTAACACACCACTATAAGTGAAGCTACTGGCACTGGAGGTTTTGTCATCGTGATTATTGTACTACAACGTGGGTGACAAAGCTTCTGAAGTTCCCTTCTTACCAGTCTGGCAACACTGCATTATTGTAAATACTCTGCACACAGCATAATATATTTATAATTTAAAACATAGAGGTTAAAACATGTACAAATAATATATTTATAACTTATTAACATGTAATAAACTTGCTGAGCAGGAGCATAAGAAACAGGGAACCAGTTAATTAGCTTTAGGCTGGTGGCACATGGCAAGATTTGGGGGGGATTAGTCGCCCATCAACAAATCTCCTCTTCTTTGAGCGACTAATCTCCTCAAAAGGCCTTCCCGCTGGCATGAATGCAAATCAACGGTTTTCCAAAGTGGAGAAACTTCAGTTGACGTCGCAAAACTAAGGGGCCCATTCACCAAGCTCGAGTGAAGGATTCGAAGTAAAAAAACTTTGAATTTCGAAAATTTTTTTGGCTACTTCGACCATCGAATGGGCTACTTCGACCTTCGACTACGACTTCGACTTCGAATCGAAGGATTCGAACTAAAAATCGTTCGACTAGTCGACCATTCGATAGTCAAAGTACTATCTCTTTAAGAAAAAACTTTGACCCCCTAGTTCGCCACCTAAAAGCTACTGAACCCAATGTTAGCCTATGGGGAAGGTCCCCATAGGCTTGCCTAACTTTTTTTGGTCGAAGGATAATCCTTCGATCGTTGGATTAAAATCCTTCGAATCGTTCGATTCGAATGATTTAATTGTTCGATCGATCGATTATTCCTTCGATCGTTTGATCGAAGTTTTTGGCGCAAAATCCTTTGATATTCGAAGTTGAAGGATTTTCATTCCCCAGTCGAATATCGAGGGTTAATTAACCCTCGATATTCGACCCATGATGAATTTGCCCCTTAGTGTTACATATGCCATCCCGCCGACGATTCCCATTCTTGATGGCAGGAAGGCATTTGGGGAGATTAGTCGCCACAAGAAGAGGAGATTTGTCAATGGGCGACTTATCTCCCCTGAATGTTATCATGTGCCACCAGCCTTAGACAGTTTACCACAAGTTGAAAAATTCAACTAAAGAACTAATTGGTTGCTAAATGGGACTGTACTGTACATTTAAGTGCAGGTGTTCATATATCAGCCCCCTAATGATGTATATCTCAGTATATGTTTGTGAACAACTTTCAAAGCTGGCTGGCTCAAAAATGGTCTAGTTACATTACTTTTGTACAGATAATTGAACCTATGTCCTAATTCGTGCTTCAGAGGTGTTGATAGCTTCCTTAAAGTCCCAAGACAGAGAATTGCAACTAGACATATGCATTTAATAAAATGATATTAAGTGCCTAGAGAGTGTTGTTGATTTAAGTTTAGTTATTGTAAATGTCTTCAGTTTTCTGAAGAATTTGAAAAGCAGCAATGTCCATTGAAAGTGGTTAATTAGACCTGGGGCTCTGGGTAAATGACTGGGCATGTTACCAGGGTTTATAGGTCTAACAAAGGTTAAATGTTTAGGTTATATACCAGGTAAATTTTTCAACTGCTCTCATCTGGACAGACAAAATATATTGAGTTTGGTGAATTTTCAATCAGTTATAAAATAGTAGGCCAACTTCATGGAGATTTTTTTAAATCTTGGTTGATAAAGTCTATTCCCTATTTACACCTAAGCTTGTAAAGGTGCAGTTACAGGTACACCTGATGTTATACAGTATAATTATACAGTACATACAGTATAATGTGTTTTCAGTATATGTATTTTTACCTAGGTGATCCATGTTGAGAGATGTGCCTTATAGATACAAGTCTTTATTACAAGCTTAAGTTTAAATTATGATAGTAGCCAATGATTTTCGGTTAAGTGGTTTGCATGAGATGGCTAGTAATATACATTATTTTGAATGTACAATAATAATCCATTGTTTAGTTGTTCAGTCTTACTGGTTTTATAGTCTGTGGCAAAAGACTTTGGGCATTTAATCACCAGGATTTATTTTCTGTTCACTGTATTCTAGTTTCAAAAGCCAATGCTCCAATGCTAACACATTGGGTTGATCCTTCATTAATTAAAACCATTTCTTATGACTCATTTGATATTTCTCTAAAAATCATAATGTGGCCAGTCAAATGGTATTTCACTGCAATTTCTTATTTTCAGAACAAAATGTTCAATTATTAAGCAGGGTTTAGCTCATTTTCCTATTGCATAACTGAATTTATATACAGTATATTTGTAAATACAGTTCACTTCAGTGTCAGGCTTGCTCAGTTCAACACGTTAATCCATCCCCTTTGTACGTTATTTGCAGGCACACTAATCCACAAATCCTGCCACAATTTTGAGCTGGTATGTCTTGGAGCATGCCCATTGCCCTTATATATAACTCAAGAACAATGCTTCAGTTTAAATGATCTAATCTCTCAACCCAAACCTTTCTGGAAAGAAGTTTTTCTTAATTGCTGGCTTGACCTTCTGATGGTCCATCTCTTGAAATTCCATAAATTTATAGGGAATTGAATTAGGAGATAATCTGTGGCTTTGTCATTATCTTTGCAAATTCAAAATGTAACCCCTCTCACCCCCATTCACTTTTTATTTTTGTTTATTTTTTATCATTCTGCTTGTGAACATAAAAATCTTAGGATGGGTCCATATTCCTCAGATGTCTTTTTGATACTTTTAAATACTGAAGTTTGCATACATGGATATGGCTTAGAATGTATCTCACTCGCTGAACAACTTGAAAATATATAGTTAGGGGCAGATGCATCAAGGGTTGAATATCGAGGGTTAATTAACCCTCGCTATTCGACTGGGAATGAAAATCCTTCGACTTCGGATATCGAAGTCGAAGGATTTTGCACAGAAACTGCAATCAAACGATCGAAGGAATAATCGTTCGCTCGAACCGTAAAATCCTTCGAATCAAACGATTCGAAGGATTTTAATCCAACGATCGAAGGATTATCCTTCGACCAAAAAAAGATAGCCAAGCCTATGGGGACCTTCCCCATAGGCTTACATTGACTTCGGTAGCTTTTAGGTGGCGAACTAGGGGGGGGTCAAAGTTTTTTCTTAAAGAGACAGTACTTCGACTATCGAATGGTCGAATAGTCAAACAATTTTTAGTTTGAATCCTTCGATTCGAAGTCGAAGGTCGAAGTAGCCCATTCGATGGTCAAAGTAGCCCAAAAAACACTTCGAAATTCAACGTTTTTTTACTTCGAATCCTTCACTCGAAGTTAATGAATTGGCCCCTTAGTATATATATTTTCATACTACCGTATATACTCGAGTATAAGCCGAGTTTTTCAGCATCCAAAATGTGCTGAAAAAGTCTACCTCGGCTTATACTCGGGTCAGCGGGCAGTAGCTGAGATTGCAGTCACTTTTAATCATTCCTATACCAACAGTTCACTTGGGGAGAGACTGCAATATCCCACAATGCCCTCTGTTGGTTATATGAAAGAATAACAGTGCGCCCTCTGTTGGTTATATGAAAGAATAACAGTGACTGCAATATCACACAGCGCCATCTGTTGGTTATATGAAAGAATAACAGTGACTGCAATATCACACAGCGCCATCTGTTGGTTATATGAAAGAATAACAGTGACTGCAATATCACACAGCACCCTCTGTTGGTTATATGAAAGAATAACAGTGCGCCCTCTGTTGGTTATATGAAAGAATAACAGTGCGCCCTCTGTTGGTTATATGAAAGATTAACAGTGACTGCAATATCACACAGCGCCCTCTGTTGGTTATATGAAAGAATAACAGTGCACCCTCTGTTGGTTATATGAAAGAATAACAGTGACTGCAATATCACACAGCGCCCTCTGTTGGTTATATTAAAGAATAACAGTGACTGCAATATCACACAGCACCCTCTGTTGGTTATATGAAAGAATAACAGTGACTGCAATATCACACAGCGCCATCTGCTGGTTATATGAAAGAATAACAGTAACTGCAATATCACCCAGCGCCCTCTGTTGGTTATATTAAAGAATAACAGTGACTGCAATATCACACAGCACCCTCTGTTGGTTATATGAAAGAATAACAGTGACTGCAATATCACACAGCGCCATCTGCTGGTTATATGAAAGAATAACAGTAACTGCAATATCACACAGCACCCTCTGTTGGTTATATGAAGGATTAACAGTGATGGCAATATCACACAGCACCCTCTGTTGGTTATACGAAAGATTAACAGTGATGGCAATATCACACAGCACCCTCTGCACATGGTAGTGGGACAGTGGGACAATGCACACAGTAATCCGTTTGGCAATTCTCTGTCACCATCAACTTTGCAAAGAAGTCCGGTTGATCGCTGGGGGGTCGCTTTGGCAGAATGTGCGCTGCTGGGAGACAGGGCTGTAGTTGTGTCTACGACTGAGCAAATAGCATTTGAACAAGCTCTGACAGATTTGAACGACCTTTTGATTGAACAAACTGATCCCGTGGGATCTCTGAAACCAAAGAGCAAATTCATGCCTCCCAGGAATATAAGTTCCGCAGTAATCACCTTTGGTGAATTGGTCATGAGAGATCTCATGAACATACCCAGTCAGGGCCATGATAATCTCAATAGAGTGGAGAAACTTGCCCTACAGGAAATAACATCCTGGGACGATACAATTATAAAACCTTCTGATAAAGGAGGTAATATAGTTTTGTGGCCCAGGGTTATGTATTTAACGGAAGCGTTAAAACAACTGAACGACACGTCATGTTATCAAAAATTATCAAATGACCCAACTGTACGCTTCAGATTGACTTACAATAATTTAATTAAAGATGGTTTTCAAACAGGCCTCATCACTGCAAGTGAATCAAGGGCATTACAGAACAATTTTTCCGTTACCCCTACTTTCTACATGCTTCCCAAAATTCACAAAAATTTAAATAAACCTCCAGGTCGTCCGATTGTGTCTGGGAATGGTAACATATGTGAAAAGGCCAGCCAATATATTGATATGAAACTACGCAAATTTGTGGTTTCACTTCCCTCATATATTAAAGGAAAACTATACCCCCCAAACAATGTAGGTCTCTATTAAAAGATACTGAGTAAAACAGCTCATGTGTAAAACCCTGCTTCATGTAAATGAACCATTATCATAATAATATACTTTTTTAGTAGTATGTGCCATTGGGTAATCATAAATAGAAAATTGCCATTTTAAAAAATAAGGGCCGCCCCCTGAGATCGTAAGATTCACTGTGCACACATACAAACCACATGTAAGGTCACATGAGCCAATTAACAGACAGAGTTCTGCCTTTTGCTTCCTCACTTCTTCCTGTTACAGTTAGTGTTGTAGTATTTCTGGTCAGGTGATCTCTGAGGCAGCACAGATAGAGTCACGGAATGGTGGTTCAAGGCAAGAGATGTAAAAGGGCAATATTTATGTAAATATATATTCCAGTTTGGTAAGATTCTTTAATATGTCATTCAATTTGATATAAACTATCTGTTGCTTAAGTATTCATTTTGGGGGTATAGTTTTCCTTTAAGGACACTGGTGACCTTCTGCAAAAACTGGCAGAGGTCAAAGTTGATAGGGGTACATACTTGGTGGGCTGCGATGTAGAATCCCTATATTCCTCCATTTCTCACAAACAAGGCATAAGAGCCATACGATACTTTATGGAAACTGAGAGTGATTGGGACCAACAGTACATAGATTTTATGGCAGATTTGACAGATTTTTGTCTTAACCATAATTTCTTCGTCTTTAATGATAAATTTTACTTACAAGTCAGAGGTGTTGCAATGGGTGCAGCCTTTGCTCCCACATATGCAAACCTGTTCATGGGATGGTGGGAGGCAGGCGCATCTTTTAGCTTCAGCTTGGCAGGACGTTTTATAGGGACCTTTATGGTAAAACGGATCGGGAGGGTGTACTACGAGGATGAAGGGGTTGGATGTGGTGTATTGATCCGTGGGCCAGAACTTAGCTCTCTGTAGAAATTAAGCACCTAAGCAATACGGCATTATCACTGTATGGTACTTTACTGCGGGTGGTGAATCATGAGGGTGAAGGGGTTGGAACTGGCTGAATGAACCGTGTGCTTGAATTTACTAGCGATAGAATAGACATTTACCAGCAAGGCAAGCTAGCCGTTTGCTGATTAGGTTCACAATCCATACCTAACATCCATTGAGATTAACCTATTGTTGGGTTAAATAGCTGCTCAGCACTGTCCGTGATAACAGTGTCTAGGCTTATACTAGAGTCAATAAATTTTCCCAGTTTTAGGTAGGTAAAATTAGGTACCTCGGCTTATACACAGGTCGGCTTATACTTGAGTATATACGGTATGTCTACAAAATGAGTTTACTCTTTTTCTACTCATTGGCGTATTATCATATTTGTATTATATTCTTTATTCTCTATTACTCTACTGCTTCTTGATTAGGGTTTACATGTGTATCCTTTTGGGGTGTTTCTTATTAAGTATGATTAGAATTTTTAATTTATTTTCAATAAAGTGATGCTTTAATTAACCTATTCCAAGATCGGGTGGAATCCAGTTTTCTAGAATTGTATTGGTTTTGTTGTAGTGTTGTTGAGTTCACACACTACAACAAGAAGGAGCTCACACTGGTCCACCCATACAATGATATCATCAGGTCAGAGTAAACAAGTGATATTTCATGTAACACAAAACAATAAATAAGCATTTTTAGGTCATAATAAAAATTAGTTCAAGGCTTGACAGTAGTCCATATAATGAAGTGGTTCATCCATATTTACAAGTTCCATAGCCCAATAAAAAAAGATTATGGGGCCGATTCACTAACTTCGAGTGAAGGATTCGAAGTAAAAAAACTTTGAATTTCGAAGTGTTTTTTGGGCTACTTCGACCATCGAATGGGCTACTTCGACCTTCGACTACGACTTCGAATCGAAGGATTCGAACTAAAAAACGTTTGACTATTCGATAATCGAAGTACTGTCTCTTTAAGAAAAAAGTTTGACCCCCTAGTTCGCCATCTAAAAGCTACCGAACTCAATGTTAGCCTATGGGGAAGGTCCCCATAGGCTTTCCTAAGTTTTTTTGATCAAAGGATATTATTTCGATCGTTGGATTTAAATCCTGCGAATTGTTCGATTCGAAGGATTTAATCGTTCGATCGAAGGAATAATCCTTTGATTGTTCGATCGAACTATTTGCGCTAAAATCCTTTGACTTCGATATTCGAAGTCGAAGGATTTTAATTCCCAGTCGGATATAGAGGGTTAATTAACGCTCTATATTCGACCCTTGGTGAATCGGCCCCTATAGATTTAGCAAGAACATGCATTAATTGACAAAACTTATGACTTGACAATTTAACACCCTTTTAATGGTGCATCCCCATTCCTTTGTTTAATAGATGAGAGAATATCAAATGTGTTGTATACACAAGGAGTAAAACGTTAATTAGCGCAGGTCTGACAAAATAATGACTAGACGTGACATTCATCATTCTTAGCTATCCCTTAGGAAGGAAAGGAAGACTCTATTTTATTTCTGATCCACCCAAAAGAAACCACAACGCCCACAGCTGCAGTTATAAAAAAAGCAGATTGGCAGTCTTGTTGTATTCTTTAGAAAGCTTTTTTGCTAACAAATGATTTAAATAAGAAACACGAAAAGGCTTTTCTGTAAAGATTATATTAACATTGATAACATGGCCACTATGGCTGGGATATGATGCTAAACATGGATGTGCTTATGGCCACAAGATGTGTTCAGTCAATTTTTCACATTACGTTCAAATAAATATATTTCAAAAAAATGAAGGGGCATATTTATCAAAGATCGAGTTAGAGAGGTTTTTTTTTACCTCGAATGACCTCAAAATTCGAATAGTATCTTATTTAAGAAAAAACTCGAACATCTAAAACTCAAACAAATGTTACCGACCCGAAAACTCAAATCAAATTCAACTAAACTGGAATCAAGTTTTTTCTCCAAAAAAAACCATCTTCAAATGGATCACTGGGCCTCTGCCATTGACTTCAACATGAAATCGGCAGATTTTAGGTGGTGTACTATTGAATTCAAGTTGTTCCCAGGGTCAAGGTATGATAAATCTGGAATTCGAATTCGAGTTTTGATTACCATATATACTCGAGTATAAGCCGAGTTTTTCAGCCCCCAAAATATGCTGAAAAACTCTACCGGCTTATACTCGGGTCAAGCGCAAAAACGGTCGCCGGCGTCTAAGAATAGTCACCGGCGCCTAAGAATAGTCTCTAAGAATATTCGCCGGCGTCCAAGAATAGTCTCCGGCATCCAAAAACTAGACGCTGGCACCTCCAATGGGAGCAGAAACCCTCAATTTTTTGATTGAAACTTACCAGAAGCTGCTGCATTTCTCACCCTAGGCTTATACTCGAGTCAATAAGCTTTCCCAGTTTTTGGAGGTAAAATTAGGTACCTCGGCTTATACTCGGGACGGCTTATATTCGAGTATATATGGTATTCCCAACTCAAATTTGTTAGTTTTGACCAAAAATCCAACTCGTAAAATTCAAATTCTATTTTACAATTCAAACCTTAATAAATCTGCCCCTAAATAATATTAAGATAACTGCCAAATTATCACAGTTGCTTGTGAAGATATTCTAAATACAAACACTGCTAACAATGTATATATTTATATATGTAACAGACTGAAGATTTAGTCACCATTTATTCAGGCAGTCTGCCTTAGGTTTTGGCTAGCTCATTTTTATATATACAGATAGATAGAAAGATAGAGCATTTTTTCCTGAATGGGTTGATGTGTGAAACATGAAATGGATGAGATGTTTTTGTGAAATATTTGCAGTGGAAATAATAATAGAGGCTGTTCTCAGTATTAATTGTTTTTGGCTAGGAATAAAGAAAGGAAGATTCTAAAATGCTATCTCAGTGAAACATATTGCCATTTATTTTCTGCCTCAGCATTTTTCTTGGTCAATTGCACTAAGAGGAATGTTCACAGGAACACAAAATGTTTTGTCAGATTAAAGATGACGAGTGTTTATATTAATGGTATTTGTTTTAAAACATAACTGGTATCCCCTTCCAAGTGTTACTGCAATATAAGTTTCTGAGAGCAACAGGACAGTTAAAAATATGAGACAAAGAATACAAAGGTTATGGTATTTATGATCTTTCGACTACTATTATTTTAAAAATGCATGGCAACTTTTGCATTGAAATCCTAATGTAAGTGATGCAGGCATAGATCCAATATAATTAATAAAGCTGCCAAGAAGAATAGAATTGGGATAATGTAACTATAATAACATTCTTGGTCAATCCGGATTTTTTTCTTTTAAAGCAAATGGTCAGCATTAACTCTTTAACAAGGATGCAGATCTTGCTCATTAAAATGTTTTTGTAATGAGATGAAATTTGATCAAGAGGAAACTACAGGAGCAGGGTTGGATTTAGGGTAGTCCATAGTGAGCATTTGCCTTAGGCCCCTTTGCATCAATAGCACCCATTGGGGTGAACCACCGCTTATTGCCAACAATCTGCAACAGCTGGAAAGTTAACAGTTGGAAATTCATATTTTTACCCCTCTCTTGTTTGTGTCTTGCCATCATGCAATATCGGGGACCTCCTCATCTTCAGTTCTGATATAGGTCATTATTAGTAATGAGCAAATCTGTCGGCTTCACTGAAAAATTTGCAAAGCAACAAAAATGATTCACCAAATGGAAAAATCCACAAAACACAATGAAGTCAGGGGATATTTTTTTCCATGCAAATACATTGAAATCAATGGGCGGTTTTTTACAGCAACTTTTTTTTCATGCAAAGTACATGGTAGTCAGTTGTAGACACTGTGCAATAGTCCTTAATGTTTTTCCAACCTTCTGCTTCTATATAACCTCTATTAAGCTTATTCATATGGTTATATTATTATTATTATTATTAGAGATGGGCGAATTTCTCCCGTTTTGCCCAAAAATACACAAATTTCCCTTGAAATTCGTGAAACAGAGAAAAATTCACGAAACACAAATTTTGACGCCGGTGTCAGAATATTTTTCATGCTGGCGACAATTCTGACATCCATTAAAGTTAATGAGCGCCTAGAATTGTTGTCGGCGTCAGAATTGTCTTCAGAGTCAAAAATATTTAGATGCCAGCTGCAATTTCACGAATATATTCGCCGGCGGAAAAATATGGAAATTCGACCATCACTGATTATTTTTATTATCTCCTCCAGGAAACCAGTAGTTTACCCCTAGCTGATAATGTCAAAAATTCATCCAGGTTCTCATCTATTTCATTTTTGTCTCTTTCTCTTCTAGCACTTCAATTGCTTTTCACTATCTTTTTCTTTTTGCTCTTAATTATTTGCCCATGTTTTTTCATGGTTTTTATGACTTTTTTGGGGTCATTTACAAGCAAACAGCACAATGTGCAAAGTGAACTTTTGACCAAAGTTGCCACCATGCAGCATATTTCCCAGAATTCCAGCATGTCACATGGGGAGCAATGCACCTGATGCAATTGTGAGCAATGAGTTAAAAAAATTTTTTTCCCATGACAGTATCCCTTTAATAAGGTATTGTTGTTTCCCCCACCCTCTTTGAATTTTGAAGGTGTTGCAGTATTGGAAAATACAATAGACAGGCAGGAATATAAAAAATTCTTTCTTTCAATGCTGAATAATTGATTGTGCGAACACATGTAAATGAAAAGTGTGTTGTGTAATCATAGCACCAACTAAGCACAACAAATACCATTTTGCAGAATGAAAACAGGTGCAGAAAATGTAAGCATTCAAAGTTTAAAAGTCAAACCATGTTTGAAGAATTCTGACCAACCCTTTCAATTCTATTTTTTACATACTAATAGTGGAACACTCCATAAATAAAACTAGGTGGTCCTGGCAGCTTCAATATGTTAAACAAGAGTCCTACATTGACATATATTTACCTATCATTTTTTGTTCCAAACATAATCTACTGCATAAATATAGTATATGCTTCTGCTATAGATGGATACAGGGATGGGCACTTGTTTCTTTAGCCAAATGATTTCTTCATTCTCTTTCAATGATGCTTCAAAGCATTGCTGAAGGTCTATCTGTCGTCACTTTAACACAGACAAGTGGGTGGCAAAACGCCAACTGTAACCTGCTAGGGAGCATCGATAAGAGTCCACCACCTCCTGGTTTGATCTGTCTCTAAAAAACAAGCAAGAGGTCTGGCAGAAAACTAGATTTAGCATGGCTATTTACTGGAAAGAGATAGGATGTCTCATGGCAAGCATCCAGTATGTAGTGGCAAGCTTTACTTTCCATCTTTATTTTTGCAGCCCACAATTTATTTGATATAAATCGTACTAGCACTAGATCAAACAAAAAGAGGTTGGGTGGTAGTTTTCTGAAAGTGGACAGAGAAGCAGAAATTGATGTAAATCAAGGCTGCTGCAAATGGGAGCTCTGTGCGTAAGACAATTTTTGTTTTGCCTGAAGTTATTAACAAACAATATGATTTTAACTGTTTTTTAAGCATTGGCTCAGAGTAGTAACATTTCTTTCTCTTTGCAGGTATTTCTTTTCAAGTTGACTAGATTGAATAATGCACTCTTGTGATGAAACATAATATTATAATATGTTGATATGGCGAGTTAATATAAAGTTACAGTAAACTGTAGTTGATGTTGACGGCAGCAATGAGATTTATTTCAAGTTCAGCTATTTAATTTTTAAAATATTTTTAGGGTTTGAGCGTTGGATAGGCCTAATGGCAGTTTCCTGGTTTTACAAACATGTATTAATCCACCGAAAAAGAGAGGGCACAAGACACAGAATATGTTGATCACTCACCATGTAGAATAGGTGGTCCAGGTGCACCAGACCCTCAGCTTAGGGAGCAGATAAAACGGCAACATACAAAAAGAGGGGTGTCGGACACTCAGAAAGACTTCACAAGGGCCGCCAAAAATAAAGTTAAAAATTTAATATTTAGGGGCAGATGTATCAAGGGTCGAATTTCGAGGGGTTAAATCCCTCGAAATTCGACTGGGGAATAGAATCGAATAGGGAATTCGGGTGAATTTACGCACAGGCGAATAGTCGAATGGGCGAATATTCGCCCGGCGAAAAGTCGAGCGATCAAATATTCGATCGAAGGATTTTCATTCGATCGAATGGTCGATCAAATGCCTTTTTATTCTATCAAAAACGTAGAAATAAAGCCTATGGGACTTTCCCATAGGCTTTTAAAGCAATTCGGTAGGTTTAATCTGGCGAAGTAGGCCGTCGAATGATTTTTAAAAGAGACAGTACTTCGACTATCGAATGGGCGAATAGTCGCAGGGTTTTTTCGCTCGATCTATTCGAATCATTGTGCCCCATGTTGTTAATTCATTAAAACAGGAACAGTATCTCCATTGGTGTGCACTTAATCAGCCCATGACTGATACCTCCTGTATTGTTTATCAGCTGTATTTTGCTCTATGCAATATGTTGGTGCTTTATAAATATATTCATAATAATAAACCTCACCTGATACAATTATTTTGTGTTGGCCTTAATAGTCATGGATTGTGGCATGAGCCCAGTCTTAGGGCAAATGTTCTTTTTTGATATATGTGAGCTTTATCCACTGTTGTATTCTCTTTGTTCTTGGTATTCTCATAAGTATTAGAGATTAAGGCATGCTGCGTTTTTTATTATGTGAATAAGTTGAAATAAATTGCAGTGGGATATCAGTGTGTTTTGCATTTTAAACCACAAGAGTCCACATCAAACTAATAGTGTTGGTATTTATTGAAGCCTTTACTTAACTAACAGCAGTTCTATACATGGTGGTCTTGCATTTCAATAAGGAAGTTACGCACAAGACATTTGTTACAAATTCAGTGATTGGCCTCAGTTTATTCTTAAAAAGCTTGACTTTCTGAAAACCTCACATATTTTACCAAAACCACAAATAAGTAAATGATCTCAGCTGTCCAGTTCAATCTAGTCCTCATTTGTTATTGTTAAAAACAAAAGGTACAGGACATAGTTCAGGCAGCCAAGTGATATTTATAATGTCCTGCAGAAATGCTGTGTATGACTGGTGACAAGATGTTTTATTTCAATGGAGAATAAATAGAGTTTATCATTTTAAAGTTGTTTAAATAACGAATTCATTAAGGGGCACATTTACCTAGGGTCGAATATAGAGGGTTAATTAACCCTCGATATTTGACTGTCGAAGTAAAATCCTTCGACTTCGAATATCGAAGTCGAAGGATCTTGCGCTATTCCTACGATCGAACGATCGAAGGAATAATCGTTCGATCGAACGATTAAATCCTTTGAATCAAACGATTCGAAGGATTTTAATCCATCGATCGAAGGATATTCCTTCGATCAGGAAATTGTTAGGAAGCCTATGGGGACCTTCCCCATAGGCTAACATTGGCCTCGGTAGGTTTTATGTGGTGAACTAGGGGGTCGCAGAATTTTTTAAAGAGACAGTACTTCGACCATCGAATGGTCGAATAGTCGAACGATTTTTAGTTTGAATCGTTCGATTCGAAGTCGAAGGTCGTAGTCGAAGGTCGACGTAGCCCATTCGATGGTCGAAGAAGCCATATTCGACCATTCGAAATTCGAACTTTTTTTCCTCTATTCCTTCACTCGAACTAAGTAATGTGCCCCTTTAAATGTATAGTTTATTTGTGAAACTTCATTAACAGTTTGTACGGTAACTTTCCTTTTACAACAAGTTGGTAAGGCCTCTTATAATCATGCCCACCCTATGTTGTATATAGGTATATTATTTTTGTCAGATTTGTATAATTATCTGATCCTGATACTTGAGGGTAGATTTATCAAAGAGTGAAGTTAGAGATGGCTGCAGTCTGCTAGAGTGAAATTCCCCCACTCTCCATTCATTTCTATGGGGATTTTTAAAAGAGTATTTATCAATGGGTGAAAGTGAAAATTCACCCTTTGATGAATATGCCTTCCAAAATCCCATAGAAACGGAGAGTGGTGGAATTTCACTCTAGTGGACTGCAGCCATCTCTAACTTCACTCTTTGATAAATCTACCCCTTGAACTTGATTGAGAATAACCCAAACATGACCCTGGACACCAGAAAAATGTATTGAATACCAGTTATTATTGTATTAAAATGTTTTCATTGGTGTTAAAAGGATTTACTTGTCAAAGGATGAACATAAAATTGTTAATATAGTATAAATGTGTGTACTAGACTAGACTAGTGAATATGGGTTGGTTGTATGGTTTATTTCTCAGCTAGTTCCATAGTTTATCTTTCAAGGGCTTTATGAAAAAACGTTTCACAACAACCTTGGAGTCCATGATAAATGTTCTGCAATCAAAGAAACACCAAGGGGCCGATTCAATAAGGGTCGAATATCGAGGGTTAATTAACCCTCGATATTCGACTAGGAATTGAAATCCTTCGACTTCGAATATCGAAGTCGAAGGATTTAGCGCAGATAGTTCGATCGAACGATTCGAAGGATTTAAAGCCCTAAAGCCAACGATCGAAGGAATATCCTTCGATCAAAAAAACTTAGGAAAGCCTATGGGGACCTTCCCCATAGGCTAACATTGAGTTCGGTAGCTTTTAGATGGCGAACTAGGGGGTCAAAGTTTTTTCTCAAAGAGACAGTACTTCGACTATCGAATGGTCGAATAGTCGAATGATTTTAAGTTTGAATCCTTTGATTCGAAGTCGTAGTCGTAGTCGAAGGTCGTAGTAGCCCATTCGATGGTCGAAGTAGCCCAAAAAACACTTTGAAATTCGAAGTTTTTTTACTTCGAATCCTTCACTCGAAGTTAGTGAATCGGCCCCCTAATGTTTTCATGATTTTCTAGTAGATTTAAGGTATGAAAACCCAGATTACAGAAAGATCCATTATCCAGAAAGCCTCAGGTCCCGAGCATTCTGGATAAAAGGTCCCATACCAGTATTTGATTTCAAGGGTTACTTATGTTATTTTACTTTTAATGTGGGATATTGTTAAACAAAAAAAAAGCACGAAGACTTTAATACTTTAAAACGTTAAAATAATTCTCCAGATAGACTGCAATAATCACACCGGAGAAAGTTGTCACAAATGATTATTTGAAATAACTTGGTAGAGAACATTTTGTGTAAGCCCTTCTTAAACTAATTCTGTATGTGCGTAACAGCGGAGGCTCTAATACAGTAGGTCACTTGCGGTAGCTGTTCGCTAAATTCCAGTCCTCTTACAGAACGAGGAAACTTCCTGTTTTGTCGTGATTTTTTGGTACAAAGGCTTTCATCATACAACACAATCTCCTTTGGTTTATGGCTTGTTTCCTCGCCTAGTGAAAAATACTTTCATCAAACAGTTCACGAGTTCCCTTATTCATTGTTTTCCAAGCTTTCTGCCCTGAATATAAGAATTGTGACTAGGTGCAATAATCCTTTGAAACGCTCGCTCACGCACTGCAGGAACAGATTTACTGATTATATTTAACATACTCAAGATTAGCTATGCTATGCAGAATGCATTTTTGGCAAGCAAATGCCTTTTAATTGTGAAAAGTACGTTCACGTGACTGGCTTCCAGCGTGCTTACTTAGAGGATGTTAAAACGGGTCAATTGTTCCCATGTATGTACACAGTCCACTGTTAGTAGATCGTCCTGTTATCAAGCTTCTAAAATATATGGAATGCATTTGTTATATACAGTACCATATAAGAAATGCATTCAACATATTTTACCATATTGGTACCATTGTTACTATGTCCAGGTAAACATAGCTCTATTGTTATTATTTAAAGGGGTTGTTCACCTTCCAAACACTTTTTTCAATTTAGTTGTTTTTAGATTGTTCCCTAGAAATAATGACTTTTTCCAATTACTTTCCATTATTTATTTTTTACGTTTTTTCCAAAATCTAAGTTTAAAGTTGAATGTTCCTGTCTCTGGTGTTTGATTCTGGCAGCTCAGTAATTCAGGTGCAGATTCTGAACTGTTACAATTTTGCAACATTTAGTTGATACATTTCTCAGCAGCATCTCTGGAGTATTAGCAACAATTGTATCAATTCTAACAGCTGCCTGTAATGAAACCCAGAGATTCTGCTCAGCAGGGACAAAGATAAGAAATGTATCAACTAAATGTATCAATTTAGAACAGTTTACAGGATCGGCGACCCCCCCTCCCAGAGCTGCTTCAGAAGGAGAGAAATGACACTTTATACTTCAATATTAGAAAAACCGTGACACATAGAAAATAGAAAGTCATTGGAAAAAGTCGTTATTTCTGGTGATCTATCTGATAACAACTAGTTGTTTGAAGGTGAACAACCCCTTTAATAAGATCCTCCATTGGCCTTAAAGGAGACATATTGTGTAAAAAATAAGAACATACCAGTGCATTATACTCATTTAGATATAGAAGAATTGTGCTTAAAAAAGTAGTGTTTCAGGCTGATTTATTGAATGTTTCTGCAAAAACCCTAATAATCCCTCCCATCTCTTTCACTTCCTTCTCCCTGAATTTCCAGGCTGTGCAGGGGAGCCGACGGCTCTCAGCTCACTGCACTGTAGGACAGGAACCAATCAGCAGCTAGCAGGACCTGATAGGGAACTGAAGCCTGTCCGTGCTTGTGTGACTGCATGACTGTGATTGGCTGTGCCCCAATGCCATGTGCTTCTGGCAGGGACCATTAGGACACACCCACCCCTCATTTGAAACACAGACAGGGACCAGAGAACTAATAAAGGGGCTCTAATAAAGGGACTATTTTTAAAGATAATATTAATTTTTAGCACCATGGAAAGGCAACACTATATGTTACTTATAACTGCCTACACAATTAGGGTTTTTACATTTATCCCATATGTCTCCTTTAAAGCTGTAAAAATGATTTTAAATAATTACTTATATTATAAAATGATGCGTAGATGAATTTAAGCTTCTGTGCTGTAATGTTACTGTGTTGTAATAAATAGAGATGTCATTATGTCATTATAGGTTTTAAGCTGTTGTAAGAGTAAACTCTTTGGGACCTATAAAAGGTGACATCAGGGGGTCGAAGTTTTTTCTTAAAGAGACAGTACTTCGACTATCGAATGGTCGAATAGTCGAACGATTTTAGTTCGAATCCTTAGATTCGAAATCGAAGTCGTAGTCGAAGGTCGAAGTAGCCCATTCAATGGTCAAAGTAGCCAAAAAAAACACTTCGAAATTCTAAGTATTTTTTATTCTATTCCTTCATTCGAACTTAATGAATGGGCCCCTAAGTGTGACACATTCATTCATTTTCTGTATTACACTGTTGGTTGTATTGTATGTCTGAAACTATCTTACTGGAACAAAAAGCTGATTCTAAAGTTGGCCATAGACGCAAAGATCCGATCGTACGAATTAACGTACGATCGGACTTACCCATCTCCCGACCCTCCACTAACCATTCAGATCAAAGTCTTACCATTCCGATCATGTTCTGCCCCTGACAGCAATCGTATGATATCTATGTCCCGACAAAACTAGTGAAAGTCTCCCACTGAAAATCGTATGATCGGCAATACACCCAGAGATATTATCGGCAGCCGACAGAAATTTTCTAACCTGTCTGATCGACCAAACGACCGATCTCCGCCGGACGAAAAATGTCGGGACTCTCCACACATGGTCCGAAAATCGTACGAATCCATTTGTACGATTTGTACGATCAGATCGTTGCGTCTATGGCCAGCTTAAGATACATTAGTATCTCAAAGTTAGATCCTTATTATTCAAATGGGGTTTTTAACCCAGTTTTTTTCAAATTTAACATTTTTGCCCTAAACTATTTTTCAGATTTCAACATTAATTTTTTCCAACACAATATTTTGTCAAGTACAAAATGGCACAGGATAATTTTATTTTGGCAAATATTTGGCCAAATATGCAATTCCTGTAATATGCAAGACTTCCTTAGTGGAAGTATATAAACATAATTGTAACTCTTTTGGCTAGGGCCAGATATGGCGAAAAGAGCCTGCTGAAATCTCCAGGCCGATTTTAACCCTTCCCAGTGAGCAGTATCCTCTTCTGCATTCACATCTCTTCACCAAAATCTGATGAGTGTGTTTGTGCTACAGACTAAACAAGGGTTCCAGACACAAAAGAAGGAGAGGACACTGCTCTCGTTGAAATCGGCCTGTGAATTTCAGCAGGATGATTTCAGCCTGCCATAGACTTAGGGTTAGCTTGAGTTAACAATGTCCTTCTCTTTGAGGTTCTTTTATCTCATAATGAAATGACCACAGCACACTATAGCAGTATAGTAGGTGAAGTGGTCTGTTTTGTTTGTATTTAAAAAGGTTTCCAAGTCAAGTGAACAGAACTAGGGATGTTAAGGCAAGGTGGGCTTAAATACGCCAAAAAGTCTGCCAAAATAAGAGCAACTTCCATGTCTCTATCCAAAATTCCTTAAAGGAGAAGGAAAGGTTAAAACTAAGTAAGCCTTATCAGAAAGGTCCATCTAAATATACCAGTAAACCCCCAAAGTAGTGCTGCTCTGAGTCCCCTGTCAAAAGAAACACTGCATTTCTTTCCTTCTATTGTGTACACATGGGCTTCTGTATCAGACTTCCTGCCTTCATCTTAAACCTCATTGCCCTGGGCAAGAGCATGCTCAGTTTGCTCCTCTTCCCCCCCCCTCCCTTCTCTGCGGTAATCTGAGCCCAGAGCAGGGAGAGACTCCGGCAGGAAGTGATGTCACACCACATTAATACTGCAGCTCCTATTCTAAACAAACAGAGAGTTTCTAGAGCTTTTTACTCAGGTATGGTAAAACATTCTACAGAATAAATATAGCATTCTAGCTTGCACTATTGCAGCTAATCTATTGGCAATAAAATTCCTCCGTAGCTTTCCTTCTCCTTTAAGGCTGGGTTTAAATCTCCTTTTATTTTATAACCTTGCATAACCAATGCTATATGAGTAGCATGAGACATGTGAATACCTTCTGTTTTAAGAAAACATTTAATGTATTACCAACAACACCTGTTCACCAGATTTGTGGCCCGAAAGTGCATCTAAGTGGACCATTCATCAACATCATTATTTATACAGCATCAGCAAATTAGTGATCATTTAGTAAAAGGTCAGTTCAAAAACTAACATTTGTCTCCACACGTGCCGAATCAGGTCATTGTTTGGACCAGTTTTTGGTTGTCCAAACCCACCTTGATGTATTCCATCATGCACAAAAAATCATATGTGATTAGAAATCCGGCAAATTGCATGAAGACTCTGTGTGTGGCCTGACCAAACCTGCATTTTATTGCTTTCCTTCTTGTTACAAACTATTTGTTGAATGTTGGTGTTACTATCTCTGAACTTTTATATTGGCAAAGCCAAAAAAGTATAGAAAGGGTTTCATGATCCTGCATAGTATAATAAAGGAAAGGAATGTGTGTTTTGTTACATTGCCTCAGATTTTGAAAACTGAGAAAATCCAGGAGGGAAAAGAAATAGAGAGATCTCTCAGCAGCAGAGACGGCATTTAGCTAGTTTCAATTACATTACAGCAAACAATAAGCTTGTCTATTCTCTTTGGAATATACCTTAATGTAGCTTCCAGCTTAACTCACTAGTCAATGAATCTATCACAGGCAGACTGTTTATAAGTAGGTACCTGATAACAGCCAGGAAACCATCTGCAGAACAACTTCAGCTAATTATCTTGCCACCTAGAATACAAGCAAAGTACTCAAATGAATGATCTCCCTTCGGTGGGAGAATCTGCTGCAAAGCAGACAGCAATGGCCTCAAGCCAAGTACTAATGGTTAGTGTTGGCACAAAAAAACTAGTTCAGAATAATCTCTCTTTGGTGGAAAAATATTTTAAGTATTCTAAGTATAAATCTTGCTAAGCACCTGCATCCAGAGAACTTCCAAGATATTTATCTTAGGAATTCTCTTTTACCAGAGTACTGCTGATTATCTCCTTTTATTACTTCATTCTATTTTTATCTGGCATACCGATTACTTTATATAAATAAACAAGCTTTTTTTCTTATATGTTCTAGAGGGTGCTGATCACAAGAGATAAGACCATATATGTACATTTTAACTCTTGATAATCTTGCAGGAGTGCTTATATTTTTTGTAAACGCATTTGGGACAGACACTCGTTTCCAAACTATGTTGAAGTCTACGGGAAAACGTGGACCTGAATTGAATATGACCTATAAACCATAAAATAACGTTTTTTTCACTCATTTGAATCTGGCTGATTAAAAGGTAAAATACAAAACTGAGAATGTTCATAGTGTGTTGTAAACTGTAGAAGTCTTGTCACTGCAATGTACCTTATAAACAAATTCTGGCCCAAAATGACACAAATTTAAAACTATTATAATCCACCCACTGTATCAGCAATAACTGCTGTTCTGCTGGCTGGACTTCTGGTTTACAGTTGTTCTTATTAGCTGTTAATTATTATTCTCTTGACCATCATGTACAAACAAGGGACGATCATGGCTGCATAAGTCATTATTGGGGGAACGTAATGGAAAAAATATTCTCAAAGCGAAAAGTTATTCCTCTATGTGCACAAATTTGCCTTTGTGCGAATTTAATACAGGTATGGGACCTGTTATCCAGAATGCTCGGGACCTGGGGTTTTCCAAATAACTGATCTTTCCGTAATTTGGGTCTTCATGCCTTAAGTCCACTAGAAATTAATTTAAACATTAAATAAACCCAATGGGCTGGTTTTGCTTCCAATAAGGATTAATTATATCTTAGTTGGGATCAAGTACAAGCTACGGTTTTATTATTACAGAGAAAAAGGAAATCATTTTTAAAAATTTGGATTATTTGGATAAAATGGAGTCTATGGGAGACAGCCATTCCGTAATTCGGAGCTTTCTGGATATCGGGTTTCCGGATAAGGGATCCTATACCTGTATATCTTTTGCGAACCCGGAAACTGTTTAGCGACCACTTCCGTCAGTGGAAGAAGGTTTGCGAATTTTAAAGTTAGCGCCAGTGCGCAGAGAGTGTAATAAAACTTCTTACGGAAAAGTTGTTACGTTTGCTCCAAAAGATTACGACATCTTCAAGCACTTCTTAAAAGTTGGAAATACGCAAATGAAATTCGCAGTGTAATAACAGTTTAAGGAAGCATATTACATTGTGAAATTAGACTTTTTATTCTTATTTGTGCTAATGGTTTTGCTCTTTGCGACTTTTATTACATTCCCCCACTAATGTTGTATGGGGCCCAGAATAATCAATCAGAAGACTTTTAGAGGCAGATTTAGCAAATACTTCGAAATTCGACCATTGAATGGCTTTACTTCGACTTCAAATATCGAAGTCGACGTTTTTTTCACCAAATTTGACCGTTTTGCGGTCAAAGTAAAATCGTTCGATCGAGAAATGATTCGAAGGATTTCATCCATTGATCGAACGATTTTTCTATGACTTCAAAAAACGTTGAAAACTGCTCTAGAAGGTCCCCATAGGCTAACATAGCTCTTTGGCAGGTTTAATATGGCGAAGTATTGAAGTCGTTCGATTCGAAGGATTTAATCGTTCGATCGAACGATTATTCCTTCGATCGTTCAATCGAACGAATAGCGCTAAATCCTTCGACTCCGATATTCGAAGTCGAAGGATTTAAAATCCTTCGACGGTCGAATATCGAGGGTTAATTAACCCTCGATATTCGACCCTAAGTAAATGTGCCCCGTAGTATCCTATTCGATGGTCGAAGTATCCAAAAAATTTCTTCGAATTTCGAATTTTTTTACTTCGAAAATTCCCTTGAATTCAATTCGACCCTTGATAAATCTGCCCCTTAATAGCCAAGAAAAGTAAGAGGTGGTTCTTGGACCATTAGACAGCTTTTGTGAAGCAAATAACAGCAACAACACTGCAGATGCATCACTTTGTGGTTTGGGTGATGGGTAGAAAAATAGTTGGTTGAAAGTGGCATTAGGACTTTGCCAAATTAGGTACTTATCCTGGCCCTGCATAGTGCCAACCTCACATATTTTGTCGTGTTCTGCTGGTCCCTTAATATATCTATGTAAGTATTGGACATGTAGCTTAAAGGGGAAGGAAACCTCCTCGGCGCTAACCCCCCACCCCCCCTCCCGTGTATTGCCCCCCCTCCCTCCTCCCCCCTGGCCTACCCCTCCCGCTGGGCAAATGCCCCTAACTTGTTACTTACCCTTCTGCGCAGGTCCAGTCCAGGGAGTTCACAGGCGACATCTTCTTCCACGCGATCTTCTTCCTCCTTTGACCGGCGCATGCGCAGTAGGATCGTTTCGCCGGTACGATCTACTGCGCATGCGCGTGACTTTTGGCGCATCAAAGGAGGAAGAAGATCGCGTGGAAGAAGATGTCGCCTGTGAACTCCCTGGACTGGACCTGCGCAGAAGGGTAAGTAACAAGTTAGGGGCATTTGCCCAGTGGGAGGAGGGAGGGGGGGCAATACACGGGAGGGGGGAGGGGGGTTAGCGCCGAGGAGGTTTCCTTCCCCTTTAAGGTGGCCATACACGGGCAGATAAAGCTGCCGATATTGGTCGTTTGGACCGATTTGACAGCTTATCTGCCCATGTATGGGGGCTTCCGACGGTCTTCCTGATCAATATCTGGCCACGATATCGATCGGGAAGGTTTGATTTTTAACCGACCGACCCATCGGAGCCCCTTGGCGCATCGTGATTCGATCGTTCGGCCATACGGCTGAACGTTCAAGTTACCCCCGATATAGCCATGCAGTTAGTGGCATATCGGGGAAAGATCCGCTCGTTTGGCGATGTCGCCAAACGAGCGGATCTTTGAGTCTACGGCCACCTTTAGTCATTTTATGCTAATAGGATTTTGGGAAATAAAGTGAGTGGCATCCAATCAAAAGGATAGCATGAGCAAACCACTATACTGTATGTCCTTGCATTTGTTAGTTACTTGACTAGACACACAGAGAATTCAATTACACAACCAATTTATAGATTTCAGTAAACCAAAAGTGCATAAAAAGGGGGGTACATCCAGGTCACCATCTGTGCTGATATGGATTGGAGTGACTATACAGGCATTAGCTCTAAGTGCTGCTTGAATATTGTTTTGCTGCAGTGGTTACAGTCCTAAGCTACAGATTGTGACTAAGAGAACCTGTATGTGACCCTCCAGACTTTGTTTAAAATATTTTCCAGAGTACAGCATCTGGGACCTGAAGCAAACAAACACTTTGGACGCAAGATTTATTTTTGGCTGGAGATTTGGTCCACCTACAGGAGGTGGGTTAAAAGGGAGAGGCTTTGAAGCTGTCAGCAGCGATAGTAAGAAGCCAAAGTGATGTGGCCAAATAATGTGCAAAAGTCTTAGCGGTTCCAGAGAGACAGTTACATTTTTCATTTCATGTGGACGGCTGAATTTTAACAATGCTTTAATTTAATTTAAGACTGTCAGCTTTCCCTGTTCTGTGCTGCCCCACTAACATCTGAGGCTGAGAAACGGTCAAAATATGTAAGATGATTCCAAAAATTTCATTTGCAATAACATTTTCCCTCTGCTGTTTTACTTTGTAAGCAAAAAACAAAGACAAATGACAAAAATCTAATAATGAAATTTATTGTAAATTGAAAGCAGGTCCAGGGGCTATCTTAGAGGTTATCTTAGTCTATATGGACATCTTTATTTCTCACACATCCAGTGTTAGGATATGCCGGCCTGGGGAAAGTTCTTTTGTCCACTTGACAAGATTTTGAGATGAAATGAAAGTTAGAGATGCCAATTGATGTTCTGCATTGTGGAATATTGCATATCATTAAAAGGTCGGTCTGTGATTAGTCGTATAGTATTTGCAAACCACGGAGGCTGTTTATTATTTCTTTTGTGGACATACTGTTGCGCCCCAACGCTAAGACCTGAAATAATGCAACACTTTCAATGGGGGTACAAGGATAAAAAAACATGTATCAGGAGTCCCCCTCACCTACTAACACGAGATTCATCCTTCTGATGTGACCTTTGTCTCCATAGGCAACTCAGTAGAGGAGCTAAAAATGTGTTCTGTCTCTACGTTCCTAGGGAAGTGCTTCATTAACAGGACCGTACCATTCATTTTTATTGGGGCGATTTGCATCTCTGAGCAGCTCATGCAAAATGTATCTCATTTTGATTTCCATTTTTATATAAGGGAATAAACACTGGATGCTTATTCACTGGAAGATCCTTTGACATTACAATAAAGGAGATTTCAGCTGAAGGTACAAAAAAGCCTTTTTGCTTTATAGTGAGAATATTAAATTTGTAAAATTCTCTCCCTGGGGAAAATGAATTGTTGATAAAAGGGCTGTTTTCATTTCTCACTCTGCGGTTATCAATTAATTAATTAGAGTCCTTATTTTTAACCCTTAGGGTAGAGACACATGCAAAGATTTGGGGAGGTTTAGTCGCCCAGCAACAAATTGCCTCTTATTCGGGGGACTAATGTCCCCGAAAATCCTTCCCGCCAGCTAGAATCCAGTTAATTTTTATTCATAGTATACAGTGAAAAGTGGTTGTTTAAATATTGTAATTATTGACTCAGTAGCTGATATATTGAGGGTTGACATATTTGTATTCTACACTAGGATACACAATAATCACAGACACAACTTTTAAAAATCTTAGTAATGTGTAGGCCAGGAGCTGCATACAAAGGAGAACAATACACACACACATATACAAACACCGCCTGAGGCAGCAGCCTAGATGCCGCCTCCCCTCTCCCGCTACAAGCTTAAAAATCAGCGTTGGAGCAGGTCAGAAGGGGGCTAGCATTGCGCTCTTTGCACTAGCGGAGCTGAATTTCCGGATTAAAACTCGGAAATTCGGCTCTTAGAGTTAAAAGAGGCAGCTTTTTGTCGCCCCTTGTAAATGGCGTTTGCTGCCGCCTGAGGAAAGGTTCTCACCTTAAAAATACAGCAATAGTTGTGAGTAGTGATGGGCGAATTTGCGCCATTTTGCTTCGCCGAAAAATTTGTGAATTTCGCGAAACGGCGAAAAATTCGCGAAATGGCACCGGCGTCCACATTTTCGTAAAAAAAAATTTTGACGCCGGCGAATTTTTGCCGCAAATTTTCACGGCGTTTCGAGAATTTATTCGCTGGCGGCGAATCGCGCAAATTCGCCGTGAATTCGCGCCTGACGAATAAATTCGCCCATCACTAGTTGTGAGTCCCTCCAAAAACATTCAATATTATTACTAAAAATACAAAAATATTTATTAGGACATAGTTCATTTTTTTAAGGTTCTCACCTTGCCTTGGAGCAGCCCTGTATACAAACGTATGCAAATAGTTACATACACGCGCATACATACTAAAACTCATCCATATTTATCTTTTCTGATCTCACTGACTGAATTTAGAGTTTAAAAGGCAATTATCGCAAAAATGAAAATGTAATATAAGCTTTATCACACTGAAATAAAAAAAATTCTATATACAATCAATTAAATATTCTGCATAATTGCTGAAATAATCAAGTTTATCTTCACTATCCCTCTCTCAGCATCTGTTTCTCTTCATTCTTTCTTGTTGCAGCAGTTGGGTGTCAGATATTCATTGACAGTTATATCCAATAGGGGGCTTACTTTTCTAGCAAGCTAAATCTAACAAAATAACTGCCTTTTGCACAAATCTTGCATGTAGAGAGACAGATTTTTTGGTGATTTTAATAGAGTGAGCGCTAATACATCTTCTAGGCAAAAGTAGCCCCAATAAAAAATATATTGGATCTAACTGTCAATTAATATCCGACGCCCTGAACTGCTGAATGAAGAGAGAACGAAGAGATGCTGAGAGAGGAATAGTGAAAATAAACTTGATTATTTCAGAAACGTTACAGAATTTTCAATTGAATGTATTTATAAAGTTTCTTATTTTAGTATGATGAAGCTTATATTAAATTTTCATTTTCGCGATAGTCACCCTTTAAATTTCTGTAGCTCAGTTACCTTGAGGTAGTGGTACCTTTATAGAAAACAGACTTCTAGCAACCTGTAAGCACATACACTTTTATTGCCCTGACTGCAGTAAACCAGTGAAAAGTAATTGCTGCAACTGTTGGAAGAAATGCAAGTCCTTCAATTTAGTAAATTGTCACTTCCTCTCTAATATTTATAAAATGTATTTTATTTTTATAATTTTAAAATAAGGCTGATTCAGGAAAGTAATCATACGTTGATCAAACTTTAAAGGTCATAAATTGGTATTCATTCTTTATTTATAAGTTAGACAAACTGTTACAAAACATTACAAAATAATGCCTCCCGTAGAGGCAGAAAAACGGCAGCAGATTCTGGGTTTCCGTGTTAAGGGTAACAGATGACTTTCACAGGTTTTAGCAGATTAGTTTTAAGTAGGTAGATACTGGCTATGTAGATTATATAATTGATTTAACTGAGATGATTAGAAAATGTGCACCATGTTTGCATTTGCCAATATTCGTGGGTCAAGAGTGGGAAGCATGATAGACATTAAGCAGCTGTTAAAATTGTCGTGGCCTCTGCTTCTTTACATAGTGCCATAAGTGATATCACATTTTTAAACATTTGTTAAACAAAAAATATTCTGGTCTTATTTGGAAAGCCAATTATTTTCAGCTTGGCTAATTCATTTTACACAATTTGGCAGACATTAACAGTGCATATTTAATAACATCTCCACCAGTCTGTTTTTCACAGATCTTTTACTTCTGCATGAAGCATTGGTTACATTGAGCATAATTATGCCAATATTCATCCCTTGGTGATGAAGACCGCCTAGCTTCTCACCACTTTGAGGATCTCATTACAAACAGTCTCACATTATTACAGCAGTACACGGATGTTATATATGTGAGCTCTCTATTCCCGACTGTTTTCTCTTCCTGGAAAATTTGATTGAGTAGGCTAGAAGGTTGGCTTAATGGAGTTTATAAAGCCAGACAGACAAACATCCCCATCAACTTCCCGTACTTCAGGAACCATGGAAAATCTGTTATTCAGGGATTCTTAACTTAATCCATATTTCTTTTTACCTAATTGTTTTCATTCATTTTTCTGTTAACCTTAGACAATGCCTTTAGTTCATGAATAGCAAACAACATGTTGAAAGTCTTTGTGATAATCAATTCCTGTGACCATGTTGCGTAGTTTTGACAAAGATACATTGGAAAGGGTAGAATTAATGCTTTACATTACAGCTGCGGCTGAACAGAATGTACAGGCTGAGTCCTGCAGTACTGAAGACACTCAGTGGCACAACACAATGGTGTTAAGCACATGGTGTGGGTAGATCCCCTGGACTAATATTTCTTATTGTAAATCTAAAATATAGTTTCCCTTGGCCTTGGACTAAAGTCATGCTCTGTGTGTGGCCCTGATGCTTTGAAAGCATTTGCAGGCATTAAGCATATTCAGCCTTGGCATGAATCTTACTGGAATAAAGCAAAGAGAGGTAAACTGACTCAGAGAGCTGAGAGTTGTAACACAGTGACAAATTAAGTTTTGGGAAGTTCTTGTCCAATCAATCACATTTACCACTGAGTAAATATGCTTTTTTTTATTTTTGAATCCTACTCTTATGTATTTTCTTATTTGGATTCTGAACTTCGGCACAAAAGAAGCCAAATGGATTCCAGCCCATCAGTTTTCCCATAGATAATAATTTTATAAAGAATAAGGAGTGATATTCAAAAATTGCAATGGAAATCGGGACATAGGACATAATTAATTGAAAAGTTCATGAAAATGGAAAATGGCTATTTGGGAGTGCTACATAGTTGGGTCATACTGACATTACATTTTAATAAAAAAAACATTTAAAATACTGACATTCTTTATTAAGAAGACCACGGAATAGCTTAATATTTTAGAACTTGTTGACCTGTGACTGAAAGTAAATAGCCTATTGCTGGCTAGAGTATTGGAATTAATTTTGTAGAGCCACAACCTCAAATGCACTAAAATGATAGCTACTATAGAACTGTAGCAAATGCCTTCAATCCTTACTGGTTGTTCTATCCAGGTCTTCTTGATAGAATGATATGATTATTTGACTGGTTGAGTAACTGGGTATGGGTTTCACTCACTTTTACTCCAAAACCCAAGCAAAAGAACCTACCTAACTTGGCACCTGAGACTGTAATTTAATTATATGAATGTGCTACAGCAGTGGTTCCCCAACCCCTTGGTCATTGCTCTCAGTGTCCTCAAAGCAGGTGTTTATTTTTAAATTCTTGGCTTGGAGGTAAATTTTGGTTGCAGAAAAACCAGGTGTACTGGCAAACAGACCCTCCTATATGCTGGCAAATCACACAGAGGCTACCGAATAGCCAATCACAGCCCTTACTTGGCACCCCAGCAACAGTTTTCATGCTTGTGTTTCTCCCCAACTCCTTAATGTTGCTCACAGGTAAAAAAAACAGGAGAGCTGCTGAAACAAAGCTAAATAACTCAAACATCACAAATAATAAAAAATGAAAACCAATTGCAAATTGTCGCAGAATATCACTCTCTACATCATACTACAAGTTAAAACAAAGGTGAACAACCCCTTTAATGAAGGGATATAGTGTAGAGATCAGTGTGTATAAATAAAGATTCCTAGAGTATTTGCCAAAGCTAAGCCATGTTATTTTTTATTTAATGTGTTTATTTAAATCTCGTACATGACATCAAAACTCAAAGTTTACAGAATGAAAGGTGAGAAAATACACTGGATATTTTCAATTTTCACCCCTGGTAAAACTGCCTTTCAAAGGGAAAAGGGGAAAAGAGAAAAAGAAAAGGAAAGAAAAATTTGAGTTGGGGGATATAATTGTGTATGCTTATGAAGTGCAAGACATAAAATGCATCAAGCATGTTTTAATAAAGTTCAAATAAAATGAGCCATACTCCTATGACTGGTGGTCTGGTGAATGTGCACCCATTTGGATAAAATGTTGGAATTCTCCCCTTGCCACAGGCCCAGGGGCCACCAACAACTCTCAGTGAGTGTATCAGATGCTTCTAAATCTATTTTTAAAACTTTAGTGAGCTGAGGAATTAGCTGTGATTTCAAGTGCTGGGTTTGGGGCTTGAGCACCTGAGCCACATTTCTATTTTGTATTTCTAAAAAGTGTATATCACATGCAGAAATGGTTAATAAGAGGCATATAACTGCAGATAAAAATGAGAGATCATGTCCAGGAAAACTTGGCCCGTGTTCACACAGACCAAAATGTTATAGCACTGGATGTAAGTTGCAGTATTGCAATTGCACATACAGCAGATCTCTCTGGAAGTCAAAGTATATTCCATTAGAGGTATATCCATCTTTGGTGAGGATTTGACAATCTGTAGGTTCTAAACAGATTAAGTTATTGTTTCAAACGCTCTGTACAGTAGTGCTTTAGTTCCCCTTGAAAATAAATGGTCCAATTACTAGCAACCTGTGCCAAGCCCGTGGTTTAAGGGCAAATATATCCCATTTATATCTGAGATTGACTTTTTATTTCTGCAAATGTTCAGTGAATAATGTGGTAATAGATTATATGGCTATATATTTGTCTTTATTAAAATATGCAGATGCCAGCATTTTCTGCTAGTAAAGTGTCATCTCTCAAAATCCCATGTTTAAATGTTTATTCTTGCCCCTGCCAATAACATTTCAAGCAAGTATCTTACAGACCTTACAGACCTGCATTGATTCTAGTCTTGTTTGTCTTGTGAATACAGGTGTCTCACTAAGCTGGCTGAGTAGAGAGGGAAGCTGAGAGGCAATTTCAGCATAGCATTTCAAAGAGGGAAAATGTGAAATTGAAAACAAAAGCCTATGAAATGAAACAGAATTAGCTGGGTATGTGATATTGCTGTGGTGTACAGTTCTACTTTCAGAGCACAAAATATATATATATGAAGTCCAATTAACTCAAAAAGTTATGTACAGTGGTCACATCCCAGGAACCCCCAGTCCATGGCTTATCCACAGTTTAGTGGGATAAACTGTTAAGTGAAGAAGCCAAAATACTATTTAAAAATTAAAAAGTATTTATTAGGATCTACAGAAGTCTAACGCATTTCACTTACTCATAGGCTCATAAGCTCATAGGCTTACACGTTAGGGCAGAGACACACAGTCAGATTCGAGGAGATTAGTGGCCCGGCGACAAATCTCATCTTCTTCGGGGACTAATCTCCCCAAACTGCCTTCCCGCCAGTTAGAATGTAAATCGCTGGCAGGATGGCACTTGGAAGTCGCCCGAAGTTTCCTCGTGGGGCAACCTTGGGCAACTTTGGAAAACAAAGCGATCCTAGTGCCATCCCGCCCGAGATTTACATTCTATCCGGTGGGATGTCAGTTCGGGGAAATTAATCGCCCCGAAGAAGAGGAGATTTGTTGCCAGGTGACAAATCTCCCCGAATCTGTGTGTCTCTGCCCTTAAAGGGCATGTAAAGGCAAAAAATAAAATCCCATTTTTACTTTCTTTAATGAAAAAGAAACCTATCTCCAATATACTTTAATTAAAAAAATGTGTACCGTTTTTCTAAGAAACCTGACTGTATGCAGTGAAATTCTCCCTTCATTTACTGCTGTGGATAGGAATTGTCAGACGGTCCCTAACTGCTGAGCAGGGAAACAATCATACTTATGAACAGCAGGGGGAGCCCCCGCCTTACTTCCCAGCCATGCAGAACTCAAGCAGCTTTGTTTAAGACGATCCCTAAGCAGCCCAGACCACACTGAGCATGTGCACAGTCTTAGTTGTTTAACAAAATTACAAGATGGTGACCCCCTGTAGCCAACTTTGAAAGCATAAATTATTTGTTTAATTAGGCTTGTGGTGCAGTAAGTTCATGTTTATATTTACTATACAAAATACAGCATTTCTAGCCTTATTCTATTTTAGACTTTACATGCCCTTTAAGGTCCCATAGACGCAAAGATTTTTCTTGCCGAATGACCGATTTTAGTCTGACCAATCTGTCGAAATTAGTGAAGTCAGTGGGATTCGAACGATTGTACATCTTATGATTTTTCGGCCGACATCTTTCAGAAAATTGATCGGCCAGGTTAAAAAATCTTTATCGCCCCTAGTGCAATCTATCTTGTCTGCAGGGCCAAAACCGTTCAGTTTTGTTGGCAATATCGTCTGAAACGGTCTTTTTAGTTGATGGACACATCGTACATTTAAACAATCGTTTCGAAATATTCGTGGTCTCACGATAATGATTGGATCTTTTAAAAATCTTTACATCTATGGCCAAGTTTAGGCTTATGTATGTCCTAATAAAGATATTTTAAATTGAAATAGTATTTTGTCTACTTCTTCAGTTAACAGTAGGTCCCTCCCGATTTTTTGCCAGAATTATCTGGGTACTGCCATAACTCCTAAATGTATTTACTACATTACAGTGTCAGAGATGGAAATAACCAAAAATACTTCTGTTTCACTTTTACCTGGTGGCTTTCATTTTCCTCAGAATCAAGATGGGACGAGGTAAAGTAATAGAAAAATAGAAAACATCTTTGTAGGAAAATGAGATTGCAGCTGTGTAAGTGAAGCTCAAACCATAAATCAGAAAGTCAAATGCAAAACACATGACATTTGCAAGTTCTCCATGTGTGCTATAATGTGCTTACAGCCTGGATATTATTATGATTTAAAACATTGTCTTTCATGCTAGGAACAAAATGGGGAATGCGGTCAGCCAACAGAAGGGAGCTCAGAAATGCATATAGAACTCTCAAATGTTGCTGAAAAGTTGGTTGCTGAAATGCATCTCCTGTCGTCTTCAGAAAGTCTGTCTGAGAATGATGGGAGTTGTAGTTGAGCTACAGCATAAGGGTTACAGTTGTGACAGGGTCTGGCCTAGACAAAATGCTGCAAAACACAACAACATAAGGGACAAATGAGTCATTGTTGCTAAGCATTGCCTGACAAGCTGAAATGAGTTTCCTTTTTCCCCTTCTAATATAATGTCTCAAAGCCAAAACCAAAGATTACAGAAGTCATTTTTTCCTGTCCATCACATAAACAAATAACCCAGCTGCTCATGCAAAGATTCCAGTTTTAAACTTGGACTTTGTAGTATAAACTTTGCTGTAATGGTATTTAAATTGTCATAGGCAATAAGCATCTAAGGCTAGTCAATAAATTGTAGACGGGTTACATGCACATTTAAAGCTGCTAAAGACAGCTGTTCTTTCATTATATGTTCAGTCATTTCTACAGATGGGCAGCCATCCAGGTATATTTTCAGACAAATGTCAGGCTTATTTTTTTTTTTCACCCCAGGCAGACGTTTTATATTTTGTTTGCTTCTTTCTCTCCTCTTATTTGTTTCTTGAAGATAATAAACCACTGATTGTCATTCTTCTTGTCTTGTGAAACGGTGTGCTTCAGTTACTACGAAGCCTCAGTCATAAATGAAATTGGTGGGGGCCCTGTATTATACACCTTCAGAAACCAAACAGTAATGTCACGGCTGTTACAGCTATATAGGTTGACAAAATAACAGAACAGCAGATGGAAAAGAGTGTTAAATCTGAAGTGACTAAATCACAATGACAAAGACGGCTACACTGATGAGTCATATTAGATTGATTGAATTAGCAGCATGTGTCGGCTATAAAAGAAGTCTGACAAGTAGCATTTGAATAGGTGTTTCAAACAATAATGCAACTAACAGAGTTGTACAGAGTTGTAGGCCAAATTAAACATTCATTGGTCACAAAACGACAAAAGCGATGTGTGAAAGGGGGGCAATCACAATGGTCATGATAGTCTATACCACGAAAACAACATCAGCATCGAAAAGTGTTGGTGTTGAAGCTTGTTGATGGTGAATAAGAGAATAGTTGCTAAACACCCCAAAAAGTTTTCCTTCAAATTGCAGAGCACTTTACAATATTATTATTATAAATAATGGAACTTGCAATAAATGAACAAACACGTGCAATAGAATAAAACTAGGGTTTTAGAGAGCCCTGCTTTCAAGATATTACAGTATTTCTGACTTTTGTTCATGTTTGGACAAAGAAACGTGTGACTTCATGCAACAATATGGGGGTTATTTACTAAACTCCAAGTATAAAAAGTATAAAATTTTAAAAAATCATTAATTTTTAGGAATTTATTATACCCCGAGGATGGAAAAGTCCGAATCAGAAAATCCGGCATATCAGTCCTGTTGAGGTTGCATATAAGTCAATGGGAGATTTGTTGATGTGTGTTTTTGTGTGCTGGGTTTTGTGCAATACCGCAAAGTTTTCAAAGTCTTCGGGCAAAAGGCATAAGAAATCTGAGTTTTCGGTGAAAAATCAGAATTGAATAAAGACACCGAAAAAACCCATGTGGATTAGATTGGAGTTTGTGGCTGGAAATGTTGAGATAAATTCAGACTTTGAAAAATAACCCCCTATATGTTGCTAACTCTTAAGCACTAGTGATGGGCGAAATTGCGCTGGCGCCGAAAAATTTGTGAAACGGCGCCGGCGCCCGTTTTTTTGATGCCGGCGTCCGTTTTTTCCGACGCCGGCGAAAAAATGTTTGTTACGCCGGCGAATTTTCATCTGCCAAATAAATTCGCCCATCACTATTAAGCACATGGTAGATCTATAATGGTACAGTATGGGTAGCCATCTTGTCATTAGATCCACATGGTCTTATAATGTGCAGGGTTCCCTTGTGCATCATGTTGCCATATTCCAAGCTGATTATACCACTATACACACTGCAAAATTAATTAAATGGTGAATTCATGAATACCTGGATGTAGTCAGCACCTTGCATGGCCTCTCCAGTCACCAGATCGAAGCATCACTGAATCTTTTTAGAAGGTACTGAAGCACAGAATTATTTCATCCTTGAAGGAAGTTGAGCTTTTTATTTTAAATATGGTCAAGTATCTTACTACACCCAGTTCAGGACTTGTAGGACGGCATTCCAAAAACGACTGAAGATGTTCTGAAGACCAAGGGTGGCCTTACTCCTTGTTAGGCACTTGATATTAATGTATTGTTAGATGCTTTGCTTGTTTTTTTCCACCCTTATGTATATGATAAAGCAGCTGCAGATATAGCAAAAATGATGACTATGTCCCAAAGTGTCAAAATGAATTCTCGCACAAACACCCATCTCACGTAAGGCAGTTTTGTTGAATTGTTTAGTGGGACTTAACTGACAGACAGTGTCCCCTAGTATTTCCTTTCTGACATTGAAATACTGACTGGAAAAAAAAAATAATCTAGAAGAAAGAAGATAATGATTGCAAAATGAATTATATATACAAAATAGTTTATGTAGCATGTTTCTGTGAGCACCAGAAAAAGGAATGCCTTATTTACAGTAAAGCATGTAAGGGAGCCTCTCAAATATACAAACACTGTGTGCTCTTGAGTAGTGGTTTAACCAGGAGTTTTAAATTAATGAAAGAAAATTCTGTAGTAATAAGGGCAAATCCTTTATTTTACAGTTGACAAATGTCAGTTTTAATAACATAAAAGAAAAAGCTGCTCTGCAATAATTACGTTTATACAGTTATTAACATGTATTTATATAGCGCCAACATATTGCGTAGCACTGTACATGACAGTACAACATTGCTAAATGTCTTCTTTTGGGCTTCAAAACAAAATTGAGGAAGGTGGAAATGGAATATTAGTTATTCTAGTTTTCTAACCGTGCATGTTTTGAAAAATATATAGAAACCGATATTTCGAGTGGATTTGTCCACAACATGCTAGGGAATACAAAACAGTCTTAAAATGGAGCTTTAATGTCTTACTGTATCTATAGAAAATCTATTTATATATTTTTTTCAGAATAGTTAGGTTCTTAATCTTTATAGGTTTGCTTTCCTCCAATATCTAAATTCAAATACAGGTATTGGATCCCTTATCCGGAAACCCGATATCCAGAAAGCTCCCATAGACTCCATTTTATCCAAATAATCCACATTTTAAAAAATGATTTCCTTTTTCTCTGTAATAATAAACAGTAGCTTGTACTTGATCCAAACTTAGATATCAATTTATTGAAAGCAAAACCAGCCTATTGGGTTTATTTAATTTTTTACATTATTTTCTAGTAGACTTAAGGTACAAAGATCCAAATTACGGAGACATCTGTTATCCAGAAAACCCCAGGTCCCAAGCATTCTGGATAATAGGTCCCATACCTGTACAGATCTATTGATTTCCTCCTACTTACATAAATAAAATGTAATGTAGATATTACTGTCACGAAAATTATGCTTGTTCAAAAAGTCATCCAAACCATTTTTAAAAGCATTAATAGAATCTGCCATCACAAAATCACCCAACAGGGTATTTTAAAACTGCACCCAATGTGAAGAATCATTTATGCTGCTGTTAATGGTAGCAGTACTTGAAAAGGTCAATCTTGGTATAAGAGGAGGATATATTGATGCATCCTCAATGTGCTGAATAAAAGCCTTTCTTTTCATGTTTATTTGAGGATGGTGGAGATATACACGTTAGATATCTATAATCATATATGGTACATTAATAATGGCATGATGCTTCTATATATAGTACAAGTTGCGTCTACAGCTCTAATGTTAATCTTTGTTACAATCCAATCTACATATGAAGGTAAGATAATAGAACTGATTCATAATATGTGTAACAGCTTTAAGCTGGCCATAGATGTTAAGATTTTTAAAAGATCTTTTCGTTATCGCGAGACTACGATTATTATCGTTTTAATGTACGATTTGTCCATCAACTAAAAAGACCATTTCAAATGATATTGCAGGGGAAAACTGAGGGTAGCTGCCTGCTTGGCCCTGCAAACATATATAGATTGCACTGAGACAAATATAGATACAGATGTTGGACGAAAAATCGCAAGATGCACAATCGTTCGATTCCCACTAACCTCACGTTAATTTGACGAATTGGTCGGATTGCACTGAAATCGATTGTTCACCAATGAAAGATCTTTGCGTCTATGGGGACCTTAAGTCCAGTCCTTATCTTAGGAAAATCACCAGCTCTCCACCATTAACGAAACCCAGAAAAGGCAATTAAGCAACACAGTTGCTTATTTCTTGGTATGGTAGAGTCCCTAGAGTTGCCACCTGTATGGATTTCACCCGGACAGCCCGGTTTTTGGAAGGGCTGTCCAGGCCTGGCCTGTTCAGATTTCCAAATTAGTTAATCCAGACAGGACACTGAAGTTAATGATGTAACGATCAGCCAATTGCTATTCACCACGTCATCAGTCCAACCCTTGAGATCATCAGCCCCACCCCGACATCACTGGCCCGCCTCCTGATGTCATCTGCCCATCCCCGGAAAAGATGGCAACCCTACACAACCCGTTGTTTCACCTGCTCGGACCAGTACCCAACTTTCAACTGCCTTATCTGCAACCAAACAAGCTACCCACAGTTGTTGCTGCAAACTGGAAGTGACATCATCAAAAGTGGGTGGGGCGAAAAGTTTTCTTGTAAAGGTTTTTTTTTCTTGGAAAAGAATCAGGAGCTGACTGATTTAGCAGGAGCAGCTTTGCTTTAGTGCATTGTACAGAGATAGATGATGTAGTAGAGGCTGACTGATTTACACATATCCATAGTTTAAGAAGCATAGGCTGTGATTCATTTCAATTAAGTAATGATCATTCGGATACATTTATCTATTTTATAAGCATAGGCTGTAATGGATTAATATTAAGAACTGAATTATTATAGCACGGGGTGTCGCTGATTTAGTTGATTTGACAGGAGTGGGCAATAATTTAACATTGTTCATCCACGTGTGGCCCCTCTTTCCTTTGACATCCCCAGAGCAACATCATTGGTGTCTGTCTCCCTCATTCCCTGATGTTCTCATAGACAAATGGACAGGATCCGTCTTCCATCCATTTAAAACTATGACAGGCATTTGATGCTTTGATTTGCAAGCTGAGGCTCACTTGCTTTAAATGATTCGTGGAAACAGCTGCTGGGGTCAGATTTCTGACCCCTCGATGGGCGGTAAGATGCCACACAGACACAACCAATCCACTCTCTGCTTCTTTTCTGTCAGCTCTGATTGGATCAAACTTTGTTTGATCCTAGTATTCCACTCCCCCCCTATGGTATTAATCAATTTGCTGTTCACAAAATTAATTTATTGGTAAGATATGTATTTGCTATTGTTTTTCTTTTGGTGGGGAGATATTGTTTACACTTGATATTATCAGGGGCAGCCTCCTGCTTGTTTGTTAGACGTGCCTAAGAATAAAAGACGAGTTGGTATGTACCTGGAACACAATCTGAAGTCATTTCATGCCGAGTTGTTTCTTTTGGAGGATAAATATGCTCTGGAGATGACATCTGGTAGAAAAGAAAACATTCTGCCTTTGCTGTAAGTTTATTAGCACTTGAGTGTCCAAAATCCAACAATCCCCGGACAAATACACATCGCACACCTGCAGATCCACAGCGAAACCATTTCCTTTTTTATTATCATCAGAAGAATTGAAATACAGAAGCTCCGTTTCTATTTGTAAAGTGTTTTTCTCTGGTATTTGCCATCTGTCATTTTTTGCATATATCAAATATCCTCCTCATTGTCAGGGGTGTGAAAAAAACTGGCAGATCATAATGAAAATCGAAATCGCAGACCTGCAACGTATTGCATGAGTGCATGAACTCTTCACGGGAGGCTGTGCTTCACTGCAGTAAACTGAGATCCAACAAAGGCTTCTGTGAGCAAAGGAAGCTTAAAGTGATACTGTCATCTCATAAATGTTACTTTTTAATAATCCCATTTACATTTATAGACAGACTTAAACAGCAATGTCTTTTTCTGCTATCTTGGAGCTCTGGTTTTGAGGATTTCCTTTTGTCAGGATAAAAAAAAACCATAGGGGTCCGTTTGCTAAAGTGCGGTAAATGTGACTATATTTTTCCGCACGTTATGGCTGCGAATTTCTTTCCGCCAAATTATCTGCAGTGACAAAGTTTACAAAACAGCCATGTGCTCTGAAATCATTGAGATCAGTCGTGTTAAATACGTACCCGCTTACATTAACATTAATCTCCGCAAAGTTTCGAATTTTCTGGCATTCAGAATAAGTTTGCGAATATTTTTGCTATAAAATAGTGTTAGGGGCACATTTACTTAGCTCGAGTGAAGGAACTGAATAAAAAATACTTCGAATTTCAAAGTATTTTTTGGCTACTTCGACCATCGAATTGGCTACTTCGACCTTCGACTACGACTTCTAATCGAACGATTCGAATTAAAAATCGTTCGACTTTTCAACCATTCCATAGTCAAAGTACTGTCTCTTTAAAAAAAACTTCGACCACATACTTCGCCACCTAAAACCTACCAAACATCAATGTTAGCCTATGGGGAAGTTCCCCATAGGCTTTCCTACCAATTTGGGATCGAAGGAATTTCGTTCGATCGATGGATTAAAATCCTTTGAATCGTTCGATTCGAAGGATTTAATTGAACGATTATTCCTTCGATCATTCGATCGAACAAATATCGCTAAATCCTTCGACTTCGAGTCGAAGGATTTAGCTTCGAGGGTCGAATATCGAGGGTTAATTAACCCTCGATATTCGACCATTAGTAAATGTGCCCCTTAATCTTTGTGAATTTCTTTGCTATAAAATAGACTTAATTTATAAAATTTTGATAAAACTTTATTGAACATGCTGTATTGACAGCAATACAATACAATAGAAATTTGATATGCATTTTCAAAATAGTAGATTGGTATAGACTAGTATGATAGATAGTATGGCCTGCCTATTCAATCGAATTACTCGCTGACATCACTGTCAATCAGCTCTTCCAGTATTGATCGCACTCGAAACTGTCAAGCCTGACGAATACTTCCATCCCTCCTGCCAATTATTCCCCTCTGAGCTGAAAAAGCTGCTGTAACTGCAGACAGTAGCAGAAACCACAACATCACTTCTCTCTCTTCGTCTGTCACTTCTCTCTTTTCTCCTGTCACTTCTCTCTCTTCTCCTGTCACTTCTCTCTCTTCTCCTGTCACTTCTCTCTCTTCTCCTGTCAGCAATGGCAACAGGAACAGGAAAGAATGATGGCTAAAAAATAAATAAAAAATATTATGGGATATTTCCTGCCGCTAGAGAATCTTCTGGTGAAAAAATACTTTTACGCCACTACATAGGTGGCGGTAAAATATTGCCAATATTCTTGCGTAAATGTTGTCTTTCGCACAGTTCGCTGTTTAGTAAACCCGGCATTAACATGCGATTGCATATTCTTACACAAAATAATTTGCAAATTAATATTTAATGCGTTAGTAGGCAATAACATATTTAGCGAATATTCTGCCTATAATGTATGCGCATATTTTTACCACGCTTTAGCAAACAGCTTTATATTGGTACTATCAAGAGACAAACTCCTAAATGCATGCAGAAAAGATATGGTTAAAGGATAAGTAAACCTTTAAAATAAGTGAATGTACAATTGACGAGAGTGCAATATTAAGAACTTTTGCAATGTACATTCATTATTTATTTTTCCTTAATTCCAAGATATTAAGGGATACTTGTACTGTTAATATGAATGAATTGCGTTACAACAGCACCACTTGTCAGGAGAAAGAAAGAGACTGCTCTGATGTTCTTCTGCTTAGGAAAAAAATCAAAAACCTTTCTCAAATCTTTCCTAAGCAGAAGAACATCAGAGCAGCCTCTTTCTTTCTCCTGACAACTTCCTTGACTACTTGGTGGTCAGACTGGTGGGGAACTGACCAGCAGGTGGCGCTGTTGTAACTAAATTCATTCATATTTAACAGTATATGTATCCCTTAATTTCTTGGAATAAAAACAAAATAAATAATGTATGTACATTACAGAAGTGCTTGGAATAGCACCCTCGTCAATTTTACACTCACTAATTTTAAAGGTTTACTTATCCTTTAAAATACATTTTACAGATATAAAATATTGAATTTGCTCTGGGCAAATATCAGTGCTCCATATTGTCTTCCATCATAAAATTATATTTTACAAATGTCTATTTTGGTGATAGAGTTCCTTTAGATGAAACTTCATTTATACTTTGGCGCAATGCCTGGGTTTTATGCCAAGGTAATGTATGTTTTGTACAGTTAGAAGACTGATCACTGCTGACTTTTGGAAACTGTTTAATTACGTTGGGTTGTAAATTGAAACATAACCACAGTCTGACCTTTGGTGGAAAACAATACCTTGGGATGTTTCCTTATGGTTAGATCTCTTGCTGTGCTTGATCATAGCAAGAGACCACAAAAGCCAAGAATGGAAAAATAACCTGGTGAGGAGAACTAGGTGAAAAGGAATTGGCTTCACTAGAAGAATAATGGATGGGAAAAGCGCATCAGTTAATCCAAACAGGATGTTAATATTTATTCCACATTCATTGGGTTTATGTAGGATCTGCAAACCATAAGGATTATGGGGATATATCTACTCAGATGAAGAAAAGTCAATTTTTTTGTGTTCCTGTTTTGTTTGCAGTATAGTTCTACAGTCACTGCAGTAATAGAACTGAAATGGGAGGGCATGTATCACAGCATAACGGACTTTAGAACCACTGTTGTATCTGCCCGCCAGGAAGCCATTGTATTGTAACAGAAATCAATGGTAATTTGTCAAGATCTGGCTCTCATCCTTTTTTTATGGTCCAAAGTTGCATTTGCAGCATACATTTTTTCTCATAAAACAAAGAACATATAAAGCTTTTAAAATCTGACTTTACATGAAACTATGGTGTTATGAGCGTTAAGGGAAAGGCATCACCAAAAAAGGTCATGTGATCTGTTTATCCTCCTGCCAGCAACTTGATTGGCTCTGAATCTATTTCTCCAGCTCAAGAGTAGGCCATGCACATTCGGGCCATTCATCTGAGAAATTAAAATAGAGAATATGAATATGAGTTTTGTTTCCAGGAAATCTGCATGTACTGTGGTGTTTAAGATCATTAAGCTTGTTAATGTTAATTTATCTCATGATTCCAAGGCTGTTATCTGGTTCTGACCCAGCCCTTCTGCTCCTTCTCAGTATGCAATTGGTACCCTCACTTACCCATGTGAAAGTCTTAGGATTCTCACGTAGCGAGACCTAGGACTGGGAGCCAGACCCAAAGTGAAAGGTAGCTGTTATATGCAAAGACACCTAGAACAGAATCCAGTTACTCCCCTGGGCAGGGTCAGACTAGGGGGCCCAGGGCCAGTCCCTCCCGCTGCCCCACACATGTGTGTTTGCTTTGTTATTGTCGCAAGGTCGCGGCAGGGAGATTAGTGCAAGGAGCAGGGTCTGGGATGGCTGGCTGGCCCACAAGAGCTGGGGGCCCATCGGATTTTTTCCCGGTGCACCGCTGGCCCAGTCCGGCCCTGCCCCTGGGGTTTGAGTTTGTCTTACATTACATTTTCCTATGATTAAGTGTTTGTTAACGCGTAAAGGCCATGGATACAATAAATTACTTTTCACCTAGAAAATCTTTGTCTGGTGGAAGTCTGCCTTTTTGAGTGCCTTCTTTAAAGACATTTCGATTGTCCGCTCCCTATGCTGAGGGCTCAGGGCGCTGCACCTGGGCCACTTCCCAAATGTGGTGAGTTATTATTTTTACTAACTTGGAGAGCCCTAACTCATTTATTCTATATGTCTTACATCCCAACCTGAAGACAAGTTTGCAGCTTTTATTGCATTACCTCCTCTGAATCCTGAATTTCTTTGATTCCAGCAGATTCTATTCATATTTCAGGTCATTTCAGTTTCTACATTCATACATATTTTTTCATGACACTCAGCTCCTTTACTACTTCTGCTGTTAACTAATGTACTCCAGTGTCCCTTAGGTCTAAACTACACAGGATTTTGTAAGATGGAGTCAGAGCACAGCCTACAAGTCACATGCCTAAAAATAATGGAGTTAATATAAAAATCTGATGTATAAAATAAGTGAAAGATTGACCTTCCTCATGATATAACTGTTGGAAGGGAACCCTGCATCTGGGAATATAAAGTCTTAAAGTGATACTGTCATGGGAAAAAAACATTTTTTCAAAATGAATCGGTTAATAGTGCTGCTCCAGCAGAATTCTGCCCTGAAATCCATTTCTCAAAAGAGCAAACAGATTTTTTTATATTCAATTTTGAAATTTGACATGGGGCTAGACATATTGTCAATTTCCCAGCTGCCCCAAGTCATGTGACTTGTGCTCTGATAAACTTCAATCACTCTTTACTGTTGTACTGCAAGTTGGAGTGATATCACCCCCTCCCTTTTTCCCCCCAGCAGCCAAACAAAAGAACAATGGGAAGGTAACCAGATAACAGCTCCCTAACACAAGATAACAGCTGCCTGGTAGATCTAAGAACAACACTCAATAGTAAAAACCCATGTCCCACTGAGACACATTCAGTTACATTGAGAAGGAAAAACAGCAGCCTGCCAGAAAGCATTTCTCACAAGTCACATGTCCAGGGGCAGCTGGGAAATTGAGAAAATGTCTAGCCCCATGACAGATTTCAAAATTGAATATAAAAAAATCTGTTTGCTCTTTTGAGAAATGGATTTCAGTGCAGAATTCTGCTGGACTAGCACTACTAACTGATGCGTTTTGAAAAAAACATGTTTTCTGATGACAGGATCCCTTTAAGGAGTCTACAAACTTTTTTTTTCTAATTGAAAAACATTGACAGTTCAATGAAGATGCATGAAAAAAATACACAATTTAACAATATCTGATCCAGTTTTACCTTGCAGTAGGAGGAACCAGATTTTGCAGCATCTTACAAAACCTTTTGCATGTTTTTGCATGACAATATTTTGTGGGTCTGACCAAACCAAAGTAGGCCCTACATTCATTGATATTTCTGTTGACTGCATGTACCTACGCAAGCGTCAGATTATTTGGCATTACTTCCATTCTGTTTAAGCACACAAGGTATCTAGGCTGCAGCTGCTTCATAATGTACAACATGACAGTGCTTATGGTGCCTGTTTGTGTGTCATCAACATGGAGTGGTTACTCACTGAAATATACAAAGAACTAATAATATATATATTACATATTAACTGAAAGCATCCTTAAGTTTTGTCCTGCATCAGAGCAGTTTTTATTACAAGGTACAATATACTCATCAAAATACTTTAACTGATTAAATCACTGCTGAAGAGCAGCATGCCTGTCACTATGGCTATTGAATCCCTACACAGTGATATCCCACATAGAGACAGTAATAACACATGTTTGGAATTGTTCACATACCAAAGCACTTAAAATGAAAGAGAGCTTTAAAAACATCTGTACAATGAAATAACTTCATATTTCACAGTTAAATCTACCAACAGTTAATAGGGACTGCCATGTGGGCATAAACTAGTTCAATAGTTTATATATTTTTTCCGTCTTTCTCTGCCAAAGGGCTCAAGCATTATAGGCTCTGCTGTTACATATAATATATATCATCTGAATTCAGATCATACGTTTCAAACTGCAAGGTCATATTGTCAACTTGAATCACCCTTTGTACTGTAACAATTTTGGTATATTGTCTTGGTATTTACCTTCCAGTGTTTGTGCTATGAATTAGTCTAGTACATCAGAACACCATTCAATATACTCTATATTCTTGTTGGTATGCACATTGTTAAGATTTAAAAATTATTGAAATTACCAAAGATGTTACATAGTTACATGGTTAAATTGGGTTGAAAAAAGACCAAAGTCCTTCAAGTTCAATCCCTCCAAATTAAAACCAGCATCCATCCATACACACCGACCTTCCCACACACTCACGTAAACTATATACCCATATCTATATTAAGGGGCAGATTTATCAAGGGTCGAATTTCGAGGGTAAAAAAACCATCCTTCAAATTAGAAGGATTTTAGCACAAAACGTTTCGAACGATTTTAATCGATCGATCGAAGGAATTTTATTCAATAAAAAAAAACTTAGAAAAGTGCTGGGGAAGGTCCCCATAGGCTAACATTGCAGCTCGGTAGGTTTAAAGTGGCGAAGTATGAAGTCAATGTATTTTTTAAAGAGACAGTACTTTGATTATCGAATGGTCGAATAGTCGAACGATTTTTACTTTGAATCATTCTAATCATTAGATTCAATCGAATTTGACCAATTCGATGGACGAAGTACCCAAAAAAATACTTCGAAATTCAAATTTTTTTCATTCCAAATCTTTACTCGAGCTTGGTAAATCTGCCCCTATCTGTAGAGTTTAGTATCACAATAGCCTTTGATATTATGTCTGTCCAATAAATCATCCAAGTCCCTCTTATAGTCATTAACTGAATCAGCATCACAACATCACCCGGCAGTGCATTCCACAACCTCACTGTCCTGACTGAAGAACCACCTACGTTGCTTCAAATTAAAGTTTGAAACTGAATTATTGAGGGGTGCTGGAAGCGGAACAATCCCTCATGAATACGGAAAATCTACAATCAAATACAGTGGAACCCCCCAGGAGTCACTACCTCAATAGAATGCTAACTAGTCATTCCATGTTACAATAAGGATTCCAGTTATTTCTGCATACTACATATTTTACGCAAACCAATAAAGATGTTCATAATTCCTAGAAATAGAGGTATACTAGAAAAGTTCTGACTTGATAAGATTTGAACCTGCTATGTCTTATTCTTGACTTCTATTCTTTGACTTGTACTTGACAATTGTTTAATTTTGTTGTTACATGTAATAATTTTGCAATTTAAAGGCAAATGAAAACATTATTGAAAAAAAGTTATTTTCCTTTAGTCTGAAGGGGAGGCCTCTGGTACGGTGATCCACTTTATGGGTAAAAACATCCCCTGCTATTTGTCTATAATGTCCTCTAATGTACTTGTAAACTGTAATCATGTCCCCTCGCAGGTGTCTTTTTTTTTTACAGAGAAAACAACCCCAACCTTGACAGTCTTGACAGTCCCTTATAATTTAAGTCTTCCATCCCTCTAACCAGTTTAGTTGCACGTCTCTGCACTCTCTCCAGCTTGTTTATATCCTGTTTAGAAACCTGTTTGAAGATACCAAATGTTGAAAAACTTGTTGTTTTTGAAAAATTTGCCTATTAGACTTTTACCTCCAAAGAAGAGATTAAATGTGGGTTACATTTGTTATAATACAATTCTGCAGATCTCTATATAACAGTAACTCATACAAGTACAGAGATAAGTGTCATGCAAGCATTTCACTGATGGATTAAGGGGAACAATACATTTATCTGACAGATCAGGACAATCCTTAATACATTGGCCGATTAAAGCTTATTTGCTCGTGTGTGGGTGGCTTCCAATGGGTCCCCCCAATCAATATCAGGCCAAAAAATTTGCCTGATATCGATCGGGCAGTTTTGATTTTTCCTTCGATTGAGGACCGCATCGGCTTATTGATGTGGTCCTACAACCCGTTGGTGCCTATTTGCTTCTATGTGATCTGATCGTTCAGCCGTAGGGCCGAACATTCATATTAAGCCGCTATTGCCCTGCCGTTAGTGGGCATATCGGGTTAGGATCCACTCGTTTGGGGACCTTGCCAAACGAGCAGATCTAATAGGGCACCTTAAGAGTTTCATAATGTTTTGAGAAAAACCTTGATATGAGTTCTGGTGTTTTAACTTTAGCTAGACCGTGTTAGGCTTGTAGGCTTTCAAGATAGGGCCAAATGGTGTCACCAATTTAGCTAGACCTTGTTTCACTTGACTTGTTTCTTTTTATAAATATTAAATTGAACATTATGATGAACCCTGCATGAAACGAATTTGACCTTATTAGCCATGCCTTAACACACATTTTGCTGAACAAGTTTGCTGGCATGTATCCGGAAAGAACTGTGTATTACAAGGTTAGACTGAAATAATGAAACAATCTTTACTGCTCTAATTAAATAGATTATTCCAGTGGGTAGCTAACATCCTAGGGATCAGCTCTCCATCATTCAGTAACCTTTACCCTTCCTTCATCATCATTGTCATCAGATATTTCTATTAGCACCATTTTTCATTCTATTAGGAGTACACATTTTGTTTTTATATTTCTCTCTGTAAACCATGGAGGTAAGGTTTATACTTCAATAGGTGTCCTATAGCATTGTTATTAGAACAAGTGATTGCCTTTTATATTGCTGATATTTGAAAATCACACCATACATGACCATACCCTCTTTAACAAACTCTGCTGACTTATTGTACATTGTATAGCACAGTATGATGTACAGTATTTAGTAGATGAAAGCTAAATGAACAAATAACACCATTATAAAAGCTAGAGGGAATAAGCAAAAATAATATACCGTAAGTACAATCATTTTAATTATAATTGAACCTCGTTGTATCTATCAGATAAATATAAAGTGCCCGAGGTTATTCCAGCAAGCACCAAGGAGCAATCCTCTTCCAGCACGAACAAAGAAGAAGCCGGAAGAGAATTTGTAATAAGCACTCACCCTGGTGGTCTAGGGGGTCGGCAGGGACGCCCGTCGCACCTCCGGCGGGGACACCCGCCTCGTGTATCTTCTTTGCCGGCAGGGTATCTCTAGGGCGCATGCCGCACGCACTGTTGGTTTTTACAGGCACATTGACGCTGCCGTAAAACCTCAGTGCGCAATTGCGCCAAATTCAAAGGGATTTAAAGGGACTAAGACTCATTGCCCATTGTTTGGTTCCATTCATGAGTTCCTGGGTGCTATTCCTGTTTATTCTGTCTTCTGATTCGAGTTTTGACCACTGCCTGCCTGACTTTCTCCTGACTTCTGTGATCCTGACCTTGGCCTGTTATTCGACTACACTCAGTTATCCGACCTGTGCCTGTTTTGACTACTCTGATTGATCTTCCGGATTTGACACTTGCCTGTCTGACTCTGCTTGAATTCTGCCCGCACCGACCTGGCCGGTTTGACTACGTTTTCGTCTAACCCTTGAACTGTGACCTTTTGCCCAAAAGACTTTGCTTAACGATCGTGCCCCTCGTGCCCCTCGTCCAGAACCCTCGCTTGGCTCCTCTCTTTATAAGACCTGGCGGCATCCAATTAGCCGAGGGCTCCTCCCAAGGTGAAAGGCGGCTGTTAAAGGCAGAAGTAAGAGCCGAGACCAGGGAGCCTAGAATTGGTTCTGGATTCTGGGTGCCGATTCGTGACAGAAGCGCTCTGTGGTGCTCGTTGGAATAACCCCGGGCCGGTGCCGTTTTCTGCTGATAGGAGAACCGGCCTGGGGGTTTCAGGTAAGTCAATACGATCACTTGGGGTGCCTAACATTTGGCACCCCAAGTGTGAAACGACTTTCCTTCTCCTTTTAAAATAGTTGCAAGGTAACAATGTACATGGCAGAGTTAATTTAGACAATAAAGCAATCTGAAAATTGCCTAAGATACAAAAACACAGAATGTTTACAGAAAATAAAACAAATAAAAGTGAATGCAAAGTGCAGTTCTTGGGTCTGTGTGGTTTTAAAGGGATCCTCACATTAGGCATATGGAATGTTTCAAGGGATGAGAGTCAACTTACACTAAGATTGGTGTTAGAAAACCTTGTAGTATCTCCATGGACTAAAAATCAACAAATGATAGTTTCCTTCTCCTGCCCGGCCAAATTGTTTCTCAACTGGAGGGCATTAAATCATAATGAAGCACATGTGGATTTTTATACTTTGAAGAAGCAGTTAACTATTCTCTGGCCATGTGTAAATGCTTGTTTTTCGATAGCCATAATAAATCCCAGTTAGAATTTAGATCTTCTGGTTCCAGAATTTAAAAGCTTGGCTGCTTAGGGATCTAAAAAGGATTTTTTGCAAGAGTGCCAAAGCCAGGTCTGGATTATTAAGATAAATTGAGGCCAGGATGACGTTAGTAGCTTGAGGTGACCTGGGGCAGGAGAGAACATTCTGAAGATATAATATATAAAACCTTAATGATCTACAGGCTTGTATTAAAATTGAGATGAAATGTTTTTTTATCCTTCCTCCTTGGACCTTTGCTTTCACTAATATGAAATATAAAAATAAATAAATTATTTGAACTACTGACCATGCAAGGAAACAGTTCCATGCACTTATAACAAGGTCTTGGATATTCAACCCTGACTTTCAGCAACTTAATTCCTGGAAAACAAGTATCTTTTTTTTAAGCGGCAAGTGATATCTATCTAAATATTTTAAGGCTTTTTAAACTAACTAGTAGAGTTTTAATGACTGTGTGAATGCTTGGAAATAAAATGAATAGTTCCCGCATCATCCGCCTCTCTCTTTTATCCTTAATTGTGCACATATGATGTGTGTTGCTTGTTAAGTCAATGGAAAAACAGCAACAGGAACCTCAAAGCTCAACAAGTGAACATATCTTGACCATTAGCAAGGGTCATGCTGTAACTGTTGCCTGAAATACTTGTCATAAATGTTAAAAGCAATACTTTAAACTCAGATGAAATATTAATAACATGAAACTGTATATCTGATCTTGGTTTTTTTCCCCTATGGGCACAAAAGTAGCACTTTTTTCAAAACTAGTTATATACAAACTTGGGGGTTATTTATCAAGGTCCGAATTTATCTCAGTATTTCTAATATCCAACTCTGAGCAACTCTGAATTCCCGCATGGTCCTTATTTATGAAGAAAAAAACCCTAAAAAAACAGGATCGGGGGAAAACTTCAGAAAACTCTGAATTGTTTGGAGTTTTCCACAAAAACGAAGATTTTTTTTGGAGTTTTTGGAGTTTTTTGCGCCGAATCCGTGAAATCATCAAATACACTGGGACCTGGGACCTTCCCATTGACTTATACAGGACCTCAAGAGCTTTTAGATGCTGAGGCTTCGGATTCTCTGTTTTTAGACCATCGGACTTTAATAAATCTCAACGTTTTTTTTTTGCACCGAAACTACGAATTATTAGAGCTTCGGATAATCAGAGCTTGATAAATAACCCCCTTTATTTCTGCAATTTATTTGTGTGGTGTTTATACAAATGATGTGTAGGTGTGCACATGAGTTGTGCTGTGCATGCACAGTACTTTCTATACAGCTTGGGGTGTTAGAGTGAAGCAACTGTTGATGTGTAATGGCTGCATGAACCTGCTAATAAAGCACTGTTATACTCTACTCATCCTCTGCTAACAAAACACAACAATTTGCGTCATCTGAAATGTTGCTAATTCTTTAAAGGTACACTATAATGGGTTTCCAGGGGGTGCGAGATCTGCTCACTTTGCTGGTATATTGTGCTTTAACATTTCATCAGTTTAGTAAGAAAAGATATTGTGATTTGTTCTAAACACATATAAATGTGACCTGAGGATATATTAGGCAGGCCCCTAGGGGCATTTTGGCTGACTAATTGCCATATCTACTCTATGAAGGAGAAAGCTAGTGATGGGCAAATTTGTGGCGAAAATGCACCGTCGTCTGTTTTTTTTTTGACGCCGGAGAATTTTCGGCAGAGAATTTTATTCGCCAGCGGCGAATCGCTGGGATTCGCTGCGAATTCACGCCTGACGAATAAATCTGCCCATCAATAGAGAAAGCCTAACTGTTGCAGACAGAAGAAATATTCAAAAACCCACTGAAGGAACTAAGCCACCACACAGTACAAAGTTTCAGTCCACAGCTGTATTCTACTTTACACGCATCCATGGAATACTGCAACAATTTTTTCAGGAATAGATTATTGAAAGGGTTTCTTTATCCCTTGCATAAACTGGTTCCAGTCAGGATTCCATTTAGAGTTTCAAAGTTAACTGTTTCTATTAAAAGAAAAGATCAACGGGAAACAAGTGTTTTTCATCGTAATACTGCTATTGAAATTGAAAAAAAACCACATGATCCCCCTTTCATGTTAAATTGATCCACAGTAAGCAGCTTCCCTCAAAAAGTCCTTTCTGACATCAGACTGTGAATCTAATTAATCTTGGGATCAAACCTATAAAACATCTCTTGATACGAATGCCTTTTTATGTTACAAATTCTTTCTACCCCTTCTTGATTGTTGAAATGATTTACTCTGACAATACTACCTTGTCAGGAAATTCATTTAAAACACATAACTGCTGCTGAGGATACAAACCATTCTTCATCATCTGAAATGGCTTGATTATTTTACAGTGTATATAAAGTAACTGTTTTCCATTTTTATAAAAACATTTCCATAGTTTTGCACACTAGGTTATCAATTGTCCATCTCTGAAATATATTTGTGTTCCTTGATGTGGTTGAATGGGAGTTCAGATTATACTGTATACATATAGGGGGTTATAAACTAAACTCCAAATGCAAAAATCCCGAAAAACTTGTGATTATTTTTATAAAATCTGACTTTTAAAAAAATCACACATTTTTCAGAATTTATTAAACCCAGAAGATGAAAAAGTCAGAATTAGACATTCTGGCATCTCAGACCTGTCGAGGTTGCATATGAGTCAATGGAAGAAGTCCCAATGTGCACTGGGTTTCGTGCAATACCTCAAAGCTTTCGGAAATTAGAAATCAGAGTATGAATCAAAATCCTTAGCACGCTGTTCAACTTACAGTAATCTTTATAACGTGCAAACCACAGTGGGTAATTCTAATGATATTAATCACAAAATACGTTTCAAAATGCTTCAAATATACTTCAAAATATAAATGTCAAATGAAGAGGCCAGTACCATATTTACATCTTCTTACAATGATTATTATTAAACCAAATATACACACAAAGGGGCCCATTCACTAAGCTCGAGTGAAGGATTCTAATCAAAAAAATTCGAATTTCGAAGTATATTTTGGGTACTTCGACCATCGAATTGGTTAAATTCGTTCGAATACGAACGAAATCGAATGAATCGAACGAAAAATCGTTCGACTATTCGACCATTCGATAGTCGAAGTACTTTCCCTTTAAAAAAAACTTCGACCCCCTACTTCGGCAGATAAAACCTACCGAAGTCAATGTTAGCCTATGGGGAAGGTCCCCATAGGTTTGCTAACCTTTTTTTGATCGAAGGATTTTCCTTCGATCGTTGGATTCAAATCCTTCGAATCGTTCGATTCGAAGGATTTAATCGTTCGATCGAACGAAAAATCCTTCAATCGATCGAACGAACGTTTAGCTAAATCCTTCGACTTCGATATTCGAAGTCGAAGGATTTCAATTTGAGGGTCGAATTTCGAAGTATTTTTTACTTCGAAATTCGACCCTTAGTGAATCTGCCCCAAAGTAATATTATAATATATATAATAAAGCAAAAATGTCTCTCTAATATATCTAAAGGGTAAATTAAGAGTTGTACTATTTGGTGAATTTATTTGCCCATCACTACTCCTAAATCCTATATTTCCTAAATGTCCTGAATAGCTTCTGAATTGCCCCCTGTAATTACATCTTTCAAGAAGGCTAAAGGGTAGAAAAGATACTGTATGTTATTCTATTTTTGTATTGAATTGAAGTCCTCAATTATGTGGGCAACCAATAGACCTGAATAATGATTTGCCATACGTATAACTGAAGTAGTTAACCCTCAACCTAAGTGCTCATATGTTGTACAGAGATGTACAAATGGAGTCTATGGGAGACAACCTTTCCATAATTTGGAGCGTTCTAGATAAACGGTTTCCAGATAATGGATCCATTAACTGAATATGGCATTATTTGGTAGGTGAATAGTGGTCCTTAGACAACAGGTAACACTAATCTATATGCAAAAGCAGATCAGGTGTCAGAGGAGCTCCGTTCTAGTAAGTGCCAAAATATGTGTTGTATGTTCTGTAGTATGCAACCCCAACACACACACACATTACATGGTTTGGATCTTCCAAATAAATCAATAATAATTTTTTAAATTCCTTATATTTAAATGTAGCTGATGTACAGTTACCTCCATAAATATTTTGACAGAGACAACTTTTTCCTAATTTGGGTTCTGTACATGACCACAATGAGTTTTAAATGAAACAACTCAGATGCAGTTGAACTGCAGACTTTCAGCTTTAATTCAGTGGGTTGAACATAAAGATTGCATACAAATGTGAGGAACTAAAGCCGTTTTTTTTAACACAATCACTTCATTTCAGGGGCTCAAAAGTAATAGGACAAATTAAAAAAATAAAATGTTTTGGTGTTTGGTTGAAAACCCTTTGCTGGCAATGGCAGCCTGAAGTCTTGAACTCATGGACATCACTAGATTCTGGGTTTCCTCCTTTTTAATGCTCTACCAGGCCTTTACTGCAGTGACTTTCACTTACTGTTTGTTTGTGGGCCTTTCTGTCTGAAGTTTGGTTTTCAACAAGTGAAATGCTGCTCAATTGGGTTCAGATCAGGTGACTGACTTGGCCATTCAAGAATATTGCACTTCTTTGCTTTAATAAACTCCTGGGTTGCTTTGGCTCTATGTTTTGGGTAATTATGAAACGCCTCCCAATCAATGTGACTGCATTTAGCTGGATTTGAGCAGACAGTGTCTCTGAACATCTCAGAATTCATTCTTGTGCTTCTGTCCTGTGTCACATGATGGATAAACACTAGTGTCCCAGTGCCACTGGCAGCCATGCACACCCAAGCCATCACACTGCCTCCCAAATGTTTTATACATGATGTGCTATGCTTTGGATCATGAGCTGTTCCACGCCTTCTCCATACTTTTTTCTTGCCATCATTCTGGTAAAAGTTGATCTTGGATTCATCTGTCCAAACCTTGCAGTGCACCCTCTGTATTTACTTTCATGCAGTCTTCTCTTTATGGTAGACTTCGATATCGATACACCTACCTGGAGAGTGTTGTTCAGTTGTTTGGCTGTTGTAAATCAACTCCAGGGATTTTATCTGCTTTATTGATAATGACATAACAAAGGAATTGCCCACACCTGCCCATGAAATAGCCTTTGAGCCCCTGAAATGAAGTGATTGTGTTAAAAAAAGGCTTTAGTTCCTCAGATTTGTATGCAATCTTTTTGTACAACCCACAGGCCCGGATTTAGGGGAAGGCCCCCTAGGCCCGGGCCTAGGGCGGCAAGATGTTAGGGGCGGCAAGCAGGTGCCCTTAACATCTTTTCAGCAGCTTGCGTATTGTGAATGACTTACATACTATCATGATAACTTGTATCCCGTGGCTGCTGCTGCCATTCCTGGCTCCTGCTGTGTGCACAGCGCGCCTGTCAGCTCTACTCTGTCTTTGAGCTGCCTGTGGTGGCCGCGTCGCGGTGCAACTGATCGCTGTAGCTTCCGGGCAGTGTGCGCACGCTGTGCGCAGTGAGGTCATCACGTCACGTGATGTGACTGCGCTGCGCATGCGTCACTCTGCGCCAGCCAGCCTCAGCCTGACAAGTAGGGAGGGAGCGGGAGGGGGTGCTGCGCCTGTGGCTGAGCTCATGACGTGAGCAGAGGCGGAGCGCGTCACCTCATCTGCGTGTGCACAGACTAGTGCAACAGCACAGCACAGGAGTCAGGACACAACAAGAGGACGGTCTTGTGTAATGTGAATTTGGCTGGCTGCCCGCCCCTTACTGCAAGCCTGCAACTGAAATCATTCAGCAGTGGCTGTGGCAGAAGTTATTGCCCTATATTTTCTAATTATTGCAACAGTTGGTGGTAGGTTAAAAAGTATAATATACATATTGGATATATTTAAAAGTTATAATACATAATTATTTCCATTTTATTGTTGGGTTATTTTATTTTGCATAAATGATTGGATAAAGATTCGCTTCCAGAAAATGCGGGGGGGGGGGGGCGGCACAGTAGCTGGGCCTAGGGGGGCAAGAAGGGTAAATCCGGCCCTGACAACCCACTGAATTAAAGCTGAAAGTCTGCAGTTCAACTGCATCTGAGTTGTTTCATTTAAAATTCATTGTGGTAATGTACAGAACCAAAATTAGAAAAAAGTTGTCTCTGTCCAAATATTTATGGACCTAACTGTAAGGGGCCCATTTACTTAGCTCGAGTGAAGGAATAGAAGAAAAAATACTTTGAATTTCGAATGGTCGAATATGGCTACTTCGACCATCGCATTGGCAACTTCGACCTTCGACTACTACTACGACTTCGAATCGAACGATCCGAAGTAAAAATCGTTCGACTATTCGACCATTCGATGGTCAAAGTACTGTCTCTTTAAGAAATTCTTCGACCCCCTAGTTCGCCACCTAAAACCTACCGAGGCCAATGTTAGGCTTCCTAACAATTTTCTGATCGAAGGAATATCCTTCGATCGATGGATTAAAATCCTTCGAATCGATCGATTCGAATGATTTAATCGTTCGATCGAACGATTATTCCTTCAATCGTAGGAATAGCGCTAAATCCTTCGACTTCGATATTCGAAGTCGAAGGATTTCAATTCAGCAGTCGAATATCGAGTGTTAATTAACCCTCGATATTCGACCCTAGGTAAATTTGCCCCCCAATGTTTTAGATATTTTCTGTGTTTTAAATGTCCCTGTTTAGACACAGCAGCATTCTACAACGAAATCAATTAGAATAGCTTTTCCATAAATATTCTCCTTAAATATGAGCAGGATCTAAGAGCAGAGCAATCTCTATGCAAACATGCACATAGATAGCGTCCAGTAAGAGTTATAACACAAATATGCGTTCAACAAACATTCCAGCACAGTAATATCTGTCCTTAGTGCCAAAAAACTCATTTTAGCATGACCTTGGTAGAATAGTAATTCTTTCAGCATTTCCCAGTATTTGATAGAGAGAATGTTACGTGAATGCAGATGTCATTTGGTTTACAGGAAGGATTTGGTATTATGTCGATGCCAGTACTGCACTTATCTAACATTTCCTGTGATGTAGGAAGAGCACATGTCAAACTCCAATGTTTGCTAAATGGAAAAGATTCAGCACACCAGAAGATTCTATTGTAAACAGTGTGACTTTGTGCAATTTACAAAATGTTCTATCTCAATTAAACAGTAAAACCCTTGACCCTATTGCTCAGTTGCTGAATTCTGGGGAAGGGGAGGAATTATTGAGAACAGAAAAAAATGAGCAGTTGAGAAAGTGAAAACAAAAATATTTAAAGGGGATGCCCACCTTCACACAAGTTTCATTCTATAGAAAAAAAAGGTGTCATTATAAACATATCCTTAAATGGATCGTGAAAATGAAAATTTAACATAAGCTTCCTCAAACTTTCTAAATACAATCAATTAAAAATTCTGCATTGCTTCTAAAATAATCAAGTTTTTCTTCACTATTCCTCTCTCAGCATCTTTTTCTCTTCATTCTCTCTTTTTGCAGTTGGGTGTCAGATGAATGATCCAATATATCTTATAGGGGGGCTCCCTTTCCTAGCAGATGTATTAGATCTCACTCAAATAACTGATTCCAGTACAAACAAAATTTAACAAAATAACTGCCTTTTGCACAAATCCTGCATGTAGAGAGACATGATGTCTGGTGATTTTAATAGAGTGAGATCTAATACATCTTCTAGGCAAAAGGTGCCCCCCAATAAGATATATTGGATCATCCATTTGACACCCAACTGTTGCATGAAGACAGAATGAAGAGAAACATATGTTAAAAGAGGAATAGTGAAGATAAACTTGATTATTTCAGAAACAATACAGAATTTTTAATTGATTGTATTTCTTATTTCAGTATGTTGAAGCTTATATTCAATTTTCATTTTCGCGATAGTTTCTCTTTAATATACATCCATTATAAATATGAATTAAATGAATCCAATGTCCTCCTCACTTACAGACTCTTCCTTCTTCATCTGTATAGCGTACTGATGTGAGATCCAGTTCCCTCTTAAGTCACAATGTCATCTTCTTTGCACAGTTATTTGCATCTCCTCTCTCACATTCACAGTGCCTGCAATTGGAATATTATAAATTGCCCAAACTGACTCTACGCACTTGGGGGGTCATTTATCAAAGTCTGAATTTATCTCAATATTTTCAGGAAAAAACTCTGACCAAATCCGCACAGGTTTTTTCAGCTTATAATTACACTTTCCCAAAAATTTTGTTTGCGAGGAAAAAAATGAAAAAATCTTGAAAAATACGAATTTTACTGAATCTCCACCTGATTTTTTCAGATTTTTGCTCGAAAACCCCGAAACTTTGAAAAAAATCTTTGGGACTTTTACCATTGACTTATAGGTAACATTGGCAGGTCTGAGATGCCGGATTTTCGGATTCTGACTTTTTCCATCCTCGGGGTATAATAAATTCCAAAAAAATTCATGATTTTTTTTTTCCACTAAAAATTCGGATTTCATACTGAAAAATATGAAATTTTTCAGAGTTTTTGGCATTTGGAGTTTAGTAAAAAAAAAAAAACCCTTAGCTGAGCGTAGACTTTTTAAAATTAGGTTTCTGAGCATGAAGCTGAACATCCTCTTTAACTATGTCTAAGCCCCATGTTCAGTCATTTAGATCTTTATCTTTGAGGTCAAAGTGGAAACAAACAAGACATTTGAAGTAGTATGAGAATCCAGAGGTTTTCAGGATAAGTAACTTTTTGGTAATATGGAGCAGATCAGACAAAACTGAAGAATTGTTTATTTAAGAATGACATTATGGGACATGCAATTTTTTCTGAGCCATTTTGGGGGGGTTTTGTGTGCACTGAGAAACGTAGGACCCCAGGGGGAGACCCTTATTTTTAAAAATGGCAATTTTCTGTTTAGGATTACCCATTGGCACATACTAATTAAAAAATATACTATTATGAAAACAGTTGACTGTTGATGAAGCAGGGTTTTACATATGAGCTGTTTTATGCAATAGAATGTATTTTTATAGAGACCTACATTGTTTGGGGGCTATAGTTTTCCTTTAAGGAGTCAGGCCTCAAAGTGGAACTGAAACTAATGTGTTTTAAAATCAATGAAACCAGAAACATGACTATTATTACTTGAATCATTGTGTCAGTATGTCATTAAAAAGGGACTGTAGACATATTTGCCAACATCTGACAATAATTTCCAGGGAAATTTTCCCGGACAGCAACTGTGGTCTATATAGTTGCCAATAGTCTTACAATTATAGGGGCTTTTGCTTTGTTTTTACTTTGTCCCATTCATTATTACTGTGAAAATATTCTAAGCAAATAAGATACATAGATATACAATATTTCAATGTCAAGAAAGCAATTGCCATTTGTTAATATCACTCGGTAAAAAGATTGAAAGAAAACTTGTAAATGGTCTTTATTTGTTATTCCTTTGGACCCCAACACATAGGCAGTTGGGTGATTTCTGTACCTTAAGATGAACAAAAAAGGGACAAATTAGTAAACTTAGTAATATAATATATTCATAATAATCTTGCCTTAGATTTAGGGTTGCCACCTTTTCCCCAGTGGAGACCTGGCAGGGGCAGGGGACATTTAGGGACGTGGCCATGATGAGGATGGGCGAGGCTGTGACATTGAGGGGCGGGCCTATGAAGCGATTGGCCATGATTTTCTGCAGTGTTCCTTTTTTCCTAACAAAATATCGTTAACATGCTGTACCTACATCAATTTAAACATGGCGGCTTCATACAGGTCATATGTATGTCTTTATTAGTGATGGTGAAATTGATGGAACTTATGTTAATTAGGGAAATGGGGATAATTCGCGGGTATCGGGTCGGCCCGCACATCACTAATACACTGGTTCCATATTTGTATATTTTGTTTCAGTTTGAATTTTTTTATTCGTTCGAACTAAGTAACATCGGATTAGATTGAATTTGATTCAAAGTTTTTGTCCAAAAAAAACTTTGATTTTTCAAAGTCCACCAATTGACTCCAAATGGATTCTAGGAGGTCCCACCCATAGGCTAAAAACAGCAATTCGGCAGGTTTTAGATGACAAATGGTCACGTCGAATTTATAAAGAGACAGTACACGATAAATTTTGAAATTCGAACTTTCGAATTTTTTTCAAATTTGAATTCAATTTGGACTATTCCCTAGTCGAAGTTAGCAAAAATAGCTTGGAATTCGATTCTTTTTAATTCTAATTTTCACTCCGACCCTTGATAAATCTGCCCCTTTCAGTTAGGATTCTACCAGTCATTTATATAGTGCAGGTTTGAACAGCTATATCGGGTAGAAATGTTGCCATAGTGAATCTGTTAATCAGAAGTTGTAGGTGGCTAATTGGGCCTAAAGATGGTGTAGATTATTATATTTTGTGATAGACTGCTAAAAAGGGAGGAACAAATTAAATAGCCTTATTATCAATAAAGTACTAAATTACAATGCTAATTAATATGCATAAATTGCAGGAGGCCCAGTTGTCTTCTTGATAATGGTTGCAGAGGACTTCTGACTAAAGAGGGGACATGAGGGGGCAGATTTATCAAGGATTGAATTGAAAATTTGAATTTTCAAATTTGAATTTCGAGTTTATTTTATATTCAACTAGGGAAATGTCCAAATTCGATTTGAGTTAAAAAAAATTCAGTTTTGAAATTTATCATGTATTGTCCCTTTAAGAATTCTAATTTGATTATTTGCATTTAAAACCTGCCGAATTGGTGTTATAGCCAATGGGGGACCTCCTACAATCAATTTGGAGTTGTTTGGTGGACTTTTGAAATTCGAGTTTGCAGGTCGCTCCTATTCACCCAAATTTTTTTAAAAATGCAAATTTTTTAATAAATTTCGATTGCTTGTTTTTTTTGGAATTTCGAGTCTATGGGAGTTTTTAGAAACTCGACCCTTGATAAATGTGCCCCGAGGAGTGACAAATCTTATGGATGGTATAAACCACATTTACAATATAATCACTTGCGGAGCCATTTTAAGGGTCAGATTCACCAAATCTCTAAGCACTAACTAAATTAAATTGTCTTTTCTTCAAGTATAAACTGCTTTTAGTGCCATTTATCCATTATTAGTACTGAACCAAACACATATCAAACGAAATTGCTTGAAGAAGGTTAAATACATTCATTTTAAGCCTAACACATCTGGCTGAATGTAATGTTGATTAGAATTAAAATACAAATCAATTTTGATTTTTTTTTCATTATTCATAAAAATAACAAAGAGGTCCCAATAGCTAACAAAGTCTGATAAACATTGAGTTCATTGTCTCTCATCTACCAACAATAATAAAGAGATTCTTTAGCATTTCCCCTTTTCAGAAGCCAAGACTTGTAAACACTGACCTAAAGTAATGTGCCAGCTGCAAATGCAGAAAGGGGGGTCTTAGGTAATTGTAAGTCACATTTTGATCTTGCTGGGACCCACTCTGTTAAAATAAACACTATTGCTTTCCTTGTAATGTTATAGTCCATTAAAAGCCCTTTAACTAAAACATTGTGGTAAATGGTCACATGGCTCAGCTCTGCCATATAAACGAATGAAAGTGTGGGGAATATTTGGTGTTTATCAGTATCCTTCTTTGTCATTGATGGTTATTTTTAGTGGATAACAATACAGCTACCATTTAAAGTGCCTTTCCCTAGAGCACCTGCTGGGTAACTGAGGAGCAAAGTGTTATGAGTTTGTAGACCTTTCTATATTGTGTATTTTCATTTTTATATTGTTTAAATTTGAGGAAACCAAATGTAAAATAGGACTTCCTGAATTTTACATTTTCTTTTCACAGAGCACTGAGGTCATACAGTATGCACATGTGTAATTTAAAGGGGAACTCCACAAAAACATAACTTGAGCTTTTTAAAAATTAAACATAATTTCAAGCAACTTTGCAATATATATCTTTCAAAAAATATGCAGACATTTCATGATTTTTAATGTTTTCTGACAGTTCCCTAAGCCTAGTCCCCTGCTCTTCTGCTGATCTCTCTGACTACTTTGGTGAGCTGACTGACTACTGTTACTTTGTATCAACAGCCAGCTGTCCTCAGCCTGCCTCCTCCAAACCATAAGGAAAGGAACATCATAGTGCAATGCATTGTGGGTTATGTAGTTCCTGCATGTTGTCTGTAAGCTGTGGAGTAGTTGTTACAATTTGTAACATCAGTGTTTAGTACCTCCTTCTCTGCCAGGATTTCAAATGATGCAAAAAGAGAAGAACTTTTATACGGCTGGATTTTAGCATAGAAAATGGCATTTATTCATACTTTTTGAATAAAGAGTAACTGTGATGGGTATATTAGGGGTTTCTGTGCTATGTGGGCCTCAAATTTTGGTTTGGAAGCTGGAGTTTCCCTTTAAAGAGCTTTTATATATATTTGGTGTGTATGGTTACCATGAAGGGAGTACAGGGATACTACAGTCAGGCTACCATACGGCCAATGTGGTATTAATTAACTTTTCTTGTTTAAAGAACAGAAATCCTATTTTTAAACCCTAAGGCCACTGTGTGAACCATTAATGTCAGTGACACACGCTCAAATTCGGGGAGATTTAGTCGCCCGGCGATAAATCAACTCTTCTTCGGGGCGACTAATCTACCCGAACTGCCTCCCACCTGCTAGAATGTAAATCTCCTGGCTGGATGGCAATCGGAGTGCTTTGTTTTCCGAAGTCGCCCAAAGTTTCCTCGTGAGGCGACTTCGGAAAATGAAGCGCACCGATTGCCACCCCACCGGCGATTTACATTCTAGCCGGCGGGAGGCAGTTCGGGGAGATTAGACGCCCCGAAGAAGAGGCGATTTATCTGAGCGTGTGTCTCTGCCCTAAACTACTGCCACTTCTGGAGACTTCAACATTTGAAGAAGTTGCACGACCGCAACTGCGTTTATTTTTATCATAAATTACCCCTATAACCTGGAAAGCCTGCCCTTCAATAATGAAGGTTTCCCAAAAGCCAACACAAAGGACTTTTTTTAAAAATGAATTTAAAAATAAATTTGTTTCTACATAGGCAGTCATGGGTCAACCATTTTTGCCCTTTTCAACATTATTTGATTAAATAGGTCTTGCTCAGAACATACTTTTTTTCTGTTGTTTAATTAAAAAATATGTATATGTTTCTGATATTTCTTGCACTGAACAGAACGTATTCTGAATAGTGAGTAAAGTCACATTCTACCTCCTGTTTTTTTATGTACAATTCAGCCCGGATTTGATAGAGGCAAAGGGGAGCCGCAGCTCCTCAATGAACTGGCACGTCGTTCGCATGCTCGCAGGGGGAAGGTGCGCCAAACCAGACGGGTGATAGGACCTGGCGGCCTTGGGGCACCAGATGAGTAAATCCGGCCCTGAGTACAATAAAAGCAGTTCTATTCAGTTTTATTCAGTTGTATATTATTTGTCAGGAACTTTGTTTTTATTGAAAAATATTTTGTTAGAAAAATAATGAATCTGATATCTCATTTACTTTCAGAATGAATACTTATATCAGTATCATACACACATCAGTAAATATTGCCCTTTTACATCTTTTACCTTGAGCCACCATAGTGTGCTGGTCTCTGAGCTCCCTCAGGGATCACCTGACAAGTAGTGATGGCCGAATGTCGGCGCGATTCGCCGACAGCGAATAAATTCGCGAAACACCCGTGAAAATTCGCGGCAAAAATTCGCCGGCATCAAAAACGGGCGCCGGCGTAGAAAAAACGGGCGCCGGCGTCAAAAACGAGACGCCGGCGCCGTTTCAAGAATTTTTTGCCGTTTTGCGAATTTCACGCGAAACGCCGCAAATTCGCCCATCACTACTGACAAGAAATAATGCAGCTCTAACTGTAAAAGGAGAAAGTGTGGGAGTAAAAGACAGAGCTCTGTCCATTCATTGGCTCCTGTAACCTAACATGTATGTGTGCGAGCACAGCAAATCATACAAGCCAGCGAACAGGCCTTAGTACTTAAAGGGGTGATTCACTAACTTTTAGTATGTTATGGAATGGCCAATTCTAAGCAACTTTTCAATTGTTCTTGTTTTTGTTTTTTATAGTCTTTTAATTATTTGCCTTCTTCTTCTGACTCTTTCCAGCTTTCAAATGGGGGTCACTGACCCCATCTAAAAATCAAATACTCTGTAAGGCTACACATTTATTGTTATTACTACTTTTTATTACTCATCTTTATATTCAGACCTCTCCTATTCATATTCCATAACTTTATTCAAATCAATGCATGGTTGCTATGCTATGGTATTTGGACCCTAGAAACCAGATGGTTGACATTGCAAACTGAAGAGCTGCTTATTAAAAAAGCTAAATAACTCAAAAACCACAAATAATAAAAAATAAAAACCAATTGCAAATTGTCTCAGAATACCACTCTCTACTTCATACTAAGGTGCAGATTTACTAGCATTGCCACCCACAGGGACATCACCGATTTATTAACAGGTGCAGGTGCCAATTCGCTACTTAAAGAGACCGTCGCTATCGCTCATTCGTAGTCTATTGCCAGGCGACTTTTCGCTACTCAGCAAATTCACTAAAATGCGGATTTTACAGAATGTTACCTCTTTTGCCAGAGTTGTCTTTGCCACCTTACACCAGGTGTAGTGTTAAAAAGAAGCTAGAGCTTCCTCAATATTACATCATATCCTGTGTGTGAAAATGCATCTAAGTTCAAAAAACACTGGCGACTTTTCACTAGCTTTACTTTGAGCTATTTTGAGCTATTTTGAGCTACTTTTTGTGTACTTCGATTAGGGAATAGTCTAAATTTGATTTGAATTTGAAAAAAATGTTAAAATTCGAATATCAAAATTTATCATGTACTGGCTCTTTAAAAATTAGACTTCGACCATTCGACATCTAAAACCTGACGAATTCCTGTTTTAGCCTATGGGGGACCTCCTATGGCCTATTTGGAGTCAATTGGTGGACTTTAAAAAATCAAAGTTTTTTTTGGGAAAAACTTTGAATCGAATTCGATCAAATGCGCTATTCCTTCGATTCGTGTGATTCAAATTCGGCCTACTCGATCAAAAACGGACCTATTCGACCAAAATAGAACAACTTAATTTCGGTTGGTCTTTTTGAATTCGAATTTTGACGTTTTTTCAATTCAAAATTCGACCCTTGATAAATATGTCCCTTATAGTGTGTCTTTAGTTCTGTACATCTCCCTATTCACGCTGAAACTTACATTCATAAATGGTCGACTGAACCTTATTTCTAGCGAATACCCCTCCCTATAATATTTTGCATTTAAGGAGCGTGATAGAATACATTTAAATAACCTATAGTCAGGCATTATATTGTGTCCATAAAACTGTTCATTTTATTTCACATTATTCCATTTATTTACTCTGGTAGATCAGCTGTATTTTAAGAGAAGATTAAATGCACAGGCTCAGCCTGTCATACATTAAATAAACCATGGGAACCCATAGTTTACTTTCCCAGATAAGACTTCTCTGAATAACTCTGCACACATGCTCTTGTGTCCATTCTCTCTAAGTGCTCATTAAAGATATGAGACTCTGGGAGGACTAGAAACCTTGGAAATGACTGTTGACTGGTTTAATTATGATTGATGACTCTGCTGTGGAATCCAGATTCGTGTTTTCTTGAAAAGTGCTTCGCTATCTTGCACTGGGTTGTCGTACGCTACCAATTAGATCATACCAATATCCAGTTGTAATTCTTTTTAGCATGAGTAGGCTTTAGCTATGATAATGTTCTCTGATTATTGTTATCTAAATGTGTGAATAATTGAGAGGTTATGCTGCGTTTCATGCCTGCCTGCTCAGGTTTCCCCTCTGAAATGTAGAAAAAAAAAATGAAAAAGCTTTTTGCTATGCTTTAATTAACCATGAATTACACACAGAAAAAAAATCTACTTAATAAAGCTGTCAAGATTCCTTTTATGTCTTAAAATCTCCTGGGCACCAATCAATAGAATGTAACTTGTTACACAGGTTGATATAATAAAATAGCAATTCTTCTGGAAAGATGTCAGACCTCTAAATCAGAGACCTTTTTCTTCTTTTTTTTTTCCCCTCTCTATTGTTTAAGTAACAATAAAACAAACGGTCAGACTGACAGAGTAACTGTTATGAATTGTCTACTGAGTTAATTAAATCTTATTTTCAAGTTACAAACGTAATATATCGCACCCCATGGTGAGCACATGCTCTCATTATCAGACCTTCCAGAAACCCTGTCTAAAGGATTAAGAATTGGACTGGAGAGTTTTCTTTATCTGTTTCCCAGATACTAAATTAGGTAAACAAAATATTTGCATGAAACTTGAAGACTTGATCCAAAAATGCAAATAGAAGATATTTTCTGAGAATTCATGGCAAAATAGAAGCAATATAAGACTTTTATAGAGTATAGGTAAAATTGAATAGCTCAGCGATGTAGTTGGCAACTGTTAAAGATTTATGGCTATCATTTGTTCTCACAGAAAACTGATTCCTACTCTACCTAAACCCTGTCAGAAAACTCAAAAACATACTACAGGTATAGGATCCGAATTACGGAATGGCTGTCTCCCATAGACTCCATTTTATCCAAATAATCCACATTTTTAAAAATTATTTCCTTTTTCTCAGTAATAATAAAACAGTAGCTTGTACTTGATCCCAACTAAGATATAATTAATCCTTATTGGAAGCAAAACCAGCCTATTGGGTTTATTTAATGTTTAAATTAATTTCTAGTAGACTTAAGGCATGAAGACCCAAATTACGGCAAGAACCGTTATCCGGAAAACCCCAGGTCCCAAGCATTCTGGATAACAGGTCCCATACCTGTATAGGTTGAGAGAGATATTTATATTTCTCTCTCTGATGGAACTTAGGGTTATTGCATTAATTCTTTATACTTTGAGGGGATTGTTTATTAAAGTCCAAATGCCAAAAACTTGAAAAAATTTTAGGATTTTTTTACTATGAGAAAATTTTTTTTTTATTATACCCAGCGGATGGAAAAAGTCAGAATCTGAAAATTCGGCATCTCAACCCTGCCGAGGTTGTATATTGGAGAGGTCCCTATACTATTTGAAAATTTCTGTGGTCTGTGCTGAAATTTTGGCCAAAAATCTGACTCTTTCTGACTTTTTATGCAAAAATCTGAAAAAAATTGTGCTTTTCATGAAAGAGTCCGAAAAAATCAAGCGATTCAGGAAAAAACTCAAGTGATTTGGGGAAAAAAACTCTGGAAATAAAAGGTACAATTCAGGTTTTCGCTTGATTTTATCGCGCTTTCCCCTGATCCAATTAAATTGTGCTTTTTTAATAACAAAAAAGGTCCAATCGTGGATTCTAGTTTGGTCAGACTTTTTTTTATTTAACAATTTAGGTTTTGATAAATAAAGCACTAAGGGGCAAATTTACTAAAGGATGAAGTGACTAAAGCTGAAGAAAATTCGCCAGCGTGACGTCATTTCGGTACTTCGACAATTTACTAACGGGCGCAGGCGTAACTTCACTAGTAAAGGAGATAGACACTAGTGCAACTTCACACTCTAACATCAGACGAATGTTCACTCTGTTGAAGGGACGTAACTGTGCAAATTCACTAAGATGCGGATTTTACTGAACGTTAGCTGTTCCGCCAGACTTGCCTTCAACAGCTCAGACCAGGCAAAGTGTAATGGAGTATATAGGACTTCCTCAATTTTTTGTTGAAAATTTTTCTAACTCCCAAAAAACGCTTGCATCTTTTCACTTTTTCAGGGTGATAGGCTGCAAAAGTCCGTAAAAATGTTTTTGGGTACCCGGGTTCCCCCCATACATTTCCTAACATATGGCACATAAAATATATACTGGGCTCATGTGTAGGGCAATATAACAACTCTATTTTATTTTTTTAAGGTTCCCTGGGCTTGTGTAATGTATTTGCTGCAGCATATACGTCCATTCAACTTTCACTTCCCACCATATGCAAATTAGTCAACGCTAGCGCAACTTCGCTTTGCTTGCCGAATTAACGCTAGCACAACTTCACCAGCACTCGTCGCCCTGGATGTAACATTGCATGTTAGTGAATTAGCATTGTCTATGCGAATTTGTGCCTGGTGAAGTGTTGCGATGTGAGCGAAGCAGACGCTAGCGCAAATTCGTCTCTTAGTAAATCTGCCCCCAAATGTCATCTTATCTAGTTAGATCAGGGATCCCCAACTTTTTTTTTACCCAGGAGCCACATTAAAATGTTATAATAGTTGGAGAGCACCACAAGCATGAAAAGAACTTCCTGGGGTTGCCAAATAAGGGCTGTGGTTGGCTATTGGTGGCCACTATGTGGACTGCCAGCCTAAAGGAGGCTCTGTTTGGCAATACACCTGGTTTTTATGCAACTAAAACTTGTCCCCAAGCCTGAAATTCAAAAATAATCATGTGCTTTGAGGCCATTGGAAGCAACATCCAAGGGGTTGGTGAGCAACATGTTGCTCACAAGCCACTAGTTGGGGATCACTGAGTTAGATAGTAGCTATAAACTCTTTGGAGCCCTATATATTACATGCACTCGGTCAGGGTACTTTTATAGAAGCACCGTGTTGCAACTTTCTTCCTTTTCTTTATTCTTCTTTTGCTTTTAAGTTTGGCTTTTTACTCTACTCTAAGCCAAATTCGACTTTGATTCAAAGTGAAAAACTTTGACTTCGAAAATCAAAGTACTTTATCTTTAAAAAAGCTCGACTTCGACACTTCGCCATCTTAAACCTGCCGAATTGCTTGTTTAGCCTATGGGGGACCTCCTATAACCTATCTTGATTGTTTGGGGAAGTTTTGAAAACTGTCAAATTCGACTAGGGAATTGTTAAAATTCGATTTGAGTTTTTTTTAAAATTCGAATTTTATTTCTGAGATTTATCATACATTGGCCCTCAAATTTGACTATCCGTCACCTAAAACCTGCAGAATTGCTGTTTTAGTCAATGGAATATGTCCTGGGATCAATTTGAATTGTTTGCAGCCTTCCTGATATTAAAGTTGTTTTTTTTTATAAATTTCGATTGGTCTAATTTCGAAATCAAAATTGAATATTCGCCATCTAAAACCTGCCAAATTGGAGCCTATGGGGGACCTACTACAATCAATTTGGAGTCATTTGGTGGAATTTTTTTTGGTGAAAAAATTTGAATCGAATTCATTCGAATTCATATTCGAATTTGCAGCTTGATCCTATTCACCCGTTTTTAAAAATTTTAATAAATTTTGATTGGTTGTTTTTTTAAATATCGAGTTGATGGGAGTTTTTAGAAACCCTCATAAACTCGAATTTTGACCCTTGATAAATCTGCCCCTATGTCTACTAGAAAATCATGTAAACAATAAATAAACCCAATAGGCTGGTTTTGCTTCAAGAAAGATTTTGTATAAAGTGAAGTCTATGGGAGATGGCATTTCCATAATTCAGAGCTTTCTGGATAACGGATTTCCAGATAATGGATCCCATACCTGTATATTGTTTTTGCAGAATATAGGTAGTGCATACACAGGGGCACATTTACCTAGGGTCGAATATCGAGGGTTAATTAACCCTCGATATTCGACCGTCGAAGTTAAATCCTTCGAACAATTGAAGGAATAATCGTTCGATCAAACAATTAAATCCTTCAAATCGAACGATTAGAAGGATTTTAATCCATCGATCGAAGGATATTCCTTTGATCAGGAAATTGTTAGGAAGCCTATGGGGACCTTCCCCATAGGCTAACATTGGCCTCAGTAGGTTTTAGGTGGCGAACTAGGGGGTCGAAGAATTTTTTAAAGAGACAGTACTTCGACTATCGAATGGTCGAATAGTCGAACGATTTTTAGTTCGAATCGTTCGATTCAGAGTCGAAGGTCGTAGTCGAAGGTCGAAGTAGCCCATTTGATGGTCGAAGTAGCCATATTCAACCAATCGAAATTCGAACTATGGTATTTTTCCTCTATTCCTTCACTCGAGCTAAGTGAATGGGGTTTAAACTATACAAATCCTTTAGTGAGTTTCCAAGAAAAGTGGAGATAATAGCACTTAGTTCTGCCATTTCTTTTATTGCTTAAATAAACTTTATTTAACATTTTGGCTTTTCTTCCTACTAATATGTTTTTTGTTTTTTTTTAAATCTACAGGTGACACAACTCGTTAAAATATGAACTTAAAGAATAGATCTACAGCAGACGGCTATGATATCAATCACTGACATGGAGGTGGAAAATCTTTGCTGAAATCATTAGTTCTCCCCCGTGTAATACTACCTGTGTCAAGCAGAGGGAAATCTGTTTTCTTACTGTGATTTGATATTGAGTAACATCTCAATGAGATAAGCTTTAAAACAGCACTGGAATCTTTGTCAGGGCTTTTAAATAAGACATGCAAAGCAAACCATTGCGTTTTTTTCCGTCAAGTGTGTTTTTTACATTTAAAAATAGGGCAGAAATGCTAATGGCTCTATCTACATGGAAAAAGAATGTCATTTTTAAAAGAGATTTGTTTCTCAGTTTATCTTTCGTCTGATTTAGTTCATTTAACAAGCCAAGGATAACATAAAATGCCCCATTCATATATTCCTTCTTTTAATCCATCACACAGTTGTCTGGTTTCTGGGTTTTGTTTGTACAAACATTGACACCTTAGTCTGAACCGTTTTTTTTTTATATGATATTTGGTAGGAACATGCTAAATGGATTTCTCTTTTTGCCCTTGTGCTGAAATTTCTGTTTTACAGTTGGGGCAACTTTGTGTTAAATGCGGTGCCTATTTTTGCATAGCTTGTGGAAAAAAGTTAAAGGGATACTGTCATGGGAAAAAAAAAAATTTCAAAATGAATCAGTTAATAGTGCTGCTCCAGCAGAATTCTGCACTGCAATCCATTTCTCAAAAGAGCAAACAGATTTTTTTATATTCAATTTTGAAATCTGACATGGGGCTAGACATATTGTCAATTTCCCATCTGCCCCAAGTCATGTGACTTGTGCTCTGATAAACTTCAATCACTCTTTACTGCTGTACTGCAAGTTGGAGTGATATCACCCCCATCGCTTTTCCCCCCCAGCAGCCAAACAACAGAACAATGGGAAGGTAACCAGATAACAGCTCCCTAACACAAGATAACAGCTGCCTGGTAGATCTAAGAACAACACTCAATAGTAAAAACCCATGTCTCACCGAGACACATTCAGTTACATTGAGAAGAAAAAACAGCAGCCTGCCAGAAAGCATTTCTCTCCTAAAGTGCAGGCACAAGTCACATGACCAGGGGCAGCTGGGAAATTGACAAAATGTCTAGTCCCCCATGTCAGATTTCAAAATTAAATATAAAAAAATCTGTTTGCTCTTCTGAGAAATGGATTTCAGTGCAGAATTCTGCTGGAGTAGCACTATTAACTGATGCGTTTTGAAAAAAACATGTTTTCCGATGACAGGATCCCTTTAATAGTGAAAATGCAAAAAGTGAATTTGTAACAGTGCCAAGGCTGGTCTTGCACTCTATTGTTCATTCCTGGCAGGTTGGGTTTCCTGTAACATAAATACTTTCAGTAACACTGCCCACCACTTCCAGGGAAAGTGGGGGCTAATGGAAACTCCCATACGTGCCACTGAATGGCACAATTCCCTGTTTTCCAGGATTATCTTCTACATCCTTTTGGTACAGTTTTAAAGACGGGTGAGAAACAATTTTGGCAATGAAACCAACAAAGCTCCAACTCTTTCAGCATATGCAAGGAAATTCTCATTTTTAGAAGAGCAGCAATACCAGGCTTCTTTTCAGAAAAAAATAGATATGGTGATAACATAATAGCAGAAAGTTGTTTTATTCCAAGTAAATATGTATGAAAAGAAATAGGCACCAAATGCAAGACCATTCCTCAAGCCATAGAACTCCTGTGTGATCTCTAATAGCCTGATAGAAGAGGTACATTCTCCCTTTGCAATGTTTAAAAGATCATTCTTCAAGTTTTTAATACACAAAAGTGTAAAGAATATCTGTATAGAATGCTTAATGATGTCATCAGTTGAAAATGACATTATTTGATATTGATCATGTCACATGAAATTTGTATACTAGAAAGAAGAAATTATGCACCCCCCAAACTATGATAATATTACCAGTTTGCTTGTTTTTTTTTTTTATTTTTTACCTATTTTTTTTGCTTGTTTTTACCTATAAGACAGTCTTAAATGCCTTTCCCATGGTCACCCACCACCTTGGCTTAAAAATCATGGTGCATAAAGAAATGGTCTTGTGCTTTCATAAGGATCAGAGATATATTTTATCTTAATATATACAGCGAAGAGTTATATAACAAAATTCATGCATTTGAACTCTCAATTAAAGTGTATACTTCCCATTTCAGTAATTTCTGAGGATATATCTGAATCCATATTGGCATTCCATGACAATGATCACTACCTTAGGCTGTAACCTCCACTGGGATAGGGACTGCTATGAATGATGTATAACCTCTGTAAGCAGGCTGCAGAATATATCAGTACTATATAAATATAAAAACAATAATATATATAATACAACTTTTTAAAAGTATTTCCCTTTTCTCTGTAATAATAAAACAGTGCCTTATACTTGATAATAATTATAATATAATTAATCTTTACTAGAGCATCAAACCAGCCTATTGGGTTTATTTAATGTTTACATGATTTTCTAGTAGACTTAGGGGCAGATTTATCAAGGGTCGAATTTCGAAGTATTAATTTCGAAGTGTAAAATACTTCGAAATTCGACCATCGAATAGAATCCTCCGACATTCTAATTCGAAGTCGGAGGATTTTATTCATCGTACGATCAATTCCGATCGTAGTACGATTGTACGATCGTACTCTGATCATACTTCGAATTGTACGATTCGAACGATTTTATCGTACGATCGTATGATTTTCTTTCAAAACCCAAAAACTTAGAATTCTGCTCTGGCAGGTCCCCATAGGCTAACATAGCACTTCGGCAGGTTTAAGTTGGAGAAGTATTGACATCAACGTTTTTGTAAAGAGACAGTTCTTCGATTATCGAATGGTCGAATAGTCGAACGATTTTTACTTCAAGTCGAAGTAAATTCGAAGTCGTAGTATCCTATTCGATGGTCGAAGTATCCAAAAAATTACTTTGAATTTCACATTTTTTTACTTAGAAAATTCCCTCTAATTCACTTTGACCCTTGATAAATCTGCCCCCTTAATCTATGAAGATCCAAATTACAGAAAGATCTATTATCCAGAAAACCTCAGGTCCAGAGCATTCTGGATAACAGGTCCCATACCTGTATCACAAATCCCTTCCACAAAAAACAATTAACATCATCATTCCACATGTAGAAAATATCACATCAACAATACATCCTTTCATTGTCTTAAATCTAAATTAAAGGTGAAGATTCAACATATTTTACAATTACTGGCTATTACACCTGTATCACACATAATAGCTCAAATCAAACATTGAATTCAAATACTGTGGCTGTTATGTGTGTAATTATAATTTCCATTTAATAATTTAGAACTCAAGGTAAATCTCCTAATTCCTTACTACAAGTTAAAGACTGTAGGGATGTATTAATGCAGTTGTTGTGCTCACTACAAATTCCACAATATTTGTAAGCATGGCTACAGGTCAGGAGTTAAGTATGTGACAATGTATGAATTGTGGAACAGACTCAATAGTGTAAAACTTTCTACATGCCTTAGAGCTAGGTTAGAGAATCAATGCACTTAATCCAAGAAGTGAAGAGACACAGGTATCTATTCTAGTAATTTTGAAGATTAAATTGGAGAACCAGGTAACAAACTAGAAAATGTTTTTCAATATTGATAAACACAAGGTTATTATTATTTAAAAAAATAAATGCTAGTTATACACAAGATGGTAGTGTGTTGGGGGCATCCTAAATTGAGAAAGATATGGAAATGTTGTGTATGTGGGTAACAAACTGTAATTCTAGGCAGTCTCATTCAGTGGCTGCTGAAGCAACTAATACTGTCTTACATTGACTCATGGTAATAAAAACATCATTTTGCCCCTTTATAGTTCTCTGCTAAGGTCTTACCTTGAGTTTGCAGTTTTAAAAAGGATATAAATGAGCTTGAGAAAGTGCAAAAACATGCAAGTAGATTGGTAAGGGGAATGGAAGAAATGAACTATGATAATAACCTGTCATGGTTAGGGTAAAGGCGAGGGAACATGATTACTCTTAACGAGTACATTAAAGGACATTATAAACAGACAGCAGGAGATCTTATTTTTACACAGAACAGATTAAAGAACCAGAGGCCACCTGTTTAGACTTGAGGAAATTAACTTTCAGTTGAAACATCGTAGGTGGTTCTTCACCATGAAGGCTGTGAGATTGTGGAATGCCATTCTGGCTGATGTCATGATGGCAGATTCTACTAATGTGTTTAAATAGAATATAATAGAATAGCTTGGGCAACTTCTTGAGTAGGAATAATGTGCAAGTGTAAAGGCTTACCCTGGTGGTCTAGTGGGGACTAGGGGCCGGCGGGGACGCCCGCAGCCCTAGTCCTTTTCTTTCGCTGCCGCTTCCTCCTATGGCGCGCGGTGCGCATTTCCAGCCTTTTTCCGTATTGGGGTCTGATTACATTATAGCGATTTGGCCCGAAGTTTAGATATTTACAGGGGCCTCTGGTCAAAATTCATTACCCATTGTTAGGTCTAATTCCGTTAGTTCCTGGTGTGCTTTCTGTCTGTTATTATCTGGTTTTGATCCCTGCCGGTCTGACTTTGCTGAAACCTTATATGTTTACTTTTAGACAAAAAGACTCATATTTAACTTGGATTTACTTACTTGAACTCTGCCTGTACTGACCCTGGCCTGCCTGACCACGCTATATCATTGACTTCTTGTGAAGTTGGTATTGCCTTCCATCCTAAACTTGGTACTTGATTGTGCCCCCTTGCTTGTCCAGAACTCTTTGCTTTGCTCCTCTCAAATTAAGACCTGGCGGCATCTGAGTAGCTGAGGGCTCCTTCCAAAGCCAAAGGGAGAAGACTGAACCGAGACCGGGAGCCTAGCACTAGTTCTGGATTTTAGGGAGCCGATCGTGGCACCAAGGCTGTTTAGTCTTTAGTTCTATAATTAGTTTGGGCTTTATCATCTCCTATTGGCAACTTAAGTGAAGAAAAAATATGAACTGCAATTGTGGTTGACTTATCAAAATATAAAAATATCTGAGCAATGGGCAAGCTGTTGCTTAAAAAGAAAATCTGCAATATACAAAATGTCATCCATTTTTCCTGGGAGCCCTGTGTCTAAACAAATAGGTGCAAAAGTAAATTAAAAATGTATTTTCTTCCTTTAGGTATCACACCAGATGCATTTTAAGAAATTGCATTGTTTTGGGGAGATGGTCTTCCACACTTCTAACTATTTATGTGAACTGTATATTGAGTTATTGTGTTACTATTGCTATTTCCATGACTGAATGAGAGACTCTATATACAGCAAGTAGTGATTTCTTTTATTTTGCCTGGGCTGTTTAATCTAGGACAACCATTAATAATTCTGTATTGGGCAACTGTTCTCTTTTTGGTGAGACTAAACCTTTTAAATCTCTATATATGCTCCTTACACAAGAACTGCTAAAGGTGTTCTTGTTTTGGAAGTCAAGACAGGCTATCACTGCTAAAGCGAGCAATATGGAAAAGTAACTGCATAGGATAGGAATCAAGATGATAATTTCTGCCCTCTACTCTATAGATGGAAACATAAATCAATGGAAACTCAATCAATAAATAGGGCATATTTTTCTTTTTAGATTTGTTTTGTGGCCGATTTCCTCAAACAAGCACTACATAGGCTCACAGAGTTTGTTGTCGCAGATTTAACACAGAAGTAGATGTAATCAGTCCCCTCCCGGAGGTTTTGGAAAGCAGCTGGTTTCTGGCACGTAACATTCACAGAGATGTTAACACAAACTAAAATCTTGAGCAAAGAAACCAAGGCTTTTAAAATGCAAAACGCCAGAAAACAAAATAGAGAATCAAAGAAGGCTGAGTCATTCTTGCAACAAAGCTTTTACATAACTATTCTTTTAAACCGCATTTGAATAATCTGATTTTAGATTTCAGAGTTCAGTGTTCTTTTCTTTGAAACCTTGTATAATGTAAATAGTTCCTATTACTTTGTAAGCATTTGTTTTTATTTTGTTTAGTAGTTTTCTCCTTTGTTCTTGGCAGTTAATGTTTTTGGTGATGTAATGCACTGTAGATTGTTAGGCTTCTATCCTGATGAGTATATTTTTCTATGGCCAAAGCTTACTGTTTCTCAGTAGTTTACATGGTGCCATGCTGGTTTGGAATACATTAAGGGGTCGATTCACTAAGGGTCGAATATCGAGGGTTAATTAACCCTCGATATTCGACTAGGAATTAAAATCCTTCAACTTCGAATATCGAAGTCGAAGGATTTAGCACAGATAGTTCGATCGAACGATCGAAGGATAATTCCTTCGATCGAACGATAAAATCCTTCGAATCGAACGATTCAAAGGATTTTAATCCAACGATCGAAGGAATATCCTTCAATCAAAAGAAGTTAGCCAAGCCTATGGGGGCTAACATTGACTTCGGTAGCTTTTAGATGGCGAACTAGGGGGTTGAAGTTTTTTTTAAAGAGGCAGTACTTCGACTATCGAATGGTCGAATAGTCGAACGATTTTTAGTTCGAATCCTTCGATTCGAAGTCATAGTCGAAGTAGCCCATTCGATGGTCGAAGTAGCCCAAAAAAAACTCCGAAATTCGAAGTTTTTTACCTTCGAATCCTTCACTCGAAGTTAGTGAATCGCCCCTAGATGAATCTAAAGTGACAAATATAATTATTCAGTCAGTTTGAGGATGTGCATCTTTAAAACTGCATTGCCAGACCTAGCAGCACATTCAAGTATAAGTGAACTTGTTTTGAACAATACCTTTCCTTTCCAGGTTCCCTCTGGGAGAGATGGAAGTTATTGCTGGTAATAAAGGCACCTTTCATACTCAGTTCATTCTAAATCACAAAATTCATTTTGTAAACAAAAAAAATTGTGCTTTATGTATATTGACATAGTTAATTATGTCAAAATAATGAAAAATAACTAGTAAGCAAAGCAAAGAGTTCTAATAACTAGTCGGAACAACCCAGTTCCGCAGCCGCCCTCCCTCCACCCGCGCTCACCCGAGCCCAACTTCCGGCTTCCCTTTATGATGTCACAAAAGGGGTGGGGTGAGCAGGTGCGCAGCTATAAAGCCGGAATGCGGAAACCGGCAGTTGAAGGTTGAACCCGCAAAGGGGAGTCCGAAGTCGGCCCCGGCCCTCACATTATTAAAAATAACATTTTGTCACAAATTGAATTCTGTCCACCTAAAAAAAGAATAAAAAAAAAAAAGAATGGTGTGTGAACATAAAGGAGCAGATTTATCAAGGGTCAAAGTGAATTCGAGGGAATTTTCGAAGAAAAAAAATTCGAAGTAATTTTTTGGATACTTCGACCATCGAATAGGATACTACGACTTCGACTTAGATTCGAAGTAAAATAATTAGAATATTCGACCATTCGATAATCGAAGTACTGTCTCTTTTAGAGCTCTTCTAGGGCAGTTTTCTAAGTTTTTTGAAGTCGAAGAAAAATCGTCCGATCGATTGCTGAAATCCTTCGATTCAAACGATTTTACGTCGTTCACAAATGGCCAAATTCGATGAAAAAAAAATTTGACTTCGATATTAAAAGTATTTAAAGTATTTTTAACTTCGAAATTCGACCCTTGATAAATCTGCCCCATAATGTGTGCTCTGCAAACACATCAGTTTGTAGTCGCAAAATGAACTTGACTGGCCAAATTCATTTTATCAGAAACAGTGGCGATCCTAGAGGGGGACGGGCCCTGGTGTGTGACGCACAGCCGGGCCCCGCCCCCCTCTGTACGGCCGCATATGACGCATTCTCAGCGGTGAACTAACTGCCAGGGGGGCCCTGAGGGGGTACAGGCCCTGGCCCGCTCGCACCCCCTGCTCCCCCGGTAGTTCCGCCACTGATCAGAAACTAATTTTTGCATTCATGGAATACATTTATATGTATTTTGTGGAAAAAAATGGTAAATACAGATATATACAGATTAGAAAATGTTTACAGGGTTTATTTTGTGCTGGCAAAACTAATATTTTTACTATATAAAAATATTGTACAAAATTATTTTTTTGTACATATTATCGAAGGAATTGTTTTTTTAGTTTTTTCTTGGTTGATCTGCACACACACGCGAATGCACATACATATTTATATATGTACTGTAAATACACTGCACTTCTGATTCAAACTAAAAATCGTTCGACTATTCGATAGTCGAAGTACTGTCTTTTTAAAAAAACTTTGACCCCCTACTTCGCCACCTGAAACCTACCGAGCATCAATGTTAGCCTATGGGGAAGGTCCCCATCGGCTTTCCTAGTTTTTTTAGATTGAAGGAATTTCGTTCGATCGATTAAATTCCTATGAATCGTTCAATTTGAAGAATTAATTGTTCGATCGAACGATTATTCCTTCGATTGTTCGATCGAACAAATAGCGGTAAGTCCTTCAAATTCGAAGGATTTAACTTCGATAGTGGAATATCGAGGGTTAATTAACCCTCGATATTCGACCAATAGTAAATGTGCCCCTATATATTGCTCTTCAATGGTCTTTTATGGTCTGTTTTCCATAGTTTATTATGGAACTGTTGTTCTGTCATTTCTATTCCTCAGTAGGGATGTAGCGAACGTCGGAAAAAAAGTTCGCGAACATATTCGCGAACTTGCGCAAAAACGCGAGCGGTTCGCGGACGGTTCGCGAACCCCATAGACTTCAATGGGAAGGCGAACTTTAACATCTAGAAAAGACATTTCTGGCCAGAAAAATGATTTTAAAGTTGTTTAAAGGGTGCAACGACCTGGACAGTGGCATGCCAGAGGGGGATCAAGGGCAAAAATGTATCTGAAAAATCTGCCTGTTATTGCAGCAGTCAGCAGATGAGATCAGAAGCAGGACAGCTGCATACAGAGCACTGCAGTAGAAGGTAGATTACTAGCCAGCAAAGCTACCTAAGCTTAAATGTCCCTCAAACCCCTGCAGACTTCTGTCCCTCCAATAACAGAGCAGTATCAAAACGATTACTAGCCAGCAAACTTTCAACTGTCCCTGAAATCACTAACAGGCAGCAGCTCTCTCCCTACACTATCTCTTCAGCACACACAGGCAGAGTGAAAAAACGCTGCAGGGCTTCGGTTTTTATAGGGAAGGGGAGTGGTCCAGGGGAGAGCTTCCTGATTGGCTGCCATGTACCTGCTGGTCTGGGGTGAGAGGGCAAAAAAAAGCGCCAACAATGGCGAACCCAAAATGGCGAACGTCGCGCGACGTTCGCGAACTTCCGGCGAGCGCGAACACCCGATGTTCGCGCGAACAAGTTCGCCGGCGAACAGTTCGCGACATCTCTATTCCTCAGCTTGTCTTGTTTTGCATTGGTGTGTTATCCACTGATCATTTATACAATACTTATGTTTCAGAATTAACAACTTGGAAATAGCACCGATATTAAAAACTTGACAATAGAATACACTGAAAGCTATTGAAATGTGATCTACATTTTAAAATATGTTTGCAGACCCAAAAAGGTCTCTTCTTAGATAAACAAAAAGTCACTAATAAAAGAGAGTTAAGCGACATTTTAATTATTTAGTTAATAGTTTACCAAGTTGACCGAAATACAACATTCTCATTGTGCAGACCTTTGGGATACAGTATTTATGTCTTGGGTTGTCAAGAGAGATATTTCTTCTTGGCCTCTAACCTGAGGATTTTCTGTTGAATTATAGTTATTTATGTTTTTAGCTCTTATTAATTGAGTGCACTAATTCACTGCACAGTCAAAACGTAGCTGTTTTAAGACTACTTTCCTCTGGAATTCATTGCTATCACAACATCTTGTGCTTTTTGAGAAAACAACCACTTTTCATATATTCTGAAGGAATGTAACTATTATTTTTGCTATAGTTTATTTATAAGGTGTCTTCTTTTTCCAAAGCACTACACCATGGCACAGTAACCCAAACAAATATTGTGACAATACATAATGAATGAGAGAACTGATGCCGAGTGCTGTAAATCTCTTGATTTTGTAACAGTTTAAAGAATCATCTATTATTTATAACCCTGTCCCAGGGGTTCCCCCAGAAGGTTATTTTGCATGTATCGTAACAGTGAGCTGTCTTTTTGGCCAACAAGAGTACATAAAAGACTTTCTGGTGTGTGAGAGCATATAATGGCAAAAAAAGTGGATAAAGTTAACACCTAGCCAGATAATTATATGGCAGGAGTGTAACCTACAAAAAGTTCTTTTGGGCAGGGCCCTCCACATTTTTTATGGGTTTATAGTCGCTAAGTATTTATTTCTGCAAGTTCTTTGTATAAACCCATATATTTTACAGTGCTGCATATTATGATGGAACTCTTAGGGGATTATTTACTAAACTCCGAATGCAAACATTTTGTATAAAATCAGACTTTTAAAAAAATCACAAATTTTTCGGAATTTATTAAACCCCAAGGACGGGAAAAGTTTGAATCTAAAATTCCGGCATCTCAGACCTGTCGAGGTTGTATATAAGTCAATGGGAGAAGACCCAATGATTTTTTCATTGAATTTTTGGGCAAAATTCTGAGTTTTCGGGTGAAAAATCCCAAAAAAAATTGTGAAAATTGGATGAAAGATCCGAAAAAATTGTGAAAATCTGATTTTTCACGATTTTTTTTGGATTTCTCCCCGCAAACAAAATTTTCAGGAAAGTGTATTAATAAATAAGCCCAAAAAACCCAATGTGGATTTGGTCGAGTTTTTTCATAAAATATTGAGATAAAGTCGGACTTTGATAAATAACCCCCTTAAAATACCTGTTGTTATTATTATTAATAATAATAATAATAATAATAGATCTTGAGGAAGCTGAGAGTAATTATGGTGTTTAAAGTCTTGCTGGTACCTGCATGGAGCGTGTGAGACTCAATGGGGCACATTTACTTAGGGGCCCATTTACTTAGCTCGAGTGAAGGAATAGAGGAAAAAAAACTTTGAATTTCAAATGTTTTTTTTGGATATTTCGACCATCGAATGGGCTACTTCTACCTTCGACTACGACTTTGACTTCGAATCAAACAAAAAAACGTTCTACTATTCGACCATTCGATAGTCGAAGTATTGTCTCTTTAAAAAAAAACTTCGACCCCCTAGTTCGCCACCTAAAAGCTACCGAAGTCAATGTTAGCCTATGGGGAAAGTCCCCGTAGGCTTTGCTATCTTTTTTAGGTTGAAGAAAAATCGTTCGATCGATGGATTAAAATCATTTGAATCGAACGATTCGAAAGATTTAATCGTTCGTTCGAACTATTTTTCGAACGAATTGCACTAAATCCTTCGATTTTGATATTCGAAGTCGAAGGATTTCAATTCGGCAGTCGAATATCGAGGGTTAATTAACCCTCGATATTTGACCATCGAAGTAAAATCCTTCAACTTCGAATATCGAAGTTGAAGGATTTACCGCAATTCGTTTGTTCGATTAAATCGATTCGAAGGATTTTAATTCATCAATCGAACGATTTTCCTTCGATAAAAAAATACTTAGAAAGCCTATGGGGACCTTCCCCATAGGCTAACATTGGTGCTCAGTAGATTTTAGGTGGCGAAGTAGGTGGTCGAAGTTTTTTTTAAAGAGACAGTACTTCGACTATCGAATGGTCGAATAGTCGAACGATTTTTATTTCGAATCGTTCGATTCGAAGTCGTAGTCGAAGTAGCCAATTCGATGGTCGAAGTAGCCAAAAAAAATTCGAAGTATTTTTTATTCTAATCCGTCACTCGAGCTAAGTAAATGTGCCCCTACGTGTGATTCACGGGATGAGTAATCTTTTGGTGCTTCTATGCATGGTAGAGTACTACAGGCTTAGAAGTGAGAGACTGTTATTCAGGTATGGAATAAAGGAAAGTCATATTTTACAGTAATTTTGTGTCCCTATCTTCTATTTTCTTTGCCTGACAACCCGGCTTGCTTACCGTTACAACTGCTAATGTTTAAATCTTACCACAGTATACAGTATTGAAAAAATTCAAGCACACCTTGATAAATTGATGAAGCTACAATCAGATACTTATGTGGACTTCAGTGCCTGATCACTATGTGCAAGTATAGGAATAAAGTGGCTAATAGATTGCAATCTCTTCTGGTCAGGGACCTTATCCAAACTGTGTACTGAAACACCTAGGGGGTTATTTACTAAGCTCCGAATACCCGAAATTCCCCGAAATCATTTTTTTATAATAGGCTTAAAAAAAATCACGAATTTTTCAGAATTTATTAAACCCCGAGGGCTAAAAAGCCTGAATATAAAAATACAGCATCTCAAACCTGTCGAGGTTGCATATAAGTCAATGGGAACAACCATTGTTTTGGTTGTGTCGGGGGTTTCGGGCAATTTCACAATGTTTTTCGGAGCTTTCTGGTAAAAACTGAGAAAAATTCGGATTTTTCGGGGAAAATCCACGAAAAAATCGTGATTCTCGGGAAAATGTAATAATAAATAAGCGTTAAAAACCAGAGCGGGTTAGATCGGAGTTTGTAGCAGCCGATATTGAGATAAATTCGGATCTTGATATATAACCCCCCTAGCAATTAGTATTTATTTTCACCGATTTTTCTAATTCACTATTTTTCTAATTTATAATAATTATACCCTTGTTTGTGTCCTTGTAAACCACTGCCTATCTTTGTGGTGCTATATGAAATAATTAATACAACACAGTCTGTATTAGGTGATTTAACTATTAAAAATAATGTTATTTATTCATGTTGTCTCCATGCTTTCAAGTTTAGGAAGTTTGTTTTGCAGGGCCTATAGCATTGAGATTATTTCATCATTATGATTCTCGGGGAGAGATGAGGCCTTTTTTCCATTTGTCCTTGTCACTTGAATAAGAAAGCTGTTGCCCACACTTTCCATTCAAAGAAACAGGAGATGGCTACCAGCAGCAAAGCTGTTATGAAACTAGGACTCCTACTTTTATGATTTTGACAGAGATGTTGACAGAGGCCTTGAGTTGTAAAATGACTCCAAAAAAGTCAATTTTTCACTTGCTTTGTATTGGAATGTTTATACCTGCGTTTTTCACATGTATTACTTAGTAGATGAAATTAAAAAAAGAAACGAGACCAACCAAACCATGCTCCAGTTCCTAAACTCATGTGTAGTTCCTACACACAATTTACTTCGGCTTGCTGAAAATCTGAATGCTGCAAAATTAAATCTAATATTCACTGAGCGTTGCTAGGTTTGGTTTTGTTTGGTTTACTTACCTTAGATCTAATAACTAGGTGATATCCCCAAAAATTAATTGTAATCCCTATGTCATTTGTCACCTTAAGCTGTATAGACTTGTTTCATAGTTCAGCAGTGGACTTCTGTTAAAAACGTACTTGTTTATGTAAAACACAATAAAAAATCTTACAAAATTAGAACATTCAGAGCTTTTTTATTTTTTGAAAAATACACTCACCCCTTAGTTTGCCTGTCTTTATCTTTTATATTGTGTTATATCCATAACAAGATATATAACTAAAATGCCTAAAAAATGTGCACATGGTGAGGCCCATTTATCAAAGGTCGAATTTTGAATTTTTTTTTTTTCAAGTATACTCACAATTCAACTGGGAGATTATTTATGAAAAAATTTGAATGTCTAATATTCGATCGAATGGATACGAACCGAAAATTTGAATCTTACTCGATTCGTACAAATCAAGTTTTTATCCTGAAAAAAACAATTCCCGAAAATGCGGCATCAATTCGTCAGCAAAAAATCCATTGGCGCTTGTTAAAGTTGTCAAAATTATTCAAAGCCCCATGCATTTGGACCAAATAGCCGTGCGTATAAAATTTGTCGCTCACGTCAAAATTGTTGCTCACAATTGACACTCGTCAAAATTATTTTGATGCCCATTGACTTTAATGCGTTTTGCAAATTTTTATGCACAGATTGACCCATCACTAGTGGCGAATATTCAAATAAGAACTGTTTCCATGGTTGAGCTGTGATACTGTTAATTTCACATTCAAATTTACATTAGAATAGGTGGATTAATATTTGAATGTTTGAATTTTGACAATCAAAAAATTTAATTTGAATTTACTATTCGGCCCTTAATAAATCTGCCCCCTAATTGCAATATCGAAAAATATATCTAACAGTAACTGGAAGTAGTGCTGAACTAAAGAAATAAGCTCTGTCTGTTCATTGGCTAATGTAACTTAGCATGTATACATCCTTGTTTCAATACAGGGTAATCCAATGGTGCATAATATTAGAAAATATGGGGGTTATTTATCAAAGTCCGAATTTATCTCAATATTTTTTGCTAAAAACTCAGATCAAATCTGCACAGGTTTTTTTACGATTATTTATTATTACATTTTCCCGAAATTGTAAAAAATCTGATTTTCACAAATTTTTCTGATTTTTTTTATCCAATTTTCACTAATTTCATGTTTTTTAATGGATTTTTCACCTGAAAACTCCATAAACTTCGGGGTATTGCACAAAAACCCTGCGCACATCAAAAATCTTTTGGACTTCTCCGACTGACTTATATGCAACCTTGACAGGTCTGAGATGCCGGATTTTCAGATTCTGACTTTTCCATCCTCAGGGTTTAATAGTCAGATTTTATTTAAAAAAATCACAAATGTTTCGAAATTTTTGCATTCCTAGTTTAGTATATAACCCCCTATGTATTTTCATGGAAAAATGTTTTATACAAATGAAACTGTGTTTTACATATGGGATGTTCAGGAGTACAGTTTTGTATTAAGGGGCAGATTTACTAAGCTCGAGTGAATTTTCGAATTTAAAAAAGTTAAAATTTCAAAGTAATTTTTTGGTTACATGAACCATCGAATAGGCTACTACAACCTTCGACTTCAACTTTGAGTTCAACGATTCAAAGTAAAAATCGTTCGACTATTCGACCATTCGATAATCGAAGTACTGTCTCTTTAAAAAAAACTTCAACTTCATACTTCGCCAAATTAAAGCTACCGAAGTGCAATGCTAGCCTATGGGGACCTTCCATCCTTTTTGGATCGAATAGAAATCCTTCGATTGATCGCTAAAAATCGTTCGAATAGTTTGTTTCGAACTATTTAATCGTTCAATCGTATGATTTCTATTCGATCGTTCGAATACGCTAAAAATCCTTCGACTTCGATATTTGAAGTCGAAGGATTTCAATTCGAGGGTCGAATTTCGAAGTTTTTTTAACTTCGAAATTCAGCCCTTAGTAAATCTGCCCCTAATAATGCATGCTGTGCAGCATAACCTGTAGTGGAATGTTTTACAAATCATATAGTTATAAAAAATGTAAAGAATGTTTATAAACATGGTATATTTAAGTCTACTCCTTGGTCTACACAGAATTCTAGTCATACTGTTGATGTTTGTGGATATCTGTACAAACCATAACAACGTTCATGTATTGATTGAATATTATCTGCAATTCATTTTAGCAATGATGCGCTGATTAACTTATTGTATATCTCAATATGTTTGAGGTGAAGACAATGATAAATGTGGTATTTATTGCACATTTTTATGAAATGAGTTTACTTGTCATTTTTGATGTTATTTATAAAGTAAAGAGATTTAAAGCCCATAGACCGGTAAATAGTTCAGGTATTTGATCTCAGGCAACTGGGAATGTTGTTTAATAGTGGAAAATGTTGTTGGGTATGTCAACATGATGAACATGCCCCATATACCAAGTATGTTGCACCAATTTCCTTTTCTGTTTATTGTTATATAAACAGTTTATACATGAAAGGATTCTATACGCATCCAAAGCAAGAATGAACTCCAGTAATGACTTTCAGGAGCATGCCCCACTTCCCAGCCAATTCAATGACCTGCCAATAATATTTAATTGCAGTTAAAGATTTCTACTCTGTGTTTGTATGTTTTGAGAGGTGGGTATCGCGAATGTTTGTACTCAAAAAGTTGAAGAATAGAAACATTTTTTTTTAAAGCCACTGTTTTGGGTTGATTGTCAAGGTCTCGGTTCAGATCCTTTATTTTTTCAGTGTGTGGGGGCAGATTTTTGTTTTTTTTTCACGTATCCACCAATTTTAAGGTTTTGCCTGCTTCTCACATCCGAACTGTAAACAGACTGACAGATGGAATTCTTTTGTGTAAACAGTTTCAGATACACTATTCCTCCATGATTCTGTTAGCTGTTTATAGTAGCAAAAAGCCACAGATATGCCTACAAGTAAGGAAACTGGGAGATTTCTGCCAAACATTTGCACAACAGCCATCCGCACTTTTTACCCACGGTGCATAGTGTTGCTGATGAAAGACAGTTCCTAAATGGATAATCACAAGATGTCCTGTATGTATGTGTATGTGTCAGTAGGGAAAGCCACACACGTTCAAGCATTCTTTTATCGATAAACGGGACTTTTTAAAAGACATGTTGACCCTTAGACAAACTTCTGAACTCTGCAGCATAGATTACAAAAAAAAGAGGTTTTTCGAACTTTTATGAGAATTGCTTAAAATGCAGGAAGGGTGGAAAATCAGCCCATGACCCATGCTTTTCTTGGATGAATGAATAATTCCGTTTATATTTTTATACACTCTCTTTTCAGCAGCAATATATCCCTTATTAATTGACCTGCTATTTCAGGGTAATTATGTTATGATGAGATTATTATGAATCATCAAAATCTAAAAGTTAAAATAATGTCATTGCTCAAAGCAGAAGTTTACACGTTCATCCTCCTAAATGATAGTTTCTTTCCCTTAGACGTCCTTAGCAACACCACTTTAACCATACTTTCTTGCTAAATATCAGCAAATTGAACCCATTTTTATAGATGTAGGTCTTGAGTAACATGAAACATAGACAGCTCAGCTCACTCAGCAAGTAGAAAAGGCTGGAGCTTTGAACACAATGGACCAGGACAATCTTAGGGGGTTATTCATTAAGCTCCGACTACCTGAGATCTGAAAAATTCAGATTTTTCGGGCCTTTAAAAAAAAAAAATCTGATTTATTTGGGATTTATTAAAGTCAGATGGTATGAAAACTCTGAATCAGAATTTTTCGGGATTTATTAAAGTCCGATGGTATGAAAACTCCGAATCCGAAACCCCGGCATCTAGAAGCTCTCGAGGTCCTGTATAAGTGAATGGGGAAGGTCCCAGTGTCTGCGCTGATGTCCATACTGATATCCGATGATTTCAGGGATTCGTAGCAAAAAACTCTGAAAACTCCGAAAAAATCATAGTTTTTGCAGAAAACTCAGTTTTACCCGATCCTATTTTTTTCAGGCATTTTTTTTCATAAATACAGTAAGGTCCATTCGAGATAAATTCGAACCTTGATAAATAACCCCCTTAGTGTTACAGATTTTGGCTAAGCATTTGAACTGTAGCGAGTAAGTTCATGGAACCATCATGCACCCCAGACTTAGGGGCCGATTCACTAACTTCGAGTGAAGGATTCGAAGTAAAAAAACTTCGAATTTCGAAGTTTTTTTTGGGCTACTTCGACCATCGACTACGACTTTGAATCGAAGGATTCGTAGTAAAAATCGTTCGACCATTCGATAGTCGAAGTACTGTCTCTTTAAAAAAAACTTCGACCCTCTAGTTTGCCATCTAAAAGCTACTGAAGTCAATGTTAGCCTATGGGGAAGGTCCCCATAGGCTTGTCTAACTTTTTTGATCAAAGGATATTCCTTCGATCGTTGGATTAAAATCCTTCGAAACGTTCGATTCGAAGGATTTTATCGTTCGATCGAAGGAATTATCCTTCGATCGTTCGATCGAACTATCTGCGCTAAATCCTTTGATTTCGATATTCGAAGTCGAAGGATTTTAATTCCTAGTCGAATATCGAGGGTTAATTAACCCTCGATATTCGACCCTTAGTGAATCGGCCCCAAAATATTGAACAGGAGTTTTTTAACTTTAGAGTTGAATTCTACTTTAAGGAATTTAGGCAATTTTTGTAAGACACAGACTGACTAGTGAGGACAATCTATGTTTCAAGGGTATAACGTCCCTTTGCCATGAAAGAAAATTGGAAGAAAAGGAGTGACTACAGGAGGACTACACATTCACAATTAACATTGCATCTTGCCTTTCTGTTGATGCTGGTAACTAAAATTGTCTTAAAAATGATTCTCATTAACCAAGTTAGTAATTGTTCCCTTTCTTTTGGACATCGTTTATTTGTTTCTTCCTTAGCTTGTGCTTTTTGATGCTGGAATAATATTGTGATACTGTGCTAACATGCACAAAATGTTTTGGCAAGCTCAGTATTCTACAGGTGTCTGGGAGCTTACAGATCATTTCATGAATGGAATTGATGCAGAAATGCAAGTTATTAGACTTCAGCTTGCCATGACTTCACCAAACCTGAAATGTGTTTAACTCAAAAGAACAGCAGGTTCATTGTTCCATTTTGTGTGTCTGGCAAACCCTGACATTTGAGTGTGTCTCTCATTTTACCTGCTATTTATCTCATGTATTTTGATACGTTCCATACACTTGTCAAGAGTGGAATTTAGCCAAAACTGATAATGGTGGTCCTTTGAGACTTCAGCAGTGACACTTCTGTACTTTGTGAAGGTAAACATTGAATGACAGGACTGTGACTAGAGCGTTTTTTAATCATAAACACCATTGCAGTTAGTGTGAGATTGGCTAAATGGAGCCAAAGAGCCTTCCAGTGAAAGCATTCTGCAACAGTTAGGGGCCGATTCACAAAGGGTCGAATATCGAGGGTTAATTCACCCTCGATATTCGACTGGGAATTAAAATCCTTCGACTTCGAATATCGAAGTCGAAGGATTTTAGCACAAATAGCGCGATCGAACGATCAAAGGATTATTCCTTCGATCGAACGATAAAATCCTTTGAATCGAACGGAATATCCTTCGATCAAAAAAAGTTAGCCAAGCCTATGGGGACCTTCCCCATAGGCTAACATTGAGTTTAGTAGCTTTTAGATGGCGAACTAGGGGGTCGAAGTTTTTTCTTAAAGAGACAGTACTTCGACTATCGAATGGTCGAACGATTTTTAGTTCGAATCCTTCGATTCGAAAGTCGTAGTCGAAGGTCGTAGTAGCCCATTCGATGGTCGAAGTAGCCCAAAAAATACTTCAAAATTCGAAGTTTTTTTACTTCGAATCCTTCACTCGAAGTTAGTGAATCGGCCCCTTAAGGTGTTTTTTGTTTATTAATTGTCATGGGTGAAAATCCTTCAGCCCACCCATGTCATTGTTGTTGACGTTGTTCACATGTGTGACTCTTGGCAAAAACGCTTTTAACAAATATCAAGAGGCATATTCACTAACGGGGCGAATTTTCGCCAGCGTCAGCTTCGCACCCATCGCACCACTTTGCCAGGCGCAAATGCGATACGAATACGCTATTCACTAAAATGTGAAATTTCATCCCAGCCGTTGAACGCTGGCCGACTTTTCGCTAACGTTACGGCTGTGCGAGCATTTCATAGCGAAGATGTGCTAGCATTCACTTGAGCCTAGCGAAACTAATTTGCATAGGGTGCATAGGGCGGAAAATTTAAAGTTGTATGGACGTCTTTATTATAAATGTTGCTGCAAATGATTTAAGTTACTGGATTTTATTACAAGTCCAGGGAACCTTAATAAATACAAGAGAGTTAATATAATGCCCTACACATAAGCCCACTGTAAAATGAATGTTCCATATGTTGTAAAATGTGTGGAGAAAAACGGTTACCCAAAAAAGATATGTTAGGACTTTTGCAGCCAATCCCACTTGAAAAAGGAAAAGGCGCCCGCGTTTTTTGAACTTAAATGCATTTTCGGATATGATGTAAGTGACAGAAGATTGAGGAAGATCTGGCTTCTTTTTAGAACTTCGTCTGGTCTGAGGTGGCGAAGTCAACTTTGGCGAAAGAGGTAACGTTCAGTAAAATCCGCACTTTAGTGAATTAGCGGAGTAACGATCGTTTGCCAGAGCAAAAAGTCGCCTGGCGATAGAGTGCGAATGAATGCTAGCGACGGTCCCGTTTGCTAGCAATTTGGCACCTGCATCTGTTAATAAATTAGCGATGTCCCTGCGGGTGGCAACGCTGGTGTAAAGTCGTTAGCATTAGCCACTCCGCCCTTTAGTGAATCTGCCCCCAAATATGGTAGCGTAGAAAGTGGCTGCAGAGCAACTACATATGGAAACAGGGCAGCCATAAGGGGGGGACAGGGGGGAGAGTTGTAGGGGGCCCCGAGGGTAAGGGGGGCCCGGCCATGCCACACTTACTTGATTAGCAAGCCCCCCATCTTTATGAGAGCTGCTGACTTCAGGAAGGCATGGATGTTTAAGGGGCCCTGGCCACTAATTTTCTTATAATGTGGGGGGGGGGGCCTGGCCACCAATTTTTTTTTAATGGGGGGGGCCCTGGCCACAAATGTTTTTTATGGGGGGCCCTGACCACCAATATCTTTTTATTTTTTATTAACATGTGGGAACCCTAGCCACCAATATTTTTTTTTTTTTTTACTGTGTGGTGGGGGGCGGACCTGTGGGGTGGGGAGGGCGGACCTGTAGGTGGGGCTCTCGGTGGGTGCAGCCCAGGGGGCCCAGGAAATTTTGTCGTATGGGGCCCTGCGATTTCTGTATGGAAAGCTTCTATAACGATAATAGATTATAGGTTTAACAGGTTGCATTTGTGCACATACTATAGGCGGCAAAAAGCAAAAGTTTTAAGCAGGAAATTCAGCTCCACTAGTGAGGACAGAACTATTGCGCTCATTGCACCAGCAATGCTGCCTCTCTTTGACCCACTCTGACGCTGATTTTTAAGTGCGGAGCGGGAGGGTGGGCGGCATCTAGGCTTCTGCCCAGAATCGTCCCTGCTAAGCGAGGCTTATTTCTCCGTTTTTATATATTTATATAAATAATACAAAGAAAAAATACCAAGGAAGGCCTCACAAATCCACCAGATAATATACTTTATACATCAAATAATCTGCATCTCCCTCTAGTGGAACATTGCTGAGAAAAAAAACACAAGCTTTTGATCATCGGCAACCTTGCACAGAAGACGTTATTTAAATACATTTTTTTACATTTGTTATCTGATAATATTTTAAAAATAATAATTGTCTATATAAGTCAGGAAAAGATCTATAATGTTAGCATTGGATTTCTTTTTCTCCAAAGTAACAAAAAAAATACTTAGCAAGGTCCTGGCAGAAAAAGTTACCATTACTTTCTCTAAGCTGGCTAATAATCATGCTTTTAAGTAATTAGTATAATATTGTTGCCTTCATTATTGTGACATCATTATGGTTATATCACAACCGCAACATCTGTGGTCCACTGAAACCACTTCTCAGCTATAAGACAGTGGGATATTTAATTAGAAATGACAAACATCACTTATGTGTCTATGTGATTATTTAGTTGATAAGCTTCATGTATTTGCTATCTACCTACCGTGGTGGGCTTAGATAGGGTGCATGTTCTTTAAAAAGTCAATATCCCTGATGTACAAGCCCTTATATATCAAATAGAAGCTTGGCCCTTATAGTACAGGTATGGGATACATTATTAGGAAACCTGTTTCCGGAAAGCTCTGAATTACGAAGGGTCATGTCCCATAGGGGCAACGGGCAGGAATGGGCAAACATCGAAAGCATCAGCTTCGTACCCCTCGCACTACTTAACCAGGCACAAATGCGCTACCAATACACTAATTCACTACGATGCAAAGTTTCGTCCCGGGTGTGGAACACTGGCGACTTTTCGCTAGCGTTACTTCAGCTGTGCGAGCATTTCATAGTGAAGATGAGCTAGCATTCATTTGGGCCTCCTGAAAATTTGCTAGTGATCTTGCGCTTAGGTCAATTTGCATACGGCGGGTAATTTAAAGTTGTATGGACGTCTTTATTATAAATGTTGGTGCAAATGCTTAAAGTTACCACTCTTTATTACACACATCCAGGGAACCTTAATAAAGACAGGAGAGTTAATATAATGCCCTACACATGAGCCCACTGTAAAATTAATGTTCCATATGTTATAAAATGTCTGGAGAAACCCGGTTACCCAAAAAAAGTTAGGAATTTTGCAGTCAATCCCGCTTAAAAAAAGGAAAAGTCGCCAGCGTTTTTTGAACTTAAATGCATTTTCGCCACACACGATATGATGTAAGTGACAGAAGATTGAGGAAGATCTAGCTGCTTTATAGCACTTTGTCTGTACTGAGGTGGCGAAGTCAACTCTGGCGAAAGAGGTAACGTTCAGTAAAATTCTCTGTTCACTGGAGCGAAAATACACCTGGCGATAGGGTCCGAAACTGCACTAGCGACAGTCTGGTTTGCTAGCAAATTGGCTCTTGCGCCTGTTAGTGAATTGGTAATGTCCCTGTGTGTGAAATGTCGCTAGCGTTAGCCACTTTGCTCTTAACTAAATCTGCCCCATTGACTCCATTTTAAATAATCCAAATTTTTAAAAATGATTTCCTTTTTCTCTGTAATAATAAAACAGTACCTTGTACTTGATCCCAACTAAGATATAATTAATCCTTATTGGAAGCAAAACCAGCCTATTGGGTTTATTTAGGGGCAGATTTATCAAGGGTCAAATTTCGAGGGTTAAAAAACCCTCGAATTCGACCCTTGAAGTACAATTCAAAGGATTTTAGCGCAAAAGCTTAGATCGAACGATTTTAATCGATCGAAGGATTTTTAGAAAAGTGCTGGGGAAGGTCACCATAGGCTAAAATTGGACTTCGGTAGCTTTAATTTGGCGAAGTATGAAGTCGAAGTTCTTTTTTAAAGAGACAGTACTTTGTTTATCGAATGGTCGAACAATTTTTACTTTGAATCGTTTGAATCATTAGACCAATTCGATGGTCGAAGTACCCAAAAAATTACTTCAAAATTTGAAAAAAAATTTAATCGAACTATTCACTCGAGTTTAGTAAATCTGCCCCTTAAAGGAGAAGGAAATCTCCAAGACAGTTTATTGCCAACAGATTAGCCACAATAGTGCAAGCTAGAACGCTATATTTATTCTGCAGAATGCTTTACCATACCTGAGTAAACAGCTCTAGACACTGTCTCTGTTTAGGATAGAAGCTCCCATCTAAGCTGGGTGTGACATCACTTCCTGCCTGAGTCTCTCCCTGCTCACTTACAGCTCTGAGCTCAGATTACAGCAGGGATGGGAGGAGGGAGGGGGAGAGAAGCAAACTGAGCATGCTCAAGCCCTGCCCTGGAGGTATAAGATGAAAACAGGAAGTCTGATACAGAAGCCCATGTGTAGAAAGGAAGAAATGCTGTGTTTCTTTTGACAGAGGACTCAGAGCAGCACTACTTTGAGTGTTAACTGGTATATTTATATAGACCTTTCTGATAAAGCTTACTTAGTTTTAGCCTTTCCTTCTCCTTTCGAGTAGACTAAAGGTCCCCATAGACACAAAGACTTTTCTTTGGTGAACAACCGATTTTAGTGCAATCCAACCAATCCTTCAAATTATCATGAGGTTAGTGGGAATCGAACGATTGTGCATCTAACGATTTCTCGGCCGACATCTGTCAGAAAATTGATCTGCCAGGTTAGAAAATTTTCATCAGTCACAGTGAAATTTATCTATGTTTGAGGGCCAGGCAGGCAAATCGTACATTAAAACAATGATTTCAGAATAAGCTTGGTCTAGCAATAACGAAAAGATCTTTTAAAAATTCTTTACATCTATATCCAGCTTCAAGGTATGAAGATCCAAATAATGGAAAGCCCCAGGTCCCGAGCATTCTGGATAACAGGTCCCATACCTGTACAGTATTCATACCTCATGTAGAACATAGAAATGGTTTGTATCTAGTTAAATACCAAATGAACTGTCATTCTGCACATGAACAAAGTAGAAACACTTAGGGGGTTATTGACGAATGCAAAAATCACAAAGAATTTGTGATTTTTTTTTTTTATATAAAACCTGACTTTTAAAAAATCACGAATTTTTCAGAATTTATTAAACCCTGAGGATGGAAAAGTCTGAATCTGAAAATCCAGCCTCTCAGACCTGTCGAGGTTGCATATAAGTTGTAGATACAATTATACCGCACCTGATTTCGGCCAGTTGGTTTTTGGGTGCACGTCCAGAGACCTGTTCACAGAGGTTCTCAACCATGTAAATATGTTCTTCCAATAGACAGCACTCCAATAGTGTTAAAACCGTCTTTATTTATAGGACAGCAGCACAGATGCAACGTTTCGAGCGGCACCCCACTCTTTGTCAAGGTTGCATATAAGTCAATGGGAGAAGTCCCAATGATTTTTTGATGTGCGCTGGGTTTTTGTGCAATACCCCGAAGTTTGCGGTTGAAAATCGAATAAAAAAAAAACAGAAAAATTCGGGAAAATCAGATTTTTTTTTACCCCAAAGCAAATTTTCGGGAAAATGTAATAATAAATAAGCGTAAAAAACCCTGAGCGGATTTGATCGGAGTTTTTAGCAGAAAATATTGAGATAAATTCGGACTTTGATAAATAACCCCCTTATTCTTAAAATGCAATCATTCATATAATATACCGTATGTATCTAAGAAGCATATATATTTAATATTACCTTACAAATCAGAATAAAAGGGATGTTTTTTGGCATTGACAAAAACTAACATACTAGCATGCAGTTATAACACCATAACACCAATCACAGTCTAACAATGATGTAAAACACCACAAGAAGAATTCCTCGACACTCTCGCTTTATACTTTATTCAGAGAATAATAGCATTCTTTAACATTAAAAATATTGTTTGTGGAACGGAATGGTCTTGTCTGTTAAAAAAAAGGGGGGATTTCAGATCCTTCGAGTAATGGAAATGTAAAGAAATGTCTCTCGTCAACAATTCACCGAAATGGCCCAGGAGGTTTGTTCCTTTGTGGGAAACACTTCAGGGTGGTCTGAATCTCAACAGATGGGAAAGATTGTGCCAAGCACTTTTGGGAATCGGAATCAAGGATTCCTACAAAATTGTAATTAACATGAGCAAACTCTATGGTTCCTCGAGTGGCTGACTCGTGTTTATACCTGTATCTTTGATACGTTTATTACATTTAGCAGGTGAGGTTACAAAGTCTATTGAACAGGTATAAAGACTAGTTGAAAACTGAATTGTTATACTCCCCCCCCCACACCCACCCACCTAATGCATCTTGCACTGCCAATTTATGAATCTTTTTTTCCAGCTGCATATATGCATTTATACAGTGTATTATTTTTAACTATTAGGGCTAAACTACAGAGGAGATTTTGATCAGATTTTGCCTGATCTTGCCATGCAACAGCATGAACAGCAATACCATTGAAAGGGACTTCAGGCACACTAGAAAATCCACAGGGCCATAATTGTGAAATAAAAAAATCTCAGGTTATTTGTTTACATTAAAATCTCATTAACAATCTCCTAATGGAACTCTGTATGGGAATCTGGAAAGTTGGCTGTTTCTCCTTTAAAGGAAAATTCAACCCTTATCTAAAAAACCCTACCCCCCTATTTTACATAGACCCCCTCCCTCCTCCCCCCAGCCTAGCTGCTAACTCAGGGAAATGCTAATTTTTTACTTACCCCTCGGTGCAGATTCAGGGATCGGAGTTCACGGCAGCCATCTTCCGGGTCTTCGTGTCTTCTTCCTGTGCTTCGCCAATTTCTGTCAATTTCGGTGCATTCGTAGTTGTCGGGAACCGGGAAATTGCTCCAGCTGCACAAGCGCTGATTCGCAAGTCTCAAAGATTGTTTTCACTTCACATTTGTGGCCCTGTGGATTCTCTAGTGTGTCTGAAGCCCCTTTCAATAGTATTGCTAACAGCATGCAACAGCACAGGATTTTGTTGGATCAAAATCTGATTCCCATAGCTGTAATGATAAGTCGGATCAGATAAAGTAGGATAGAGGGTTTGTTCATGCATTTACATCCGATATTCAGGGGGTAATTTATTAAGCTCCAAATATTTCTAGTCGGATGCAAATACATCTGATGCAATCTGTCAATCCAAACTGTGACATACTGTTTATTTTTGCTTGCTGTCTTCTCACTCCAGAGTCCAGACTATGGTACTACCCTCACCAACTAAAAATCTGTATGGAAATCCACTTCATCCCTACCTAGGGTTGCCACCTTGTTTTTTTTAACATTATACTGGCCTTCAGGTTGGGGGCGGTCCTTGGCAACACATGGTTGTGGGTCTATAACGTATGGGGAAATGGTCAGACAGGACAGTCCTGTAGGTAGAAGGGGAGCTTTGTTGGTAAAAGGGGAGATTGAAAGTGGGGACAATAAGAAAAGGGAGGGATTTATAGGGCATTTTAAATTTACTTGCCAGTGATTCTGTAATACTGGTGCTGGCCGTAGCGGATGATTTACCTTCTACGCCAGTCAAATACCAGCCAGGTGCCAAAACTATCCCACCTCCCGAATGTGAAGATTAGAGGTTCCAAGATCATCTTCGAGTATTCTCCTTGTTAGAACTAAGGGTGATACCAAAATATCTAGCTTTAATCGCAGGAAAAACTTCGAGCTTTGAGTCCCCAGTGCTCCTCAGGATGCGTCTGGGCGGCATGCCGCCCCTAAAATGTTGCCGTCCTAGGCCCTGGCCTTTGTGGCCTCGCCACAAATCCGGGCCTGCCTGTAATTTGGAGCTTTCTTAATGTGTTACTGGATGACAGATCTCATACCTGTAGGAAAAAAGTGATACTTCTGATTTGCTGAAGCCCTTTTTACATTTGATTGGGAATACAGAGAGCGTTGCTCTTCATTCTGGTGGTGGGGTATAAGTCTCAAAAACTAGAGCATTAAAATAAAATTAATGTGAATGAAGTAGGGATGCACCAAATCCACAATTTTTCCTCTATTTTCGCGAAAGATTCGGCCGATTACTGAACTGATCCAAATCCTAATTTGCATATGCAAATTAGGGGTGGGAAGGGGAAACATTTTTACTTCCTTGTTTTGTGACAAAAAGTCATACGATTTCCCGCCCCTAATTTGCATATGCAAATTCGGATTCAGTTTGGCCAGGCAGAAGGATTCTGCCGAATACGAATCCTGCTGAAAAAGGCCAAATCTTGGCTGAATCCCGAACCGAATCCTGGAATCGGTGCATCCCTAGAATGAAGTAAGCAGGTCTGGGTGTGATGATAAATTGCTACTTACATTCTTTTGGAAACATTGCAATATTGGATATCTTAAATTCTACAAAAGTGTGATCTTTCAGACAATATATATCTTTGATTTACATCCATAATCCTTTAGAAAGATGGGTGGAAAAAACAATGTTTGCTGATGTAAACAGCCCATAGCTGAATGCATGACTGGCTTGGTATACGCTGGAATGTTTTTATGTTTCTAACATTAACGAGCCGTGCAGAAATGTAATCATAGATCTTAATATACAGAAAACAGTTTTGTCATGGTTAGGTTGTACCTCCTTGGTTGCATATGTAAAATTAAAATAAAGGGATCTGTGTGGAATTAGCCAAAGTTATAACATAAGATAAGAGAATGTATCAGGTGCTAGATTTTCTCTGCATTGCTCTTCATCCGTCTCTGGGAGACAGTTCAGACTGTCTTAATAATCAGAAGCAGTCACAAAAATACATGAAATATTTTTAGGGGGTTATTTAATAAAACTCCGAATGCCAAGAACCCGAAAAATTTGTGGTTTTTTTTGTATAAAATCTGAATTTTTATTGAAAAAAAAATCACACATTTTTTGGATTTTATTCAACCCAGAGGATGCAAAAGTCTGAAATGAAAAAAAAAAATCCGGCATCTCAGACCTGTCGAGGTTGCATATAAGTCAATGGGAGAAGTCCAAATGATTTTTTATTTTATTTTGAAAATATTTTATTTGATTTTCATGATCCAATGATTTTTTTATGTGCGCTGGGTTTCGTGCAATAGCCTGAAGTTTTCAGGCAAAAAGCATAAGAAATCAGAGTTTTTGGTTGAAAAATAAAAAAAAAAAACGTGAAAATCGTGTCGAAATTCCGGAAGATTCGTAACATTTTCACAGATTTTTCACGGATTTTTTCCCGCAAACAAAATTTTGGGGAAAGTATATTAATAAATAAGCTAAAAAAACGTGCATGGATTTGTTCCGTTTTTTTTCAGGGGGTTATTTATCAAAGTCCGAATTTATCTCAATATTTTCTGCTACAAACTCTGATCAAATCTGCTCGGGTTTTTTATACTTTGCTTTGCGGTAAAAGATCAGATTTTCATGAATTTTTCGGCATTTTCACCCGAAAACTCTGCAAACTTTGGGGTATTGCACAAAAACCCAACGCACATCAAAAATTCATTGGGACTTCTCCCATTGACATATATGCAACCTTGCAAGGTCTGAGATGCTGGATTTTCAGATTCTGACTTTTCCATCATCAGGGTTTAATAAATTCCGAAAAATGTGTGATTTTTTTAAAAGTCAGATTTTATAGATTTGTTACTTACATCATATTCTGTTAGTGGAAAAGGCATCAAAGTTCAAAAAACGCTGGTGTCTTTTCCTTTTTTCAGAGCGATAGCCTGCAAAAGTCCTAAGAAAAATTATTTTTTGCAACCAGTTTCCCCCATACTTTTTCTAACATATGGAACATAAACTATACAGTGGGCTCATGTGTAGGGCATTATAACAACTCTATTGTCTTTATTAGATTCCCTGGACAGGTGTAATTAAAAGTGGAAATGTAATGTATTTGCTGCAACATTTAACATAAAGATGTCCATTCAACCTTAGATTTTCCGCCGTGTGCAAATTAACCTGAGTGCAAGACCTCTAGCGAAGTTGCGCTAGGCAGAAATGAACGCTAGCGCATCTTCACTTTGAATTGCTCGCATTGCCGAAGTTACACTAACGAAAAGTCGCCAGCGTTCGGCACCCGTGACAAAACTCCGTATTTTAGGGAAATAGCGTCGTCTGAGAAAATTTTCACCTGGAGAAGTGTTGCGCTGGGAGTGAAGCGGTCGCTGGCGACTTTTCATCGGTTAATGAATCTGTCAACACGTATCAAGAAATACATGGCAAACACATAAACACTTATAAAGAGGATCTGTTCCCTTTAAAGACGCTGTTTCTGCATCCAACACCTGCGTGTTTTAAAAAGGCAATTCATGCATACAAGTAAATGTCACATCTTTTCCAATTTCTTTCATTTCTGAGCACATTAAGTAATTCAGTACGGCTGTGGACAAGTACCTGCCAATAATAGGATCAAGGATACAGTACAAAGCATTGCCCCAGAATCTTACTGCAGGTGTGAGAGACTGGAACCAGGTGGCTAAAAGACTTCTTTGTTTGAAGCTGTCAGTAAAAGAAGCTGATTAATCGTATGCCCCATCCATAAACTCCTTTTTAACCATGTCAAGGCATCTCATTGCATCAGGAAGTCTACACTGACATGGCTATGTGCTAAGCTGACTTAATGTGGTCCTAGGTTTAAACCCTTTAGGTTGAAAGTGGATAATTGGTGGTACTGGATTTTAAAAGCTCACACAGGTGCCTTTGAAAAGAGGTCAAAAGTCAAGTGCAAACCCCCTTGTGAGCTGTGGTGAGCCCTTTCTTGGGAGACCAAAATTCTTTTACGCAAACCCCCGAGGGTCTTGTAAGAGCTGTTATTAATTTAGATCTGTATGTTACAAATAATAGAAAAACGATACCATATGTCTCGATTACCAGTAACCTGGACATGTCTTTGCTGTTTTTTGTTTTGTTTTATTTTTCCACTTTACTTTAAAGCAGCCATTTGCTTGCAATATTTCAGCAGAAGAGCTTATTAAAGAGCAGTTATTAACACTTCCCTGGAAGATTCAGTTACATTCCTTAAAGGAGAAGGAAACCCCCTGGGCACAAAACCCCTCCCCTGTGTTGCCCCCCTCCCTCCTCCCCCCTGGCCTACCTGTCCCCCTGGGCAAATGCCCCTAACTTGTTACTCACCCCTCTGCGCAGGTCCTGTCCACGGAGTTCACAGTCGCCATCTTCTCCCACGCGCGTCTTCTTCCTGCTTTGACCGGCGTCTTCTGGCGGATGCGCAGTAGGAACATTTACAGGTACGGCTGTACTGCGCATTGATGAAGTGAAATCGGAAAACTTTGTGACATTCAGCGCATGCGCAGTAGATCCGTACCGGTAAATGTTCCTACTGCGCATGCGTCAGAAGACGCCGGTCAAAGCAGGAAGAAGACGCGTGTTGGAGAAGATGGCGACTGTGAACTCCGTGGACAGGACCTGCGCAGAGGGGTGAGTAACAAGTTAGGGGCATTTGCCCAGGGGGACAGGTAGGCCAGGGGGGAGGAGGGAGGGGGGGCAACACAGGGGAGGGGGAGGGGTTTTGCGTCCAGGGGGTTTCCTTCTCCTTTAAGGTCTTAGGGCTGTTACTGACGAGTGGTTGTAGCTGCGCTCCCCTGCGTTCCATTTTTCTGCGTTCAGCCGCAGGGGAGCGCAGGAATAGACACATTACATTTTTTCCAATGGGGCTGTACTCACACAGGCGCGTGTAGGCGCCGAACGCAGGTTGAGACGCAATATGCTGCATTTTTCCTGCGCTCGTCAGTAAGAGCCCTTAGGATGCTAGAATGTGCTATGCCACATACAACCACTTGTCGTGGTTCCTTTGTTGTGGGACTGTGGGTAAATGCATAAAGCCATTCTGCAAAAAAAAATAATCAGGCTTAGAGGCAGATTCACTAACCGGTGAAAAGTCGCCAGCGACCGCTTCAACCCTATCGTTACAGTTCGCCAGGCGAAAATCCACTCAGACAGCGCTAATTCACTAAAATGCGGAGTTTCGAAGTGGGCGCCAAATGCTGGCGACTTTTCGCTAGAGTTAATTCGGCAATGCAAACAATTCAAAGCAAACATGTGCTAGCGTTCATTTCTGCCTAGCGAAATTCGCTAGAGGTCTTGTGCTTAAGTTAATTTGCATACCGCGGGAAATTTAAAGTTGTATGGACGTCTTTATGTTATATGTTGCAGCAAATACATTACATTCCCGCTGTTAATTACAAATGTCCAGGGAACCTTAATAAAGACAATAGAGTTGTTATAATGCCCTACACATGAGCCCACTGTATAGTTAATGTTCCATATGTTAGAAAATGTATGGGGGGAACCGGTTGCAAAAAAAAAAAATTCAGCACTTTTGCAGGCTATCGCTCTGAAAAAAGGAAAAGTCGCCAGCGTTTTTTGAACTTTGATGCATTTTCCACATATGATGTAAGCGACAGAAGATTGAGGAATATCTATGTACTCCAGTGAACTTCGTCTGGTCTGAGCTGGCGAAGGCAAGTCTGGCGAAAGAGGTAACGTTCAGTAAAATCCGCATTTTAGTTTAATTGTTTAGTTTAATTGTCGCCTGCTGATAGAGTGCGAATGAACGCTAGTGACGGTCCCGTTCGCTAGCAAATTGGTGTGGTTCATCTTAAGTAAACTTTTAGTACATTGTAGAATGGTTAATTCTAAACAACTTCCCTATTAGTCTTCATTATTTATTTTTTATCGTTTTTTAATTATTTGCCTTTTTCCAGCTTTCAAATGGGGGTCACTGACCCCATCAAAAAAACAAACACTCTGTAAGTCTACAAATGTTTTGTTATTGCTACTTTTTAAAACTCCTCTTTCTATTCAGGCCCTCTCCTATTCATATCCCAGTCTGTTATTCATATCCATGCATGGTTGCCAAGGTTATTTGGACCCTAGCAACCAGATTGCTGAAATTGCAAACCAGAGAGCTGCTGAATAAAAAGCTAAATAACTCAAAAAACACAAATAATAAAAAATGAAAACCAATTGCAAATTGTCTCAGAATATCCCTCTCTACATCATACTAAAAGTCAACTCAAAGGTGGACAAACCCTTTAATGAATTGGCGATGTCCCTGTGGGTGGCAACGTTGGCGAAAAGTCGCCAGCGTTAGCCACTTCGCCCTTTAGTGAATCTGCCCCTCTGTGCCTCCATAATATTGAACCAAAAACCGCTAGAGCTATAAGAAATAGCCTAATTTTTTTATATACATCGTATTAGCATAGCACAGCCTTCGTTATTGCAGCTTTCTATATATCTTAAATACTGCCTTGTTTGTTATTAAGAGCGGTGTATGTATATATAAATAGATAGATAACTGGCCACTAGGGACCTTATTAAAAAGGAAAAATAATGAACACACAACATTCTTCTCTGTTTGATTACGGTCTCCAGAGGTGAAGTGCTGTTTTCTTAACCTCCATTAATGGAGTCATTACCATACCAAGAACAATTAGGCATCAGCTTCGTCAAGACGTCACTGATGCAGTGTAGCTCTGATCTTCTTAGGCTGTTCTTCCTGTTAATGGACGCCAAACAAGAAATCATGAGATCCAGAACTTTATCATAGTAACAAGAGAAGGTCGTTTTCTTTCATAGCAAGGGAATGTAAAAATCTCCTACACTTCCCATCAGTAGTGATGAGAATGATGTCTTTTTTTTACCAGGCATGGATTTGCAGCGAAAGCGAAATGGGACAGATTCGCTCATGACTGGACAGTAGCAAATGCAACATAAGGGTAGGACTGGATGGATGTTTTCGGCACGATCCGATGTGCTGTGACCAAACGGAAATAAGGTAAAAAATAGAAATGGATGAAGTCGCAGCATTGAGCTGACACGACTGTCGGATGCAGACGCTGCGACTTCATCCAACATTTCTATCTTTTACCTAATTTCTGTCGCATTCGACTCGTCGCAGGCGTTTTGACACAGCGCGTCAGATTGTGCTGAAAATGTCCATGTAGTCCTACCCTTAATCTCTGGTCAGGTGGAAACGCAGTGACATAGGGTTTCTCTTCCTGAATTAAATCTGGTTCTTTTATCTGATAAGTGAATTAACTGTGTTTTGTGACACATTTTTTTAGTTTGATGAACTGTGTACAAATTATATGTAAAAAATACTAAGGGGCATATTCACTAAAGGGCGAATTGTTGCCAGCGACCGTTTCGCACACATGGCACCACTTCGCCAGGCGCAAATTCGCTACCGCTTCGCTATTTCACTAAAAAGTTGCGCCCTGGCATGCATTTCATAGCGAAGATGCGGGTAATTTAAAGTTGTATGGAGGTCTTTATTATAAATGTTGGTTCAAATGCTTGAAGTTATGACTTTTTCTTACAAATGTCCAGGGAACCTTAATAAAAAGAAGAGAGTTAATATAATTTCCTACACATGAGCGCACTGTGACATAAATGTTCCATATGTTATGAAATGTCTGGAAAAAAAACGGTTACCCAAAAAAAGTTAAAGTTAGGACTTTTGCAGGCAATCCTGCTTCAAGGAAAAGTCGCCAGCGTTTTTGGAACTTTAATGCATTTTCGGCACACAGGATATGATGTAAGTGACAGAAGATTGAGGAAGATCTGGCTACTTTTTAGCACTTTGCCTGGTCCGAGATGGCAAAGTGAACTCTGGAGAAAGAGGTAACGTTCAGTAAAATCCGCACTTTAGTGAATTTGCGGAATTTGCCAGAGCGCCTGACGATAGAGTGCGAGCGAACAGTAGCGACGGTCTCTGTCGCTAGCAAATTGGCGCCTGCGTCTGTTGGTGAATTGGCAATGCGCCTGCGCGTGGCAACACTGGCAAATTGTCGTTAACGTTAGCCACTTCGTCCTTTAGTGAATCTGCCCCTAAATGTGCTAATGCCATTTTTTCCCATTAATTCCAGCATCATTGCATACTTGAGAGGGCGATGCAGCTGACATGGTTGTAGCCAATCCATTAAATCACACACTTGTGTTTGTGTGTGTACTTTGATGTGAATGGGACACAGTTGCGCTGAAAAGGTCTGTTCACTTCTGGCATTCAGCATCAAAATGACATCTGCGCCCAATTCTTTAGGTGCACGTTTTGTGTGACAATTGAGAACATTGGAGCTACCACCACCTTCAAGCGTGGCAATAGCTTCAGGTTTCCCCCTGCGTCAATAGGCAAACTTGCAAATGATTTTACAAATGAACAAACAGGCACTCTGAGCAACACAAGTACTAAGAATGGCTTTAGATGCAAGTAACATATTTCTGTGTGATGACTGCAGCCATATTGCACAACCACCACTGCACTTGCAGTTCATAAATGACTCCTCAGGTTTACAGCTATGGGCCCTCACAGTGTTACCTCATAGGGTGTATCCACTATCCTGTCCCTATCCATTAGTGTTCCTATTCTGGCAGATGGTCCCCAGGGTATTATTCCCAGAGTACTTTACCTTGGTGAGGAATACTTATTTTAGCCACCCATCGCCCACTCCAAGAGCCAACTATAACAGGTGCTTGTCTTCATTTTATTTAGTAACATAAGGTTGGACATTGTCCATCTTGTTCAACCTGGAACTATTGCAGAGTACATTACACTGACTTCTCTCATCTACCTCATTTCCCTTTCTTTAATGAGGCTTTCTCGATCAGTCTCCTGAAACCAATCACCCTCCTGTATGCAGAGTCGGATTGGACCATTGGAACACACCGGAGAAAACCTGTGGCCCAGACCTGCTCCCTGCTTTCCACAGCTCCCTGCTTTCCTGCTTTCCACAGCTTCCAACCTCCCTAACTGGCCTCCGGCAAGCCGCAAAGAGAAAAAGTAACACACTGGGGGGCAGAGGGGGGTTGCGGCTGTGGGTCTGCCCCTTATCCGATGCCGACTGTACAAGTGGAGTTCAAAGAGGTTTGATATATCCTCCCTTTTACACTAGATAATACAACACAATATTCCTGGGACCTGTGGGATTTCCCGCCTCCCCCAGGGCACATTAGCATTAAAATATTATTCAAAGGAAGGAAAATGACTAACACTTAGGGGCAAATTCACTAAAAGGGAAACTTTCGCCTGCAAAGTCTTTGCCACACTTTGCGCCACTTTGTCAGGCTCTAATTCGCTACCACTACACTATTTCACTAAGATACAAAGTTGCGTCTCGGCAGCTGAACGCTGGCCAAGTTTGGCAAGCGTGAATTAGTCTGCGCAAGCATTTCATATTAAACTTTCACTAACCTTCATTTCTGCCTAGCGAAACTTCGTTAATACACTAACGCTTAGGTCAATTTGAATAGGGTGGGTACATATAGGTCATACTGTATATATGTCTTTATTAGTGATGTTGGGGAAATTGCTTGAAGTGGCCACTTATTATTTAAAATGTTGAAGAAGCAAAATAAAGGCAAAAGAGATTCTCTATTGTCCTAGACATGTGCCCACCCTAAAACAAATGTGGCATGCCCCTCAAATGGTTTAAAACAATGTTAAAACAAAAATTTTATAATTTTTACAACTTTTTGACAGGATATGATGTCACTCACTAAGATTGAGGAGGATGTAGCTTCATCTTATCAGTTTCAGCTTAAACCTGGCGAAGGAAACTCTGGCGAAAGGGGTAACGTAATAGAAAATTTGCACTTTTGTTGGGTTATGTTTCGCCTAAGCTAAAATGCACCTGGCATAAGGGCACGAAACTTCGTTAGCGAAGTAGTCTTTCACTAGCGAATTTTCCTCTACACCTGTTGGTGATCTCCCTGCAGTGTTCGCATTAGTAAGCCTGGTGTCAGCTCACAATACATTCGGTGGATTTCGGTCAAGAGATGGAAGATGTTGCATTTGCTCACTCAGGAACCAACACAAGGCTCCGGACACAAAGAGAAAAGGAGATTCTGCTAGTGGTCAGGGGGGCTGAAATCGGCCTGGCTGATTTTAGCCCCGTCAGACCCTAGCCTTAGACTGAAGCTCCACTAGGGCAAGGAGCAATGAAACATCTCAATATAGCACTGTGTAAACACAATGGTGTGACTGTATATAAAGAAGTCAGTAATAATGGCTTTATCAGTTCACAGCAGGTTCCCTCTGGGCACTTCATTTATCTAAAGACTTTCTCATTTTCTCTACTCTCTAACTCTATTTCTGTTGAGAGTTTTACTTGTCATCTCTGAGAAGTCTTTAGAAGAGTAGCCAGTAATTCAGTGTGCTAGATATGTAAACACAGATATATACTGATGGGAAAATGGTAACCTTCGCTCACTGCTGACAAGCACCACTGTCATTTATCTTCTTTATTTCTTCAAAGTCTTCAGAACTTGTTTTCTCATGAAATTATTGTGTTTATATTTATTTTTTAAATGAAATATTTAGAGGTATATGGGCTTGGGTGTGACCTTCAAATGTATTTATATGGTTCCCTGATTGCCAATGGACTACATAGATCATTTTTTTATAATTCAGAACATGGTGTCTATGGCACAAAAGACCCACCAACTACATGGTAAATGGTGGACTGTCCGTTTAAACCAGCTCCACAAGGACATAGCAGCAATTGCAATAGTATTTGCCAAGGTCTTGGTGATGAGCTTGGATTAAGGTGCATGAACTCCCAAGATTTAACAGGAGTTCATGCACTTTAGTGTACTCATAAGGCCAGAAACGTATCTTTGATGCTGAAGAGATCGGGTGCATGCCCAAATTTAATCAGGCAGGTTGGTAGATCTCAGATATACTGCCCAGCCAGACGTCAAGGGGCTGTTTAGACGGATAATTGTGCATTCCTGGTAAATGATGATTATTGGTTCTGATGAACAATTTAATTTGATCAGCATTAAGGGACTGAAAAAGAATACATAGGTGGCCATACACATCTATGACACCTTGTATGGTATCCATCTCTTAAGTGCTGGGTCAATTTCTAAGACGCATGGGCTAGCCCCTGTACGGACACCTAGTTTTAGGCCGCCATTCAGAACCTTTGAAGCTCCACTCTTGTTGTGAAAAGGAAAAAGATGAGGAACAATAGAGCTCAGTGTAGCTAATTTTGCCATAAGGCCCTACATCTGTTTATAAAGCTAAAAGATTCACAAATTCACATGGCTACCTAGAATAGGAACCACCACACAAACAGATTTATAGATAGATGGGAATTTTTAAAAAAAACATGTTCTTTTGAGATACATGTCTTGAATTATAAAACACAAAATGTATTAGATGGGTTAGCCTGAAGCGTACACGCTAATGCTTAAGTTACAATAGACAGAGATGTGCCAATAAAAACAAAACAATGCTTTAGGTCTCATAGTTAATGTATTAAACCCTTTGAACAATAATCCTGCATTAAATGTGTTTAAATGATGATGTATTCCCAAGGCACTGAATAACAACAGGCTCTGTGCCACACACTGCATCATACTGGAAATATTTATTTTAAGTATATTTTCCTTTAATTGAATATAGAAAGTGTGTGAAAAGCATTAGGGCTCGTCAACAATCACAGGTGCATTATTGTGCGCAAAACTGTGCCCTAAAATTCTGACTGCATTAAAGGGCACCTGTCACACTAAAATTGTTTGCCTCACCAGAGGTGTAGGCTAATAAAGTCCACCCCCAGAAGTAGGCCACATGCACCAAGAAGGAGCTCCTGGTGTGGATGGCCATGTTGTGACACAAAGAATTATGCCACAACTTTCACTTGTTATGCGCATGGTTTTGATGTCACGTGCATGCACCTAATGAGCAAGAAGTTCTCATTGTGTGGTTTCTAACTTTGACTATTGCCATTGTATAGGAACTACACATGTATGATCTGAAAGATGCAGATAGTTATAGGAATGCTTGCTGAACTGCTTATCTTGGCATCCCCTTTAGGTAAATTTTGAGCTCAGAATCAGCCAGTTATGATGAGCCTCATGTGAAGTCAGCAGTAACATTGGAGGACATGCCTACTAGCCTGGACCCTATCCAAAACCATCAGAGACCAGATAAAAGCAAAACAAGTAGTTTTGCTTGTGTCTAATAATTACTGTGGAAATCTGATGACTGTTCCAATAGTACCTAAGCCAAACTGACCTTTTTATATCTTTGCAATCATTTCCACATTCTCCCTCTCTCTTTACCATTTAATTGTGTAACCAGTGCATGGGGATGGACATCAGATCCCCCATTCTGGTGCATGTCTCAACTGTAACCAGTGTGCCTCCTTGCCACACATCCCCAATTGTGAAAATCCCACACCAATCCCATATGGGATTATTGCCTAGTCTAACTAAACCGGGGAAGCTCAAATTTCCACATAGAGGGGTCTGAAGGAGTTAGTCAGCCATTAGGAGTTGTGTGTTTTATTGGCAAATCAAGCACATATAGAGCATAACTTTGTTGTTGTACCCAGTAGCTTGTGACTTCTTAATAAGCAACCATTGGAAGGGGGTGAGAGTGACTCCTAGTTGTATCATGTGTAATTGGTACAGTGATTGATGCTTTTGCTTTTTGCACCCAGGAGGCCAAATGACTCAGATGTGCTGCTATATAGTATAGAAATATATTTGGGAAGGATACTCCCCCTTGGAACTTATTCCTGTTTAACATACTTAGGCTCAATCGAAAAATGGTTTCTTAATAAGTATGGGAGATTGGAGAAATACATATGTCAGTTTAGGGAGCAGTATCAATTTTATAAGTTGTATTCTACTCATGGGGCTTAGTAAAAGTGATTCCCACACCTTGATTTTTGTTATAGTACCTAACAGTGGTACTACGTTTGCATAGTAGAATTCTGATAGGGGGGAGCTTGACCACTACTCCAAGGTAAGTGAACTGGTTAACCACTGGGAATGGTGAGTTCAGTGCCTGCATTAGGGGAGTGCCCACTGCAAACCTAGAGGTTAGCTTTATTAGGCTCAGGAGAGAGGGGCCTTAGTCTCCCAAATACACTAAAGTATCGTCCGCATACAACTGTATGCGTTCCTCTCAGCTGGTGAGTTCAGGATGTTGTCTAACTGCTTAGCAAATGGCTCCATAGCTTGGGCAAAAAAAAGTGGAGATATAGAGCAACCCTGCCGTGTGCCTCTTCTAAGTGGGAATTGTTTGGAGTTGGATCCATTTACCTTGGGTGAGTGGTATAAAAGTTGTATACATTTGCGATATGTGGGCTGAAGTTAAAGTGTTCTAAGACTGAGCAAAAGTATGGCCATATGACTGTATTGAATGCTTTGGTTTTGTCACAGCTACTGCTCTGTGCCCAAAATTGTCATGTTTGGTGTCTAAGTTTAGGTAAAATCTCGTGATATTCAGAGCCGTAGCTTTACCCGACATGAAGCTAGTTTCGTCCTCTATGAACTTGCTCATTCTTGTGCTAACAGTTTTGCTACAATTTTGATATCAGTTGACAGCAAGGAGATAAGCCGAGATACGTCCATGTGCTTGGGGTCTTTGCCTGGCTTGTGTAGTAACACTATGGATTCTTCATATAGTGAGGGAGGCAACCTTACCGTATGGAGTGCTGCAGCATTTGGAGTAGGTATATTTTGTATGAACCTTTTATAGAGTTTGATGGGGAGACCATCGGGCCAGGTGGAAATTGTACAATTTATTGTACAATTCAATGAGGGTTAAATCTGCTTGTAAAGCTCTTTCTGTTCCTCAGTGAGCTGATGAAGTCTAAGGTTCGCAAGAAAGTCTTTTATTTCTTCTGGGGTAGCTGAGTTTTTAGATTGATAAAGCTCTGTATAGTATTTAGTTAGTAATTCTGTTATAGTTTGAGGGTGCGTATGATTGGCCCCATTGTGATCTACCAGTTATGCTATTGCAGGAGGAGAGCTTTCAACCCTGGACGCATAAGTCAAGAGCTTCAATATACATTTTTTAAAGGCAGGTGTGGGGGTGCTGCAACTTCATGGTAGATAGATAAATAAATACAACTCTACAAGACTCACCTAGTCCTTGTTCTTCCCAACAATGAATATTATACACAGCAAATGAATATTATACACAGCAATTATAATAATACATTTTTGATGCAGTGGAAATTCTTTTTCATATGGATTCCCTCTTTAAAATACTTTTATATTTACCCTATTTCCCTTTTGTATTGAGTCAATTGAATAGCAAAATACAGAAACACAGTACGTTACCGAGTATTTCATAAAAATGCATAAATACATGTGTTCTTTCCAAAAATATGCTTTCTTTATTGAGCCAAAACACATGCTCCACAAAGAAAGTAAAAATGATCTTCAAATAACCTTTCTACAGCATTTGATCTAGCCACATCTTTATTGGTCTTACACACAACCGCATGTGCATTTTTAATTAAAATGTTCTTAAAAGTAATTCGATTTTTACTCTGAGGCCACATCTTAGTCATGAGCACAGCGCACCACCTGACACAACAAATGCTCCCTCATTCTGCTTGAAAGTCTGCAGCCCATTTAAATGGCTACAATATGGAAGAATTATTGCAGAAATGAAAAGACCTCAAAATCCAATCTATGTTGAAACTGGTACAGCTGCAACCACATGTTGCTGACTCTCGACCTAAGAATCCAAATGACCAGGGTTATAGTGGTTTAAAATGGATTAACCCAAAGTGAACCAACTCCTTTGCGTTCATAAATTCAAAACTAACTGCAAATCCTGTTCTCTACTGCCTTGCCATTTGTTCATAGAAATTCCTTTAAGGCAACTTAAAACAATTGTTTATCTTTTCAGATTAATGATAATATGACTGTAAGTGGTTTTCATAAAAAAAAATTACTTTCTGGGGCTGCAGTTCATTTTAAAACTTTATTTACATAGTATGCATAATTAAATCTGTTAACCCCCCCCCCGCCCCATCAATGTCTTGCTCATTATTCAAAAGGGCAATCGGAAAAATATATGGCTATCATGAAAATTAGATATATTTCCAGAAGGAATCATAATAGGGCTTAATCATCAACACTGGGCAAATTCACTCATGAGCAGTTACCCATATAACCAATCAGTGATTAGCGTGTTAAAGCCAGCTGCAATCTGATCGGTTGCCATGGATTACTGCTCATAAAGTTTGCTGATGACACGACCATGGTGGGTCTCATCAGCAATAATGATGAGTCACCATACAGAGAGGAGGTGACCACCTGACACTGTACATCGACGACTATAATGTGGAGATCGTCAAAAGCACCGAATTCCTTGGTACCCACCTGGCGGAGAACGTCACCTGGTCCCACAACACCAGCTACTTAGCCAAGAAAGTCCAACAGCGCCTCTACTTCCTGCGCAAGCTGAGGAAATCGTATCTCCCACCATCCATACGCCAAACCTTCTACAGAGGGACTATCGAGAGCATCCTGAGCAGCTGTATCACTGTCTGGGCTGGGAACTGCACTGTCATGGAGCGCAAGATCCTACAGAGGATAGTGAAGACAGCAGAGAAGATCATAGGTGTCTCTCTACCTTCCATCACGGACATCTACACAACTCACTGCATCCGTAAAGCCACCAGCATTGTGGCTGATCCAACACACCCCTCACACTCACTGTTCATACTCCTGCCATCTGGTAAAAGGTACCGAAGCATTAGGGCCCTCACTACCAGACTGTGTAACAGTTTCTTCCCCCAAGCCATAAGGCTCCTGAATACTCAGGAACCGGACAGATCCCTCTCACACACCCACTCCATCTGACCTTACTATATACCACAACGTTACACAGCCACTGTACGCCATTGTATGGATGAATAGCCATTGGATACAGTTGTTCCCTATGACCTATGAGCACATCTGCACTTTGTCATGTTCTTTATAATGTTCTTGCTACTGTCATGTCACAATGATACACCCATCATGTCTGACGTTTAGCATTATTTACTTGCAGGAGTTGCATATTTTTGCACTTGCACTTTTTGTCTGTTGTCCGTTACATCTATGTTGTGTTGTGTAGCACCATGGTCCTAGAGGAACGTTGTTTCGTTTCACTGTGTACTGTACAAATGTTTATGGATGAAATGACAATAAACTCACTCTTGACTCTCTTGACTTGACTCATGGGAAAATTTGCCCAGTGTTGATTAATGACCCCCAATGTCTTGAACAAATAATTAAATAATAATTAGCACAGCTATGTTCTGTTTTGCTAATATACCTACAACTGATAAAATATATTTCTCCATGAAATATTTATAGGTTAATGCAAAATATGGTCCTAAATATGCTACTTGTCTAGTAGCATATTTAGTATGAGTGGTGGCACACGGGGAGGTGACTAATTTACCTGTGTGCCACTAGCGTAAGGGCAGAACCACACGGTTAGATTCGGGGGGGAATCGGCGTCAAATCTCCTCTTCTTCGGACTGCCTTCCCGCCGGCTAGAATGAAAATCACCAGCAGCATGGCAATCGGATCGCTTTGTTTGCCGAAGTCGCCGCGATGAAGAGGAGATTTGTCGCTGGGCGACTAATCTCCCCAAATCTGACTGTGTGTCTCTGCCCTAAGGGTGAAGACACACAGAGTTACTAGTAGCAGCTACTTGTCACGGCTACAAAATAGACAAAAGTGATAATTGGATTTGCAAACACTTAGGGATCAGTTGAGATACACAGGGGCATTACTTCTCAATGGTGAACACGTTTGTTTGCCATTCTACTCTTTCTGCTGTTCTTATTTTTTTGTCTTTAATAAAACTATGGTGTGAGGAAGTAAGCTAAACTATATATCTACTACAAGGTAATTTACCCCATCCAAGAACTTCTGTAAAGTTGATTAACTCAGTCCCATCATGTTAATTTTCAAAATAGTATTGATGCATAGTAGGGCTGAACAAATAGTTTTGTACCACTGTTGGATATCCATATGGACATTTTCATTTATTCAGGTGTCTAATAAAAATAATAAATAAGTCTAAGGCTATTGGACTTTCTGAGTTTTCTTGAAAATGTTTCACCTCTCACCCATGTAGCTTCCTAGGTTCAACTGGGGGGATACCCTAGCATTTAAACCTTTAAAGGGGTTGTTCACCTTTGAGTTAACTTTGAGCATGATAAAGAAAATGATATTCTGATACAATTGGTTTTATTTTTTAATTATTTGTGGGATTTTTTTGTTATTTAGCTTTTTATTCAGCAGCTTCCTAGTTTGCAATTTCAGCCATCTGCAATATCTGCATTGATTTGAATAAGAGACTGGAATATGAATAAGAGAGGGCCTGAATAGAAAGATGAGTAATAAAAAAAAGTAGCTACAACAGTAATTTTGTAGCCGTAGGGTCAGGGCACAATCTCAGAACCGATCTGAGTGCCATCCAGCCGGCAATTTACATTCTAGCTGGCGGGAGGCAGTTCGGGGAGATTAGTCGCCCCGAAGAAGAGGAGATTTGTCGCCAGGTGACTAATCTCCCCGAATCTCAGCCTGTGCCCTGACCCTTATAGAGCATTAGTTTTTAGATGGGGTCAGTGACCCCCATTTGAAAGCTGGAAAGTGCTAGAAGAAGAAAGCAAATAATTTAAAAGCTATAAAAAAAAAATAATCACAACCAATTAAAATGTTGCTTAAAATTGGCTTTTCTATAATAAACTGAAAGTTAAGTCATTTAAGGGAAATGCATTCACCAATATCCACACCTCTTTGAGTTTCTGCTAAAACCTACCTGAAGATTCAATGCTAACTGTATTTTGCTAAACTGAAGAAGCCATTTGGATGAGTGGTCAAAATGTTTCCAAGAATTCTCAGATGCTTTAGACATATTTCCACTATATACTCTGTCAAATTTTAAGGTCAGTTCTTGTACAACGTTCCTAGGTATTGGCATGATGAACTGAAAGGCAGAATAAGAAATTCTCTGCTAATAACTAAGGCACAAATCTCCCAACCTCAGAATAAGATCCATCATAGTTCATGCTAAATAACAAGTTGACTGTGAGTTGCTGAACTCCATTTTAATCGATTTTCTGGAATCCACCAGGGTAATGTTTCTTCATTGTCGTGCCAGAAGATAATTTACATAATGCCATCTGATCTTAAGGCAATTTCAGAGCAAAAAATGCACTTTTACAGATAAATATTGTGTTCAGGTTAAAGCCTTCTTTATGCCAGCATGCCAGAAATAAGAATTATGATATTTATCTTTCAAAATTTAATTATAATAAAATTATTTAATATGTGCCAAAAATGCACACCTGTGACATATTCCTTTTCACTTGCAATTGCCAGATCAATACAAACATGTAAAAACTGACTATCTAATATAATAGAACTCGGCATTATTAAAAGAACAGAACAGGGCACGGAAACAAATTCTGAGTAGATACATAGGTCCAAACGGATTGGATGATAGGAGAAGGAAGTTGAGGCTTTTCTGGATCATGTCCCATTCAAGTGGAATCATGTCAAGGTTTATACTGCCAAGTTTGGGAAACACAGAAAGGCCTTTAGTTGATTATAAGAAAGTTAGTTTTACTTTTTTTTCTTGTTTCCTCTGGCATTTATGTAAGATGTTTTAATGTTTCCATTTTGCTTGTGAGTGTTTAGTACCTTCAGGGTGTTTGGATCCTGGCCATGCATATAGTGCAAAATAATTATGAAATAATAACATGTGCAAATGGGTAACATGTTTTTGGATTTAGAATCAATGATTAAAGCAGCAATCTGCTGGTCTAATTGTTTTCTTCTTTCTCTCTCTCTTTTTCTAACATGATCCTAATCAAGGAGCAAGACTTAACTGAAGGCTACACTAATCCCGAAACAAAAATGATCCTTAAATGTGAGAACATTGTGTAACATTTGCAGATGTATTAAAAAAAAAGACGAGCATTTTAAACATTATCTAAATAATAAAAGAAAACACTTCACTTTTTTGTAGATGGCAATTTTTACCCTCGCAAGAAAGGTAGCCATTTTAAAGTACAGGTTTAAAGCGTTTTCCACAAACAGGAAAAAACCTACTATTCCTAACACTTTTGATTAAATACACAGTGTAGTCAAATGTCAATCAATGAAATATTGTAGAAGAAGAGCAGTCCAATATTATTGTAATAAATAAAAAATATACAAAATGCTTTATATAGCAGAAGTGAATAGGCAGAAATTAATCAGATGGAGAAATATAGAGGAGCAGAGCAAGTTTTCTGAATGAGCAAAGGGGCACTTTAGTTGCCAAGGTTTTGGATGGAAAGCAACAGTTCATATTTTTAAAATATTTTATTTGATTTTCATATTTAACAAATAAAATCAGTATGACAGCAAATGTTATGCAGATGAAGAAAATATGTTATATCCGATACAATGGCATAAACTAAATACCAATTAAGAAGACTAACAAGAACTAACTAAAACTAACTAAGCCAGTGGATGTACATATAATAAAAGAAATAAAGAAAAACGCCCATTCATCGACTGGAATGTCGGAAAGAACATCTTACAATTGAAGAAACCGCCTTGTTTGATCACCAGTCTTAAAATTACAAATTTCAAAATAAGGAGACCAATTCAGTCTAAAAGAATCTTTGGAATTATTCCCTTTGCTTTTAGTTAAAGGGATCCTGTCAGAAAACATGTTTTTTACAAAACGCATCAGTTTATAGTGCTACTCCAGCATAATTCTGCACTGAAATCCATTTCTCAAAAGAGCAAACAGGTTTTTTTATATTCAATTTTGTAATCTGACATGGGGCTAGACATTTTTTCAATTTCCCAGCTGCCCCTGGTCATGTGACTTGTGCCTGCACTTTGGGAGAGAAATGCTTTCTGGCAGGCTGCTGTTTTTCCTTCTCAATGTAACTGAATGTGTCTCAGTGGGACATGGGTTTTTACTATTGAGTGTTGTTCTTAGATCTACCAGGCAGCTGTTATCTTGTGTTAGGGAGCTGCTATCTGGTTACCTTCCCATTGTTCTTTTGTTTGGCTGATGGGGCGAAAAAGGGAGGGGGTGATATCACTGTAACTTGCAGTACAGCAGTAAAGAGTGATTGAAGTTTATCAGAGCACAAGTCACATAACTTGGGGCAGCTGGGAAATTGACAATATGACTAGCCCGATGTCAGATTTCAAAACTGAATATAAAAAAATCTGTTTGCTCTTTTGAGAAATGGATTTCAGTGCAGAATTCTGCTGGAGCATCACTATTAACTGATTCATTTTGAAAAAATGTTTTTCCCATGACAGTATCCCTTTAATAAGGCTTCTTGCCAGCTAAGCTGGTTCATATAAGAAATGGTGTCCGATAAAGAGGGGGGTTCTTTCTGTAACCAGGAATTAAATAAAGCATTCCTAGAAGCAGCTAGAAAAAACAACAGTCAATAATTTACTTTCATGGGAAATAAAATTTGTCTTAGAACTGAAGAAAACATTATATTATCTAGATGCAATGAAGCGAAGCACAGAGACAATTTCATTTTTATCTTCAATTTATAATTCAAAAAACTAGTGACTTCCCTCCAAAATAGATCAATCTTTGGACAGGACCATAAATAAAGGAAAAGTGAAAGTCTTGTCACATTTAGGACAATATAGTATAGGGCTATTAGAGGAATTTTTTGAAAACAAATTTCCATAGCCTAGGTGGATAAGCTTAAAGTGTTGTATCCTACAACTTTCTGCTAAGATTTATTTATTGTAATCATTAATAGATCTCACCAAATCAGAGGGAGACACTTGACAATGTAAAAATGCAGTCCATTTGATGGAAGGTTTTGATAACGGGTGAGAGTCTGTACTATAAACAATCCAAAATAGAGCTAATAGAGATCAAAAAAGGGAGTTCCAGAAATTCTGTCAAATTGTCTGCTAGCTTGTGGTCAGCTAACACCAGGTTTTTGTTATTATGTAGCAGAGAAAGACCGCATTGACAAGCTAAATAATAGTATCTGTCAGAATCCTGAAGCTTGTACTTTTCTTTGGGTTTTGACCAAGATATTAAAGTTTTCTGAAGTGGATCAAGTATGTCTTTTACTAAAATTAGTAACTTTCTCTTAATTGAAAAGACTTTTGATAACCTGAGGGTTTGAGTAAGAGTTTAGGTGGCATGTAAGGGGTTACTGTATAACTATACCTATGTCGAGGCAACAGTTCAAGGAGTAGATGAAAAGTGTAGTCAGGCAGGCTGGGGTCAGTAGAGGCGAAGTTCAAGCAGGGTCAGACAGGCTGGGGTCGGTACAGGCAGCGTTCAGAGAATAGTCAGGCAGGCAAGGGTCAATATCGGCAAAGTTCAGAATAGTCAGGCAGGCAAGATCAAAACCAGAATATACAGAAGACAAATCACACCCAGATACTAATGAGTTAACCCTTACAATGTGCAATTAGTATGGGTGAAAGCCCCTTTAAATATTCAAATTGCACGCCAAACGAATGTGATGACGTGACATACATGGCAATTAAAACCCGCCATAGGAACCGGCACCGGAGGAGGAAGCATGCGGCAGGCATCCCCGCCGAAGGCGCGCCCCTAGAACACCCCCCTAGACCACCAGGGTGAGTTGTTACAGGAAAAATACAAATAAATAAAGGTTAGTGGGGGTATTTTTCAAATAGCATACAATAAAACATAATAATAGTATAGTACCGTATATACTCGAGTATAAGCCGACCCGAGTATAAGCCGAGGTACCTAATTTTACCTACCTAAAACTGGGAAAACTTATTGACTCTAGTATAAGCCTAGACACAACTACAGCCCTGTCTCCCAGCAGCGCACATTCTGCCAAAGCGACCCCCCCAGCGATCAACCGGACTTCTTTGCAAAGTTGATGGTGACAGAGAATTGCCAAACGGATTACTGTGTGCATTGTCCCACTGTCCCACTACCATGTGCAGAGGGTGCTGTGTGATATTGCCATCACTGTTAATCTTTCGTATAACCAACAGAGGGTGCTGTGTGATATTGCCATCACTGTTAATCCTTCATATAACCAACAGAGGGCGCTGTGTGATATTGCAGTCACTGTTATTCTTTCATATAACCAGCAGATGGTGCTGTGTGATATTGCAGTCACTGTTATTCTTTCATATAACCAACAGAGGGTGTTGTGTGATATTGCAGTCACTGTTATTCTTTAATATAACCAACAGAGGGTGCTGTGTGATATTGCAGTCACTGTTATTCTTTCATATAACCAACAGAGGGTGCACTGTTATTCTTTCATATAACCAACAGAGGGCGCTGTGTGATATTGCAGTCACTGTTAATCTTTCATATAACCAACAGAGGGCGCACTGTTATTCTTTCATATAACCAACAGAGGGCGCACTGTTATTCTTTCATATAACCAACAGAGGGTGCTGTGTGATATTGCAGTCACTGTTATTCTTTCATATAACCAACAGATGGCGCTGTGTGATATTGCAGTCACTGTTATTCTTTCATATAACCAACAGAGGGCGCACTGTTATTCTTTCATATAACCAACAGAGGGCATTGTGGGATATTGCAGTCTCTCCCCAAGTGAACTGTTGGTATAGGAATGATTAAAAGGGACTGCAATCTCAGCTACTGCCCGCTGACCCGAGTATAAGCCGAGGTAGACTTTTTCAGCACATTTTGGATGCTGAAAAACTCGGCTTATACTCGAGTATATACGGTAAGTAGAGGAGGAATTACACAAGAACAAACAGTTTGGCTATTATAATGGTGATTTTAGACTTGCGACAACCTCATTATGGTGGTTGAACAAAAATAATTCTCTTCAAGTAAATCATTCCAATATAGGGAATATTCTTCATTACAAATGGAATGAGATTCCTTCAGATTTCAAAAAAGACCCTCTATTAAGAGACTCGATATTCACGTGGAAATTTCTCTTCTCAAGTCATGGCTTTAATCATATGCAAGCCCCATTTATGCCTTTCGAACTTCTTTGGAAAAAATCAAGATCGGGATATCCAGAATGCTCCAGACCTAGGGATAACGGATCTTTCCGTAATTTGGATCTTCATACCTTAAGTCTACTTTAAAATCATGTAAACATTAAATAAACCAAATAGGCTGGTTTTGCTTCCAATAAGGATTAATTATATCTTAGTTGGGATCAAGAACAAGCTACTGTTATATTATTACAGAGAAAATCATTGGTTTATTTGATTATAATGGAATCTATGGGAGACGGCCTTTCCATAAATTTACGGAGCATTCTGGATAACGGGTTTCCGGATAATGGATCCTATACCTGTAATACTATGTAAGGTTGCCACCTGTCTGGTTTTGAACCAGACAGCCCAGTTTTTGGAGGGGCTGCCCAGGTCAAAAATATCTGCCCATTTTTTTTTCTAATTTAGGAAAACAGGGCAGGACTCTCCTAGATTGACGTGATATTTGGCCAATTGCTGATAACCATGTCATAGCCTTGCCCATGGGATGTCACCGATCTGCCCTTGTGATATCATGGTACCACCCCATGCTGTCACTGTCCGTTTCCCCTGCTCGACTATCGAGTCATGGAGAAGTGCCAAACCTATACTATGGTGCTGGCTAAAATTATAGTTGTGAGCATGTTGCTTTTATGCATAATTATGATGTATAATCAATAGCAGTTATTTGACTGGAAACTTTCTACTTCTTTTCCTCCCTTACTATCATCTGTGTGTGTGTAGCCAGCAGGGGTGTTTCTGTGGTCCTTGTTGCCCTGAAGCAAACTTTCAGATGCCCGCACCTAGTGCTTAACTTACAGAGCATCAGAGCAGGAACGCAATTGCACTTTCTCTATATTTTAAACATATGGGGGCAAATTCACTAAAGCGCAAAGCAGTTAACACTAGCGCAAATTCGCCAGCGTGACGTCATTTCGTTACTTCGCCAATTTATAAACGGGTGCTAGCGTAAATTCGTTAGCGAAGTGAACCTACTCTAGCGCTACTTTGCACCCTTACGCTATGGTGAACGGACGTGACTATGCTAATTCACTAGCGCATTTTACTGAATGTTACCTATTGCACCAGACTTGCCTTCGCCACCTCAGACCAGGCGATGTGCATTAAAGTAGATAGGGCTTGCTACAAAAAAAAAACGTTGGCATCTTTTACTTTTTTATGGGTGATAGGCTGAAAAAGATCTTAACGTTTTTTGGGGGTACCCTCCTTCCCTCCTACATTTCCTAACATATCGCAAAATAACAACTCTATTTTATTTTATAAAGCTTTCCCAGCTTGTGTAGTGTAATGTATTTGCTGCTACATATACGTCCATTGTACTTTAACGTTGCGCCATATGCAAATTAGGCATCGCTAGCGTAACTTCGCTTTGCTTGACGAATTAACACTAGCGCAGCTTCGCTATCTTTCGCCTCCCTGAGCGCAACTTCGGATTTTAGTGAATTAGTGGCGCCCTGGCGCCTACTAATAGTAGAAGAGAGGAAGTACAGAAAGATGTATATATATGGATAATACTTTCTACTTCCTAGAAGAGTAGTGATCAGTAAGGAGTATGCAGTAGGACAGGGTGGTCTGCTTTTAGATCTGAAGTACTGCTAAAAAAAGGGCAGGCTGTGAAGAGTTTGCCAACTGCCATGTAATTAGCTGATTATATTACCTCTAATTATCACTTAGATAACAAGCTTTGCCTTGGTATGTGATGTCCTGAAAATCTGCCCTCTTACTGACCCTTGAGGAGTGAGCTCAGATCTTCCTGGTGAAAGAGTATATTTCATAGTTAAGTCAATGGAGCCTATTAATTTCAGTTGTATGGGAGTCAAGCTGTTTTTGTAAGGATTTGTGAAATTCCAAAGATCCAATAATGTTTAACTATGATGTTTTCATCTAAGGTAATGATTTAGGTATGTGTTATTGGATATCTTTGTTAGTGAGAGAACATGTCTCAAGTTGTCTCTAGGCAGTTGCAGCACAGGCTTCATTCACTGGTCCTTATCTTAAATCCTAAAGTACTGCTTTCTGCCATGTACACACTATCTAGGATATCCTCTGGTCTTTGCTTAATAGCAGTGATAATAGAAATTCAATCTCAAATTCCAGGTGTAGCGAGTAGTGATTGGCAAATGCCCCGTTGCTGTTTGCTGATAAATTTGCAAAGTCAATGGGCTCACCACAATTTGTATACGTGCGCCTGTTTAGTCCAACTTAATCAAAGTTAATGGGCATCAGAATAATTTTGATACGCAACAATTTTTATGTTTGCGACAACTCGGACGCACGGCAAAAAATTTTTGCCAGCAAATTGCAGAAATTCGATGCAAATTCACGCCTGACGAATTTATTAGCCCATCACTAGTAGTGAGACGCAATGATGTAATCAAATAATTACAAAACAGCAACATTTTCTATCATTTCACTGGTAGAGAAACATTTATTTTGCTAAATGAATGTGTCTCGTTACAACATGGGAAGTTAAAAAGATAACCACGCTGCGGTTTACTGATTGGTGCTAATGTCTGAAATGTCACTACAAGCCTACCAATGGGTTTGAGTGTGGTGCAGATTCTATTTATTTAGATGACATGGAAAGCAAGTAAAGTTCAGGCCAGTGTCTGCTGCCCTCAGAGATCATAGGGGTAATTATTGCATTTCAAAAGTATAATAAGCAACCAGATATTATAGAATTTTTATTAAAGGGATACTGTCATGGGAAAAATTATTTTTTTCAAAATGAATCAGTTAATAGTACTGCTCCAGCAGAATTCTGCACTGAAATCCATTTCTCAAAAGAGCAAACAGATTTTTTTATATTCAATTTTGAAATCTGACATGGGGCTAGACATATTGTCAATTTCCCAGCTGCCCCAAGTCATGTGACTTGTGCTCTGATAAACTTCAATCACTCTTTACTGCTGTACTGCAAGTTGGAGTGATATCAACCCCTCCCTTTCCCCCCCAGCAGCCAAACAAAAGAACAATGGGAAGGTAACCAGATAACAGCTCCCTAACACAAGATAACAGATGCCTGGTAGATCTAAGAACAAACTCAATAGTAAAAACCCATGTCTCACTGAGAAACATTCAGTTACATTGAGAAGGAAAAACAGCAGCCTGCCAGAAAGCATTTCTCTCCTAAAGTGCAGGCACAAGTCACATGACCAGGGGCAGCTGGGAAATTGACAAAAGGTCTAGCCCCATGTCAGATTTCAAATCTGTTTGCTCTTTTGAGAAATGGATTTCAGTACAGAAGTCTGCTGGAGTAGCACTATTAACTGATGTGTTTTGAAAAAAACATGTTTTCTGATGACAGGATCCCTTTAAGCACGCTGTTCTTAAAGAGATACTGACACCAGAAATTAAACTCTTTTTTTACAACTAATAACTTTGCCATAAAGTATTTGCACAATGCTTTTACATTACCTGTCTGATGCCCCATGTTCCTGTATGAGGGGGCTGCCATATTTGTGCAGCAGGAGTTCGTTAGCATTAGAAACTCTAATTGACAGGCTGAGATGGGACAGTCAGGTTGGCAAAACAGTCAGGTTTAGGAATTTCCACCAACAAAAACAAACCTCTAAGTAACTTTTAATGTATATTCATAGTTAAAGGGGAACTCCGGCTTCCAAACCAAAATTTGATAAAGAGGCCCACAAACCCCTAATATACCCATCACAGTTACCTGTTTCTTCAAAAAGTATGAATAAATGCAATTTTCTATGCTGAAATCCAGCTGTTTAACAGTTCTTCTCTTTCTGCATCATTTGAAATCCTGGCAAGGAAGGAGGGACTAAAACACTGATGTTACAAATTGTAACAACTTCTCCACAGCTTACAGACAGCATGCAGGAACTACATAACCCACAATGCATTGCACTGTGATGTTCCTTTCCTTATTGAAATCGCATGTGCAGGGAATTGTTGGGTTTGGAGGAGGCAGGCTGAGGACAGATTGCTGCTGATACAAAGTAACGGTAGTCAGCCAGCTCAGCAAAGTAGTCAGAAAGATCAGCAGGAAAGCAGGGGGATAGGCTTAGGGAACTGTTAGAAACCATTAAAAATCTGCATATTTTTTGATTAATGTATATTGCAAAGTTGCTTGGAATTATGTTTACTTTTCAAAAAGCATAAGTTATGTTTTTGTGGAGTTCCCCTTTAAGCTCCATAGGAAGTCCTCTTTGTAAGGCCCGTCTGGTCAAATCTGAATGCTTCTTAAACTGATAAAGAGCAGTTTGCATTGTAAATATGGTTTCCATCTCCCCCCTTCTTCCCTGCAGATATGTATTAATTATTATAAGTACAGGTATGGGACCCATTATCCAGTAAACTTATTTGTTATAAAGCTCACAATTATGGAAGGCCATCTCCCATAGACTCAATTATAATCAAATCAAAATTGTTAAAATAATTTCCTTTTTCTCTGTAATAATAAAACAGAACATTGTACTTGATCCCAACTAAGATATAAATTATCCCAATCCTATTGGGTTTAATTAATGTTCAAATTAATTTTTTTTTTGGTGAACCAAAATTACAGAAAAACCCCAGATCTCGAACATTCTAGATAACAGGTCCCATACCTGTACAGCCAATCATATGCAATCATCCACACGAATAGTGACTCAAAAGAACTAGAGATTGGAAAGTGAAAATGGTGTTCCTTTTCTTGCTTAATGCAAAATATCGCATAAATCATAGACATATCATAGGCAAAAAATATATTCAGTATAAGCACTATATTTATTGTGCTTATGTTAAGAAAAGGGGGTATACACTACCCCTTAAATAAGCAAAGTGGATGCAAGTAAAGTGTTATACACCATATACCAATTAAACTAGGAAAATATTTAATTTTTAGGCATAAAACCGTAAATATTGACAAGCTTCCAGCTTCAGAATTACATAACCCTATTATGCTGATAATTCCTGTTTTACAATCAAAATGCTTTGAATTGGTCTTTCTATTTTTACCTTATTACTGACAGATGGTAATGGCTGGGGAAAAGTGTGTTAATAATATACACCCCAGGTCTGCTCAGAACAGGCTATAAAAGATAAATTGTCATGTTTTTTTCCTCTCTGCTTGTCTGCTAATCAACAAGCTTTCTAAATGATTTCCAAACACAAAAATGAAAAACACACATGCCAGGCATTTCCTCTAAACATCCAGTGCCTCTCCAGCTGTGTTAGTGGCTGTAAAGCGACTTATCTGCTCTGGTTATCAAAGTGACATATTTTCTTTATCAAGCATGGGAAAGCCATTTTGGAAGCAGGAAGGAAACAAAGTTGCATCTGACTAATGAAGTGCTTTGTGTATCTCATCTTCCCACTGTTTTTAAGTGTTCAATGAAATCACACATCCCCCTGGGAACATTCAATTGCCCTGGCACTCGTGCTTACTGACACATGTATTTAATGCTCTTTAGCAACGCATACATTTATATAAATCCCCTAATTGGGTATACTAAACATCCGCTCAGATTGTTAAATATTCAAGGAAGAAGCCTACAAAGTCTTGAGTAAATGCATTCGCCCAGAAGGCACAAAAAATAATTATAATTACAAAAATGCGGAGACCTTCCAGAACTCCTTTTATCAAGTCATCCGACAGCTCAGCAGGTGGAAAATGTTCAAGGGCTTAAAGCAATAAATGTAATTAGTTATCTCCATGCCATGGAACTATGAGAAGGGGTGATCGCAATACATGATGTTAAATATTTTGGTAATTATATCATACATTCATACAGAATATATGCCGAGTGGGGGAAAAATATTGCAGCAGGGGTGTTAGAACTCAGTACTGCTGCTAAACTATAAATGTATTATTATTTTATATATATATATATATATATATATATACAGTATATATAGTTGATAATCACAGCAAGCTTTAGAACATATCAGCTCTGAAGAAGGAACTGAAATGTTCTGAAAGTTTGCTGTGATTATCATCAAAAGCTGGTCATACACGGAGCGATTCGCTCGTTTGGCGATGTTGCCAAACGAGTGGATCTCTCTCCCATATGTCCACATTGAGGTAGACGATATCGGGCTGATCCGATCGTAGGCCCTAGGGCCCAATGATTGGATCATAATGCTGCCAATACGGGCGGTCGGATTGCAGAACCGCATCTACGAACAGATGCGGTCGCGATCCAATGGGATTTTTAACGGACAGATATCAATCGGGGAAGCCCGTTGGAGGGCCCCACGCACGGGCCGATAAGCTGATGACTCGGGTCTGTTGGCAGCTTTTATTAGCCCGTGTATGGCTACCTTTAGTCAGCCAATAAAGTCATCACCTTTACACCACTTTTGTTGTGCTTCATGTCAATACTTCTACCCTATAGCTTTTTCAACTAACTAACATGGTACAAAAAACTTTAGAGGGAGAGGAAGTGAAACATATGGTAAGAGTATGTAATCTGGTTGTAGAGTTCATGTTGTTAGGATAGTAATAGCACATGTATCATGAAATATGGAAAAATAGTAGTTATTAATTAAGTTAGTAAGAGTGTCATCGATGAGTAGGGGGTTAGGAAGAGGGCCAAGTTGCTAAAGGCTTAGATCAGTGCTGTCCAAATTAATACAGATAGTGGGCCAATTGTATATCATACAACATGGAGGGCTGGACTAAATTAAAATGATGATGTCATACAGTGAAGTCTATGGAGCATGTGAGCAGAATGGGGGCCATAATAATCATTTGGAGGGCCACATCCTGCCCGCAGGCCTCCATTTGGACAGCCCTGTGTTAGATTATAGACATAAATGTAAAATAATAGTAAAATAATAGTAAAAAGTTTTTTCAGTGATTCTTTGAAAGTCTGGAGGCTCTAAGAGTGTCTAATGAGACAGGGAATAGAATGGGTGCAGCACATTAAAAGTCCTGGAAGCAGGAGTGAAAAGAAGTGGAGGAGCGAGGAGGAGAGTAGGAGCTCATGTGCAGACATCCTATAGATTGTAGGATCTAATGCGCAAGGACCTCTTTACCTGCTATTGGTTAGTATTTGAATGTAATTTACTTTTGGTAGTAAAATGGACAATGCAAAAATTAGCCACTCTCAGTTCTCCATCCGTATTGGAGAAGCTGCCCAGTCGTCTTGCTTTCCAAAAACCTCAGATGTGCTCCTCAAAGTTTGGACAGCAGCACATACTCCAAGTAAAGTAAAATAAAATGATAGTCTTTATTTGGCTCTACTTTTAAAACAGGCAAGAAAATTTAAAAATCTTCATGTTTTGGGCTCTTACACCCTTAATCATCATGCCTATGACTGAAGGAATAAGACCCAGAATGCATCAGATTTTTGATTATATTTCCTGTTTATTTTACTTTACTTGGAGTATGTGCTGCTGTCCAAACTTTGAGGAGCACATCTGAGGTTTTTGGAACGCAAGAAGACTGGGCAGCTTCTCCAATACGGATGTGGCTAATTTTTGCATTGTCCATTTTACTTCTAAAAGAGACCATCCTTGAGACCCATCAATACTTTTTCCTTAAGGAGTGTTTCAAATGCGTGAGGCCACAGATAATGAAAGAAGTTTGGAGCTCTTGCACTAGAGCAGAATAGTCACAGTAATTGCAGTCAATAAGCTCAATCAACCCAGAGACCAAGAGACCAAAAGCCCTGCAGTGACTAGAGAACCATAACTGCCCTTCCATAGCTGTCACCTGTCATCAGACCTAAGTGGAATTCTTATATTTCTTTACAACTGACCGCAAATATTAAATTAGATAACTGTTTCCCACTGAATCTTCTTGTCTTATATGGTATAACTGAAGGTGCAATGTTACAAGTATTTAAATGCTGAAAACACTGTTCCATTCAGAATGATCCATTTCAATGTATCCATTTATAATACTAAGGGACATTACTTGGACAATGTGCATGTTTAGTGCTTTCTCTCTATGGACCCTTAAAAGAATCTTTTTGCACTCTTTGATGATTTAAACCATATGCTGAGGTACTTTGGAGGATTATATTATCAGTTTCTGTTCTCTATGAAAGAAATACCATGGCAGAACACATACGTTTACACACTTCCACTAAATCATTTTCTTCTCCTGTGCTGCAAACCTGTCATGTTGATAAATAGTTCATGTCACATTAATTTCATTCTGAATCACTTTGAGACATAGTTTTGCTGCAAGTATAAATTGTGTGGCGTAATGGAATGTGTTAAGCCCTTAACAAATGGTACTTTAATGGGTGCTCATGAAATACATAAATGTTGAAGGCTTGAAATAAAGGTAATTGTCTATGAGGTTATCTACTTTATAGGCAGGTAGATGATCAATTCCTGGGAGCAGTTTGTGGGGTTAATGGGTATCATATAAAATATACTATATAGGTAATGTTATACAGAATGCACTGGATGTCATTTATAGAGCTTTGTATCAACATAAAGCAGTAAACTTTCTGAGAACACTCTTTATGCAAATATTTACTGTAAGTCAGGTGGGCATTGTTATTATGACTTAATGAAGTCTAACAATGCATAAGCAAATGGATTAAATAAGACACGTACCCAATGGTAAAACAATACTGAATCATGGACATTGGCAGTAATTGAAAACAGCAGGCAATGTCGAGAATGAAAACCTTCCCATGCTTTCAAGTTTCCTATACACTATAGACTGATAGATATTTGTCAGAAACCCACTTGGCCTTATAGAGTCCCACACAAGTAGGACATTTTGGGTCTCTCTGCAACAGAACAGGCAATAAGAAATAAAGCTTATCAGGTTCATACCCACAGATGGTTGTAAAGTTAGCTTTAAGGTAAAGGCAGAATAGGCAATTGCTCTTGGACCCCAGAATGAGATGGATGCCTTTTGTGGGAAATTGAAGATATGATCAAAGGATGCAGTATATTGTGCAAGATTCAAAGTGGGGCGAGGCCCATATACTAGTAAATCAGTAGCTCAAGTCTTGATAAGATAAAAAGACTTTATTTTATAAGCCTAACGCGTTTCGTGCCTGGATGAACATTTACTCATAGGCTGTATATTGTGTAACTACACATAAAAGGGTGTCAAATACGTGGTCCATCAGTTGCTATTGACTGGAACACACATCAATCTATTTATGGTTGAAGGATGTCTGTAATTGTCTTAGGGGTGTATTTATTAAATTTTTTTGGTCCATTTTTAAAGGGGAAAAAAATCTGAATTTTTAGAGAAAGAAAAGCTTAATGTTTTCGAGTTTTATTATGCTCCAAAGCTGCTTAAAATCTGAATCTGAAAATACTCCAGCTAAAACCTGTCGAAATTATGTAGAAGCAGGGTCGGACTGGGCCGACGGGACACTGGGAAAAAACCCGGTAGGCCCTTGGCTCTTATGGGCCAGATCCGCACCCAGATATGTAATTTACTGGCTCCTTCTTGCTGCGGCCACCCGGAGAACATAATGCGCACACTCGCCAGCTTGCAAGTGCACGCACGCGGTGCTCCCTCCTGTCGTGGCCGACCCGAAAATCAGTATTAGTGTATGTACACTACGGAGGCAGGGGGACCAGAGGGGGCCCTGGACAGCAGCCCCAGTGGGCCCCCCCAGTGTAGAAGTCAATGGTTTATCAATTGTTTTGGCCTGATTGCGCTGGTTTTCTTTCGGGTTTTTCAACGCTTGATTTTGTCGCAATGGTTTTAGTCACCGTTTTTTTTAGAGAAAAGTTATTGGTAATCAATGTAATTCGGGTTTGGCAGTATGGACGCATTATTTTAAAAATCAGAGAGAGGAAGAAGTTGAGTTTTAGTAAATAACTCACTTATTACATCTCAAATGTTTAGAGCTTTTAAAAAAGAATTTAACCCTAAAGTAAAAAGTCTCAGGTCACCTGATGTACAGGTTATGCCCCTAACTCTAATCCATTTGCTTTTTTAACATCTCTCATTCCTACCCTATAAATTTTCCCCTTAACCCCCTCTTGTATAGGCCCGCTTCACTTCCATTCCCTCCCATGTCTCTGTTCTCCTTCACTCGATTACCTTTCCTCTCTCTGATGCCCTCCGCTATTACCCCCACTTTGCCTTCTCTGCTGTTCCAATCCACTTAATTTCTCCTGGCAGTTACTGTTACTCCTCCCTGTTACTATTACTCACTGTGGTAACCAGCCCTGGATTTACAAAATTTGCACCCCTAGGGCAACCCTCTTCTCCCCACCACTAACTTGAGCACATGGGCAGACATTTCTCTATCCCCTTCTCATTCATGTATGCTCAGATGCTCGGGTCCTAAAGCACTGGGACGTTGACGCATGGGAGATTTAAGCAACTGTAAGATCTCTTGCTCGCCCATTCTGAAGTGCTCAGGAACAAAAGTCTGAGACCAGGGCCTTTGTGATACACACAAATCTGGGTCTGCTGGTAACTTTTCTTCTGTAAGGAGTCAGCAGCAGAGAGTGAGAATGAGAGAGAGAAAGTATAAGGGTGGTGGCACACGCTAAGATTCCAGGGAGAATAGTCGCCCAGCGACAAATCTCTTCTTCGGGGACTAATCTCCCTGAAATACCTTCCCGCCGGCAAGAATGTGGATCACCGACGGGATGGGACTCGGATCGCTTCGGTTTTCTGAAGTCACACATAGCTACTCGTGAGGCAGCTTCAGAAAACAAAGCGGTTCGAGTGCCATCCCGCTGGCCATTCACATTCTTGAAGATGGGAAGGCATTTCAGGGAGATTAGTCGCCGGAAGAAGAGGAGATTTTTCACTGGGCGTCTAATCTCTCCGGAATCGTAGCGTGTGCCACCACCCTTAAGAGAGCCAGTAGACAGGTAAGAGTGCAAAAAGAGAATTATACCATTAGAATTTGAACTACAATAACTTGGTTGTTCTCTGCTATTAAACTTGTACCTATATAGCCTTCAATAACGTTTATTACAGTATGAACTGTTACCAAGCACTTTATCTGAGTAATTTATGTGATAAACTCCCTTACTGGGTCTTGTCACTCTAATACTGATTCACATACGTAAGGCATGCACCACCTTCATGTGCAACACAAAGACGAGATAATTTTGACGTGCACCCTCACACCATGATGCAATCACGTCAGATGGCGTCTTAAAAAACAGATGGCGTCTTAAAAAACTCAAACAGCAATTCAGCAGTGTTATCAAGTTGTGTTGTGCTTCTCTGGTTTGAACTTCTTGTTATGGCCTTTGCCTGACCTTCACTTGTGAGCCTCTGCTGCCTGACTTTGACAATTCTGTTACCTACTCCCTGGTACCTCATTATTTTAGCTCTCTGGCCTCTGTCCACTGTCGTGCTTCCTGTTCCTAACCTCTAGTAATGTACCGGGCAACAAAAAGTCAACCCCGCACCCGACCCAGACCCTACTGCTGCTTCTATTTATAGACCCGCATTTGACTCACCCATCTCTGACTAGTGACTGGGGGGTCTGGGCCACCAGCACTCCAGCATCGGCGCCTATGCACCACCTGGGCCAATCCCTCCTCAGCCACAACCCCCCTCTGTCCCCTTACCCCCACTAGGGCTGGGGCCCACCAGGCTCTTTCCACTGTGTCCCACCGGTCCACATAGCGCCTAGGCCCACTGGTTTCTTTGATCTGGGGAAACTGAATCTGAATTAGAGTTCCATTTTAGGCAGGGCAGTATCATGGAAATGCATGAATGCTGGGGTCTTCATCTGAGGGGACAATGAATTAAGTGCTGTCATGCAAGGCTTGGCTAGAGAACAATATGAAATCATAATAGTCAAGGCAAATATTTTTTTTTAATGGTATGCCTGAACAGGCTGTGCATTATATCATGACAGCTAAAGTATGTACTGGGTGTTGCAATTCTATACCAGTTTCAGGGAAGTATTGTGACCTCATAACTTTCAATCCCATAAAAGGAAAGGGATATGTGCTCCAGAATTACACTTTGAATTTCAAGCATACTCTGAGGCTCATTCATACAACTTAAAACAAAATGAATGTCAAAACATGACTCATGGCACATATGCAGTGCAAGGATTTACTGTAAAGTCATTCTGTTATATTCTTTGACACACGTATGACACATAATTGCTACCCAGCCCATTCCAAAAATGTAATTGTGTACTCAGAAAGTGCATTTGAAATGTTTTACAGTAAATCAGCAGGGCACACATTTAGGGGCAGATTTATCAAGGTTCGAATTTAGAGTTGATGGGAGTGAACTCAAACTCAAAATTCAAGAAAAAAAAAATGACCAGTCAAAATTTAGCAAAAAATTTGATTTTTTCAAACTCGGGTGAATGGGATCGACCCACAAACTCGAATTGAATTTGAGTGGTTTTTTTTCTCTGAAAGAAACTTGATTTTCAGGAAGGCTGCAAACAACTCCAAATTGAACCCCATAGGCTAAAACAGCAATTCGCAAGGTTTAAGGTGGCAAATAGTTGGATTCTTAAAGGGCCAGTACTTAATATATTTCATTAATCTAATTTGAATTTTTTGAAAAACTCGAATTGAATTTTAACTATTGCCTAGTCGAATTCCACTTAAAAAACTCGAAATTTTAATTTGAAATTCTAAAATTCAAATTTTCACTTCGACCTTTGATAAATCTGCCCCCAAGTGTTTTACTACTATGGCTGATTATTAGAAAAATGATGACATCATAAGGTCATCATGTTGTAATGCTGATCCTGACCAAATTATGCATTATGATTTACATTATAATAGGCACAACAGGTTTGGCTAAAGGCAATTTTGTCATCATTATGCTCAGGGCAGATATGGGCAGACAGAGATGCTGTGCCTAGGCTGTGCAATATGACATCATAAATTTATACCTCAAAATCGATAGATCAGAGCTTGCTAGGCCTCATCATAAAGCAGCAAAAATACAGTATGAACATTGTGTGCTCCAGATTTACATACTCTGAGGCACATTCACACAACTGCAAGTTAAATAATAAATATAGTATATCCATTGCAATATGTAGGACACATGATTGCTGCCAAGCCACTTTTTTAGTAGTAGTAGTAGCAGTATTAATAAAAAGTAGGTCGTTCTCTGAATAAGAAGCTGATTTATTATGACATCAAAATAGGAAAAAAAACACATTAGGGGGCAGATTTATCAAAGGTCGGAGTCAAAATTTTAATTTTTGTGTACTTTGACTAGGGAATAGTCCAAATTTGATTCAAATTTGAAAATAATTTGAAAATTCAAATTTCAAAATGTATCATGTACTGTCTCTTTAAAAATTCGACTTTGACCATTCACCATCTAAAACCTGCCGAATTGCTGTTTTAGCCTCTGGGGGACCACCTAGAACTTACTGTATTTGGAGTCAATTGGTGGAATTTTTTTGGGGGGGGGAAGTTGCTTCGTATTCGAATTCAATTGAAAATGGACCATTCGATCGAAAACCGGCATATTCGGCCAAAAAAAGCCTTTGATTTAATTTTGGTTGGTCTTTTTGAATTCGGATTTCGAAGTTTTTCAAATTAGAAATTCGGCCCTTGATAAATCTGCCCCTAGGTGTTTTATAGCTGCCTGTTAGATACATTAGATATATTGCACATCTAATAACTAATATATAATCTATTGGATGTAGTAGATACATTATGCCATCATATTTGGCAAAATACACAACAGAACTAAACAGGTGATGCATTTATTACATCACAATAAGCAGAACACACATGTGGTGCTGTCACACAGGGAAGATCTTAGTTTATGCATTGCTAAGTATTACTTACTAGACAATATTTTTATCAATAATATATTTTCAACCAAAATATTGGTAGCATTACAAAGATTATTACATTTTATAAAAATATTTTAAAAAATGACAAATTTACCAGCAAGTACATACAACTCGTGATACCACCCATAGGCTATTATACCAGTGAGTGAAATACCAGCTGGATGGCAACCCTATTTGTGCTAGATCAGTAAGCCATGGCAACAAATTACATTTTAATTTTTATTGTTTTTAAGCAAAGCTTAGCATTGATTGTTTATTATGGCTTACTGTCCAGGTGGAAATGTATCCAGTTAAAAATCCAGTAAAAATGGCCAGCATCGGACTGGGGGGTGCTGGGTCCACTGGGGTCGCCACATCAGGACCCTCCACCACCATCAGGGGGCTCCTCCCCAAGCCAAAAATTCCCCTCTGTCCCGTTTACTCTCCCCCGCCAGCGTGTACCGTTTTATGTGTTTTTTCATGCGATCGGGGGGAGGTCAGCACGGAGCGCTGGAGTGCAGGAGCTGCCAGCTGTGGAGAGCAGGTCTGGGCTGGCAGGGCCTAAGAGGGCTGGGGCCCACCGGGATTTTTCCCAATTGTCCTGTCGACCAGTCCGGCCCTGAAAATGCCAGACTTAATTTCTTATTAACCATGGTGCTGATTTCAGTGTGTAAGAAGAGGGTAGTAAGGGTAAAAACAAAGCTACACATGTTAGTTAGCATTTTGCAATAAAGAAAATAATATAATATAAACATATCACATATCTGATGCAAAATATTTCCTTGGTTTATGTTGAACAAAAATGTAGTATAATAATTTCCTATTAGATAGGATAACAAGACATTAGGCAGCTGTCTTCGTGGCATGAGGTTTCCAAGGAGTTTTATAAAACAAGACACATTTTCAAATTGAACTTGTATATCATTAAAAGTTCATCACATCCCCATTAAAAGGAATATCAACCCAAAAAACAATTTTTTGCCTGATAAAGGAAAACCTAATTCTAAGCAGATTTGCAATTTGCATTCATTACTAGGGATGCACCGATTCCACTATTTTGGATTCGGGCCGAATCCCTGAATCCTTGGTGAAAGATTAGGCCGAATACCGAACCGAATCCGAATCCTAGTTTGCATATGCAAATTAGGGGCAGGAAAGAATGGGAAAAAAAATGTTTTGTGATGAAAAGTCACGTGATTTTCCCTACCCACCCCTAATTTACATATGCAAATTAGGATTTGCTCACTTTCCAATGTAAGTCTATTTCTGATTTACTGGTTACTGGTTAGTTACTGGGTTCACCTCTAGTCTGATTCTCTGTTCTTTGACCCTTACCTGTCCTTGACTGCCACTGCCTGAGCCGACCTTTGCCTGTTAACTGACTATTTCTTCCGGATCCTGACTCTGTACTGCACTTACTGATTGGTTTTGACCCCGGACTGGTTTCACGACTACAATTACTCTTGTCTCGTTCCTACTGTCATACGTTACAGTTCCCTTGTCATGCCAGAACTCTTGCCTTGCTTCTCTCATTTTAAGACCATTCAATACTTTTCTTGAATTTACTGTTCTCTTCATTATTATATTCACCGGTACAAGTGTTAAATTAATGTAATTTTTTATAATTTCTCTAATATATTTCATCCTTACAAAAATGTCTAAAATAATTGAATCAATAAACACAAGGTGTCACTGTTTGCTCAATTCTTTTTAATAATAAAACAATTAGATTTAAAAAATTTAGGGGCCCATTTACTTAGCTCGAGTGAAGGAATAGAGGAAAAAAAACTTCGACCTTCGACTACGACTTCGAATCGAACTAAAAATTGTTCGACTATTCGACCATTCGATAGTCGAAGTACTGTCTCTTTTTAAAAAAACTTCGACCCCCTAGTTCGCTACCGAAGTCAATGTTAGCCTATGGGGAAGGTCCCCATAGGCTTTGCTATCTTTTTTTGGTCGAAGAAAAAAAATCCTTCGAATCGAACGAATTGCGGTAAATCCTTCGACTTCGATATTCAAAGTTGAAGGATTTCAATCGGCAGTCGAATATCGAGGGTTAATTAACCCTCGATATTCGACCTTAAGTAAATTTGCCCCTTAATGTTTCAATCTTATTTTGGGTCATGAAAATAGTTTTCTTGATCCGTTTTTATTTCCATTAAATACATTCAGCCCATTGTCAGGAACTAGTTTTAGGAAGCAAGCCAAAATGCATGGTCATTATTTATAAAGCAACAGTTTAATTTGATAACTAAAACAATATGGTATGTATTTTTGAAGAATCTCTATTATTGCATGGTTTAATTTGTGTCCATTAAAGTTAAGAAGACAGAACACAGTGTGATAAATGTACATTAATGAAAAGTAGGGAAATAAAGAAATGTGCTTAAAGGAACGGTAACACCAAAAAATGAAAGTGTGAAAGTAATGAAAATATCATGTAATTTTTACCTGCACTGGTAAAACTGATCTGTTTGCTTCAGAAACACTACTATAGTTCATATAAACAAGCTGCTGTGTAGCTTGAAAATTGATTTGAAAATGAAATTGAAAAAAGTCTATATGGCACTGGTTAAAAAGTGGATAACAGATAACACCATTATGTTCTACAGAGCTTATCTGCCCCCATTGCTACACAGCAGCTTATTTATATAAAAAAAAGTTTCTAAAACTTGAATTTTTTTTGGGGTTACTGAGAAAGAAAGAAAGAAAGATTGATTCTCAGTAACTGTGATTTTCACTCATGCTTTCAATTGGGATCTGCCCTTACCTTTTGTTACAATTATTGGTTGTAATTTTATCAGTGATCTGTGTATTCAAAGTACGTACCCATTGATGGCACAGCGCTACAGATTATGTTGTTGGTTTATAAATTTATGTCATTAATATTAATTCCAACAATAATAAGAGAACAACTGCAACGAGGCAATAAGATTCATACGTGGTATCATTTGTACTCTATACATTCTGTAAAATCAAAATTCATGCATTTTTCCTTACAATATTACTTTATACTTTATAATATTACTTTATAATTTATTATATGATCACACAATTTATTTTGTCCCTGAACAAAATCATTTGTAGTGACAAAACTGCATCCACAGAAATCTGTTTAGGAGCACAAAAATCTCAGTGATAAATTATCTTTATCTGCAAAGAATTAATGCCATACTCACAGAATACATTTTGTGTTTACAAAATTAATTAGTTTTCACAGATATATTTAAGGGGTCATTTAATATTTGAATTAATATTTTTAATATTACCCTGGACACAAGTATACTAAGATGTACAAAATCATGCCTACATGCTTTATCCCCCTGCCAACCCCCCATTCTGCCCTTCATAAATAAAGTGCCACTGAACACAGGCAGTGCTGTATTCATCCAGAAGATCTTATTCCTGTTTTTGGTACGTCATACTATGCCCCATGAGTGATAAACTTTTTTTTGCATGTATAAAAACACCAGAACACAGGGCAGGATAAATTCAGCCCCAATATCACATATAATATCACATATAACGCCTCAATCCGGTTTTTCGTAGGAAATGTATTGATGTTGGTTTTAGAAGGATTAGCCTCCCTTAAAGCCTTTATTAAAATCTGCTCATAAAAAAACTGTGTGAAACATAACTTTCACCTGACTCCTATTTTGATGGTCGCAGGTTTAATTTTGTGCTAACAAAATACATTTGTAGACTACAAAAGGATTTTTGTCATCAAATAATTCATTTGGTGTGGACCATTGAATATATGTTCTTTTAAAAAAATGTTATCAATAGATGTTACAGTGAAAAACGTTGACTTTACAAAATGCAATGCTGAATCTATGCACCCAATAGATTCCATCCTTGTTAATAAAACAGCAGAGAGACCTTAAATCTGCCTGGAAGTCAATAAAACACCAGGGGTCAAGGGTCAAAAGCATTACACCTGTTTTACCCTCCTACCAGGGAGTGGTATGGCCAGAAACAAACTTAGGACCCCAGTCCTACGAGGCTGCAGTGATACCCAATGAGCCACCATGACAGATACAAACAATACTCAACCTCTATACTTTACATAGCAATGTGTACAACCCAACCCAAAAGGTCAAACACTGAATTGGATGTGCCTAGTACCTCTGTATTCCATTTAGGCTCTTCAGTTTCTTGTGCAAAACAACCTTATAATAGATGCAGGTGTGTATAGGAAAAGGTTGTTGCCAGTAACAAAGCAAAGTGCAATAACAAGGACTGGTAATATAATCACAAATTTTGGCCTGTGGTAAGAAGATGATATTGAGAAATTTAAGAATTAGAGAGCAAAGTGTAAACATGTATAAACCACGAGCGGAAAGAAACTAGTTACAAATTTCCTGCTAAATTCTCTATGTCTGGCTATTCAATACTTTTAGACAGAAGTTATCTCAAAATAATATTTCCTCAGTAATACAAACTTCCTTGCATCATGTCCCTAAGGATGGTGCTGTAGTTTTCAAAGGACAGTACCCTGGTGTTTGCTCCAAGGGATTTTGGGAACATTTCTCAACAACTCTGTCAATGTGTTTATTTCTAGGCCCAGTGGAACAGGTGGTAGAGAAATTACTTTATTTTGGGCTTTAATTCCCAGCCACAGGTTTAGCAGATACAAACAGTCAGAGTATGTGCACTGCCTAATTTCAATTCTTCACCATCATGGGCTGCACCAGTAATGCAATTTATACAGAACGAGAGTAAGATACAGCTAGTTTTTATTCACTTTCTTTAAACATGGGAATTCTGAACTAAAGTAAAAATAATAGATTAATTATGCTAGTTAATTTACCATAGTTGTCAGGTTGTGCCACAGGTAAATGGCTGGCAGGTAGGAGCCTATGTGCTGTGTAACATGGGTAATATAAAACTGGAACTTGAAAGGCATGCTGTAAAAATTAAGATTTATTAAAGGAAGAGTACAGCAGCAATGAATGTAGACTCAAGGAACTCAACAAGTCCTTTACCAGGCAAAAGGTCGAAGGCAGGCAGCTGACAAGGAAAGTCCGATAACTTGCAGAGGGTCTGGGCAGGCAGCTGACAAGAAGAGTCCGATAATTCACAGAGGGTCTGGGCAGGTGACAAGAAGAGTCCGATGGCCAGGCTGAGGTCAAAACCAGGAGATCCAATAAGCAATAAGAAAAGGAGCAGAGGAACACAGGCACGGAGCAGGAACATGGAACCAGGTGCGGAACTATAGCAGGAATCAGGAACTTCAGCAGGAATCAGGAATAAAGGCAGGTATCAGGAACAAGGAACACGGGAACAGAATACCACCAGATCTGGTTCCGAGGCTTCAATGATCAAGCAACCAGGAGTTGCTTCTAATGGGCTTATAAAGCCCCTTAATTGAACAATTGGAAACACTTGCTGTTAATGAGTTGGGTGGAGGAAGAGATCAGCAGGAAGAGAACGTGCCATGACCATCAGGATAGTTAACCTGCATCCACTCTGGCTGAGTAGGTTAATGTAGACATAGTCCATCAAGCAGACCAGGGTTTGAGAACAGGTAAGTTCTGACATTAGTATAGTTAGATAACTTATCAAACTACATATTTAAAGGTCACAGTGGAGGATGCTGGTAATGATGCTGGTAATGATGCCTTCCCGCCAGCAAGAATTTGAATCGCCAGCGGGATGGCATCCGAACCGCTTCAGATTTCTGAACTCGTCCGAAGTTTCCTTGTGAGGCAACTTCAGACGACTTCTGAAATCCGAATCGATTCATATGCCATCCCTCTGCATAGTGCTGCTTAATAAATACAGACCAGAACTTGCCATTTGATTGTCAGTTTGCATAACATGTAGTGGCTTCAAGACATTTCTATTCTATCAAAATTAATATAACAGCTGTGGTATAGTAGTGAAAATGTAATTACAGATTGAGGTTATAAATGTGTTTTTAGCATTTTCCAGTTGGTAAATTTGTGGGGTGGGGGGGTTTAAAGGAGAAGGAAAGGTTAAAACTAAGTAAGCCTTATCAGAAAGGTCCATCTAAATATACCAGTAAACCCCCAAAGTAATGCTGCTCTGAGTCCCCTGTCAAAAGAAACACTGCATTTCTTTCCTTCTATTGTGTACACATGGGCTTCTGTATCAGACTTCCTGCCTTCAGCTTAAACCTCATTGCCCTGGGCAAGAGCATGCTCAGTTTGCTCCTCTTCCCCACCCCCCCCCCTCCCTTCTCTACTGTAATCTGAGCCCAGAGCAGGGAGAGATTCAGACAGGAAGTGATGTCACACCACATTAATACTGCAGCTCCTTTCTAGAGCTTTTTACTCAGGTATGGTAAAACATTCTACAGAATAAATATAGCATTCTATCTTGCACTATTGCAGCTAATCTATTGGCAATAAAATGCCTCCGTAGCTTTCCTTCTCCTTTAAGGGTGGGGGGTTTAACCCCCAAGAAATTCCAAGATATTTCCTTTGGTGCCAGTAGATTTTTGTGTAGCTGCTATGAGGAACACTGCAGAGGGTACCAACTATGGCCAAATTTCAGCAAGGGCCTTTCCTATTATTCCTAAGTTTTTCTGGATTTGATATAGGTGTTAGTTCTGTGATGAGTGCCAGTATTATGCTTTTATTAGCCTGGTGTTAATAATCAGAGGAGCTGTACAATGCTTAAAGCGCTTTCCTTTATTTTATATAAACCTGCTAATGGGATGAATTCTCTGCTGGGAGCTTGAGGATTCCATCTTATTTCCCCCATTAATAACTGCGGTGTTAAGAACTAGGGCAGCAATATAGAGAACATGTTTATAAAACATACCCCCCTTGACCATATTGTTCCTCAAGCCAAAAATGTTAGTAATGCATTTCAGAGTACACCTTCTTAACTCAATTTGCAAAAGCCAATAATACTGGAAGAGGTTTGTTTTACTAGGCCCCTGATGGTATAGTTGGAACTAATTGAAACTTGTTAAGTGTGGAAATCCAGAATAGTTTAAGGTAGGGGAAATCATGCGTTCTGTGATTTTTATGTGTATTTTTCTAAGACAAGCCACAGTGAAAAAGAACCCATTTACGATTTGTCATCATTATCTGCCAGCTGTGCAGAGGCTGAAATCCTTAAATAAGCAGGTAACCTAGTAAAAAAGGGTAAAGGCAGGGCAATATATGCCATTAAAAGGCTGGAAAAATGTGTGCTAGAAACATTAGTATATTTTGTTCTTTCCTATGTGAATCCTGATAGATAACAATAAAGATGGATGAGACACTTAAGGGGTAATTTAATTACACAAGCACAGTTGTGAGTGCAATTGCTATGTTTTTCCCCATAAGGCAGTATTTTTTTGTATGGCAAAAGCATAAAAATTAACACAATAGCAGTTAAAAGTTTTCCAAGTCCAGCTGATGTCATGACCCTTGTAGATCATTTACAACCACAAGCACAGTTGTACTTGCACACATTTCTCATTTCTTCATTCCAGTGATGCTTGAAACACTTTAAATGCAATTATATCTAATTTACAATGAAGTGCAAGGGCAATTGTGTTAATTTTGATGCATCTGCCACAATTGCACATTGTCATGCACAACACAATAGTGTCAGGTGCAACACCGCCTTGCAACGGAAATAAAATTCTGGGGAAAATGCTGCTTTGTAAAAAAACAAAAAACGTTGCTTGTGTTCACAATTGCACTTTGCTCACTGCACTTGCGGATGTAAATGACCCCTGCGGGACTGTAATTTAGTGCGTTATTTATAAAAGGTCAAATTTTGAAGTTATGTCAAAAAAAATTTAACTCAAATTCGATTGTACTCAGCACTGGAATGGGAGGTTATTTATGAAAAAACTCAAACGTCTAACGTTTGATCGGAGAGGAACGACCTGAAAATTCGCACCGAATTCGTATATAATTTTCCTCTGAAAAAAAACTTGAATGTCAGGAAGGCAATTAACATCTTCAAATGCTTCAACAGACCTCTGGCGTTGACTTCTACATGAACTCGGAAGGTTTTAGGTGGCGAATAGTCGAAGTAGAGCTGTTTCCAGGGTCGAGGTGTGATAAATCTCACATGACCAATTCAAATTTGAAATTCAAATTTACCATTCGAACCTTAATAAATCTGCCCCGTAATTAGGCCTCAGTTGAATTCCTATATTATTATTAATGCATACGTATCTTAATAGAGCCTTGTGCACAAACTGCATTAGTGTTAAAAGCCCTGGTGCTAACAGAATAGCATATACAAAAATTGTAAAAATGCAGTTACACACAGAGACTTAAACTAAAATTTTTTTAATTTAGCAATCAACGTTTTGGCCCTCGCTGGGGCCTTTATCAAGATACAAATGTCAGCACAATCCAAAGAATAAATAGCCAATCGCCCCTAAACCACGCCCAGTTACTACACCCCCACCATGTGAGTCCACAAAACATGGTACCTGAAAATACAATGAACTTGGTAAATATTCCACATAATAAATATAATAAATACAACATTTAAAAACAGCCAAATAAATAAAGATAAAAGGGTTCAGATGGCACCAACTGCAGTGTAAATACCCTAAACTGCTCACACACCAACCACTTTAGAAGCAGATAGCTTTAAATGACCCAGAAGCATATTCAGGGGCACATGGTGCAACCTGGTGGGTCACCAATGGTCCAGTTTGACCCTGGGAGACCGGCACTTAGAAGGAAGAGGAACCACGTCTCTGCCGGCCCACTAGACCACCAGGGTGAGTTGTTATAATAGCCAGCTGGAATAGGGTATTCCATTAAATTTTAATTTTAGGAGTGATATTGGATTTCCTTTCCAGAATTCTTTCTACTTCACTTGCAAATCAGGAGACTTGAAATACAACTTCCAGCCTTTTGAAACAAGATCCCATGCCTTAGCTTAGTGGATCCTTAGGAGACTTCAGCAACTTAAAGATTATTGGGGTGAAGTGTAAAGACCATTTGGGCACCAAAATTCTAAAGATACTAATTTCTAAAGATGAATTTGCAAATATAAAAAAGCCTTTTTTATGTTCTGATATGGTATTTTAGAATACCATAACTGATAAAACCTTTGCATTCCCCTACATTTCCATTACATAGAAAAACGCCTGATTTTGGATCAAATATCTCAGGGGTGGTGAACTAGCCCTCAACCCTAGACCATTTATAATGGCCACTGTTATTGCCTGTATGCAGTTATGATTGTCAGTCGGTTCCATGGGGTGGGCAAACCATTATCTGCACAAAAATGTGACTTGGACAGTTGTCTTCCAGGTGCATGCAAAGTAACTGCCGTATTTATAATATTTTCAAGATAGTATCTTTCCCATTCAATAGAGCAAGCGGCCTCTGAACCTGATTTTTTTTTTAGAAGCTACTCTATAGTTATTATTTAAGCATATTTTGGGCAATACCTAAAAAGGGGAGCGTATATGTGTTGTAAATTATAAAAAATTTTGTTGCCTATATTTTCCCTAACCAGGAGATATGTTGTGTTCTCTAGCTCTATGTACTCAGTTTACCAGTCAAAGCCATATTGGACTTTCATGGGGTTTTTAAAACTCCTCTAGGATCCAAATTATTTCAGGGTGGAATTCCATGGGGATTATTTGTCACAATAATGACATCATCAGCTACTAAACTTGTCCTGTGTCCTTGTTGGTCATGCTTTATTCCTGTTATTGTTGTTGCTTGTTTGCATCACTAAATTAAACAAATGTTAATATTTTATAGAGCCAACTTTTGCAGAACAGCTTCCAGTTTTTTTATGGTAAGTACTTATCAACTCTTCACTGTTTGGTGGTAATATTGGCCCATTGTTCCAGACAGATTTGCTCCAGATTGTTCGGATAAGTGAGATGATGTGCATGCCCTTAATGTTCAAATAATGCCTCTGATTTTCATTTAGATTGAGATCATGACTATTGCAAGACATTCATCATTTTGTTCTTAAGCTATTCCAGTGTTAGTTTGGCATTGCTTTTGGGATCATTATCCTGCTGAAAGTTTAATTTTTTATATGCATATATAATACATACAGTTAGGCCCATAAATCTTTGGACAGAGACAACTTTTTTTCTCATTTTGGTTCTGTACATTACCACAATACATTTTAAATGAAACAATTCAGATGTACTTGAACTGCAAACTTTCAGCTTTAATTCAGTGGGTTGAACAAAAAGATTGCATAAAAATTTCAGGAACTAAAGCCTTTTTTTAAACACAATTACTTCATTTCAGGGGCTCAAAAGAAATTGAAATTAACCATACTGAGTGTAAATGTGATAGGGACCATAAACGGTAAGTTCAATCCATTAGGTAAATAAATCAATAAAATAATCAGTAAATGCCTGCCAAATTCATGTGCTCTTTCCACATACATTAACTTACTGGTGTAAATGCCGTATAATCTTGGTAATAGCGCTGCAGAATATGTCAACGTTATATAAATAGATAGAATAATAAAGCATACTGGGTGCTCTCATAGATAGTCTTGTCCGAGTCTTATTAAAATACCCAGCCTCCACTGACTTTGACTACAAAAAACGAATCAACATTTGTTATGCTGCTCTGTTTCGGCCACATCTGGGTCTATTAATCCTCACGCATATTTTAAGTATGCAAGCACATAAGAATGATTAGAGTATGTGATAGTTTGCCAATAGTTGATGGCCCACAGGCTACATCGTTTGTATAGTTAAGGAAATGAATTATGAAACAAAAATGAAAAATTCTTATTACAGAAAAGACAACTCTATGATCTCATAGAAGACAACAAAGAAAAACAAGGGTGGCCAATCTTTACAGCAAACCCAGTTAAGGCTCATTTGCAATGCTTTGCATTGTTTGTTAGAAAGGTAAACTTTCGAATAAACACAATGCATAACTCAACATTACAGTTCAGTTGGCCATTTCTTGTTTACCATTCTATCTTTTAACAGCCACATCAAATATATTCATTTTATTTGGTGTAGACAGTGCTAGATCTCTTAGGAGATAGTAAGAAACCCGGGTCATTGAGGTACCGCAGGCAGGGCCGCCATTAGAAATCACGGGGCCCCGTACAACAAAATTTTTGGGGCCCCCTGGGCCCCGCCCACACTGACGACCAAGCTCCGCCCCATATCCCGCCCACATCGCAGTTAAAAGACCACACAGACATCAGCGCTAAAAAAGTAACCCCCCCCCCACACAAGTTGTAAAAAGCTATTGATGGTCAGGGCCCCCTTATAAAAAAAATTGGGGCCCCAAAAAAAAAAAATTAAATTTTTTTTTTTTAAAAAACATTGGTGGCAGGGGCCCCCTGTTAAAAAAAACTTGGGGCCCCAACAAAAAAAAATGTAAAAAAAACTAAAAAATAAACAAACATTGGTGGCAGGGGCCCCCTTCTAAGTTAAAAACAAATTGGGGCCCCAAAAAAAAATTTGAAAAAAAATTAATTTTTTTTTGAAAAAAAAAAAAAAAACATTGGCGGCAGGGGCCCCCTTATAAGTTAAAAACAAATTGGGGCCCCAAAAAAAAAATTTGGAGAAAAAAAAATTTTTTTGAAAAAAAAAAAATGGTGGCAGGGGCCCCCTTACAAGTTAAAAACAAATTGGGGCCCCAAAAAAAATTTAAAAAAAAAATAATTTTTTTTTGAAAAAAAAAAAAAACTGGTGGCAGGGGCCCCCTTACAAGTTAAAAAAATTTGGGGCCACCAAAAAGAAAATTAATTTTTTTTTTCAAAAAAAACCCCAAAAAAAACAATGGTGGCAAGGGGCCCCTTACGAGTTAAAAAAAAAATTGGGGCCCCAAAAACAAAAGTTTTAAAAAAAGATTGGTGGCAGGGGCCTATAGAATATTAAAATAATACATTGGTGGCCAGGGGATTAAAAAAAAAAAACACAAACTGGTGTTCAGTAGAATTGAACTCATGGCTTCAGTACTTCAACTTCGCCTCCTTTCGTGACTTCGGGTCTTTTCACCGCTTCAGGACTTCGGCTTCGGCTGTTTTCGTGACTTCGGGTCTTTGCGCTGCTTCAGGACTTCGGCTTCGGCTGTTTTCGTGACTTCGGGTCTTTTCGGCGCTTCGTGACTTCGGGACTTCGGCTTTTTCCGTGACTTCGGGTCTTTTCGTCGCATCGGCTTCGGCTTTTCGGCACTTCCGCATTCGGCACTGAAGAGGCAAGACGTACGGCTCGGGCGCTCGTAAGGGGGGCCCGGATCTTCAAAAAAATGCAGCGCTGCCGGGCCCCCCTTCATGCCCGGGCCCGGTACGCTTGTCCCCCCTGTCCCCCCCTGATGGCGGCCCTGACCGCAGGTCTAAGTTCATCGAGCTCCATTAAATCTGAGTAAACAACATTAGTATGCCTAAACTATATTTGCCCTTGAAAAAGTTACTAACAAAACAGTTACTAAATTGTCAGCTCTTTAATTTGTTATAACAAACACAATGGGGCAGATTCACTAAAGGGTAAATAGTCGCCAGCGACCGCTTCGCACACTTAGCACCACTTCGCCAGGAACACTACGCTAATTCACTTTCCGCTAGCGATACTTCTTCAGTGTGAGCATTTCATAGCGAAGATTTGCTAGTGTTCGTATGTGCCTAGTGAAAATTCGCTAGTAATCTTACACTTAAAGGAGAAGGAAAGCTACAGAGGCATTTTATTGCCAATAGTGCAAGCTAGAATGCTATATTTATTCTGTAGAATGTTTTACCATACCTGAGTAAAAAGCTCTAGAAACTCTCTGTTTGTTTAGAATAGGAGCTGCAGTATTAATGTGGTGTGACATCACTTCCTGCCTGAGTCTCTCCCTGCTCTTGGCTCAGATTACAGTAGAGAAGGGAGTGGGTGGGGAAGAGGAGCAAACTGAGCATGCTCTTGCCCAGGGCAATGAGGTTTAAGCTGAAGGCAGGAAGTCTGATACAGAAGCCCATGAGTACACAATAGAAGGAAAGAAATGCTGTGTTTCTTTTGACAGGGGACTCAGAGCAACATTACTTTGGGGGTTTACTGGTATATTTACTGTGGATGGACCTTTCTGATAAGGCTTACTTAGTTTTAACCTTTCCTTCTCCTTTAAGTCAATTTGACTAGGGAAGCACATAAAAGTCGTATACACGTTTTTTTTTTGAGATGTTGATGTAAATGCTTGAAGTGGCCACTTTTTATTACAAATGTCCAAGGGAGTTTAATAAAGACATAAAAGCTCCTCTAATGCAGTAGACATGAGCCCACCCTAAAATATATGTGGCATGCCCCTCAAAGGTGTTAAAAAAATCTTTAATAGTTTGGACTTTTGAAGGCAATCCCGTTCTAAAAATAGAAAAGTCGCCTGCGTTTTTTTTACACTTTTTATGACATACCGGGGTGCAGGATATTATGTCACTGACTGTCATCAGATTGAGGAAGACGTAACTTCGTTTCAGTAGTTCGCCTGGTCTAAGGTGGCGAAGAAAACTGGAGAAAAATGTAACGTTCAGTAAAATTTAATGAATCTGTGTAGCAACAACCATTCGCCGGAGTGAAAAGTCGCCTGGTGAAAGAGTGCGATTGAACGCTAGCGACGGTCTCTTTCACTAGCGAATTGTCGTCTGCATCTGTGAATTGGCAATGACCCTGCAGATGTGATTTCTGGCGAAAAGTCATTAACGTTAGCCACTTCGCCCTTTAGTAAATCTGCCCCAATATCTCAGCTAACTGAGGAAAGTTACACATTCACTTACAAATTTCAAGCACTGCAGTATAGTTGTGGTTTTTAAAATGCCTGAGTGCCATAGCCTTTACAGTAAATGGTTTTGCTCATTAGAGTATTTTACATTTGCTGAGCACCTATAAAAATAACCAGCATGCATGGAACAATTTGCATGCCAGGTGTGACAATTACAAACATTGTGCATAGCACAGAGATTATTCAGCGCATGTAGGGAATGTACCGAGCAGCCATTCTCCATTTCAGTTGGATGAGTGGCTATGTAATAATATATATGTCTATAACTTCTCATTGTTATTGGTGTCTTACTGTACATCACTCTTATTTTCTAAATTCAGTAATAACAACTTCAATTCAAAAGAATAAGACAATGTAGCATAAAATCCTTTAAGCAATTTGATAATTACTGTGTGTTATAAAGAAGAAATTAAAGGAGAGCAGTTCCAACATTCATTAAAGGGATACTGTCATGGGAAAATATGTTTTTTTTTTTAAACGCATCAGCTAATAGTGCCGCTCCAGCATACTTTAGAGTTTAGTAAATAACCCCCATAGTGTCAGTTTCCCAACTGCCCCCAGTCATATTACTCTGATAACTTCAGTCACTCTTTACTGCTGTACTACAAGTTGGAGTGATATCTCCCCCCAGTGTCAGACTGGCCCACAGGGATACCAGGAAAACTACCGGTGGGCCCAGGTGTCAGTGGGCCCTCCTGCTTCTAACCATTTAGCCTATTTCATGGTCATTCCCTATTCCTTTATGGGGAAAAACATTTAATAATGGAAGAATATAGTAAGTTGATATAAAATACTATGAGAATAGAGAGGTTGAGTGAGGAGCGGAGGAATAATAGTTTGGAAAGTGTTCCCACAGTTTTCTGGTGGGCCCCTGGCATCCCAGTCCGACACTGTCACCCCCTACCTCCCCCTCCCCCAGCAGCCTAACAACAGAACAATGGGAATGTAATCAGATAGCAGCTCCCTAACACAATATAACAGCTGCCTGGTAGATCGAAGAACAGCACTCAATAGTAAAATCCAGGTCCCACTGCAACATATTGAGTAGGAGAAACAACAACCTGCCAGAAAGCAGCTCCATCCTAAAGTGCATAAAGCACATAACTAGGCAAAATGACCTTAGATGGCTGCCTATACACCAATATTACAAAAAATTCACTTGCTGGTTCAGGAATTACATTTTATATTGAAGAGTAAATTATTTGCAGTGCAAACAGTTTAATTTAGAAATAAAAACAACATCATAAAAAATAGGGATGCACCGTATCCAGGATTCGGCCTGTTTCAGCAGGATTCAGATTCGGCCGAATCCTTCTGCCTGGCTGAACCGAATCCAAATCCTAATTTGCATATTCAAATTAGGGATGTTGAGGGAAATCGCGTAACTTTTTGTCACAAAACAAGGAAGTAAAAAATGTTTTCCTTGTGCCACACCAAATTTGCATATGCAAATTAGAATTCGGATTTGGTTCAGTATTCGGGCGAATCTTTCGCAAAGGATTCAGGGGTTCGGCCGAATCCAAAAAAGTGGGTTTAATAAAAATAAAAATCATGACAGAATCCCTTTAAAGAGAACAGAATGCCTGGTCAGAAGTAGTGCAGAAAGCCATCATACAAAAAAAAGAAAAACAAGTAGTTCTTTATTCACTCAAATGCACCAGTGGCCCCCCACTACAGATACCACCATTCCTCAACAGGGAGGGTATCAACAGGATGCTGGATGCTGTTGCAGCTCAATAACTATTTGAAAGACTGCAGGTTGGTTGCTTGTAATCTAATGTGATACAAAGTGACAACGAGTTTCTATTTGCACAAGTCTAATCATGAGCAGTAGTACCATTTCTAGCAAAAAAAAAAAAAAAAAAAAAATCCATCTTGTCATATCCACCTTTCTGGCTAAATGTCGGAGCTAAACGAAAGCAAACATCTGGAGAAGGTTCATTACTTGAAATTGTGAACCCTGCTGTTAATGTACCCCATGAGAAAGTAGCTGACAGGCTGCATATTTCTGCAAACTGTTCCCAGAAAGAACCAATTTCCTGACCTCTTCCATGTGGTGTCAATAACGTAGGCATGAGATGGAGCTGCACTTATGAAATATTGAATCTGCTTCAAGAACCAGCCATAGGAAAATGCAGACCACCTGTGTGAGAGAGAAAGAAGCTTGAGCGGGGTATTAACACGTTGGTACACACAGGGTAAATATGAATGTTCAGCTCTGATCTCCATTATCTGAGCTTGTTCTCTCGCAGTTGCCCATTTTTTGCATTTAAGAATAAACCTGCTCTGACATCCTTCAATGGACTATGACATTTAGCCAAAAGCCGTGCTGCTCCAAGAAAAAAAAGAAAATAATTATTTGTGGCATCAAAGGAATTTGGGGGTTTTCTTTCTTTTCCAGAATTACTGCAATGTATCAGGATACAAACTCACATAGTTTTATATATGGTCCCAGGAGGAGGTCATATGCCCAACACCAACATGCAATATAGTAAAACTCCTTGACATAAATCACTGTGGAGCTATAAATACAAAATAACAGTGATGAAATGTTGGGGAAAGTGCTCAGTTTTGCACTCTAGAGTCGCCCATATTGTGTATCATCTGAAAGTTATCCAGAAATCTAGCAGATGGTATTGAGGGAATACATCAAATATATATCAGCGCTGTTTTATGTAAGACAACATTTTGGTATATTGGAAAATGACGGGATTTAGTTCTTGTTTAACAAAGTGCTGAAAAAGCATAGAACATTTACAGTGCTGTTATAGAAATCATGAATGGCAGCTAAGATTTGGCCCTTAGCAACCGTGAACTATCTGGTCACAAAGTCAGAAGTTTAACTGGCTTGCTGTGCATTTGGCCAAATACAAGAGGTCCCCTGCACTCAACCCATTATCAATATATTTAAGACATTGAGACATTTTGTGCATACTGCTACTAAAAAATGCCTTACCCTTTAAACAAAACAGGGATTGTTTGTCCATATATTGCAATATATTTAAGCTGACGAACTACGTCAAAGTCATCCCATATCTGGCCAGTCCTACGCTCAATTTTCATCTGATTCATTAAGAATTCTATTGCTTCATTATACATTTTACAAAGGGACTAAGTTTTACCTGCAACTTACTTGCTGCTTTCAAAGTAAAACTTTCAAACTTGGTTGCCCTTTTATAAGACACCAGTGGGATCACCTGACTATAGTTGGGTAGGGTGGGGGCTACAACATGGAGCTGTATCAACTATAAAAAACAAGGGAAAGTTGTGCTCACCACTCATTTTTAAAACCATTAGGCGGGGGTGCAATGAGGCTGTGACCACAAAATACATATAGACAAATGGGATGACTTTGACATAGTTGGCCAGCTTAAATATATTGCAATATATGGACAAACAATCCCTGTTTTGTTTAAAGGGTAAGGCATTTTTAGTAGCAGTATGCACAAAATGTCTCTATCTTAAATATATTGATAATGGGTTGAGTGCAGAGGACTATTGTATTTGTCTATATGTATTTTGTGGTCACAGCCTCATTGCACCCCCGCCTACTGGTTTTTATAAATTAGTGGTGAGCACAACTTTCCCTTGTTTGCTGTGCATTTGGGTTGGACATGATCATAATGTATACAGCGAATGTATTGGGGTTACTTAGCGCTATCTGAAAATTGCTTTCAGATTAAGAAAATCTGCAGTGTATGCTTGCCTATGGGATACAAATTAGAAATGATATGCAGAAGATATTAGATGCTCTGTAAGCTCTGCAATAATAAGCAACAGGCAAAAATGTTGGTGTTTTGCGTCAGCTGCAATCAAGCCATTCCCCACATTTCATCTAGCGTTTTGAGTTAGAAATATCTCTTGTCCTCTCTAAAGGTTTAACTGTAATTTTCTACCATTAATCGGGTGGTGTACTACTTCTCCTTTAATAATTGATGAACAGCAGATGCAATTCAAGCAGGGAAAATTTTTAGGTTGTCCTTGAAAGGACTGACTCTTATTTACCCTGTGTGGCTCTGCTGGACACAATTTATCACGTAGCGTCTGTCGTCTATTATTACAAAATATTGGGACCTCACTACAATAGTGTTTAAGTGATTTGTCTTGTTGTAAAATCGGCCAAAACCTTTTAATCACTTTTTCAATCTGGACACTCGTATAGGAAAATTTGCTAACAAAGGTCATCCCTTTATTATTTTTGGATACCGGTCTCTCAATGAGTAAATCCCCTCTGGGTATATCACCCACATAATTAGCTACTTTGTGTAAGGTTTTACTACTATATCCAGTCTCCTTAAATCTTTTAATGAGGGAATCAGCGGCTTTCCAATATTTGGCATCATTAGAGGAAATTCTTCTTGCCCTCAAAAATTGACCCCTAGGTATTGCTGAAATGTATCTGGGGTTCTGAAAGCTAGAAGAATGTAGAAGGCTGTTACGGTCTGTTGCTTTACGATGCTATCTCCTTCTATAGTGAGTTTCACATCAAGAAAATGCAGTGACTGGGCTGAAACCTCGGTGGTAAATTTTACAGTAGGATGTTTCATGTTAGCCTTTTGTACCATTTCATGAAAAACTGATACATCCCCTTTCCAAATAACTAAGATATCGTCCACGTAATGAAGGTACAGAAGTATATGATTCTTAAATTCCTTGTGGAGTAAAAAATTATTTTTCTAACTTGTGGACAAATAAATTAGCAAATGAGGGGGCGACCGCCGCATTGACATTGTAAGTAATATTTGCCTTCAAACCCAAAATAGTTGCGTTTTATATATATATATACATTCATTGTACTTTAACTTCACGCCGTATGCTAATTAGGCATCGCTAGCGTAACTTCGAACTGCTTATCGTATTATCACTAGCGCAACTTTTCAAGCGTTCGGAACCATGGACGCAACTTTGGACTTTCGTGAATTAGCGTTGTCCTGGCGAAGTGTTTGCGATGTCAGCGAAGCCGTCGTTGGCGTAATTTCCCCATGACTTATCCCCCAGCTCACACTGCCACATTGCCTAGGTGATTGGTTTTTTTTGTTTAGCCCTTCCATATACTGGAGAACTGTGTCATCTGATAAAGGGGTAAAAGCTGTCTGCTACCCAGAGTGCACCTCTCTAAAAAATGTTGATGAAGAAACACTGCTTTTGTTCTTTCTCAAACTCTTCTTTTTAAGTCTCTTTTTATGCCCTGGAGCAAATGCAGAATTATTCCTCATGCCAGACATACATATGATGGGAAGCAGATAAACCACATGCGATTATCTAAACACAGGAACAATCTTTAAAATAAAACTGAACGAAACAATAACTTAACTTGAAAGAAAAGATGAAAAACACAGAAGGGTCATCAGTAAATGGTAAATCTGGATAGAATATGATGGAATTATTTGATTCTGTTCTGCACCATAGAGAGTTATGTTGTTGAACAATGAAGGCCATCTTCAAAGCTCTGAGCATTCTACAGATCAGCATTATTAGTCTGTCCTGGGGTAAGACAGAGACATAAGTGAACAAAGTCGAAGAGACGCTGTGCTTTCAATAGTTGCAGCTGCTTTTGTAAATTCCCTTTTCAAGCAAGAATACCCTCTCTGAAGAACTGGAAGACAGCACATCTAATAAAATCTACCTACCAGAAGCTGTAGTATAAACAGTTCAAGCCTCAAATAGTTTAAAACAGTTCAAGTGCAAAAATATTCTTCAGTGTAACAAATGGCGCAAAGTATGTTTAAATTCTAGCAAAGCATGATAACCAATGAAATGTTTTTCTTTTACATAGCAGACCAGTAAAAACTACCTGCAGATCAGTTACTAGAACTGGACCAAACTTTGTACCTTTTACTTCCTTCCCCTTAAAAATCTAATTTATAAATTATTTTTTTTTATTTCATGATATAATTATATACAGTACCGATTCTGATCAGATGGTGCTCCTGGTCAAACAAATATTGTAAAATGTAAGTTGCATGTACCTGATAAATTCTTTGCTGAATTGTGGGCAAAATAACTGAAATAATTCAATTAGTGTGATTTGCTAATTTGCATACGGTGGAAAATTTAAAGTTGAATGGACGTATATGTTGCAGCAAATACATTACACTACACAAGTCCAGGGAACCTTATTAAGAAAATAGAGTTATAATGCCCTACACATGAGTGCACTCTATAGTTAATGTTCCAGATGTTAGAAAATGTATGGGGGAACCCGGTTACCCCCATAAAAATTCAAGGACTTTTACGGGCTATCACTCTGAAAAAAGGAAAAGACGCCAGCGTTTTTTGGACTTAGAAATTTTTTCCACTAAAAAATATGATGTAAGTAACAGAAGATTGAGGAAGATCTATGCACTCCATTGCACTTTGCCTGGTCTGAGCTGGCGAAGGCAAGTCTGGCAAAAGAGGTAACGTTCAGTAAAATCCGCATCTTAGTGAATTTGTGGAGTAACGTCTGGCGAAAATTCGCCTAGCGATAGAGTGTGAATCACTGCTATCTCATTCGCTGGCGAGTGACGCCTGCACCCGTTAGTAAATCGGCAAAGTCCCTGAAAACGGTAACGCTGGCGAATCTTTACCAGCAATAGTAACTTCGCCCTTTAGTAAATCTGCCCCTTAGTCCCATGTCCCAAATGCTTGCATCTGAATAGACAGCGTAGTGCCTCTTACTTCCTCATCTGTGGGTGCAACATGCACCAGATGACAAGATGCACTGACATATGCAAGTTTGCAGTCTGAAGGCACCAACTCTGATCTGCCCCCAAAGGTTCTATGCATGCCCAGAAGCCTGGTCAGTATTTTATCTTAAACGCATTGGGGTATATTTATCAAAGAGTGAAGTTAATAGTGAAGTTCCGCCACTGCAGTGAAATTCCACCACTCTCATTCATTTCTATGGGATTTTTATAGGCGTATTTATCAAAGGGTGAACTTTCACTTCACCCATTGATAAATACGCCTTTCAAAATCCCATAGAAATGAATTGAGAGCTGCGGAATTTCACTCTAGTGGCGGAACTTCGCTCTTTGATTAATTTACCCCATTGTATCCTGGAACCCTAAATGTGCACCATGTATGAAATTTCAGACTAGATACCATTGAACCCTAAAGCTGTCTTGACTCTGTTGTCACTTCAAATGCTCCTAAAAAAAAGCACTGCATCTTTCTTTGGATCAACACCAGTAAAGAGGGTAAACAAGTGATCCCCAACCAGTGGCTCATGAGCAACATGTTGCTCACCAACCTTTTGGCTCTTGCTCCCAGTGATCTGAAATCAGGTGCTTATTTTTTAATTCCAGGCTTGGAGGCAAGTTTTGGTTGCATAAAAAGAAGGTGTACTGTCAAACAGAGCCTCCTGTAGGCTGCCAGTCCACATAGGGGCTACCAAATAGCTTATTTTGCACCCCAGGAACTTTTATCACGCTTGTGTTGCTCAACCAGCTCTTTTACAGTTGAAAATGGCTTGCAGGTATAAAAGGTTGGGGACACCTGGGTAAGCCATTAAATGTATGGCATCACTCTTTTATTCAATACATGTCTTGTGAGGCTTAATCATGTTATCATTTGCATAAATGTTTCCACTTGTCTGAGGGTGTAAGGAGAGAAAAAACCTGTATGCTTAATATAGCCACTCTCCTCTTCAAAGTACCTTATGGTTCATTAAAATGAAGAATGCCTTGTAAACTGGTAATGATACGAAAACAGCACACCGTGTTTAACAAAATTAAACATTGCCCAAAATTGTAAGCTAAAACAACAGAATATCTTACTCAGTCATGGATGAATCAAGTGACAAGAATCATGAAACCAAGATAATTATATGCAGTTAGCATTTTTGCTTCACACTGATAGCTACCATATGTCTTCTATAAGTACACATACATATGAAGGGAGGGTCATTGAGATAGGAGTCCAGTGCTCATTTCTGGTACAGAGAGCACCCAGAGCCTATTTATTGCTAACGTGATGACATGTTAGAAACACTGTTTTGCTGTCTTTTGAAAAGGTTGTGGGTAAACAAATGAAATTTCAAAACAAAAATGCAATCGCAAAAGAAACATGTTAACACATACCAGCTGTTTCGCTTAGGGGGATAAAAAAAACACACACTCAAGTATATAATTCAGGCCAAGAGTAACGAAACAGCCTAAACAGTTCTTGGCCTGGAAGATGAAGTCAGGAGTTAAATAGGAATTCATTTTAAAATACAAGTTCCTCTTATTTGAAATATTAGATTGTTCCTTATAGTCTCTCTTTCTGAAAAGCTCACTTGCAATTGTGACTTTTCAAAACACATATAGAAAGTTTCCTCTACTGCCAACAAGGAGTGGCACTGGCACTGAAGTAGTGCCAATTTTAACACTTAACACACAAGGGATTGTATTGACTTACCTGAAACCCTGGGCCGGTGCTCCTATCAGCAGAAAACTGCACTGGCCCGGGGTAATACCAGCGAGCACCAGTGAGCGATCCTCTTCCGGCTTCTTCTTTCTTCAAATTTCTTAGTTTTAAGTTTCTTTTTAGTTAAAGGACCAGTAACATAAAAAAAATTAAAAAAATTAGTTAGTATAGAACGAAATAAAAACACCAAGACAAATTAAAATTTGAAATAACAAAGCCTTTATTAAGAAATACCTTACAGAAACTCCGCTTCATGTCCTGTCTGCTCGATTTTTTCTTAGCTTCAAGATGTCCAACAGCAGGAGTAGCGCCGGCAGCAAAGGAGGAGGTAGTGAATCTACATTGTGCCTGTGGCCTGTATAGTCGCAAGAGGCTCCCACAAACACTACACATGCCTTTCGTGTGCCTACAACGCTAACGGGAGCTGCACCGGTTCGGCCTCAGCTCCTCCCCCTGCAGTGACTTCACACAGCGTAACAGAGAAACAATGCCCTTTGCCCTCACTCCAGGCTAGTGGCCTCCTGACCTCTGTCCCTATTGCAATAGCCTCTGTCCAGAAGAGTGCTGCGACCCCAGTAACTTACCGCTGTCCACCCGGGCAAGCCTCTGTCCAGATCCCTTGTGTCACTCTCAGTGGTGTAAGTGTCGATAGGAGCTCACCATCAGGTCCAGAGGGAAGGAGGCCGAGCTTCACTTGACATCCTTCAGAGAGGGGACGGGAGCTCCATCCTTTCTAGACGGGGTGCTGCTGCAGTGTTCGGGTGCCCCCGGGTAGCGCTAGTAAGTAGTTCAGCCCAGTAGTTCAGGCTTGTCCCCTTGTGCAGGCACGACTTTTCGTTCTACTGCGCATGCATGCGCACGCATGAAGAAAGAGGAAGACAGAAGAGGATCGCTCTGTGGTGCTCACTGGTATAACCCCGGGCCGGTTCAGTTTTCTGCTGATAGAAGCACCGGCCCGGGGTTTTAGATAAGTCAATACAATCACTTGGGGTTCCTAACATTTGGCACCCCCAAGTGCACAAAGACTTTCCTTCTCCTTTAAACTTTAGTAGCACATATATGTGTGTTTGTGTTTAAAATATTATTAATAACAGGTATAGCCATATTTTATCACCATCATGCTTCTATCTATAAGCATATTATAAAGGTAAGTAATATGATGTTGTGGAACTGCACACACCTTTCTCCCCCCTTCCCCCTACTGGAGAAAGGAGCCTGGTGAAAAATGTTAGACTTTTTGTCTAACATATTGGCACCCCCAATAAATCTGGGTTTCCTTATCATTTAAGGACACAACAATCCCAAACTAAAAGCCACAAAATCAAATGAGCTGATATTAAAGATGATGTTCCTGTTGACAGACATTAAACATAGCAATCACAAAGAAACATGCCAAGAAAATCTTAAAATAAACATACATACTGTACATTGTCAAAATATAAGTTTAATATAGAATCTGATTTTATTTAAAACATGTTCCTAAATGTCTGAATATTCAAGTCATCCATCAAACATGACCTCAAATTATCTACTTTGTGCACCTAAAATGTTCCAGCTTGGTGAAAAGTGTACTCTGGTAAAATTCATTTTTATATTAATGTGTCACATTGCATTTTTGTTTGTTTGTCCCTTATTTCTTGCAGCACTAAGTTTGGTGTTTTTCAGTCAAATTCTCCGAAACTGCTGTACACATTGATTATCCTATTGACCAATGACCATGTTGACAGTTTGGTCAACATTAAACTGCGCTGCCTGAAGTAAAGCCCTGCCTTAGATTAATTCGGAAGTACTCTTCTTTTACCTATGAGCAACATTCAACACAAGCAATAAAAAAGTTCCTGGAGGGTGCCAAGTAAGTGCAGTGATTTGGCTATTTGGTACCTTCTATGTGAACCTGAGGCCCACAAGAGGCTCTTCTATGCAGTACACCTGGTTTTGTGCAAACCAAAACTTTCAAACCATGAATTAAAAAAAGCTTTGAGGCCACTGGAAGCAACATTAAAGGATAAGTAAACCTTTAAAATAAGTGAATGTACAATTGACGAGAGTGCAATATTAAGAACTTTTGCAATGTACATTCATTATTTATTTTTCCTTAATTCCAAGATATTAAGGGATACTTGTACTGTTAATATGAATGAATTGTGTTACAACAGCGCCACTTGCTGGTCCGTTTCCCACCAGTCTGACCACCAAGTAGTCAAGGAAGTTGTCAGGAGAAATAAAGAGACTGCTCTGATGTTCTTCTGCTTAGGAAAAAAATCAAAAACCTTTCTCAAATCTTTCCTAAGCAGAAGAACATCAGAGCAGCCTCTTTCTTTCTCCTGACAACTTCCTTGACTACTTGGTGGTCAGACTGGTGGGCAACTGACCAGCAGGTGGCGCTGTTGTAACTAAATTCATTCATATTTAACAGTATATGTATCCCTTAATTTCTTGGAATAAAAACAAAATAAATAATGGATGTACATTACAGAAGTGCTTGGAATAGCACCCTCGTCAATTTTACACTCACTAATTTTAAAGGTTTACTTATCCTTTAAAGGAAAACTATACCCCCCAAACAACGTAGGTCTCTATAAAAAGATATTGCATAAAACAGCTCATATGTAAAATACTGCTTCTTGTAAATAAACCATTTTCATAATAATAGACTTTTCTAATAGTATGTGCCATTGGGTAATTATAAATAGAAAATTGCCATTTTAAAAAATAAAGGCCGCCCCCTGGGATCATAGGATTCACTGTACTCACAAGCATACCAACAAACCATACATGTTAGGTCACATGAGCCAATTAACAGACAGAGTTGTGTCTTTTGCTTCCACACTTCTTCCTGTTCCTGTTAGAGTTGTAGTATTTCTGGTCAGGTGATCTCTGAGGCAGCACAGAGACCATCAAGAAATGGTGGCTCAAGGCAAGAGATGTAAAAGGGCAATATTTACTTAAATATATATTCCAGTTTGGTAAGATTCTTTAATATGCCACTTAATATGATATGAACTATCTGTTGCTTAAGTGTTCATTTTGGGGGTATAGTTTTCCTTTAAAGGGTTTGGTGAGCAACATGGTTTGGGATCACTGGGTTGGTTAATTGCAGATACATAAAATGCCAGACAAAGATGATTTTGCAAGTTGTGTTGTAGTACCAAATTAACAGGAATAAAACTGCTGACCCAGTTTTACCCCCATTAATTATCCCAGATTAATAACTACTGTGGCTTGCACCTCAGTTATCGGGAACTGTATAATGTAGCTATAGCAGTGAATCATTAAGCCTTATCTTTTGTGTTTTTATATCCATAGATCTGAATGCACCCAAGCCTTAAGGGCAGAGACACACGCTGCTATTTCGGGAGATTAGTCGCCCAGCAACAAATCACTTTTCCTCGGGCAACTAATCTCCCCGAACTGCCTTCCCACTGGCGAAACTTCAGGAGACTTCGGAAAATGAAGCGTTTCGAGTGCCATCCTGGCTACGATTTACATTATAGCTGGTGGGAAGGCAGTTCTGGGAGATCAGTTGCCCGAAGAAGAAGTGATTTGTCGCTGGGCGACTAATCTCCCAGAGTGAGTGTCTCTGTCCTAAATAAAAAGGCATCCAGTGTTGTCCTTGCTATGAAGATATTGGATCTCTAAGTGAATACACAGCAGTTTTTATGACACAAAATAAAAATAAATTAACTTGTGTATTCATCTAAAGCATGGAAGGCAGTTCGGGGAGATTAGTCGCCCGTAGAAGAAGCGATTTGTCACTGGGCGACTAATCTCCCAAAGTGAGTGTCCTAAATAAAAAGGCATCCAGTTTTGTCCTTGCTATGAAGATATTGGATCTCAAAGTGACTACACAGCAGTTTTTATGATATAAAACAAAAATAAATTAACTTATGTATTCATCTAAAGCATAGCCCAAGACAAGACGTTGGCTTCCTAAGCCTTGAAACAGTCCTGGTAAAAGGAAATTATGGGGGAAATTTTCTAAAGGGCGAAGTGGCTAACGCTGGCAAAAATTCGTCAGCATGACGTAATTTCAGCACTTCGACGATTTACTAACCGTCACTGGTGTAATTTCGCTTGCAAAGGAGATAGACTCTGGCGCAACTTCGCACTCTAACGCCAGGCAAATTTTCGCTCTGGTGAAAGAGTGTTACTACGCAAATTCACAGCGTTTTTGATTTTACTGACCGTTATGTCTATCGCCAGACTTGCCTTCGCCACCTCAGACCAGGCAAAGTGCAATGAAGTATATAGGACTTATTTGAAATTTTGTTGAAAATTTTTCAACCCAAAAAATGCTGGCGTCTTTTCATTTTTACATGATGATGGCCTGCAAAAGTGCATATATTTTTTTTAGGGTACCCGGCTTCCCTCCTACATTTCCTTCCATATGGCACATAAACTATACAGTGGGCTCATGTGTAGGGCATTGTAACAACTCTATTTTATTTTATTAAGGTTCGCTGGCCTTGTGTAGTGTAATGTATTTGCTGTATTTGCTGAAACATATACGTCCATTGTACTTTAACTGCACGCCATATTCAAATTAGCCAACGCTAGCGTAACTTCGAACTACTGATCGTATTATCGCTAGCGCAACTTTGCAAGCGTTTGGTACCCTGTGCACAACTTCGGATCTTTGTGAATTAGCGTTGTCCAGACGAATTTAAACCTGGCGAAGTGTTGCGATGTGCGCAAAGCCAGCGCTGGCGGATTTTCGGAGGTAAGTAAATTTGCCCCATTGTGTTTACCTTTTAACATTGCTCTAACTCATGTAAAATAGCTTAAGTTCTCTGTTTTGTCACCAGTTTTGACTACATTATTTTGTATCGGCTCAAATTCATATTCTTTTGATGGCTGGTTTTGTTCTAAACACAAACGACACAATGATTTGAATCTTATATTGCTTTCCATTGCAAATGGGAGAGTACAGAACAGATTTTTTGTTTCTTTGTTTAGGTTGTTTCATTTCATTCAGTAGGAAATAGATGTAGAGGATTAGTCTTGTGCTTAATTAGATAAGGCACTTTAAAATAACCAACAGACAGCAAAAACATTGAAAAATATTATTTTTGTATTATGTTACTTACTTTATACAGCACAATGCAAATTATCTAGACAAAAATACAACTTACTTTTTTTTTTTTTTTGCATTTCCCTTCAACATTGACATCAATCAAGATTGCCAATGCCAAAAGGTTGTCAAAACATCAACAATTAGCAGTGGGCTCCTTAGCTTTCAGCCTTTGATTAGACTCTTGTGCCGTCCTCCATTCATCAACGCAGAAGGATTAGATACTATTAGGGTTTTACAAAAGAATAAAAAAGATACTGTTTTCACCTGACTCAAATAGGATTTGGCTTCATTATGGCTTCTACTGAATATTCTGCTGTTTGATGCTTTGTTTGGCAAGTTTGCCGATCCTAATGGGGACTTTAATCTGATGTTTAACTATAGATTTTTTCTGTCCATCAATCCACAATGGCCTTGAATAAAAGTGGTCAGTGACCCATGATGATTTCCAGCTGCACTGGACTGACCAGCTTTTTAGCTAAGCTGCCTGTGAGTGCTGACAGTTCTGTTAAGTAATGAGTACTTTGGTTTATCAATGTCTATCTTAGAGCAGCGAGGTAAATGTCAAAATAAACAAACATAACACTGATAATGAGTATTAAGGAATGCTAATAAGTTCCGGTAGACTGAGGATACAGAAATAAATACTAAATGGGAAAATATATCCTCTTTACGAAAAGTGGTTCCTATATTCCTACGTATATCCATTCAAAGATACCACTTGCTAAACGTATGATTATTTGTCAAATTCAACAAAGATTATTGCAAATACAGTTCTTGGTGCCTGGTTGAACTAGAGTCAATATTTAGCACCTTGTATTCTTTTCCAACACTTGTAGCTCGAATTAGAATTGAGGGAAAAGTACTAACTTCCCTATACATATACGGTATCACACACACAAATGTTTTACCTACCCATCTGTTTTTGGACTGTAGGAAGAAGCTGATAACCCTTGCAGACGATAGCCAAAGAAAAAAATAGTCTAAGCTAAAGTTTGGTTATTGCCATTGAACCAAGTTCAATGCAATAACCAATATAATCAATTCATAAGCAATATAGTCTGTGAATGACTGTAACTAAATCTGATGCCAAACCTTGTTTAAGCAGGCAACATATATTGGCTAAGCCATTCCTACTGGGACTAAACCTTAATTACTTTATTTCCAAGGCCCAAAGCCGAGTTTATGCTATTGCTTTAGTTCTGATTCCAGGCAGGGTCGGACTGGCCTGGCAGGACACTGGGAAAAAACTTGGTGGGCCCCAGCCGGGCCAGACCCCCTCTCCCGATCTCCTGGCTCAATATGCTCGGCGTGCAGTATGGGCTCCGGAGGGGGGGCCTCCCAGTCCGACCCTGATTCCAGGGACGGGTCATGATGCACCTGCAATGATAAAAGGATGGCTATGGAGAAGGTGTGATCTTCTCTTCCAAAAATACTATTTGCACTGGGTTGTGCCATTTATTGCCCAGATGCACAGAACTTAAATAGAGAGATATGATTTATTTAGTTGCTACCAGTTCCAGCTGATTAGGGAGCTTGAACAGAGCATGATAAGAGTGGAATCACACAGGGCCGGCCTTAGGCCTATTGGACCAATTGGGCCCAATAGGGCCCCGCACCTCTGGGGGCCCCGCACCACAGGGCAGCACAGATAATATTTCCCTCAGCACATGATGCTGCCTGGCCTGCCCCCAACTTTGTTAGTCCAGCCCATCCCCAAATCCATAGGTCCAGCCCACCCCCAACTCTGATAAGCCAGCCTATCCCCCAACTCCATAGGTCTAGCCTGCCCCCAACTCTCATAGGCCCAGCTTTCCTCCAACCTTGATAGGCCCTGCCTGCCCCCAATCCAACCAAGCCTGCTCCCAAGCTGAATCGGCCCAGGCTGCCCCAAACTAATTGGCCCAGTCCACTCTCCTATTTCCTCCCTCTCTCTCTTACCCTGTGTGCCCCTATTTCATCCCTCTCACTCTCTTACCTTGTCTGCCCCTTTCCTTTCTATGTTGTGCCTGTATGCCCTTATTTTCCTAAATACTTGGTGTGTCAGTAGCCAGCAACACTTTGTCTAGGGGCCCCGCCAACATGGTCCCAATTGGGCCCCACATTTGATAGGATCAGCCCTGGAATCACACAAAGCAAAAGATCAGAGGTTACAGAGATCAACATAATCTTATTCTGGTTGAAGTTTGGGACAAATTGCAGAATCCAGGAATAAAGGCCCCATACACGGGCCAATAAAAGCTGCTGACAGACCGAGTCGGCAGCTCATTGGCCTGTGTGTGGGGCCATCTGACGGGCTTTCCCGATCAATATCATCTCAATCTACAGCATACGGCATTATAGCAGCTCTGAGTCATACTGTATGAATCAAATCAAAATGAATAGGATTTACTTTCAATGCCATATGCTGTAGATTTTATTTCTTATAAAAGGATAAAGAGAGCATAAAGCATGATCTCAAACAGGCAATATTTTAAATATTTCAATTTCTCCAATCTGTTCCAATCAGTCTTTTGCTTTCAGTGGCTTCCAACAAATGCCATGGGGCATGCGCCAGTTTCCAGCTCAGCTTTTACAACACCCCACTTTTCTATTACCTATTCCTTTAGGATTCATTATTATTGTTTCAAATGTAGCAACTTTGAGAGGTTATGTTTTTCATCCTAAATGACGTCTGAATAAATTTTTTTCGATGTGGCAGAAATCCTTATTTTCGTTTTACATGAGCTCACTTTTGCTTGCCTTTTATTCTGCTCATAAAATTCACTTGAGGTTTACTTGATTTCATGATTGTAAACATGAGCTTGTAATTGCATCATCCAACAGGGTTTGACACATGTTGTTAGAGAGCCGTTTTTCTGAAGTGACTCATCAAAAAGCAGCCTTTAAACTTTAAAAGGGCCCTGGGCAAAAGGCTCACCGAGACCCCCATCTTTCTTACAGCCTCCTTTGCAGTGTTTGTGTTGGACAAAAGCAACTGAACTGAAATGACACAAGCTCTAAATTCAAAAAATGTGACAGTTAGACCTGGGGTTTGCATGGTCAATAACAACTATGACAATTATTACTATGCCATATTTCAGTTGTTTCTTGTAACTGGACATAACCAGGCAATCTGTGTTAGAAGGCTCCAGCAGTTGGAAGGCAGAGACAGTAAGAAAGAAGAGATTAGTTATCACTGCATGGGATACCATGTGTCCAACAAACCATTTTTGCACTTTATTTCTATTGGACATATTTAAAGGGCACCTGTTGGGCAAAAATGTTATCCCCATCCAAATATTCAGACTAATAGAGCTGAGGGTAGGTTGGGGGTAACAGTAGTTTTCTTTTTTTATAAATGAACCATCAGCACCAAATGGCAGCTCCTACTGCGAGCGCCCATGTCAGTCAGATCGCATGCACAAGTGCGCTTCTGATGTCACACGCATATGCATAATGAGCAAGTCACAGCACTCGTTCATTATGTGCATGCGTGTGTTATACTGGGAGCTCCCTCCAGGTGTGGCTGGCCTAGCGCAGGAAGGGGGCATTTTTTTAAAACTACTGTTACCCCACCAGAGTGTGGGCTCTATTAGCCCACACCTTTGGTTGGAGATAACATTTTTGCAACAGGTGCCCTTTAAATTACTGTTTCACTGCACATGCAAAACATTAACAACTAGCAATATAAAATCTGTAGAAGTTGATGTTTTATAAAAAAAATTCAGGGATATAATGGAGTTGGTAAATCCTAATCCCATGCAATATGAAAATGTACATTTGCACTGATATGACATAACCCCTAATATGTTATATCATCCTGCGATACCTACTGAAGCAGCTGTAGAATATTCTGTCCAACTTATTCATGCAATCGGATAATTAACTTTAAATCCCCCCTATTAGTGGACTGCAACCATATAAAACCATGGACTCCTAAAAAAATCACAAAATATTGCCACTGTGTGTTGCTGCATTATATGATAGGCTGCCTAAAGAATACAGGTCAAACATTTAAAGGAGAACTAAAGCTTAACTAAAGAAGTAGGGTAGAAATGTTGTACATTATGTTTTGTGCTTCTGTACCAACCCAAGGCAACCACAGCCCTTTTGTCACCAAAGATGCCCCACTAGCTCCCGATCTTCTTTTCTGTGGATTCATTGCACATGCTCTGTGCTGATGTCACATATTGAGCTTAGGGACTGATGGACAATATACTTAATATATATAATATAACTGTCACAGTATAAGGGTGAGATTAGTAAATAATTATTGGTACGTTGCAGCTCCGAAGACTCAACTGATCAATTAAATCAAATCAAGCAAATCAAATTATTGGTACATGGCAAATCAGCACAATCAGCTTTTGAGTTTAATAACCAACATATATGACAGACAAACCTCATTTACTGTTTGATGATTTGCAACGACCCCTAAGCTTAGCTTCTCAACAGCTGCTCAGAGCCCATTGAGCATGAGCAATGTCACTGACACTCCTAACAAATCCAAGATGGGAAACTCCTGTGACAACTTTGAAGGCCTGAATCATTACTACTATACAGAGGCGGATCCTTTAGGTTGGTTCAACAAATTCAATATACAGTATAAAATATAGCATTTCTAGCAATATTAATTTTTAGGGTTTATTTGTCCTTTAAATAATGCGCTACCCTTAAAAAAAACTACAGGATGAAGTGACATTCTCAAACCCTGTTTGGTTAAATGAATAGAGACAGGACTTCTTTTTCATATTTCTAAAACAATGACTTAAGACAAAAGGGTTCATTTACGACCACAACTGCAGTTGGAGTCATGCAAAAACAGACCCATTTGTTGCTTCAAATGAAGCCATTCATGGGCCTTATTTAAGTTACTTGCATCCAAGGATGCTCCTTGCGCTTCCACCAGTGCATTAGTTCCAACTCCTGTTATAAATAACTTGCAGGTATAACTGGAACCTTGGAGCTACATCAATAGGCACTACAGACTTGTGCCTAAAGAATCAGCTGTCTACCTGGGAAAATAGAGTTTAGTATTCAGGTGGAAGTAACTGCCTGAGACGTGCACCCCAGCTGGGTGTTTGAAAATTTGTTAAACATTGATTCCTGGACTTTGACACTTCCTGAACTTGACCTTGCTACCTTTCTGCCTGCCTATTGACCTCTGCTTGGATTTGACTTCGCTATTGTTCCTGAACCCTTATCTGTACCGTGAACTTGGACTTTTCCCCTAAGCTTCCTCCTTGGTCCGGACTACTCCCACTGGGAGCAGATAGGCCCCCTGACAGCATGCACATAATGTCACTTGATATATGCAAACTAGAAGCAGTGTTGGACTGAGACACCAGGGGCCCACCAAAAAACCTTAGACCAGGAGCCCACCAAAAGTTTTTAAACAAGGGGCCCACCCTCAGTACTATTTTCTTCCTCTCCTCACTCAACCTCTATTCTCCTAGTCTATTTTCTTTATATACTATAATTTTTTTTTGCTCAAGAAGGTTTTTATTGAAAAGCAAGTAAACAGATACAATACACGGGTAAACATTCCATGTTCTTACATACATAGACACAGGTTATCACGTCAGGTGAATTACAACGAGGATAGAATTGTGATATACAAGAAAAGCTACACACTAGGTAGTAACTCCCTCCTGTGCCCTGATCCAGGAGCCCCAAATTATTTCATATTTAAAAGATTGCCATTTTTTCTACATATAATTTGTTCTGTATTATGTAAATCTTGAACAGATTTATACCATTGTTCAAATGTCGGAGGGTCAGAGCTTTTCCAACGGCAGGTAATACCCTTTCTGGCTAGGAATAAGACTCTTTGTAGGTATAGCTGCTTATCAGAAGGGATATCATGGGTAGACATTATCCCTAGAAGGCACACCTTAGGATCTTTGGGTACGGGGAGTCCAATCTGCTGGGACAGAGTGTTCAATATTGTGGACCAGTAGTGAACCAGGTGGGTACAGTCCCACATCGTATGCAAGAAAGTGCCTTGGTGTAGGTTGCAACGGTTGCAGAGAGGGGATATGGTCGGATTGATTATATGCAATCTAGTTTTAGTATAGTACGCCCTATGCAATATGTAGAGTTGTATTAACCTGTACTTGAGGGAGACTAGTGAGGGTACCTTTAGGGCCTGGGCCCATTGGGCGTCAGTAAGATAAACCAGGTCATGGTCCCATTTATCCTGTGCTTTGATTATATAATGTTCTGCCCTATGTTTTTGCGTAACCTTGTAGAGTTTGGACACTAGCCCTTTGTGGGTAGTAGCTGCTACAGCTTTGGCCAGTGGGGAACTGTCAACTTGGATAGGCTTGGTTTTATTATGCTTGGTCAGTGCTGAACAGATGGCTCTGTATGCCAGCCACTGTGAATTAGGAAGGAGGTGTTCGGCTTTCAAAGTCCTAAAAGGGACTGGGCTGCCCTCATCCCATATCTTGCCTATAGCAGTCAGACCCCCAGTTTCCCAAACCTTGTGGAGCACAACCTGGCGCATCGTTGGAAAAGACGGATTATTCGTAATTTTGGTGTGGGGATGCATGGAACAAAATTCAATCTGCCGATGTGCTATGGTCCAGACTTTCCTTTGCAGTGTGAGTAAGGGATGTATTTGTGAGTGTCCCCTTGGCGAACCACTGGCTAGTAAGCCCTGGAAGGGCGTCTCGTATTGTGGGGTAACAGTGGACCATAGATGCAGGAGGCTCTCATCTGCTATGTGGGGTTGCATTTGCCTGCAGTGGGCTAACTGGGCTGAGATATAATACTGGAACATGTCTGGAAGTGCTATTCCTCCTGCCTGTTGTGGGAGTCTTAAGATTTCAAAGGAGAGTCTGCTACGGCCGGTCCCCCATATAAAGTTTCTAAGAGTATTATTGAGAGCTGTAAAGAATCTTTTGTCAATCCAGATCGGGGAATGCCAGAAGGGATATTGAATTTTTGGGGTAACTAGCATTTTAATCAATTGTATGCGGCCCATTGGTCCTAGTTGGAGCTTGGCCCATAGATCAGTCTTGGTTTTTGCCCAGGTGAGCATAGGTTCCACATTGTGTAAGTAGTAGTGTTCCACCGGTAGGGCAACCTGTATCCCTAAGTAAGTAAACTTGTTCACCAACTGCAGTGGGCAGTGCGTAAGGTTTTCAGAGTCTGTCAGTGGGTCTAGTAGGAGTAGCACCGATTTTGTGGGGCTAACACATAGTCCTGACAGAGCACCAAATTGAGCCGTAAGATTGGTCAAGGTAGTAAGTGAGGGGCCCCTGTCCCCCAGGTATATCAGTGTATCATCTGCATACAGTTGGATTTTTTCCACCTTATGCCCCACTCTAAGGCCAACTATATCCGGGTGAGTTCCCACTGCCTGGGCGAATGGCTCAATTGCCAGGGCAAACAGCAGGGGGGACAGGGGACATCCCTGTCGAGTACCACGCCCCAGGTTGAAGGGGGCAGAGGAGCTTGCATTTACCCTAAGAAAAGCATTGGGTTGAGCATACAATAATTTAACATACATAGTAAACAGTGTACCAAAGCCCATTGTGGACATTACCTCCCAGAGGTATGTCCACTCCACAGTGTCGAAGGCCTTGGCGATATCCAGTGCAGCCACCGCCCTCGTTTTGCTGTTAGGATGTGACAGGGATAGATTAAGGTACAGTCTCCTGAGATTAATAACATACTATAATTAATTATTCAATCTATTTAGCGACTTTGTTCTCATAGAAATAGGGAATGGCCATGAAATAGGTCAAAAGTTTAGCAGCATGAGGGGCCACTGACACCTGGGCCCACCAGGAGTTTTCCTGGTATTCCGGTGACACTGACTAGAAGAACCAAGAATGAACAGTTGTGGGAATTTGGCACAAAGACTGTAGTTCAGATAAATCCCAGAATGTCCAGACAGTACTCAAATGTTGGAGGGTGCAGGAGTTGTATAGCAACACTAACTAACTGCCAGTTTGGAAAACTTCTTTTAAAGTGGACCTGTCACCCAGACACAAAAATCTGTATAATAAAAGTCCTTTTCAAATTAAACATGACATCCAATTTCTGTTTTTTAATAAAGCATTCATAGCTGTTGTAAACGCATTTAAAAATCTCAGCTGTCAATCAAATATTGTCTGCCCCTCCTCTATGCCATGGGCATAGAGGCGGGGCAGACAATTACTTTCACTTTCCATTCATCACTTCCTAGATGTCACTGCTCTCCACACATTCCCCCGTTCTCTTTACCATTTAATTGTGTAGCCAGGGCATGGGGATGGACATCGGGTTCAGCATTCTGGTGCACAAACAAGATTCTGAGATGATGCAAGACTTGCCTTTATAACAGTGTGCACAAAATGGCTGCTGCCTGTTTGCTATCATCTTGAATTCCCAGACTGAAGGAAACAAGATTCAAATAATTTATATAGTGTAATTTAAGTTCATTTTGCTTGACTAATGTGATAAAATAGGATTTTTAATAATTTTTTTGGGTGAGGCGTCCCCTTTAAATGTCCAACTTTTATAATCACTTCCATGAGCTTTTCAATCACACTTCTATAATAGCTGCTTCATTGCCTGCACCATCAAGGAATCACTTTGTGGAGCATTATTATGTTTTTGTGCAGGGTCCGGTGCAGTCGTCCCAAACTTGTACCGCCTAAAGACAGTTTGGTCTAAGCTGGCCTTTTAATTTAAAAGAAATTATGTATTTGTGATACAAAAGATAGATTTAGCCATGGTTTTAGATAAGCCAAAGGTGTCACCACGTGTAACTGAAGCAAACGTGCGACACTGTTACATTTCTCCAGCAGCTATTGCTGTTTCACACTAAAGACACTAGCTAAATGCATTGTGTAACCCCAAAAGGAAATTTGAGAAGAAAGTGTAATTTAATATTCCAGGTTGCAAAGCCTTTGGAAAAAAAAAATGACATTGTGGAGCTAATAAATAAACCATAAATGATCTAACAAAACATTTCATCATGTGACAAGGTAGTTTTTCTTGCAAACAGGTGCACTGCAATTGTAGGAATATGAAATCTTAAGAGGATTTCACTGTACAATAGATGGCAGCTTAACAGCACATTGATGGCTTTTGGCAGCTTTTCAAATGTAATGGTATTTTTTTTGTTAAACCTTCCATCACTGAGATGTGAGTCGCTGCCAAATAATAGGAACCAGTTCTGGATACAGAAAGGCTCACATTTAAACCGGGGCGGTCTGCCAAGCACTATAAGGCCAACGCTAGAGACAACCACATTGAGTCCATTAAAAGGAACGAATAATCATAATACTATAACTCTTTGCAAAGGCATAAAAACAATCAGCGTAATGCTTAATTAAATTCACAAATGTTGAAAATGATTTTGAGTCAGGTTTCTGGAAAAAGAATTCACTATTTGATCATAAAAACAGGGATGTCTGACGTGGGTCCCTCCAGCTGATGTTGAACTACAATTTCCATTAATAAGGGATACTGGGAGTTGTACATCAACATCAGCTAAACATAGTAACATACAGTAACATAGTAATTAAGGTTGGAAAAAGGCACACACCCAACAAGTTCAAGCTTTTTGTGGAAGTGAAGCCTTCCTAACTGCTCTAATTCAAAGGAAAGGGAAAAAATCTGTATAATGCCTCTCCAAATAAAAAAGTCAAAGCCTTGGACGTCTTTATGTTATATGTTGCAGCAAATACATTACATTTCCACTCTTAAAGGGCATGTAAAGGCAAAAAATAAAATCCCATTTTTACTTTCTTTAATGAAAAAGAAACCTATCTCCAATATACTTTAATTACAAAATGTGTACCCTTTTTATAAGAAACCTGACTGTATGCAGTGAAATTCTCCCTTCATTTACTGCTGTGGATAGGAATTGTCAGATGGTCCCTAACTGCTGAGCAGGGAAACAATCATACTTATGAACAGCAGGGGGAGCCCCCGCCTTACTTCCCAGCCATGCAAAACTCAAGCAGCTTTGTTTATGACGATCCCTAAGCAGCCCAGACCACACTGAGCATGTGCACAGTCTTAGTCTTGCAAAGATGTTTAACAAGATTGTGACCCCCAGTAGCCAACTTCGGAAGCATAAATCATTTGTTTGATTAGGCTTGTGGTGCAGTAAGTTCATGTTTATATTTAGTATACAAAATACAGCATTTCTAGCCTTATTCTATTTTAGACTTTACATGCCCTTTAATTACACATGTCCAGGGAACCTTAATAAAGACAATAGAGTTGTTATATTAACCTACACATGAGCCCACTGTATAGTTAATGTTCCATATGTTATAAACTGTATGGGTAAACCAGTTACCCAAAAAATTTTTAGGACTTTTGCAGCCTATCTCTGAAAAAAGGAAAAGCCACCAGTGTTTTTTGAACTTTGATGCTTTTTCCACTCATAGAAATGGGGCAAATTTACTAAGGGGCGAAGTGACAAAAAATTCGCCAGAGTGACGTAATTTCAGAATTTCGCCGATTTTCTAATGGTCGCTGGCGTAACTTCACTAGCGAAGGAGATAGACTCTATCAGTACTTCGCTCCATAATGATGTAACTACGCAAATTCACTAAGATGCGGATTTTACTGAACGTTACCTCATGCGCCAGACTTGCCTTCGCCACCTCAGACCAGGCGAAGTGCAATAGAGTAGATAGGACTTCCTAAAAAAATAGTTGAACATTTTTCTAAGTCCCAAAAAAACTCTAGTGTCTTTTACTGTTTTCAGGGTGATAGGTTGAAAAAGAGCGTACATTTTTTTTTGGGTAACCAGCTTCCCCCCTACATTTCCTAACATATGGCACATAAACTATACACTGGGCTCATGTGTAGGGCAATATAACAACTTTATTTTATTTTATTAAGGTTTCCCAGTCTTGTGTAGTGTAATGTATTTGCTGCAACAAATACGTCCATTGAACTTTAACTTCCCGCCATAGGCAACGCTAGCGCAACTTCACTTCGCTTGGCGCAGTAACACTAGCGCAACTTTGCCAGTGTTCCTAGCCCTGGACGCAACTTCAGATTTTAGTGAATCAGCATTTTCCTGGTGAATCGAGTGTTGCTCTGTGACCGAAGCCGTCGATGGCGAATTTTCTGAGGTTAGTGAATTTGACCCTATGATATAAGTAACAGAAGAATGAGGAATATCTATGCACTCCATACACTGGCTTGTATTTGGGATATCCTGTCTGTTGCTCAAATGTTGGATATACTGTAGATAACCAGTTTGGTTATCTATATGGATGGCAACATAACATGACATGGCACAGATCCACTTGTTAGGCCAATGACCTGAATGTAAGGATCTGAAAGTAGTGATGGACGTTTCTGCGTTTCGCCAGTGCAAAAAAATTTGGGCGCGTGATGGAAAAGTCACTCAGATCAAAACTGATGCCCATCAACTTTAACGCTGGCATAAAAATTGCTGCGATTGTCGGAATTAGCGCGGGCATCAAAATTTGCGTTTTGCTCGTTTTTTATAGCCATTTTGAAAATTTCTCTGGAATTTCGCAAAAATTTTGGCAAAGCAAACGGGACGAATTCACCCATCACTATCTGAAAGAAAAGAACATATGCAAACCCATAGGCTAGGCATGACAGTTCTCTCTGCTGAAAACTACCTGTGAATGTGAATGTACTTGTGTCTATTTTTTCACAAGTTCTCATTTGTTATAGTTTGGGCAACTCCCTGATTATTTAATGTTTACTAGAAGGTGGCCTCATTAGATCAGTACCATTTAAATAATTTGGGATAGTGCACAGAAGTGATTTATGATTTGATGATTTATGCCAGTTCCTTCTATCTTGAGGTGGACCTCTATGAACAATAACGGTACTTACTGGTTTTAACGTGTGGCATGTTCTGGACAAAAAGTAAAACAAACAGTTCTCAAATGGAAGTACAAGCTCTATTCCAAAACACATGCTTAGAACACCAAGTCGCAGCTGTTCCAATTCTTTCTGTACTTCTTGATCTAAGCAGGAGCATTCTCGGAGATAAGAGTAGGAGGTGTGGGATCTCAGTAATCTCAGTAATCCACTGATAAGATACATTTTTAAAGGATATCTAGTGCATAATAATTATGCATTATTGAAGGGGACAACGAACCGACTGCTACTGGAACCTTTGGTCATGGAACTCCTCGGTAACTTGTAGTGTCCTTATGTTTTGCAAGAGGGGGTACTTTATTCACTATATAATTTTATGCCCTTTATAAACTTACAGTGTTTATAATTTCTCAAAGTACAAAACCTAAGGCTAAACATATCTACCGTATCAGGATTCAAGATCCTGACTCTGAAATTCTTTATAAAAGTAGTTTCTAACATTATAATTTGTTTACTTCTATAGAACAACTGAGCATGTGGAAGATTTTGGCAATCGTTTTTCTTGCTACATGTTTATGATGATGATTTCAAATGAACACTCTTTATTGATAATTCAAAATCGGTGATAGATGGGAACCATTCTTATTTCACAGTTCCCTTCAATTACGGATATCTTTTCCATGTCTCTTTCCAAAACACTATATAGAAAAAGTTTGATGACACCTGTTTCTACAAGAACGACTATATCATGGAGATGCAAGTATACTAAGTTCATCACTTCTAAGAACTATAATTGGGACAATACCTTTGCAGATGCCTTTATTCAAACCATCTTTTCTAAACGGCACTGGAACATGGATAAAGAGACTTATGTTTACTAAACGCAATATTTCGAAATACATGGCATGGAATCTTTTGGGTGTTGGTTGAATTAGAAATGTACTACTTCATGATAATTCTTTTTAAATGAAGACGTTTGTATAGTTAGGCAAATAACAAGATTGAGATGGATTAGGAATTCTCCAGCATGTAGTTGTGTTAATTCTGCTGGTCAAGAATGAGTTCTTGGTTTTGAAGACAGGCCTAGCCCCTCTTCAGAGCATAGTAGTCTCAATACGGTTATTTGCATTTAGGTGAGTTTATAGTTTAGGTTAATTTTACTTATTGCTAATTATCAACTCCCTGTTTCTCTGTGTCATTCACTTATTCATCATCATACTGACACTGTTGCTGCATATCGCAAACACACTGATAAATTGTATGATACTGTTGTTAAAACTGTTGCTACCAAACATAGATTAATTTCTTTAGGTTCTCAGTTCAAGATGATTTACAACACCATTGGTATGATGTGTTTACTGGTTGGTCACCTACTGGTTCTGCTATCGTGCATTCTATTTTTTATCCCCTTGTTATTGTTACAGTCATTCTTGTTCTTCTTGTTATTTTCAATTTATATCTTTCCTGCTTTTTTAGGAAGCGTATCCGCTCTATGATACGTACTTCCGAAAATTCTCAGTTGAAGAAAATACATTCTCATATGTCTTTTTCACATTAGATGATCATGTTATGATCAAAGAGGGGGTTGAAGGGTTAACATGCCTACGTGCCGACCCTTGTAGGCCTCTGTACTTGTTTTTCTGTACGACCCTGTACTGTCTCTTCTTAGACAACCTTGCATAAGTATCATCATGTACTAAAAACAATATTATCAGCTTGCCTCAGACAAAATATCTTAGCTAACGCGCATGCACATATTTGTCTCTTTTCTATCTTGTTCATCCTGAAGGATATACCTATTACAGACATATACTATGCTAATAACTATGCTGATACGTCACTATATTGGGACGTCTTTACTTATAACCTATATAAGCCTATGTTTGTGTCAGGGAACCGGGAGTTCCCTCTGGGGAGTAGTCCGGATTTAGGAGGAAGCCCCACAGGAGGGATCAGGATCGTGGTATCCAGGGATTTAGCAGAAGGGGTAATAGAGTTCAGGCAACAGGTCAAAAGGCAGGCAGAATATAAGCAGAGTCCAAAGTCCAGGCAGGGGGTCAACAACAAGAGATCAATCAAGAATATACTCAGGGATAACAGGAACAGCAACAGGGAACCCAGGAATCTATTCAGGAACAAGATCCTATTTTCGGGCGCCATCTTGGCGCCTCAGGCGTCCTTTTAAAGGGGATTTTTGGCGCCCTTGCGTCGGCGTCAGCACGTCTGCGACCGACGCGCTGCGCCTGCGTCCGTCGCGTCGTTGTGACGTCTTCGCGCCTGCGCACTTGCGCGCAGGCGTCTCTGCGCCGGCGCCGCTACCCACGTGGCGGCCATGGGCGCCGCCATTTTGGGAGCGGCGTCGGAAGTGATAGCTGCGCCGCCCGGAGCTCCTGGTCCTGCTCCGGGCGGCGATCGTGACAGTACCCCCCCCTCACGGGGGGCCTCAGGACCACCGGGACAAGGTTTCTGGGGAAACTTGGCGTGAAAATCCCTCACCAGACGGGGAGCGTGAACATCACGGTGTCCTTCCCAGGAGCATTCTTCAGGACCAAAGCCCCTCCACTGAATGAGGTACTGAAGGGACCCTCTGGAGATCCTGGAGTCTAGGATTTTCTCCACCTCGTACTCGAGTTGACCCTCCACAGAGATGGCAGGAGGAGGAGATTGACCACCAGAAAACCGGTTGGTGATGGCGGGTTTCACCAGAGACACGTGGAACACGTTGGGGATTCTCATCTCTGGTGGAAGCTGAAGTCTGACAGCCACAGGGTTGATTATCTCCAAGATGGGAAATGGACCCACGAATTTTGGACCCAACTTGGGAGATGGTATCTTCAACCGGATATTCCTGGAAGAGAGCCAGACATTATCACCCACCTTGTAGGGAGGAGAAGATCTTCGACGACGATCCGCGAAAGTCTTATGAACCAAAGCGCTCTTCTCTAGGTTCAACTTGGTAGCAGCCCAAATAGCAGACATATGGGCTGCGGAATCGTCAGCAGCCGGGACGTCAGAAAGTACAAAGTCTTGGGGAAAAGCTTGAGGATGCTGCCCATACACCGACATGAACGGAGACCTTCCTGTAGAGGAATGACAAGCATTATTATGAGCGAATTCCGCCCATGGGAGGAGATCAGACCAGTCATCCTGGCAGAGGGATACGTGGTTCCTCAGGAACTGTTCCAGGGCTTGGTTGACACGTTCAGCTGCCCCATTCGTCTGTGGATGGTATGCAGAAGAAAACTGAAGAACAATTCCCAGGTTTTTGCATAGGGAACGCCAGAATTTAGCAGTAAACTGGGTGCCTCTATCAGAGACGATCTCCACCGGGAAACCATGCAGGCGGAAGATGTACTGGATAAATAGCTGGGACAGCTCCACCGCAGAGGGCAACTTCTTCAAAGGGATGAAATGGGCCATTTTGGAGAATCGATCAATGACAACCCAGATCACAGTGTTCCCACAAGAGGGAGGAAGTTCGACAATGAAGTCCATGGACAGGTGGGTCCAGGGACGGGAAGGAACCGGCAAAGGCTGTAGTAACCCACTGGGGCGGGAATGGCTTGACTTAGATGTGGCACAAACATTACAGGCAGCAACAAAGTCCTTCACATCTTTGCGGATATCAGGCCACCAGACCAGGCGTCGTAAGAGTTCAAGAGTCTTAGCTGGACCAGGGTGTCCGGCTTGCCGGGAGCAATGGGTCTGTTGCAGAATAGGCAGACGCAGCTCAGGAGGAACAAATGCCATTCCAATGGGAGTATCTGAAGGAGCAGAAGATTGACCAGCCAGGATTTGATCAGCAAACTGTGGATACAGGGAGGCAATAATCTTGACTGGAGGGATGATTGGCTCTTGTCTCTCAGGAGAGCGGTCCACCGGAGTGAAGCTACGAGACAAGGCGTCGGCCTTCTGATTCTTGGAACCTGGGCGAAAAGTCAAGATAAAATTAAACCGAGAGAAGAAGAGAGCCCACCTTGCTTGCCTGGGGTTTAGCCTCTTGAGGGACTGGATGAACTCGAGATTCTTATGATCGGTGTAAATCTGAACAGGAATCAGAGAACCCTCCAGGAGGTGACGCCACTCTTCAAGAGCAAGTTTAACAGCCAAGAGTTCTCGGTTCCCGACATCGTAGTTCTGCTCTGCGGACGAGAACTTCTTGGAGAAATAAGCACAGGGATGCAACTTCCCATCAGCGGGGTGTCTCTGAGACAGGATGGCTCCGGCTCCGACTTCAGAAGCATCTACTTCGATGCAAAAGGGTAGTTCAGGATTGGGGTGTCGGAGAACAGAAGCGGACATGAAGGCCTCTTTCAAAGACTGAAAAGCTTCAATGGCAGATGGGGGCCACAAGCTGGGTTTACCCCCTTTCCGGATGAGAGCCAGGATAGGTGCAATGCGGGAAGAGAACCCCCGGATGAACTGCCGATAGTAGTTAGCAAATCCGATAAATCTCTGGATTGCCTTGGTACTCAGCGGAATAGGCCACTCCTGGATGGCAGACACTTTCACGGGATCCATCTCAAATCCCTCAGGGGAGATAATGTATCCTAGGAAGGGGATCTTGGACACCTCGAAGACGCACTTCTCCAACTTGGCGAAGAGAGAGTTCTTCCTCAAACGAGAGAGTACCTCCTTCACCTGGGAGCGATGGCTTTCTAGGTCTTTAGAAAAGATCAGGATGTCGTCCAGGTATACGACTACGAACCTTCCTAGGAGATCCCGGAACACATCGTTAACAAACTCCTGGAAGACGGCAGGGGCATTGCAAAGGCCGAAGGGCATAACGAGATATTCATAGTGCCCATCACGAGTGTTGAAAGCCGTCTTCCATTCATCACCCTCACGGATGCGAATGAGATTGTACGCCCCTCGGAGATCCAACTTAGAGAATATCTTCGCCCCCTTCAGCTGGTCGAAGAGCTCTACGATCAAGGGCAGAGGGTACCTGTTTTTTACAGTGATTTTATTCAGGCCCCGGTAGTCTATGCATGGCCGAAGGCCTCCGTCCTTCTTCTCCACGAAGAAGAAGCCAGCCCCTGCAGGAGAGGTAGAAGGGCGGATAAACCCCCGCTGGAGATTTTCTTGGATGTATTCCTTCATTGCAGTAGTCTCAGCAGGAGAGAGAGGGTAAGTGCGGCCTCTGGGGGGCATGGCTCCAGGCAGGAGTTCGACAGGACAGTCATAAGAGCGATGTGGAGGAAGGAATTCCGCAGACTTCTTACAGAACACATCGGAGAATTCCTTATAACAGGAGGGAAGAGACTTTAACTCGGTTGAGGAAATAGTTACCTTCTTGAGGGGTTTAGCAGGAAGGCAATGCTGTAGGCAGAATGGGCTCCAACGAGAGACCTGCCCTGTGGACCAGTCTATGGTGGGATTGTGCAGGCGCAGCCAGGGGAGACCCAAAACAACAGGAACATCGGGACAAGAGATGATAAGAAACGAAAGTCTCTCTTTATGCAGGGTCCCAACCTGCACAAATAGTTCACCAGTGGTCATCGTGAGTACAGACTCCAGGGGTTTATCATCTATGGCGACAATCCTCATGGGAGAAGGCAAAGGAAATAGGGGGATTCCCATGTTCTTAGCAAAGAGAGCGTCCATGAAGTTACCCCCGGCTCCGGAATCGAGGAAAGCATTCCCGAAGATGGTCTTATCGGTCAGACGAATCTGGAAGGGAAGGAGAAACCTGTGTGAGTTTTCTTGAGTCTTCCCCAGAGACCTATCTCGAGACTTTTGAGTAGTGCCCCCTACATGAGTTACCATAGACATACCTCGGGGTACAAAACTCTTAGCCTTTGCAGGACAGGCATTAGCGAAGTGGGAATGTCCGCCACAATACAGACACAGGCCTGACATCCGTCTGCGGAGTCTTTCTTGTTCAGTGAGGCGGGTTCTTCCCACTTGCATGGGTTCTTCCTGAAGAGAAATGGATGCTTGGGCAGGAGAGGTGACAGAAGCCTGCAGGAGAGGCCACTCGAAGCGAGGTGCCAACATGGGTTGAAATTTCCTGACACGAACTCTCAGGGTTTGATGCTCTCTCAGAAGAGTGTCCACCTTGACAGCCAAGGCGATGAGGTCTTCAACTTGCGTGGGTAATTCACGAGAGACCAGGTCATCTTTGATGCGAAGGGAGAGACCATTATAAAATGCAGTATGGTATGCGTCGTTGTTCCAACGAGTCTCAGCAGCAAGTGTACGGAATTCAATAGCATACTCCGCTACACTGCGACTCCCTTGGCGGATTTGGAACAGACGGGACGCAGCGGAAGTCACCCGGCCGGGAGCATCGAAGACGATCTTAAATTCTTTGAGAAATGCTTCTGCGTCATCCATCAGTGGGGACTGCTTCTCCCAGTGTGGAGATGCCCACTCGAGAGCTTTCCCTGCCAGACGAGTAATCACGAACCCCACCTTAGCACGTTCAGAGTCAAATTCAGTGGGGTGTAGGGCAAATCGAATCTGGCACTGATTCACGAATCCTCGACAGGCTTGAGGATCGCCATCGTAGAGAGGCGGAGCAGGAATATGAGGACCAGAAGTGGAGGGCTGGGTAGCCATGGCAGCAGCCGCTTGCGGAGGAGGTGCCGCCCGGGGGGTCGCTGGTGTCAACAAGGAGAGCTTTTCCAAGATCGCCTCCAGCGTGAGTCCCACGTAATTCTGCCGGGCTTCATACGCCTCCATGCGGGAATGCAGGCCCCGAAAGGCCCTGCCGAAATCTGGCTGAGCTTCTGGCTGAGCTTCCTCAGTGGAATCCATGGCCCGAAAATAATGTCAGGGAACCGGGAGTTCCCTCTGGGGAGTAGTCCGGATTTAGGAGGAAGCCCCACAGGAGGGATCAGGATCGTGGTATCCAGGGATTTAGCAGAAGGGGTAATAGAGTTCAGGCAACAGGTCAAAAGGCAGGCAGAATATAAGCAGAGTCCAAAGTCCAGGCAGGGGGTCAACAACAAGAGATCAATCAAGAATATACTCAGGGATAACAGGAACAGCAACAGGGAACCCAGGAATCTATTCAGGAACAAGATCCTATTTTCGGGCGCCATCTTGGCGCCTCAGGCGTCCTTTTAAAGGGGATTTTTGGCGCCCTTGCGTCGGCGTCAGCACGTCTGCGACCGACGCGCTGCGCCTGCGTCCGTCGCGTCGTTGTGACGTCTTCGCGCCTGCGCACTTGCGCGCAGGCGTCTCTGCGCCGGCGCCGCTACCCACGTGGCGGCCATGGGCGCCGCCATTTTGGGAGCGGCGTCGGAAGTGATAGCTGCGCCGCCCGGAGCTCCTGGTCCTGCTCCGGGCGGCGATCGTGACAGTTTGACCTTCAATAAACGGAACTTGTTATTCTGATCCACTCGTTGGTGTTTCTTTGTGCAAGTTCCCCGGATCCGGAATACTAGGCATTGTTGGTCAGACGAAATCCAAAGGTTCCAGTAGCAGTCGGTTCGTTGTCCCCTTCAGTCATGAGTATTAATACTTCTGTACATCATCAATGCCCCATGACTCCAAACATATAAGAGCACGTTTACAAAACCAAATATGGCATGCAAATGAAATTTCAGACGCAGTTTGGCCTGTTTTTACCCAGAATGCAGAGTTAGCATTATCAGGGATGTTGTAGCTTCAGGGTTCCTCTGTGGAAATAGGTGCACTTACATGTGATTCAGAACAGGAGGTAAATCAGACACACTGGTTCCAAGAGACACTCTAGGGAAGTGCTAGGAGCATTTTGGAGCATTTAAAGAATGGTATCAAAGTGCACAATTACTGTGTCCTTTGTTTCACAACTGCATATTCGGTTGTGGTTGTTAAATGAGCCTTATAACCTCTTGATTAGAGGAGATTTAATAAAGAAATATTATCAACACATACTTTGTAGGTTTGCAGTGGCAGTTTACAGGGTGGCACTTAGGCAGGTGTTAGCTGCAGAAACCTAAAATGTCATTTTATGATAGAAGTAGGACTTAATACTCCTCGCATACTTTATATACTTTGTGCTGTTATCCCAGATTAAATAAAGTCCTTAACTTTCCATGTTGCAATACTGGCACCTTGTGGCAAATTTCATGCAGTTGTGCCATTACAGAATATGATGGAAAAGAAAAAGAAATGTGTTAAATACAGGGTTCCTGGTGTGGAGAACTGGCTATTTAATTCAAACCCAAAAGAATAAGGCATGTGCTAGCCCAGATCAAATAGAAAAATCAGGGACACTTCTGTTAAATGCTATTGGCAGGGCTGCTCTGATTGCATTTAAATTATTTACAATCTCTTTGGCCCTTATAGAGGAGTTTTCTATCCATGTTATTTTACATGATCTGAACAGTTTATCCTAGAAGCACAATGTATTACATTTGAAGGATAACTCTATGCCACCTTTCATGCCAGCAGCACAACAGTTGATGGAGTAACAACATAGTTGATGAAGAGAGACAATTTGCAAGTTCAGTCTTATTTCGTGATATACTGTACAAAGACATCAGCTCTAACATGAACAGTTCTCGGGACTGGAGAGTAGAGCAATGCTACCACACTGTGGCCAGAAGTGCAAACACACTACAAAAAAGACTGGCCTTTTTACAGTACCTTGTAAAAAAAAAAGTCCAACTGTTATTAAAGTATCAAAATGGTTTTAGGGTGAATAGTTAAGGGTGTAATTACTAAAAGTCACCACCATAGTAAGCTGTAGAATAGAGACCTCCTTGGAAAAATTATTAAAGGGGAACTCCACAGAAATATAACATAATTTCAAGCAACTTTGCAACGTACATACATTAAAAAATATGCAAACTTTTCATTTTAATGGCTTGGAAGAGTCCCCTAAGCCTAGCCAACCTGCTCTGCTGCTGATCTCTCTGACTACTTTGCTGAGCTGGCTGACTACTGTTACTTTGTATCAGCAGCCATCTGTCCTCATCCTGCATCCTCCAAACCTCACAATTCTCTGCACACGTGATTTCAATAAGGAAAGGAACATCACAGTAGGTTATGTAGGGTTATGTAGGGTTATGTAGTTCCTTCATGCTGTCTGTAAGCTGTGGAGACAGGGCCAGATTTACATAGTGGGCGCCCCTAGGCCCGCTGCCATTCATCGCCCCTGTCCCCTCCCTTTTATTCTCTGAAATTTTCATTATCAGGGCCAGAACAATGGGGATTGGTGCACAGGAAATTAAAAAAACTATTTTATCTCTTGTGCATACCCAGTGTTTCTGAACTAATGTGGGTGTGGTTGGGCAGCATGCTGCCCCCTAAAATTCTAGTCCCGGGCCTTGGTGGCCTATCCACAAATCCGGGCCTGTGTGGAGAAGTTGTTACAATTTGTAAGATCAGTGTTTAGTCCCTCCTTCCCTGCCAGGATTTCAAATGGTGCAGAAAGAGAAGAACTGTTAAACAGCTGGATTTCAGCATATAAAATGGCATTTATTCATACTTTTTGAAGAAACAGGTAACTGTGATGGGTATATTAGGGGTTTCTGTGTTATGTGGGCCTCTTTATCAAATTTTGGTTTGGAAGCCGGAGTTTCCCTTTCACAAATGATTCTGTTAATATAGAAAGAGGCGCAAGGAAGTTCATTAAAAAAATGTCCAGTGCTGAATTGTGCTTTATAAAGGCAAAACATTTAGTAAAATATGGATTTTTTTTTTTAAATTACGTTAGAATGTGTTCAATGCAAGTCCTATTTATTGTGGTCATTTTTAGCAAAGGGGTGTGCGTATACTGCTTTACAAAATCGACCTATCAGCCAACCATATCGGTAATTTTTGTAGATCCATATGAATAAGATTTATTAATTATGCTATCATTATCCCACATAGAGAACTAGGGACCGGTATTATGAAATGTGTGCTTTGATTGGTATCTTAGGACTACCCTTGTTATGTGAACCTTCTAGCAATGAGATGAGCATAGACTCTGCTAATATAAATCTAATACATGTATTGAAAATGATGATCATTGAAGCAGTTGGCCATTATTCAAGTTACATGTCTGCGTAATAGCTGAATATGTATAGGCAGAGTTCACCATTACATCTGGAAGTGTGAACTGTTGTGGTTCCAGCTGCTAACTGAATTATTTTATAGTTCTCTCTTTTGACTGTCAGTATCTCATAATACTATCAAATGCATTATAGCACAAGAGTATAAAACAATGTGCCATAGTATCCAACACTGATACAATATACATAGAGTGTTTGCATACCAGTATGATGCATAATTCAGTACTTCTGTGCATAATTATAGTCTTGTACTATAGTATATAACACACCACTAAGAATCCCATGTGACCAATAATGCCTTTTAATACATGTATATGTATTCTGTTTGCTTCAGAGAACAAATACTGGCCTGATCACCATACCCATTGAAGTAAATGGAAAATATGTACATGCTAGTGGTTAAAAAAAACATTATTTTTTTTTTTTTTCATTTGCTGGAAGATCACTGTTTTAGTACACAGAATTTTCAGGCAGTTGCTGTTTTTTACACTAGAATTTTAGGCTGAAACTTTTTTAGGATATCATTTTTTACACAGTTTGATAAATACTCCTTTTTTTTTTTTACAGGTGATGCCTGGTGACCACATCACTATTTGTTCACTGATAAATAGGCCCCATAATGTTTTTTTTTATCAAAATTGTTATGCATATGTCACTAGATGGTGCTAAATTTCAACTTTTAAACAGCATATGCATACTATACCCATAATATGATTGTTTACCCAGATATGCACTTTAATGTAAATGCTTCTGGTTTAGATAATAAAACAGATATACCTTTATACTGTATATACACATTTATATGTATTTACGGAGTTGCAGTTACACCTGTATGTATGTGTATATGTATGTAGAGAAAGACCATGTAGTGTTTAGCACCACATTTAAATGTACTGTACCTTTATATAAAAGTCCGGTGGGTGTTTTTGCCTTCTGGTTCATAACCATACTTTGAGAAAGAGTGTTCCCTAAAGTGCAATTGTTCCTGACTACAAATTCACAGATTGATGCCAGAATGGTATTGAATTTAGATATTTGTAAATGATTTGTTTAATAAGTGGTATGGGATGGGATCCCTTATCTAGAAACCCGCCTGCTGGGCACAAAGCACGTAAAAGTTTTTATTACAATTTGGTGGCTTTTTAGGATTCCTTGAGTGCCTATCACCCATTGTTTAGCCTTTCTTCACAGTTTTTCTGCATCCAGAACTATACAAACCATTGGTTCCCGTGTCTGTTTTTTTTCTGCCAATGAGTCAGTTCCTCCAGCTGTGATATATTTTAAACTACCTACAATTTACCAAAATTGTCTGAAATTGAGGAAAGTCACCGGAAAACGCAAGAATGCTTAAGAGTGATGGGAGCCCAAAATCTGGTGACTCCCGACTTCTACACAAGTCAGTCCCGTTGCATGCTGGGTATTGTAGTCTTACATGAAATTTTGCAGTTAGCAAACTTGTTAAACAAAAACGACATTACCCAACATGCATTGGGAGACGCAGGCTTGGCACATTAGGGCAAGAAAAAACGTTGGCTGATTTCCAAATTACAAACCAGCCAAAGGCCCAAAAAGTCTGTACCTTGACTAGTTTGTACTTTCAAAACACGCCTGGGCTTTAAATTAGTAAATAACAAAAGCAAAAAAACAATGTGGGCACTACCTAAAGAGAGTTATAGTGGAGCAAAACATTGATAAAGAGGGAGGATATACTCACAGTTCACCCAAGTCCACAGGTGCATATCCATAGAAAAACAACAATAGTTGTGAGTTCCTCCAAAAATCAGTCAAAGGTAGTAAAAAATACAAAAAGCTTTATTAGGATATAGTAAACAATGGCCTAACACATTTCATACTCATAGGTTGTAAGTGCCCCAATAGGCACAAAACATGTTAGGCCATTGTTTACTATGTCCTAACAAACTTTTTGTATTTTTTTACTACCTTTGACTGATTTTTGGAGGGAATCACAACTATTGTTGTTTTTCTTTAAAATAGTAGCCCATTTTGACTGGAAACCCGCCCAACCTGACCCTGCGCTAAACAGGGGACCTGTCCCTAGGGTTGGCACATGGCTGGTATTTTACCGGCCTGGCTGGTAAAAATTATGGTTGATCCCAATGTTATTAATAGGGAAAAAAAGATGAATATATAGGAAGGCCGGTATTTTTTTCCAGAAAAGGTGGCAACCTTTCCTGTCCCCCATTGGGAAGTGCCATTGAAAATACACAGCACTTGAGTATGTACTGTTTGTACAATTTACTAAAATGTATACTTTATTTCCATATTAAAATATAATTTATTGCACAGGAAGTAGTGTGAACCTAGCACTTTAAAGGGGTAGTTCCCCTTCAAACAACTAGTTGTTTTCAGATAGATCACCAGAAATAACAACCTTTTCCAATGACTTTCTAAATGTGTGACCATTTTTCTGATATTGAAGTGTAAAGTGTCATTTTTCACCTTCTGAAGCAGCCCTGGGGGGGGGTCGCCGACCCTATAAATTGATACATTTAGTTGATACTTTTCTTATATTTAACCCTGCTGAGCAGAATCCCTGAGTTTCATTACAGGCAGCTGTTAGAATTGATACAATAGTTGCTAATACTCCAGAGATGCTGCTGAGAAATGGATCAACTCAATGTAGCAAATTGTAACAGTTCAGAATCCGCACCTGAATTACTGAGCTGCCAGACTCAAACACTGGAGGCACGAACCTTAAACTTTAAACTTAGTTTTTGGAAAAACAGGAAAAAATAAATAATGGAAAGCAATTGATAAAAAGACTTTATTTCTGGGGAACAATCTAAAAACAACTGAATTTAAAAAAAGTGTTTGGAAGGTGAACGACCCCTTTCAAAATGAATCAGTTAATTGTGCTTCTCCAGCAGAATTCTGGAGAACTGATTTTTTTATATTCAATTTTGAAATCTGACATGGGGCTAGACATATTCTCAATTTCCCAGCTGCCCCAAGTCATGTGACTTGTGCTCTGATAAACTTCAATCACTCTTTACTGCTGTACTGCAAGTTGGAGTGATATCACCCCCCCCCCCCCAGCAGCCAAACAAAAGAACAATGGGAAGGTAACCAGATAACAGCTCCCTAACACAAGATAACAGCTGCCTGGTAGATCTAAGAACAACACTCAATAGTAAAAACCCATGTCTCACTGAGACACATTCAGTTACATTGAGAAGGAAAAACAGCAGCCTGCCAGAAAGCATTTCTCTCCTAAAGTGCAGGCACAAGTCACATGACTGGGGGCAGCTGGGAAATTGACAAAATATCTAGCCCCATGTCACATTTCAAAATTGATTATAAAAAAATCTGTTTGCTCTTTAGAGAAATGGATTTCAGTGCAGAATTCTGCTGGAGTAGCACTATTAACTGATTCATTTGGAAAAAAAAACATGTTTTCTGATGACAGGATCCCTTTAAGTACTTCATGGCCTTACGCCATTTTCTGAGAAACCATAAAACTTTAAGTCCAAAGTATTCTGTGAGAAATAAAATTAAAATAGAGGATACATTATAACTATACAACGTATACGCGGTGCTCCGGGTATTTTCTATCTGAATTCGTGTGCAATGGTTTAGAAGCACCGAAAACTGACAGATAAATGAACAAAAGAAGCCGAATAAAAGTGAGACTATTGTGAAATAATGAAGCCTGAGCGCCTCAGAGCGACTGGTAGAGCGGGGTCACGTGACTTTTGCTTGGGTACCACACACGTGACGGAGAGCGCGCGCGACCCAAACAGGAGACTCCCGCGCGCGATGAATGGAGCGCGTGCGTAGGAAACTACTGCTGCTGACAGGGACCTTTCTATTACGTGCCCCGCCGCTCCGGTGTAGGTGAGATTTATGTGTCACTGCTGCAGAGACGGACCTGTCCTTCTGTCGGTAACGGCATGAACCGCTCAGTATATCAGTCACCGCTCAGTCCGGAAATAAATGGCGAGAGTGATTGGGAGCCTGGCGGCTATTACGGCGAAGTAGAAGATGAAGAGGAGGAGGAGGACGGGGAGTCGGAGGATATAGACCGAGCTTGGAGCGGAGAGGACCAGGTTCTGCCTCGCCATCCGCAGCATTTGCCGCCTCGCATTTGCCGGCACTGTAAATCCACGTCTCCGCCAGGTAAGAAACACCTGGAACTGGAGCTGCGCCTCAATAACTTCGCTGCAGAGTCAGGCTTGGCCGGCGGCTCCCCCTCAGAAGGCGAAGATGTGGACTTGCCCATTGAGTCTGTGCGGCTGCCTGAGAGGAGACGGACCAGGTCCAGCAGTTCAAGGCCCCGCGCTGAGGTGGTGACCGAGCTGAGCCCGGAGGAGGTGCGCTGGTTCTACAAGGAGGACAAGAAGACATGGAAAGCCTTCATTGGTTACGACTCCCTGCGCATCGAGTTGGCCCATCGCAAGTTATGGGAAGACACCGGGGCCCGAGCCAAGGACCAGAGCGGAGAGGACGAGGAACTGGATGTGGTGACAATTGGCGACTTTGTGAAGGTCGAGCCCGTGTGTGTCAGGAGCGGCCTCTATGAAGTGGATGTGAATGAGGGAGAGTGTCACCCAGTCTACTGGAACCGTAAGTGTCTGTATAGCAGGAGCCCAGTAAGTGTTTGCATAGATGTCCCAGTAAGCAGGTCCGGACTGGCAATCTGTGGGTTCTGGCAAATGCCAGAGGGGCTGCTATAAGGTGCCATAGAAAGTCACTATTTAGTGGACTGATTGGGCCTCTGTGTTGGCTGAGTGGGCCTCTGCGTACCTGAAATGCCAGGGCCTATTTTAATTCTCAGTCCAGACTTGCCTGTAAGTGTCTGCATAGGTGCCCGTAAGTGTCTGCATAGGTGCCCGTAAGTATATGCAGGACCGCCATCAGAAATCACAGGGCCCCATACTACAAAATTTCCTGGGCCCCCTGGTCTGCGCCCACCGCAAGCCCCACCCCACAGGTCCGCCCCCCCACCCCACAGTAAAAAAAAAACAAAAAAAAATATTGGTGGCTAGGGTTCCCACATGTTAATAAAAAATAAAAAGATATTGGTGGTCAGGGCCCCCCATAAAAAAAAAAAACATTTGTGGCCAGGGCCATCGTCCCATTAAAAAATATTGGTGGCTAGGACCCCACATGAGAAAAAAAATGGTGGCCAGGCCCCCCCCACATTATAAGAAAATTGGTGATCAGGGCCACTTAAAGTCCATGCCTTCCCGAAGTCAGCAGCTCTCAGAAAGATGGGGGGCCCGGCTAATGAAGTAAGTGTGGTATGGCTGGCCCCCCTTCCCCTCAGGGCCCCCTACAACTCTCCCCCCTGTCCCCCCCTGATGGCTGCCCTGAGTATATGTATAGGTGCAAGCAGCCTGTTCCGGCCATAGACCCTCCCTCCATCTCTTGGGCCTCTCTCTGACTCTTATCTTTGTGACTAGAGAGCTCCAATTAGAGCAAGTACTTATTCCTTATTCCAGTGATCTCCAACCAGTGGCTCATAAGCACATGCTCAGTGTGGTCTGGGCTGCTTAGGGATCAATATAAACTATCCAAACAGCACAAGTCAAATAATATCTGCCAGAAGCCGAAACAGCAAGACTGATTAATAATGAGAATATACAGACTGTACTGGGTCCTGTGTTGTCATGTCATCTAATCTAAGGGCAAATAGTGAAAAAAAATGAAAAAAACTAGATAATGAAGACCAATTGAAAAGTTGCTTAGAATTGGCCAGTCTACAACATACTAAAAGTTAACTTGAAGGTGAACCATCCCATTAAAGGAAATCAAACCATAAGCCATGAAAGTCATACAGACCAACAGATCATCAGGCTTATATCTTAGCCTGACTAAATCTGCTCAAGAGACGGACTGAGCAGGACAAGCTTTATCCTTTAAGCCACGGGTTATTTAAAGGGCAACTATATTTTTATGATTCACACAGCGCTACAGTGCAGGTTAGAAAGTGTTTTTTAGTGGGAACTTGACTAGAGCTCAGTCCCTGTTGGATGACCATTAACTAGCATTCCTTATGTAAAGCCAGCTGCACGTTTTTAGCACCATTCTTTGCTGTTTTTTTTTTTTATTGAACGACACAAATAGTAAACTAGCAGTTAGGCAGGTTAAAATAGATTATAAGGTTGAACTTGATAGACGTGTGTCTTTTTTTTTTCAACCTAACTTACTATGTTACCGTGTAAAGAAGTAAATACATATAAATAAAATAATTTTCAGTCGTTATAGACTGTATATTTAGAGCAGAAATCCAAAGGTTTATAATGCCGTGCCCTTTTAGCCGAGATTCCCCAACTAAAGAATTCCACTGTAAGCAAAAATCCTTGGAATTTTCATTGCAAATGAATTCAGAAATGTTGTTTACTCTGTTCTCTGTTTTGCCACTTAGATATGTAATCATCTAATATAATATTTTAATATGTTTGCACAATTGGCACAGATGACTTGTTATAGACACATTTTCCTTCAGAAAAGTATGAAAACTTCAGGAATTGAGACATAGGATTTTTTTTTTTTTTTTTTTAAACCTATTCTTGTGTAGACAATACTGTTGGTTTTCCTTTGGGCTATATTATTATCTTCAAAAATAACCTCTTTGTTGGATCTCCTTATAGATTTGCTACGGTCCCTGTCCAGGTTTCAAATGAGTGGTGGGCTGGTTATAACTATCCCTGCCAGAAGCACAGTGGGAGGTAGATAACCAATCACAGCCTTGCAGTCATACAAGCAAAGACAGGCTTCAGTTCCCTATCATGTCAGCCTAGCTTCTGGATGGTTCCTATCCTGCAGTACGGTGTACTGCACAGCCGGGGAAAGGAGGCAGCAGGAAATGGAACAGATAGGCGGGACTAGTTAAGAAATGACCAGAGATAAGAAATGTATCAACTAAATGTATCAATTTAGAACTGTTTAGAGAGTCGGCGACCCCTTTCCCAGAGCTGCTTTAGAAGGTGAAAAATTTGACTTTACACTTCAATATTAGAAGAATGGTCAGACATAGAAAATAGAAAGTAATTGGAAAATGTCTTTATTTCTGAACAATCTGAAACCAACTGAACTGAAAAAGGTGTTGGAAGGTGAACATCCCCTTTAAGCCATTCCATTCTATATTTAGAGTATAATACACTTTTTTTATAATGCACTTTTCTTTTTTTATTCACACAATATGTCTCCTTTAAACCTCGGCTATTCCAGGCCATTTATTATTGCTGATTCTCCTTGTAAGAGTTAAGTGATAACTCGGTTCTTTACATGGGCATAGGGCTTACTGAATGTAAATATCTGTAAAATTTACAAAATGCATTTAGTAAATTACCATTTGTAGGCCATGTTTCATATTAATCAGCATACTGCACTTTATAACATGTTTGCTCTAAATTCTTAACATTTTTCTTCTAGAAACAGATAAAATCCCTGTGATGCGAGGTCAGTGGTTCATCGATGGCACATGGCAACCACTAGATGAAGAAGAAAGCAATTTGATCGAGCAAGATCACCTTACTTGTTTTAGGGGTCAACAGATGCAGGAAAACTTAGATACAGAAATCACCAGACCTATAGACGACAAGGATGGTGAGATTCATTCATCGTAAAATGCGTAAAATGTTTAAGTTAAAGTGACACGATCACCTTATTATTCAAGCTGGCTTATACAGAAACACAGTGGCTACATTGTACAACTTATATTGTTATAATGTTAATTGTTATAGTAGCACCACAGTTATGCAGCACTTTACATCAGTCCCTGCACCAGCGGAGCTTGCCTTTTAAAGTTCCTATTGCATTAAAGGAGAACTAAAGCCTAACTAAAGAAGTAGCTAGAAATGTTGAGCATGATGTTTTGTGCTTCAGTACCAGCCCAAGGCAACCACAGCCCTTTTACAAGATCTGTCTCTCCAAAGATGCCCCAGTAGCTGATTCTGCTGATTCACTGCACATGCTCTGTGCTGCTGTCACTTGCTGAGCTTAGAGAATTAAATTGTCACAATATAAGGCTGATTAGTAATTAATACAGATAATTACTACATGACAGCACAGAAACCAGTGGAAATGGCATCAGAATTTAATAATCTGCCTTGTAGCATCAGCTTATAATACATCCAACCTCATTTTCTGCTTGATAATTAGTGACGACCCCTAAGCTTAGCTTCTCAACAGCTGCTCAGAGCCCACTGATGGTGACCCCCTGTGACCGGTTTGACGTCCTGTATCATTGCTGCTATTGACAAGCTGAAACTTTAGGCTGGCTCAATATAAATGTGTATATATATAGAGAGAGAGAGAGAGAGTCTTTGTTTATTCAAAGTTTCGGCTCCGGCTCGTGTACGTGAGCCGAAACGTTGAATAAACACTTCACAAGACCTACTGAGTGTGGGCTAAATTTGTTGTTTACTATTATGGGATTTGTTTGTTCCAGCACCTAGGCATTAACAGGTGAGGCCCAGGTTGTGTGTGTGTGTGTGTATATATATATATATATATATATATATATATATATATATATATATATATATATATATATATATATATATATATATATATATATATATATATATATATATATATATATATATAAAATATGGCATTTTTAGCCACATTAATTTTAATTTTTAATTATTAATTTTTAGGGTTTAGTTATCCTTTAAAATAACTACTGGGAAGAAGAGATTTGGTTATGTGAATGGACATTTTCAACTTTTTCAGCCCTAACCCTTATCAAAACCATTGTGTCTTGTGAAAAATTTAAAGAATACTTTTTCTTTTTCAGCTAATCATAGTCTAAAGTTAAGCCGTAGCCATGTTGATTGGCATAGCGTGGATGAAGTATATCTTTATAGTGATGCAACAACTTCCAAAATAGCAAGGACTGTTACACAGAAGCTTGGGTTTTCAAAAGGTAGGGTTTTTTGTTATCTTTTATATGGTATTTCTTTTCTATATCTTATAAATGTGCATGAAAACATTAATGTGATTCTATATAGAGTATCAAGGTTGAGTAAATATTCTATTCCCAAGCATTCTTCTTTGCAATGATACAGTAGGTAGCATTGTATAACTATCAACAGGACTTTAAAACCATGACATTTAAAATAATAAAATATTGTAATGGACTGCTTTTGGTACAGGAAGAACATATATCATCAAAACATTAAAACATAGTGCAACATTTAAAATACTGTTTTTGCTGCATACACTATAAGCCTTAGTGAATTTACTGAGGATCTAACTAGAGGATTCCCACAAGGAAAAAACATTTTCAGGTAGCATTTTCTAATTGTGTGCAATTTTTATGTCAATGTTTATAGTTTTAATAAAATACACTTTGGCATCTGTATACATATGGATGCCTTTATGCCAAGAGGTTTACAATATGGCAGCGATTTGTGAGGAATTCACAGAACTAAAGAACTGAATGCTATAGAAGTGAGCATTGTATTTTGCTTGTCACTTCTTTTGTGCACTAAATGCCAATTATTTCCTAAGAATTTTTTTGTGGCATCCAGAGTCAGGTGATATATGGCTTTTTGTGTGACTCTTTCCTATGTGCCATTCTCTGTAAATTTTGCCCGTTATGTGTCATCAATAGATAATTTATTTTTTACCCAAGATATTTGATGCCCAATTTTTTTTTCTTTTTTTTTTCTTTTGACAGCTGTTTTTTATAAATTTTTTCCTTAGTTGTCATCTGTTGTGCCACTGCTCTTCTCCCTTTTAGTTGGTTTAGTGTGACATCGACTTATTTAATTCTCAAACCATAGCCATACATATTTAGTTCAAGGTAACTGGATGGATTATCATCACAGTAAAGGAGATTCAAAAAGGCATTTATGACTCAAGTTCAAACTGTTTACTGCAAAGTAACCTGTTTGTCTGCTATAAACTGAAGCTTGGTCTTATGAAGTGAACAAAAATGTGCGGGTTTCCAGCACTGTTATTGCTGCATACACATCACCCTCTGTACCCAATTTCGAAGCACGTTTCCTATCCATTTACAAAAACTTTACTAAGACCAACAGACCTTAGTTTAGAAAGCAGTCGTTTGTGGGGCTCTATCAAACGCTTTGGCAAAATCCAAATAGATCACATGTACTGCACCCCACTGTCCAACCTCCTACTAACCTTATTATAAAAAGCAATCACTGACTAGAGTGAGCTAGACCATCAGTGCCCTTGTCAGGTGGGTCTTGAAACTCTTGACTTCTCAATAGTATACACTGAAGAAAAGAACTGATTAAGCACATTTGCCTTTTCTTTCACACTCTGCTCTTGTATGTGTTTACTATTAATATACTTAAGGAAAAACTTTTGGGGGTTAGACTTAGCCTCTGCTGCAATCTGCTTTTTATTTTCTATCTTTACCATCTGAATTGCTGTTTTACAGCATTTGCTATGGTGTTTATATTAATTAAATGCAACTTCTGTCCCCTCTAATTTGTAGATTTTAAATGCCTTCCTTTTCTTTCCTGTATTTTACTTCTGAATTGCAGTCCCCCTTTTTTTTCTGCAATTTAGATTCCAAGAGGAGAACCCACTTGCATTTGTCACACAGCGCTGCACATAATGTGGGCACTCTAAAAATACATGATATGAGATATTAAGAGGATCTCAACCCAAAAAAATGTATTGATGTAAGGTTACTCACATGGTTTTTTGAGATATTAGCGTTTTACTGCTATCAGGTTTAATGCTCAACAGCATTCATTGTCTATGCACTTGTATAGTCTGTAAAGCCAAGGGGTGGTGGCTGTCTATCTTGCTGAGGCACTCCCGAAGAAATATACCTCCATTCATTTCATAATAAAATCTGGGCAAAATATCTTCAACTATTTGCATATAGTGGAAATAGCTCTCCTGCGCAAATAACTGCATGTTATTATCTGGATCTAATCCGAGACATGCCAACTCACATTAATGTGCACAATGTGAAAAAACTGTTCCTTTTTTTTTTTTGTTCAAATATAAAAATATAATGGGTATTTATTTTACTCTGTGTATTCCTTGAAGCTTCAAGTAGTGGGACAAGGCTTCATAGAGGTTACGTTGAAGAAGCTAGCTATGAAGACAAACCTGTGGATATTACTCATATTGTCTTTGTTGTCCATGGAATTGGACAGAAAATGGACCAAGGGAGAATTATTAAAAATACAGCTACGTGAGTATATATATATTTATATATCATTTTTTTATCTTTTTAATACAGTATATATATTAGATAAAGAGTAGGGACCTGCCCTCCAATGAGCCTTATTGACTTAATCATTGGTGCTGTGGAGGTCACACTATTACAGAAACTCAAACATGTTTATGAGTTTAATAGACTCTTAGCTTTCCATTAAATCCAAACACGACTAGTAGTGATGTTTCCCGACCCGCACCTGCCACCCACACCCACCCAAGACCGACTTCTGTGTTCCCTTTATAGACCCGCGCCCCCCCGGCGATGACGTCGCAAAAGGGGTGGGACGATGCACACGTCTGCAAAAGTTCAACCCGAAGTCGGAAGCCGGCATTTGGAAGGTCGAGATCAGCCCGAACCCGTCTGAACTGTGGGTTCCGTGGATATCGGGCTGGCCTGCATATCACAAATGCCTAGGTTTGGCACTCACAAATTTTGAATTTATGTGAGTTTTTTTTTTAACTCGAATAAATTCGAATATACTCTAAATTCGATTGGGGTTATTTGATAAAAGAATCAAATATCTAAAACTCACACAAATTTAACCAACTCCAATCGAATTCGACTAAACTCGTTTTTTTTTCTCCAAAAAACTTGTATGTCATGAAGTCTAGTAACATGTCCAAATTGTTTCCTGGTCCTCTCCCTTTGACTTATCCATGAACTCAGCAGATTTTTGGTGGCGAATAGTTGAATTCAAATTGAATGGCCAGAGTTTGATAAATCTTGGCATTCAAATTAAATTTTAATCTGTGTTTACTCAGGGTCTCTACATTTGTCTAGTCTCAGCATTACCCGACTCTTAGCGCCAGTGTCCACATTTTGTAGAGCATTTTTTATGTAGTGAAAATGCCATTTAACTTGTGCACTTAGGATTTTTTTCTCGTTAGAGATTTATGTATATGTTTGTGTTAAAGGATGAGAGACACTGCAAGGAGAATTGAAGAAAAGCACTTTTCCAGCCTTGTAACAGATCACATAGAATTCCTTCCTGTTGAGTGGCGGTCAAAACTTGCACTTGATGGAGGTAATGTGTGACTTACATAATGTTTATACTGCACAGGCCTCACTTGTGTTTAAATAAAAGTAAGAATTTCATCTCCTAATATATAGGAATATATAGTTAGAATAGCAAAAGAGCTGTGTATTATAGTTTACATGTTTGCTATATCTTCCAGAAACCCTGCATGACATCACAGAACTTTTTTTAATTATTATTTTTGTATAGCTAAGCCAGTCAGATATGGACAAATAAGAGTTTTGTTGCAACAGATCTGTAGAGAATGGAGGAGTAGATGCCATAACTTAAGCTTTTTGAAAAGTAAACATAATTTCAAGCAACTTTGAAATAAACATCAATTAAAAAATATGCAGACTTTTCATGATTTTTAATGGTTTCTGACAGTTCCCTAAGCCTAGCCCCCTGCTCTCCTGCTGATCTGTCTGACTACTTTGCTGAGCTGGCTGACAACTGTGTATCAACACCCATCTGTCCTCAGCTGCATCCTCCAAACCCCACAATTCCCTGCACTCATGATTTCAATAAGGAAAGGAATATCACAGTACAATGCATTGTGGGTTATGTAGTTCCTGCATGCTGTCTGTAGGCTGTAGAGAAGTTGTTACAATTTGTAACATCATTGTTTTTAGTCCCTCCTTCCCTGCCAGGATTTCAAATGATGCAGAAAGATAAGAACTGTTAAACAGCTGGATTTCAGCATAGAAAATGGCATTTATTCATACTTTTTAAAGAAACAGGTAACTGTGATGGATATATTAGGGGTTTCTGTGTTATGTGGACCTCTTTATCAAATTTTGGTTTGGCATCCGGAGTTCCCCTTTAATATTCTACTAATTTTTTTTTTTCCATTCAGATACTGTAGATTCAATTACACCAGATAAAGTACGTGGCATAAGGGACATGCTGAACAGCAGTGCAATGGATATAATGTACTATACAAGTCCTCTGTACAGAGATGAGGTAAGGTAATTTGTTTATTTGTGAATGAAAATAAATGTACTTTTGTCTTTTTTTTTATATTGCTGTAGGAAAGGATTTAAAGGTAAGTCCATTCTTCCCATAGGGAAATATAAGCTTGATCTCCCTTTCAGATCTACCTAGCTTCTTCATTGCCATGGAATATGTTGGCACTAAAATAAATATGTCAGAAAGAATTGGAAGGTATGGATGGTACTTATATGGATTTTGGGAACATTTTCAGTAAAGTAACACACGGCAACTTTTAGTCCATTGCCTCTATTTTTTTAAAGGTGTACAATACAATTGCAAAGGCTTAGCAGAATATGTCCAATTTAAGTACATTATTCTTACCTGCGTGTCAGTTTACCTCACTTTTCTCTTGGATTATTTGTGTATTGCAAACCGTGTAGTGCTAAAAATATTCATGGCATTCATTAATAATTGTTTGTCCTTGAAGTTTGGTAAATTTGGGGTAAAGTTTGGTAAATTTTGGGATATCTAATGCAAAGCATAGATTTATCAGATGTCCCCCCAAACAGTTATAATATAGTATGTGGAATATAGTAACCACATCAATTTAGGTACACACACTGGGGGTTATTTATAAACACTAGAGATGCACCGAATCCAGGATTTGGTTAGGGATTCAGCCAGTATTCAGCCTTTTTCAGCAGGATTCGGATTTGCCCGAATCTTTCTGCCCGGCCGATCTAAATCCTAATTTGCATATGCAAATTATCAGTGAGGAGGGAAATCGCATGACTTTTTGTCACAAAACAAAGAAGTAAAAATGTTTTCCCCTTCCAATCCCTATTTTGCATATGCAAATTACGATTCGTATTTGGTTCAGTATTCGGCCGAATCTTTCGCGAAGGGGGTTCGGAAAAATCCAAAACAGTGGATTTGGTGCATCCCTAATAAACACTGGGCAAATTTGCACCTGGGCAGTAACACATCGCAACCAATCAGTAATTAGCTTTTTCAGTCAACTGCAGATTAAACACTGAAAACAATCATCTGATTGGTTGCCATGGGTTACTGGGCAGCAGCAAATTTGCCCAGTGTTTATAAACGAGCCCCACAGAGTTTGATATCTAAGGGCTTATTTACCAATGCAGCGCTATGATCAAAGTACAAAATCCCAATGCAAATTGCAATGTTTTTCTTACTCACAATGCCGTGTTTTTCTCCCCACAATTTCAGCATTATTGCGGTTGCATGCTAGTGTGATGCAACTGGCATAAAATGCCTCACTGGAGACAAAAAGTTAATGTCTTCTTTGATAAAACATGCTGAGGTTGTGGCTCATATTTTCATACTGCATTTTATGTATGAATAGTGGCTCTTCTGGCATATGATGTCAATAATAGCATTAACGTGTGATTGATTCGATATCTGACAGTTGCTTGTGTCATTGCAACTGGCTATGGTAACCCTGAAATAACCATCCTGCAGTCCATTACTCTCAATACCTTTCACATATGCATAATTCATCAGAGCAGGATGAAAAGGTGCATTAATGCTATATTCAAGCTATAAGACGTGTCTATGGAAGTATTTGTATGAAAGCACACAAGTAATCTGAAAGAATCTGTTCGTGGAGAATATCAGACATCTGTAAGGTGAATACTGCAGCCTTTTACCCTTTTCTTTATATCCAATGCTGCTTCTTTTGTTTCAAAATACATACTGTTTTTGTTTGAAATGTTAACAAACAAATAAACAACGTGTTTGTAGTTTAGTAACAGACTGTGGTTTGTAACATTTTGTTAAATCACTGTTGCCCAAGGATTCATACTTTTGCCTTTATGAATTGCTAAATGACGTATTATGTGTGGGTTAAATATGCTATTTACATGTACTTTGTTCATATTTTATAAAAGAAACTGCATTAGACTTTCTTTAGCAATTGTAAAACCTCCACATGTATTAATATAACTGACCACTTTAAAGCGGACCTGTCACCCAAAAAAATGTTTCCAAATCCTATTTTATCACTTTAGTCAAGCAAAATGGACTTTAATTACACTATATAAATTATTTGAATTATTTGTTTCCTTTAGTCTGGGGATTCAAAATTATAGCAAGCAGGCAGGAGCCATTTTGTTATTAAGACAAGCCTTTCATCATCTCAGAATCTTGTTTGTGCACCAGAATGGGGGACCCAATGTCCATCCCCATGCCCTGGCTACACAATTAAATGGTGAAGAGAACGGGGGAATGTGGGGAGAGCAGTGACATCTAGGAAGTGCTGAATGGAAAGTGAAAGTAATTGTTTGCCCCACCTCTATGCCTAAAGGTGGCCATAGATGCAAAGATCCGCTCGTTTGGCGATGTTGCAAACGAGCGGATCTTTCCCCGATATGCCATTAACAGGCATGGCTATATCGGGGGTAATCTGATTGTTCGGCCGTATGGCCGAACGATCAGATTACGATGTGCCATGGGCTCCGGCGGGATCGGTCGGGTCAAAATCAAACCTGACCGATCGACCAAACGACCGATCTCCGCCGGAGGAAAGATGTCGGCACACGCCACACACGATCCGAAAATCTTACGAATCCTCGATTCGTACGATCGGATCTGTGTGTCTATGGCCACCTTAAGGCATAAAGGAGGGGCAGACAATATTTGACTGACAGCTGAGATTTTTATATGAGTTTTCAACAGCTATGAATGCTTTAATAAAAAATAGAAATTGGATTTCATGTTTAATTTGAAAAGGACTTTTATTATACAGATTTGTGTGTCTGGGTGACGGGTCCACTTTAATTAATTGTCAGGGTATCTCTTTTTGAGATGTTTGATTGAGCAGCTGTACTTAGTAAAGCACACTCCCAATTTCTTAAATATGGATTGAGTTGGGACTGACATTTTGGGGCATGCAAAATATGTTGCACTGATATTTGAATTTATCTATAAGTATATAATTTATACAAGAGATAAAAATGTTCCCACCCTTTTTAATATTCCTCAGTTAGTGAAAGGTCTTCAGCAGGAGCTAAATCGCCTCTACACCCTGTTTTGCTCCCGAAATCCTGAATTTGAAGAGAAAGGAGGAAAAGTCTCAATTGTTTCTCATTCTTTGGGATGTGTTATAACTTACGATATCATGACTGGGTGGGACCCTGGACAGCTTTATGAACAACAGGAAGAAGATGATGCCGATGATCAAGGGATTAGTTATGAAGAGCAACATCTCCTTAGAGAGCTTTATGTGACCAAACAACGGTATGTCAAATAGGTTGCTCTAGACTTTAAAGGGGAGCTATCTCAAAAATGAATAAAAGCTTCATCACATTGAAATAAGATGTTTTCTTAATATAATCAATAAACAATTCTGTACCGTTTCTGAAATAATCAAGTTTATCTTCACTATTTCTCTCTCAGCATCTGTTTCTCTTCATTCTCTCTTCATGCAGCAGTTGGGTGTCAGATGTCCATTGACAGTTAGATCCAATATATCTTATAGAGGGGCTCCTTTTGCCTAGAAGATGTATTAGAGCTCACCAGAAATCCTGTGTCTCTACATGCAGAATTTGTGCAAAAGGCAGTTATTTTGTTAGATGTTGTTTGTACTGGAACCAGTTATTTGAGTGAGCTCTAATTTATCTGCTAGGAAAGGAAGCCCCCCTGTAAGATATATTGGACTAACTGTCAATGACTATCTGACACCCAACTGCTGCATGAAGACAGAATAAAGGGAAACAGATGCTGAGAGAGAGATAGTGAAGATAAACTTGATTATTTCAGAAACAATGCAGAATATTAAATTGATTGTATTTAGAAAGTTTCTAATATAAGTATGATGACGCTTATATTAAATTTTCATGTTCGCGATATTTCCCCTTTAAATAATCGTGCTTGGTAGTAAGCAGGGTTTGCTGATGTTCCCTTCTGTCCTCCAATTTTACATAGTCTCCTCCCTGTTAAATGCACTTTACTTTTTTCCCAAAGTCATCATTTATGTTCCTTCTTTACTTTTTCCCCTCACCATTTCCTTTTATTTTATTACATTTCAACAGTCCCCTCTTCTCACATCCCTACAACTACAGCTTGTAATAAACAGATTAAAGGACCAGTAACACCAGGAAATGCAAAAGTGAAAATTAGTCCTTGACTTCAGATGACATTTGTTTTACTGTAAATATATTTTCCTTGATAACAGTATGCCTTTTTATTTCTCCAGTTTCTTTGTTTAATGAAATTATTAAAGGAAGAAAATAAATATAGTTTGAAGGAACAGTAACACAAAGAAATTAAAGTCTTTTAATTTAGTGACAATGTAATATACCATTGGCTTCACTGAAAAAACGTGGGTGTTTGCTTCAGCAACTCTACTATAGTTTCTTTAAACACGCTGCTGTGTAACCATGGTGGCAGCCATTCAAAGCTGAGAAAGGAGAAAAGACAGAATGCACAGCAGATACAGATAAGCTCTGTAGTATACAGTGGGATTCTTCAGACTTTATCTGTTATCTACTGTGTATCCTGTGCTTGAATGGCTGCCCCCATGGCTACACAGCAGCTTGTTTATTTAAACTATAGTTGTGTTGCAGAAGCAAACACACTTGTTTTACCAGTGCAGGGCAACACTACATTATATTGTCATTTGTTTGTAACACTTTGGTGTTAGTCTTCACATGCACTTCACGTAGGGGGTAGCATCCGGATAAATATAATCAGCGGTGGAGCCAAAAAAATGAATTAAAAGTTCAACTTTATTCAATCCTTCTAAAACAGTATATACAAGCGGGCAGGGAGAGTGTAGCTTGACGCGTTTCGTGACCAATACGTCACTTCATCAGAAGCTTTAGAAGGATTGAATAAAGTTGAACTTTTAATTCATTTTTTTGGCTCCACCGCTGATTATATTTATCCGGATGCTACCCCCTACGTGAAGTGCATGTGAAGACTGTCTTAACGCCGGACCGACATAGTGGGTTGTATCGGCAACCGGAAGCTACTTCCTCCCCTTTGCTAGCGGCGGCTCCTGCTTTGTATTGAACACTTTGGTGTTACTGTTCCTTTAATCTTATTATTTTCCCCAAGCTTTTGCAGAAGTCACATGGTTCCGCTTGCAGTTCTAGCCTTCCCTTTAGCAGCCACTGTTTCTGGTAGGCTAGTTGCAGCACACTACTTCTCCCCGACCATAGGGCTCACATACATTATAGCCTGTATAAGGCAAAACTGTGTCTCTTAAAGGAGAACTAAACCCTAAAAATGAATAGGGCTAAAAATGCCATGTTATATATACTGCACTTTTTGAACCAGCCTAAAGTTTCAGCTTGCCAATAGCAGCAATGATCCAGGACTTCAAACTTGTCACAGGGGGTCACCATCTTGGAAAGTTTCTGTGATACTCACACGCTCATTGGGCTCTGAGCAGCTGCTGAGAAGCTTAGGGGTCATCACTAATTATCCAGCAGAAAATGAGGTTTGTCTGTAATATAAGCTGATGCTACAGGGCTGATTATTAAATTCTGATGCTAATTGCACTGGTTTCTGTGCTGCCATGTAGTAATTATCTGTATTAATTACTAATCAGCCTTATATTGTGACATTTCTATTCTGTGTGTACTGTATATTGTGAGTAGGTCCCTAAGCTCAGTAAGTGACAGCAGCACAGAGCATGTGCAGTGAATCAGCAGAAAAGAAGATGGGGAGCTACTGGGGCATCTTTGAGTCACAGATCTTTACTGCTAAAGGGCTGTGGTTGCCTTGGGCTGGTACAGAAGCTAAAAACATAATGTACAACATTTCTAGCTACTTCCTTAGTTTAACTTTCCTTGTCCTATAGCAAATGGCTTGTTTAACATTGTCTCTTCCTTGTGTACATAGTTTTGTGTATACAAGGACTACATGAATAAAGATATACATACATATACAATGTATCCTTTATATATATCTGCCGTCTTATGCTGGACTTTATAAAAAAAAATATCTATCATTTGCATTAGTCTGTGGCTCAGTGGGCCTTGCAGTCTAAAGCCCCTATCACATTCACACAACATACACATAGTCGTATATACATAGTAGTCCGTTTAGTAACAAGTGAATTAACCTGCCTATTTATTTTGAATTGTGAGAAGAAACCAGAGTACATGGCTGAAACCCTTGCAGCAGGGAGAACATAGAAAGTTCTTGCAGGAGGATCTTTAGTCCAAGGAGGGTAGTCAGAAAAAAAGAGGTTGTAATGACAATAATGTTATAAGACATTAGGCAAATAATTTTATATCTGAAAATAAAAT